>NW_026294584.1:46325673-47637548 GCF_007827085.1 Peromyscus californicus insignis | reverse complement strand
CAGAGAGAAGAATGAAATGAACTCAGTTTTCTGGCTATGAAGGTCAAATTCATGCCAAGTTCTAAGACCATGTCTTCAAAATGGAGCAAACAGAACAGATACTCTGGATGAAGCAAACCGCTAAAGAGTGCAGAAGGAAAAAAGAAAATGTGTTTCTAAAGTTGAGTCTTAGCCTACATTATTTCAGATGCCAAGTCAATCTGTTTAGCCACTATCTACGGTCTGTCAGGCTGTGCCATGGGTTGGCATTCTGACGGCACCTGGGAAAGCTCTCATTTGTAATACCTTTAGACTGTTGTTCCCAACAATCTCTTCACCAAAACGGAAAGGCAATATTATGGAAAGGCTCATGTTTGTTATATCTCTGGACTGTTGTTCCCAACAATCTCTTCACTGAAAGGTAAAAGCTATAGTAATTACGTGTATGAACTCGTTGTGAATATAGTTAAATCAAGTAAAGGGTTTTTAAGTTAGGCGTAGCATTTAGAGAGAAATAAAAACCAGTCGGCCATTTCCATGGACACCACGATCTTGTGTCTTTCTCATCTTTTGCTCATGACTGTTCAAGGTGGGAAGACTGGGTGAAAGGAACAGGAAGTTGTTGGTCCACTCTCTTTTCAGTCAGGAAGCCGTGGTGAATGCTCAGGCTTGGCTACCTCACTCCTTGAATGCAGTCCAGGATACCAGCTCACAGAATGGTGCCTCCCACCATTAAAGGAGGGTCTTTCTACTTCAATGAACCTAATTTAAATAATTCTTCACGTACATGTGCAGAGGTTTGTTTCTTAGATCCTCTCAAGCTGACAATCAACATTAACTGTTATAGTATGATAAGCACTCAGAGGCCAAGCCATGAGAGGCAGGGCTGTCCAGCATGAAAAGAACCAGAGCCACTGCCAGGGATATTCCCTGAAGCAGAGTAGGAAGCAAGGGAGGGAGGGGATGGGGGAGTGATAACCTTCTTTCTTTCCCACCCCGTACTTCATGTTGGGCAGCTCTCTCTAGAAGCTGGAAGGCAAGGAATCTGGAAGCCACAGCTTCCTGCATAGAGCAGTGTAGAGGGAGGGTGAGGAGCAGACCTGGAGGTGGGATAATATCTCATAACTATTGGATAACTATAAGCAACAAAAAGAGCTAAAGGCACAGATTGCTATTGTTCAAATGTAGCGAAACACCATATGGTTACTCTGGTTAAATATGTGTGTTGAAGCTGGGTGGTGGGGTGGAAATTGTGTGAGGCTCACGAGGCTCACAGTACATTTACAGCCACACCTAGGAAACAGTCTCTAATATGGGGCTTTATAATGATGACAATGGATTATTGGTGTTGAATGATCTTCTTTCAGATGGAAGAATTCTGTGTAACACAGAATACACAGCCTAATATAAACAGCTAGTTGTAGACTCTAAGTTGAAGTCAAGGCAGAGAAGATTTGTATTTCCATCTCAACCTCTTACTTGCTGAGTAGTGAGGGATAACCCCTGACGAGTATGATGCTAAATAAGCAAGTTCTCCAAATATCCTTTGAGCTGTGAGAACAGGAAGCAGAGCTCCAAAATGGAACCCTGGATACAAGTGAAAACACTCTAGTGTAGGAGGTTTAGGTAAAGGGAATGAGCTCTATCCAGGCCACTGCCTCTCCACTTGGATAAAAAGAATGTCGAGATCACTATTGCACATCATGCACCTCTATTTTTCATGTGGACTAAAATAATAAGCACAAAAGTAAAGCTATGAAAGTGATCAGAAGAAATGTAGGAGACTGTTTTATTACTTTGAGTAGGAATGACTGTTTGAAACAAGACTGAGGACAAAATAGCACAAGGAAAGACTAATAAATGTGACTACAATAAATGATTTCATGAGCCAGTGAGATGGCTCAGAGCATCAAGAACCTTCCATAAAACCTACATGATAGAAGGAAAGAGAGAGCTCTAACTCCTGAAAGTTGTCCTCTGACCTCAGCCAGTGCACAGTGGCACACACATATAAAAAAAAAAAAAATAGATGATAGATAGATAGATAGATAGATAGATAAAGCAAAAAATAACTTCTCCACTATGAAGAATACCATAAGATAGTTAAGAGACAAGAGACAAAATACAGATAAAATACTTAGGCATTCATCACAAAAGATTAACTATTGCTAGAACTATAGCTACAGGCTGCATACTGCCCACCACCAGGAGGAGCGATTTGAGTAAACGACAATGTAAACCATGTGCCAAAGTTTCTCTGACTAAAATTTACACATATCAATAAAAGGAAAGGCTAAACAATCCATCCACTAGGAAAATGGACAAAGGATGTGAAAGGTAGATTCATTATAGGGAAAATCCAACTAACAGTAAGCAATGTTCAATCTCACCTGAAGTTAATGAATGCAAATTCAAACAACAAGGAAGTATATTTTTATCACACCAATAATGAAAGATATTTAAGAGCATAAAAAGGGAATATTTTAGAATAAAATGTTAATCTTTAGTAGGTGAGATGATATTCTCTCACATTCTTGAATAAATTTGACAATACCCTTTTAAATAAACCACGCATATACCCTATTGCCTAATAATTTGACTTCTGATCTTTCCTAAAGAAAAACTTCCAGGCATACATACAAGCCATTCATTGCAAAATTGTTTGTTATCACATAAACTGGAAACAGTTTAACTCTCTATAGTTAAGAGTTCGGTATTTTAGTAGAATGGAGAATGGGGTCCATATGCGGTGGGTCTTATGTGCTGTTATATGAGAGAAGTTTAAAAAGCTATATGATAGGATATATTTTATATAAAACATACATAAAGCATGCTTACATCTCTCTCAGCACACATATACATGTATGTAAAACAAGGAGTACACGTCCCTTAGCAAAAGTAGCTCTTGGATCCAAAGGAGTTAATTTTAGGGGTGTTTTTAGTTTAAATTGTTGGAAGTGAGAATATATGCATGGTTTTATTCATTTTTTCTTTTTTGTCTTTGGTGGAGTCTTTAGTTTAGTTTGTTTGTTTTTAAGACAGGGTCTCACTATGTAGCTCTAGCTCTAGTTGTCCTGGAACTCACTCTGTACACGAGGCTGGCCTTGAACTCACAGAGATCTGCCTGCCTCTGCCTCCTGAGTGCTGGGATTAAAGGTATGAGTCACTATGCCTGGCTCATTTATTTTTTTCAATTTATACATCTATTCTGTACTTTAACCTTAGACAAGGTTCTATAAATGGTCATGAACAAGATGTGCTGCAGCCCTGAAGTTCACAGCCAAAAAAGAAGATATGATATAGAGTCTTCAAACTGGCAACAGCAGTTGTTTAAGCCACAGTAGCTCACACTAACATTTACAATAACACAGCTGGCTTTACCTAAAGAAGACTTGAACCCATGGATCCTTCTCCCACTTCCTTTTTATGTTCCTCCTTGCCATAACTCAAGCCCTTACTTTCTAATTACCTGGTCTCTTTCCTTTTCCCTCTGTTGAGATCACTCAACCTATTATTCAAGCCAGGTTAGTCTCATTCAGAGGTTCTCTGCTGCTACCCCCTATGACAAGAAGGCTGCTGTTAGAATGAACAGACCGGGAACTTTGTCCCATCCCATGGAAGTCACAGCTGCCAATGCAAAGGGAAAGACCTGAAGGCAGAGCCCAACTGGGAGGGCCAACCCAGAAGCCTGCCTCATATCAATGCAACTAAAGAAGTTTGCAATGCTGGTGAGAAATCTGGAGGTCACCAGGTACAACCGAGTGGACAAAGACAATTTAGAAAGACAGAACTGTGGAGTCTGAGCAGTGCAGTGAGGAACAGGCCCCCTATCGTCTAGCACAAAATTATAGGTTAGCAGACATGGGGCAATCCACAGTGGTGAGCTAATGCTGGGCTGCTAATACGGCTCAGTTGGTAAAGTACTTGCTGTGTGAACATGATGATTGGAGTTCAATGCCCAGGACCCACATATAAAAGTTTGATGTGCCGTGTGTGTGTGTGTGTGTGTGTGTGTGTGTGTGTGTGTGTGTGTGTGTGTGTGTGTGTGTGTGTGTAAAATCCCAGCACTGGGGAAGCAGAGACAAGCACATTTTTGGGGCTTGCTGGCAAGTCAGACTGGCTTAATTGATGAGCCTCAAGTCCCAGTGAAAGACCCTGTCTCAAAAAGCAAGGTGGATGGTTCCTGAGGATGACACCAACAGTTGACCACCACACACACATGCACACACATGAATACGCACCCCAACATGTGCACACACTCACATGCATCTCTACCCCCAGAGCTAATGCTGTCAAGTAGAAAACTAAGGAGCATGGAGAAGAACAGAAAAGAACAAGGAGAGCAACACTGCACCCATGGCTCTGTCTGCACCCCTGCAGATGTCCCTGCAGGAGCTACTTCTGGGACAGGTGGGCGGGGTCAGTGCTTCTAGAAATGCCAGGCTGCATCCCAACCAGTGAAACTAACATTTTTTGGATGGAGCCAAACATTGAGGTTTTCCAAAGCTCCCCTAGATATTCTCCAGGACTGAGATGCCCTGCCAAGAACCTGCAAATCTGGAGTGGGCAATGGCCACTCTTAGAACATGTTGCCTCCACACACGATGGAATCCATTTCCTCAGAATAATTTTACCTTTTTACTTTAATAAATGAGATGATTTTCCCACCCACCCCAGAAGAATGAAGGTGTTCACTCTCTCTGTTTTCTTACAGGAGATTTCTGGCTCACTGTTCACAAAGTCCTCACCATGTCGGTATGCTCAGTTCTAAGATGCGTCTTCTCAAGAGCACTCCGTCCCACCCTAAGCCCTGAGAGTTTTCAGCACAGATCCAACTCACATCTCATCTCTCTGAAAGCAATATACGCAAGACTGTAAAGTATACTTTTGATAATTGGTGCAAAGAATGGATTTATAGTCCGATCTGACATAAATCAGCCTCAGCATTTATGGGCAGAAATGTAAGTTGCGTAATTAGTCAGCAGCATCTGCACATTCTTGACACGTTTATCTTTGGGAGCCTGAACTCTGCGCATGCATGGACACATGTGAAATTCCCCACTCGTGATACCTCTTCTCTGCCTCTTAGGAATGAATTTATGAGGCCACCGCTGTACAGTATATAGTTTTCCTTTTCTAATTTGAATGGTTTGGGATAACCCACATGAAAGCCAAACCTTTGTATGCTAAAGTAATCATTTATCCCCCATAGTCTTGAGCTGTGTAAACAAAGATGGACACAAAGAATGCAAACCAACTTGCTTGGGAATTTTTTTTTTCTAATATATTTCTCTGGCCTAGTGCAGACAGCTGGCAGGCTCCACACTCCCCATTTTAGCCTATATGAAATAAGCATTCTGTTTTTAAGTTGCTGACCCAAGACAGATCACCAGGCTCTTGAGAGCTACCCCATGAAGTCCTTAGGTCTGTTCCTGTTGATGCAACTGCTGCTTAAGGGTCCCCACTGACTTGCTCCCTGCTCTCTCCTGCTGGCACATCTTGAGTTCAAAATGCCACATGAATGATGCTGTTTGAAAAGAAGTGATCAAGGAATTGAAGGACTCACCCTACAGATGATAGACCGATAACGTTCTCAACAGACAGCAGAGACTTGGGAGGGAAGGAAGAGCCAGGAGTTGAATATTCAGTCAAAGAGGTGATTATGAAATACATGATTTAGAAGCTAAAGCCATGGTTTGAAATATAAACAATAGTAGGCTCTTGGCCAGAAAAAGCCAGAGACTAGTAGAGGTGATGGGAAAACATTAAAGGGGGCAGAAGACCACCACTTTGATAAACTTTTCGTAGTGGTCCCTGCAGAAGCCAGCAAAGCTCAGTTGTGCCAGTGAGTGAGAATATGGGAGGTACCTGGGAATGTGTACCCCAGTAATATTTGAAAGAAGATGGAAATGATACAGCCTCCAAATCTTTATATTAATAATAACTCTCTTTCACGTGGGGTTTGAACCCCCCAGGTCCTTGCACATCCTAGACATTCTCTAACTCTTAGACCCATCCTCAGCCCTGGAGTATCTCTTTAATCTTAGAAATAGTACTGTCAAACAGGTACTATTATTGTTTCTGTTTTGCAGATTCAAGAAATGAGGCTGATAGAAGTTAAGCCACTTGCATCAGGACACATATGGATGATCGGAAGAAAGACAGGGACTTTGACACCGTCAATCAAGTCCAAAGCCTGTGTTATTCCACAGCATCTCCCTAACCTGGCAAGTGTGCATGCTGAAGTTCAGCATAAGCTGGAGAGCGCAGCAGCATGTGTTTTCAAAGAGACGATGGGAAGGAACTCCAAGGTGAAACAAAGGGATGGAAGAGCATGCCTTGTTCTCAAGCAACAGGCAAGGCTGGATGGCCCTGTGCATCAGGAAGCTTTCCTCGTGTGTAACCTGGCGATGGGAATACCACAGTAGTGGATAAGTTAGATAAGAGCACAAGGGACTTTTGGTCAGAGGGAGAAAATCAGTCACCCTTTCCCAAGAGTTGACAAAGTAGTACAGAAGTAAGACTTATAACTGCTCATAGATATGAATCACAGGTGGCGAGAATTTTCAACACCGTGTCTTGTCTTCAGAAGAAAGTGGAAGCAGGCTAGTTTTTACCAGCTAGGAATGTAAAGTATAAGGACAACCACACAAGCGTCCTGGACTTTTGGAAGACAGATTTTTTTTTTTTTTTAATATTAAGAAGCAAAGGTATGACACTCCCTTCTGAGAGAAGGTGCCTGGAAATAGCTTGAATACTGTGTTAGCTGTAATCGCTGAAACATGGTTCTAACACAGAGAACCAGCTTTTCCAAGGAGTTATGAGGAGACATTGCAGTTGCTCAGCTGATAGCTTTCCCATTCGGTCTTGGTGTCTATATTCTGCTCTATGATGCTCTACTGGTCGCTATGCTAACAGGAGACATTCTTTTTGTCTTTGGCTTGGGCCCCAGGACTCAACTTTGAAAACTAGGTAGGAGTACGCACACCTCCATGCCTTTTCTGACCACAAGGCCTACCACACCGTATCCTTTTGAGGCAGATCTGGCGTGGCCAAGAGATATGGTGATGGAAAGTGACATCAAGGAGTGGCACACTGGATGTGAGGACGCACGCACGGGGCAGCAGAGGCCCTCTGCTGGCATGGCTGTGTAAGGTGGGCCTTGGCACTTCCTAACCATCTCTGAATGCCTTCTGGCCGATGCTTCCATTGCCTTGGATTACAGGTCCTGGCTAGTTTCCCAGTCATCTAGAACCATTGTGATGATCATGCATACTAATCCTGGTTCTAGTTTCCTTTCTGTTGCTGTGGTGAAATTCTCTGGCCAAAATAACCTGGGGAGGAAAGGGTTTATTTCTTCTTATAATTCCACATTACAGTTCATCACTGAGGGAAGTCAAGGCAGGAACTTGAAGGCAGGTCTGCTTGTTATTCCAAACAGCATTACCTTCATCCAAAGAATTAATTTCACAGCTCAAGAAGTGTGGCGGGAACCACAAAGAGTACTGTTTGCTAGCTGGCTTGCAGGGCATTTTATACACAGTTAGCTGTTGTAGAATATTATTTTAAGATATGTTCCTTTTTGGCAAGGGGTTCAAGACAGGGTTTCTCTGTGTAGCCCTGGCTGTTCTGGAACTCACCCTGTAGGCCAGGTTGGCCTTGAACTTGGAGATCTGCCTGCCTCTGCCTCCTAAGAGCTAAATTAAAGGCATGCTCCACCACCTACTTTTGTTTATGTTGCATTTGTTTAACTCTGTGAAGCTGTGTTACTGGGCCTGTCTAAAACACCTGATAGTCTAATAAAGAGCCAAACAGCCAATACGGAGGCAGGAGAGAGAAATAGGCGGGGCTGGCAGGCAGAGAGGATAAACAGAAGGAGAAAACTGGGAGGAAGGGAGAAGACCAAAGAAGAAGCAAGAGAAGGAGGAGGATGCAAGGGGCCACCACAGAGTAAGAAAGAAAAGTGTACAGGGATAGAAAAGAGCAAAAGTCCAGAGGCAAAAGGTAGTTGGGACATTTAAAGTTAAGCTGGCTAGCAACAAGCCAAGCTAAGGCTGAGCATTCATAATTAAGAATAAGCCTCTGTGTGTAATTTATTTGGGAGCTGGGTGGCAGGCCCCTCAAAAGAGCAAAAGAATTAAAAAACAAACAACAGTTAGCTTTCTTAAATAGTTTGGGACTATTATCCCAGGGTGCAGGGCTCCCCTACATCAATTAACAATCAAGATAACTCCCCATAGACTACCCACAGGCCAAGCCGATCTAGGCAATTCTCCCATCGAGGCTCTCCTCTCCGGTGACTCTAGGCTGTGTTAAGTTGACAGTTAAATCTAACCAGGACAAATCCTCTTGTGAAACACTTGTTCGGCTTCACTTATGTTCTCTTCCAAACAAATTTGCTCATTTTCTTAATGTAAATAGATGGATAATTTTTCGAGTTATGATGTTCTGCTCACCTATTAATTAATAATTCCATCTTTATGTCTCCTATTGCTTCTGGTAATTTACCACAGACAGATAAGAGACACCAAAGTACACTTTCAACACTGTCCTTAGAGTTGCCTCAGCTAAATATCCAGTCTCATGATTTATAAGTTCTACCTTCAACAAAACTCTAGGATGAAGATGCCAACAGCCCACTTCTCCACACTTTGCCACAAGAACTGACTCTCCTGTTTCCAGCATTCCCTTGTGTGAGACATCAGTCATAAGAATGGTCATAACCATCTATATTTCTATCAAGCTCTGTTCTAGACCATGAGGCATTCTCTGAGAAGACTGAAGCTTGCCTAGAGTTCCCACCGGCACCAACTGTCCACACATAACAATTTAGGCATCTTTTTTTTTTTAGCGTGATTATCCAAATGTTACTAGCTCCTGCCCATTAGCATCCAGAACCACGTTGGTATTTTAGGTATGTGTTAAAGCAGTACATTGACTTCTTAGCACCACATTGCTTTTATTAGTTCACTTGAACTGCTATAACAAAATACCACGGGCAGTGAGGTTTAAAAAAAACAAAAATTTACATCTCATAGTCTGAAGGCTGGGAAGACTAAGATCAAGGTGGATTTAGGGCCTGGTGAAGCTTTTTTGCTGGGTATGTCCTAATGTGGTGGAAATAGTAAGGGGTCACTTTCTAACCTGTGAAAATAAAGATATGAATCCCACTCATGAGGCTCTGCCCCACGACCTAACCACTTCCCCAAGGTCTCGTCTTTCAACACTGTCCACCTTGGGGAACAGGATTTCAGCATATGAGTTTTAAGAGAATGTAAACATTCAGACAGTGGCATGGAGAAACACCCAATAACAAACGTCAATACTGTTCATATGAATACAAGGTTTGAACCCCAAAAGTACTATTCCCAGAGATATATCCACCCCAATTCAACCCTTCACACTGACTCTCCAGTCAACCCAAAATAACCAAAGCTTCTTCATCAAACCCCAAGAGCGTAGTAGATAGCTGCTGTCATCCCTATAATGAAAAGGTTTCTACAACCTTCCAAGTCCTGGACGCTGAGCAGAAGAAAACAGGAGTTGTTTGCATATTGTGACCACATCAACAGTCAGCACATGGGAGGCAGGACTTTAGAGCACACACAAAAGCAGATCCGTGTTTCAAGTTTCTACTTCTGCAGATTGGCAAAATGACACCTCCCCTTCTTATCTGTCTGTCTGTCCGACCATCCGTCCATCTATCTATCTATTTATTTAACAAAAGCATGGAAATTTTATCAGAGAAGAATGTGACGGCTGAGAGCTGAGCTGCAGCAGCCCCTTGGAATCCGAGGTAAATGCACCCCTCTGGCACTCTGGCAGATGTTTTGATTTAAAACGTTACCTTTTGTTCAGATTAGTCTCAGCCCCCAAATCTCTCTGCTTTCAATTCTTCAGGAAGATACCTCTGAATTCAGTGCGAGGGAGGCATCCGGAGTTTGGTATTTTTCAACTAAACCCAGTAGCGGAATGCAGGCTTAACTCACCCCACCCAATTTCTCCCAACCCAGATTTTTTTTTCTTTTTGTCCAGCAAAGCTTCATTTGTTCCAAAAGAAGAGGGAAAAAAATGAAAGAAAAAGAAAATGTTTACTTAAACTATTAAACTCTAAACTACTCAATCAATTCTGACCAGACATAAAATGTTTGATTCCAAATTGTGGCAGAGGGAAAAAGAGGTGTTTGTTTGACCAATTGAGAATATAGTGATTTTTGTTGTTAATTTTCTTGAGACAGGGTCTCACTCTGTAGCTCAGGCTAGTATGGAACTGGGAACCTTCCTCCTGCCTCAGTCTCCCAAGTACTGGGATTCCTGTTGTGAATGACTATGTCTAGCTGCCAACATGGAGTTTTAATCATTTTCTATTCTTTTGTGTAAAAGGTTACAGGCTATTGTTAAAGAGCTGGCTTCAGATGCATTTAATTTATTGATGAAACGTGAACTTGCAATATGCCTACAAAGTACCAGGCTCTAAAAATAGCAAAGATATGCAGTCTACAACATATCAGAAAGCTTCATCTGAAGGCTTGCGAATCACCAGGAGAAACAAGATGCAAACACGAATCTCTGTGCTAGATGCTTCAGTGACATAGACGTCAGAAGAGGCGCAAGTCAGATTCTGTGGGTCTGCAGAGAAGTCCAGGGAAGTAGGTGTTCCTACAAGAAGAGACATTCCAACTGCCCTTACAAGAGCAAAGAGAGAAAGGCATCTGCCACCCCAAAGCAGAGCAGGGACATAAGATTTTATCAAAGAAAAGATGAGACCCCCTTCAGGGAAGCACTCGCAGACAGTTATTACAGTACTAGACAGATCCATGCGTGGTAAAGCATCTTGTTCTATTGAAATGGCTTTGATTAGCTTGCTGTGGTTGTTTCAGACTGATTCCAATAATGCCTATATACTCCAGTGTACCCGTGCTTTCAATATGCTCCTCTCTCTCTCTGTGTCTCTCTCTGTGTGTCTCTCTGTCTCTCTGTCTCTCTCTCTCTCTCTCTCTCACACACACACACACACACACAATTATGAAATTGCTCTCTCAAGCTCTCTCCACCCACCCCTCTCTGCATCACCCCCACCCCCAACACCAGGAATTTTGCCTAAGAGAAAAGTATCCATCCTCCCAACCATCTAAAGAGGCAGTCCCCAGTTTTTTCTGTTAAGTAGCTAGCATGATGTGCCCCACACATTAGGAAACATCTGGAGGCAGACCTTAGTTTTGCATCCTGGGAATAAAAGCAAAAGATTTCATTCCCGAATGCCGACTTGAATAGTTTCTTGGCCACTTTTCTTGTTCTAGAAAAGTAATAGTTGTGTGTAACAGCACCATTGTCTGCTTGAATAATCGAGTTTCTTCTGACTTTGAAGAACAATGATGTGCTACTGGAGAAACAGTCCCACCAGCCAAGGGGCTCACCATGGGGGCTTTGTTCTTGTATCATCTTTTTTTGACCTCACTTTCAACCATGGCTGCTGTAGAAGAAAAAGGGGGTCCAGCTCCATCTAGACCTGAACACTAAACAGTGGATCCAATTGACCTTTTATTTTTTTTTCCTTTCTGAATTTACCTGAAGACTATAGTGAGGAAATTAATCAACTGCTTTAAGATCACATGCAAATATTCCTTGTTTTTATGAATGTTAACACTTCTGTACAGGAAACCAGTGATCTCTGCCAAATCAGGTAAATGCTACATTCCTGAGAAACTGCACGAATGAAGCCATGCAAATCCTGAAAGGTAAATTCAGCGAGAGTGAAATGAGGCTACAGCATTGCCACATATTACGATGCAGGTAACGGGGTTTGGAGGTGGGGAGATGGCTTCACTGGGAAGGTGCTTGCTGTGGGTCAAGAGGACCTGAGCTCAAATCCCCAACACTCATATGAAAAACCAAAGGGACTCATCTGTAATCCCAGGGCTGGGGGACAGAGTTGGAGGACTCCTAGAGCTCAGTGGCCGGTCAACCTAGGCAACTGGTGAGCATCAGGTTCAGTGAGATACTCCATGCAAAAAATAATAAAGTGGGGAGCAGTAGACTTCCATTGTTGACCTCTGACTTATGCACACACATGTGCACACATATCATACACACACACACACACACACACACACACACACACACACACACACACCACACACCACATGAAATACAGGTAGTTTAATGGCCACTGCTTTAAAAATTAGAAGAGAGGGTGAGATGGTTCCATGGGTAAAGGTGCTTGCTGCCAAGCCTGATGATTTGAATTCAATTCCCAGAACGCCCATAGTAGAAGAAGAGAACTGACTTCTGCAGGCTGTCCTCTGGTCTCCACATGTATGCCTAGTAGCACACAGCCCCTCTACACACAAAAATAATTGTTGTGGAATAATCTTTTTGTACACTGTGAAGATGTTTCAACTAGGTTAGTTTAATAAAAAGCTGAGCAGCCAATAGCTAGGCAGGATTTTCAGGGCAGAAAGGACTCTGGGAAGAAGAGTGGAGTCATGAGGAGACACCAGGGATGCAGAGCAAGCAGCATGAGCTTTATAAAGTAAAGATAACCTACCCATGTAAAAGAACATAGATTAAAAGATACGGGCTAATTTAAGTTATAAGAACTCATTAGAAACAAGCCTAAGCTATCGGCTGAGCTTTCATAATTAATAAGAAATCTCTGTGTTGTGATTTGGGAGCTGGCTGGTGGAACGAGAAAGCTACACACACACACACACACACACACACACACACACACTAAATATGAATAGTTGGTTGTTTTTTTTTTTTTAACATTATAGGCTACCATAGTTTGGGACTAAGCTTCTTGTATATACACCAAAATAAAAACTTTTAAAAATGGAGTTTTAAAAATGGAGTCTAAACTGAACTGTTAATCTAACCTTCTAAGACACAGCAGTTTCAATTGCTATGATAATCAAGATCTCTCTGCCTAAAACCTTACACAAGAAGCATAACCAAATGTTAACCAATTAGTTATTTTTCCACGTTTTTCTCTCCCTTCCGCATCCTTCACTTATAGACCAAGGAAAATGACTTGGAAATAACTAGCCTGTTTCTTGCTTTTTGTTTCTGCTTCTTTCTGTTCTTCTCTACAAACCAACCTCCTTTGCTGGACACAGCAGACAACTTAATCTCCCCCATGGAATGAAGTGTTGCCCAATTCTAGACTTGAAAATAAAGCCAATTGAAGTCTTTACACAATGGTAATCACGTCCTTTGACACTTTTAAAGCATGGCTGGCTGGCTCCACACTAATGTTTTCTAGCAGTGGCTGCATGTTGCTTATTCATTGACAAAATGCTAAGCTAAGTGGCTGTGTGTTGCTTATTCATTGACAAAATGCTAAGCTGAGTCATTGTGGACAGAAGTCATCTGTTTGGAGAGAAATGGCCGACAATCAACCAGATTGCTTTGCCGGGAGTTAGATGGGGGAGAAGTCAGTGTTATCTGAGTTCTCAGAGGAAGGAGTGAACCCCAAGCCCCCGACCCTCTCAGACTTGCCTGGGGTTGTCAAGAGCTGAAAAGCTTCAAAGTTTTAGAAACATCCATTTTGGAAATGGGATGCACTTGAAGTACTAATTTGGCTAAATATTTATATCTTGGTACATAGTTGAACTACTTATCAGACCTTCAGGAATTCTTTGTTGTTCATTTTTGTGCTTTTATTTCCTCTCCGATCTCCTCCTTCTCTCACTAGGAGCAAAACTTTCTCTGGCACTTAAAGCTGAAGATGCTGCCCTGTAGAGGAAGTGGCCCATGCCAGGGAGCTAAACCCCAAGACGACCTGCTGACCCACACAGTTGTCTTTCCTCCCCGAGTCTCCTCTTAGACGCTTGAGAAGGCTGCAAACGTAGTTTGGGTGGTGGTGTGCTTGTCTAGCGCAGTCAAGACCCCGAGTTTGATTCCTAGCTCCTCATAAACCAAGCATGGTGCCACGTCCCTGTCACCTGAGCACTCAGGAGGTGGAGGCAGGAGGATCAGAAATTTAAGGTCATCTTCAGTCACATAGTGAGTTCGAGGTCATTCTGGGCTAAATGAAACTCCCTCTCAAAAACAAAAAAGAAGTTCCAAATAATATGGAAGTGACTATGGTCTCCAAGGAGGTGGGAGAAATCTTTACTAAGCTTATCAGACCTTTCTTGGGAGATTTTTATATTAACCTGTGCATGTGTGTGTGTGTGTATGTGTGTGTGTGTGTGTGTGTGTGTGTGTGTGTGTGTGTGTGTGTGTGTGACCTGACCAGGTCACAGCTATATAAGGGTAAGCAAAATGAAGGGGGAAAAAGGGGGGCAGGGAGAAGCTGCAGCAGTTCCAGAGGTGGGGGAGCCCTGCTCTGCCTGTCTTCCCACTGTTGACTCTCATCGGGCTCCACGGCCCAGCTCTCTCTGCAGTCCTAACCTTAGAGAAGTGCTCATTTACAGGAAGAGTGTTGGTGACACACCCACTCTGCCTTTCAGAAGAGAAAGGGCCTGGGAGGTCACTTGGAATGGCCTTTGCTGGCAATTAAGTAGAGATGGCAGATATTTGTAAGGAAGGCAGAGAAATCCGTGCTTGCTTTATGTCTCCAGCTGATCCCTGCTCTCAGGAGCCTGCAATGTCAACATCTACGCTTCTAATTATTCTTTCGGAAAGTTTTATTACATTTATTTATGGTGTGTGTGTGTGTGTGTGTGTGTGTGTGTGTGTGTGTGTGTGTGTATACGAGTGTGTGTGCAGCACATGTATGCCACAGCATGCATGTAGAGGTCAGAGGACAATTTGCAAGAGTTGGTTCTCTCCTTCTATTATATTGGTGCTAGAGATTAAACTCAGGTCATCAGCCTTGGTGGAAAAGGCCTTTACTCACTCAGCCACCTTGCTGACTCTTTAAACTCTTTATCTCCTAGGTCTGGGCCTGCCACATCAGAGATCCTGGACAGGTCCCACCTAGCTCCTGCTGGCAAGGGCCTATTGTTCCCTTGCTCGCAGCACTCTGGGATTCAAACACATTCTGAGACATTCGACAGCTGGGGAAGCTGGAATCCTGGAGTGCCTGGAGCCCACAGGGGGAAAACGTCTCCCTACAACTCCCCATACCAATTACATTTCCCCAAAGATACAAAGCTTTCTCCAAGAGTGATCTCATTATTTCTATATTTATCCCTTTTGTTAGCAGTGACCTTCTTTTGCATGAATGTCATGTTGAATTTTTTTTTCACACAGCATATCTTTCAGCTATGAGAACATCACAATAAGCACCAAGACCTCAGTTACTAATTATTCAAACACTAAATACTATTCCAACTCCTTCACAGCACATTAGTGCTTAAAATCTAGCTGTGAGGCAGCAAGGGCAGACTACTTCAATTCTACCCCTTCTAGAAATATGTGCAATGGGTCTTGGACATGTCGCATATGTGTGTGTGGCCATGAACATCAATAGCCATTTCCATACATTGATGTCAGCGCTAACACAGTATGCAGTGCTCCCATTATTTATTTGTTTGTTTGCTTTTTTATTACCTGTGGAAGGGAAATAGCACTTTGTACTGTGCGTGTGATCTTTGCATATTCCCTGAAACAAAATAGAGAGTAAATATTTATTGAATAAATAGGTAAGTGGGTGAATAAATGTAACATTTCTGGGCTTATTTCATCATTTCAAACTTTGCTATGCTGAGTTCACGAGGCAATTTGAAGGATTACAGGACATCAGGGTTTTTGTTTTTTTTTTAAAAAAAGATGTCAAATGTAAGCTAACTGTGAAGAAGAATCATATTCTTCTTGCTGATATGACCGTGAGTATCGGTATCTAGGTGTGTCAAAACCATATGTGTACCTTTTCTCTTACACAGTGGGCACTCGTCAAGTACCCACACCACTCAGGAAGTAGCCTGCCTCTCTTTGCTTTTTTCTGTGACTTGGTTTCTATGGGCTATGTGTGTCTTCCATTAAAATGATTGTGCATGAGTTGAGTGCTTGAGGTTGGAGATTTTCTGAGCTTTATTGAACATTCATATAGCATTTGGATAAAGAATGCTGATGGTAGAGGCCAAGTTGCCTGAATCTGTGCCTGACCTCATAATTTATTAAGAAACTTCATCTTGCAGACCTCAGTTTATTCATAAAGTGGAGACCCTTGTAGAGTCCATTTCATGAAACTGCAGTGGAATGAAATAATACATACAAAACATTTAGAGAAGTGCCTTGTATCTGGTAAAGACCCAATGAATGTAACCGTTAAGCATCTGGTGATGAAATAAATCATTAACCCTTTGTTAATAGAGGGTGGTATCTAGTGTGGCACAATGCTGGAGGAGTGTGACATGTACTGAAAGGTCACCATCAGCATACTTGGGACCAGAGTCAGAAGACATCTGTATTCACCATCCCCAACGCCTCCATTATGTAGTCTCTGTTTGTTGCCCTTCCAACATCATAGGATTTAAACAAAGCTTCCAGATTCCATCTGAAGAGTTCAGAGCCTGGTGTTTCTCACAACCACCACACCATGCTCCTGCTAATGCAGTCTAAGTTCATGGAGCACTGCTGTGGATATCGCTTTGTATGCAGTGAATGCTGATCGGCCAGTAGCCAGGCAAGAAGTATAGGTGAGATAAGCAAACAAAGAGAATTGTGGGAAGGCCAGAAGGCTGGAAGGCTGAGTCAAGAGATGCCAGCCCACCATCCAGGGAGCAGCACATAAAGGCACACAGGTAAAGCCATGGAACACATGGCAACATATAGATCAACAGAAATGGGCTGAGTTTAAATGTAAGAGCTAGTCAGTGGTAGGCCTGAGCTAATGGCTGAGCAGTTTTAATTAATATAAGCTTCTGTGTGTTTATTTGGGTCTGAGTGGCTGTGGAACTAGAGGGTGAGAGAGATTTGTCCTGACTGCGGGCCAAGTGGGACACAGGAAAACTTTAGCTACAGAGCCCTATCACAGTATTGGCTCAAATCAAGCTTTTTGGGTCAAATAAGACCCTTGGGGCCTTTTTACATCAATGGCTACCAAGTTCCATGATCTTTATCCTGTGTTCTTATGATTTATTGTTGGACCTAAAACCAAGACTTTGCATTTAATCTTACTACATTTAATGTTGTTAGTATTGGCCCAGCATATCTATTTGTCAAGATGGTTTCGAATCTTGATTCTGTCACCTATCTGATAGCTTCTTTAAAGCCCTCCAGATCGTGTCCTCAGTATATTCCATCAGCATGCCCACTACATCTTCGTTGGAGAAGCCGTCAAAAATTTTGATCAAAACAAGGCTGAATACTAGCCCAGCAGTTCAGTTGAAGAACCCTCTGCATACTTAAATATATTCACTAATCCTTTTGATGAGACTTTCCAAACAGCTTTGAACTCATTGAGTGGTACTCTGATTTTACTATTGTACTAACAATACCTAGTTTAATAACTTACTGATGTCAAGATACACCGGCTCTATGAGATTGTTGAATGTCGGTGAATTTTTACTTTTTCTGAGGTTCTAGTATTTCTTTTAATATTGAAGAGGATATCAATTTCTACATACAAGTCATCCATAAGGAACCTAAGTGACATCATTTAACAGGGGACTTAAGAATAAAATGAGTTCTTCCTATGTTTTGGGGTTGTTTTGAGACAGTGTCTCTTGTAGCCCAGGCTACAAACTTGCTACACAGCTGAGGCTAGCCTAAGAACTCTGGATTCTTCTGCATCTATCTCTCAAGAGCTGATATTACTATTAGGGGTGTCACCATGCCCAGCTGAAATTATACCATTTGATAACTTGATTGTCATTTTTTGTTTATTTGTTTGATTTGTTTGTTTGTTTGCTTGTTTATTTGAGGCAGAGTTTCTCTATGTAGCCCTGGTTATCCTAGAACTCACCTTGTAGAACAGGCTGGTCTCAAACTCAGAGATCTGCCTGCCTCTGCCTCCCAAGTGCTGGGATTCAAGGCATGCACCATCACCACCCAGCTTTGATTGTCTTTCTTACAGTCTCATTTTAGGATTCAACATCAAGGATGCATTTGGCAGGTTATTTATCTGCTTCAACAAAGAGCCTCCCCAATTTCTGAATACGATAGAAGTGTGTTCCCCATTCACACAAAAGTCACATTAAGTGTTCCTGATTGACAGGCTTCCTTCCATGTGTCCCTTGGCATATCTAAGTTTTTATGCTGTGTGATAGCTTATGTACTATCAAAAAGAGGGCATGGCTGGCAAGTTAGTGTGTGTATGTATGTTGTATGTGTGTGTTTGTGCATGTGGGTATGTCTGTGAGTTTTCACACTTGCACATGTACACGTGGAGGCCAGAGACTGACAGTGGATGACTTCCATGACGGCTTCTCCACCACATTGCTTTGAGACAGGGTCACTCAGTGAACCTAGACCTGACCAACTGACTAGACTGGCTGGTCAGCAAGGCTCAGGGAGCCAGCTCTCTGAGCCTCCCAGCACTGAGGCTACAGATGTGTGCCGTTATAGCCAGCTCTCTGAGCCTCCCAGCACTGAGGCTACAGATGTGTGCCATTATAGCCAGCTCTCTGAGCCTCCCAGCACTGAGGCTACAGACGTGTGCCGTTATAGCCAGCTCTTTCCATATGCTCTGGGTGCCTGACCTCAAGTGGTCACCCTTGTAGGCCGAGCTCTTTACTGACGGAGGCATTTCCCCAGCCCCATGACCATCCTTTATAATTATAATGTTAGAATGTGCCCTTTCTACTCATAAAATGCTTTGGTAAAGTAGTGTGCTGTGTTACCCTGTTGGCAGTTTCACATGTCTCATGTATATTTGTCTTGATTGCCTTATTTCCTCATGTGTTTGCTTTAATCTTGTATTGCTTTATTTATCAAGGCTCTACAGACAAATGCTGCACTATACTACTGCCCAAATACACATTCTACAACCAGGTCTAAAGTAAGGTGTTGTCATCAGGTACATGCCTGCTTTATTCATACCTAGAGTTCTGTTTGTAACTATTTGTGTTACAATCTATGGACTGATCTTTTCAACACAGTTTTTATTTATTACAGATTATAGAAAACAGTCAAGCTTCTCAAATTATTCAAGATGAATTTCTACCTCATGTGTGAGAAGTCCATGACCTCAAATCTAGTGACTTATATCCCATTTATAATTAAATTTGAAAAGTAGTCATTGTAGTAGGGCATGGTAGTACATGCCTATAATACCAACAATTGAACGGGTGCAGAAGAATCAGAGTCCATGAAAGTCTGGAATGCATAGACTGTCTTAAAATGAGTAAGGAAACAAGTAGTGGTCATTGAGTGACTGTTGGGATCAGGGCATGTGTTAAGATTTAGGGCAACGCAAGACTTGATATAATCCATTCCAAAATAGAAAAAAAAAGTAGTGCTATAGTTAAGGATCCATCTGGCCATTTTATGTATGCTTAGATTGTTAATAGAGGAAAGAAATCACTCAAATTAACAGAAAATATATTTATTTGGAGTCTGGGTATAGCCTACCTTAAATGCAAGGACACGGGCTCTAGACTTGATTCCACGGGTAACATGGGGCTCATTGAGAACTCTACACTAGCAAATCACATGGCTAAAGTGGTATTTGAGAAAGACCCACCTGAGAGATGTTATCGTAGGTTATTTGAAGGAAGGTATTTTAGAGGACTATGATAGAAGTCTTAACATGAAGTCATAAGATCCTAATCTAAGAGTGTACAGATAAAACCCACAAAGCACAGCCCAGAATCTATGAATTATGGCAGTATGGCAGGCTGACATAACTTGAAAACTTTCCCTTCAGCTATGACTAGTATTGTGGGATAAAAATGTTAAAAAAAAAAAAAAAACTAAATCAAAACTGAGATGACAAGAGAGCAAAGGAAATCACAGGAGATGGGATGAATGAAGTAAGGAAGCCTGAGTTGACGCTTCATCTTTCCCTGGAATTGGAGCAGGTCACACATCTTCACAACACATAGAATTTGAATTTGAATGACCATAGGACACAAGGCTTTGGGCCTGTATAGATGAAGATATAAATGAGATTCCTACCAAAAGTGAGAGCTTCCTGAACTGTCAGGGAGTCTATGAATGGTCAGGGAGTCTATGCACCAGCGAAGGAAATGGCCACAACTAGCACAAGACGGAGTGGAAACTCATTTGTGGGAAAAAAAGCATTTGCTGGGTCTTCACACAAATTTAGTTTTAGAAACTACTCTACTGAAATAGCCTAGAAACTTTTAAGCCAAGAAATTAATGTAAAAACTGGTCCCTGGTTAATAATATTTTGGAATGTCTGGCAAAAGGAGTTATAAAAACACTCTAGAGAGACATTCTACAACTCAAACTACAAGGTAACGTCAGAGGAACACTCCAGCCCCACATGAGATGAGCTCACAATAAAAGACATTACAAATGCCGAAGGAAACAATCCATCAAGAGCCAGTGGATGCCACAGACGGCAGAATTCATCAACACCAGTTCCTTCCTCGTGAGAAGCCGAAGTAACAGAGTAATCCGAAAGAGAGTCACAAAAGCAAAGGAAAACACAGGGCACCATGACCAAAGGACAGATGTTTAAAAGAACCAAACAGAAAGCCTAGAAACAAAATGCACAGGGGAAAATCCTTCAGCTAGACTAAACAGAAGAGCAGAGAGAGCTGGAAAGGAATTACTGAAGAGGACTGCTAAAACGACAGAGGAGAATTGAGCCCTTAGAATAAGGAGATGGAAAACTTAGAAGCTAAAATAGAAAAGAAAATATGACAAGATTCAATCAAATCTAAAGGGATTTCTAAAAGTGAAGGAGAAAGAATGGGGAGTAGGAGAGGATTAGAAAAGCTGGAGGCCAGAAATTTCTCATTTGATGAAGATAGTGATTCTTCAGAGTGAAAAGGTTGTGAAACCCGGGGAACGTACCTAAAAATGTATCGAGGACCACTTTCTCTGTAAAGTACCTACCGACAAAGTATGACCAGTCTCAGTTTTGTGGCGATCGAAGGCCGTGGTTAAATTCATCTTGACGTCACCATCAGTCAGTCCAGACGCCATCAACCATTGGCATCATTTAGCTTTCATTCGGAGATGGGGAAAGGAAGTCATTGTGTTTACCTGAAAGAATATGTGACTTCCCTTTGGGGTCTCTGTGACTCAAAATGAAAGGGAGGGAATCATTTGCCTTCAGTTCCCCTCTGCCGTTAGACACTAGGAGAAGGTTTATGTTCCCACTTCCCGAGGAAGGTTCTGTGAGCCAGAAGCTTTGGAGCCACAAGTCCCTGGTAAAGGATGTTTCCTTTCGAGCGAGGTCTGGTCTCGGCACCCTTTTCTGTCCTCCATGAAGACTCTTACTCGTGTTTGATCAGTGTCTTGTTGGGATTTTTTTTCCCTTGGATAAGTATCCCTCAACCAATGTCACCACAAAAACATGACATGCATCAGCGCCCATGAGGTATTTTGTATAGGATACTGTTCAAGACTCCATCAGACCCCTTGTAGCAAGTATCCCAGCTAGGCTTACAGGAACCCCAGAAGTAATACCTTTATCAGAGGATTAAAAAACAAAGACCTAAGTTTTTATGCAGCACTATTCACTCCACTTGGAGGCTGTTTCATGTAAGTACCACCCTGTGAAACAAGAGATGCAGTCACATTCTTGGGAATATTGCCGTGCTTTTGATGACATACCCATTTGACTCAAGAGTTTCTTCTGAGGGACTCCCTTCTCTACTTCCCAGCACTGTCTAGTACCAGATGGTACAAAGGTTTATCATAAGTTCCAAATTCAACATTAATGTCCCTTAGAGAAATAACACAATGGTAAACTGAGTCCCTGGGGCAGTATTTGGCAATCCCATGGCAATTGTATGTCAATCTGCTTCACTAAGAAGAAGCTTCCTCCAGGGCTGTGCACACATATGCAGAAGGTGGAGCACACACATGCAGAGGATGGAGGGCTGCGGGGGAGAATTACACCACTCCCTTAGGAACATTTGTGCATTATCCAAATAAGTGTGCTGCATGATATACATGATATACACATACACTCACCAGATCACATGCACGTGTGGTCATCACCACTCAAGTATAAGTTTTAAAGTTTACATAGTAGTACACCCATCTAAACTCAGTTATTCAAATACACAGAATGGTGTTTGTTAACGTGCAGTGAGTTTTTCCATCGAGATCCCTTCAAATACACTAACATGTCTAAACTGGGAATCACGTGCTGTCCGAAGTGATGTGTCAGTACCCAGGCACTTCAAAGACAGACACGTGGGCTGCATCTACTTGACACCACACATCTTCATGAAAACTGAAAACAGTCATCTCAAACACATCTCCAGATGGTTGGCATTAAACAAAGAGTCCTGGGTGGTACGATGTGGTGCATGCTTGAAAAACAAGATGGATGGATTTCCTCGTGGATATTGGAAAGAAAACGAAAGAAGCAAACATCCGGCATGTTGAGTATGATTTGAAGAACTGGTTCTTCATAGGACACATTTTAATATAATGATGGCCTTTGCTGCCCCTTTTCTCTTCCACCAATTTCCTTGTGTTCCGTATGTTCCAGTAGAGTCTTTCTGTGTGATCGCCCCAGTCACGACAGTGCTCTTATCAGCAACCTTTTAAAGTTTAATATAATGTCTTGCTAAAAATAACTTTGTATAACACATTTTATATGCTTACTTACAATTTTGTATACTAATATATCAAATTTATAATATGTATCATATATTCTGTCTTAGATATCAAAATGATGAGTTAAGTATACTAATTATATGATTATGATAATATTTAACTGACGTCATTAAGCTTCTTTCTTCAGAAACAGGCTTATCAATAATAAAATCCATTATGTGTTTCACTGACGAGGAGTGAAAAATGTTGAATAGCTTGACAAAGGGACTAGTGGTTAAGAGATGCTTGTACACAGTCCTGATGGCCTGAGTTTAATCCCTGGATCCCACAAGGTAGCAGAAGAGAACTGATTCCTGAAAGCAGTCCTCTGACCTTCACATGCACATTGTAGTATAAGTGTGCTGTACAAATACACACACACAATTAATAATAATAATAATAATAATAATAATAATAATAATAATAAAAGTATAAGTATCCTAAATAGAGTGTCTGACTTCAGTAAGTGTGCAGTTTTGACAGAGTATTTGAGGGTCAGGAAACACTTCTTTGGTTTCCAAGAGAAAATATTTTGGCCAAAGACACTTGAGCTGAGTTACCTGGATGTAACTCAGACAGGAAGTGATTCTCTGCACTACTGAGCCTCAGAGTCACCCCTTTTGCCCTTGGGTAGCAACAGACACACCTCTGCCTCTTCATTCCAAGCTTTCTTCTCTCTCTCAGGAGCAGGTCTAGAGAGGCCAGGTCTGTGGTGTCCAACACGACAAGGCCTTCAGGGGAGTCTTTCAAATGTGGGCCTTCAAAGCCTGGTATCAACACCAGGAACCTTCTTTCTTATCAATAATTATGTGTTAGTTTGCTCTTGCTGCCATTCCTCCCGTCTGAACTTCCTTTGGTCAGGACTCGGGTAGAAAGGCAAAGGGTGTCATTCACTGGAGCCCTGCAGTCCCCTGCGACGGAGCTGAGACAGGTAGGATGGGCTCTACGGTGCTGATGTCTCTACTCTGGGTTGACAGTGGCAGAGACTCACAGTCACGGCACACACCCATGCTGGGGCCCCTTCAAATATCTGTGGTCAGTGCTGTCTGAATATATCAAAAGAAATTTCTAGAATAAGCAATCTCTACATTTTTAGATTGTTTGCTACTCTGTGTGGTGTGTAATGAAATCTCATGCTCTGCCATTCCACCAAGGACATAAACTAATTGTCCCTTCCACGGTGTCCACACAGTATACACTATTTGCCCACTAGTCACTTTGTGGCCATTTGATGATCAGATTGACTGTCTTAGTATCTGTGGTAGTTTGAAAGAAAATGGCCTCCACAGGGAGTGGCACTATTTGGAGGTGTGGCTTTGTTGGAGTAAGTGTGGCCTTGCTGGAGGAAGCCCACTGTGGGGGTGGGCTTTGAGGTCCCCTACGCCTAAACTATGCCCACTTCCTGTTGCCTGTGGATTAAGATGTAGAACTCTCAGCTCCTTCTCCAGCACCATGTCTGCCTGCATGCCACCATGCCACACCATGATGATAATGGACTAAACCTCTGAAACTGTAAGCCACTCCAATTAAATGTTTTCCTTTATAAGAGTTGTCATGGTTATGGCGTCTCTTCACAGCAATAAAACCCTAAGACAGTATCTTAGTCCTTCTGTTAAATAGCTTTCTTTTATTTAATACCAACTAAAGGGAAAGTAGGGATGTTGACAAAGAGAAACTATAAACTTTAAGTGAAGCGGCGAAAATACAGGAAGCTTTTTTGAGAGAGAACTTAGTTCTTGCTTCGTCCAGCTGCTGGTAACATCTAGTCTTCCTTGGGCATGTGACTCCAGTCTCTGCTTCTGTCTTCACAGCTCCCTGTCCCTTTGTGGGCCTGATATCTTTCTGCCTGCCTCTTAGAAAGCCATCCAAGAGGGTATTCTAGATAAACAACCAAGATAACCCAGGATGAGCTCATCTCAATTCTTAAGACCGTTATACCCACTGGGGGTGAGGGATAACGTTGACAGGTTCCGGGGATTAGGATTCGATACCCTTTGCTCTTGGAAACAAGTTGACCCTGTCATTTTTGTTGTAGAGTTTTGTTGGATGAGACCAGAGCACAGAGGATCGACATGCAAAGGGCACCAACTGTTAGAAACTAGGAGTGTGTGTGTGTGTGTGTCTGTGTGTGTGTGTGTTGGGGGGGTTACTAATATCATGCCTGGTCAGGAAACAGGAATAATGCAATTTATCTGTATCCTTAAACTGCTAGTTTCAGGAGGGTAACTGAAACTGCAGAAAGAAGGAAGAAGATACAGATGCCAGAAGCCTGGGTGACCATAAGACCCTGATTGTGCATATACTGATACCTCCCTCCACCTGTAGTGGCTGATTAATGTTCTCAGAGTCAGCCTCCAGGGCAGAAGAGGGAGAAAGGTGGAAAGGCCCGCGTGTTGAGCGCCCCCTGGAGGCACAACTTCACACGACGCATCTTTGATTTTTTTTCAATTTTCTTTCCTTACCCTCCTTTGGTATCTAGCTATGTCCATTTAACAAGAAAGAAAACTGAGGCACAGAGGGGCTGAGGATCTGGGAAGGTAGTATTGTAGAGAGGAAAATCGTGGTCCCTGGAGATGGACGAGGCTGAGTTAGCTAGCTGCTGACAGCATGATTTAACCGAGTCACTTCAACACATTATTGTAAAAACAAAGCAAACTCATTCTGCATATGCAGCACTAACACGAACCCAGGCCTGCAGTAGGTGCTCAGTCATTCCGGTTATTTTCCTTTCTTTGTGCAAGGTCACAGAGTCACTGTGCAGCTCTGGAGAGCTGGAGGCCCGACCTTCATCTTGCTGAGTCCAAACCCCACGTGTCTACATTCCTAACTTCCTGAGTGTACATCCCGGGTTCCTTTCTCAACGGCCTTTCCCAGCAATGCTAGTTAATCTCCAAGAAAAGAGCAGCCGGTTCCTCAACAAGGCCTTTTTAGGGCTAGAGTGCTCCCTTCCCTGCAGCCTCTTTACTCACACCCTGGGGGAAAATGTAAACATGCTATGGCGAGCAGCTGGAGCTCAGGGGCTGGCTAGCCCCGCTATTTCCCAGTGATTTTTCAGGCTCACAAGGGAAACCCTTGAAGGGAATCCCTCTGGCAGCAAAGTCCATCCCTTTTATGGACACATTCTCCGCTACTGCAGAGCAAGCCCTGTGCGTATTTTTGGCATTTAAGAGGCTACAGATCTTTTGTTTTTGTTCAAAAGGCAAACATGATCCTCTGAATTCATAACAGCAGCTTAATGTTAAAAGGTTTGCAGATCCCATCAAAAGCATCCTCTTCCAAGGCTTTTCTCAGACTTAACAACCAGTAGGACATGGACACTGAGAGGATCTTTCTGTTTCCTCAATGATTTTGCTACCTCTAAACTGGGCTTGTTCAACATCAGCATGGTTGTCGTTTGGTACAGGAGCATCCCGTGCACTGTTGAATGCCCAGCAACAGCTCTAACCTCCACCTACCATGTCCCAATAACATGGTCCTACTCCCCACCACCAAGGTTTCAAATATGTCTCCAGATATGCCACATGTCACCTAGGAGGCCATGCTGCCCCCTTCTAAGGGGCTTCACACAGACCAGGCGTGAGATTTAGTACCGGCTTGAGTTTGCAGTTTTCTGATCCTTTAGCCTTGACAACCACATTGTTAGTCAATCAGATGGGAATGGGGGTGGTTTGTTGGTTAGTTTTATATCAACTTGACACAAGCTAGAGTCATTAGGGGAGAGGGACTCTTAATATAGAAAATGTCTTCACAAAATTGGCCTATAGGCAAGTCTGTCTAGCATTTTATTGATTATTAATTATTAATGATTGATATGGGAGGGCCTGGCTCACCATGGGTGGGGCCATCTCTGGGCAGGTGGTCCTGAGTTGTATAAGAAAGCAGGCTGAGCAAGCCATGGGGAGCTAGCCAGTAAGCAAAACTCCTCCATGACTTCTGCTTCAGTTCCTGCCTCCAAGTTCCTGTCTTGAGTGCCTGCCCTGACTTCCTGTCATGATGGACACAACTGTAAACTGAAATACACCCTTCCTTACCCAAGTTACTTTTGGCCATAATGTTTTGACATAGCAATGGGAAGCTAACTAAGACAGAGGGTACCAAGTATGGCTGGTTTTGAGAGCTCACCATCTTACTTCTAACTCAAATTTAGTACAAGAGGTCTAGGGAAAGACCCTAAGTCCTACTGACCCTTAAATACCCATAAGATAAAATTTTAAAAGCTTTTTAAAATTTTAAAATTTAAAAATATTAAATATTAAAAGCTAAATATTAAAAGCTCAGGCCTGGATACAGAAACGCCGCATGTCCTAGATGCATTTTACATATGTGATCTCACTTAGTCCCTGTTATAATTATGCAAATGCTTTGGTTTGGATCTTAAATGTTACCCATGTGTTAAAGGCTTGATTGTCAACCTATGTTGGTATTGAGGGGTGGTGAGACCTTTAAGATTTGAGGTTTGTCTAGTAAGGAAGTTAGGTCCCTGGGGTTGTACTCTTATAAGGGATATTGAAACTTGTTTCTCTCTCCCTCTTTCTCTCTTTCCTGCCATCATGATGTACTGCCTTGCCAAAGGCAGCAGAGGTAAAAATCATGGATCAAAACTTCTGAAGCCATGAACCAAAAAAAAAAAAAAAAAAAAAAAAAAAAAAAAAAAAAAAATCTGTCTCTTGAGTCAACTTTCTTCTCCTCTGCAGTTAACACCTATCCTTTGCCTTGGTTACATTTCTATTGCTGGGAAATGTAACCAATGACCAAGACAGATTGATTGTAAAAGAAATCATGGAGGGCTTGCTTATAGTTTCAGAGGGTGAGTCTAAGACCATGATGGGAAGCATGGCAGCAGATAAATAGGCATGGCACTGGAGCAGTAGCTAAGAGTTTACATCTTATCTGAAGTTGGAGGCAGAGAGAAGCTAACTGGAATAGCATGGGCTTTTAAAACCTCAAAACTTACCCCAGTAACACACCTCCTTTAACACAGTCATACCTCCTCCAATAAGGCCACACCTCCTAATCCTTACCAAACATTTCCACCAACTGGGAACCAAGCATTTAAATATATGAGCCTATTGGGTAGGGGGGCATTCTTGTTTGAACCACCACATCCTTCTAGTCCACAGTCCCTCTGACTCCCTCTTCCCTTGTATGGTAGCTCCTGGATCACCGTGACCACAGGCAATTGTTAGATCTCAGTCTGATAGGTCTAAACCCAAAACAGCTGGGTTCTCAGACATAGGCTCCCTTTCAAAATTTAGTTTTGAAAGTTCAATCTTCCTATATTCAAAAAGAATAAGAAGGAAGGATGGATGGAAGGAAGGAAGGAAGAGCATGCCCACTTGTCCAAGATTGCTCTCCCCAAATGGCTCCCAGCACAAGGGAGACAGGGACGGGGCATGAGGAGCAGGGAGGAGGAATGAGAAGTGAAAGGGTTAAAGGGTTAGAACAGCAACACACTGCCGAGCACACAGCACAGCGCTGGAAAGAAGACAATGCTAAGACCAGAAGACCAGAAGGAAGAAAGGAGAGAGAAATGAAAACTCAAGAGAGAAAGAAGGACGCAAAGGAAAGAGTGTCCTCTCTTCCAGCCGGCTTCCAATTGCAATGCTCCATGGGAAACCCTCCCGTGTCTACAGGAATCGTACAGGAAAGCTTCCCCTTACTAAGAGCCATCACCTTGGACTACTCACAGCTGTCTTATCTATACTGTATGTCTAAGGGAAAGGGGGAAACTATTACAGTGAAAGGCTAGCTCAAAAGGAAGAGCCACCAGTGGACCTTTAGTGCCGGCTCACATTCATGGTCCAGTGGAAAGCCCATCACAAAGCACTGAGGCTGCCTGCCAGGAAAGCCACTGGAGAAGTAACTCTGCCACTCTAGCATCCTGTCTGTATGGTGGGAAATGTTGAGGTATTAGCCTTCAGTCAGCTAAGAAAGAATAGTTACTGGCTGTTAAACCCTGTAGTTACCCCTACAGCAATGCTACCAGGTGAATGCCATTGTCCCCATGGGTATGAAGACACATAGCCAAGGAAGACTGAGTAACTTGCCCAAAAACACACAGCTAGTCCCTGGGGTTGCTTCTAGATCCTTCAGCTTTCCCCTGAGCCACACCCACCTCTCACTACACACAGAGACACAGAGAGACACACACACACAGACACACACACACACACACACACACACACACACACACACACACACCAGTTGTATTCAATGCATAGTTTTTGTTATAGTAAAATAGTAAGTCCAGAAGTTACAAGCTCTTTAGTCAAAAGGCTGAAACAAAATAAATCATATAGCATGCTCAAGTCATAGAGCTACACAATTCTAGGGCTGGCAGGGATACAAGGAATGCGCTCTCTCTCTCTCTCTCTCTCTCTCTCTCTCTCTCTCTCTCTCTCTCTCCCCCCAACTCCTCCCCCTCCCTCCCTCTCTAGATGAGCTGAACTAGGGTCATTGTGTGCAAAAGTCCCAAGTCACATCAGAAAATTAACTTAATTTAAAAATCTCCATTCTTAAACTAGCCCGTCCCCAGGGTTTCCTTGCACCCCAATGGCACATTCTTCTCTTCTGAAGGCTGTTTCATTGCTCTTGCCCCAACCACAGGGAAGATGGGAAAGGTCACAGAGGCTTCTGTGTGCACCCAGGACCTCTGCGAAACTCCAGGAAGAGTCCTCAGCGTCAGGCAGAAGGCAGGAGGAGGACGCAGATGTCTTGTTGGCAGAGCACAGCTTTGCAAGAAGTTATGCGGCAAAGACCAAACCAGCGGTTCTCAACCCTTTGTTTGATACTATTACTTTTATAATCTACAGCTCCCTTTAAACCTGATGTAACATAACAAGCCTATAATTCAAAACACATTTGTGCAAAATGTAAAATACATTCTGTACAAGTCCATGAATATAAGAAGCTGAGTTCCCTTCAGGCCTCCCACAGAAAGAAGACAATGCTTTGTCAAATAATCTGACTTTTTTTTTTTTTTTTTGGTCTGCTTACTGCAGTCCCTGCTTTTCATTCACGGACGTTTTCCTATCCATTAACTGCTCAGTTTCATACGGGTCCTCTCGCTGGTATGTGAGCACACGCTAAGCATTTGTTTTCCTTGAGGACAGACATTCCCCGCTGTGCTCTTCCTGGATTTGGACTATTTTTATTATTTACTTTATGTTGCCATGGAGACGGAGAGATCACAGATGTTAAGAGTTGGAATCTAGGGCCACAGGAGACATTTATCATTGTGTGTAGTATGAAGTGGCCTCTTGTTCCCTGTGGCTGTGGAGTCCAGTGTTTATTTGATAAAGAAGTAACTAATGAGGACTCAAGCCTAATGAATAACATGAAACTCTGCTTCACCTCCACGCACCCACCGTGACAGTGAGTGATCTACTGGAGGGGAAGGTAGGCTCGTGAAAACAGATTAGCAGCTGTCTGTCTGGGTGGTTCTTTTACACCCTCTCCCCATAGGAAACAGAACCATGCATCAGAATAAGAGACCCATTCATCATTGTTTGCAGCCCCCCCCGCCCCCGAAGTGAAACTTCTCCAAATTATTTCATCCCCGCTCTGCCAGGAAACAAAACATCTGAGAGCGACCCAGGACTCCACCCGCCATCATCATTAGTGGGCATCTGAATATTGCTGGGAAAGGTGTGAGTCTGGACGAAAAAGAACGCAATGGGTCGCGCCTGCAAAGGCTGCATGCTAAAAACTACTGCGCATGTGCTACAACACACATACCATCCAACATGGAAGTTAAAAATTCAACTCTTATGGTTTCCGAGGCTCCACACAACTCAAAGTTTACCAAATCAAGACAGGTGAGGAAATACAAAGCCATTGTAGGAGCTGTTGGTGATTGGTTCTGAGCATCTCAGGTTATGAACTCTTCAAATTCACTCCCTGAAGAGCTGGTCAAGGTAGCTGCTGGTCACCCCCCTAGAAGTTCTCTTAAGGTCAAAGGCAAGGTTAATGGTGGCCACATAGAACAAAGCGAGCACACTTGGTGGTGTCCAAAGGCTGCAGCGGTTAGAAAATTCTGGTGCTTTGAAGAATGGCTCCTGTTCCCCCTTTGGAACTTTTTTGAACTCCTCCTCTGTTATCCTTCTAGGGGACTCTGTTTCCTTGACTCTTATTACTTGATGGCTGGAGTGACACTCTATTTAGATTGGCTGTTTGCCTCCTCTTAATCTTTGCCCTGAGTATCCTATTTGAAATCCTCACGAACTGCCTTGAATTCCTCCAGTCCCATGGCCCTGCCTGCTCCCAAGCTTGCTTTTAGAAATTTTCTCCATTTGCCCTGTGAGGGTATAAGGACTTTCCCCCCTCTGCCTCTCCTCTCTTCATTCTTTCTCTAACTCACGTGTCTTATTTTTTGGTTCAAAGCTCACATTTTCTCTTTAAAATTGATTTCCTGATGTCTTTTCATATTTGGTTAGAAAATCAAGATTATAGTAATCAAAAGAAATGGTGGCGGAAAGAACACTGGACTGCTCCAGACCTTAGCTCTAACATTTACTAGCTGTACAGGATTGGGGAAAATATTAATGTCTCTGAACCTAATTTGCCAAACCAGGATAATACTGTGCACTACAGAAAGCAGCTGTGAAGGCGTGAGAAAGTCTACTAGGTTCTCAGCAAAAGTAACCCAAACTTACTTCCCTCCCTCCCTCCCTCCCTCCCTCCCTCTTTCCTTCCTTCCTTCCTTTTGTCATTCTTTCACTTTCTTTATGAAGACTTGAACCTAGGACCTTACGCATGCTAGGCAAGTATTTCCCACTGAGTCGTACACCTAGACTATTTTAAAAATTGTTTGAAACATAGTCTCACTAAGTTACCCAGGTTAGTCTTGGCCTCACTGTATAGCCTAGATGGACTTTGACCTTTCAATCCTCTTGCCTCTACCTCCCAAGTAGCTGGGATTACCGACTTGTGCCTCCAGGCCCAACGAGTCTTTCCTTTAATGGGACCCATTTGGGAAATGTTATTCCTGTAAGTCTGACATCTACGTAATGGTGACAAAATGTTCAGAAAAGAAATTAAAAATCCACATAGTTGTCAAGAACTTCTGAGGACCTGCGATTTCATCCTTGCAAACCAGCAAATTAAACGCGGTGGTGTGTGAATACTGGAAGAAGACACAAGATTCCTGGGTCATGAAGGACTTTGCTCTTCATAGTCTTAGCAATAGCCAAAGTCGTCTGATTGCAAGCATTCCAAACAGGGACCCACTTCAATTTAAAAATCAACTAGGCTGTGGTTCATGCATTTCTAAACCTAGACCAAGTCCCGAACAGACCATTTTTATTTGGCAACTAGTTTCTGCTCCCATTTTAGATACATGATTTTAGAAAAATGTCTTTCCTTTCTCATTAAATAAACAGGTTGACATAAATATAAATACACAGCTTACAGCAGTATAGTTTAGTGGTTGAGAACTAGGGAGCGGGAGTCAGCCAGCCCAGGCTTAGGTCCCAGATGGAACATGGACAGGCTACTTTGTGTCTCTCTGCTTTACTTTCCATGTCTATAAAATGGAGATAATAATAGTATTTACTTCATAAGATGGATGAGTGGATAGAAGGTCGTAATCCATGTAAAGTGCTTAGGACCCAAAGCTTAAAGTGAATGTTAGTTGTTATTAACTGTCTATGTTTACATGGTCCTTTGGATGTGCTGTTCTTTCGCAGTGGAGGGCTGTTAAAAATGTTTTCAGTACAGAACCTAGGGCTTCAGAATCCGTAGGCATTTATGATTGCTCTTTGGATTTTATGCTCTTTACTGTGGACCAACTTTAGAATGGTCTCACTAGGTTAGCAAAGAAGAGTGCACCTTCTGGGAGCATCTTCATAATTACTAACAAGCTTGCTTTCTGTCACAAGAAAAAATGTCCACTTAGAGTCTATACATGCATTGAAGGGAACTGAAGATAATTGTGTTCTGGACTATTAACTATGAATAATCTATATGATTACTTTTTTATTTTAGCCATTGTCTAAGCATATTATTTCTGGTTAAGTCTGTAACTACACAAAGTATAAAACTCTATATTTATGTTCTCTTTGCCTACTTTTTAAAAATCATTGGAATCTGCACATGTGGTCAGCATTAAAAAAAAAATCCAGCCGGGCAGTGGTGGCGCATGCCTTTAACTCCAGCACTCGGGAGGCAGAGCCAGGTGGATCTCCGTGAGTTCGAGGCCAGCCTGGGCTACAGAGTGAGTTCCAGGAAAGGCGCAAAGCTACACAGAGAAACCCTGTCTTGAAAAACAAACCAACCAACAAACCAAACAAACATCCCTGGGGCTCAAGTAAATATTTTCCAATCTTCTCAACACACATCAAACCCACCTGTAATCTCTATGCCTTCCCTCAGGTGGAGCTGGAATTGTTCTACCGTTATGAGGTCCTACCTTTCCCTCTGTTGATCAGGAATCTGAGATGGGAGGAGGTGAGTGATGAGCTGCGATCAAGGTGTAGTCATGGCTGATGCACTGCATCACAACCTTCTTACCCACTTCCACTTCCTACCCACATCCTCTTCCTACCCACTTCCGACCCACTTCTGCTTCCCACCCTACCCACTTCCCTGTTATCCTCCAGATCAGAGCAGAAACATGAAACTCATCGAACATGTGTCAGATGGGAGGAATGTGTGCTCTGAGTTCATTGCTGGTTCTTCATTTGCCCCTGTGAGCAAAGGGTTATGGGTTTCCCAATTCTCCTGTTGGGATTTTCCAGATCACTAAAATGTCAGTGATCTTGTGGCCAATGACACCATTCTGTAGGTCACTGCGATATGAACATATGCCATTATAGACACTTGTCAAAATCTATAGAACATACACAGAATGAGCCTTAAGACAAACTATAGGCGTTAATTAATGATAGTATGAACTAATTATAAATCTCAGTTTCTCAACTGTAACAAATGTACCACACTAGTGCTGATGTTAGGGGACACTGAGGGGGAAGGGAAGGGCACATGGAGCTTGCTGCACTTTCTGCCAACACTGTTCCATGAAATTAAGTATAGGATATGTATTCAATAATTTAGAATGTACAATAGACTTAACCTAGAGAGCAACAGGAATGTTTTATTTCTTAAAGATTGATTTTATTACTTTATGTGCATGAGTGTTTTGCCTGCATGTGTGTCTGTACACCACATGTGTAACTGAAGCCAGATGCCCCAGAGGACAGCATTCAATCCTGTGGGAGTGAAGTTAGAGATGGTTATGAGCTGCCGTGTGGGGGCTGGGAACCAAACTGGGTCCTCTGGAAGAGCAGCCAGTGCTCTCAACTGTTGAGCCAGCTCTCTGGACAGGTTTAATTTTAATAGATAATACGTATAAGACTCAATTTATACATATACGTAAGGCTAGAGGATTATGGTGGTCTGAAAGTAGCCCCCAATAGGGAATGGCACTATTAGAAGGTGTGGCTTTGATGAAGTGGGTGTGGCCTTGTTGGAGGAAGTGTGTCACTGTGGGGGTGGGCTTTGAGGTCTCCTATGCTGGAGCTATGCTCAGTGTGGGACACAGACTCCTGCTGCCTGCAGATTAAGATGCACAACTCTCAGCTCCTTCTCTAGCACCATATCTGCCTGCATACCACCCGCCATGACAATGGACTAAAACTCTGAATTGTAAGCTAGCTCCCAATTAAATGTTTTCCTTTATAAGAGTTGTTGTGGTCATGGTGTCTCTTCACAGCAATAGAAATTCTAACTAAGAGAGTTATATATATCTAGTATCCACTTAGGAGTGAGTACATACCATTTTGCCTTCTGAGTCTGGTTTACCTCACTCAGGATGATATTTTCTAGTTCCATCCATTTGCCTGCAAACCTCATGATGTCTATTTTTCTCTGCTGAGTAGTACTCCACTGTGTATATGTGCCACATTTTCTTTATCCATTCTTCAGTTGAGGGGCATCTAGGTTGTTTCCAGGTTCTGGCTATTACAAATAATGCTGCTATGAACATAGTTGAGCATGTGTACTTGTGGTATGATTGAGCATTCCTTGGGTATATGCCTAAGAGTGATATAGCTGGGTCTTGAGGAAGGTTGATTCCCAATTTTCTGAGAAATCACCATACTGATTTCCAAAGTGGCTGAAAAAATATGCATTCCCACCAACAGCGTAGGAGTGTTCCCCTTGCTCCACATCCTCTCCAACATAAGCTGTCTTCAGTGTTTTTGATCTTAGCCATTCTGACAGGATACTAGATATAAAGCAAAGGATAGCCAGACTGCAACCCACATCTCCAAGGAGGCTAACTAGTAAGGAGGACCCTAGGAAGGACATATGGATTGCCACCCAGTGATAGAGAAATGGATGAGATCTACATGAGCAAACTGGGGGTGAGGGGCATAATGAAGGGCAAATGACAGGGGATGAAAGCTTAGGGGAGTGGGAGGTTTGAGCTGGAATGGGAACAGAGTGGGAGAGCAAGGAAAGAGATACCATGATAAATGAAGACATCATGAGAATAGGGAGAAGCAGAGTGCTAGGGAGGTTCCCAAGAATCCATAAGGATAACTCCACTATAGACTACTGGCAATGGTCGAGAGGGTGCCTGAGCTGACTTACTCTGGTGACTGGATGGCTGAATACCCTAACTGTCATCATAGAACCCTCATCCAGTGACTGATGGAAGCAGAGATCCATGGCTGGGTCCCAGGCGAAGCTCCAGGAGCCCAATCGATGAGAGAGAGGAGGAATTCTATGAGCAAGAGGTATCAAGACCATGATTGGAAAAAGTACAGAGACAACTAGCCAAACTAGTGGAAACACATGAACTGTGGACCAATAGCTGAGAAGCCCCCATGGTACTGGACTAGGCCTTCTGAATAAGCGAGACAGTTGTTTAGCTTGAACTGTTTAGGGGGCCCCCAGGCAGTGGGATTGGGACCTGTCCCTAGTGCATGAACTGGCTTTTTGGAGCCTAATGCCTATGGTGAGACACTTTGCTCAGTCTTGGTGCAGGGAGGAGGGGCTTGGACCTGCCTCAACTGAATGTACCAGGCTCTGCTGACTCCCCATGGGAGACCTTGCCTTGGAGGAGGTGGGAATGGGGGGTACGTTGAGGGGGAAGACTGGGGGGCAGGAGGAGGGAGGACAGGGGAATCTGTGGTTGATATGTAAAATGAATAGAAAATCTCTTAATTAAAAAAAACTTATAAAAAAAGAGTCACACACACACACAACTTCACTGCTCCAACTTGTTATAACCAAGAGACAGTGTAGTATGTTTTTTGTACTGACAAATAAATAAATGAAAACAGTTAATTCTCGTCTTATTTGGTGTTGATCTTTGCTGTGAAAATGTAAATTCTATGGTTCATCATTCATCTTGAACATCAAAGCTCATAGTGTGTCTCAGTCAGGGTTTCTATTGCTGTGATGAAATACCATGCCCAAAAGCAAGTTGGGGAGGAAATGGTTTATTTGGTTTGTACTTCAATGTCTTAGTCCATCACTGAAGGAAGTCAGGACAGGACCTCAAGCAGGGCAGGAACATGTAGGCAGGAGCTTGCAGAGGCCATGGAGGAGTGCTGCTTACTGGTTTGCTTCCTATGGCTTGCTCAGCCTGCTTTCTTACAGAACCCAGGACCACCTGCCCAGGGATGATACCATCCACAATGGGCTGGGCCCTTCCCCATCAATAACTAATTAAGAAAATGCCTAACAGCTGGATCTTATGGAGGCATTTTCTCAACTGAAGCTCCCCCCTCTCCAGTGACTCTAGTTTGTGTCAAGTTGACATAAAACTAGCCAGCACACAGTGGAAGGCTGGCAGGATGGCTCAGCTGGTAAAGGCATTTGCTGAGTGAGCTTGGTGACCTGAGGGGGAAAAAATAGAAGGAGAAAAATAGGAGAAAAATGACTCCACAGAGTTGCCCTTGGGCCACCACATATGTGATATGGCATGCTTGCACACACACACACACACACACACACACACACACACACACACACACACACAAATAATAAAAATAAATAAATAAACAAATATAATTTAAAGCTCACAGTGTTGTTACTGTCCCTTTCTAAACTCAATTTGAAACCAGTTTTGAAAGGCACAGTCATTCTGTCAATAGCCGAGGATACCACTCACCCAAGGGGACTCTGTAGACTAAGATGACAATGGCTTTGGTGTGACTGTCTCCATTGGAGGCTTTTCTATGCTAGCGTTTTCATGGTGCTTGTTCAGCTGGCTTATATTTTTTGCCAATTTATTTGGTTATATATAATATAATATAATAAAACCTCATCTAAACACCTAAAAACGTCTTCTGTTGTGCATATGTCAAGAGTTTCACAAGGTAATAAATCTTTCCCATGTTTGCTTGTGTGGATTTATAATACCAAAGAAAATCGAAATGTCACATGCTGGAGCTATACAGATGTCACGGAAGTGAGATCTCCAGGTGAACACTTCTGAATTTCATGCTGCACTCCTGTTGGGGGATGGTAGTGGTTGAATTTTCACAGCCGTCAGTGGCATGGTTAATTAACAGTTAGCAAAGCTTTCCCCAGGGGTACACTTCATTTTTTTCTGAGATCATCCACTCTGACTTGGTGTATGGATTTTGACGGTCAGTTGTAACTGGGGTTCATAGTCTGTTATCCAGGAACACTGAGCCCCAGCAACACTGCAGGATGCCAGTAATCTCTTTATAGTCTGTGTCCAAAGACTACAGCAGGCCTTCCCTGGGCAGGCACAGAAAACTATTTGCACATTTTTACTACGTGAAGTATGTCCAGAGACTTTGAGAACATGAAAGGTGACCCCACATGAGAAATAACTGTAATGGTCAGCTTGTCTTTATGTGACCTCTTTTTCCCACAAATGGCTTTCAGTTTCTAGTCAGATGTGTCATTTTAATCTTGATTCTTTTTCTGTTATAAGACATAATGTAGAAAGGAGTCAAATATAAAAATAAATAAACTGCTGCACACATTGACATATTTATGTATAATCTTATGAAGGCACAAAAAGGGGGCCATGTGATTCATTAAACCCCTATACACGCTACCATCACAGTGCAATGTGCTACATGTCCTCTTGTTAAGCAGCTGATTTTTCACCCCTTGAGAGAACACAGTACTAAACATACGAATCCAAACTTTCCTAAGATATAATGGAGTGTGGCCACTCCTGTGTTAATGAAGAGTGTACTCTTGGAATAATTTACCTGAGGGGACATGGACAGACATGAATTTAGGAACAGATCAGGATAGAAATACAAACTCTATTCAAAGACACATCAATAAAACATTCAAATATGTACACAGATGTCAAGAGACATGCTGTTTCTGGGGTTTGAACTAAGCCAAGCTTGCCCGGCAGTGAAACCACTGTAATGGTGGTCTCCAGGACGCTAAGACCTGGTGTGTGTCAAACAGGAGTGTGTGTTTCTCATCACAGTTTCTTTTTTAAATAGTTGAAGTACACACATATAATCTTAAAATTAAGCTAACCTTCCATCCTGCTGGAATCTTGGAAACAAAGTATAGCCGTGCTCTGTGGGTAACACATGACAATGTATCCAGGAAAAGGCACCCAGCCAAGCAATCAGAAAAAAACGAGCCCCCTCTCTCTTGGTGTGCAAAAGTGAAACCATGGCTTGGGCCGGCACCAAGGAACCTGGCCTGGAAAGAGCAACATGGGCGGAGAAGGGGTCTCCTTGATGGAATCCTGAGGGAAAAGGGGGCAGACATCGGAAGAGGAGGTGTAGGCTTGGGAGAAACTTGCCGAACGATAGGCAAGTTGGCTGGAAGTGAAGGAGGAAGCTGGATGTTCACCCTATGAGGCATCAAGGTACCACTGAATCAGTGGTGAATCTCTTCCTTGATAAGATAAAAAGGTAGATTATTGAATCTACTTTTAAAAAGAAACTACTTGTCTTGAATAGGATAAGTAATGAAATTTTTTGTCTGAATTTGTCAAATGTTAATGGACTGGACATTGTTAATGTATATAATGGAGTTTTTTGTCTGAATCTGTCAAATGTTAATGGACTAGACATTGTTAATGTAATTCTTGACTATATCTAGTGTATATACTTAGTGTATATAGTTTTTTCTTATATTAGTTATAACTTTTTTTAATTTTAGACAAAAAAGGGGAAATGTGGTTGATATATTGTGTATCCTGATAAACTTATCTCAGGGTCAGAGAAGAGAATAACCACTAGATTAGACATAGAGGCCAGAAAATGGTGGCACACACACACCTTTAATCCTAGCATTCTGGAGGCAGATATCCATCTGGATCTCTGTGAGTTCAAGGTCACACTGGAAACAGCCAGGCATTGTGACACACCTTTAATCCCAGGAAGTGATGGCAGAAAGCAGAAAGGTATATAAGGTGTGAAAACCAGGAACTAGAGTCTGGTTAAGCTTTTAGGCTTTTGAGCAGCAGTTCAACTGAGATCCATTTGGGTGAGGACTCAGAGGCTTCCAGTCTGAGGAAATAAGATCAGCTGAGAAGTTGGCAAGCTGAGGTTGGATGTGGCTTGTTCTGTTTCTCTGATCTTTTAGCGTTCACCCCAATACCTGGTCCCTGAGTTTTTTATTAATAAGACCTTTTAAGGTTCTTGCTACACTTCCTCCCCTTATAACCAGCCCTCTCAATCCAAGATGATTCTCTCTGCTTTCCCAAGTCATCTGAAATACCACAGTTTCTACTAATTTTCTTAAATTCATTAAAACAGGTGTGTATTTCCCAAGTTGCTGGCCTATAGGACCATGTTTCCATAAAGGGTCAAAGAACCCCCTGTGGGATTACTATGAAACAATACCAAAACTTAGTTTCTTCACTGTAGGGAATTAAGATTTTTCCATGCTAAACTGGGATAGGAGAGATTCCCCAGGAAAGGTGTGTCATGCTTTCTACATTCCTATAAGTTCAGGCTTTGTTTTGGTTTTGCTTTTATAGTATACCTGTTCATATCTCCTGAGGTTCTTGTCCCATAAAACCTGTATTCTTAGAAATACGGTATGGTCCAACACTCTGCAGCCCTCAAAGCCCTCTGCCATTTGTGTATGCAAATATGCCTATGTATATAGTATGTGTATTTTATTATATACATGCATAACACATGCTTATTTATAATTTACCATCATTTGTCAGTCAGAAGGGTCAGACTTTGGGGAGACAGCTGCATTGCCAACTAAACTTCTTAAAAGGACATTGTCCTTGAGGGTTACTTCCCAGTGATGAGGATCAGGACCGTGGTGGGTGAATCTGCATTGCAATGGGAATTGACTGTTAAGAGTAGACCTCAGGTAGACAGAAACAGAACTAGCAAAGGAGCAGTTCTGCAGCATATCTAGGAAATGTGGAAGAGAGAGAGAGAGAGAGAGAGAGAGAGAGAGAGAGAGAGAGAGAGAGAGAGAGAGGAGACTGGATGTAGGACCACTTATCTCTCGGTGCTGTCTTGTTTGGAAATAATCCTAGGTGATTTCTAGAACTTCATTTATCAATAGAAAGAGAGTTTAAAGCTCCTTTCACATTTTTCTACCCTTTTCCTTAATGGCACATACTTGATCATCTTGCTTATTTTAGGCTTAACAAATACTCAACTGAATTGCATGAGTGAGGGAGTGAGAAGGATCCCAGAAAAAAAAATAATCCACAAAGCGATGTGTTTTCCTCACCCTCAGGTCTCGATGCCTTTCCGATGTTCATTGTCTCCATTGTGAAAACCGCACACTCAACACGCCTGCTTCCATCGGAAAGTGCCCCCCCCATCCCCACCCCAGGGGTAGTTATTTCAATTCAGGTCCCATCTTAGCCAAAATATTGCCTCTCTGACTAGAAGGCAAGAAGAGTCTGAGCCTCAAGCTCCCCAGACTGCTACAGCGTCATCATAAGACAAATCCATCCCGGGGTTCTGAAGAGGATCGGAGCTAACCCTGAGTTGCTAACTTGTCCCTTCTGTTTCTACTTTCATTCCAGCAGACCTTAGGACCGTCCTTAGCGGGGGATGTTCTCTTAGGGACATATCCTCGGGACCCTGCGCAAGAATGTGGCTGTGTCACGGGTGATGATGGTGCATACTAGGGAGAGAAAGCAATGTGTCTAATCAAGTGAAGGCTTGACGGGAGTCCTGGTGGTCAGGATGGAGCTGCCTAGCAATCTGGACTTTAATCTCATTAATCTTCCTATTTCTACCTCTCTACCTAATCCATAATCATCAACACATTAGGGAAATGCCAAGGCAGAGTCTAGGCTTAGTCATTTCAAAAGAAGATCTCATTGTCCAGGTATCAAAGTGGCAGAGATAAGAGAGGTGTCTAATAGAGTGAAGAAGTTGGAAGACATTGAAAGCTACCCGTGTTTGTTGCTCGTTTTTAACATATGCTGAAAGGGAACACTGCGTTACTTCAAGGACTAGAAAAAGAAAGTGACAACCAGGACAGAGTCTTGCCTTGGAACTCTGGAGAATTCCTTCTCTTGCTTATGTCCTCTTTCCTTCCTTCCCTTCTCCTTTCCTTCAGTGGACGCTCATACACCAGCAACTGTATTTGGGCTACAAAGAACATCAAAGTTGAGTCCCTACTCTGGCTGTATCCAACAATCCCCTTCTCTCCCTTCTTTTCTTTCCTCCACAGACTTCAATAAAGCATTCTTTTCCTCATTTGACCTGTCTACTTTTTTCAGTCAGGGGTCTCCAGAGACTCAGATCAATAAGAAATAGCAGTTATCTATCTATCTATCTATCTATCTATCTATCTATCTATCTATCTATCTATCTATCTGTCTGTCTGTCTGTCTGTCTGTCTGTCTGTCTGTCCGTCCATCCGTCTGTCTGTCCGTCTGCCTGTCTGCCTGCCTGTCTATCTATTTGCCTACCTGAGACCGAGATTTCTTCTCAGGAATTGGGCCATGTGATTGTGGGGGTTGCCAAGTTCAATATCAGTAGGGCAGGCAGTCTGGAATCCCCGAAGAGTTGATATCACGGCTCAAAGTCCGAAGTTAGTGTGATGGTGGAATGTATTCCCCTTGGAAGGGCGTCACCCCCGCCCCCCCACCATCAGCCTTCCACTGACTGAATGAAGCTTACTCACACCTTGGAAGACAATCTACTCAAAGTCTAATAACTGAAATGTTAGGCATCTAGGAACTATATCATGCTATCTAGACTTGTTTAGCCAAATATCTTAGAACTGCTGCCTATTCTAGTCAACACAGCAAACAGAAAACTGCACCTCCCACCAGGGTCTACTCTACAGACTCGGTTTCTTCTTGTGACTCTTCTCAGACCACCTTGTTCCCTCATCGCACTTTCCTCCCCACTCAGATAATGAGGTAACAACGATCCTAGCTCACATTTACTGGTCTCTGCCTATTTGTCAGACATCATCAAAACATTTTGTCTGGGTTTCTTAGTCAATTGCCACAGAAACTCTATGAAATAGACACTCCTGCTACTATCTCGCCTCAGCTGGCGAGGGTAAGAGCTTTGCCCAAGATTCAGTGGCTGGTCTGTGATAGAACAGCTGTTCAAATCCAGTCAGCCCGACCTCGGAGCCTCTGATGTTAACTCCTGGACTAGGCTACCCTCTTCATATGCAGAATAACCTCAACCCAAAGCAGTCTCCCTGACCCCCCTTGAAGAGGTCATTTGAGACTGTAAAGGTCCTCAGTCATGACACCCTGCAATTGCTCATGGATTCCATGGAACTCATGGGATAGCCCAGGAGCAGGACAGTGGGGACAGCAGAGCATGCCAGCCCTCCATGGGATGCCCTCTCCTGAACATACATTCTCCAGAGCACAGAGTGGGCAGCCAAGTGTGGACTCGGTGTGACTGGCGGAGGGCTTCTTGAACTCCTGAGAGAGAGTACAGCAGAACTCAGTGTGAAGGAGTATTCTACAGCCACTAGAGGAAGACTATCAAAGACCTGGAGAAATGCTTATGATCTACATTAAATAAATAGTTCCAGGCTGCAGAGACAGCTCAGCAGATAAGGCACATGACATGAAAATGTGAGGATAGGAGTTTGGATCCCCAGCATCCACATCCAAAGCTGAGTGGGCATGCCAACCTATCTGTCACTGCAGCCTTCGGGAGGTGGAGACTGGATCTCTGGGAAAAGTCAGCTAGCTAGACTAGCCAAGTCTATAAGCTTGAGGTTCAGTGATAGACCCTGACTAAATAAATAAAGTGGAGAATACCAATAAACATGCCCATCATCAACCTTGAACCTCCACATACATACAAATGCATGTATGTATACCATACACATACACATACAAAAAAAGATCATCCCTAGCCATTTGTAAATATAAGCTTATTAAAAGTGTATATTACATATATCATATATATAATATATAAATGCATATAAAAGTCCTACAAGGTAAGTTTAAAATAGAGTATGATTATGGATAATTTTTATTTTGTGCTTTAAGCTTTTCTTCATTCAAGTTTTCTATAAATAAACATAGAAACATATTTTTAGAAAAGCGTACCATGATTCTTTTGCAATTAAACATGTAAACATATTTTAATTAAACATGCATGTATTATACAAAAATGCACAAAATCTTATACTTTTGTAACTAAAACACAAGTTGAATATGAAGGCATTTAAGGTTGTTTGTGGGCAGTTTAATCTTAACCTAGTCTAGTTTTTAATTTGACTCCCATACTGAGGTCACTGGCTGCAGGTGTCAGTCACCAGAGAGACGAGGTGCTAAGACAAGATCAAGCTTCGACTCCTCTGAGGAAGTTAATCCAGTAAAGGTGTTTGGCCTCACGACAAGACTTTTCATTGCAAAAGTATTTTCCATTCTTTAATCGGAGATTAATCCTAAAGAAACTTCAGATGCCTGTCACGGTACTTTCCATTTTAAATCTGCACCTCCCATTTATTTCAGCCCAGTAGCATTCCTGTGTTTGCAAATGGTAAAGAAACAGCTAAAAGGTCTTTGTCAAGTTGCCAGCATTTCTATGTTGTAATAGTGTGATTGAGTTTGGGGTTTTTTTTGCTAGTACTTCAAGACAAATAAGAGCTGTTTGCTTTGTGAAGACAAAAAATTTATTCCAACTTACATTCATGAGCCCAAACATGTTTGGAAATCTTTACTTGATCAGTCTATACATATTACTTGAAATATCAATAATACCCCCACCACACCATGTATCGCAGTGCTTATACATTATCTCACTCCTCACCAGAAGCCCCTCAGAGATCCATATGACTTCCAAAGCACAAAGTAACCAAAGCCCTGAGGTGGTACTTACTCAAAAACACATAGCTTACAAAAAAAAAAAGATAAAAGAAAGGAAGGAAGAAAAGAAAAAATGGGGTCTTTTATTCACCCCACAGTATCTACTTCATATTTGAAGATAGTTTGAGTTATAGAGAATGCTATATCATTTAGACCAAAGTCTTATATAGTGAAAGGGTCATTCAACCAAAAGCAGAATCATTGAAAAAATACTAACTGGACTGTGTCCATGTATGATATGTATTCTGTAGGTGGAGTTTTTCTGTGTCTCAGCAGCAGCTCCCAAATAACCATTCAGAGACTTATTATTTATAAATGCTCGGCTAATAGCTCAGGCTGCTTACTAGCTAACTCTTACATTTTAAATTAACCAATATTTCTTATCTACCCTCTGCCATGTGGTGATACCTTCTTTCAACATGGCACATTCATCTTGCTTCCCTCTGCATCTTTTGAGACTCCCAAGACTCTGCCCTTCTTCTTCCCAGCATTCCTCTGCCCTGAAAATCCTGCCTAACTATGGGCATATGAGTTCTTTTTTAACCAATGAGAGTAATATGTATTTATATTGCACAGCAGTATTCCTTAGGGAGGTTATCAGATTAATAACTAGTAATCCATATTATCCTCAAATTAAATTGATATCCTTGGGGTAGGTATTTGTCATTTTTAATGTAATAAGACTCTGTGTGTGTGAGTGTGTGTGTGTGTGTGTGTGTGTGTGTGTGTGTGTGTGTGTGTGTGTTGTAAACCTTCTCTGAGGACTTACATTAGCACCTATCCCTTCAAAGATACCAAAATCTTTCTAAATGTTAGACAATGCATGAACCCTAATAAATTCATTGGTTCTCCAGGGGGAACTTAGGTGGAATTTTACTTTTCTTTGTTTGGGGAACCTTATGAGAAGGAATTTTCACAACAGATGACTTGGCAAAATGAAGTGACACCAACTTTTTGTTAGCCTCCACATTCCCCAAGTTATTCTGGCTCATAGATTCTGGAAGTCTAGGGTCCCTGGCTTATAGACACTCAAATGTTGGGAGCTGTTTTGAGGGGATCTAGTCACTCACTCCATAGAGGTGGGTGGTACAATGTTTGGCACCAGGCACTCTGAAATTGCAAACTGTTTTGTTTTGTATTCCTTTCTAAAGAACTCCAACAGCAGCATAAGTCTAAGAGGACCAAGAATAACACCCCCCTCGATGCTTCCCTCTTTTTGTTGACTGTTAGGAACAATCACATCTTTCTAACAGTAGTTCTGCTAAGAGGGAATAAATGTGTTATAAGCAAATGGACAGCACCGGCATTTAACATCAAACACCACCATTTCTGTAAAACCATATCTGCAGGAGCTTTCCTAGTAACGTAGCTGTGTTTAGGGGGAAATAAAGCAGTGGAGGAAGCTGTTCTGCTCAAAGCCCATCAGCTGTGCTGCTGTCCTCTGCAATCCTGGACACTCTACCTTCTGTCATCCCAAATTGACTGCAATCTCTCCAACACCAGAAGTGCTGCGCTGTGAGGGGCAGAACTCCCCCTGGCCCAGGATGCTTACAACTTGTTAAACAAAGGATGGGTTCTCATTCTGGCCTTGGCAAGTTTGCAAATGTATTTTTTTTTCCAGCTCCTTATTGTTTGTGTTCCCAGCTCTACAGACTGCTTGACTATTCCAAACAGTAGTACATCATTATCTGGTCTCTTGCAACCACCCCTTGAATATGATTCTTAACATTGGTCAGTAGGTTTAAAGAGCTGTCAGGTCTCAGTGGGAGAAGTTGGTATTTATTTTCAGTTCCCAAAGTGTACCTGGAAGTTTTTCTGTGTCTCACTCGGCACTGAGGTCCTGCAACCACTTACAAAATAACCACTCAGAGGCTTATATAAATTACCAACTGTATGGCCTATGGCAGGCTTCTTGCTAGCTAGCTCTTTCATCTTAAATTAACCCATTTCTATTAATCTATGTTTTGTCACGTGGTTGTGGCATTACCAGTCTGTTGGCATCTTGCTGTTCCTTGGGCGGCTGGCTCGCCTGTCTCCCCTTACTCTCCTTTCTCCTTTTACTATCTCTCTTGGATTTTCCTGCCTGGCTCCATCCTGCCCTGCCATAGGTCAATGTAGCTTTATTTATCAACCAATCAGAGCAAAACATTTATCGCATACAAAAAGACATCCCACAGCACCAAAGCTCATCGATTTTTTTTCTTGTGTTAGGATCCCCCACCCTTTCTCTGTACTCTTCAACTAACCCAGCTCTTTGTTTCCACTCTAACAGTAAAAATCATAACTGTTGAGTGTTAAGAGTCTTCTATAGTCAAGAAACAACGTTGGGAGCTCAATGCACTTGTTATCTCACTCAGTTCTGATCTGGATGCTGTGAGTGGATGTTATTAGCCCTGCCTTACAGATAAGGGATCTGAGGCTCAGCAAAGCATTCTTCAATAATCAAAAGCATCATATTACTTTCATAATTGCTCAAAGATGTTCCACTTGGCACTTATCAACTATCATCTACTACAGCATGGCTTTGGGGGTTTGGGAGGCATCCATCTGATCTCTAGCCCTGACAGTTGCTTAATTCTCCTAGGCCTGTGTGCCAGGAGAGGCTAAGCACTCTCACTGGTGAGTACTGGGACAAAAGGATTTGGGGCAGTTGTTGTGGTGTACTTAGTTATCAGTCAGCTCTTCCTCAACCCAGGGTACACTGGCAAGGTCAAGTTCTCAATCTCACCAAAGTTCCAAAGAAACATTCTGTTAGTCAGCTTTTTAGCACTCTTAACAAAATTTTGTGTGTGTGTGTGTGTGTGTGTGTGTGTGTGTGTGTGTGTGTGTGTGTGTTGGGGGGAATATGTGGAAGGCAAAGACCAATATTAGATGTCTTTCCCAGTCACTCTCCATTTTTCACTTTTTGAGACAGGCTCTCTCACTAAACCTGCTCAAGATTCAGCTAGACTGACTGGCAAGAAAGCCTACGGGATCCTCTTGTCTCCATTTCCCCAGGCACTGGGGTTATAGGCACATGCAACTGCCCAGCTTTTTACTCCAATGCTGATGATCCAAAACCAGGAAGCCATGCTTGCTCCACAAGCACTTTACCCACTGATACACCCATCTAGCCCAAAGACAATCCATTTATTGAGGGGGAGGGCTCACAGTTTTGAAGTTTTCAGTCCATGACCTATTGGCCCATGGGTTGGCCTGTGGTAAGATAGCATGTCATGATTTTAACATGGTAGAGAAAAACTGCTAACCTCATGACTAGGAATCAAAAAGAAGATCAGAGTCCCACATGTCCTGAGTAACCTAAGGAATTCCCACTGCACCCCACTTCTCAAAGGTTCTATCATACTATCCTGAGGACAAAACCTTTGACATATGGTCCTTTGGGATACAGTCAGTGTACTAACTAGAGAAAAGTTCTTACTGGGAGCTGGGGTATCTTGGACTCTTTTTTAAGGATACGAATGTTTCATAGTTCCCAAAATAATTCCACATTTTCTGGACTTTCTAGAAGGGCTCTCCAGCATCCACCTCAAACAAAGTGCTCTGGAGAGTGTAAAACTGCAATAGGTTGGGTCATGTCTGCTTTGCTGAGCAAAGAGACCTCTTTACGGGGTAGTTACCACTGGGTTCTGGATGTAGCCTAAGCGTCTAGAAACATTCCAAACGTTGCCATCCAGGGTTTCCTAAGTGACCCAGGAAAATCTAGCCAACATTTGTTAGACAGAGTGTGGAATGGCATCACAGAAAGGCTTAGCAAAGGGCTCTCTGAAGCTCATGCTGCAGAAGTCTCTAGAGAAAGGTCACTCCTGAAGGTTCTTGGTTGTAAATATTTGAAGATCTGAGCACATAGAACGCCAAATTTGTCTATCCACTCTGCTAACAAATCGACCTATTATTTTGCCTGTCTAGTGCTACACATTTCCTAATTTGTGCGCGCCCAAAATCAAGCCGTCCTTGCGGTAGACTGTGCTTTGACTACTCCCAGGGTACCTGGAGCAAGCCAGCTACAGAGTAGCTGGTGCTTTTATTTGCAATTCATTCTTAGTCCTTGACCTCCGAGGAAAGCTGTCCGGAGAGTCTGGGCCTCTGCTGGCCACAGCCTGAAGATGAAGCTGCTTCTGGTAACCAAGCTGTTTATCATCACCCTCGGGAGCAGAGGGACCTTTTGTCCTAAGGCACAGGACCTGTGAGGAGTGAGGGCCCTTCCTCTGGATGTCTTCTTCTTCTTTTCCTACCACCGGAGTGTTTGTTCACACCAGCATTAACTTAAGCGGTAAAAGGAAAGCAGACCTGCTTTGCTTGAAACCCGGAACACATCCTAGTCATCGCTCCATAGTCTGCTCTCTGCTGACTTCCTGTCTCCATAGTCTACTCTCTGCTGACTTCCTGTCTCCATAGTCTACTCTCTACTGACTTCCTGTCTCCCTGAGATGGCGCCTTACCAGAGGGAGTGATCTCTTTCTCTACAGCAAACAAGTCCAGCCTGGAAAGAAATCAAGGAGAGCTGGTCCTCGTTGTAAGCAAGAGGTTCCTGGGACCGTAGGTTCTAAAACTCTTCTGAAGTGATGATTAAGACCTACACCTCTTGGTCCTTCCCCAGTGACTTAAGTTCCTGAATTCAAATGGCTTCCAAACTAGTATTGAAGCGACCTTGGTCATTACTGAGGCCATCCCAGCTGATGCAGCCCGAGGTTTCAGACTTTGCTGGTCTCACTGTTCCTGGTTTGATATGAGTCTCTTTATCAAATCCATAGCCAGTGACTGCTCCATTGATGCTTGAGGGAACCTGGGCTGTGGCCAAATTCTCATCCACTTTGTCTTCCTTAAAAGCAGCAATTCAATGTCCTTGTGTTCCCCTCCCTCTCCCTCTGTAGTTCAGCACCCTGAAGCAAGGCCAAGAGAAACAAGAGGATCTGGTTTGTAGTTGAGAGAAAAGGCTTTTTGATGACTTTCCCCACCACCGTCTGTGTATGGGGATCTTGTTTGTTTTCTTTAATGTTCATATATAGTAAACTTATAAGAGAGGTGAAGAAACTTGTCCAAAGCCACACAGCCAACAGGGACTGTGGTAGGGCCGGGCACCATTACTCTGTCCTCAGCTCTCATGCCTGTAACTAGAATGCCCTATAGCCATAGGTTTAATGGGAAGGCCAAACATAGAATGTGGAGGATAGATTATAGAGCAATGTCCGGAAGACAGATGTCCAGTTGGGGGTCAAAGTACACCTTATGCTCTTCTTGTAATTTAGTCCTACAAAATCATCAGCATTGGGGTCGAAAAGGAGGCAAAGCCTAAGTGCTGTCTTGATGATTTGTAAGCCCCAGTTACATCACAGAGAGGATTAAAGTCCTGGCTGTGGGATCACTTGGCATCTATCACTTCATTCCAGCCCATAACTCAAAAGCAGAGACAGGCAGTGAAGGGCGGAGAGCAGCTCCCGTCAACCCAGCGGCCTTTCTCAGCTCCCTTGCTCCCCACCTGGGCGGGGCACGTCACTTCCCCTTTCTGGGTATTAGTGCTTTGTCCACTGGGGAGAAGATTTTAACTGTGATTGCTAAGAGTGATTGCCAGCATGTGAGTGTGGAGGAGGGTATTTATGTGGCTTTTTATGCCCCTGAGGGTGATGAGGAATGGCTTGGTTACTTGTGTCAACATAGGATAGTCTTGGGTTGACGCACATGTCCATTATTAGAAATGGAGAGTTCTTGTCACTCTCCTAAGCATCCACAGCAGTGTTCCACTGGCTGCATGTGGGACCAGAGCCACCTGGGATCACCCCCAGAGTATTGATAAGGCATCCTTCTGGGAGTTTCTCCTCTTCTCTCCAAGAAGTCACTCAGAATTCAACAGACAGAACTCAGTGGCCCTGTGACCCTGTCATCTGACAGTGACTGGCCAGAAAAAAGTCTCTTTTCCTGACCCTTAAAGGCTGCTCCTCCTGGCCCTTACAGATGTCTGGCTGGGGGCAAACTATCAGTCATTTTATCTGTCACTGGGGTTGTCTGGGGCCCCCTCTGAGTTTTCTTGACTAAACAGAATGTTCACTCTTAAAATACCTTCAGTCCCTATTTCTGATAGTAGGGACCTTGTAACTACCAGTCTGCTCATGTCTTCCATGGTTCTGTATTTTCGTCCTAGAGGGGTTTATCCTCCCAAGGGTCAAATCTGGCCTCATATAGCTGCAGAATGACTCCAGGAGGAGAGCCTGTGACAACCACGTGAGGAAATGGGAAAGACTTCTGACCAGAGGGCTCATCTTTCCAGGGAGGTGTCATTACATCCAGGCTCGTGAAAGCAAAATAGCCATCCTTCAGGAAACTTGTAGAAGCTTTGCTACTCAATGGCACAGCATGATTTCAATCCAGTTTCAGAGCTCTGAAATTTTATTCATTAAGAATTCACTGAGACTGGGAAGATGGCTCATTCAGCAAAATGTTTCAGAGAACCTGAGTTAGATCCCTGGAACCCATCAAAAAAAAAAAGGTAGGAAAAGGAAGAGAGAGAGAGAGAGAGAGAGAGAGAGAGAGAGAGAGAGAGAGAGAGAGAGAGAAGCAAATGTGATCAGCCAACTTAATCCACTTGGTGAGGTCCAGGTCAGTGAAAGATCCTGCTTTTTGAAAAAAGCAAGGAAGGAGGGAATGATGGCAGAAAGAGACAGAAAGGAAGGTCCACTCCTATCTGAGGAGCTACTAGCAGTTGCTGGGGAAGGAAAAGTCATTTTCTTCAGGGGTATGGTCCCAGCGAAGCTACCCATGCTCCAGGGGATGGCACTACATGCCTGCACACAGCACTAATGGAACTCAGTGAGTTATTTAAAAACAAAAGAGAAAAAGGGGACATGAAGGCAGTAGGTGGTGGGGAGTGTGGGTGGTGATGGGGTGGTGGGTTGGGATGGGTGGTTGGTGGTGAGGTAGGTTGGGGTGGGTAGTGGATGGGTTGGGGTATGTCGTTGGTGGTGGGGTGGGTTAGGTGGGTGGTTGGTGGTGGGGTGGGTTGGGGTGGGTGGTTGGTGGTGGGAGAGGTGGTACTGTAGTGAGTTCTGGAAAGAGAGAGCAGGAGTGGGATGTGTGGCCATGATACATTGTATACATGTATGAAATTGTCAAAGATAAAATTTTTAAAAATCGTTAAGGTGGACTGTGTCAGAGAAAGAACACCCGAGATTGTTTTCTCGCCTCTGTACACATGCACCAGCACACACACACACACACACACACACACACACACACACACACACACACACACACAAGCTCACTGAACCTCAGTCCTTTCCTAAAGAAAGATTGGGAGAGAGACTACAGACAGATGAGACAGAAGTTGGCTGAAGCCATGAGGGCAGGCAGAGAACTGACTAGCCCGCAAAGAGCATACATTCCACTATTTTTAAAGTAACAGTTTCTACACTTACTGAGCACCTGGGTTCCACATGTGCGTGGAGATGTTTTGGTGCAGTCAGGTTGCCTTAAATTTCAGAGACTCCCATGTAAATATCAAACTTTAAGGCATTAGGATTAAGATATTGAAGAGGGGACTTAGTGTGACATAAAGCACATATAATAAAGAGCATTTCTATTTCAAGAGGGATTTTCCAAAATCTTTAGACTCTTTGGGGATTGGATTAAGTCCCTGGGATTTCTAAACCCTTAGGAGTCTTCAAACTATTTCCAGTAGTTTTTTAAAGGTGTTCTGAAGTCCCAGGCTCTGCCTGCTAAGCCTGCATAGGCTCATGAAAATGCCAACTGCTGTTTGCCTTGAGCTGGCATTCCATTAGCCCAGGGTAATGGTGCTGGCGTGCCCTGACGCTCAGTTTCTCTAATTGGTAAGATGAGTGAGTATCTTTGAACAACTGTCTTTAGACATGGAAACATGGATCACTTGATTAGCAAATCGTTCGATGGAGAATTCTTCTGAAACAAGGAGGGCTCAAGACAAGGGGCGAGGCAATGAAAGGGGGTTCTGATGAAGGGAAAGTGGGGCGCCCCACACTGGTTGCGGAGGAGGAGCCTCTTCTCCGTCAATGAGCTTGGAAGAACTAATGCAACACTGTTTCACTGCAAGACTAGTGGCGGCTGGCCGAATGATAACAGCCTGTAACTACTTCTGTGCCTAGACTGCAGCTCACTCACGTGACCTACGACCCACAGGGAGAGGTTTGGGAAGCTGCCCCAGCAAGCCAGTGCACCCAGGTGAGAGACCTTCTGCAGGGACAGCCACTGCAGCCGTGCTGCTCATACACTTGACCTGGAGGGGGGGGGACCCAGTCCTAGCCCAGATGGCCTAGATTTGAGTGCCAGCCCTGACCCTCATGATGCTTCTGACATCCTTGGGCCTCAGTTTCCTTGTGACGAAAATAATAACTGTGTCCTTAGGCTTTCTATAAAGATAAAATAATTTAACACATAATCAACTAGAACCATGGTAGGAGCAGAGGAAGGAGCCAGGCACATGAGCTCCTGATATATGCCAGGCATCTTGTACATACCTCTTGCTGTTCCTTTTTTTTGTTTGTTTGTTTGTTTTTCGAGACAGGGTTTCTCTGTGCAGCTTTGGTGCCTTTCCTGGAACTCACTCTGTAGCCCAGGCTGGTCTCGAACTCACAGAGGAGATCCACCTGCCTCTGCCTCCCACGTGCTGGAATTAAAGGCATACACCACCACCTAGTGGCCGTCTTGCTGTTCTTGGAACAATCCCTCCAGGTAAGTACTGTCTTTAATTCCATTGTTCAGATAAGACCCCTGCTCTGAGAGTTTAAGGAACTTGGCCTGCATCATTCAGCTCACCAACGACAAAAGCTAAATTCAAACAAAGCTTTGACATTACCAACCACATCTCATCTACCCTAATAGGGTGAAAGATGTGTTCCTGGAGATCACCAAATGCTCTCACTCATTTGTAAGACTTTGGGCAAGTTCTCAGCCGTTATGAATGTTTCTTTTAATCTGTAACTCTAGAAGAATTTTAAAGTTTTGATACTATTCCACGGTTCTGCATGATCCTCACTGGAGGAAAATTGAGGTGGAGGACCGTGCAGAGCAACCCTCGGCATGAATTTCAGCAATTCTCTTGAACTCAGAAAATTATTTCAGAGTAGAAAGTTTAAAAACCACCATGGAGATCCGTTACTTGGCAATTTCCCTGGCATAAGGCAGATAAGTGATGCTCTATAAATACTTTAAAATTTTTGTGTGTATGCATTCTTGGCCTGTGTGTACATTTGTGCACTGTGTGAATGCCTGGTGCCTGCAGATGTCAGAAGGGGGCACTGGATCCCCTGGGACTGGAGTTACAGATGGTTGTGAGCTGCCGTGGGGGTGCTGGGGAGTGAATCTGGTCCCCTGCAAGAACAGTCAGTGCTCTTAACTGCTGAACTATCTATCCAGCTCCAATAAATAGGTCTTGAAGTGGTTTGAGTTTTAGATGATTGGAAATGTGACCAGCACTGAGAAGACTGTTTAATGTGACAGAGAAAACTCACTATAGTCTCTCAGTTTAAGTACCCAAACGAAATCACTGAAAATAATGGTAACATTTTACTCTCAAAAATAACACAAAGGGGCCGGGGATGTATGTAGTTCAGTGGGTGGGGTGCTTGTCTAGCCTGCACGAGTCCCTGATTTTGATAACCAGCACCTCATAAACTGAGCACGTGGTGCTGCACACTTAGAATCACACTGTTTGCAGGTGGAGCCAGTAGGATTAGAAGTCCAAGGTCACCTCAACCACACAGTGAGTTCAAGACCAGCCTGGAATACTTTGAGATCATCTCTTAAAACAAAGAAATAAAAATAACACAAAGACAGGAGAATTGATGTCTAGTCTGGGCTATACTGTGAGACCCTCTCTCAGAGAGAAAATAAAGTCATAGCATCAAATTTTTATATTAAAAGAAAAATTGAAGGTTGGATGTAGAGGTCTGGTTCAGAACCATTATGGGCTGTAGAAAAAGTAGCTTCTGTGAGACCCTACCCAGCAGAGGCTTGGGAGTTATTTATGTCCTGCTCAGAGCCTTGAGCTGCTGGTCATATTTCCAGGTTCCTTTCAGATTAGACACTACCCTCCTCATAAACATACCTTCTTGGGAAACTGGTTCCAAGACTCCCTACAGATACCAAAACCTTGGGATGCTCAAATCCCATATCCCAAAGGGTAACACTTACCTATAACCTACACACCTCTTTGAAATATGTAGTAGGTTATTTATAACCCAATACAATGGTAATACTGAAGGAACAGGTGTTGTGCTGTGCGTTTAAGGAAAAGGGGTATGAAAAGTTGGTTATAGTCAGCTTAAACACAGTTTTTCTGCACATACATGTACTCTGAGGCTGTTTGAATCAGTGGCTTTGGATTCCATGACATGGAAGGCTGACCATGCTCTTACAGCCAGTTTGCCACCTAGAAATAACTGTTGAGCCATCAGGAGCAGCTGGGGACCCTTCCTACCGGGAGTGTTCTGTCTGGTCATGTCTGATCAACGTGAAGGTGAGCAGAGAGCTAGGATAGCTTCTGTGTTAGATGAGTCCAAGTCTGGGCAGGAAAGCCCCCAGCAGCTTTTCTAGAAATAGCCACAAAAGGATTTCTTGAAAATTGTTGTTGTTGTTGTTGTTGTTAAAAGGCCTGGGATTCTTTTGGTTTAACACTCCTATAGCTACCTGGGCTTTTGCTTCGAACAGAGAGATCTGTGACCAATCCAGGACACACAAACCAAACTCTGTAGCTCAGTTTAGCCATCTGCTCTAAGCTTCTACTCTGTGGGAAAGACGTTTTATATACTGGGGAGGGAGGGATGGGAAGGAGGCAGGATAGCTATAAAGGGCCTCTTTTTCCTTATTTTAATCTGTGGCTAAAATGCAAAGCAGTTCATTTTTAAAACTCAACTGGCAGGAGCCAGCCGGGGCTGGTGGGGCCCGGGACCAGGCTGAATAGAAAGGAATGACGTGATTCTAATGTGGTCCCTTCATAAACAGCTCTCACTGGGAGCTGCTCCTCAAGGCCAGGCCTCCTGGGTCGTCCTGGGCAGCAGATGGAAATGATTTGGGCATATCCGGTATGGCCTGAATTTGATCCTTAGGGTAAGATCTGAAAAAAAGAAAAAGAAAGAAGGCAAACCATTTCCCTTAAGGAGAAAAGAAAAAAAAAAAAACTACACATGCTGAGCGCGTGATTTTTATGCTCACCCCTTAGAGCTGTATTCTTAACTCTGGGTTTGTAAGACACAACATGTTTTCCCCCTAATCCTTTCCAAAAACGCATTCCATAAATTGTTAGCATCCCTGCCAATGGCCCCAGTAAATTCACATACCAGCTTTAAAGTCAGCCCCTTTTAAACCAATGCCATTAGTCCCCTGAGTTAGGGGATATTATTTCCAGATTCCTATAGCGTGTGCTCTCTTTCTCCCTCCCTCCTTCCCTCTCTCTCCTTCTTCTTTTTTTTTTTTTTTTTTTTTTTTTGGTTTTTTCGAGACAGGGTTTCTCTGTGTAGCTTTGCGCCTTTCCTGGATCTCGCTCTGTAGACCAGGCTGGCCTCGAACTCACAGAGATCCGCCTGCCTCTGCCTCCCGTGTGCTGGGATTAAAGGCGTGCGCCACCACGCCCGGCTTCCTTCTTCTTTCTCTGACTTTACTTGCAAATGTTCATATTTCTTTGTAGCTGTTAATTTTAAGTGAGAAATAGACACAATGTCAGCAGTTCATGTAAACAGTGGCTATGAGCCTCTGAGCATATTCTAAGGAAACTTAACAGCACACCACCCATCTCCTTGTTGGTGTCTGTCTCCTAAGGGCTCCAGACTCCTCATTCAGAATGTCTGAGAAATTCATATGTGTGTTACTGAGCCTCTGCTGTTATTATTTGTATAATTAACACAGAATTGGTGAAGCATAGTGTTTATGGGACCCAGAGCCACACTACCTAGATGTGAAGCTAAGCTATATCACAATGTGACTGCTTTGTGCCTTAGTTTCCCCATTTATAAAGTGGCATTAATAATAGCACATACTTTATACACTAATATATATACATATGCGCTCACGCGCGCGCGCGCTTGTGTGTGTGTGTGTGTGTGTGTGTGTGTGTGTGTGTGTGTGTGTGTGTGTGTTTGTGTGTGTGTGTGATTATTAAAGCTGGGCTCTCCTTCAAGAACAAAAAGGGCTGAAGGAGAGAAGAGAATCTCGGACTGTTTGGGTCAGGGGATCCAGACCATATGGCTGTACACCCATCTAGAAACTGCCGACAGGTTGAGAGCCGACTAGCGCTGGCCCCTGGGTCTCCCACCCAGTCCTCAGCCCCAGTCCTTCCCATTCTTTATGGCTGTATCTCCTAGAAAAGGCTGCAATGCCTGGGCCAGATCCACATCATGTCTTGTGTGTCTGGGTAATAGAACACACAGGGAGTTTGGGGCCTTCTCCTCCTTTACCTTTCTTTGAAGAAATCCTTTTGCTCAAAACCAACTTTGTCTCACCCACTCTGGCATTTGAAGGTCTGCAGGCTTCTTTCCTACGTATGATGTGTCTTTGCATGACTGATTTTCACAAGGCAACAAGAAGAAGAAAAAGTTTTGTTAGGTCTCATTTTATGTCACTTACCCCCTCTGGTGATTAATAAGCAGCCTTCCCAAAGGGTAGGTTTGCAATAAATGCTTATTGCCAACAGAGAGGGCAGGAACACAGCAAGGTTGATTGACACATCCAAAATTATCTCCAAAACTGAGCCAGCAAGTAGCCTCAAGGTTGAGAGACATTACCCTCTCCATTCTCTGTACGGCAAGAGTAGGCTGAGAAGGGATGACACCTCTATCAGGTGATCCAGGAGGTGGCTTTATTCCGATACTTGAGCCAACTGTGACACACAGTAGGAACATCAGAGGCTGTTTTTATTGTCTAAGTCCCATGAGATGGTAGAGGGAGAAAGGGACCTGAGGTCACCTAGGGTAGCAAAAAAAGGTCTGATTAAGAAGTCAGGAAATTGTGTGTTTGTAATGAATACAAGCTATTCCTACTCAGAGAACTCTTAATGGAGATGCCAGAGTTTCTGTGCCCTCTGGCATCTTGTGTAGCCAGGAGAGAAATTCATTGTTTGATGAGCCCAAGGTCCTCTGGCATCAGCGTGCCCTGGATCCTGTGCATGGGACTTGGGCCTGCTCTACTGTAGACTGTACACTAGGAGCCCCGAAGCCTATGGGATACCCATGTTGTTAGTGCTGAAGGAAACAGAGGGGATATTCGGACTTTTGCCTTCTGCATGAGGGTGGAGTTCTGGAATCCTCTAGCCTACTTTTTAAGAAAGTGCCACAATTTGGGAAGGAAAAACAAAACAAAACAGCATCTAGGGCCACTGCTTGGGGTGTGTGTGTGTGTGTGTGTGTGTGTGTGTGTGTGTGTGTGTGTGTGTGTTATAGTTCTGAGGACTGAATGAGGGCCTAGACATACTAGCCAAGCTTTCTGCCACCGAGTTATCTCCTTGTCCTCTTTTTACTTATTTTTTAAATCTTGAGACAGGGTCTCACTAAGTTGCTTAGGTTGTCCTTGAACCCACTCTGGAGCTGGGACATGCCTTGAACTTGTGACCTTCTTGCCTCAGCCTTCTAAAAAGCTAGAATTGTAGACCTATGCCCCCAGGCCCAGCTAAAGCCACTACTTTTGAGGCATTAAGTCTCAGAGACAAAGCAAGTGGCCAAGAGTCCCTCAGTGGCAGAGCCCAGACAGACCCCAGATCCAGGGTTCCTTGTATCCAGGCACATTTCACCTTGTTTTATGGTCCTGTAAACTGCCTCAGAAACATATATCCCTCAACTCATGATGCCATGGGGGCATGCTGGGGCGGGGGAAGGCTTTGGAAAAGAAAGCACCAAAATGCCCACAAGAGTGAACACGATTATCTGTCCCCAACAGCCCAGGAGACAAAGGAGACAGACACACCCAGCTCGGCACTATCTTGTTCTGTCTTTTCCACCCCACGTGACGATTAAACAAGGCCACGCCCTTGTAAAATCCACTAGTCAATAACTTTGTTTCCAGGTCTTTCTTCAGCAGCAACCGCTCCTCATCAGCATCCTTCTCTGTCACAAGAAGGAGGAATCTGTCGCTAGTAATTCTCCTGTGCTTCAGCTGGCTCCCTGTTCATTTTGTTCAGGATGCTTATTCCTCTGCATTTGCTGTTCAGACTTTATCTCTAGGGGTTGGAGAGATGGTTCTGTGGTTAAAGGCACTTGCTGCTTTTGCTGAGGACCAGGGTTCAGTTCCCAACACCCATATGACAGCTCGTGGCCATCTATAATTCCAGTTTGAGCTGATGCAACTCCTTCCCCAACCTCTGCAGGCCCCATATGCATTTGTGCATACACATACATCCTGGTACACACACCAAATAGATAAGTAAATAAACAAATACCATTACAAAATTTTGTCTCTAATGATTTCAGAAAGATTTTTGTACTGATTAACACAATTTCAGGTGTCTTCGATGGTGACAGGGAAAATGGTTTCCCTAAGGTAGCGGAAAATCTCAAGATGATATCAGGTGTTAAATCAAAGCATCCTCAGGTAGTTCTAGGACTGAATCCCATTCTGACATTTTAAAGGCAGAAATCTCTCCCTCTTAATCTGGACCTATGAGTAAAACTTGAAGCATTCTTGGTTGATTGTTTTGGTGGGGCCAAGGTTGTCTTTCCCAGGCTGGACTTGAAGTTGCTGTAATTCTTCTGCCTCAACCTTCCTAGTGCTGGAATTATAGGACTGAGTCACCAAGGCCAGCTCTCAAAATCCCCTCGGTGCATTTTACTGGAATTCTGCTTGGTCGAGGGGACACGCAGGTGGGGTGCCACCTTCCACCTCACTCTCTTCCTGTGAGACTCTGAATCTTAACTTGCCCAGTTTCTGCCAACTCCCCTGTGGTCTTGAGACTCCTCCCTGTGGGGGCTGAGGGGTGAGCTCAGAACACTGTAGGGGTGGCGGGGTCGGGGGAGACGTAACTAGAGTTCTCATGCTCTCCCTCCCCCTCAGCATGGCTCAGAGCCAGCCAGGAGCCTCAACATGCCAGAGCATCTCAGCACCATCCCTCCTCCCCCTTCCCTCCTCCCCTTCCCTCCGGTGCTCCCTGTACATCTCTGCCCTCTCTCCCTCCTCCTCGCCTCCCTCCTGTGCTCCCTGCACATTTCTGCCCTCTTTACCTTGTTTCTCCTTCCATCCAGGGCTCCTGCATTCCTTCTATCTTCTGGTGTGTGTGTGTGTGTGTGTGTGTGTGTGTGTGTGTGTGTGTGTGTGTGAGAGAGAGAGAGAGAGAGAGAGAGAGAGAGAGAGAGAGAGAGAGAGAGAGAGAGAGAGAGAGAAAGAGGTGGGAGGGAGCTTATTCCATATTTAATAATCTTCTTTCTCTAAAACAGCCTCGCACCTGCATCCTATAGTCCCTTTTGGTATGAAAATTTGCAACAAGCCTTGCTTCTGGGTTAATTGCTTTTCCTTAACTTCATACTTCTTAATTGTTATAAATTATTCATCTGTACAAGAAACAATTCTACCCTGCTTCCTAAATTTCCTAGTGTTCACTTGTGGCTGGAAGCTGGAAGCCTTGGATTGCCGGTGCTTGGGGCTGAGGCTCCTGATTTAATGAGCGGGGTCTGGCTTTGGAGACTGAGGGGAGGCGATCATCCTGGCTCTTTAGACTTCAAAGCACAGATTAGCGTTTTGGGGCCAAATACAACCTGAATTTCACTTTCTAAGCTATAGACTGTTCTGAAGCCCAGCCTTCAAACCTATAAACCAGAATTTAAAAGACAGAAAGGCAAGATGTATGTGTTTAATAATTTTACTTTAAAAGTCAGTTTTGGAAAAACCTATATTTCTTGTAATGAATAGGGTTTCCAAAGCAAGAGAGGAGGAAAAAAATCATACTCGCCAAAATAGAGCGGCAAAATAAATCCCAATGGAAAGTGTGTGTCTCTCTGCGGCTAGATTCATTTGGTCAAGAAATGATGAAATTACAGATTTCTGAAAAGGGTGTGTGTTTTGGAGTTACTGAGGTCCAGGTCTCAGCATGAGCCTTGGGCAAGGCCGCCCTTGAAGTCGGAATCGGAATAAAGCGAAGGAAGTGGGCCGGGCCAGCAGTTTTTGCCACCACAGCATTGCCTCTGAGGTCGAAGCCTGTCCATGAGCAAGTTCATCTCACCAATTTGGGAACAAGCACCCTCGGCAGCCTGCATTGCCCAGGATCTCTGGCTATGGATTTTACCTTTCAACTTTGTAGAAGAAAGTAGCTGGAAGAAGTGAATGGCAGCTGGGAGCTTGGGGGACCCTGAGCAGTCAGACTTTGTACAAAGGACCTGTGTGTGTGGCAGACCAATAGGTGGTCCTCACGGTAGCAGTGTCTTCGTCCTCTGTCCTCGCTCACAACCCTGCTATTGGCTTCAGCACAGGCCTTTCAGTAACTAGTATTGGCTTAAACTAACATGCAGATGGACAGAAAGAAGGTGGCTCTGTGTCTGAGTCCCATGTCATCTGAGAAAACAAAGTTCCACGAGAAGGGAGAATGGATGGGCACAGGAGAAAGGAATGTGTGGCCATTTCTGTAATCACTGCTAAGTGAATAGCAACAGTAAATTTCAAGAGCAAGTGCCCAGCACGGCCAGCAGGAGGGCCGCATCTGTGCCTGGCACCCTTGTCCATCATGGCCAGCAGGAGGGCAGCATCTGTGCCTGGCACCCAGTGCCCAGCACAGCCAGAAGGAGGGCAGCATATGTACCTGGCACTTGGGGCACCGAGCAATCCTAAGGATGTTATTAAAGTCAGCTCTCAGCTGTGTGTCCTTCTAGGCATCGCTCTGTGGCCATCCCCAGGGGTCTGTGAGCCTCCTAATGTTCTTGTCAATTTAGAGCAGTTAGGGCAGTGACTGCCATTTCTCAGTGTCCTGACACTGGTGGTTTCCTGAGGCTGGAGCTTACTGCCTCTATAACCTCCATGCCGGAAAAAAAACACGTGGTTTCGCTTTGTTTTGTTTCCCTTTTGGAATATCAAACATCTACTTCTACCTATTTCTATACTTCGGTCAGACGTTAACACACATGCTCTGGATTCTCCAAATATCAAAACAGATAATCTGAGAAAAGAACAAAAGCAAACTTGTAGCCACTCAGGAAAGCATCGACTTAAATTTCATTAGGAGAAAATCTCAGCTCTCTGGCTCCACACAGCGTCTACGGGACTGAAGGGGCACTGGGCTGATGTGTAAGCGAACCAAAAAGGAACTGCTCACGGTAGCTTCACTGGGCAGCCTTAGTCTTCAATCAGTCGTGGGTGGATCTCTTTTTTTTCTTTCCCTACTAAAACCGGTACAGAGGGGCTGGTGAGATGGTTCAGCCAGTAAAGGTGCTTGCCACCAAGCCTAAAAATCTGAGGATCCCCAGGACCCACATACATGAAGATGTGTGTGTGGATGTGTGAGTGCATCTGCCAAGGCACACACTGTGGAGATCAGAGAACAACTTTGCGGAGCAAATTTTCTCCTTTCTTCTTTATGTGGATTCCAGGAATTGAACTTAGGTCATTAGGCTTGTGTGGCAAGGGCTTTTACTCCAGGAGCTATCTCTCTGGACTCTGTTTTCTGTTTTTATTTTTTCGTTTTGCTGTTGTAATGTTAGGGATTGAATGCTCAGAGTTATTTTGTTCTTAAACACTCTTTCTGCCTTGGAGTTACTGCCGATGCCATTTCTTCAGCCGAGTGTACTCACAGGCATACATAAAGATCACATAAGGCTTAGTGTGTACAAACCCTCTGCAGAGAAGAACATCATTGTTGATGCTTTGTGATTTACAGTCATATAAAATGGCTTTACACATCTTAAAATCTTACTATGAAGGTGTATCTTTTAAGATATATATCTATTAATGTGTATATATATAATTTAACAGTATGTTTGCTTAATTGACATTCTTAAATGTTATTATTATAGAAAAATTGAAAGTACTGCCTCCAGGACATTTTAAGTTCTATTCAAATAATAGAACAGTATTCAGTGTACTTCGTTTGGATAAAGCCTCTGAAACACGGAGAGATGCTTATGATAAATAAAAGAATGCAATATGGAATATGAGTTAAGTATGGATCCACATGAAATGTGTATAATGAAATAAATGACAAACCTAGGGAATCCCTTCCATTCACCAAATAGTCATACTGTTATGTAACTCTGTAATTTGAATGACAACATGGCAGACCTCTGCAAATACCCTGTTTTGCTGGTGTTATAGCAGCTGCCTGAGGGGAAATCCTCTGAGCTGATGATATGTTAGGGCTCCCTTGCTCCTGGTTCACCAGCAGCAAGGGGATCATTTCTGCATAGAGGGCAGCTAACCAGAGTCTAGACAGGTTAAAGATCGGGGGCTGGTTATAAGAAATGCCTTAAAAACCACACTGACACTACAGGGGAATAAATGGGGAATTCTAGAGGGCAAGCGTGCGTAGCTTTGCTACCCAGACGTGAATCCACTCACTTCCCTGACCAGGCAGGCAAAGAGACAAGCGTACAAATGAACTTGTGTGAGAGTGAACTGCAGAATTGCCCTGCCCCATGGTATCCTATCAGTCCCAAAGGATGAGCAGACATGAGGCAGCACGTGAGATGGGGAGAGCTGGGAAGTGGAGGGAAGAGCCTGCAAGGGTACTAGCCTTTCTGGGAGTCTGCATGAGGCTGTGCAAGGCAAGGCTTGGCAAGTGTGACTCTGATGTCTGTCTGGAGAGGAGGGGAAAAGTTGAGGCAAAGAATTGACAAGAAAGCTGCTGAAATACTTCTGGGGAGGAGATGAAGGCTTTATTCAAGCAGGAGCAATGGGTATGGAGAAGTGATAAAATTGTAAGTGGGGATGACACCACACTTAATCAGGAGAAAAGTCGGGTGGTGGCTGGGATGCTGGCTGAACATCCTGAGATGGCCAGTGTTGCCAGACAAGTCTCCAGAAACCGGGAAGGACTTGGTATTAGCTGCCTCTTTCCCAGGCTAAAATCTCATGGGGATCCAGTGTTTCTATTTGTGTTTATGGTTACATAGGCGGAGCTCTCTAGTTATATGACCACAGAAAGAAATCCCACAGAGGAATTCCAGGCCTCCCTGTACATGACCAGTTGTTGTAGATTGCCAGAGGTAGGGTTGGAGCCAAATACAGGAGCATTTGTGAATAAATACTGACCCCCAGTGTCCATGTGCAGAAATAAAAATAATTCAATTCTCCTCTGGCTGCATATACACTGTGCTATCGGAGTCAGGATCCAGAACACTTCAGAAACAAAGACTCCAGTAGTGAAGCCATGGCTAGAGGCTGCCTGGGGGACTCTGTCCAAATGGCTCAAGGCCTCAGTTACAGGTATAGAGCTCTGTGCTAGCTTTTGCCTTCTGGTGCAGTACTTACATTTGCGAAGGCCCACTCTCAGCTGCTTCCTGGTCTTAACATCATGGAGCAGTAGATTTTATGCAGTTCCTTTCACTGATACAAATCTCAGCTCCATCTGACAGCCCACCTAGTTCAGTAAGCCTTCCAGTGATGTTTCCTTTTAAGTAGAGGCCAAGCAAGGCGACTGGGCACATGTGCCCTGTGGTGATATATTATACCCCCCAATATATTGTGTACCCTAATAAAACTTATCTGGGGTCATAGAACCAGAACAGCCACTAGATTAGACATAGAGGCCAGACAGTGGTGGCACACATGCCTTTAATCCTATCACTCGGGAGGCAGAGATCTGTCTGGATCTCTGTGAGTTCAAGGCCACAATGGGAACAGAACCAGGCAGTGGTGGCACATACCTTTAATCCCAGTACTTGAGATCTCATGTCTTTGCTTGGGAAGCACACATGCCTTTAATCCCAGGAAGTAATATGACAAGGCACAGAGTATATAAGGCGTGAGGAAACAGGAACTCATGCTCTGGAGACTGAGGACCAGGAACTAGAGACTTTATAGCAGTTGTTCAGCTGAGATCCAATCCAGTGAGGACTCAGGCTTTCAGTCTGAGGAAACAAGATCAGCTGAAGAGTTGGTGAGGTGAGGTTGGCTGTGGCTTGTTCTGTCTCTCTGATCTTTCAGGTTTTTACACCAATATCTGGCTCTGGGGTTTTTATTAATAAGACTGTTTAGTAATTTGTGTTACAGTGCCCTTCTCAATTGAGTGGCAGCCACCATTATGCAATTCATAAAATCGTGAGTTAACTGGGCAGCAAAACAACTTCTGCTGTGGTGGCTTATTCATGAGGAAAGTAACCATCTAGCATCCTGGCTAAGAGTCAACAGGGTTGCTAGTGAATGACATCTACCTTGGGACACTGGTTCTTTGGTACTTTGGACATACACTGATGCCACATCCTGAGAGGTGCTGACTTAACACATCTCCTCAAGAAAATCAATGCATTTTCATAAACTGCGTTTTTCAAAATGAGAAGACTTTAGATATTACAGTTCTGATGTAAAATGTTGCTGCAAGACTCACCTTAAGATGGGGCTTTGGTGAACAGTTCCAATACCAATAGGCATGCCAACCAAGGTGGAAAATCTAATGGGTCCTCAGCCCCAGACTAAGAACGCCAGGCCACTAACGACTGCTGAGAGAGGGAGAATTAGTCCCCAATTGGTTATGTAATGCCGAGTGGTCAGCTCTGAAATCACGTTCATATGGGCAACAGCAAACAGCAGGCTATATTTATACACTTATGCTATATATAATATATATACATATACATATATACACACATTACAGGAATTGTGAGAGGGAGTGAGGGCAGTGGGCACGGGAGGTTTTGGAGAGAGAGGACATGTGAGGGGTTGAAGGGAGGAAAGGGGAGGGGTGAATATGTACTTACATTTTAACTAAAAGAAAAGATTTTTTTTTTTTAAGATGGAGATTTGGGGAAGTAATTGGATCATGAGGATTCTGATCTAAACAGATGAATGCACTGAAGGCTTGCAAGTTATCTCAGCAGGTATTTGCCACCAAGCCTGATAACCTCAGTTTGATCCCTGGGACTCCTGTGGCAAAAGGAGAGGACCCAGTCCCCAATGTTACATGCACTGTGGAATGCATGTACCACTATAATAAATATAATAAAAATGTAGAGTACTTCTCAGTCGCTTCTGTACATTGATTAATTGTGGGTTTCTGCATTAATAGCCATCTATTGCAAAAAGAAGCCTATTTGATGAGGGTAGATAGATCCATCAATCTGCAGGTATAAAGGTAAGTATTAAAAGTAGGGGCAGTTTAGTACTATGTACATTTAACATACTATATGTTAGTATGTTCTCCTCTAGAGACTATGATCTACCCAGCCATGGATTCTTGGCCAAATTAATGATACCATATAGTTGGACCTTTTCATCAGGACCACTGGCTCCCCAATAATGACATGGAGACTTATTATTAATTATAAAAGATCAGCCAATAGCTTAGGCTTGTTACTAACAAACTCTAAGAACTTAACTCATTTTTATCAATCTATTTTTTGTCTTGTGGCTTTATTACCTTTACTCTGTATTGTCCATGCTGTTTCCTCTCCATCTGTCTGTCAACTCCCCCTCCTTTTTCCCAGCATCCTGTGTTCCTGACAATCCTGCCTAGCTATTGGCTTTCAGCTTTTTATTAAACCAATCAGAATGACAAATCTTCACAGTGTACAAAAAGATTATTTCACAACACTTTCCTCTTCTTGTCTAAAAAGGAAAGGGTTTAACTCTAACACAGTAAAGCTATATATAATAAGAACAATTATCAGGTAAGATTTACATTCAAATGTTTAGTCCATTTGTATTTAGCAATTTTAGAGAAAATGTTTTATTATTTATGTTATCTTGGTGAGTTCAAAGTTCATTACCTAATTTATCTTCTATCATAACTAAGGAAAACTATAACTGTCTAGTCTTCAACTCCATCAAAGACCCCAGAAAGATATAATATTACCTGAGTAAACAGGAAGTGCAGAGCAATCAACTTCCAAAACTAAAAGAAATGACAGAAACAGCTGACTACCTGGACAACCACCCAAGGTTCCTCTGCAATGTTGGGGCATCCATCTTTGGCTTACAGGCCTAGAATAACTGACAGACTTTTCTGTGAATCAGGAGTTTTTGAAGGACTGTCCTCCCATGTTTTGGCAAAGTTCAGCAGTCTTTTTCCTTTGCATCCTGCTGGTCCATTTTGGACAGCATAGTGTCAACAGTCGAGGCAAGGGCAGTTTCTTGCCCAAATAGCTAGCTTTTGCCACAATAAAAGCAAACTCCATATGGAAGTTCCTCGATGCTCATCATCCTTTTTTGAAGTAAACTGGTGCTATCAGCAGCAGACATGTCTCACTGTCATGAAAAGCCTTATGTTATTAAAACATTTTAAATGCCATATTCTATAGGTCTTTGAAGTATTGGAAGATTACCTATATATCTAAATTATATCTCTGTATGACCTTGAAAACATACCTAACATTACTATAAGTTTGATAGTTATAGATGACTATTATATTAGCCTGTATTTATTATCCTAAATAGCTTTCAAAACTAAAACTTTACATAACCTTTTAAAATGAGCTGTATAGGTACACTACCTTAAAGAAGAATAGAAACATATATACAGTGTAACAAAAATAACCTTAAATTTATATCAATATACAAAAACCCATACCAATGTAAAATATTTGAGAGTCAAATATTTGTTTAAAAGTAGACTCAACAATCCACCCTTTTATCTCATCATTTCTATACTATAGCCCCCCTTTTTTTCCTTCAGAAAGATATCCTTGAATCTAATTCATTTAGCTTTGTTTCCTGACCATGGCAAATAACAACTTCTAACCAACCCCCACAAATGATGACAAATTCCATAATCCACTTAACAATCAAAAACTACCCATCCCATCTCTTTGGAATGGGGTGTTGTGTTCTGAGAGTGCTGGAATCTTTCGGGGACCCTGAGAAAATTAGGATAATGGTCAAGTCCTAGCTAGAATAGTCTGTGAGGCTGGACCATCTCAGCCAGCAGCCTTGACGCTGTTCCAGATTCAGAACTCTGAGGAAACTGCAACAGAGGCATTCTGTGAGGCTGGATCACCTGGGCCACCCATTTTCATTGGTGTCTGAAAACACATAAACTTTCAAAGGTAACATATATATCTGCATTAACAAGTATATACTGTGCATTGTACACAAGCCAGCCAGAGATTTTTGTTATTGTTGTTGTTATGTTTGAACAGGTAAGATACATGCTACCTGTCTTATAGTTTTTCTAGGTTTATTTCTTTATGTCTGTAGCCACAATTTTCAGGAGGTCTCCCCGATCAAACCTGATCCTCTTTTTTTTTTTTTTTTTTTTTTTTTAGGTTTTTCAAGACAGGGTTTCTCTGTGTAGCTTTGCACCTTTCCTGGAACTCACTTGGTAGCCCAGGCTGGCCTCGAACTCACAGAGATCCGCCTGGCTCTGCCTCCCGAGTGCTGGGATTAAAGGCGTGCGCCACCACCGCCCGGCAAACCTGATCCTCTTTAACCTTGAATGATTCCATAGCCTTTCGTTTTCTATGGAAAAAAAAAAGCATAACCACTTCTCCAATGCAACATATTTTTTTACTTCCATTTTGAAGTCAAGACATTTTAAAAATATATAGGTTGGTTTAATTTAGCAGTTTCCATAATCCAGTGTCTCTCAGCAGCTATTGTTTGTTCATCAGCAATCAAAAAATTCAAAGACAACACAATAACATATGGGATCTAGACTCCCTGTGCATTTCCCATCTCTACCTGGCTGATTCTTTTTAAATTATTATTATTCTTTCTTTAAAGACTGTTCTATTATTTTTAAAATATTTTTTCTAGGTCTATACCCATTTTTTTTCTTAAGCCTATGCACATTGTTAAACACACTGTAACCTGGTTAAAGGTTTTTTTCCATATGAACCTGCTTTACTGTATATCTGTAACCTTTCTGTCTGCATGAGCAAAGCCTTAAACACGCCATGTGGCTTAGCTCATGGCACACTGGTGGCTCAAGCATGCAGGCAGCTGCCAGGAGCTGTGTTTCTGTACTGCGGCAGACATGAGAGATACGAGACTAGGAAGCCACGTTTGGCTCTGCTTTTGTGTGTTTAGAACCTTTTATTAAGCTTTCTCAGGTCTTATGTGGATATGCATGGCTGGACATCAGATGCCATTTGTAGTCAAACCTTATTGTTGGGACCATCAGTTCCCCAATAATGACACGGAGACTTATTATTAATTATAAAAGCTCAGCCAATAGCTTAGGCTTGTTACTAACTAGGTCTTACAACTTACAAATTAACCCATTTTTTATCAATCTACTTTTTGTCTCATGGCTTTATACCTTTACTCTGTATTGCCCATGCTGCTTCCTCTCTGTCTGGCAACTCCCCCTTCTTCTTTTTAGTATCCTGTGTGGCTGAAATTCTACCTAGCTATCAGCTTTCAGCTTTTTATTAAACTACCCAGAATGACACATCTTCACAGTGTACAAAAAGGTTATTCCACAACAGTACCAGGCATGGGTTACATCTTCTGGAGTGGGCCTTGAATCCAATCAGAAAGTGATTGGTTACTTGTGCCATTATTGTGCCAGTGGGCATATCTTGCCAGGCCAAATGTTACAGGATTCACACCTAGGTAAAACTGTCATTTTTATCTCCAGTAGTGAGCATAGCATCTTCCATCACTATGAAAGCTAGCCAGTAGGGATGAAACTTCCAGGTTTGTACCAGCTTGATTCCTCCATGGACTATAACTAGGTATGTGGTGCCTTTCCTTCCTCTCAAGGTTTAGAAATCATCACAAACAAGGAGATGGAAAGAAAGTAAGAGCAGAGGCAGTTATAGACAGCAACAAAATAGTCTTTTCTGGACATAAGTTGTACACATGAACTCAGAGCAGCTGGGACAGTATGCACATAAGCAAGCCGGAAAAAGTCTCAGAATGGGTGGGTGACGGAGTCATGAAATCCTTCCTTAGGGAGGAATAATCTGTTTTCTTCAGAGATGCAGTCCCTGAGAGGCTACCCATGCTCCATGATGATCCCACAATCATGCACATGATATGGCAACACTAAGTAGACTCAGTGCATTTTACACACACACACACACACACACACACACACACACACACACACACACACGCACACACACACATGCGCACACACACACACACACGCACACACACGCGCGCGATTAAAAGGAAATAGCAGTGGGGAAAATATGAAAAGAATGAAAGGTGGGGAGGATTTGATATTTCATTTTTTTAAAGCTAAAATTAAATTAAAACTGAATAGTTCTGAAGCAATAAAAAGTACCAATGCATTGACAGAGATATAACTGAATAGACTATTGAGAGATAGAATTGTGGGGTGTGAGCCTGTTTTGAACCTGGTCACTGGTGGCATGTCTCTGAAGTGTGTATATTGTCTCTGGCCTCTTCCCCACGTCTCTCTCCCTCTTCCTTTCCAGCTACCTCTGCTTTCCCACATGCTTCCTGCCATGATGTTCTCCCTATCACAACCTGGGGTCAATGGGGACAACTGATCATGGACTGAAACCTCTGAGCCAAACAAATCCTAAGTTGTTTTCCTCAGGTAGTTTGTCAGTGACAAAAAGCTGAACACGCAAATTTCAATGCCCAGTTGCACTGTAAACAAAACCTTTAATGCTGTCAGAATCTATCTGGCTTCTGTTACAGGCAAAAAGGTGCATCCATTTCAGGCCACAGGCCCTCAGAAGTCTCAGCAGCAGGGGGCATGGAGCAGCAGGGAAGATGGCTGTTTCCTAGTCACTTAGACTCAAGCTGGACTATGACACTGAGCTGAGTGATAATACAAGGGACATCTGAGAAGGGCCTACTGCAGGAGCTCAAATCCAAGGAAATGGAGTCCCAGCAATTAAGCAGAATTTAGGTGCTACCGGGTAGCACCAAGAAGTCATGTCCCTTCAATATACTAAGGAGAGAAGATAGAAATGTTTACATCAGGAGAGAAATTCCATTATTAGTCATCTGAAAGGTGATGTTGACCATAATCATGTTCTGGTGTGTGACATCAGCAGATAAGCTAATTTAGTCTGATACGCAGCTGTAGTTTCAAAGGCAAAGAAAAAAGTGAAAGACTCTGTACCTCCTCTTCTTTTGTATTTCTTTACTGTCTGTGTGCATGTGAGTGCTACAACACGCACATGGAAGTCAGAAGACAACTGAGTGTTGGTTCCCTCTGCCCACCATGTCCTCAGGCTTGGCAGGAAGTGCCCTTACCTTCACAGCCATGACCCGCCTGAGTATATAACGTATACTCTATATAATAAATGTTAGTAAGTTTTCTATTTCCCTTATCTACCAAAGACTGAGAGTTCAAGACAAAGGGGACAGAAACCAGCTGCCTTTATCTGGTCACCTCATATAATAAAGCAAAGTCAAGGACTGAATTCAATACAAAGTTGCATTTATCAAGTGTTTTCTCCTGTCAATTATTTTTCTATTTTAGGAAATTGTAGCATTTTGCTCCTCTCTTTAAAATCTATCATTTGATTGGTTATTTTTAAAATTCAATATCCTATAACCCATCATCACCATAATTGTTTTTTATATTAACTTCTTAAATTATCCCAAATTTGTTCCTATAAGTCAACTTTTCTGTCCCATCAGTCTTGGGATATATCCTTCTTTTCTGCCTGGTGGAGATACTTCAAGCTTACCTTGTGCATCATCTGTTTCAGATCTGGGACCATTTCCCTAAACATTCCCAGTTGTGTGTAAAAGAACCAAGGAACTAAGATCAAAGGGAAGTAGGTGTGCTAAGGATTAGTGGGTTATGGCTGCAAGGCCCTTTCAGAGGATGCAACCAGAGCAAGCTGGCAGGGATGGAGGCAACAGGGGAAAATACACACATGAAAATACATACACATGTTCATACAAATGCTTCCAGTTCAAAAACAGTAGCAAAGGGTCCAACTTTGACTTCTGTCTTGTCTCTCTTCTCCCATAATGATATCAGATTCACAATACTGGTCAACTTACTCACCTTTAATACTAGAAAGGCATTTCAGGGGCACATTAGTCTCTACAGTGACATCTGGAGGTAATCACAACATTCCACACAAATCACACACAAGCTAAGAAGAGTCTCTGCAACATTATCCCTAAACACATCTCATGCTGGAGGTACCCACACGGTCCTCCAGAAACCACACATAACAGGCTAAGGGGCCTGTTGGCAGCAACCAGAAATAGAGACCACAGACAGATCAAAACTTGAGTTGCCATGCTCTGCCCCAGCTGCCTTTTACATTCTTTATATCAAGTACTGCTTTGGCTCTCTACAGAGCACCAAGGAGGCACAAGCAAAGGGCAACTTTCCCTTTACCTGAAAAGACCGTTTAAGCTCTTCATCTTTTTAAAACGTATCATCTGCTGTTTGTTTTGTTTCAACACAGTCAGTGGGGAATGGAGGAAAGAGAAGAAGAACATGGCAGTGGTTTTAAGTTGACACTGTAGGTGTGTGACCACAGTGCTCTACTTACATGGATATTAAGTTTTTGTTATGAAAAGACTTTCAGTGTACTGACAATTTACAATAAATGGTCAGCCCCAACTCAAGTAAGAGATGATTAAGTCATGGTTGTATTATGTATATGCAGTAAGTGGTGCTGCTCTCTCACAGGCTTTTAAAACTTCGTCAAAGTAGGAACTGGGGAGGAGATAGCATTATTTAATACAAAAAGATATAAGTAAACTAATCTACTGTTGGAAAACCATAAAAAAATGATAAAATCTATGGTAACTGCTGTGACTGCAAAATCTGTACATGACCATGCCTGAAATGCCCATGACTTGCATTCAGTGAGGCAACAGCTTAAAAAAAGATGACTGACACACAGCACCTAAACACACACTGTGGACAAGTCACACTGGGGGTTTACAGCCCACCTGAACTAGGACACACACCGCAATCTGTTGTACTTAGCTGAGGAATAGCAAATGTACATGAGAAGCTCCCATAGACCCATCACCATGATCAGGTGACTAAAATTACATGCACCACAATCTCCTTCCCCAACCCCGCCTTCAACTCAGGAGCGGCCTGTGCTGAAGTAAATTCAACCCTTGGAGTGTTAGAGGAGACGGCGTCAAGGACAGGTTCAGAGGCCGCCCTGAATTTTATCACACACTGAGACGCTTTGCACATGTTGCTTGCAATCACAAAACTTTATTTTAAACTACCTGTTAAGTACCCAAAGATTAAAGTTCAAAACTCAAAATGAAACAGAAAGAGAACATAAACAGCCACAGCTGTGCACATCTGGTCGTTCTAGTGGCCCAAGACCATTTCTACTGATGGCCAACAGGGCGGCACGGGCTAAGGGAAATCCACGGACCTGCCGCTATTGGGGCGCGTGGTTACCTCCTAGGACCCATCTGTGGCTTTCCCATTGATGGGCCTCTGGTCTAAACTACCATAGCACTACTCATCCCAGAATTACTAAATAACAAGGTGAACTGCTCGCTAGAATAGTGCCTGTCAGTGCTAACTCAGTAATGACTTGTTAAGTGAGAAATGGTTTTATCTCCACTTGTTACTCTCCTGTCTCCAAAACTCATAAGCAGCTTGATCAAACCCCACTGGCTCCTCGTCTGTGAACTTGATTCAAACAGGAGTAGCAGAAAAGTTAACTTAGGCTTCAGCTGAAAGCTCTTCAGTATCCTATGGTCATGTCTGGGCCACGATAAATTACCTAGTTATCTACACACTCTACCACACAGCTGAGCCTTGGGGAAAATGGGGAGAATGGGGGAAAGAGAAACCCACATGGCACACACTGAACTCCACTCTGGCCGCACTGGGGACGAGTTTTAGTTTTTGCTTTGTTTCACTTTGCCTTGATCATCCACTTTCTGGATGGCTGCCCGGATGGCCTCCTGGTCACCCAGGAACTGGTGAGGCCCAAGAGCACGCAGGTTCTCATCCAACTCCAGCAGGATGGGAACCCCGGTGGGAAGAGTGATGTTGATGATGTCATCGTCTGAGATACCTGTTGGGCAGGAGAGAGGACACGGCGTCAACAGACGAACCTGGAGGAAGGCCCACTGCATGTCTGCACACTGAACTTAAGTCCCACATTAACTACGTGCCTAAAGCCACACCCCAAACCGTGAGGGGTCCCCACTAGGCTTCCAAGACACCAAGAAACCGAAACAAAGCTTAGACAGTGCTAAGTCTGAGAACTGTATGTCCCTTCTGGGGCAACTCACTCCTGGCTGTTTCTTATCCAAAGCTGAAGAAAACAGCAAATTGTCTTCTGAAGGCTAGTCTTAAAATCAGGGCTTTTCTTTCATTAAGCACAGAATCTAACTCACTTGATTAGAATGTGGTTGGATTTCCAGCACTTAATGAGTTTGGGCTAAACCGAGTGAAGCAGGACTTCTCTCCTAGAGAGCCACGAAGCACAGCTCAGAGGAGCAGGAAAGGACCTTACAGCCACCTGGAAACAAGGCCTCTTCCTCCTATTGCCCGAACATCCCAACTGCTAAGGGAGGAAGGGGTGTGCTTGGGACGGCCCCCTTTGATACTTGAATGCAAGCATATTATAGGTCACCCACCTTTGACTACAGGAGGGGGAGCGGCAGTAGCTGTGGTTGTAAAATTGTTATTATTACAACTACTTTTAATTTAAACATCTAGAATCCTGGCATCACACTACAGGACAGTACTTTTCTAAGCATTTTATATGTTATGTAGTAATAACTCACGTATTCATCCCTGCCAGCCTATGAGGAGATAAGCTATTGTTTTCTCCAAGAATGAGTTGTGGCACAAAGAACTTAAGCAAACAACTCAAGATCACTCACAGGGTAAATGGCAGGGCCTGGATTCAAACCCAGGTACACATAGCAACTAAAATCTGAGTTCAAAATACGCCAAGAAAGTACAGAGAAAAAGAGTCAGAGACCAGCAAATTAAAAGGCAACGAAAGTGTTCAAATCACCTACTTTAAAAACCTATCTTTAATTCTTCTCTTTTTAAAGTTTTGGTTAAACTTAAAAAAGTTTTGGTTTTTCTTTTAAATTTGGTTTTGTTTTGGGGGTGAGGTTGTAAGGGCAGAGGGCGAATTCGAGGGGACAGGAAAATAAGTGGGATTGGAATGCATGATGTGAAATCCACAAAGAATCGATAAAAGTAGAAAAAAAAAGCAACCCTCTCTTTAAGAAAAACCCCATGCCTTTCTGGTCGTGTAAACTCGAATTGCCGGCCTCTCCTCTGTGCTAACAGAAAGGATCCAGCGCAGCAGTTCTGAGGAGGGCAAGGGCTTGTCTTTACTTGGCAGTGGCAAAATAGATTATTACAGTTAGTTATAAATGCCACTTGTTATTCTAATTAGTCACCGGTCACAACTGTGTGTACCCGCCAAGAATCACAGAATCACTGCACTGGGTCCCTACTGATGGAGCAGCTCTTTATTACCCAACTTCATGTCCAGCCCAGCAGAGCTACCTAGCGACTGCTATGCACAAACTACCCCCATCTGCACAGCTCTGGAGCCACGGGAGACTCCCAACTTCAGAAAGCTGTGTTTCTGCCAAGCACACTGCCCCAGGCTTCAACATCCTACGCAGTCAGGGAAGGAGCCTTCATAATGAGACATTCATATTTACTCACTCATATTCTCTCTCTCTGACCTTGCATTTATAAAGAGGTTGTGGGGTAGAAGACATGGCTTAAAGGAGAATAATACAGGAAAGAACGCAGCAATGTTTTCCTTTAAAGAGAGCGCAGCCGAGCCACTGCTGGACCTGCCAAGCCCCTGCCTCACACTGCATTACACAGGATTGCCACCACAAACAGAAGCTGGCAAGAGCAGATATACTCAGCCCAGGCTCCCGGCTGCTCAGCAGGGAGATGACTGCCCCAGATTCTCAGAGCCCTCTGACTCCATCAGTGAGAAGTCAGCTAGCTGTCTTTACAGCAGCTGCCACATGGCTGCCCTGGAGGAGGGCAGGACAGTAGGTTCAACAGCATGTGGACCAGAGACAGAGGACCACTAAGGGTTAGACCCACTGCCGCTCACTCCCAAGTCCAGGGGGAGCCCTGGAGGCTGTGGTGCCCAACCTGCCCAACCCCTAGTAACCAACAGCCTTTCATATAAACAGTACCTACTCTCTTGGGCGGCTTTTACCTATAGTGAACTACTTCATTATACAACGGGAGAGGATAGTCTCTTTCAGCATCAAAATTCCTTTGTTTTACTTTTAATAGGCTAGGAAAGCAAAGATACCTTAGAGGCATGAGAAACAGGGGGACACTGAGTAGTACTGTTTCCACTCAGCTACAGGCACGGCTTTGTGTTTCTAATCGGCAAGCACATTGCTCACTGAACTGAAGAGATGGACTTATAGATTTATCTAATCCATATATATTTCCTCTATATAACTCAATTCACTAGCTGATAGCTAGTAAAAATGTCTGACATGACTAAAGTGAGTGTGTGTATGTGTCCACCAGCATCTCACACTAAACTGGGTCAAGAGACAGAACTGTGTGTGTGTGTGTGTGTGTGTGTGTGTCCACTAGCATCTTACACTAAAGTGTGTCAAGAGACACAGAACTATGTGTGTGTGTGCATGTCTACCAGCAACTCACACTAAGTATATCAGGAGACACAGAAGTGTGTGTGTGTGTGTGTGTGTGTGTGTGTGTGTGTGTGTGTGCATGTATATGTCCACCAGCATCTCACACCAAAGTGTGTCAAGAGACACAAAACTATGTGTGTGTATGCATGTCCACCAGCATCTCATACTAAAGTATCAGGAGACACAGGAGTATGTATATGTATATATGTGTCTGTGTATGTGTGTGAGCATGTCCACCAGCATCTGACTCTAAGTGTGTCAGGAGACACAGGAATGAGAGAGAGAAAGGGGAGAGAGAGAGAGAGAGAGAGAGAGAGAGAGAGAGAGAGAGAGAGAGAGAGAGAGAGAGACCATGTCCCCCAGGATCTCACACTAAAGTCTGTCAGGAGATACAGGACTGTGTGTGCATGTCCACCAGCATCTCACACACACTACAAGGCCTGTAACCACTGACCTTACCTAAGTTCTAGAAGACAGGACCTTACTTTAAGAAGACTCAGCATCACACTTGTAGTCACCCTTCATAGGAACTATAGCCAGAGGGCAATAAATAAGAGAATGAAGTAACAGGCACCTAGGTTAGAAAAGAAGCACAACCATCGATCTACAGATGACAAACCACCTTCCTCCACACAAACACACTCAACAATGACAACTAACAGTGTAAACAAGCTCAGTTTCACTATCTACCACCAGCACAGAAACCCACATGAAAGTGAAATCAAGCAAACACTCCTACTCACAGTAATATAAGAAAGACTCAAATCAGAATCAATTAGCCAATGAATTAAAAAAAGGAACTGGGACAATGTAAAAGCATACGACTTGAAGATTCCATCTAGTTAAAGAAGTCCTATGTTTACAGACTGGAAGGCTCAGTCAGTAAAGAGCTTCCTATGCAAGCAGGACAACTGAGTTTGAGTCCCCAGAACCCAAGGAAGACGCTGTAGATGGCAATACACGTCTGTCACCCCAGAGCTGGAAGAATGGAAACGAGCTGATCTCCAGAAGGCACTGACCACCCTGACTGGCAAGTTCCAAGTTCAGTGAGAGACACTGCATCAAAAATACGGTGGAGTTGGGCGGTGGTGGCGCACACCTTTAATCCCAGCACTCGGGAGGCAGAGCCAGGTGGATCTCTGTGAGTTCGAGACCAGCCTGGTCTACAAAGCGAGTTCTAGGACAGGCTCCAAAGCTACACAGAGAAACCTTGTCTCAAAAAACCCAATCAATCAATCAATCAATCAATCAAAGGAACAGCAAAATAGGAAGATACCTGTATTTCACCTCTGGCCTTTACACACATTTGTGTGTGTGCATGTCCTCCTCTCTCTCTCTCTCTCTCTCTCTCTCTCTCACACACACACACACACACACATACACACACACACACACAAATGCACACACACAAAAGATGGCAATTTTTCCTACGTTAATGTATAGGCCCAACACAATCTCTAACAAAATTTCAATTCTTTTTATAGAAACTGAGAAACTCAAATTTCACAGGGAAATCCAAAGCACTCTGCATAGCCCAAATACGAAAGTGAAAAAAATCACAATGTTCACTCTCAACACTTACTAGGAGTCTACTGGATTCCAAAGTATACGTACTTGCAGGTGGTACACGGTTCTCACTTAAGGACTGACAACAGACTGATAAGAAGCGAGACTGAAATCAGCCTTCACATTTTCAATTAATTAATTTCTAACATGTGTACTAAGGCAATTAAGTGCAGAAAGAATAACTCCTCACAGGATATGCACACACAGACGTTAACTTAAAACTGGAGCAGAGATCTAGCTCAAACTACAGCCCAGCCCAGAGTAAACACGGGCGGGGGAAGAGCCTCGTGGCCCTGAATGAGGGCAATGTTTCTTAGACGACACCAAAGCACAGCAACACAAAAGGAGAAAAACGAAACCTGTGTGTAAGACTGTCTGGGGTTCAAAGGACACCGTCAAGAAGATGAAGACAGCGCAGAGAATAGGATGATTTTATTTATTTATCTTTGCTATATCATAGCGACCTGCATTTAGACTACATAAAGAACTACTATGCCTCAAAATTAAGACACTGCCTGGGGGAGCTGGCTCAGTGGTTAAAAGCACTTACTGTTCTTCCCAGTTCAGTTCCCAACACTCACTGGGCAGCTCACAACCACCTGGGACTCTAGCCCCAGGGGATCCAACACTTCTGGCATCCCTCGGCGCCCATACTCATGTGGACTGGGCATGTAAGTCCGGTGGCAGGGCTTGCCTAGGATGCATAGGACCCGGGATTCGAGCCTCAGCACTGCCAAGAACGTAATTTTAAAAAATAAGATCTTCATTTAAAAAAAAAAAGATAAAACAAGAAATAAAAAACGAATGACATAATGAAATAATAGGCAAAATATCTGAACAGACATTTCTCCAAACATAAAGCATCAAGAAGCATCGGAGAGATGGTCAGCATCCTGTTTTCCTGGAGACGCAAATCCAAGCCACAAGGAGATGACTACAGAAAAAGTCAGGTTATAAGGAAGCATTTTCACAGATGCACAGAAATTATAACATAGTATAAAGTCAGGAGGTCAGAAGGCTGCAGCCTCTTTGGAACACAGTCTGGAAATTCCTCAGGCATATGCCTAAGAGAAATACAACATATGTTCACATCAAAAGTTATATATAATACCTCACAGCAGCACTACTGCTAATAGCCAAAACTACCATCAATCAATGGACAATAAGTCATCTAGGAGTACAATGGAATACTAATTTTGAACAGGGATAAAGTACTGAGATATGCTACAATATGGATAAGCCTTGACAACACTATAGTGGGAATATAGATTTTAGTAGTGTTTGCATAGAACCCACAAGACCTTGGGTTCAGTTCCAAACAATAAACAGTTTTTTTTTAAAAAAGCCAACCATAAAAGACTACTTATTGTACAAATCCATTAACAGATAACATTCAGAGCAGATAAATCCACAATAACACAAAGTGAACTGCTGTCCAGGGCTGGGAGAACAAAACATTGACAGAGGAAGAACACAGTTTCCTTTGGAGGAAATGACAAGTCCGTATCTACACTTAAATCAAGTTAAACAAACTGGCTGTCTTACATTATTTTATTATCATTACTTCTTACGGTGAAGACATTCAAAATCCTCTCTTCTAGTTTTCTGAGTGATCCAGAACATGGCAGCCACTGTTATTCCTCTATGCAACAACACACCACAACTTCCTCCTCTGATACAACTGTGCTTAGCACCCCTGGATCAATGCTGTCCCCACTCCTTCCTTCTAAAATTAATCTTGTTGATGGATTGATGATTGTGACACAGTCAGCACTTCATGTCTGCTGGATCCTCACACATGGGTTCAATCAGCCACAGAAACAGATGGAAAATGTGGAAACAAACGTATCTGTACCAAAAGACCTAAACCTTCCCCTTGTCAGTCCCTAAACAGAACAATGATTCATACAGTTCTAGGTGTCACAATACACTGAGGAGTGTGTAGAGTGCATAAGTGATACACAATACACTGAGGAATGTGCAGACGTGCATAAGTGATACACAAGCACACTGAGGAGTGTGGAGACGTGCATAAGTGATACACAATACACTGAGGAGTGTGGAGACGTGCATAAGTGATACACAATACACTGAGGGGGTGTGCAGACGTGCATAAGTGACACACAAATACCATGTCATTTTATGTAAGGGACTTGAACATCTACCCACAGATTTTGGTAACTGCAGGGTTGTCTGGAACCAGTCCTCTATGGTTACTTAAGGACAATTATACACTAACGGTCAGTTACATGTGGATTACGGCTCAGTAAAGCTGTTAAAAATACTAAGCAGATCCCAAAGGCTAAAGGAGCCTGTTCAAATCACAAGATATTAAGGCTATAAAAATGAACCGTTCTTAGACTCAGTACTTCAACCCTGGTCACCCACCTTATCCATTGTTGTTTCGAACACCAAAGGTGATAGAGAATGCTTTCATTTTGCTCTGCTCTGGTGAAAGGCTAGGTACTAACTGGACATTAGTCCGTGTTCTCACTGGGAAGGGGGAAGAGCAGGTTTGTCTGAGCTCAAAACACAGGGAGCATGGGCCAGGTTTAGAGGTACCTAGAACACACCACGCGGGTCTCAATGGCATGACTTAGACACAGCTGGATCCAGCAGGCCGAGTCCATGGCCCAGGCTGGAGTAGTTAATGACTCATTTTTGTGTGAGTCCACTAAACAAAAGCCCCTAGACCATGGTATGTCACTAACAAAAAGAGAGCTTTAAGAAAAATGATGTGTTTTCAATGAAGTTAACATTCCATTTCAATAACTCCTCAACCCATTCACATAGTAAACTAATTACTTACAAATACTTAAAATACTTAGACAGGTTAATAATCAGGCAATGAGACTTAAACAGCTGATATTTTAAAGTAGCAAATTAAGAAAAACCACAGGGAAGCCATTACTTGGTACTAAGATTTGGCATATACTAAATGCTTCATCCCAGGAGAGTTAAGTAGAACTCCCAAAGCTAGAACAATGCAACTGCACTGCATGCAACCAAAGTGAACTAGCACAAGAGACACTCTGCATTATACTATTAAACATGTATTCACTGGGACATCAAACAGAAGCTAAAATCTGTAGCCAGATATCAATCACATCCCCTGTCTGGTAACTAGTCAAGGTTTTGATTTTTTTAAATTTTTATTTAGTCATTTATTTTTTAATCACAAGGCCTCATGCAGCCCAGGCTGGTCCTGACCTCACTTTGTAGCTGAGGACTCTGAATTTCTGATTCTCCTGTTTCCACCTGCCAGGAGCTGTGACTCCAAGCCTGCACACCACCACACCCAGCTTTACTCAGTGTGGAGATCAAACGGCAGGGCTTCATGCACCCTAGCCGAGTGCTACACCAACTGAGCTACATTCCCAGTCTCCAGCTCACACTCACTAGAGTCCAAGAGCATTTTATGGAAAAGGCACCAACTCCTTACTCTCTATCTTCTTTCCATCACAGTCCCTCTGGAGCCGTCTCTTCATGTTTATACACACACACACACACACACACACACACACACACACACACACACACACACACACCCCTGGTGTCTTTAGCATTTAACAAAGTAGCACAGGCTTGCCTTGACGTTGAGATCTTCTACCCCAGCCTCTGGAGGGCTGGGATTATATCCAGGCAAGCACTGCAATACTTACACCATCACCACAACTAGTTGAAATGATTGAAGTATTTCAAACAAGAAATAATGAAAGTTTAGGAAAAAAAAACCAAGGGAGTAAATCCACACCAAAAATGGGAAGAAATTTAAACAAACTTATTTATGCCAGAGTAACTTCAGAAAGCCAACTTTAAACCTACAAGTGCCCCCTTCTAAGTCCCTGGAAGAGATGGGACACAGGACACACACACACTATACTCTGACTGCAGTGCTCCCTCCACTCACTGTCTTCTGGGAGAAGTGCTTGAACCCGCCTGGCTTCTGCCAGGACTATGAGTTCTTGAGAACTCTGCTCTACCTGTTCCTCTGTGACTCTGGCTCTTCAAGCAGCGCCCCACTGTAAGAATACAATCCGTGTCTGTGCATCTGAGAGCGACGCTTTCAGGGGCTGCCTGCTAAGATGCAGGAATATTTAGACATATGGTCCATCAAATACATGAAGTCCATCACAACTGGATTTGCTATAAATGCACTTTACATGTGATTGAAGGTTAAAAGGTATAAAGATTAAAGATTTGGCAGTATAAAGCTTTTGCATGAGAGTACCCCAAGGAAGGTCCTGTCGAATGCATTTTCGGTGAAATTTCTGAAAGATTAGAAGGAATACATAAGATCCACAATAGGCAGGACCTTGTGTGTGTCATTCATTCACACGTACTCTAGCCCCTGGGCCAAGAGCAAAACTTGAATCGCTGGGCATACAGTTGAACTGAATGAATTCTAACTTTCTTGGCTTTCAAGTTAAGTCTAGTCTTTACTGTTGAAGTCCTGATTAAAGGCTGTTCCCATTACGAACTGAACAAGAAAGGAGGTGGGGGTGGGCTGAGGGGGGCGATTGGCCAGTTCTTAGCCTGGAACAAAAAGTTGTTTATACCTAGGGTTAATCAAGCCCAAATTAAATGTGTTCTGGGTGTTCTTTGGCTTTTCTCTAAATTGCCTACAACTCTTTTAACAGCAGGAAATGAAATGAGAGACGAAGCATTCATTGTGAACACAGAAGGGTTTGTTACAGGACAAAAGGAAAACCCACACTCTGGGATTAAAAAAAAAAAACCCACTCATGTCCAGGCTATTCATGTAGATCTCATTCCATTTCTCTGTCATTGGGTGATCCCTGTGTCTTTCTTGGGGTCCTGTTTTCCGGGTAGCCTCCCTGGTGATGTGAGTAGCAGACAAGTCATCCTTGTTTCATGTCTAGTATCTTGCTATGAGTGACTACATACCATGTTTGTCTTTCTGAGTCTGGGTTACCTCACTCAGGATGATTTTTTCTAGATCCATCCATTTGTCTGTAAACCTCATGATGCCATTGTTTTTCTCTGCTGAGTAGTATTCCATTGTGTATATGTACCACATTTTGTTTATCCATTCTTCAGTTGAAGGGCATCTGGGTTGTTTCCATGTTCTGGCTATTACAAACAATGCTGATATGAACATAACTGAACAAGTGCTCTTATGGTGTGGTTGAGCATTTCTTGGGTATATGCCCAAGAGTGGTATAGCTGGATCTTGGAAAGACACAGGGATCACCCAATGACAGAGAAATGGAATGAGATCTACATGAACAGCCTGGACATGAGTGGCGGTAATGAAAGGCGAGGGTTGAGGGAAAGAGAGCTTGGGGGAGCGGGAGATCCCAGCTGGATCAACAACAGAGAGGGAGATCAAGGAATAGGAGACCATGGTAAATAAAGACCACATGAGAATAGGAAGAAGCAAAGTGCTAGAGAGGCCCACAGAAATCCACAAAGATACCCCCACAACAGACTGCTGGCAATGGTCGAGAGACAGCCCGAACTGACCTACTCTGGTGATGGGATGGCCAAACACCCTAATTGTTGTGCTAGAAACCTCATCCAACTACTGAGGGATCTGGATGCAGAGATCCATGACTAGGCCCCGGGTGGATCTCTGGGAGTCCAATTAGCGAGAATGAGGAGGGTTTAGATGAGCGAGAATTGTTGAGACCAAGGTTGGATAAAGCACAGGGACAAATAGCCAAATGAATGGAAACACATGAACTATGAACCAATGGCTGAGGGGTCCCCACTGGATCAGGCCCTCTGAATGGATGAGACAGTTGATTGGCTTGATCTGTTTGGGAGGCATCCAGGCAGTGGGACCAGATCTTGTGCTCATTGCATGAGTTGGCTGTTTGAAACCTGGGGCCTATGCAGGATTGTTTGGCTCGGCCTGGGAGGAGGGGACTAGACCTACCTGGACTGAGTCTACCAGGTTGACCTCAGTCTGTGGGGAAGGCTTTGCCCTGGAGGAGATGGGAATGGGGGGGGGGGGGTTGGGGGAAAGGTGAGGGGGACGGGAGGGGGGAGAACAAGGGAATCCGTGGCTGATATGTAGAACTGAATTGTATTGCAAAATAAATTAATAAAAAAAAAAAAAACAAAACCCAGCTGCGGTCAACCCTTTCAACTGGGAGATTCCACCCATTCCCCACCCAGTCTCCTGCTGAACCTGTGTGATAAGAATTCTGTATTCTTCTATTATCAGTAAGGGATCAAAGAAGAGACCTGGTACTTTACAGGTGACCATACAGCTAAATTTAAGTTTAGGTCCTTAAAAATCTTAATTTCACATACATACAACTTAAAGACAGATTGGGGGAAGCAAAGAAAACAGCGTATTAAACACTGTAAGCTAACAGCTGCTGATTTAAAATAAAGTGAGAGAGAAATTTACCTTTAAATTTTATACTTAAAATCTTATGATATTTAAAAATAGGGGTTACTACAGATTTGGTAGGTTTACATAAAAAGAAAGATCAATTCTACCACTAAGCAACTATTTGCCTCCCAGGAAAGAGGGCTTGAACTCATGATTCTGAAAATATCACACTAAATGCCAAAGGTGACAGACGCCTCGGTCGCCATCGGCAGGCCACCAGCTCCGCTGACCTTTCCTCCCACTTCTCTCATCTCAAGTCACCATTTCTCTGCCTTGCTGTGTATGCAGCTGCACACAGCTCTCCAGGGACAAAGTCCAAGTCTTACACACATGTCTTGCCTGCCACTCTTATCCCAGTCTGCAACTGCCTAATCCTGTGCTTATACCCAGACTAAACAGTCCATTTCCTCCGGCAAGGTGCAGACCACATCCAACATGGTTTGGTACCCAGCTTTTTCCTTCAGTGTGGAGCAGCAGGAAACAAACAGGAAGTGACTATGCCAACCACAAGAAAAAGAAACACACGCCTGTCTGGATCTGTGCTGGACAGGATGCTCTTAGCTCTCCAGCCTGTGTTGGAAGTTTTCTTGCAGCTTAGCGAGGAGTGTATCTGAGCCAGTCAGGGGGTGGGACCTGCTTTAACCCGGGCTTACTGACAACGTGCAGGTAATTACTTATGCTTCCCCAAACCAGTAAAGTAATCCCAGGAGGAATTTTCTTACTATATAATATCCCATGCCTTGTTTTGTCTTCTGAAAGTATTAATCATTCTCAGGTTAAAAGTAAAGTAGCCTCAAGGTTACATACAATTTACAAGTCAAGATTCTATATAAATAAGTCACTTGGCAGCGTACAGGCCAGGGATGCTATAAAAGAAGTCACTTGGCAGGGTACAGGCCAGGCTCATCAGTCAGGAATATGACAGCATAGATGTTGCCTCAAGGTTCCTAAGCTGACAATCCTTAGGTAAGAATGTTAGCTAACTTCCAATCAACAACAGTTGTCGTGAACTGAATCGTCTGCATGTTTTGGCTCTGAGAGGTTCATAAAACTATTCCTAGACTAGATGTTCTAAGATGCGGGGTGTGTGTGTATGTGGGGGAAGCAGATGAAAGCATAATGCTATACCATACGGTGGCAAATAAGGGTCATAGGTCTGCGATGAAGAGCCATTATTAGAAGGGTTCACATTCTATATAAGTAACATCAGCAAGACTAACAAAACACACAGTTGAGATCGGGTGTAACTCAGTGGCAGCGCACTTGTCTGGCAGGTGTGAGGTCCTGGGTTCAATCCTCAGCATAAAAAAAAAAAAAGATGTAAGCAACCTCTTCCAGCATCTTTCATGTAACTTCTCCTGAAGGAGGACTGGAAAGGGTGCCCCTGTGCTGCTGATGGCTCAGAGGCTGAAGAGTCGGCACTGAGCAGTCCAGGAGACTGAAAGTGGCGAGTGTTCAAAGGCACAGGGAGGTGTGCTAAGTAACCTTCACCTAAGTCTACTGACAAGCACACTCAGATGGTTACTTTGAGGAACAAAAAAATGAGGTCCCAGTTAAGGGCACTTCACTAGCTGGATACACTGAATAGTGTAGGTGTTTTCTTTAGAATTTCACTACATTTACCCTAAATGTGTAAAATACAGCTCTGTTAAGTTTTGCATATAGATGGATAAACACCTGCAGTGAGGACGCCCAACAGCCCTGCATCCCCTGCCCCCAAGTTCCCCTGCCGTCATGCAGCCTGCCTTTTGCCACACATCTCTGCCTGGTCCTCCCAGCCTGGTTTCTTTCCACATGCCACATGCATGGGGTGAGACAGTACACAGCATTCTCAGGCAAGTTTCTTTCACTTAGCATGATGTAACGGAATCATCCATGGTGCCAGGGTGTGAAAAGCTTGCTTGTTTTAATTGAAGTAGTTCATTAAGGGAAGCAACTACCTGATCAGTGATTGATCCCATGAAATATATATATATATGATATATATATATATATATATATATATATATATGATATGGAGACAGTAAACAACAATAGTAAACAAAACCTAATATTGAGCTACTGCTTCTCAGGGAGCTAAAAGCCATATTCAGGTTTCTACATGAAACAAAATATCTATGTAAAATGTCTAGGACTATGCTTGGCAGGAAGCATGGGCTCCCAAAAAGGCCTCTTTGTACAGCTGTGCCAGGGAGTGCCATTCACAGACCGCAGTGTTACAATGGCAGCAGTAATTAAAGACTCATTTCCTTGCAATAAATCACCTTTTTAAAAAAGGCGGTTTATCTCCTAGGGGTGCTCTGGATGCTGCTGCTGCTCACCCTATAATGTTTTGAAGAAAGAATAATCAAGGAAAGAGCTATTTTTCAAGAAAAAATTTAAAATTAAAAAATCCTGTTTGCAACCCTGTGTAGAAGCTGAGCAAGTTGGATTTGGGGCAGAGTTGACAATTCTAACTGAAGATAACAGTCGGTTGTCATGGCCACGTTACCTGAGGCTTCCTGGGGTGACTTCACTGGGACCTGTCTTCTAAGCACAGTGGGGATCGGACTGCAGTACCAAAACACGAGAAGCCAAACAGCACCCTAAGAATCAACAGCCACACAGCTGAAGTACACACACTACCCCTGGAGATCAGAGAGCAGCTGAACGATGCACGTGATTCTAAAGAACAATACCATAGCTACTTCTCTAACTGGGGTCACCACTGTTCCCATCTCCGAGTTAGTTCTTAAACAATGAAGAAAGTGGGTTTAAAATCAGTAACGTGCTTTATGTTTGCCAAGCAGTTTAAGGACAACATGAGAAGTTTCCCCAGTTCCTTGCAAGACTCTATTTCACAGGGGAAAATTTTTACATAAATATTAATACCTATAGAAAGCATGAGTAGGAATCAGATGCATCTACAACAAGCACTTTTACCTTTAAAAAAAAAAAATCAGTGTAAGCAATTTGGCAACTTTTGTGTTTATAGGAAGTATGCATTTCAAAGACAATCAATGCTAATGAATTCAGATTAGTTGTTAAGTCTAATATTAGGAAAATATCAGTAAAGTAAGGTGACTTTATAATTTATTGTCTGAGCTGGGGCAATTCTAAAAGCAAAAGGTGATAGCAATTACATGAAGATAATTACTATACATCTGAAATGGGTTTTGTGGGGCAGGTAACGACAGTCATGTAAACTGGCAATGAGGTAAATTGCTATAATAAATACACACACTCCAATTGTTGATTCCTGTGAGAGAGTTGAGATGTCCCCCCTAAACTAGTCGAAATTCATTTAATTTTTTGGAGAAAAGCTAGGTTAAGAATTAATCAAACAGCACATGAAGCTCTATAAACATAACCTTCTGAAGAGTCAACATACAAGACAACAGAAAGGCTGGGGGTCCTGTATCGGTGAGTGGATACATCCGTAGGATACGTCCGTAATGAATTTTAACCTGCTGAGACCCCATCAGAGTGACAAAGGTGACATGGAGAAACACTGTTCTTCAAGACACCATTTCTTCACACCCGGGAAGATACTGAGGCTTAGTTCAAAACCAAGGCTGTGGGAAGCCACATAATTCGACACCCCAGTCATTCTGTATCTGAGTGTGGATTCGTTTTGTTATTGTTGTGTACTCAGAAGCCTTTTTGTGTTGCTACACTTTCCACAGCCTCACATTGTTCCAATTCTGCAGCCTCTCAAGTGAAAGCGAAGCAGTTGGAAGGAATAGTGAAGCAAGGGATTCATCACCAGCCAGCTGTGGCCAGTGATGAGGCAGGGGCGATGTGGTGCAGAACAGTCAAAGGAGCAGGCACGGGATTGGTGAAGGGAGAGCAAAAGTGAGAACTACCACCCTCAATCACTGGCACCCCAAAATGGTGAGCCCAGAGTCCTCAAGAGTTCTTGTTTAGAACACAACATCAAGCGACTGAAATAAATTGAGGCTCTGATCCTCTCCAGGCTCTTAGCAGAGATACGTCAATAAGCCAACTGCTGTTTTACTTCCCTCCCCTCTAACATTCTCTCAGGCAGTGACTAAGCCTCGTCTGGAAAACTGGAACAAAAGAACTGCTCAGGAAATCCAGGTCTGCAAACACAGCCTCGAGAGTTTGAAAGTGGAAGAAAACAGACAAAACTGAATTCTAGATAATTTACTTAAAAGGCTCAAATAAATGTATTCTCAATTCTTAGCCTCTTTTCATTTTTTCATTTTACAGCAGAAACCACATGGCCCTTCAGATCGGAGCTTGTCAAAGTGCAGAGCCCCCAAGGCAGCAGCTATCACCAGTAACTGCTGAGAAATGCCAGCTCCTAACTGTACCTCTTGATTCTGAAACTCCCAGGGCGCAACCCACAACTCTGTCATTCTGAACTCCCCACCTGAGGGGCGCACACTGACGTCTGAAAACTTCTGCTCCAGCCACGATGACCATAAAAACTACAGGAGTTTTGGTTTACGGGACAGTGGCTTCTTAAACATGAAGTGACAAGGGGCATATGAGTGAAAAGTGCTGTCACTTTCTAGAGGAAGACCCAACTGCAACATTCAGCAAGCTCTAAAGCAGGATGGAAAGCCGGTACCTTCTAGATATTTCAGGAGGGCTCTACTGCTGTTCCCGTGAGCAGATATCAGAACGGTTTTGCCCTTTAGTATTTCAGGAGCAATCCTGTCCTTCCAGTAGGGAAGAAGCCTTTCCAGAACATCCTTCAAGCTTTCTGAACGTGGCAGCTGATTCAGGGGCACGTCGCACACTGTATACCTCCGGTCATTGTAGATCTCATGGAAGTAAGGATGAGACTCATCAATGGGAGGCGGGGTCACGCTGTAGCTTCTCCTCCAGAGTCTCACCTGCTCTTCACCGTGATTCAGAGCCATTTTCTCCCTGTTGAGACCAATCAAGGCTCCATAGTGACGCTCATTGAGACGCCAGGAGCTCTCCACAGGAACCCACTCCTGCCCCAGCTCTTCCAGGATCAGCCAGGCTGTGTGAATGGAGCGGTTAAGTATGGATGTGAAGACGAGATCAAACTCAAAGTTCAGGGCTTTAAGCTGTCTCCCACAGTTCCGAGCTTCCTGCAGTCCTTCGCTGTTAAGTTTCTGGTCCACCCAGCTACAAAATCGGTTCTCCTTATTCCATTCCCCCTCTCCATGTCTCAGTATAATAAGTCTGTGCTTAGACATGCTGGTGGCTGAACTTCCCTGGTGTTCTCAGTGGGATGATGTTCAAGAACAGGAGTATATCTAGAAAGAGAAGACAAAAAATACAAATTATATTCATTATTCAAATGACTACCCAGTAATGGAGAACAATTACACACCAGCCAGTTTCTAAGATAAACTGAAATTCCTTTGAACACTTTTGACGTCAAACATCTGGTGTTCATATACTATGGCACGTACAGGCACACTCTTCAGGTAATTACAGACAGCCCTGCTGACTTAAAGTTTCTGATGGCTAGATAGTATGTTAATTGTATGACCTAAAATGACAACACTCCATCCTAATGGTGTGTTTCTACCCAACAAGCAGGCAGTTTATGCTTATTAAGGAGAGGACAAAATACGTGAGTTATAGATCTCAAAAAGAATGGCTGGGGGCTGGGAACGCCCAGCTCCTAGCAGCTGACTCTACACCGAGCATCCTCCTCCTTTGGGTGTCCAGTGTTTTTCCAGTCTTGCCTCACTATGGACATTATAAACATGTTAACTCAGGGAAGCACCGCATCTACGTCATACACCTCTCTGACAGGGGGCAACCAAATCTTTGATGCTACCGGCTCACAAATCTAGGGAACGGGCAGACACTTTGGTTCAACACTCAAACAGAACTATAAGTGGCCTCAACAAGAGCAAATGTAGCAGTCCCTGAAGTAATTTTTCACCTGCTGTTGGCAGGAATAAATCCGGATGCAAAACAAGTTATCAAATGTAAGCAGCTGAGAGATGCTGCCTGGAGGAAAAGATTAACAGAACAGGTCTGTGGTAGTGCAGGGAACCCCACCCATTAGAAGGCCTGCCTCTTCCTCCCCCTTCCTGTAGAAATTCTACTCACATCAGCCACACATTGTGAGGAGAAGCTAGTAGAGCTGGCCAAGCAACCCTAAGGCAATTCTGAACTCCCTTATGCTGTTGCTACTACCCCAAAGATCTGTGGGCCTACTCTGTCCTGTGGAGAGCCTGGAGACAAGGCTGCATCAGACTGCCTCTCATGCTGTGGACAAGAGTGGGTCATGACAAACACATATTGCTCAGTTGGCACCTTCCATCTCCACCCCTGGTTTTTCCACACTGGGGAGCAAAGATTATATGAACACCAGGGCCTGGCTTCTGCCATTCTTGGCAACTTCCAGTAACTGGAGATTTTCTGTCCTGCTTGAGCTGTGATTCACCCATGGTTATATAACAACCAGTGACAGAGTTCACTGGAAACTGTATCTAGATTGCACTCTTTTTTAGTAATTCCTGGAGATTCTGAAGGGGGAAAGCGTCAATAAAATAAGGCTTCAGGAACAGGGGTGGTGGTGGCTGAGGTGGTCTGTAAGTAGCTGAAAGGCTGCAAGAATTAGAATTAAAATTTCTCTTTTTTGATGAGCATCAGGTTTGAAGCTTTGAAGAATATGGAGGAAGGGTAAACCCAGTGCCTAGAAGAACCAAGCTCAGGTGCAAGCACCTCACAAGGCTGGGAAACTGCAGGGAGACCGCACAATGCCTACTCTCTCGGCCTCAGAGGGGCATCAAGGTGGCAAAGAGGATGAAAGTCTTCCGAGCAGTGGCTTTGCCAGGTGACTGCATGCCCAGGGGATAATCACATGGATGAAGCTCCAGCTTCAAGGATCTTCATCCGGGAAAGACCATGCAATGAATTCATGTGGATGGGTGTGGTACACAGAGTTAGAGTGTGTGTGTGTGTGTGTGTGTGTGTGTGTGTGTGTGTGTGTGTGTGTGTGTGTGTGTGTTTTCTGTCAGCATGTACATCTGTGCCTGGTACCCTCAAAGGCCAGAAGAGGGTGTCAGAACCCCTGGAACTAGAGTTACAGATGGTTGTTAACCACCATGTAGGTGCTGAGAATCGACACCAGGTCCTGTAGAAGAACAGCCAGTGCTCTCAAATGCTGACCCATCTCTCCAGCCCCAAGAAAGGTATTTTTACATTCCTGTTTGAAAAGCCTCCATCGGCCAAGTAATAGAAGCTCCGGGCCTATTGAAAACCATACTCAATCTTGTAAATCATGTGTTTTGTTTTGTGGGTAAGAAATGAGAAGCATGCTATCAACTGTTCCTCTACTTCAGCCCTTAATTTGCCACATCAAGCAGGAAGCCTCCAGGCTAAAGAGCTAGTGAAAGAATTTTCCCTTCAAATGAAGAAGGGTATCATCTTAGTACTAACTAGCGAGTTGACAATCTAGAGTCACTTAGGAGATGGGCCTGTGAGCATGCCTGTGGGGATGACCTTGACTGTGTAACTGAGGTTAGGAAGACTCACCCACGGTGGGTGGGGGCATCTGTGATTGTGACCCATGACTATATGAAAATGGAGAAAGGGAACAGAACCCTGGCATGGATGCATTAATGCATTGTTCTGCTCTTGACTGTGGGTGTAATGTGACTAGCTGCTTCCCGTTCCTGCTGCCTTGATTATCCTGAAATTATGGACTGTAACCTGGAACTGTGAGCTAGATAAACCCTTTCTCCTTCAAGTTGCTTCTGTCAGAGTATTTTATCACAGCAATGGAAAAGAAACTCAGACAGGTGTGGTGGACAAATTCTATAAACAAAAGCACTTCTCAATCAGTTTTGGATTACAAATTATATCAAGGGAACCAAACGAGGAGCGGAGGCATTATCAGTACCCAGATACCCACCACCAAGCTTCCCGGTATCTTAATCTGCTACAACTGCTTCTGTGTTTTTTAAAAAACAATTCTGATTTCCTTTTTACTGAAGATATAGATAATGGAGCAGAAGAGCCACAAAACTATGCAAGCATACACATTCCTTCACTCTGACATACAGGAGGTGAGCAAAGGAGAAAGTAGGAAACTAGATGGTCTATCTCAGGTAAACCAAACTTCCTGCTCCCCCGCGTGGTACTATCAACTCATTTCCTACTGAACTAGCCGGTGAGTGTGTGCAAAGGCACTGCTGAGCTGGCAGCCTTTAAGACAGCTCTCAGTACTGGTTGAAGCTGGCCTACCATGTTCAGCAATAGATACGAGACGCTTATCAGTTTGACAAGTTCAAGGCAGGGGCTGCGAACTCAAGCATCTACCAGTAAGACTGACGTGAGAAGAAGGTGCCACCAGACTACGGACGGTGGTCAGAATGGTGGTGAGTTCCGATGACTGTATGGGCACAGTGGAGGCAACTCTTAGGGAAAGATGGAGCTTTCCTATATCCTGTGTTCGTTCTTCCTCACCTCAGGGCAGGGTGTGTGTGTGTGTGTGTGTGTGTGTACCAAATTTACGGTTTATGGGTGCATGTGGCTATGGCATGTGTGTGCGCTTTATGTGTATGTATGTGCACTTGTGTGTATACAGGCCAGAGGTTGCTGGCCAGGTGTTTTCTTCTATTGTTTTTCACATCAATATTATTGTTGAGGCATGACTTCGTGTTAAACTTGGATCTCACAGATTAAACAAGACCAGCTGGCCAGGAAGCGTCGGGACCCTCCTGTCTCGGCCTCCCCAGTGCCAGGATTACAGGCATGCACCACCAAGCCCAGCTTTTTTACATAGATACTGGGGATCAAAGCTCAGGTCTCATATTTGCACAGGACTACACCGTCTCTCCAGTCCTGGACATTGTTTTCGTAGTCCTCTAACTATGGATGTGTGCCTTGTCTACTCTACTGAAGTGATTTCTCAAAAGCCTATGATTAGTCACTACTACACGGAGACCACCTTCTCTCAGGGCCCATGCTGCTCTGGCTCCTCTGAAGCCCATTACGTCCTCAGGGGAAAATCTATGATTCTGGTACTATTTCCTCTAGCTCTCCCACTTTTACATCCTGGTCTCGGATCTTTGTTTTATCCTACCCCCACCTATGTTATGATGGTGCTGGTGCAGGTGGTGCAGGTGGTACTGGTGGTGGTGGTGGTGGTGGTGGTGGTGGTGGTGGTAGTGCTGGTGCTGGTGCTGGTGGTGCTGGTGCTGGTGGTGCTGGTGCTGGTGGTGCTGCTGGTGGTGATCTTAACCACAGCAGTTAATTCAGAGTGCATGTCCCAACCTTCAGCCATTCTTCATGCAGCAATTTCTATTATGCCCATTTGACAGATGCAGAACTGAAAGGAAGAATTTGCCTAAAGCAACATAGGCTGTAAATGGCAGAACTATAATTCAGTATCAGCTGGGCCCCAAGGACACATCCACGCCCTGAACCATTCTGCTACACTGATACTGGAACCCAAGGCTCCGACCTCAAACCTTGACACCCCAATTTTTTTCTCACTGTTTTCAACACGTTAAAATTAATGATTCATATACTGAAAGCCCAATCCTCATGAGCCTTCCCAGACCAATCAATTTATTCAGTTTTCAAATGTGCAGAAATATGATTTGGGCACAGCACAATGGTAAGCCTGGGAGGAACACGACTTCAGCAGAGATTATGTCTTCAAAAACACCAGTGTGGGAAGATGTACATGCTCGTGTGTCACTAAAAGTGAAGGTAATTAACATCAATAGAAGCTTTTCATTCATAAAAGAGGAAGAGCAGGAAATGAGAGATTATCTCTCTCCTCATGGACACAGTATTACTTAAGGTGGATTTGGAAAGATATTTAAATTTAGACTGATATAAAAAAAAAAGGAATGGAGTTCTAGCCTAAGGTAACAACCAGGAACAGGTGCACTGAGAACAGGAGGCCCATTTAATACAGCCAGAGTTATAAGTAGGTGACTATTCATCCTGATTTGCCTAAAACAGAATTGCTTTACGCCTTTTCCTTCCCCAGCATATGATTACTAAGGCCCCTTTCACACCTAAGTGTCCATTTGGAAAATTATATGGTCACTCTGTATAGGGCTTAATGAGGAAGTAGGTGGAGACTAGTCTAGAAAGATAAAACTGACTAGAGGCTTGAGGAGGACCTTGTGCCAAAGAATGCAGACTCTTCTATAAATACTGAGACATTAAAGGCTTAATAGCATGAATTTGAGGACCAAGCAGCATTTACACTCACAGAGAAGTACAAATATTAGTTTTTAGGAGTTTTTCAGTAACCCTGGTAACATATAATGACAACCTGGACCAGGAAGATGGCTATTAAAAAGGAATAAAGAAGATCAGAGACAAAGAAACTATAATTTAACTGAGATGCTAAGATGTTGTCAATAATCCCTGTAAAAATTCAAACTGAATTTTTTTGGCTTTGAAACTATATGATCTCTGTCATAACTAAGTTACAATGGTATAATCTTGTCTCTATGGCTGAAAGTATCTATCTATATGTAATGCATGCGTGAGTAAGTGTGATAGAATTTGATGATGGCATCAAAATTAGAATTTCATATAATTTTCATGTTATATATTTTTATTACTAGGTCAATTTCATCAATTTAAAATGCAAAAAAATCCAAAATCAAACAAATAAACAAAAACCAAAACCACCCATTTATATCTGTGGTCTATACAGAAATAATGGACCAGAGGCTTTAGTATGCAAATCCCTGCCTACCTAGACCCCATACTTGGATGTGTTCTTCACACCAGTATTTCTGGCCTTAATCAAGTATCCTCTCACAGAGGACAGTCCCTACATTATAAAATAGCCAGCTTATTCTGAGACCCTGTTTTGAAGAAACAAAACAAAATCTAGAAATAAAGTAACAGAAGGAAAGATTAGAGAGGAGAAACCTGAACAGATAATAATATGTGTCACCATTAAACCACATAATTTTGCATTCTTTCCCCATCTGTTTACAAATTAACATTGCTAGGACTTTGCTTCCTCTTTCAAGTGTTTGAAAAGTAATATACACGTAAGACTCATGAAAAAATGGAGAAATCACAGTGTAAAACGGAACCTAAAACTTTTATTTTCTTCTATTTTCGAAATAGCAATGATATGTCAAGTAATATCAAATAAGGGACATGGAACCAGAATCATGTCCATCCAAAGCTTACTTTTAAGATTTAAACATCCCGCACTACCTCAGAATACTCTTAAGCTTTCCTTAGTCCAAATCCTTACTGCGCAGCTTTTGGCAACTTTACTTCCCACTGCACAGGGGATTTAACTTTAGGGAAGATGAGCCGGCTCTATTTGAGGACAAAGAGAAAGACTACCAAGGTCTCTAATCAACTAAAAAGGAACGGTTCTTGAGGCAAATGAAACCCGGAACTTAATTCCGTAGGGTTTCAAGCATCTTAACAAAATATGCCTTCCCCAGACTGAAGCTCAGTATTAAAAAATCAAACATGACTCTTCATGGCACTTAACACCTATTTCTTTTCTAAAGGCTGATATGGCAACTTTTCCATGTGTGCAGTTCTAAGAGCACCTCTGCATCAGATGCTGCCATTCACAGGTGTCTCAGACACTAAAATCTCCCATCCTTCAACCTTACATCTACTAACAAACCCCACAATGCGTTGCAAAGGCAACACTTTATAGTAAGTAGATCCCCCTTTCCAGGGAAGAGATAACACATGTGTAGTACTGAGATGTGGCTTCGTGGTACTTGTTCCAGCCTGCCTGGAATCACCCGTGTGTGTGCACAATACCCACTCAAGATTCTTCTTTTCTATCTCCGGCTACTTCCCTAAGGTGGTAGATTTGTCAATACAAACTGTGTCCATCAAATCCCAAAAGTTCAAAGTCAAAAAACTGGGCAGAAGCTTATGGACAGTTTGATCATGAATATATTAAATTCTTGGGACCCTCAGGTTCCATGTCTACATGAATAACAAAACCATCACTTTCTTAGGGACTGTTTAGGAATATTATATGAATTATGGTAAAACACTCTACCAAACAGTGAGAGGTAGAAAGGGCTAGGCTTTTACTAACTCATGAAGATTGGCATAGACCGCAGGCCTGTCAAACTGATTCTACTGGGCTGACGGTATGAAGATACTCAAAATCTAGAAATAAAGTAACAGAAGGAAGGTTAGAGAGGAGAAACCTAAACAGAACAGAGGAAACTGCAATCCAATGTGGGTGAAAGGGAAGGCGGAATGAATTGTGCTGTCCTAGAAGCACACCAACTACTGTTAGGTTCTGCAATCCAAATGTGTTAGTAAAGAGGTCAATGTTAAATCTATAGTCTATAAAGGATTTTATCACCATATTTTCTTAATGAAAGGGTTTCATTATTGATATCTTTTGATCCAAGGTCTCACTATGTGGTCCAGGCTGGCCTCAGTTTTGTGGCAATTGTCTTGCCTCAACCTCCTAAATCCTGGGATTACAGGAGCCTGGCACCATGCCCAGAGAGTAATACCTTTTGTTCTGTTTCTCCATAAAAATATCACTTCAGACTTGATTTCAATTTCAAGAAAGTTCAAGAAGCCACCAGTATAACCTTTTTTGTTCTCTGTTCTCTAGACACACAAAGCTGGATTCATGGATGGTGAATGTAGATGCATCAATCACTACTTAAACTAAAACAACCCTATTAATCTCAACAAGCCATAAAAGGCAGAGGAAGAGAAACTAAAAACAAACAATCCAAACACTAATAGTGGTTGCTTCAGAGTAACAATATTAAAAATGACCTTTTTTTTGCACATTATACTTCTATACTCTTCTTTAAAATTTTTTTCTTTTTTCCTTTTTTTTTTTTTTTTTTTAACAACGATCTGCTTGGTTTGGTTCAGTTTAAATATGGGCACAAAAAAACATGGCCTTGAAGCTGGGCACTTTTATTTGATACAGACTTTATACAGCATTCAATACAGTGAGATTTTCCTTGTGGACTTGGTAGTGGAAAACTGTCTAATCTGGGCCTCAGAAATATAACTTCTGCTTTTTTAAAAGATCAAAGTCAAAATCAAAAGTCAGCATTGAAATCATTTGTTTAAGATCACTTAAATAGTAACGACTTCTGAACTAAAAGATAGGGCCATGACTTTTAAATCACTTTTTTTTTTTTTTTTTTTTTTTTTAGGTTTTTGAGACAAGGTTTCTCTGTGTAGCTTTGGCAACTTTCCTGGAACTTACTCTGGAGTCCAGGTTGGTCTTGAACTCACAGAAATCTGCCTGCCTCTGACTCCAGCGTGGTGGGATTAAAGGTGTGCACCACCACCGCCCAGCTTAATTCACTGTTCTTTAATTATGCCATTTGTTGGAATTGTGTCTTTTAAAATTCCAACACTATGCAGGGAGTATCCATAGTGTGTGAGTTTGCTACAGCACAGGAAAATGGGTAAAACCTTGTCTCTGGATTTAGGGGAGACAGTTTTAGAGACAAATTGACATGGCTTCTGCTTTTATTATAGAAACATCAGTCCCTGTTGGCAAAATGTAACAGTTTGTTTTTTATTTCTTTCTGAAGGAGTCTGAATTCTGTTAGTTAAAATTCTAGGACCATTCACAAGCTATAAATCCTTCCTAATTTAGAAGGGACAGAGGGGGTCTAATAGTGAACTTAATTACAATTTTGCACTGCTTTTGACCTACTATAATGAAATGCTGGCTCCTAGCCCCTTGAACAAAAGGAATTACACTTTTTGGACATGGTGGTGGTGGTGGTGGGGTGTTTTTAGTGCTCCCCCGAACCTGTAATTTGGCTCCTGAGATCACTACTTATGAGACCTCTTTGCCTTCCATGGCATTTTCCCCCCTTCCCCTTCTTAACTTACACTTTTAGGGTCAGGTCCGCCGCCACCTACACACGGTGCAGAGCCCTGCTTCCTTCCAGGGAATCTACTAGCAAAGACAATCGCCACACCGCGTCTGAGCCGTTCAGGAGGTAGAGTCCAACATTCCTAAAAGCCACCGTCACTCTACCGGTGGGTTCATCCTCCAGCGAACAGAATTACTGTTCCTGAAAGACGCATTCTGAGAAAGGGACAGCTGAGATCTGGGGGGTGGGGGGTGAGGTTCCATGAGGGTCGCCGCTTGAGTGGGTGGAGCAGGCATCAGATTCCCACCAGATACTAAAGCCGGGCAGGACAGGAACTGGCCTTCTCCCCCTAAAAGACCCCGCCACTTAGAAAAGAAACTCTCCCAACTGTAACGTTCTACGACGAAACCACTCACCTGCAAAGAGACCAGGAGCAGCGGCCGCTCCTCGGCGACTCCGGGCTGTGGGAGCCAGCAGGGTCTCATCTCTACCACCCGCACCAACGCTCTTTTCTAGCCCAGAAGCCAGAGAAGGCAGGACCGATGGCGCTGTGTATTGGAGGACAGAGCTGTCACTCACCCACGGCCCCGCCCTTCCACCCGCGACCTGCCTGGGTTTCTTTCCGTTTACCCAAAGCCCTCGGGTAAGAAGGGAGATTTTGATTGGTCTAATGAGGAGACGGACGCACAGATAGACCAATAAGATGATAGCTTCGGCGTGGGTGGGCGGGTTTTGGCCGTAGAGAAACAAACCCTGGCGCGTCTCTGGAGCGATTGGGAAAGCCGAAGCGTGCCAGGAGGCTCAGAGAACAGTTTGAAGTTGTAGAAAGCGTGAGGTGTCACAGGAAACACCTGCCGTGAAGAGCGGGCCCGGCTGAACCGTGGAAGAGACGAGGTGATATTTCTTCTAGTCAGCGGAAAATTTCAGATTCTACCTGAGCTGAACCCGGGCGATCCTCACGGCAGCTCGGTTGCCACGCGTATTTATGCGTTGTAAATAGAGATGAAAATGAAAATCTTTAAAGTGTCCGATTTGTAGACGGTAGTTCATTCTTACTTTCTCCTAACATTCTGAAGGGGAAAGAAACGAATAATAGAATATCCTAAAAGTTCCCAGAACGGGACGTGGCGAATGGGGCGGAATTGGAGAGAACTGTAAACGTGGAAAACCAGTTTCTGCAGAGAAACCTATGAAAATGCCAGCTTGTCTTTCGGAGCTGGCACCAGAGGTGGAAGCATCTAAGCAGGCTTAAACTACCACACGAGGTTTGAAGCATGTGTGTCAGAATTTGAGGGTGGATGAGAAAGATAAGAAATGGTATGTTTACTTGACCACACGGGAAAATCCCCCTTCTTGATTTCTAAAAGCAGCCCTGCTTAGTATTTAGTGCCTCCTGAGTTTTTCCTGGTTAATCCAATACACAAGTCCAATAAGTTTGTGACCAGCTAACAAACAGGTTCTCAGATCAATTAGCCATACATTTAGGAAGATAATCTTGCCACAGGTTAAACTTCTGTGACACTTTTTGAACTGATAACACATGAACATGACATTAGATCTACTTGTAGCAAGTTGTGTGTCCCACTTATCCATTTTAGTGGTGATAATTGCACCTGGGTTTTCAAAGAACAGGCATTCATTTCTGGAAGTTTCAAAGCCTGGCAGCTCCCAGCAGGTGATTGGCCATCTCTAGTAATAGTTGTAACTTGAACAAGATTTAAATAGAGTTCAAGTTGGATAACCTGGAGGAGGCAGCTTTCAGTCTTAGTTGTAGGGGATGCAGCTTCCCAATCTTACACACTTGCCAACCTGTTCTTCATGCCAATGAAGACAGGTGAGGCAGAAAACATTCCTACTGCACTGTAATGTCAAAGCTTTCTACTCAGGAAGGATGATGGCAGCCATTCAAAACCAATCATAAGAAACAGGCATACATAGCCAAGTGATGGTGGTGGCACCCTCCTTTAATCCTAGCACTCAGGAGGCAGAGGCAGGCAGATCTCCATGAGTTTGAGGCCAGACTGGTCTACAGGGTGAGTTTCAGAACAGCCAAGGCTACCCAGAGAAACCCTGTCTCCAAAACAAACAAAGCAAGACAAAAACAAAAGAACCCAGTAATACAGCATTTGACATTTAGGGATACTCTGAACCTAAGGATGCTTACTCATTTGATTTACTTTAATACCCAATAATGCTAGCTTGTCATATAAAACTTCAACGATACTTGTCTTTTAGAATTATCCACCTGAATCGTTAGCATATGTATTTTTATATAAGAAACAATTTTAGCAGTAATTCTTTTAAATAGGAATTAAAAGCAAATGTTAGGCGCAAGCATGGTCTTTGTGACACAGATATTCACAGAAGCTAACAATGTCAGGAGTCACTGTTGTCATAGCAAGATTGTTCTCGTTGTTAGCTAGATAAGAGTATATCCTGGACCTTGTGTTCTGATCTGTCCATGAACTGTTTTCCTTGGGAACATTAAAAGAGTGAGTTTGTGCTCACAAAGATTATCATAAACCCATTTAAGGCAAAGATGACCTTCAAAAATATTAGATTAATGCATTACTTCACAGGGCCTTGAAAGAAACCTATTTAGTTCTTTGCACAAATGAATTTAAAGTGATTTGATCAGACATTAAGTATTTATAGAGGATTGGGACAAAAACCCAACTGCTAATTGATCATTCTGGGAAATACTCTCTTCTTGAACCAGACTCCCACAAGAATATATTCTAGTCATGAGGAGTTTAATTCTGAGGCTGGAGAGATTCAGCAGTTAAGGTTGCATACCACCCTTGCAGAGGACCTGAGTTCAGTTCCTAGTACCCACATCTGATGTCTCACAACTTCTATAACTCCAGCTCCAGGAGATCAGCACCCTCTTATGGACTCCATGGGCATCTATGTTTACATGTGCACATCCATCCACATAATTAAAAAATAATAAGAAAGCCAAACTTGGTGGTCAGTGCCTTTAATCCCAGTACTAGGGAGGCAGAGGCAGGCAGACTTCTGTGAGTTCAAGGCCAACATGGTCTACATAGTGAGTTCCAGGACTACTAAGACTACAGTGAGACCCTGTCTCAAAAGGAAAAGAAAAGTAACAAGAGTGAATTTTTAAAAACTTAAAACGAGGAATTTCATTTTGATATGGTCTAGGTATTATGAAAACGAGTCTGTTTTGGTTCATTTCAACTTTCAGTGCAGTTCTGTTTTCATCAAATAAATGAAAAAGTAATGAATTATTTTAACCCTGTTGCCTCTTGGCCTTTATTGTCCGTGTATATCGAAAAGTCAGTATCAGCCCATTGATACCTTGAGAACTGTCCCATTAATAAACTGATTAAAGTAACATTTTATAGTCGCATGGTTAGCTGGTCAAAATAATTTCACAGCTGTGTACCCCGAGGCCCTAGCCTTTTACTAGTAGGGCTGAGCTGGTCCAAGAAGCATGAAAACATTAGCCACTGGCTTGGACTGTCCTGCCTTTATCTAGTTTGACAGAACCATTGTCCTTCTCCAGTAATTACAGAGGTGGTCCTCTATCCCATGTGCAGGACTGTCTGTTTATCTTCACACCGTGAGCTGGCTGTTCGCTGCTGGCAGGCAGTCTCCCGCCAACTCTTTCTTTTCGGCGTCAGGTTAATCTAGTGCAGTGGGCCCATGTCTGCCTCCTGCCATTGACCTGAGTGCAGGTTCCCCTCTCCTGAAACTAGAGTATATATAGATACATTCCCGAAGCCTCATCCGCCATCACATTCTGCCTGCAGTTTTTCAGCAGCCTGCTCTTAAGTCCCCCTGAATGTGCTTCTACTCTTAAGGAACCGGGCTGGTACCAGTAGGGAACCTTTGTGATTATGGCACAAATCATCCTCCCTGCCTTCCTCTAGCTTAGAACAGTGACTTCCCATTGTTCCTCATATAGACCTTCCTTTCTCCTGGGGTTAGGGATTCACCCATGTGTTTTCCCTAAGTGTTATGTATATACTCGATGTTAGCTCAAAAAAAAAAAAAACATATAATTCTGTTTATTTCAATTTGGTCTTTTGAGTCAGGATCTTACTATCTAGCCTAGACTGGGCTCAGCCTTGCTGTATAACCCAAGCTGACCTTGAATTCATAATCAATCCTCCTGCCTTAGCATCCCAAATGGTGGAATTACAGGCATGTGCTACACCCAGCCTTTTTTCCCTTTAATGTTTACCTTTTCCAGTTTGCATAATTATAAATGTATATTGAGCACAATGTAATAATCTGATACATATATACATTGTATCATGGATACCATGGTAATTTCTATCCCTCTAAACATCATTTCTTTGTGCTAGGATCTTTTGAACTCCTTCAGTCTAGTTCATTACAAAATGTATAGTCACTATAAAGTATAGTCACCTTACTGTGCTGTAGAGCACTAGAACTAATCCTATCTATTTTGGTAGCAGTTTATCAAACCCTCTATGTCCTACCTCCCCTTGCAAGTCTTCAGTAACCACTGTTTCACTCTATACTTGTATGACATCAACTTATCAACTTTTTTATCGTCCATGTGTGAAGGAAAACGTGTGCTTGTTTTTCTGGTCCTGGCTTGCTTACTCTGTATACATAGTGTCCTCCAGCTCCATCCCCTCAGCTCCCCTCATTTTACAGCTGAGAAAAAGGCACAGAGTGGGTGAAGACAGTGGGTATAAAAGCAGTTAAAGCTGGGAGTAAGAGTTTCCTGTCCCAGTTTAAGAGCAAATGCGGATGTTTTACTGGGAACTAATCATGATCCACTAGAGAACAGCAGTAATGATAGATTCAAAGATGTACAGCCATGTAGGGTGTGCACTCTAGAACCAGTCTGCCTGGTTTCCAGAAAGGACTATTCTGGACTAACCGTATAATCTGTGGCAGGTTGTTTAACAGCTTTCTCTCATTTGGTTATATAATGGGCATAATAATTTTAATTACCTCATAAAATTATGTATTTAAAGAATATCTCCTTTGCATAACAAGAACTCAATAAATTCTAGAGTTTCGTTTTTGTTTTTTGTTCATTTGTTTGTTCTTTGAGACAGGGTTTCTCTGTGTAGCCCTGGCTGTTCTAACCTCTCTGTAGACCAGGCTGGCCTTGAACTCACAGAGAGCCACCTACCTCTGCTTCCTGAGTGCTGGGATCAAAGGTGTGCACCACCACCATCCAGCCAATAAATTCTAGCTTTGAAAAGTCTCAGTGTAGGAGCTGGAGAGATAGTTCAGTGGTTAAGAGCATTTGTTGCTCTTGCAGAGGACTCTGATTGAGTTCCCAGAACCTGCGTGGTGGCTCACAGTCATCTGTAATTCCAGTTCCAGGGGATTTGACTCTTTTAACCTCTGCAGGCACCAGCTACATATACAGTACACAAACATGCAGCAAACACTAATATACATAAAATAGAAATCTTTTTAAAAAGTGTCTTAATGTAAATGACCCAGTACAACTTCTTACGTAAACTGTCAAATCACCCTGGTTGATTTTCTCATTTTCTTCTAAGAAAAACAAATGCAGTGTGCACTTGGAGGCCTTCCAGGGCAGCAGATGGCTGTTCCTAGCAGATAAGGTTTCAGGGGCTGTGCTAGTAGAGAAAGGCACGTGATTACAGAGTCAAAATAAGTGCTGGGCCATACATGTCAGTCAGGTGAGAAAACGTGAAGCCTTGGGGACTTGAAAAGTTTGTGGTGAGATAAACATTTTAAAGACATCTAGAATGCCATAGAAAATGACAACAGACAACAAAAGTCAATCCATGATGAAATCATCTTAAGCATAAATTAGCTCTTTTAGGGGCTGGAGAGATGGCTGAGCATTTAAATGCATGTGTTCTCAGAGAGGTCCTCAGTTCAATTCCCAGCACCCACATAGGGATTCACAACTGTCCATATTATAATTCCAGGGGATCTGATGCCCTCTTCTGACCTCCATAGATGCCAGACACAGGCATGCATGCAGGCAAAACACTTAGACACATCAATTTTTTTAAAATTTTAAATTAAAACAATTTTAAATGAGCCCTTTTAACATAGCATGTTCTTTCTTGGGGTGTAAGTATGTGAGAGGCTATTCACAGTACCAGATAGCACTATCCTAAAATGATGTTCTCGACTGGCTTGGAGAGCTGTTTCTATAGCTACTGTCTCTAGGGGCTATTAGTGTATTCTGAGGAGAGGCTCTTTTACCTACAGATCCACGACTCCAACATGAGGCAGACAAAACTCACTGTGTTTTCATCTACATCCTCACATGGTCCTTCTAAAATAAATCTGGGAAATAGACTGGTTTCCTTTGTTAGTAAGTTTCCAAGGAAGAGAAAGTGAGAGTACATAATTTGTCACTAGGCTTGTCTCCTCATTCAAAACTGACATCTGAAGTTTGGTCTCTCTCTATGATGGGTGAGTGCCCCGGCTGTTCATGGCTGCTCTGTCAGGCGTCAGACACACGAGAGATGAATGTGTTGGCAACCACAGCATGGAAATCAAGAAGAAGGAAGTTGCTCTGAGACGTGCAAAGGAAACAAAGGAAAAGTCTTCTGAGTCTAGGAAAGATGATATACCAAAATTCAGGTTGTTGGGATCCATGTTCACTCTGACGGCTGAAGCAAGGAGCCTCAATGCCCAGTGACCTACTTTCTTCACTAATGGAACACTAAGTATATGTACAAAGGCCAGTATATCTATGCATCACTAGAGATTTTTCCCTGTGGAGAAATCTGTTCAAGGCCCAGAGGAAAGGACATGTGCTCTCTACTCCAAACTCATTGTATTAAGCAAAACAAGAGTAGACCAGTCTAATAAGATAGTATGGCAAATGCTTTCCGTGTGTATGTCTTTTGTAAATCCACCTGTTTCCTTAAAAAATGTCCAGGACCCTATCTCAGACAGCACATCAAATTGGCAAGTAACCAGCTGCGCAGAGTGTCTCCCAAATTTTGAAGGAATTAGGTCCCTACATAAATGATGGCTCTGGCTTGATTCTCAAGAAGTACCCCTCCCCAACATTCTAATCAGTTACCCTTATAACTTACCACCTGTGAACAGAAAGGAAATAGTTAATTCAATGCAGTATTATCTGCCATCTTTCTGTCATTAAAAGTTTAATAGGGCTGATAGGACTAGAAATTGTCTTATAGCACTCTTGAGAACCATTAAGGTTTTTTTGTTTATTAAAGATATGCATCATAAACTGAGTAGGAGAGAATCATTCCTTCAGTTGTTTATAAAGTGATAGATGGAGTTTCTGTGTGCTCTTTTAAAAATGGCGCATGATTTTTACTGCTGCTTGCATTTCTTAGGAACTTATGTGACATAAAAGAGCCTCTGAGACAGTATAGTGTATGATTCCAGTTATATAAAACTAACAAGATGCAAAGTTGCAGAGATAAACTACAAATGGGCATTGGGAACTTTATAGTAGATAATGAGTATGTATTCCAAAGTTGGATTATAGTGATGGCTACATGTTGTGTTAAACTTGTCAAAATTTGCCGTTGTATTCTTCAAATGGATAATTTATATCTAAAAAATTTTAGTGACCATTGGCTGTGGAGAAACAAGCAGATGTGGACAAATCCTTGCCTTTGCCTAGTTGATAATAAGTTAGTTAACCTCCCTCATCTCCAGGACTCGTGTGTGAAGCAGGGATAATACCTAGCTTTGGCTTGTTGGGAAGTTAAAATAAGATAATTTAAAGAATTAGCTACATAGGTGTCTAGTATTTATTAGTTCCCTTTCTCTCTCAGGGGTGCTTAATGAGTAATTATATCCACTGTCCACCAGATTCCTGCTTGCTGTGTCGTGAAATGCAGTGAAAGCACCTGTAGCTTCTTCTGGTGTCCTTGCCTTACAATGTGACTCTGTTACCCCCACTATTTACTGTCCCCTTTCTCTTTCCCTTCCCTGTTAGCACCAATTTTCTTACCTATTGTCCAATAATATTTCTCTGTATTTTTGTACATTCCATTCTTTTTTTCTATTGGGGAGGGTATTATGCATGTGTGTGATTGCATGCTAGTGAGGGCATGCACTTGCTTGTGCAGGCATACATGCATAGGACAGAGGTTGACATCTGGATATCTTCCTCAATTGCTTCTCCATCTTATGATTTTAATTTTGATTTTTTTTTACATAGGGTCTCTCACTGGACCTCACCATTTCTGCTAGACTGTTTATTCAGAAAGCTCCCAGGCTTCTGCCTGTTTCCATTGCCTGAGTACTAGGGTTACAGATGTGCATGCACCACCACACCCAGCTTATATGTGACTGCTGGGGATCTGAACTCAGGTCTTCATGATTAGGCAGCAACCACTTTACCTACTAGGCTATTTCCTCAACCCCTGAAATGTGTTTCTTTTTTTTTTTTTTTTTGTTTTTTTTTTTTTTGGTTTTTCGAGACAGGGTTTCTCTGTGTAGCTTTGCGCCTTTCCTGGAACTCACTTGGTAGCCCAGGCTGGCCTCGAACTCACAGAGATCCGCCTGGCTCTGCCTCCCGAGTGCTGGGATTAAAGGCGTGCGCCACCACCGCCCGGCCTGAAATGTGTTTCTTAACCCTCCTCCCTGAACAAATCCTTAATTATTACTTTGGTTATTTTAAAGTTATGTAATATTTCCAGACAAGACTAGAAAATATTATGTAAAACTCAGATTTATCACACCCTAATATTCTGCTATGCTTCATAACTTTTCAATTAGACAAATTTGTGAGTTAATTTAGTTTTTTGTGTTGGCATTAAAGTGTGATGGAGTAGAGAGTAGATTCAGTCAAGTCTTTCTTCCATTCATAACTTACACAGTAACTGACCATTTTCATTGACAAGAAGTGCTTTGAACAATATGTAGAGATGATGTCGTCATCCCATGATATGAGATTGAAGAGTCTCATTTTATGAACACAGTGTCTACATCCCTATTCCTAATACAGTAGGTGTTGATTCATGGTTTCAAATTTTCAAATGGTAAGTTACTGTGGTCAGTCCATCTTAAATGCCTCAAAGAGCCTGCTTATAGTATTTTCTCCTGAAATGGTGGACAGAATCAAATAGAAGGTACATGTACATAGTAAATCCCTTTTATATTATAAATGTGCATCATTTGGGGATTTGTTACTAAAACAAAATATTGGGGCTGGGAAGATGGCTCACTCAGCAGAGTGCCTCCTGTACAAGCTGAGGACCTGAATTTGGATTTTCAACACCCATGTAAAAGCCAGGTGTGGTGATGTGTGCTTTTAAGTTCAGGGCTAGGGAACTAAGTCATACAGGTCTCTGGAACTCATTGGCCAGAGAACCTAGTTGAGTCAGTGAGCTCCAGGGATGGTGAGAAACCTTGTCTCAGTGATGACAATGATGAAGATGGAGGTGAAGAAGATGAAGAAGAAGAAGAAGAAGAAGAAGAAGAAGAAGAAGAAGAAGAAGAAGAAGAAGAAGAAGAAGAAGAAGAAGAGATTATGAGATGATGATGATGATAATAGAGTATAACCTAGTTAGACACCAGATCTCTGGCCTCCATACACATGCTCAGACATGAGCAAACACATACAAACACCACACATACACACAAATATGTACTAGAAAATCAGAAATCTTTGTCATCCTTCCCTTTAGCATTTTATTCTTTCTCTTTAATCTGTCTAGTTGTTCCCTTCCCTTTTTGGTGACAAGGTCTCAATGTAGGCCAGGCTGCCTGGAACATATGGCAATCCTCCTGCCTCAGACTCGCAAGTTTAAAGGCAGAGCTCCTTTGTTTCATCCCCATGTGTCTTCCTGTCTCATCAGTCACAGCATTCACTATAAAATGTAATCATCAATGATGTACTTTCTTTCTGCATCATTTGCTTCCTTATGGGATAGTTTTCCAGTATTTTATTATTTAGCAACAGCCATATTTTTGCCAGATAACAGACATGTCTGCAGTTTTGTGGTGAATCTCGGGGCCTCAGGTTTCATTGAACCTTGCAGGGATCCTCCAGAGAGTGATTAAAAGTTTTTAGGATGAGTGGCTGTTCTCTTTCTTGTAAGATTTCTTTTTCCTGTATTCCTTGGTCTACAGTTCTCCCCTTCCCCTTCTGTTCATTCGATCCTTGTATCTCCATCACCAGCATTTATTTTAGAATTAAAAGTCCCCATCAGCTGGGCTTTCTTTCGTTACCTTTTTCCTGCCCTTTCTCATGGACCTTAACACCATTCACCAATTCCTGCTGCTCATCCTTTCCTCCTTTTGATTCCTTTACTCTTCTTAAATGAAAGCTGAATTGACAGTGATTTATTAAAACGGACTCAAGAAGGAGACATAACCAGTTCTGTAATCAATAAAGGGATGAGGTTCATAGTATAAAATCTTCCCTAAAAAAATAATAATACAAAGAAAATAAGTCTTCTGGTCCACATGATTTTGTAGGTGATGGTCAAAGGGAACCTTACTCCCAGTACTTGCTTTTCCTCTCGTGTGGAAAGAGGTCTGTTAGTGTAACTTAGACTCTTTCTGTCCCCTTATGTTTAGGAGACTGAAGCAAAGCTGAGATGGATCTGGTTCAGCCCCTCCTTTGGAATTGAATGTTCATGAGTCATATTAGCAGTACCCACGCCTCTTTGCAGGTTAGCCTCTGCTGTGTGCACTAAGCTGAGGTTGGCATTAAGAAGCTTATCAGTGCCTATTCCTTGGGCTATGTAATCCAACGGCCTTATCAGAAATAGAGCTGATGTTCTGATCGCTACCCTCATGACTTAGTTATCATCTTACAGCTTCAGAATAGCAAAAGACATTTGAGAGGTTTGAACTAAATTTATACTCTTAAAAAATAGCCAGAATATGAGCGAATTTACATGTATTCTTCACCTAGCTTCTCTTAACTGTAACATCTTAGATAACCATTCCCCAGTAGCTAGAGCCAGGAAATTAACATTAACTGAAAACTTCAATTAAGTCTTGCTGCTCACTGACTTCCCACTGAGGCTCTTTTGTGTTCCTGGATCTTATCTGGGATCTCATTGGCATTTAGTTGGCAAGTTGTCCTTGGTCCCCTGCAGTCTGTACTTGTTCCTCCATTTTTCTTGTTCTTCCCAACTTTGATATATTTGAAGTGTATACATTATTTTGTCAGACATCTCTCAGCTGTGAGTTTGATGTTTTCTTGTCACTGAAGCTATGCCTGTTGGCTGAGAATGCCGCAAAATGGTGCTCTGTCCACACAGCGTCACAGCACGTGGTTTGTGATACTGACATGTCACTTGGTTATTATGCCTTGGCCAAGTTTCTGTCCTTTAAAATCACTGTTCTTCCCTTTGTAATTAATAAACATCTTCACAATTATATTAAAATGATGTGAATTGTGTTCCTCCTCATACCTTTCCGCCCAGCATCCCAGAGCAAGCACTTCGGTGATTTGTTTATCAGATGAATTCATGAACATTTTACCCTGAGTTCTGATTTTTCTAGGTTTGGGTGTTTATTATATTTTATGGTTTATGACTGAGTGCTTTATTAACTTACTTTGCTGCTCATTTTTCTAGTGCTCCTTCGAGTTGGAGTGTGTTTTTGTTTTTTATTTGGAGCATTTTCTTATTTTCTGGCATCACAGCATGTCTCTTGTGTATTCTTTGTGCTGGCCCTGGAATCAAATATTTCTTCAAGGAACACTTGTTCTCTTGATTGCAAAACAGTACTTAGAAACCAAGATGTGAACCGAGATCTGGAAAAGAATTTGGCATAAGCCAGTAAAGTTGTAGGTTCAATGAGGTAGTCATTTTACACAATGTGACATGAGTACCTTGGAGAAACTTTTTGCGTATGTGCGATTGGAGTCATATAACTTTAATAGCACAAAACTAAAAATGATGCAGATGCCCGTCAGTAAGAAAACACGGCATAGCCCTGAAGCAGAATGCTCTAGCTCCATCAAAACAAATATGAGATACATCTGCAAATCAGCATGGATAAATGTCAGATATGTAGTTTTTAATAAGAAGGAATACAGTGGGTCCCCTAATGTGAGGCCCGGCGATCAAGCACTGTATGTTTGTAAGGACGTGTAAGTGACAAGAAAGGAACTGTGACTACAAAGTCCAGCTTAGTGGTGACATGTTGGAGATAAAATGCAGTCCCTGGGTTTCAGAGGTATTGACAGTATCTCATTTCTTAGCTGAATGCTGAGATAATGCCAGTTCATTTTTCTTACAAATAGATGCAAATATTACATCGTTAGGAAGGAGAAGATGAAAGGAGAAGAAGCTAAGGGAAAGGACAGGAAATCAAGGAAAGGGGAAAGAAAGAACATGGGCCACGGGACAAAAGAGCATTCCTGTACATGATGTCTTAAGATCTGGGAGGTGGTTTAGATCCCCATACAAGTACACGTGAAGTTTTCACTGCGTTACAGATTGTCTCCGAGCCTTGGCATCACACCAACTAAATAGAAATGATGTACTCCGTTCCGTCTACTCTCACTGCTACTTAGAGTGAGATATATGAAGTGAAATATTTATACCTGTACGCTAGGACTTGAGCAATAGTGGGGGCTAGTGAGAGAGCTCAGCAGTTAAGAGTGCTCGCTCTTCTTCCAGAGGACCTGAGTCGAGCTCCCAGTACCCATCTTGGGTAGCTCACAAGTCTGGGACTTCAGCTCTATGGCATCTGGCACCCTCTTCTGGCCTCTGCAGGCACTTACACACACATGGCATGCGTGCGCGCGCGCACACACACACACACACACACACACACACACACACATTTTGCTCATACACACACATAAATAAAAACAAATCTTTAAAAAGGCAATGATCATTTTTGTTTTTGATGGGCTGGCCTCAAACTCATGTAGCTGAAGATGACCTTGAACTTCTGATCCTCCTACCTCTACCTTCCGAGTATTGGGATTGCAGGCATGTCCTACCATGCTGGGTTTTATGTAGTATTGGGGATCATTCATGCTAGACAAGCTGTAAGTTATATCCCTATCCCATGTTTTAAATATATAGAGAAAATAAAATTATATCCCAAGTTCTTATCTTCTTCTCTTCCAGAAGAGAGCCATTGGTTGCCTGTAGTTCTTTGTCTAGTAGGTGGGACCCTCATAAAATCTCCCCCTTTCGTGTTAGCAATTCTATTGGTATTATCATTATTCTGGTCATGTTTAGGCAACCACATTGTTGAAATACCATGAGCGTAGCTTCTCTGTCATTTCTTGGAGACAATCTCACAGCTGACTTCTTGGTTCTCTGGCTCTTACAATCTCTCCACCAACTCTTCCCTGAAGTTCTCTGAGTCCTAGGTGCAGAAGCTATGCTATAGCTGTATCTATTGGGACTGGGCTCAGGTGATCTCTGCATTTTGACCACTTGTGGTTTTCTATAATGATCCGTTTGCTGCAAAATGTTTCTTTGGTGCAGGGAGTGGGGGGTGGTGAGATCTACACGTCTCTGTGGTCATAAGGTTAAGTTTTATAATGCAGTTAGGAATTATGCTGTTCTAGTAAAGGTCTCCTCTAAGATCTATGATCTCACTAGCCCCAGGTAGTGGTTAAGTTTATAGCACTATATATGATTTCCCTCCTGTTGAGTGTTGGGCCTTAAGTCCAATTAGACAGCAGTTGATTACCACCCAGGTCTGAGTGCCACTCTTGCATCTTTAGGAATATCTTGCCCTGATCATTGCTGTGGTTCATAGGCATCACAGCTTCATCAAACTATTGATTGCTTTCCTCCATAGGCATCTTGCTAGCACCTTCTGGTACTATGAAAGCTAGATTCCAGGAGCTTCCAGATTACATCCAGCTCTAATCTTCCAAGTCCTATGTCCAAAGTGCACAGTGTCTTCAGCAATAGGGAACTACCTTCAACCTCTGAAAGGCTACCAAGAGCAACAGCAACAGCCCGTATTATTTTAGGAGTGACTTGGACTACCCCGACCAACAGCAAAAATGGGGTTTTTCATACCAGGTGCTAGGAGTCTTATTAGATAGTTTGTGACTCTTGTGGGTAGTATTGTCAGCCCAAGTGGCATGACTTCATTTTATACACACACACACACACACACACACACACACACACACACACACACACACACAAATATGTATTTATATTTTAAGCGAATATAAAATATGATTCCTTCAGGCTTTATCAAACATCCTTAGTGTTGCTTGTCCTTCTTCCATCTTTTAACTTCTGTATTGACCTCCTCTCCCCTTCTCAACTAAAGCACTCCTTGCCACTTTCCCCTTCATATCACCTGGGGCATGGTATTCTTTTTCTGCCCCTCTCTCACCCCCATCTCGACCATAGTCCCTCTATATTTTCCTAGTTTCTTTGGTTATTCCAAGTTATATAGCCTCATCTGAAGATTTGGCACTAGGAACCACTGATGAGAGAGAGCATGCAGCATTTGTATTTCTGGATCTGTGTTACCTCACTCAATACAATATCCATCCATTTACCTTCAAATATCATGATTTTATTTTTTTTTCTTTACTGTATCCCACATTTTCATTATCTATTTATCTGTTGAAGGACATTTAAGTTGTTTCCATGTCCCAGCTATTGTGAATAAAGCAGAAATGAACATTGTTGAGCAAGTATCTGTGAAGTAGGATGTTGAGTCCTTTGGGAATATGTCATATAGTATAGTGTTACCAGCAGGGTCATATGGTAGATTTATTTTTAGTTTTTTTAGGCGTCTCCATACTGATTTCTAGAGTGGCTACACCAGTTTGCACTTCCACCAACAATACCTTGGAATAAACATACCAAGGGACTGAAGGACCTCTACGGTGAGAACTTCAAATCTCTGAAGAAAGAGATTGAGGAAGATGTTAGAAAGTGGAAAAACCTCCCATGTTCATCAACTAGTAAAATTAATATTGTGAAAAATAATATTCAACCAAAATTAAGTTTACAGATACAATGCCATTACAACCAAAACATCCACAACATTTTCCACAAAAATAGAAAAAAAAATTCCCAAACTCATATGGAACCATAAAAGATGCTGGATAGTCAAAGCAATCCTGAGCAAAAAAGAACAATATTGGTGAGATCACCATTCCAGATTTTAAGATATGTTATAGAGCTATAGTAATAAAAACAGTATAGTAATGGTGCAAAAGCAGACATGTAGACCAGTGGAGCAAAATTGAAGGCCCATACATGAGTACATGCTGTTAGTATATATAGCCTTCTAATATTTGACAAAGAAGTCAAAATATACATTGGAGAAAAGACAGCATATAAGTGAGCACTAGAAAACTAGATGTCCTCATACAGAAGAGAGAAATTAGACTCATACTTGTCACCCTGCACAAAAATTAACTGCAAGTGGACCAATGACCTCAATTCAATGCCTGAAAAGCTAAGTACACCAGAACAAGGCAGTACCCTACAAGATACAGGTGTTGGAAAGGACTTTCTGGATAGAACTCTATTTGCCCAGGAATTATGGCTAACAGTTGACAAGTAGGGGCTCAGAAAACAAATTCCTTTATTCTCAAGAAGCTTGCCATTTCCTGAAAATATTACCTAAGTAGTTAGTGTGTAGGTAATGATCCCTTTGGCCCAGATCCCAAAAACCCAAGTGGTAGAAGGAGAGAACTTGAAACACGTGAAACTAAGTTTAGTTAAGAAAATGGGGTTATTCTAGTCTGAACCTGTACCATTAGACATGTCCAGATTGCCATGGTAGCTACATGGCCCATGTTGCTGCAGGTGCCTCAAGGAACAGTGTTTGATTTATCTTTATATTTGAAAAAAAAAATCTGTTTTCCTAACCATGTTATTCATTTCTCTTAGTTAGTCATTGTAACCATCCATGCTCTAGAATGAGACGTGACTAAGAGATTTGGTGTTTTTAGCTCACTGCAATCTTGGAAAATTCCTATGAGAGTCAAGACTGCAAGAGGCTCTGCTCCAGCCATGCTGGGCTATTTTCAGATCTCTGAAAGCCTTTTGATCATTTTTGCTTGTCTTTTTTTTGTGTGTGTGTGGAAAATTTCAAGCATAAATAAGATAATGCAATGAACCCCATTTACTCATCATTCAGCTTCAATTATGGTTGATATTCTGCCATTCTTGTTTCATCTATGCCACCCAGTCCTCAGATGCTCTAATTATTAACATTGTGATTTGTAAGGAAAAGTTTTCATATAGTGGAATATACAAGTCTTAATTATTTTGACAGCTGGATATACATGCTTATCACATTTCTATCTTGTGAGAAAGAGTACTCCCTTGGGGTCCATCTCCTAACCCCAAAGGCAAGCAACAATCTGTTTTCACTTTATGTTATTTTTTAACCTGTTCTGTAACTTAAAATAAGTGGAATTTACAGTGTATATTCCTTAGTAGCTGGCTTCTCTTCTTAACATCTGTTCACATTATTCTGTGCACTGGCACAGCAATTCATTCTTTGTATTGCTCAGTAATGCTGTACCATAGCTTGTTTACCCATTCTCTTGTTGATGGACACTTACGTGATTTCTGGTTTTGTACCCTTGCTAATAAAACTGCAGTGAACCTTCTTGAATAAATCCTTTTGTGAGCTTACATTATCTTGGATAAATACCTAGGACTGTATTTCTGGATTTGAAGGTTAAATGTGCATTTAACTTTCAAGAAGTTGCCACTATGGTCAAGGTGGTTATATCATTTTATATTTCTATCAGCAACATAATTGAGCTCTATTTGTTCCACATCCTACCAATAGTTGAGATCCTCACTCTTAAATTTTAGCTCTTCTAATGGGCATGGAGTAATACAGAGTAGGAAAATTGGCATTTCAGACACAACTTAGCTTCCCTTTAGACTCAGTTTTTCCATACACAAAATAATATACTAAAACAGAACTTAAAGGAAATGATGTATTTGAAGGGCTTTGTAAAGTGTGACTCCAGAGTCAATGCAAGCTATTACTCATATTGACAGAAGCTGAGGTACAAGGTGCTAATGCACCACAAGATGGACATAAATACAGGATTAAACAGGTCAAGCTGAGAAATAAAGCACATTGCTTTTAAAGTCCCGCCCTTCTGTGATATTGCTTATCTTTCTTGTAAGTTAGTGGGGAAAGATAAATCCAGAGAGTTAATTTACTGGCACTCCACTAATTAAGACTTCTAATCATTCATTGTATCTATTTATCAGATGTGCAGTAAATGAGAAGTTACACATGAGCTCTTCATAGCTGCACATTTCTCATAAGTGTGTGAATACATCTTGTTCATTTAGAGGAGGAATTGTTTCTTTGAGGAAACATCAATATCTTCAGGCATGTTTTTCAGTCAGTGTTACAGAAGCCTTCTACCATTACTCCTTCAACAACAGCTGTATCGCATTTTCATAATTTAACTAAATAATTACATTTATTTGTAATCAACCATAGCAGCCACATGGAGAGATTTTTAAGATTTACTTTTACTTATGTGAGGATGTGTGCATGCCCATGTGCACATGAGTGCCTGCAGAGACTAGAAGAGGGTGTCAAATCTGGAACTGAAGTTACAGGTAGTTTGAAATGCCTGACATGGGTGTGGGGAATCAAACTTGGGTCCTATGCAAGAGTAGCAGGTGCTCTTAACTGCTGAGCCGTCTCTCCAGCCCCGTGCATAAAGATATTTTATTTGAAGTAAAGTGTTCATCTCAGTAAGGGTGGCATTTGAGGGCTGGAGAAATGGGTAAAAGCACTTGCTGTGCATTGCTGGTGACCCGAGTTCCACCCCCAGAACCCACAGTGGAAAGAGAACCAGTCCCTGAAGATTGCCCTCTGGCATCCACACATGTGTTGTGACAACCTCACTTTTGTATGCGTGCATGCACATGCACGAGCACGTGAACGCATGCACACACAAATAACTTAAAGTGATTGGCATTGAGATTGGTGCATGCATAGAATCTAAAGAGAAGGATTGTAAACACAGTATGTTGGCCTCAGCATTTCCTTTTGAAAGAATAATCTTGTGGCTCTCCATCTATAAAGAAATATGGTTGTAGCTAGAGTTTTCCTGCCTGGCCCACAGTCAGGACAAATCTCTCTCACCTGCCAGTCCCACAGCCGCTCAGACCCGACCAAGTAAACACAGAGACTTATATTGGTTACAAACTGTATGGCCATGGCAGGCTTCTTGCTAACTGTTCTTACAGCTTAAATTAACCCATTTCTATAAATCTATACCTTGCCACATAGCTTGTGGCTTACCGGCATCTTCACATGCTGTTTCTCATCATGGCGGCTGGCAGTGTCTCTCTGACTCAGCCTTCCACTTCCCAGCTTTATTCTCCTCCTTGTCCCGCCTACACTTCCTGCCTAGCCAATGGCCAATCAGTGTTTTATTTATTGACTAATCAGCAACACATTTGCCATACAGAACATCCCACAGCACTTCCCCCCCTTTTTTTTTTTTCAAAAAGGAAGGTTTTAACCTTAACAAAGTAAAATTGCATATAATTTGGGAATTTGGGCGTAGCTTCTCTTACTACTTCCTGCTGGAGGGGGGCGCTGTATCTTATGGGGACACAAAGAAAATTTTAGGATCATGGAGTAGTCCGTGAGGCTGTATCGTCTGAGCCAGTTGCCTTGAAACCGTTCTGGATGTTGGATCATCTGGGCCATGGTGTCATCCGAGACCTTTCAGGGGGCCTTGGCTGGTCAAACCTGATGTATCTTAATCTGGAACAAATCCATAGCCTCTGGCTTTCTGTGGGAACAAAAGCAGAGTCTCCTTTCCAAAGCAACATATCCTTATTTTCAAATTTTGAAGTCAAGGTATCTTTAAAATATACATTTTGGCATAACTCAACAGCTTTTACAATCAAATGTTTTTCTGCAGTTAAAATTCCCAAAAACACAATCCAGATTCTCTGTGTAATATTCATCTTTACGTGGCTTATTTTTTATATTAATTTTACTGTCTCTTTTTTTTTTTTTTTTTTTTTTTGGTTTTTTCGAGACAGGGTTTCTCTGTGTAGCTTTGCGCCTTTTCCTGGAACTCACTTGGTAGCCCAGGCTGGCCTCGAACTCACAGAGATCCACCTGGCTCTGCCTCCCGAGTGCTGGGATTAAAGGCGTGCGCCACCACCGCCCGGCTAATTTTACTGTCTCTTTAAAGACTTTATTTTTTAAAACTATGTATTTATTTATATAACTGTATATATCACCTTTTTGTCTCTTTCAAGCCTACGTATCTTTTACACACATTGTAAACTATTACATCTGAAATCTGTCTTATTGTGAATCTGTTGCTTTAAACTGCAGCAGCTGTGGCTGCTGGCTCCACCCACCTCAGCTTCCCAACATGGCGGTGGTTTACCGCCAGCTCTGGGAGCTATCGTGGGTCTATGCTTTTATCCAAGCAGCGTGTAGCCCAGAAACCTCTTTTTTTTTTTAAATTTTGTACTAGCAAAGTCTAAATCCACCATGCAGCTTAATGTGTCACTTGCAGAGGCCTCATTCCCGCCATACGGCAGGTCGAGCACCCACACCAGGAACCCACAAGTAGCTCAAACTGGCAGCTGTCGCTCATTTGAGAGAGACAATTAGGAAGCTGTTTTTAGCTCCGTTTTAGAATCTTTTCTCAGGTTTTAGGTGGAAACTCTTGCCACCACATTGGACGCCATTTGTAGCTAGAGTTTTCCTGCCTGGCCCACAGTCAGGACAAATCTCTCTCACCTGCCAGTCCCACAGCCGCTCAGACCCGACCAAGTAAACACAGAGACTTATATTGGTTACAAACTGTATGGCCATGGCAGGCTTCTTGCTAACTGTTCTTACAGCTTAAATTAACCCATTTCTATAAATCTATACCTTGCCACATAGCTTGTGGCTTACCGGCATCTTCACATGCTGTTTCTCATCATGGCGGCTGGCAGTGTCTCTCTGACTCAGCCTTCCACTTCCCAGCTTTATTCTCCTCCTTGTCCCGCCTACACTTCCTGCCTAGCCAATGGCCAATCAGTGTTTTATTAATTGATTAATCAGCAACACATTTGCCATACAGAACATCCCACAGCATATGGTTAAAATTTACAGCACATGAAAACAATTTCCTTGCAATATAGGCACTAAGTTCTCATTGATAAGAAAAGTAGTGCATTCTCTTGCTGAGTATGCTCTATAGAGCTTCTCTGGACTGTCCCTCATGTCTTCTGGGAGGGGAAGCTTGTTTTCTCTGGCCATCTATATAGTACCTGGGGGCTGAGGAGGAGCATGCAAAGATTCTGTGTGGAAAGAAAGGATATGCTTTATGCTTCCACATCTAGTACCTTCGGTTGCCATCCTTTTGGTTTTCCTATTAAGAGAAGTGTTTATAGCGGACTATTATCAGTCACAATTCCGTGCTCTATTATATATCTCCTCCACATGTGACATTCCTCTAGAAGCTCATAGCCTAAAGTAAATGTCTGTATATTTTAGCATTAATCTTTTCTTTAACCACAGGATGCTACTTGAGTACCAGACAGGCAGGAGGTATTCAGAAGTTAGCCTCCCTGGGAATGGCCCTCCAATGAAAGACAAATGTTAGTTCTCTAGCTTTCTCATCCTTTGGATAGTACAACTCCAAGGCATGCTGTACTCTACCTTCCAAATTTTCCCAGTAGCAATGAGCTCCCTACAGCAGTAACCTCCTCATTATTGTATCCTCTGCTGGCTTCCTGTTCTTCTCAGCCTCATTGTTCCTGTCCAAACTCTAGATTCATCTGTCTAAATAAACTACCAATACTCAATCTAAGTCTTGGGGGCCGCTCTGAAAAAATAGACCAGGCCTAATTTAGTATCAAGCAGAATCATTACTAAAGTAATGAGGATGAACATAAATAAATATTCTAATGTCCCACTTGACAATCAGTATTTACAGTTCACTTGGTTTATTTGGTATTGTCCTTAGGGTGTTTTGTTTGCTGACATGGTCTCACACAATCATGCTATAGCTCAGCCTGGCCTGACACTATGTGGCTCAAACTGACCTTTAGCACGCAACGGCCCTCCTACCTCAGCCTCCAGAGTGTTGGGATTATAGGGCATGAGCCATCATTCCCAACTCCTAAGATATTATTTGTACAGCATTCATTCTCCTCAGATACAGGCTTGTATTAAGAAATAATCCCTAGCCGGGCGGTGGTGGCGCACGCCTTTAATCCCAGCACTCGGGAGGCAGAGGCAGGCGGATCTCTGTGAGCTTGAGGCTAGCCTGGTCTCCAAAGCGAGTTCCAGGAAAAGCGCAAAGCTACACAGAGAAACCCTGTCTCGAAAAACCAAAAAAAAAGAAAGAAAGAAAAAGAAAAAGAAAGAAATAATCCCTAGTCTAAGGAAATGCGTCTCATATTTGTATTGAGATAGGCAGTCAACTAATTGATTTCTCAAAGAAAACTGTTGTTTCCTACTGTATTGACTTGTATGCGCAATAAAAGAAATCCTTAATATATTGACATTTTGGTTTTGCCCATTTTAGATGAGAAAAATGGAGTGAAAGAGTAATTTTTGCTGATGAGAAATAGCTGATACCAGGGTATAGGTGTGAGCTGATAAGTTATTGGTTCCCCACCATCCACACCCACCTCCCCAAATATTAATAATTAAAATACTCTGGAGGATTTGGGCTTATGGACTTGTCTTAGGTTGATAAGCTTGATAAAGCATTCACATAATAATTGCAAAGGTCAAGAGAAGTATTGTGGAGTTGAAGCAGTGTCAGGGTTGTGTGGCTCAGGAGTCTGCTAACACTAACACACCCAATTCAAGATCCGGGGAATTGGCTTGGAGTTTAGTTCCATAGCCTCCCTGGCAATAAACATCTTCCAGGTGCTTCTAACTTTGTATTTTATCACCTTCTAGTGCCACAAGGCTGTCTCATGATCTCTTCAGAGACAATTTTGAGGCCAACCAAGTACCTCACATGGATAGTGTGGTAGTTTGAATGAAAATGCCCCTGCTAGGCTCATAGAGTGTCACTGATGGGGGTGTGGCCTTGCTGGAGTAGGTGTGGCTTTGTTGGAGGAAGTGTGTCACTGGGGGCAAGCTTGCAGGTCTCAGAAGCTCAAGCCTGGCCAGTGTGTGATAGTTACTTCCTGCTGCCTGTTGATCCAGATGTAGAACTCTCAGCTACCTCTCCAGTACCATGTCTGCCTACATGCCACCATGCTTCCTATTATAGCAAGAATGGGCTAAACCTCTGAACTGAAGGCCAGCCTCAATTAAATGTTTTCTTTATATGAATCATCGTGGTCTTGGTGTCTCTTCACAGCAATAGAAACTCTAACTAAGACAGATAGCAACTGGTTGAGGCACAAATTTTGTAATTATCCATTTGGGAGGAACTCAACTCAAAGACTTCATGGTTTCTCTGTAGCTAATTTCCTTGTGAACGTAACTCTTATCCTCTCCTGCCTTCTCAGCAAGGGTTAATACATATGTGTTGGTTATTCTGTTTCCACACAGACCCTTCTCTGCTTCTCCACTACCTCCTTTTCTTGGGATCTTGACCTCTGTGAAGTGTGTTGCTTATGTTTCTTTGTGCTCTGGGCCTATGGGACAAGAGAGATGTCTGATATTAATTCCGTCCTACTCTGTCTCACCGTGACTCCGACAGTGGCCTTCTCTACTGCTGGGTGTTCCTCCTGACTCTGCTTAATCAAACTCTGGTCACTGTTCTGCTCCCTGTCCTGTTCATCAGACACCCTTGTGGGAATGGAAAGGAGAAGCAGTGACAACCTCTACAGACCAGATGGTGCCAGCCTGTAGCATGAATTGTTAGAAGGTCTTGTTAATAAAATCAAACCTAAGGCCAGTTATTGGGGTGAATGCTGGAAGATCAGAGAAGCAGAACAAGCCACTGCTACCTCACCTTGCCAGTTCCTCAGCTGATCCTGTTTCCTCAGACTGGATGCCTCTGAGTCCTCATCCAGAATGAATCTCAGCTGAATTGCTGCTCAAAAGCCTGAAAGCTTACCATAATGCTTCTAGTTTCTGGTCCTCACGCCTTATATACCTTTCTGCCTTCTGCCATCACTCCCTGGGATTAAAGGCATGTGTCACCATGCCTGGCTGTTTCCAATGTGGCCTTGAACTCACAGAGATCCAGAGGGATTTCTGCCTCTGGAATGCTAGGATTAAAGGCATGTGCTACCACTGCCTATCCTCTATGTTTAATATTGTGGCTGTTCTCTTCTCTGACCCCAGATAAGTTTATTAGCATGCACAATATTTTGGGGAACACAATACGACGACACCAGCCCTTGGAGGATGAATCATCGCGAATAGATGAAGAGGATGGAAACCGCACTAGGGGGTAGAAAGCTGCATCACATGAGAAAACACTGGAGTTAGGAACGGTCATGAATGTTTGGAAAGTACTGTTAAGTTTTAAGGAGAAACAAGGTTTGAGAGAGGTTCAGATTCAGATCCGCTTCCAGACAAAGAGTTTATTAAAATGAACAGAGCAAGGCTTTGAAGTAAAAACTTTAACTTGTTCAGGGAGAACAACATATGCTCTTTTAGGGTCCCTTGTGAGGGGATAGGGAAGGGAACATGTTATACCACAGGAACTGGGTCCAAAGTTAGCTTCTAACCAGCCCAACTAGACTAGAAGACACATAGGGTTTTCTTTTGTTTTGTTTTTAATTTCAGCCTGAGACAGCGTGTGAAAAGTCCCAAGGATATTTCTGGATACAGTGTGTGTCTGGAAGAACTGTGGATTCAGTTAGTATTTGATGTGACAGCACTCACTAGCCATGCGTGGAGCTCTATTTTTTTAGGCTTTACTATCTAGAAAGGCCCATTCTAGGAGGTTTGTGTGTTTTGGGGGTTCCTAGATGAACGAGTTCCCTGCCTGTGTGACATGACGGAAGCTCACATTCATCAAAATGGGAAGATGGTCTGCAATTAGGTGAGAGAGATTCTTGTATCAGATTATGAGAGTCTTAATAAGCTGAGGAATATTATGTGATGAATGTTAGATACTGTTGGACTGCCTTGCTGGGAAGAGTCTCCAGTGTAAACATCTGTAAGTATACAGCAGTCTGGTTTTCATTGTGACTCTTGGTCAGGTTTTGATTTAGAGACAGTGATGATGGTGAGTGTGGTGGGGGTGACTCATGTATTTTCTTACTCTTTTATAAATCTGAGTTTAGTCTGAATCGTAAAAGGAATCTGTAGCCTTTTCCCACGGTTTTCATCCCACAGGAACACACCGCTTACCTCCCCCAAACTTCTTTTAATGTTTCTGCCCTGAGCTCCTGTTTACTGGAATGTTTTTATATTTTCCAGAGAAGCATACTCACATAGATGCTTAGATGCTTGGAACAGCATCTGATTTTGTTTGAATGCAGCTAAGGATTCACTTTGAATGTTTCTAAATGCGAAATACTCCAGATGTGACCCCAAGTGAAGCACAATGAAAGGGGGCATTTGGATGAAACGCAGAACAATAGCATCAGGCGGGACACCATCTGCTGGTGGAGATCCCGCTTTCTGCATCGACCAGATGGGGGAAATGGGCTCAGGGGCCTCCTTTGGTGATGAATTCTGGGAAGCTTCTGCTAAACTGATCTCAAATAGAAGACCCCACCTGCCCTGAGTGCAAGGAGCTGGTGATCTTGGGGATGACATTGTCATTTCCGTCTGTAGGGCGAAGCATTAAACCCTCAGAAGTCTCTGCTGAACTCTTTGGTGTAAGACACACTAATTTCTATGTCACTTGGTTTCTTTGTCAAATTTGAATAACCTGAAATCTCAGGTAAATAAAAGAAATTCAGTCACTGCAGTTGCATGTTTTATAAGAACTTTGAAGGTGGTGGTTGTAGATTCTTGACATAACTTTCCTCGACTTATACAAAAAGTATTGAGCTGGATTCTAAACTTAGGGCCAGTGATTCATAAGTCAGGATAGCTCTCCAATGTTTCAGGTAGACATAAATGAAAGAAGTAAGCCATAATAGAATTTAGTAAGTTCTTAATAGAAATACACAATTCTGTGAGAATGAAAGAAACTATAATTAGTGTCTCACTTGCATGAACAAAGCAGATCTTGAGACAAATCTTTGAGGACAAGCAGGGACTCCCTGAGGAGGCTGAGGGCACCTGACACAGAAACTAGATTCAAGTAAGGCATCCGTGAGGAGAAGCATCCAAGTGTGGTTCTGGTTGCAGACTCTTCTCATTCCTGATGAGACAAGTCAAGAACTCAGAGACATTCAGATGTGTGGGAGGTTGCCTTCCTCCAGGACAGACCTAGCACAGACTTACTGTAAGCTGTTTCAGGACAGCAGAACCAGGCTGAGTAAGCCATAGGGATAAGACTTCCTGGAGAACAAAATATTTGCAAATACTTTCATGGGAATAGGACAATGGACTCAAAATAACCGCAGGGTTTCCAGGCTGTCTCTGTGTGTGGTTTCTGAAGGAGTCATGGTGTTCTAGAGGGATCCTACCGGAAATGTCATAAGGTTTCAGGAACTTCAGGTGGTGCCAGTCTCCTTTCCTGGCCTCAAGAAAACTTCCTTGTCTATCCCCCAACCACTTTCTTTACACTCCCCTGAAGTATGAGTTCCTTCCCTGTCTCAGCTTCTGGGGCTACCATAATAAATTACTACAAACCAATGGCTCACAACAACAGAAGTCTATTCTCAGTTGAATAAGAGAGAATCTGAAGTCAAACTGTCAACAGGATTGTTTCTTTGGGGGGTGGATAAGGGAGAACTGTCCCATGCCATCTCCTAGCTTCCGGGGGTGTCTAGCAAACTGGGCCCTGGCAGACACAGCACTCTAAAACCTGCCTCCATCCTCACATCACCTTCCGGTACCACAAATCCTCCCCTTTCTCCCACAAAGACCCAGGCCTTGGATTTCGAACCTGCCTTCAATCTAGGATCATCTAATCCCCAAATTCCTAACTTAGTCAAGTGCAATGACCTTATTCCCAAATAAGTTTACATTCAGAGCTGTTCTTAAGACTTGGAATTTGAAATTACGTTCCTAAGGAAATATTTCTTAGCAAATTCCTCTGTGTCATCCTAGAGCAAAATTACGTGTTGGAAGCTGTTGGGTAAAGTATAGACAATGTAGGATAAACTGAATTCACCTTCATTTTGAGCCTGAACCCAAGCAACTGCACAGAGCTGGAGAAAGAAAAATCCATGAAGACTGCTTTTACTTTAAACTTAGGACCACTGACTTCAAATGAACCTTTGGTGCGTCTTGGTCATTATTCTCCCTTTTTCCTCTTTCCCATTCTTGGATGACTAGTTCTTTTTGTCCCCTCAGTCTTCCAGACGCCCCTCCTCCCCAGTCACCAGCTGTTGATGGCAATGCCCCCGAAGAGAATTTTTGAAAATTGTAATATACTTCTTTGTTCTCCTAATGTGGGTAGAGGGGCCCTGTATCTCAGATGTTGATGACGATGGTATTCACAAAGGTAAGCCATCCTACAGTAGATTTCTTTTCATTTTTGATATATTTGTGACCTGGAAGATGAAGTACAGGTAGCATAAACTTAGTATATGGACTTGGATGGGCATTTGGAAAGATTCTTCATTTTTATGATGAAAACATATAATAATGGGTCCTAGATAATAGATTAGGTGAATTCATACCAATTGAATGACCATACCCAAAGAGTAATGATAAATTAATTTCTTTCATTCTTCTTGTAGCAAATCTGTGTTACTTCCTGTCTTATTTAACGTTTTAGCCATATATTCAGTGAAGGCCATAATTGGAAAATAGTTCTAATTGGAAGAAGATACATCATGGGGCAGTATAGTAATGTGTTAAAGTCTATCATGGAGACAATGAATCCAGCAAGATGGAATTTAATGATTACAAAAAGTCCTTTATTTTGGTCTACTAAAAAAATAATCAAATGAAAAAAAAACCCACTCAGAATTTCCTTTGGCTTGAAGATAGGAATGAGTCAGTGGCAAGTTGTGGCTGCTAACCCAAACCAGACGGAACAAAGGAAAACAAAACTCCAAAGAAATTTAGCCTGGGAAAGCAGAACTGTAGGTGTGGGGATATAGCCGGTTGATGGAGTGCTTGTCTAGAGGCATGAGACCCTGGGTTCAGTCCCCAGGACTGTACAAAGCTGGGGGTGGCACATGCTGGTAGTCCTGGCACCAAAGTTAGAGTGTGCCCTGAATGTTGTCTACATAAAAACACTATTCATTTTATGTAGAGATATTTCAGTAAGAATGTTAAAATATTAGTGATTCTTGTCCAAAGCCTGAATACATAACACCTTACTGCTTCTCTATCTGCAAACCTGCAATTTTCTGAGAATTTCACAAACAATACTATATGCCTTGTTAGCAGGAAAATCATGTTTTGTAACTTCCTTTTGGTTTAATATAGTAAGAATTCCTTTGACCTTGTGACCTACGGATTCACCCTATAAGTTCATTTACTGAAAAAGAAAGTTAACAACCACTTGAAATTTAACTTCAGAAGCCACAAAATTGTGATACACACACACACACACACACACACACACACACACACATATATGTATATATAATTGTAAAGACACATAACCGTCGTATGTGAGAAATCCACATCCACATTTAGAGTGTATACTGTCCTTTCCCTAAACACCCCTTTATTAAGGCCTTTGCTTAAATCTATGTTACAGCTCCTCCTTTTCTTTCTTTTGAAGCTGGGTCTTTATCCCAGGCTGGCACAAGCTACACAGGCTGTGCAGCTGAAGATGACTTTGAACTTCTGATATTCCTACCTCCACTTCCTGAACAATGGGATTACAGGCATGTCCCACATACCCCGTTTATGCAGTACTGGGGATCAAATCCAAGACTTCATGCATGCATTCTAGGCTGTTGGGAGTGGAGGAAGCCCTGAGTGAGTGAAGTCTTAGTGAATGTGTGTGTGTGCTGTATAGTCATGTCAAGGACCTGAGCCTCAAACCCAGCAAAGCTTCACTGTCTCCCCTGCCTGGGGTGAGGCTTATGGGGAAATGGAAAAGCCATCCTTTCTGGTTCATGTGTGGATGCTGACAGTGTACAAAGAAAATGTGCACCACAGCTTTATCTTCCCACACCTCCCTGATATTTACAGCCTGAATTCTGCTCCCCTGCAGAGACTGCACCTACCGAGATTAGCCAAACCTGCTTCCTTGATCTAGATGTATCCCATAACCCCCACCTCTTTGTTTACCTGTCTGCAATAATGCCACCTCCTTGTTCAGCTGTAGATAATACACACATTGAGCTTCGAGGGTGCTGAGATGTCTCCAGCAGAGAGCCCAGTCCACCTGACACCCAACTTTTCTGTGTGTCTGTGTGCTGTCTTTTCAGCACTCCCTCGATGTCCCCAGTTAGGTCTGTCCCCAGAGCCAGGCAAGGCCATGGCACTAGGCAAACAACCTACCAGCTGAGCTACATCTCCAGCCCCAAATCCTCAATAAAGTCTGACTCTGCTTTCTACTGACTTACCATGAACTTCTTTCCTGTAGTAAAGTCAACAGGAAGGGGGCGGGCAGTGTGAGGTTATTAGGTACAAGAAATACAGATTTGGGGAGCTGAAACAATCTTTGAGTTAGAGATCTTGACAATGGAGGAGTATTAAGTGGGGAGAGTATCAAAGAGTTGACTTTAAAGTTCTGTAGCTTCATCTGAATAGAAATCTCTGGAAGAACTCCTTCGGCTGCTAGGCAACACTGTGCTGCTGTGTTTCTCACGCCCACTGACAATCACGGTTGGCAGAAATATAGTCCAAGCAAAGAAAGAAGGCTCTAGAAATCATTTTGCCTTTGGGAAGTAAAGAAAGGAATTCCTCCAGGCTGACCAAATACTTACAAGGTCAAGAACAAGGTAGCCAGGAAGCCAATATTTATCAATTCCAAATTTAAGAGAAGTCTGAGGAAGAATAGCTCTCAGTAACTTATGGGCTCAGAAGGCGGCGGCGGGGGTGTAGAGGGGGGACCTTGGGAAGGCACAGGCATTTTCCTGAGATCAAAGGAAGTTCCATTGCCCAAAGCAAGGGCTCTGTATTCATGGGACACAATCCTTTTGAGATTCTGCTTTTTTAAAGTGGTTAAAGAGAGTTAGCAAATTTCTCCATATGTTTTTTAGGGAATCCTCCACTGTCTGGTGTGTGTGTGAACCTTGAATTCAGGATTCCTAATGGAAATCTTGCTTGGAGAAAGTTCTCGGGGAGACTAAACAGTTGGGAAGGTGAGAAGGACCTTTTTTTTTGTGTGCCAATTTTAGGCAGCCCGTGCACGCAACATCCAAGTGTTTTCATGTCCTGCAAACATACACAGGCCACTGGAGTGCCAGATGCAGGAGATTACCCAGTGGAGATACATGGGGACAGCCTTTGAAAGGCTGAACAGAGCTGCTTGGCTTGAGAAAACCAAGTATTTGAAACTGTCTCATTTAAAAGTTAAGCCACCTAGTTCAAAGTTGTCATCTTGGCTGCACGCAGCCTCACAGTCACCATTAATTTCAGACATTCAAATCAGTTCCATCAATTTCGTATAGACAACGTAAAAGACAGTGTAGATTTAAACAATAGCATTGAAACATGGATCACAAAAAACAAACACACCTGAGTGAGGAATGTGAGTGGCCATTGTAACTTCTTTGACCTTCAACTTTAGGAACCTTCTTCGGTCTTTGTCTCTGGGCAACTATAACCACTCCTTTGATATTATCCCACATTAGTATTTTTCTGTTGTCAAGAGCTCTAACTCAGAATTTCTTTTAGTCCCTAAAATCTTACATTTTTCTATTTCTTGTACCTAATGACTTTTTCCTTTCCCTTATGGTGAATTCCAGACATTTTGGGTGCTAATATTCAAATCTTCTGGTTCTGTCTTGGTGTCCTGCTGGACTACTTGCTAGCCTGGATACCATGGCCTAATGGATAAGTGAGATGGCCAAGAACCACTAGGTGGCAGCAGAATCCTAACTAAGCTGTCCAAATCCCTGCGCATCTAGTAGGGTAAGGCCATTAGTATTTGTAAGGGAGCCCAAAGTTTGAAGGGATCAGAGTTTAATTAAACTTAAAAACTGAGCATATCTTTAGTCCCAACATTCCAGAGGCTGAGGCAGGAGGATCATATACACCCGGGAATTAGAGATTGGCTTGGTTTGCCTAGGGAAATCCCACAGAAACAAAAACAAAACACATACAACAAAGGTTTGAGAATGCAGGGAGGTCAAAAAACAAACCAACCAAACCAGGAAAAAAAAAAATCCTCCAAAGCTTGAGACTACAAGGAGATAGAGTGGTTGATCAAGAAGAACTTGATTTCCACACAAATGTGAACCAGTAGCTACATCCAAGTGATGGCAGACGACAGGTGTTCTCAGTTCATTGTTGGTAACCAATCATACCTATCCATGAAGGTGGTCTTGTCTCTGTTTTGACATGTTTCCTGCCCAATGATCCTAAAGGATTTTCTACTTAAGAATCTCTTTCTTGACGCCAGCGGCATCCAGGAGCCCTTTGCTCTCAGCGGCATGGTTAATCCCCAATGCTTTGAGTCAACATTATCTCTGTACTGGGCAGCGGGGTGCTCCTGCAGAAAGTAAATGAACCTAACTCTAAATTCTTAAATTTTATCCTCATCTGATGTCAAGGTTGCACAACTGTCCTCTTCTTTGGAAGCTCCTTGGATGTTACTCATAGCAACAGGTTAGCATCTTCCCAAGCTCTGAAAACCCCTTACCACACATCAGAGCATCCACAGCAGTTGAAGTACATTCTGCCCTCCCTACAGGGATGGGTCTTCTGTTCTGCCTTCTTCTGAAACCCTGCTACTTCAAACAGCACAGGAGCTGCTCACACATCTGGGCATCCTCTTCATCCAGACATAATAAAAATGTCTGATTCTCTGAATCAGTTTACTCTTCTGAAAGATAAGTTATTAATGCTGGTTGCCAGAGGTTTTCCTAAATCATGAGAAGAGGTGAACTTCAAAATTCATCTGGAAAAAAAGGGTGCTTTTTAACTACTCATTAAAGAATCTACAAACATAAAATATGTGTCAATCCTCCAAATTTCAACTGACACTATCCTATCCCAATGGCTTATGATTCATAGTCATTTACTAAGTACCTGCAACCTTTAGAGCTAAGGTTCATGGCCACCATTACTGGTGATTGGGTCCAGACCAGGTGTTTCCTGTTTCTTGGTGTCTTATTCAAGAATGAAATAAAGGCACACACAGATTGTAAAAGTAGCAGATAACTTTATGTAAATGTGAAAAGATACTGCATATGAGGAAGAATTATGCTGTCAAGAGTACTAAAGGCCCTGGTAACGTTTGTGCTTCCTTTTATGGGATCTCAGAGAAGGGGGAAGCTTGTTGCTAGGGGGAAAATTGTTGTGGTTCTCTGTTTTGATTGACACAAGCTTGTATTACGTAAACCTTCACTCACTGAGCATGTCCCTTGTATGATGCATCCAATTTTAATTGTACACATGCCTAACTATGCAAAAGTCTAAGGTGATAAATAGAGGATTCTTCCTAAAAGTTGATTCAGAAGATAACATTTGTATTACTATGTATGCACCCAAAACTAGTTCAGGATGGATGGGCCCCTTCCTTCCATACTATGATATACTTGGAGTATGACTGAATATTCCTTTGATGATCATTAAAAGGAGAAGACACTTACTCAACTGTTTGGAAATGGGTGTATGTGGAGGTGGGAGTTCTAGATTGCCAGCAGGCTGCCAAGTGCATTGTTAGAAGAGGGTTCTGTATGCATAGGGCATGCAGGTAAGGGTCAGGTTCCAAGTGCATTGTTTTAAGAGGGTTCTGTATGCATAGGGCATGCAGGTAAGGGTCAGGTTCCAAGTGCATTGTTGGAAGAGGTGTTTGTGTAAGTGGCATCTCCAGCTGGTAAGCTAGACCCTATGCTCACCTACCTCAACTACACACATCAGCAAGTACAGAAATGAGGTGAGAGGGAGGTGGTTTTATGACTAGTAACAAATATTGAAAACAATAATGCAACCAGAACTTACCAGATTCTTCTCCCATACTTATAGAAAGCAGTTATTCGGGCTGGAGAGATGGCTCAGCCGTTAAAGGCTAGGCTCACAACCAAAATATAAGAAAGCAGTTATTCATTGGTCAGCAGACATGTGCCTGTGTGCTACAAGGGTTGAGTCAGTTCAGAAAGTAGATGACTCAGGCTTAATTTAAAATATATATATATATATATATATATATATATATATATATATATATATACTCACAACTCTAGTATTCAAATAGTTTCAGAAGTTTTCTATCTACTGCAAGGATGAAGTATAAACAGCAATAAACTTAGTAAGTTCCAGTTTACTTCAGGGGTCTATCTCTCTGGACAGTGATGCCAATTAGAATGTGATCATATTTACCAGCTTTTTCATGAACTAGATTATAATAGACTATCTCTGAGATCATTCCTCTGTTGACTAACAAAGTGAATTTTCAAAAATGAAAATTTAAATGATTAAAACAGTATATTGGACTTTAGTCTCAGAAGAATCCTACCCATGTAGCATCTTGCAACACTCAATCTAAGCTTTCTGTCTCTCATAAAGCTGGCAATACTAACTCAAAGACATAGTCATTTTCAATTGTTTTTCACTCATGTCATTGGTCAATTTAATATTAATCAGTTAGCTAATAATAAAGTTCATTAATAAATTAATAAGTTGAACTTAATTCAATGAATTTCAACTCTACCCATTGACTAGAATTTGCCTTAGCCTTTAGACAATCTGTACATAACTGAGACTGGAAGTTGCTATGTAGCCAACTCAAAATCAGCCTGCACCAGCCTTCTGAGTCCTAAAATAATAGGCATGCACTACCATACCTGGCTAGTTGCTGATTTATATATATTTTTTAAGTGTAACATACACAGGAGAAGAAGGAGTTTGGTTGCCAAGGGAGCATAGAACTACTGAGTTTTTGTTTTGGTCAACAGACTTGGGTTATGTAAGCATTTGCCTGCTAAAAATGTCCTTTCCCATGACTTGTGATTTGCAGTTTTCATTGTATGTCTTCCAAACAATGCATAGATAGGCATAAGATAGTAAAAGTTCCCAGAGGACACAGTTTATCTGTATGCCAAGCTAGATTTGGCATTTGGAGGTCTGTAGGCTTTCCTGAGCCCTAGGAGAACCTGTTCTATAGTGTCACCGCACACAGAATTGGGATGCGTGGGTTAAAGTAAAGACAAGAACAAGACCTTTCTAGACACAGCATTACATCCTGCTGTGGTAACGAATTCCTGGTCACTGGCAATGTTGGAGCGCTAGCAAGACTGTGATGTTGAAGACAGAGAGACCTGGTTTCTCAAAGTGTTCCTATCTTTGAGAGTCCCTGACTCCAGGCTGGCAGAGCCAGGCTGCAGCTCCTGAACCATCCATCCTTTCTTCTGCAACCCAAAGCCCCCAAGAACAGCCCACAAGGAACAGGAATCCAAGGTCCTACATATGTAAGGAACCAAACTCTGCCAATAAGTTGAATGAGTCTACAAGGTGGAATCCTTTACTCAAAAGAGTTCCAGATAAGAATCCAGCTTGACTGGGACTTTGATTTTAGCATAGGAGACCTAAGAAAACACAGTTAAATCTGCCTCGTGTCTGATCTAGAGAATTTAGATACCAATAATGCTTGTTGTTTCAAGCTATCAAGTTTGTGATAATTTAATACCTATCAACAAGAAACTAGTATGTGATCTTGATCAGATTCCTATGCAGTTTTCCTTTAGTAATGAAATAAGGAAGAAGTATAAGCAACTAATGAGTGACAGGCGAATACACTTGCTCACCAAACATTTGCTTACTAGTTTAAACATCCACTGCTGTTGAGTAGATTAATTGCTAATACGGTTATCATAATGGGGCTTTTCTAACTGTTGTTTCTTCTACACAGATTAGGTTTAAAAAAATACTCAGGGAAGGTTTTCTTTTCTCATTTTTTTTCATTTTAGTGGGCTTTTTTTATGAATTCCATGCTATTCAAGAATTATTATCCACTAGTGCCATTAATCTGCATACTCTGTTTGAGTTGGGTTTTGTACTCTTTAGTGGGGCCCATTATCTGCTCAGTGCTCCCTTACTTTCTAGCTAAAAAAGCTATTCAAGGTTATCTTTCCCTGCTTCAACTCTAGAACAGCTATTTTTCCATGTAATTCTAGGTTTTTTTCCTTCTTCTCCTTCTCCTCCTTCTCCTTCTCCTTCCTCTTTTTCTTTTTCCCTTTTGTTACAGGGTCTCACTATAGCTCCAGTTGGCCCAGAACTCACTGTGGAGCTCAGGCTTGCCTCAAACTCACAGAAATCCTCTCACCCCAGCCTCCCAACATTTTAGTTTCTTTTAGTGGAAATGGCAGGGATGTATCTGTAGTTACACAACTATTTATATCTATATTTCCTTTTATTGTTTACTTATTCTTTTAGAATGTCATAAATACATATGATATATTTTGATCATGTTCACCCACTTCCCTCTCCGACTCTTACTGGGACCCCCTGGAATATGTCTTTTTCCCAATTCATCTTCTATTTTTATTTTGTTCAACCTGCTGAATCTAATTAGTGTTGCCTGCATGCACTTGAGTGTGGGACCGCCCACTGGAGCATGGGCCAGGAGTCACATCTCCCCCAAATAGCCATCAACTGTCAATAGGTTTTTAGACAAGAGTAAGTCCTGGCATGCCTCTATTATATAATAATGTTTAATTGCAGTATGCATCTGTTATTATGTAATAATTATATTAAATATATAAATATAATAAACATTTAACCCATATGCAGAATCACACATTTTGAACCTCATACCTGCAAATGTGTTTTGTTTTTCTAGAACAGTGGAAATACCAAACAAAATGAACAAGTGTTTTCATTTCAATTCTAGGTATTCGCGTACTCTGCTAACAAGTTCTACTTTTGTATTACTGGTTGAGTTGCAATATACTGAGATATACTGAAATGAAAAGGAAGTATGGGGCCAGAGAGATGGCTCAGTGGTGAAGAGTACTGGTTGCCCTTCTAGAGGACTCCAGGTCAATTCCCAGCATCTGCATGACAGCTTCCAACAGGTTGTAACTCCAGTTCCAGGGGAATCTCACCCCCTCTGAGTAAGTAACAAATGAATGTAAAAAAAAAATGCTTATTTAAAAGTACACAAATATATTTTTAGAAGCATGGGTCACTCAAATAAGGGCATTGCAATACTTCAGACAATAGTGTTACCAAAAGTCTATGTCTGCCCAGATCTCAGAATGAGATTCATTCAAAGAAAGGATCTTTGCAACTAGAGTTAGGGGACTCCAGATGAAGGTGGATCATGAATCCAATGGCTGATGTCCCTATAAGAACATCATGGGAAGGCAAAAGGAGAAGTGAGTCCAGCAGCTACACGTCAAAGAGCCAAAGGGACTCCAGCAATCATCAGAGTCAGGGAGAGTCCAGGCCAAAAACATCAAAGCCTCAAAAGCAAGCTCCACCCTTCTGCAACCTTGATGGATGAGCTGGGAGATCAAGCAAAAGAGTAGGAGGTAATTCCAAGGTTAGCAGCAGCAGGAAGAGACCACCACTCCTAGAGATGAGGGGATACAGGAGAAAGGGGATGCCCTAACCCCAGAAGTGGTGTCAACTGGTAGGAGTCAGAATTAATGTGCAGGCTTCAAGCTGGGATTACTCGGGAAATGTTACTTCTATTGAAATGCCACTCAAGAAGACAGCTGCCTTTCTCTTTCTGCAGACCTTTAACCTCCTAACAGAGGTCCCCATTGAACAATCATAGAGGAAGCCATCTGACTAGGTGGCCTGGAAATGTAGGTGACCACCTGTCCCCAACTGTCATACACAGCATGGGGAAGGCAGGGCAGGAAATTTGAGAAAAAGAAGGACTGTGAGCAGCTATCTGAGAACAGGCATTGGCTTTGGGGAACAGGGATGGGGAAAGGTACTGAGGAGTACTTCACTTCACTGGCTAGCACTTAGTCCTTGAATCAGTTTCTTTTTAAAAGCATTTGGAGCAAATGTTGCAAAATATTAGCATGGTAAAATTTGTAAGATGGGTTACTGGATGCCCACCATGTTCCTCTTTATACATTTCTGAATGACTGGAATACTTCCTAAGAAGAAATACTATAGAAAAAAGGCATGTCCCAGATTGATGGTGTGGTGGTTTGAATAAAAATGGTCCTCATAGGCCCAATGAGAATGGTACCATTAGGAGGTGTGGCCTTGTTGGAGTAGGTGTGGCTTTTTTGGAGGAGGTGTGTCCCTTTGTTGGAGAAGGCAGGGACTTCGAGGTCTCCACAGCTCAAGCCAGGTCCACTGACTCAGTTTCTCTTCCTGCTGTCTGTTGCTCTAGTTGTAGAATGCTCAGCTCCTCCTCCAGCACCATGTCTGCCTGCACACTGCCATGCTTGTCATCATGATGATAATGGACTAAACCTCTGAAACTGTAAACCAGCTCCAATTAAACATTTTCCTTTATGAGAGTTGCCATGGTCATGGTGTTTCTTCATAGCAATAGAAACCATAACTAAGACAGAAGTCAATGGTATTCTCATGTCTAGACTCACTTCTGTTTTCCACTGCACTCCCAGGGTTGCTACAAAGTCTGTCAATGAACAGTGGCATCTGTGTGGGTTTCACATGCTTGGTCACCACCAGCACTGACTCTGGCATGCTGGTACATTGAAGGCAAGGTGAGGAAGCAACAATAATTGAGAAGGTTACAAGGAAAGGACAAAGGGAGAGGACTTGGCAGGAAGAGAGCAACACATCGACTTGAGCTCTCCCTGAGAGCACCTGCCTTTGATATTTGGTTTAGCCACTTACTGCATGGGTGACTATGAGCGAGTTGTTGGCCTCCCTGTGCCTTTATTATTTGCCAAGTGAAATGTGAATGGGAAGACCTGGACTCAGTGAGTGCACTCATTCAACAAATACTTCAGACTGTGTTGGACACGTTGGTTACTATTCTTGTTTTTATTATTTCATCTTTGTGCCTTCAACATTACCATAGTTCTTGGTGTTGGACAAGTACATCAAATTATATACAAGAGAGTATTATTTACTTCTTTGAGTCACATTTCTATGAAGTAGTCTGCTTCGGGTTGAACAATGAGGATTTGAATACAGCATTGCCTTGATTTGACCAACATCAAGACCTGCTTGATGATATAATATGATATCAAACAGGCTTGGCTTAAATACATCTCAGGAGGAATTATTTGCACATCAGCAAAGAGAGAATCCATGAGACACTCTCATCAGGCAATGACACTTCAGTAGTTCACATGGAAAGGGTAGTCCTCCGCATTAATTGTCCTGCAGCAACACGAACACAAAAGACAATGTTCCACAGAAGCCACAAATATGATCTCATAGGCATTATTATGTGATGCACTCAGCAACCTTTCTGCTCTCTTAGTCTCTTCCCCCACAAGACCATGGGAATGCAGAAGGGGACCCATACTATTACCTTCCATCAAATTGATGAATATTTGAGAGAAAAGGGCAAGAGAATAATCAGTGGCCAAGTCTGTAGACTAGTGTCATAATGACAGATCAATAGAAACCTGGCACATGGCCAAGGGCCTCACAAATCCTGTTTTGGCTCATTCTCACATTGTAAAGTGGGGAATCATGGTGAAATTAACAGATTGGTTGTTGTATTAAATAAAATACGAATATAAGCAAAGGGTTTAGGATCCTAAATACTCAATGTGTATTTTCTGTTATTAGTACTATTATCACTACTTTGTAAATAAAAGAAAACAATTTGGTGAAGTTACTGAGTCTACTTGATGCTTCGTAGCCTATGAGTAAGTGGTAGAGCTTGGATTAGAAGCCACAAGACCAGGCTTATTATCAACCTATGACTTGCTCTCATAAATTCCCTCTATCTGGCATTCCCTATTCAATGCCCAATAGGTGTCATAAGCATTTCTCAAATGCATGGCTACTCCTAAATGACAATTCTGCTCTAGAGTTGCTCAAGCAAAAATAAAGCCAACCCAACAAAACCCACATTTGATGGTTTTATTATTGTTGTTGTTTTGTTAGCAAATTCAATTTGCTCTGTTTTCTTGTTTATCCAGAATTCAACCTTCCTAATTTCTTCTATCACATTATGAAGTAGGTCCAATGACTGTAATCTCTTCCCTAGATTATTCTACTAGTCTCCCTGTAATTTCTAAGTGCAAAAGTCAGTTTTCTCATTCCAACCTATGAGATATGCAAACCTCTACACAAAAATCCTCTCCTGGCTTCTCAGCTCCTGAGGAGCTAGAGTCAAAGTCCTTCCCATGCTCTGGACCACCTGTGTGCCTTTAGCCCAAGGTTGTCTCTAACCTTATTTCTTCCCACAATAGCTTTCACCTATTTGGTTCTGGCTTCATTGCCCTCCTACTCAAGTGCCCTCCCCTCAGCCCACACACACCTGGTGTGTTTGCACCTGCTGCAACCAAGAATTCTACTCTATTTATCGGCAAAACTGCCCCTGGGTCATCACATATGAAGAAAGCATCAGTCCTAGCAGGACCTATTAATCCTCATGCCTTTTTCCCTACTTAATTTTTCTCTATATCACTTGGTACTCTCTGACATGCGTGTGGCGTTACTTCAACTATCCCTTTATACAATCTAAGACTGTGGGAACAGGAAGTTCATATCATGTGATATCTCAGACACCTAGAACATGCCTGGCCCAGAGCATATTACCAGGAAGTTATTGAGTGACCAAGTGAGAATGAGCACTTCTGTCTCCTACAGTGGAATGGCATGCCTTTTCTCTATGTGCAAAGTTGGGAAACAGGTACCAACTAACAATATCTTTCTGCAAGTTTTAATTTTTCACAACTGCCTGAAAGTAGTATTTGAAGACAAAAGTCATCCCCCGTGCCTTATTATCTCTTGAGCTAACCCTGTACAACTTTAGTAAAACTCCTGATCATCCTCCTAAAGCCAGCACCACTTACATAGGCAAGGAGCAGACCCTCCAGTTCCGATTGAAGCTGAGAATGGTGGCCATCTCTTCATTACTCAACTTGAAGTCAAACACCTAGAGAAGCAAGAGTTCCAAAAGCATCATTAGCAAGTGACGTGCTGGCGAGACCCGAGGTTCTAGCGTTTCTCCTATTAGGTCCACACTAATTTAAGACTGGATTGTTTCTGGGGTTTAGTACTTCTAAAGGAGGGAGACTGGGTTTTCAGAAATGCTTAGTGGACAGAGGCTGTGATCCCTGAGGGACGACTGGACAGTAATCTTCCAGGAGACATTTCTTCAAATTTAGCCCATTCCTCTTCTCCTGTAAGCAGGTGGGTTGTGTAGGCCAGAACAGTCTGTGCATGGGTAGGACAGCCTACGGCCCACGATCCAAGTGCACAGTGGTAAGCAGTATTATTTGCAGTGCTAAAAGGTACAATTGCTAGTCCCTGCCTCCTGCCTATCTTTGCCCAATGGTGATTCATCTCGATTCTGTTGTCTTAGTCAATGTTCTACTGTTGTGAAGGGACACCATGACCATGGCTACTCTTTTTTGTTGTTTTTTTCGAGACAGGGTTTCTCTGTGTAGTTTTTGGTGCCTGTCCTGGATCTCACTCTGTAGACCAGGCTGGCCTTGAACTCACAGAGATCTGCTTGGCTCTGCCTCCTGAGTGCTGGGATTAAAGGCGTGCACCACCACCACCCGGCTATGGCTACTCTTAATAAGGAAAACATTTAATTGGGGCTGGCTGTGAACAGAAAGTCCAAGAATCTAGTAGTTGCTCAGTCCCCAGGGTTGGATGTCTCTTCTGGTCTTCAGCATGTGCTGGAATCCCAAAGAAGAAGGCTCCAATGCCCGTGAAGGAACGGATTGCTGCAAGATGAGGGCAAGCAGGCAAAGAAAGCAGGCTTCCATCTTGCGTGTCCTTATATAGGCTTCCAGCAGAAAGGGTGGCCCAGATTAGTGCCTTCCCACTTCAAGATCCAAATCAAAGGCACGTGTCTGTCTCAAAGGTCTATACTAAAAGTGGATTCACCCACTTCAAAGCAAGCAAAAATAATCTCTCACAGGTGTGCCCTCCATTTCTGGACTGTACTTCAATCTGATGTAGTCAAGTTGACAACCAAGAACAGCCTTCACATCTGTTGAAGCCAGCTTCCTGGGACAAGAGTTCACAAGGAGGACAGTAAAAGGAAGGACACACTGGCAAAACAGGGGTGGAATGAGAAGCTTAAGGACAGGGAACCTGTCTTCTAATGACCAAGGGACAGCAGATGATCATCTCAGATCTTACCTGAATGTTCTCCTGCATGCGGGCGGGTGTCACAGACTTGGGGATCACAGCCACATTCCTCTGGATGTGGAAGCGAATCAGAACCTGTGCACATCGAGGGGACAACAGGTGTCCACTTACAAGAGCCTCTGCTAGTGTGTAGAGAAATGTGTGTGTAGCTACTTTCAGCTTTAGCTAGGACAGCTAAAGTTAACTAAGGATTTCACCATAGGGACACTTGACAGCGATACTCTCATGCCCTTGATCCTGGAAACAATACCACAATTTCCCTGGTCAGGAATGGGGAGACTAGCGGACAAAGGACCGAGGCCCTGTACAGTTGGCACCCAAACCCGAAGGCATGCTCTCGTGGTACGGCCTGGGGACTTGGCAAGAAGCTGATGGCCACAGGCAGTCCTCACCTCACTGAGACGAGCTGTATCTGCTGGAGATTCCCAACAGACCCACATTTCCCATTTCTTCTCCTCCAAGGGATTAAAAGCAGGCAACACCATAAAATAAGACTAGTAAAAAGGATTGCTGGAGAATAGGGAAAATACCCAACAACGACAACAGTATTTTACCTGGGCCGGGGTTTTCTTGTGCTTTGCAGCGATCTCCTTAATATGGGGGTCCTCTAGTAGTGAAGGGTCCCCTGGCTTAGCCCTGAGTGCAGAAAGATAGCTGGAGTGAATAATAATCACAGTGAATATCACCGCCAGGACGGTGTCAAAGATGAACATCACAGCCTTTCCCATCTGCAAGGCAACCAGGAGAACCTGAAACCTTTTTATCTTTCCCATGGACCTGTCCATAGGATCAGGAGCTTTACCAACTCAAATCCATCCTGGTACTGGTTGACAGAAATGGAGCATTGCCAGGATTAGATATGCATGTTCTCTCTCTCTCTCTCCTTTCTTGCTGTCTCTCCTTCTCTCTCTCTCTTCTTCTCTCTCTCCCTTTGCCCTCTCTTCCTCTCTCTATTCCTCCCCCTACCCCCCCACAAAATATGTGTCCTCCCTGTGGCCAAACACATTGCTATAGACACATTTTTTTTCAGGTGCCTTAGAAGTTCATAGCTATATTAACCAATTATGAAACATGAATTTTGAGTGATAAAAGAAAGAGCCACCACTCAGAAACCTCACCAAGGTCTCTCTGGGGAGCCCAAGGGACTGTAGGCTGTGACAGTGATACCCTTTGAGTGGCAGTACTGGATCAGTTTTTCCTGGGTGAGGTATGGGTGACACTCGACCTGCAAGATAAAACACCTGTCACTAAGGAAGTGGGCCTTCCTTCCTGAGTGGCTCAGAGGAACTCCAGGCACAAGAAAAGACCAACACATAGGCCAAATACAACCCACTGATAGATGTGCTACAGACCAGACCCAGAGATCTGCCTCCCACCTCCCTGAGCATCCTGAACACTGACCCCTGAAAGACAACTCGGTCCATTGGCCCTCAAATGTTGAAGCAGTCCCGAAGTAAAACTTTCACCAATGAGAATTTACCTGGTTGGTCACTGGCTTGTGTTTCAGTCCAGGCTTGCTCAGGAGTCTTTCAATCTGCAAGTGGTTGAAGTTGGAGATGCCCAGGGCTTTCACCAGCCCCTGGTCCACCAGTTCCTCCATGACCTGTCACAGTAAGGAAGACCATTTAGATGGTTGTAGGAGGATACAGGGATGCTGGCTCAGCTTTACAATGATACAGGATACTGGTAACTTTGCAATGAATCTAACATTACAAGTTTAGCAAAAGCACTAAAAGCAAGTTTCAGTTCAGACTATGGTGCACTCTGGCTATTTCAAGCCCCATTACTCTAGCTCAAATAATGTGAAAAGTAAAATATGTGAAGGGTTCGAATGCTTTCTTCTCTCTATTCATCCAAACTTGGGTCATTCATGAAGGAGGCTCTAGTCTGCGGAATGGCATCTCTTCTATGGGATATCTTTTTAAATTAGTTGTTTTCTGCTAGTGAGGATTATTAAACCTAGGGCCTCTCACATACTAGATGGACACTACCATTGAGCTACATTGCTGGCCCATTTTTAAATTTCGTGATTGAAGGGATCTCTATCCAGCTCGATCGTGGTGAGCATGGCTCTGGCAGGCCTTGCCTTCTCCTCCTTCCCCTCTTCCTTGCTAAAAATTATATTATATTTCTAAAGGTAGCCACTAAGGTCTATTCCCTTATTTGGCCACTTCCTCCTCCTGAGGCTGACTACCAAAGTCTAGCTTGTCAGAGTATTGAAGTCCAGCAATCAAAAGCCCCCTTTGGCTCACCTAATTAACATGCCTAAACAAAATTAAACACCTCATCCCAACACAGGGTTTCCCCTTTTACCTTTATAAACTGACATTTTCCTATGTGCCACATCTGTCTCCTCTCTACCCAGAGGCAGTCCTGTGTGTGTGCGCGCGTGCATGTGTGCAATACCAACCCCCAGGACAAAAACCCCTGTCTCCTCTCCCTTATTCCCTTCTTCCAAACCCTCTATCTCCTGCCCTTGTCTCTTATTCCCTGCCCTCTGTCCCTCTGGGGCAATGAGAACTTGGTCTTGGGAGTCCTAAGCTGATACTTTCCCTTTCAGTGATAGCGTCTCTCTACCCAAACTAGCCTTGACCTTTGTGACGGCTAGTTTTGTGTCAACTTGACACAAACTAGAGTAATTTGGGAACAGGGACTCAATGAAAAAACTGCCTCCATAAGACTGGACTATGGGCAAGTCTGTAGGGCATTTTCTTAATTACTGATTGAAGTGGGAGGGCCCAGCTCATTGTTGGTGGTGTGAGACCTGGGCAAGGAGTTCTAGGGAGCATAACAAAGCAGCCTGAGCAAGCCAGTAAGAGCACTCATTGCTCCATGGCCTGTGTATCAGTTCCTGCCTCCAGGTTCCTGCCCTGACTTCCCTTAGCAATGGAATGTGGCCTGAGAGTTGTAAATGCTCATGGTGTTTTCATTGCCACAATAGAAACCCTAAGCTAACTTACTCTGCACTTCAGCCGGGATTTGAACTCGTGATCCTCCTGCCCCTGTCTCCATCTTGTCTAGGGTTATATTCCTGAACCATCAGGACCAGCTGTTGGTCTAGGTTCTACGATCTTTCACAACAGTTTGGTGTGCAGCAGGGAATGCCATGCAGATATACAGGCCCTGGTAGGAGAACCCGGCCTAGAGCTGAAGTGGGGTTGAAATTTGTCCCATTGACCTCTTGTTCTACAAAAACTGCCTCAACCTCAAAGACCTAGGGTTTATTATTTTTTGCCTATAAAGGGCCTGTAGCAGCCACAAATTGAACACACATTTATATTCCATTTATTGTACATTCCTGTTGGGAGTTTCTAGAATATAAAAGTAATCAATGTGCTTTTTGCTTGAGATTCTTTCTTTTCCCCTCAGAGTCTCATTGTGTAGACCAGGTTGGCCTTGAACTTACAGAATTTCATCTCCCAAGTTCTGGGATTAAAGGAACGTGCCACCACACCCAGCCTGCTTGAGATTCTGACAGTTTAATTGAAGTTCTAGGGTGCCCCTCAGTGATCCAGCTGCCTCAGTGCTGAGGCTACCTCAGCTTAGCTGACAGTTGATACAGCCTCAAGAATCAAGGAGGGAAGGAAAGAATCCACTGGATTCCCCCCTCCACTCCGCCCCCAGGGGAGACATTAGGAGTAGAGTGCAAACTGGGTATAGAAAAATAACATGAAGAAAGGTGGTAAAATCATGAACAGATTGGAGGAACAGAGAAGCAAGGGCTTAGAGGTAGGGATAAGCAGGATGTGTTCAGCTAACACTGTCTATTGTTTCTCAATCTTGGACCCTCTAAAGGTTCTAAAAGAAATGAGTGGTCTAGACTCCACACCCAGGTCTTCTTGCTGATTTCCTTTAGGATGCAGCATGGACATTAGGATGTTCAAAATGCCCTCTGCAGATCTGAATGTTCCAGGATAAGAAGCACTAAGGGTGAGTGAGGAATGAGGAAGACTTTCCCAGACAAAACAGTTTAGCACTGAAGCATCTGAAGGTCCCAGCATCTTCCCAATGGGAAATAAGACAAATGCTATTCTGTGACCTGGGTCAGGTTTGGTTTGGGTGTATGATCCATCTTTCCTTCTTTAGACTTACTTCCCATCCCCTGTTATAGACTGTGGCCAGTGAACTTTCTATTGGATTGGTTGTGGATCCATAAAACTACCCTATCCAGACATATTCAATCCTGCCAAGATCAAATCAGAGCAGTAGGATTATCTTTTATGTATGTGAAGTTTTTATTTAGGAATCATTCTTGGATTTATTTGCGAGCAGCAAATTAGCCCCAATGTAAGATACTATGGCAGAATTGCCATCTTAGTATGACATCATTATAAGAGTGAAAATGTTATGGAATGAACTTTAGACACACTAGTGTCCACATCACACAATAAAACATTATGAGGGTACTGAAGAGGCCATCTTTTAATCCAGTAATATATACAGTCGCCATCTTATCTAATTAGTACCCTCAACTCACTGCAAAAGGAACAATGAAATCAGGCAACCTGTGGGTCTCAGTGTACACACTACAACATTGTTGGTTCTGTGTGCATAAGCTGTTCTATTACTTGTTAAGCATCAATCACATGAGGTAATTCTATAGAGCCTCTTTATTGTTGTAGTTTGGGGTTAATATTTTTCCTTTCACATCTAACACCAGAAGCCTCACCCAGTCTTGAAGACACATCCATGTGAACCCAAGTGTTAAAAGAATGTTTTGTTTGTGCTTGCTCTACAAGCACCAAAGCTTCTACCAAAGCTGAATTCCCAGCCTCCAGTCCCCCATCCCTCCACATTCCTTGTAACAGAAGTTCTGCTACTAGAGGGCAAATTTAATGATTCACTTGCCAAGGATTAATTCCTTTAAATACATTTCCAGGTGGTGTGTTAACTTTTCTTGGGGAGATGAAACAGATGAATAAACATCTGTTCACCCCAGATGGGACACCAACAACAAATGGACAGAGCAAGAATTCTATCCGTCTAGTTCCTGAAACAGTGAGTCTAATTGGATTACTTAAGGAACCTGGTCAACTTAGGAGTGACTATACCCACAGAGAGAAAGACTCTTTCTTTCCCTAGCAGTTTGTGAGGTAATCACAGCCTCTCTAACTTCACAACAGCAGGCAGGCCATGCGTGCCCCCAGGACAGCGTTCCTCAGCACCAGGGTTTTCAACCTCGCCCCTGGGGCAGGAAGGCTGCCCTGCCTTGCCTTCACCCTCAGTTGTCACTGAGGTTTTGCTCTCTACATTTTCTTACCACAGCCAGTGAAATCTCCAAGTGGCAAGAGCGCTGTGCTAGTAGATAAGCACTTTGGGACAAACCATGGAAGTTACACTTCAGTTTATCAACTCCAGTCTCTGCAGAGAAGGCAAGTTTCCCAGAGTCGGAAGCAGAACACAATTCAGGGCTGCCTGACAAACAAGATGCTAATTCTTGGAGTCTGTTTTCTCCAGTCATTCATAACGTGCTCATTCACTGTGTCCTACCTTTTAGCATTGGCAAGAGGATAGTGGTTATGCTGGCTAGCTTTATGTCAACTTGATACAAACTAATGTCATCAGAGAGGAGGGAGCCTCAGTTGAGAAAAATGCCTCCATAAGATCTGGCTATATGGCATTTTCTTAATTAGTGATCAACGAGATTGGGTCCAGCCCATTGTTGATGGTGCCTCCCTGGGCTAGTGGTCCTAGGTTCTATAAGAAAGCAGGCTGAGTAAGCCATGAGGAGCAAGCCAGTAAGCAGCACCCCTTCATGGCCTCTGCATCAGCTCCTGCCTCCAGGTTCCTCCCCAGCTTGAGTTCCTGTCCTGACTTCCTTTGCTTTTAATAAACACTGATGTGGAAGTGTAAGCCTCCCAAAGTTGTTTTGGTCATAGTGTTTCATCGAAGCAATAATAACCCTAACTCATACAATGGTAAAAGTTATTAGAGAATAACAATCATACTTTAATTCATTTTTAACATGATTATGCAAATCAAGGCCTCAAGTGATCTAAAAAGCAAGCCACATGTAATCTCTGATGTTTGCATGTATATTCATAGCCAAGCAGGATGCTCAAAGTCTTAGTACCTGGATTTGAGTCACACAGATCTGGATCCCGTGGTCTTGATTATGTCACACATTTTCTTTATGATCTGACAACTTACCAGTCTCCTAGGAGAGAGACTATCTTCTGTACATGGGAAGCAACTTCCCTTTAGAGAGCTAATGACCAATGGGCTCTTTGATTAAATTTCTGTATGTTAGCTATTTTAATCCTTGCTACATCCTAAGGATATGCATCATCATTATATACTATGATTTTTTTTTAACAATAAGGACATTGAGGCTTACAGGAGTTAAAGTTTTACTCCAGGTTGCCCAATTATTATGAGCCCCCAGTGTATCCCTCTGTTTCTAGTACAGCATGTTTATATCAAATTGTGATACACTGTATTTCCTGCCTCACTTAGATCTCAGTCTCATCCTGAAAAATGTAAATAGTGTCATACAGAACCCAAGTCCATCTGGTGGTGAGGAAAGGGTGATGAGAGAATTGGAGAATCCAGTGATGAGATCGTATACAAGGCACATGGGCTGTTATCCCAGTCAATGGGTATCTGACCGTTTTTTTTTTCTCTTTGAGCACACTTTAAAGAAACCAGAACTTACCTCCCAAGCATCCAAGAACGTGTATTTACTGGTGAGAATATTGCCTTTGTCATCTATGGGGAAAAACTCCTTCCCGGGCTATAATGCAAAACAATAAACCCATTGGAGTCTGCTTGTAGATAGCCATTCCCGTGGAGAGAGGGCTCAGGACAGAGAGGTAAGAACCCCCCCACATCTGCACAGCATCTGCTCAAGCTCTGAAGAACACACTTCAGGACAGCCGAAGGACCATCTCTGCTCTGTCTACCACAACACATAAATCCTTTATTTCTGATGCTGCTGGGTTGGCTTTACAATCTGCTGTTAGTATATTGCAGAAGCCATCATTATCACCATGAAAACTAACCCAACATACCAAGACCCATATAAACTTGGAGGAAATTTTAATTTCAGGGTAATTAGGCAAACACTAAATAGGAAGGGTAGAGCTGCAGCCAGCATCTATTGTCACAACCTGCTGAAAGATTGAATTTGGAGTGGCATGCCACCATCACTATAGCTGGTCTTGAGGGGGAAAGGCTAAGCATTCCATTTCCTCCAAGCTCTTGAGAGCAGGCAGGAGGAAGCCCCCCCCCCGCCCCCCCCCCCCCCGTCCCCCCCCCCCCCCGTGTCCCCGTCGTCCCCCCCCCGTCCCCCCCCCCGTCCCCCGGGCACTGAGTGGCAGTTTTCCAGTGGTTGGCTGCCTCTCAGCATCAACAGGCTGCCAATCCATGAGCGCACTTGGACTAGCAGGAATGTTGAGCCTTAAGAACATTATGCCAGACTATCCTATGAGATTCCCTAGGAAAGGACCGCTGGGCCTAGAGTCAATGGGAAGGGGACAGGACAGTCATATTTATCTGGGCTGAACAGACTCACAGTTTCTCTGAAACAGAATTAAAGCAAGACCTGAGCATGTGCCATCCCCAAGCACCGCATGCTGACCCAGACTCCCTTCCCGGTCAGAGTCCTTCTGCTCTGGGCAACAGCTCCGACCTTGGCACTCCCCGCACCACCACCCCGCCCCGCCCATGCTCCTCCTCCACCCCCACCCCCATCCCGGCTCTCTCTCCGGCCCCCAGCTCAGGTGCAGCTGCTATGTTCTAGCATTTGCTCAGTGGCTGCAGATGAGGCAAAGAGCAGCTCAAACCTGGAATCCCTGTGGCCAGTGAATCAGATAGAGGTCCAGGTAGTCCAGTTTCAGATCCGTGAGGGTTTTCTGAAAGGCTTTCTTCACCAGGCTTTTCTCAAAGAAGGTGGGCCACAGCTGCAGGTGACAAGGGAGTGGGGCGGGGTGAGGACTAGGAAGAGAAAGGGCCACTCCACAGTCGTGCCTCCCTGCTTTGAGATTTGCAGCTGAGCTAACCGTCGGACAGGCCATTCACGTATAATAAAGTTGGTTAAGAAAGGCAACACAGCTGGGCGATGGTGGCGCCCGCCTTTAATCCCAGCACTCTGAAGGCAGAGTCAGGTGGATCTCTGTGAGTTCGAGGCCAGCCTGGTCTACAGAGTGAGTTCCAGGAAAGGCACAAAGCTACACAGAGAAACCCTGTCTCGAAAAAAAAGGCAACACAGTGGGCCACCAACACTCAGCAAGTCAAGGTCATGCATGTGTGTTCTTCCATACTCTTGGTGTCCTGTTTCTTAAATCATTTTGTACATTTGGTCTCCGGTTAAATATGTTTGTTCCTGTGTTATTCCTTAACTTGGCTGCCAGCTCCCAGAGGGCAGGCATTGTGACTAGCCCTTAAACGTCAAGCATTCTGATGCTATTGAGAAGTTGTCCCATTTTGTACCCCCACAACCTGAAGCCTGTCCGGCTCAAGTAATGAAATACAAGTTTATCCAGATGTGGCCACTCCCCACAGTGGGTCTATGTATTACACCAGATACAGTTTCCAAGCACCTAGAACTAGACTGTTTTGGAGAGCTATGTCCAATACAGAGCCTAGGACCCCTCACACACCCACTCCCTTATTTTTAACAATATTTTACAGTTCACCTTTTACTGAACTGAAATAAAGAGATCCCTGTTTATCAATAAATAATGCTCCCACCATTTTCAAAATGTCCATATCTGAAGAAAACCCTCAGGGCCAGAGTGTGTTCTGAAATGCACCCTGAATCCACCCCTAGCCTCTGCCTACCACTTAGCAGATAGATCTTACTAAGAGAAGACTGAGAGGCCAAGGGTACCAGGAGGCTCATTGGAACCATTCCCACCACAGGAAAAACAGCAAGGGTTGGAGGCCAGCAGCATCCTCTTCCGGTACTGACATGCAGTGTGAATATTTATTTACATCCAGGGATAACAACAGAAATCAAGGAAGAAGGAGGTTAGGAGAAATGCAGCCACATAAGAAAGACGCACAGAGCTCTTGGTGTGGTCCAGATCTTCCACCTGCCTTGAAGCTGCCTTCGCCAAATGTGCCGTTGTACCTTGCTGACGATGAAGAGGTCCTCCCGCTTCACAGCCTTCTCCTGGATCTTCTCTCGAATCCCTTCTCCCACTCCACTCTCGTTCTCGTACAGATAGGCACAGTCAATGTGGCGATATCCAGCATCAATGGCGGCCTTCACAGCTTCCTTGACTTTGCCTGGGGGAGACTGAAAAGCAAGAGAAAGGTCCATCAGTCGCACCTGAGGCCCCTCCTTAAAGGCTCCATATGAATCAGATTCTCAAAACTATAGCCTTCTGGGGTCCCATTTCCAAGTGGACACTGGGGAGAAAAACATATGCTTGGAAAACTTCCAAAGGAAAAGAAAACGTGAATTAATTTTTGTTTCACTGATTTTTTTAGGTTAACATAGGAAGTGAGGGGTTTCATCATAGCACCTTAGTACATATGTCATTTGTAATGATTATCATCCCATGTCCCACTCTACTAATAAATTATTACTTTTCTCTAATCTAGGCTGATGTTGAAGGGTCTCTAGTTTCTAGGAGTAACAGGTGGCTCTCATTGCAACTTCCTAAACTCTGAAGTGACAAAGAGAAATTTTCAGACCCCAGACAGTTATAAGGATCTCAAAATGATCATCACAAGCTAAATCTGAACTCTACCATGTATCAGTATGAGGCTGAACAGATTTCTCAATCTCTCTAAACCCACTGACAAATAAGAAGAGTAACAGCGGTGCCTTACATTGCTTGCTTGCTGTAAAGATTTTATTACATCACCTGATGGTAAGTTGGGTGGTAGTGGCACTCGCCTTTAATCCCAGCACTTGGGAGGCAGAGCCAGGCGGATCTCTGTGAGTTTGAGGTCAGTCCGCTCTACAGAGTGAGATCCAGCACAGGCACCAAAACAACACAGAGAAACCCTGTCACAAGAAAACCAAAAAAAGAAAAGAAAAGAAAAGAAAAAAGAGAAACATCACCTGACAGTAAGATTCAGGAGGTACAATCCATTGGAGAATCACTGTTTCAGAAAAAGAAAGAGTAGAAAGACTTGAAAACCGACATGCTTTTTCGTAGATTAAAAAAGAAGAAGAAACTAGAACAAGAGAAAATGTTGTGTGAATATCATGGTCTGATCTCACCTAGCATCCGGATAGAAGGCTGGAAAAATACAAACTCTCAGCAGAGTATAGTGGTGGATGCCTGAGTCCCAGCACAAGGGAGGCAGAGACAAGAAGAGAATGAATTTGAGGCCTGCCTGTGTGCGGCACATCACTATCACACACACACACACAAACCCCAGAACCCCCAAATACGATGTGTGTTGGCTCATGGTTATGAATGATATTAGCATGTGGAAGGTTGGAAGATTGAAAGTTCAAGGCCATTCTCAGCCACATCATGAGTTGGAAACCAGCCTGAGCTCTGTGAGGCCCTGCCTCAAAACAAAAAAGAAACTCAGACACATAAAAAGCTATCTCTCACAAAATCTAGAAATTCTTTCTGTAGTCGTCAAACGTAGAGAAGCATATATAGCAGAGATCAACAGCTATACCATCATGGGAACAAGGAATTGCTGCCAGCCACTCAGAGGTTCTGGGGTCTAGGCCCAAGCCCCACTCTCCTCACACACATTGATGAGCAGCACATTGTCCTCGCCAACAGCCCCAGCTCCTCCTTAAAATGACTCCTTTACAGTCTCTACATCGCTGTTAGAATTCTGAAAGTTCATCTCAGCTGATAATTCCAGGTGAGTAGATTCCCTGGAGATCTGCAGGTGATTATTACTGCTTTGATGATGTGAAATTTCTGATTTGGAGCAAATCTTGCTATTCCAATAATATTTCAACCCAGTGTTGAAAGAAAAAGAGGTCCTACCATGTAGAAAAAGAAGAAGAGAAACAGGAGGCCATCTGGAGATGAGCTGTGAGGGACAGGAGAGCAGAAGGGCTTTAAAATCAGCTCCTGACATGCATCATGGCTCCCACCTGTACTCTTAGCACTGGGGAGGCTGAGGCAGAGGATTGCTCCAAGTTCAAGGTCACCCTATTTCAAGGAACCAAAACCCAAGACAGCTCCTGGGAGCAAGCCGGCTACTGTCATGTTATCACTGAGGGGAAAGGCAAAGGAGGCAGAAGTAGTAGATGGAACAGTGTCAGACCTGTCCCAAGAAAGGCTACGAAATCTGCTTCACTGGGCATTTGAATAGGCACCAGGACATTTTGCCAGGAGAGATTACCATAGCCAGGCAGAACCTGTGCTGCCAGACCCGGCTTTCTGTGGTTCTGGTGCTCTGCCTTTACTGTATACCAGAACCAGACAGAGTCTTGGTAAAGGGTAGAGGCCAGTTCCATAGCCTAGGCTGGGGTCTGAGACTCTGCCTTTCCCACAGGCTCCAGGCCAGATGCTGCAGATGGAGTCCTTCCCCATGGATAGCAAGGGGAACTGGGTCATTCAGGAATTTTTACCCCCTCTTTCAACCACCAGCCAGAAACAAAGTAACAGCAAAGATTTAGAACATGCAGGAAGTTGCTGAGTCCCAAGGAAAAACTTGCTAAGAACTTGCTAAAAACTTGCCCAAAAACCATTTTCTGTTTTACATATAGCATCAATTTGATACTTGCTATATAAACTACCATCATTTCTATGAAATCCACTCCAGAAGCTTTGAAGCCTAGAGCATCCCTGAGAAAGGAAAGCCACCTGGGTTCTGGCTCTGGAGTTCAAAACCCTGGGCAAATGCCTCAAAGGGCTCAAGTGTCCCAAGCTTACACACTCACCTGCCAGGTGCCCAGGCCCACAATGGGCATCTTGGCTTTGTTACTGAGCTCCACGAAGGTGGTCATGGTTGCTGCGCAAATGGTTCTAAGTGAGCAGATACACACCTGTGCCCTGGTTAAGGAGGCGAGCAGTGGTTTTATGTCCTGGATCAGGAGGCCAGCTCTTACAGTATGGGCAGGCAGCCACAAGGCAGGGTCTGGCACAGCAACAGAAATTTTATTTTGGTCTTTTGTCAGATTGAGTAATGTGGATGAAGATTAAACACTACCAAGTGCCAAGTCTCCCTGATTCAGAATGCATGAATTAGTTTTCCAGTGCCACTTACAAGTTTGCAAGCCAAAATAGCATAGGCTGTAAGATCTTCCAGGAAGAACTGGTTAGTTTATTCGAGAAAGGACATTGCCACAAGAGGAGGCATGCTGTAGTGAACTGTGTGGGCACTAAGCAGGCTACGAGAGACAAAATGAGGAAGCCTACACAAATTATTTTGCAACAAACTATATTGGGACACATAGATCAATAAAAAGAGGCTGTCTGTCTGAGATCAAACCGACAGTTGGACAGGTGTCCTTGCAGAGAGACTTTTTATGTAAGGTTATGGTAACCTTCACACTGGCCTATGATTCCAGCAGTGCCCGTAATTTAATTTGTACTTGTCTAGTTGCTCTAAGATTATGGTAAAAATGCTCAGAGTGAGAAATTACCTGCTAACCATTTGGCCAGGACTGTTTCATACTAAAATTATTTTAATACCTACTCTAAAAATCTTTGGTTATCATAAGATGTTATGTATTCAATACAGAAAGGATGAGAAATAAAATGACTGTAAGGATGAGCCTATAAATCACTTTTATCACCATCACTCAAGATGCCCTTGTCCAATGCTGTCTTCCTCTAATCTTTGCACGTGTGTGTGTGTGCTCTTGTCTATCTGCCTACGTTGTACATGTGCAACAGATGTTCTACATGTTTATAAAGGGTCATTTTAAACTTCTATCACCCGGAACATTTAATGATAATAAAAGGTTCAATTTTATAATTATTTATGCTGTTGTTCTGAAAATTCTTAGATGCTTGCTTTCTAATATGAATAGACAATACTTCAAGGTATATGAAGCCACCTAGTTTCTGCAGATTCTCCCAGGCTCTGCTTCCCATCTCACCATAGGAGTACCGAGATTACAGATGTCTTGGCTCTTATGGTCTGGAGATTTGAACTTAGGTGGTCACATTTGTACAGCAAGATTTATCCACAGGGCCAATCTCTCTAGCTCCCAATAATAGTATACAAATATATGATTTTTTTTTTGAAACTGATCAAAGGTCAGCTACTAAGCAAAATGGTGATGATTATTCTGATAAAAGTAAAGATGATGATTATGATGATGATGATGGTGATGATGGGTTTTGCCTCCATTCAGGATCTAAAGATAGGAATCTTTGTTCTTATTGTTAATTTTGAGAGTTTGATACAAGGATGGACATAATTTAAATATTTTAATAAAATTTTGTAACTCATAGAAACACTCTTATATTATCTTTGGGATTGACAGAATATATTTCATTTACTCAAAATAAGAAAAAGGAGAGGCAGGTATGGATTTAAGCGAGGTGACCCCATTCTTATCTGTGATGGAAAAAGAGCACATGCAGACTGTGCCAGGAATGGTTTCCCACTTCACAAAGCATGAACAAGCACCGTGAATGCTTTCCAGCCTGTCCCATCTTTGCCCAAGCAGAGCAGAGCCTCCCTCCTGGGCATCCCACGTCTCGAAGAGCATCAGCCTTCTTTGTTTCATTTGGTCCTAGCCTTTGGTAGCCCATCTGCCCCCTGTCTAGCCATTTCCTGTGTAAAGGATACCTTTAGCTCCTCTACTCCCAGTCTCCCATCCAGATTAGAAAGCACCATGTTATTTGCTCCTGTCTGCTGCAGGAGGAAGTTTCTCTGCTGATGGCAGAGCAAGGAATAATCTACGAGTCTAGCAGAATATCATTAGGAGTCATTTTATTGCTCTGTTCCTTGTAGGACAGTAGTATTTGGTTTTTCTCTATCTAAGCTCAGGTTCTTGGCCACCAAGCAGTGGTGGGTATAGGTTCCATCCCATGAAGTGGGCCTTAAATCAAATCAGATCTTGGTTGGCTACTGCAAGAAACTTTCTGTGACTATTGCACCAGCTCGTCTTGCTGGCAGGCCGGCCAACATTGTCGATCAAAGGGTTGGTAGCTGGTCGGTGTTTACCCTTTCTCCTTTGGTAGTGTGCACAGTGCCTTCTAGTACCATGAACTTTAGTCCAGAAGGGTGAAGGCTCTGGGTAGGCACACCAGCTCAACTTCTCTGTGATCAATGAGTTATGTAGGTGCTGTCTTCAGGAATGGGGCCTTACAACAATGTGCAGAGAGTGAGATAAATGGGATGCCTCCATTAAATCCCTCTTAGGGCTCAGGAAACCATGCAGAAGAGGAGGCAGGAAGAGTGTAGGAGCCAAGAGGATGGAGAACACCAAGGGAATAAAGCCTTCTAAACACAGCAGACCAATGCGCAGATGAACTCACCGAGTCTACGGCAGCACGCACAGGGCCCGGACAGGTCTATTTCAGATGGGGTCCTAGAGCTGAGAGAAGAAGTGGAGACAGGTCTGCATTCATAAACCAGAAGCTAGTTCCGATTGATAACGATTTGCAAATGAAAAATCAGTTTTCTCCAAGGGAGTCTCACTGGGGAAACAAACCACTCTAAAAGGCAGGCCACATGCCCAGCACTAGATGACCAACACAAACTCAAGAGCATCTTTGGAGGTAGTTCTTTGTCTCACAATGTTGTGTCAGGGCACTTTTTATACCTTACAGGTCCTTTGCATATATATAATAGTTTCCAGCTTTGTGTTTTTATGGGATTCTTGTGTGTGCAAACATGTGCGTCTGTGTCTGTATGTGTTTCTTGTGCTTTTTCTCTGGCTCATTTCTTTCATTTCTCTTTTCATTTCATTGTTTTTTCCTATTCTAAACTTTTTGTTTTTGTTTTATCTTATTCTGTTTATTGTTATTCCTTAGATGCCTGTTTGTTTTCTAATAAGTGATGGAAAGTGTGGATCTAGATGGAAGGAAAGATGGGGAGGAACTCAGAGGAGTCAGGAGAGGGGAGACTGTAATCAGAATATATTGTATGAAAAAACTATTTTCAATAAAAGAAAAAAGGAACTCCATTTGTGACTTTTCAAATACTGAACCATCTCTACTTTTCTACTTAGAAATTATTTTTAGTATACTCCTGGAATTAACTTCAAATGTTTTTCAAAACTTTTAATATTTCTATTCATAAGTTATATTAGACTTTTGGTTTTTTGTTCAACTCAGCATTATTTTAACCTCATAAAATGATCTGGATAGCTGTTCAGCTTTCATCGCATTAGTAAAATATTAATAGGAATTGTGTGCTCTTAAGAGTTACAGAAACAAATTTTGTTTGTAATTTTCCCTAAAGTTAATTATTAATTTTTGCTTTGGTTAGTTTCAGGATTTTGGCCTATCTTGTATTATACATTTCTAAATTTTATTTTATTGGAGGTTTTTTGGTTGTTGTCTTCTTTTTTTGTTTGTTTGTTTTTCAAGACAGGGTTTCTCTGTGTACCCTTGGCTGTCCTGGAACCTGCTGTGTAGACCAAGCTGATCTTGAACTTATCCTGATCCACCTGCCTTTGCCTCCCAAGTGTTGAGATTAAATGCATGTGCCACCACTACCTGGCTATTGTTGGAGTTATTGATATGCTCTTTTTTTTTTTTTTTAACAAAACAGATGGTCAATTTTGGTATGGTCTAAATATAGTTAAATAGAGACCTTTCCTAAGTCTGGCACTTATCAAAATTTCATTTACACATGTCTATCAGATTGCTGCAACTGTATTGGTAGAAGAGGAGTATTCTAAAGGGCATTTGCGTCCTTCCCCTCAGCTGTCAAACTATTGAAACAATTGGCCATGAAGAAATGAAATTTCCCTAGAGATCCAATGCTGGGGGGAGGAAGAGCTGGAACCCCGGTGCCTGCCAGAGGAAACTGCCTCCCAGGAAGAGTTCTAACAATTTACTGGACCACCTCACAGGACAAACTGAGGCTTGGACAATGACTAGTCTGTGATGGGTAGAACGACACCTTGACCAGGAGTGTTTAGCTATAAGTACCTCTTGCCTTCTGTTTAAACTTAAATTTTTTTTGTTTTGTTTTGTTTTTCGAGACTAGGTTTCTCTGTGTAGCTTTGGAGTCTATCCTGGAACTCGCTCTGTAGCCCAGGCTGGCCTCGAACTCACAGAGATCCACCGGCCTCTGCCTCCCAAGTGCTGGGATTAAAGGGGTGCGCCACCACTGCCTGGCTAAACTTAGCTTCTTATCAGTACCCCCGAAGACAGACTGGGGCAAGGGGCAGTCACAGGACCCCTTTACTCCTCTTTCCAGTGTGGTCATTGTTAATAAATCTCCTTTCTCTGTTTTTCATGAAAAACAAACATAAACAAACAAAAACCCTGGCTTCCCCTTAGCCCCCATTCCTCCTCACAAAATTCTAATTTGCTCTTTCACTCTTCTGCAGTAGTCAACTTGCCCAAACTTCTCTAGCTGTTGGGTACTGTGGTCCCTCTCAATAAAATTCTAGCCACGGAGCAACTTGTACTAAAGTTGGTTGGTGATGTGATTCACGAATACACAGCCTGGGCCACCTTAGGACTCTTATATGCTCTAAATGCTTTTGTCTCATGGGCTTTGCTACATACAGTGTTGCTCTAGAATGTCTCCTGTGGTGGTTTGAATAAGAATAGTGCCCACAGACTCATAGATTTGATAGCTTATGCATTAGGGGGAAGTGTGTCACTAGGGGTGGACTTTGAGGTTTCAGATGCTCAAGCCAGGCTCTTTCTTCCTGCAGCATGCTGATCTAGATATAGAACTCTGCTACTTCTCCAGCACCATGTCTGCCTGCATGCTACCATGCTTCCCACCATGATGATAATGAACTAAGTCTCTGTGGTAGTTTGAATGTAATTGGTTCATAGGGAGTAATACTATTAGGAGGTATGGCCTTGTTGAAGTATTTGTGGCCTTGTTGGAGGAAGTGTGTCACTGTGAGGGTGGGCTTTGAGGTCTCCTATGCTCAAGCTATGCTTAGTTCAGATCATTTCCTGTTGTCTGCAGATAAATATATATTAACTCTCAGCTCCTTTTCCAGGACCATATCTGCCTGCATGCCACTATCTCCTGCCATGATGATAATGCACTAAACCTCCGAAACTGTAAGCCAACCCCAATTAAATGTTTTCCTTTATATAAGTTGCTGTGGTCATGGTGTCCATTCATAGCAATAGAAACCCTAACTAAGACAGAAGTTGGTATCAGGGACTGGGGTATTGCTGTGATAGGCCTGACAATGCTTCTGTTTAAAGGAATATGGACCTTGGTATTGTAGATTAGAAAAGCACTTAAATGCTTTAAATGCTGCTTAATGGTCAGTCCTAGTAGGAGCATGGAAGACAGTGGTGCTGAGCATCATTTGATGAACTGTGGGGGCCTGGATCAAGAGGTTTCAGGGGAGAAGAATATTAATATGTGGCCTAGAGATCATTCTTGTGATATTTTGGTAAAGAATGCGGCTGCTTTATGCACTTGTCCAAAGAGTCTGCTTGAGGCTAAAGTGAAGAGATTTGGATTAATTCCTGGGCAGAGGAAATCTCAAAACAGCCTAGTATAGATTTTGTCATATGGTTACTAGTGTTCATGCTTATAAAGATTTTTAATAAAAAGGAACAAGCTGAGCAAGGGGAAATGCACAATGAACAATTTGAGGAGAAAAAGAGCATCAAGAAGTGGAATAAAACTAAGTCCTGTGTTTAAGGAGATAAACAAATTAAGAAATGGAAAAAACGGAGTGGTGATCTCAGAGAAAGATTCCATCCAGCTAAGTTTTCAACTTGTAAAAAGGAATTAAAGAAAAGCTTAGAGCCAGGTGTGGTTGTGCATGTCTTTAATCCCAGCACTGGGAAGGCAGAGGCTGGCAGATCTCTGAGTTTGAGCCCAGCATGATCTACAAAGCAAGTTCCAGGACAGTCAAACTTAGACAGTGAAGGAAACCATGGAAAACAGAAAGCTGATGAAGAGGTAATGGAATCAGGGGGCTATGTTCCAGCCCCAGCAAGCAACAGAACTTGGCAGCTTTGGCCACATGGTTATGATTGTAGAGTCAAGGATAGAAGAAAGGGGCTATGGAATCTTCCTCCATGACTAAGGAAAGCCACTGAGGCAAAGCATGTGGAAGGGGTGTCTCTGCACAGAGGCCTAGAGAGGCCATTGCATGAAGCTGTGAAGGTGAAGCCTGAATTGCCTTAGAGAACCCAAGATGTTGGAGATGCCACAGCCATGGGATACCTGCCAAGGAAAGCTGCTAACAGGGAAAGGAACCAGCCCAAGAGAAAGAAGTGTGTTTCAGTCAACAAAGCTGAAAGGAGCTGGAGATCTTAAGAGCCTTTTGACATCAGACATGGAGCTGCAGAGTTTAGAGTTAGACCAGCTGGTTTTCTGTCTTGCCTTGGTCCAATATTTCCCCACTACGCTCCCTTCCCTATGTTTTGGAATTGTAATGTACACCCTGTGCCATTATATTTTGGAAGGATGTGATCTGCTTTTTTATTTTAATTTTATAGGGGATTATAGTTAATAATCTCAGAAGAGACTTTGAACTTTAGACTTTAAAACACTGTTGAGACTGTCATAGACTATGGGGACTTTTGAAATTGGACCAAATGCATTTTGGATTATGATATGGTTATAAGCTTATGGGTGCCAGGGAGTAGAATGTGGTAGTTTGAACATAATTAGCCTCCATAAGCTCATAGGGAGTGGTGCTATTAGGAGGTGTGGCTTTGTTGAAGTATGCATGGCCTTATTGGAGGAAGTGTGTTGCTATGGGGTGGGCTTTGAGATCTCCTGTGCTAAAGTTATGCCTAGCTCAGTTCGCTTCCTGTTGCTTGTATATCAAGATGTATTAACTCTCAGCACCTTCTCCAGCACCATGTCTGTCGGCCTGCCGCCGTGTCCTGCCATGATGATAACAGACTAAACCTCTGAAAGTGTAAGACACCCAATTAAATGTTTTCCTTTGTAAAAGTTGCTATGGTTATGGTGTCTCTTCACAGCAATGGAAACCCTAAGACAACATCTGAAACAGTAAGCCAGCCCCAGTTAAATGTTTTCTTATATGAGTTGCCATGGTCATGGTGTCTCTTCACAGCAAAAGAAACCTTAACTAAGACAGAAGTTGGTACCCAGGATTGATATTGCTGTGATAGGCCTGACCTTGCTTTGTTTGGTGGAATATGGACTTTGGGACTTAGGAATGCAGTTGTCTAGGAATGTGACAGCCAGCCCAACCTGATGAAACCATGTTTACCTGTTCTCATCCCAGTCATTAGAGACACTTCCCCCAGAGTGCTCAGACCTGTGTAATAATTTACATGTAAATCTCCTGTGATGGCTAAAGAAACTCAGTATGGTACCAGGCATCCCTTAAGGGCCACTGACCTTTGCCTTGAAATGCCTGTGAGATCCTAGTGGCCTGCAGGTGAGATATGAATAGGATAATGGTGTTCCTGCTTTCTACTTTTGTAAACCTTGCTTTTGACTGTGGTACTGGGATGAGTGGTCTTTTTATTATTTTACAGTGGGAAAGAGAAACAACTGAGGGGAATACAACAATTTCCTTGCCCAGCTATAGATTCCACAGATCATTGTAATGTCCACCTTTGTTATCCACCTGAATAAACCCTTCCTTTGTCTCCCTTTGGCATGTCATGCTGTTTGCCTCTAAGGCTGCCATCCTTCTGTTAACAGCAAGAATAAATTCATTTCATCTAAATTTGAATTGAGTCTAAGTCTTTGGTCTTTCCCAGTGGATTTGAATGCCACAAACAGCTGAATACCTAGCAGGGCTTAATGGGCCATACTAGTAGAAGCATGGAAGATAGTGGTACTGAGGGTGATTTGAGCTTTGGGGGTCCCAGCTCAAGAGGTTTCAGAGGAGAAGTATATTAGTACATGGCCTAGAGACCATTCTTGTGATATTTTGGCAAAGAATGTGGCTGCTTTCTGTCCTTGTCCAAAAAAAATCTGCTTCAGGCTAACTTGAAGAGTTATTGATCAACAGCTTTGGCAAAGGAGATTTCCAGGCAGCTGTGTTGCTTGGTTATTTGTAGCTACTATAATCAATGATGGAATGGAGCCATCTGAGCAAGAAAAAAAAATACAAAATGTACAGTTTGAGGCAAAAAAGAGCACTAGAAGTGTAATGGCATTAAGTCCGGTGCTCAAAGAGATAAAAAATTTAAAGAAAAACCTGATGCTAAATGGAATGAAGGGAGTAGTGACCTCAGGGCAAGACCCCACCCAGCTAAGTTTCCAACTTGTGAAAAGGAATTAAAGAAAAGTTTAGGGCTGGGTGTGGTGGGGCACACTTTTAATCCTAGCATGTGGAGTCAGTCATGTGGATCTCTGAGTTTGAGGCCAGCCTGGTCTACAGAGTGAGTTCCAGGTCAGCCAAGCTTAGGCAGTGTCGCGTCCGCCTCGACCAGCAAGGAAGACGCAACACCAGGCTCTTCTCCAAGCAGTTTATTCAGGAACCTTGAACAATCTTCTGACCCCAGGGAAAGCCATCTTCAGACTCTCTCTGACCCTGGGGAAAGCCAGCCCACGCCCTTTATAGCCACTGGGCAACCAACCCTGTAGTGCCACGTGAACAATGCCGATAGGGTCAGACATACGCAAGCAAGCCAGATTAGGTCCAGGTGCTCGGAAGCAAGCCAGATCCTAGCTTTAGCCAAATAAGGAGTTGATTATCCCAGAGAACACCTGCCATCGGGAAGGCGGAAGCTGGACGCCGGCGCCATCTTTGAGGCGCGGCCATGCACGGCTCTCTACAAGGCAGTGAAGGAAACAATTGAAAACAGAAAGCTAGTGAAATGTATTTGAACAAGGAGGCCATGTTCCAGCCTCAGCAAGCGGCAGAACTTGGCAACTTCAGCCACACAGTTCTGGCTTTAGAGTCAAGGATAGAAGAAAGAGGTTACAGAATCTCCCTCTGAGACTAAGGAAAGCCATTGAGGCCAAGTGTGTATCAGGGATGTCCATGCATTGAGGCCCAGAGAGACCTTTGTGTGAAGCTGCAAAGGTGAAGCCTATCCTCTCCTGCCTAGCTATTGACCATTCAACTCTTTATTAAGCCAATCAGAAGGTGCCTTAAGCAGGTGAGATAAAACACCAACACATCATCACACAGTGTGAGCAAATATTCCTCAACAACATCCTCTGAAGGCTTATTGCAGGACACTATTCTTATGTCTACTCACCACAGGTAGGGAACCAATAACAGACCAAAGTACCAATACCACCAATGTCCAACTTGGTGAATCAATGTGTCTTATTGGGGTTATTTCCAGGAATGTGGGTGAGGGGGTACTTACAGGAGCAGAAATGACTCAAAGACAGCTATACATTAAAAGCCCACTCCAGCGGGAGTGACAGCTCACAAAAGTGGGAACTGGAGCATGCTCCACAGCTGCAGTCATCTTAACAGGTTGGAGATCCATCTTTCCAGGTGGATCAGTTGTGCTAAGCCTCTTCCAGGTGGCTTGGCTGGTGTCTGTCTCCACCAGACACTTAAACTGGTGGGGAGCTCAGCTTGTCTGAAAGTGTCTCTCGGCAATCTGTATAGCTTATATTGCTTGAGAGAAAGGGGAGCCTAGTGAATCTAGTCAGCTTCAGGGACTTCCTAAAGCTATTGAGTTGTTCCCTTCTTAAGATTAACAGCATAACAGAATGTTTGCTGTTTCCTGAGTATGCTCTGTTGTTTCCCACACACCCCTTTTCATAGCCTGCCTCTTAACAAGCTTCCCCGGAAAACAGATGGTTTTATCTTGGAATATGCTGCACCACAAGGCCCAGATGTTAAAGACTTTGTCTTTAGCTTTACACTGTTTTGGACAGTGATGGAAGAGGTAGTGTGTGGTGAAAAGTTCTAGGCAATATAGGGGTGTGCCCCTCAAGGAGATATTGAGTATCTCAGATAGGATTTCCATTGCTGTGAAGAGACACCAGGAGCATGACAACTTTTATAAAGGAAAACATTTAATTGAGTGGCTTACAGTTCAGAGGTGTTGTCCATTATCTTCATGGTGGGAAACATGGTGGCATGTAGGCAGACATGGTGCTGGAGAAGGAGCTGAGAGTTCTGTATCTTAATCTACAGGCAGCAGGAGGTGAATTGACTTGCGCTTCGGAAACCTCAAAGCCCATCCCCTAGTGACATACCCCTCCAACAGGCCACACCTACTCCAACGAGGCCACACTTCTTTTTTTTTTTTTTTTTGAGAGAAATTTTTTTTCCTTTTTTTTTTTTTTATTAATTTATTTTGCAATACAATTCAGTTCTACATATCAGCCACGGATTCCCTTGTTCTCCCCCCTCCCGTCCCCCTCACCTTCCCCCCAACCCCCCCCCCCCCCATTCCCATCTCCTCCAGGGCAAAGCCTTCCCCACAGACTGAGGTCAACCTGGTAGACTCAGTCCAGGTAGGTCTAGTCCCCTCCTCCCAGGCCGAGCCAAACAATCCTGCATAGGCCCCAGGTTTCAAACAGCCAACTCATGCAATGAGCACAAGATCTGGTCCCATTGCCTGGATGCCTCCCAAACAGATCAAGCCAATCAACTGTCTCATCCATTCAGAGGGCCTGATCCAGTGGGGACCCCTCAGCCATTGGTTCATAGTTCATGTGTTTCCATTCATTTGGCTATTTGTCCCTGTGCTTTATCCAACCTTGGTCTCAACAATTCTCGCTCATATAAACCCTCCTCATTCTCGCTAATTGGACTCCCAGAGATCCACCCGGGGCCTAGTCATGGATCTCTGCATCCAGATCCCTCAGTAGTTGGATGAGGTTTCTAGCACAACAATTAGGGTGTTTGGCCATCCCATCACCAGAGTAGGTCAGTTCGGGCTGTCTCTCGACCACTGCCAGCAGTCTGTTGTGTGGGTATCTTTGTGGATTTCTGTGGGCCTCTCTAGCACTTTGCTTCTTCCTATTCTCATGTGGTCTTTATTTACCATGGTCTCCTATTCCTTGTTCTCCCTCTCTGTTGTTGATCTAGCTGGGATCTCCCGCTCCCCCAAGCTCTCTTTCCCTCAACCCTCGCCTTTCATTACCCCCACTCATGTCCAGGCTGTTCATGTAGATCTCATTCCATTTCTCTGTCATTGGGTGATCCCTGTGTCTTTCTTGGGGTCCTGTTTTCCAGGTAGCCTCCCTGGTGATGTGAGTAGCAGACAAGTCATCCTTGTTTCATGTCTAGTATCCTGCTATGAGTGACTACATACCATGTTTGTCTTTCTGAGTCTGGGTTACCTCACTCAGGATCATTTTTTCTAGATCCATCCATTTGTCTGCAAACCTCATGATGCCATTGTTTTTCTCTGCTGAGTAGTATTCCATTGTGTATATGTACCACATTTTGTTTATCCATTCTTCAGTTGAAGGGCATCTGGGTTGTTTCCATGTTCTGGCTATTACAAACAATGCTGATATGAACATAGCTGAACAAGTGCTCTTATGGTGTGGTTGAGCATTTCTTGGGTATATGCCCAAGAGTGGTATAGCTGGATCTTGGGGGAGATTGATTCCCAATTTTCTAAGAAAGCGCCATATTGATTTCCAGAGTGGTTGTACAAGCTTGCATTCCCACCAGCAGTGGAGGAGAGTTCCCCTAGCTCCACATCCTCTCCAGCATAAGGTGTCTTCAGTGTTTTTGATCTTAGCCATTCTGACAGGCGTAAGGTGGTATCTCAGAGTTGTTTTGATTTGCATTTCCCTGATGATTAGGGATGTTGAGCAGTTCCTTAAATGTCTTTCGGCCATTTGAGTTTCCTCTGTTGAGAATTCTCTGTTTAGTTCTATAGCCCATTTCTTAATTGGACTGTTGGGCATTTTGATGTCTAATTTCTTGAATTCCTTATATATTCTGGATATCAGTCCTCTGTCAGATGTGGGGTTGGTGAAGATCTTTTCCCATTCTGTAGGCTGTCGCTTTGCCTTGTTGACCGTATCCTTTGCTCTACAAAAGCTTCTCAGTTTCAAGAGGTCCCATTGATTGATTGTTTGTCTCAGAGTCTGTGCTACTGGTGTTCTATTTAGGAAGTAGTCTCCTATGCCAATGCGTTCAAGACTACTTCCTACTTTCTCTTCTAGCAGGTTCAGAGTAGCTGGATTTATGTTGAGGTCCTTGATCCACTTGGACTTAAGTTTTGTGCACGGTGATAGATATGGATCTATTTGCAGCCTTCTACATGTTGATATCCAGTTTTGCCAGCACCATTTGTTGAAGATGCTTTCTTTTTTCCATTGTGCACTTTTGAGGCCACACTTCTTAATAGTGCCATTACCTATGGGCCTCTTGGGACCATTTTCTTTCAAACCACCACAGTGGGCCTCTGGTCTTTTTTCTTCTCATTTGCTTCCTGACTTCCATGAGGTAAGGAACTTCATCTATTCCGTTCTTATAGTGATCCGCCTTGTCCACAAAGTTGAAATGATGGGCCAGTTGACCATGGATAGGAACTTCCAAGATTATGAGACAAAATAAAGCCTTTCCTTTAAAAAAAATAATTATCTCAGATATTCTGTTATGGTAGCCCCAAATGTGACATGTGCTCCCTCCTGCATTTGAAAAATTAGGTATATTTTAAGAGTGTATTGATAGAAAAACTGGTTTGTTGTGCACCCACCATTAGCATTTATGTTCAAGTTTTTCTTCTGAGCTTAAAATAAATTAAAATTTATAGAATTTTCGTTGATCCCTTAGAGTCTCCTGCACCTTAGACTCTGTACCCATTGGGCTTTGTGGAAATGTGGACTCTAAACCTTGGCCATTCCCAGTTGGCACAGCTCCTCCATTCTCTTCTCTCATTATTTTCTTGAGTCAAAAATCCCAGTACATTGCCTGAACTGATGTGTAATTCCTGACCTCAGTCTATCTTCCCCACTTGGCCTTACAAGTCCTGAAATTACAGGCATGTGCTATTACACAACGCTTGGCCAGGCTCCTCATTTATTTCTTACAATGAGAGGTGGTGGTGGTGGTGGTGGTGGTGGTGGTGGTGGTGGTGGTGGGTGTGAGAGAGAGACTTTGTTCTGAAAGGCTGTTTAGGGTTTACAGAAAGTACTCAGTATTGTCAATTAAAAGTCCACTGTTGACATTAGCGACCACTCTCTGTGTGTCTATCCTATGAGCACTGACAATTGTCTAATAATATATGTCCACCCTCACAGTCTCACTGTGAATATTTTCACTGTCCAGAACTCCCTTTCCTCCCTTACTCATCTCTCCAGTTGATCCTTGACAACAACCATTCTGTTTCCTACTGGGAGTCTCATTCACCCAGGCTAACCTCAAACTCACTATATAGTTGAGGATAACCTTGAACTCCTGATCCTCCTACCTCCACTCCTTAAGTACTGGGGTTAAAGGTGTGTGTGCCATCACACTAAGTTTAGGCAGTGATGGGGATCATATGGAAGAGCAGGACTTGGAACTGAAGCATCAGTATTAACGTACAAAAGAAGCCAGTCTGCAGAGAAAGTCTGGAAGTCCTCCCTTACCCAGGCTTCTTGTATTGAACAGAGCACGCAGAGGAAAGCCCACGGTAAACAACTGGGAGAGGTGGGTACAATGCCAATGTTCTTTTAAAGGAATATACACTCTGTGGCCAATTTTTTCCTCTTTGCTCACTATCCTACTCCCGTGTTGAGAAGGGCTATTCTTTCTTAACAGAGTGTCTCTATTTCTGTTTCTAATTATGTGTCCCTGGTAGAGTCCTTTGTCCTGTGTCACAAGAATTTGAAATCAGGTTCTCTCTGAAATCACATCCATGTCCTGGCACTAAGCATGCTTTTCCTTTTCCTTTTCTTTATCCCTTTTTCAGATATTTCCTCAAAGCCTAAGCATGAACTCTGAATTTTCTGAAGCTCTGAACTTTCTCAGTGTTTCCCTGAAAGACCCTTGCCCCTGACCCCCACCCCCAACTTCCTACAGGTGCTTGATAAGCCAAAGGGCCAGTTTAAAAGACATGGTTTTCTCCCTTCCTCTTCATCTCCCTCCTTCCAGCAGCTGCCAATACTTACAACTTTCTTGCCCTGATGTTTTTCTCTCTGACTCTAATAAAATTGTTCTTGAGTCACCTTTTGAGTCAATTTTTTTTGAAAAATAACTTTATTAGTAAGTCTAAGAATCCAAATGGTAATACCAGATTCCCTGACAACGCTTGGTAAACACTCTACCAACTGAGCTACATTCCCAGGCTCTCACCTGTCCAGGATTTATTTATTTATTTATTTATTTATTTATTTATTTATTTATTTATTTATTTATTTTAATTTCAAGCTGTAGCCAAGACATTCTTGGAATTCACTATGCAGCCAAAGTTGGACTTGGTCCCCTGCCCCTCCTGCCTCCACCTTCTGACTAGGAGTACAGACATGAACCCTACCTGGCTCCATTTCCTGTCTTTGTAATTTTTTTTTCCCCAGTGTTCCTCAGAGCTGGAATCAAAAAGTCTTTCTGGAATGGCATCCATAACTCAATCGTGTACACTCTGGACTCCTCTCTACTCAGTTCTGTTTTCTTGGAATTCCTGTCCCATTGTCCGCATACACCACAGCTCACTTGTCCATTTCCCTGGAAAAGCATGGGCGTTTCTTTCGTGTTTGTGGACTTATGTGAATGAAGCCTTTTCTGTTGGTTCACCATGAGTCAGGAAATTCAGCATAGCTGACTTTGGAAACCTAGACTTTCTTAATGTAGACAGGAACTCAGTCATTGGGGGAAAGAAAAAAGTGCGTGTATGAGGAGGGTCTCTTTCGGAGGGGGGGTCTCTTTTGTCAGTTGAGTGTTTACTGTGTGAAATGAGGTCCAGAGGAGATGGGAACAGTAGTGTCTTAGTTTTAAAGATTTTAATTCCAGATTCAGTTTAGGGGTGGACAAGACTTGACATGATTGGAGTTTTCGATAACATTTGTAGCCAGTAACCTATGGTAAGGACATAGGCCTTGCTATGGTGAACAGTGTTTTGGGTTGACACACAGTGAGGTATTTCTATTTATTCCTATTTTATTTTGTTTTCTAATATTTTATTTTATGTGTGTGGGCATTTTGCCTGCATGTAGTCTGTGCCTGGTGCCTAAGGAGACCAGAGATGGAGTCAGATCCCCTGGAACTGGAATTACGAAGAGTTGGTTGTGAATTACCATGTGGGTGCTAGGAACCAAACCCAACTTCTCCCGAAAACCATCCACAGCTCTTAACTGTTGAGACATCTCCAGTTTTTTAATTAATTGTTTTTTAAAACTAATTCCACAGGTGTATATAACATATTTGATGAGTTCACCTCTTTATCACCTTCTCTTGTTTTCACACTCTCTTGCAGAATGTCTTTCTTCTCTATTGGTTCCCATCACGTTCTGTTTGTTTTGTTTTATTTAGATTTATTTAATTTTTTTATTCTTTTTAGATAAATTATTATTTTTTAGAAGCATAAATATTTATTTGTAACAAAGGAGTTTGGGTACTGTGTTGAAAATCTACAACTTCTTGTTAAATTCACATTTGCACTTCACCCTTTTAAACAAATATTTATAATCATTATTTTATACAGATATAGATATGTAACTACAACATCGAGTTCAGTGGTCCTTCAGCATTTTCCACTTAAATGGGGTTTTTTTTTGAACATAAAAACAGGTTATAATTCTAAAGTCCAGAGTTATTTGAAACTGGAAAAATATTTTCTCTGTAGAAAATAGTAAAGATGATAACATATTTAATTTATGTATATGAGTGCTCTATTTGCATGTATGCCTATACACTAGAAGAGGGCATCAGATCCCACTATAGATGGCTGAGCCACCATGTGGTTGCTGGGAATTGAACTCAGGACCTCTGGATGAACAGTCAGAGTTTAAGATGGCTTAACCGCTGAGCCGTCTCTCCAGCCCCATTTTCTTAGTTTTTGACCCACTGTGTTTGCCCAGATGAGCACGGGTGGGAGATGATTTTCTGAAAGATGGGCCTCTTACCAGTGGATACAGTGCTGCATAAAACGTCTCTCTCTTCTTGCTTTTGTTTTCTAGCCTTTTACATATTCTGGTTCATTTGTAAGTTGATTTTGGTTGGATCTTGACATAGATTTTAACCTCTTGACTGTGTATGATCATGCCATTCACGGGTGCTAAAAGGCATGATATTTTATAGCTACAGTTGGGAAACCTTAATACACATCATTAATCCTTTGTTAAATGATTACCTCAACGTTAATCCTATACAAATATCTCATAATCGAGTGGCCACTAGATTGCAGTGCAAAGTCTGCTGAGTAGTGCCTGCACAGTGAGTGACATGATGGGACAAGTAATCAGAACTCAGAAATCCTCTGTGGTAGACACAGTAAAGACAAGATTTATTCCAGAACCGGGAAAACTGAGTCAGAGCAAAGCCCTTTGTCAGGAACTTGGGTTTAATTAGTTAGCTATTTCTGTGTAAGAAGTCACTTATTTGCTGACGACTTTGTAGGGATGGAACTGGCTGGCCTGTCTGTCTCTGCTCAACTTGGTGGCATCTGGCCTTGCTATCATCTTTGAGTGGGGTGGGATGGGAGGGGAGGCTGGGACCCCTCTTCTGAAGAGGTCTACGCTCACCTTGACTAAGCTTGTTCACAGGGTCACCAGGGGTAGCTTCCCAGAGACTCTGCTGGTGGTATGTGTTTGCTGTTACATTATCCTGGCCAAAACAAATCACCAGGACAAAAGGAGAGCTGAAATGCAGAGAGACACCACTTTTTGACGGGAGAGAGTTATTGAGTTTTTTTGTTTGTTTGTTTTTTTAAGAGCCATGGTGGCTTTAAAGAAAAAATCCAGAAGGTTCAACAAGAGCTTTGCCTTTGCTTTTGCTTAGGTATTTTCTGATACCTAGCAATGATAGCCTCACAAATCTCTTCTTGGCTTGTATTTTTAAGAAATTTGTCTTTCTGACTTTCAGGTAAATATGTATAAATAATTAGCTTTACTTTGTTAGAAATACATACTACGTTGAGAATAAAGAATCCAGATAAAGAATGAAATGAGAGTTGTGGTCTCATTTTACCCCTTTTAACATTCCCATTTCAATTTATCAAAGAAAAAAAAAAGATCGTGTGGAAACAGGCAGTAAAGAAGGTTCTCTATTGGGAGACATCATAGATATCAGTAGATAGATAGATAGCTATAGATAGCTATATTGTCATTTAAACTGTTAACATTCTATTTTATTTATTTATTTATTTATTTATTTCCAGAGCTGAGGACTAAACCCAGGGCCTTGTGCTTGCTAGGCAAGTGCTCTACCACTGAGCTAAATCCCCAACCCCTAACATTCTATTTTTAGAAGACACTATTTGTAGCTGGAAGTTTTCTCCTGTGTCCTGCCTGGTCTGCAGCCACTCAGACCCCAATAAACACACAAAGGCTTATATTAATTATGAACTGTATGGCCATTAGCTCAGGCTTATTACTGACTAGCTCTTACACTTAAATTAACCCATAATTCTTATTTTTGTTATCCACATGGCTTGGTACCTTTTCTCAGTTCTGCCTTGTTATCTTGCTTCCTCTGTGTCTGGCTGGCGACTGCTGACTCAGCCTTCCTCTTCCCAGAGTTCTCCTTGTCTGCTTATCCTACTTATACTTCCTACCTGGCTACTGGCCAATCAGCATTTTATTTATCAACCAATCAGAGCAACACACATTCATAGTATACAGAACAATATTCCACAGCAACTATTAACCCCTTCATATATCCTTGTTTCTAATGAAACTACTTGTAGCCTAGTTAAGTAAAGATGGCTACTGACAAGAAACGTCCATCTAGGAGATATCCCCAGAGCACCCAGGAGACAAGGAGCTAAATATGAGGGAACCGTGAAGACCACAGCTACACCTTGGTGGCTGAGACGTAGATAACATTCTGTAATGGTAAAGTGTGGTGGTATAGTGTTCCCCAAAATATTGTACACCCTAATAAACTTATCTGGGGTCAGAGAACAGAACAGCCACTAGATATAGAGGCCAGAAAATGGTGGCACACATGCCTTTAATCCTATCACTTGGGAGGCAGAGATCCATTCAGATATCTGTGAGTTCAAGGCCACACTGGAAACAGCCAGGCATGGTGACTCACGCCTTTAATCCCAAGAAGTGAGCCTTTAATCCCAGGAAGTAATGGCAGGAGGCAGAAAGGTTTTTAAGGCGTGAGGACAAGGAACTAGAGCTGGTTAAGCTTTTAGGCTTTTGAGCAGCACAGTTCAGCTGAGAGGCATCCAGTCTGAGGAAACAGGATCACCTGAGGAATTGGTGAGGTGAGGAAGCTGTGGCTTGTTCTGCTTCTCTGACCTTCCAGTGTTTATCCCAATAACTGGCCTCAGGTTTGATTTTATTAATAAGACCATTTAAGATTCATGCTACAGTAAAGCTAGAAGTTAATCATGGAAATGTGAGAACCAAGAGAGCTCAGTATAATGAATGGCACCCAAGGAGCCCGCAAGGTCAAAGTGTAGTAACACTGGCCAAGTGAGTAACAGCCAAAGGTTAAAAATAGAGTCAGAGATGAATGGGGAGGGGCATTATGGGAGGGAGGCTTCAACCCTAACTTGGTTAGCAGCACATGAACATTGCATGATCATCTCCTTGTTTGGATAAGGATGTCATGCATACAGCACACAGACCCTCCATTGGCTTTGCCCAAGAGAATTAACCAATCCCAGTAGAGATCACCGCAGGCTCTGTGCAGCTTCTGCTCTCTTTTATGAGATCAGCTTCCTTACATGGAAGTCTGTTGAACTTAGTTGCCGAAGAAGAAATGATACACGAAAGGACAATTGTGCCTCATATCTGTTTCTATACCTTGCCCTATAAAAACCCTAGATAAATGATATCTGTGTCCTTTTTTCTGTTGGAAACCCTCCTTCTCTTGGGAGTTCCAGTTTTCCTTAATTTTCAGTTTTCCTTAATTTCTCACTGCTCTGTAATAATTCTTTCAAAATTTTGAAGAGATTTATTTGTTTTATGTGTGTGAATGTTTGCCCACATGTATGTCTGTTTGACTATGTGTGTGCAGTGCCTGAGGAGGACAGAAGAGGGGTATGGATCACCAGGAGAGGAGTTACAGATGGTTGTTACAGCTGCCATGTGAGTGTAGGGAATCAAACCACCACGGTCCTCTGGAAGAGCGGCTGGTGCTCTTTACTGCTGAGCCATTACTCCAGTCTCCTGTAATAATTTGCAATAAAGTCTGCTTCCCCTTGGCTTACTCCCAAGACAGTCCCCATCTTCACTCTAACTGCCCTAAGACAACAAACGTGGACCCTCTGTTACAAATGGAACCTTGATACTCTGAGGATCAGGCGTCTTAGAACTCTGGGCAATCCTCATTTGGGTAAGATGGGGCTTGTCATTCACCAAAAACCCTGCATCAAGACCATGACAATAAATAAACAATAAAATAAAGTATAAAACACATATTTTGGCTCATGGTTCCAGATTTTTCCATCCATGGATTCCTGTGTTAGCTGCCAGAGTGAAGCAGAGTACCATCGTTGTAACAGCATGAATAGAAAGCTGTTTCATAATGACCATGAAGCAAAAAAAAACGAAACAGAAAAGAAATCCTTAAAAGGTAGAGCTTCCGGGGACTGGAGAGATGGCTCAGAGGTTAAGAGCACTGGTGCTCTTCCAGAGGTCCTGAGTTCAAGGTAACCTCATGGTGGCTCACAACCGTCTATAATGGGATCTGATGCCCTCTTCTGGTGTGCAGGTGTACACATAGATATATATAAAATAAATAAATGAATCTCTAAATTTATTTTTTTAAGGTATAGCTTTCTAGGGCATAATTCTAATTACCTATTTCCTGCAACTGGACAATATCTTCAAAACTTCACACCACTCGGCAATGCTAAGTTCAATACAGGAGCCTTTCAGGGCTTATTTATATTCAAACCATGACAAGAATCTGTTGGGGCTTCTGAACTTCAGGAGTTGCTGTCTTTTGTAAATATGGTGGTTGCACCAGGTCCCATTTGTTCAGACAGGGACAGCATCTCTGTAGGAGGCAACTGATGTTTGGACTATATTCTATCTCCTACCAGGTTCTTGTTTTGCCCTCCCCAACAACGAAGTGGGCAGACAGCAAAGTGCTCAAAGGGGAGACACTTTATAGTTAATTCAGGATCAACAACCTTAAGTGAGAAAAACAGATCACATGCAGGAGTGACAAATGGAATGGATTGGAGCTCTTCTTAGCAGCAAGGTGCCATCTGAAAGCCTAGGAGTGTTATAGTTCCAAGAAGTGTTACAACTCTGTTTCCTGGATGACCAGTTACCTCTGTCAGTTCTCTCAGGCCACACTAGAGCAGCTGGCTTCATCTTTATTACCAGTTGGGTTGCAGACTTGGGACCCTAGCACACTGAGCTCTGCCCAGGTGGAGGAGCTCATCGGTGACCAATCAGAAGGCGCTTTCACTCAGCCACGGGCCAATCGCAGAAGTCCTTTCTGCAAGGGGCTATTTAAAGATGTGCTCCCTTGCTTCAGCAGCTGGATGTGCTGGTGGGGGTTTGTGACTGAGACTCAGGAGGTCATCTACCGCTTTGAGATACCTACCCCTGGTCTGGGCACCAGGAAGGTGGATGCGCTGACCGGCGCGGTACCCTCGGCATGCTCGGGCTCCGAGGTGAGCGCGACTGGTGGGGTGGGGGTGGGAGCTGAAATCGGGTGGCGGCAAGGTGGTCGCCCCAGGTAGAGACATAACCACCACTACCTGGGAGAGTGGTTCTTGGATTTCAGCCCCTTGGCCGCTGGAGGTCGGCAGCGAACCCTAAAGACAGACTGAAGCCAACCTCCAGCTTCTCTCTGCAGGCTCCCATGGCACCCCAGCCTCACACGTAAGCTGTCTCCCCGAGGCACAAAGCTCCAGTAAAGTCCCCAGACAGGCGATTACTCACTTCAGAGGCACCAGATTGCTGGGAACCTGTGTACTCTCCTGTCTCCTTGTTGCCTCTAGGTTGGTGTCAGGAGCTCCACAGAGAATCTGTGTTCCCAATTGCTGGATGCCACCCACTGACTAAGTAAAGGGTCCCGCGGGTCAGGGGACACCCCTCAAAACCTCCACATAGCACAACTGAATTAAAATGAAGTAGGTCATGGCATATCAGAGTGGGATATGAAAAGAAAGATGCCACTGCGTGCAAGTAGTAATTTTAAAACTAAAGCCATCCTTTATTACCTGACAGCCGAGGAACACAGAAAAGTCAGGTATTAGGGGAACTAAGGAAAACCCACTTTAAGCCACTTGTGAGATATTTGCTGTGACTTGAGATTTTCTCTTGCAGGAGTCTCTGGATTTGGACTGAGCAATAACTATTTACACACAGAGAAGCTATGAGTTCTCCTCTTTTCATATGAGCCTTCTTTCTTGGAGAATGCATGAGGTAAAGGAGAATGTACCAGAACTGCATTCTACCACTTTGCACAGGTAGGGCGAGCTTGGCATGGTGACCTGAGGTCTTTGGATAGGGCAAAGTTGTTGACACTGGGGCTACCATGGAAACTGGTTTACTAGTCACTTTCTCATGCATGGACACGCCTATCCATGCACATCCACTGCAAATAAATGGCTTGGTGTCTTACAATCTAGGACAGACACATTTGCGCACAGCAGCACAGGAAGTGGAGCAGGAAGGAGTGAGTCTCAGCTCTGGTAGTGTCTGTTGCAAACCTGCTTATGAGCTTTGTAGTGAAACATCTACTGGTTTGCCTGTTTGCAGGGAGGCAAGGTTGTGGAAAGGATTATTTTTCTGAGATCAATCTTTGCCACTTGGAATTACCATTTTTTCGTTAATATATGAAATGAATGTGTACCATAGAAGCAGGTAGGTTTCTCCACACCAAACAATAGGAAGTGCCCATTCTGCTGTTAGTGGGACGTGAGAGCTGGCAGGCTGAGATTGTTCTGTCGGTTTCCCATGATGCTCTATTGGGTTCACTCAAGTATGGCACACCTAGTCCACAGCACTGCTGGAGTTCTGCCCTGTCCTAAAAAGCCACAGTTCTGTCTGTCTTCTTGCTTCCTTTTCTGTACTTGCGTTTTTATAAAACCATCACGGGAGCCATCCCACCCCCAATGTCTGCTGCCTGTCTTGAATATCCTGGTCACAAACAGAGGTAGGTAACTAAAGGCTATTAAGGCCACTAAAGATGGCTCAAGGTAATTTGGCTCTGGACTTTCAACATTCTGATCTTTCAACATCATGGAAATTCAAATCCTTTAATCAGTTTTGCAGAAGGTTCAGCTGAAGATGTGACTCTTTCCAGGAACTTTTGTTCATACTGGTCACCACTTAGTTCTTGGTGGCCTTCCTTCCTTCCTTCCTTCCTTCCTTCCTTCCTTCCTTCCTTCCTTCCTTCTTTCCTTCCTTCCTTCTTTCCTTCCTTCCCTCCTTTCTTTTCTCTTGTCTTTAAAGCACTCAAACCAAATGATACAAGATGTGAGCTGTGTTGGGTTTGTAAGACACCAAGGATGCCACTCTTTCTCAATGAACAGAGGCACCTTGTGGATTTCCCAGGCTCTGCTGCCAGCATCTGCAACTCGGGCACGATGGCATATTACAGACAGGGTGGGAAAACCACAAGACAAAGAATTGAGAAAGTCACAGGGGAGAGTGGAGGGAAGGAGCCAGGAGAAGGCTTGGGAGGAGGGGGGGCATCAAAAATTGCCTTGCGATCTCCCTGAAAATACCTTTCCTTGAAAGTCGATTTAGGCACCTACTACCTGGGGCCTTCATCAAGTTCTTGGCTCCCTGACACCTCAATTTCCTCTTCTGTAAAATGGGAATTGTGAGATTTTGGATGCAGTGAGTTTACTCATTAAAAAACACTTCAAACTGTGTTGGACACTTTGGTGACTGCTGGTGAGTTTTGTCAACTTGACACAACCGGAACTCACCTAGGAAGAGGGAACCTCAATCAGATGGTCTGTGGACATGTCTGTAGTGTAGGGCATTTCCTTGTTAATGGTTGATTGGTGTAGGAGGGCCCAGGCCTCACCCATGGGCAGGTAGTGCTGGGTTAATAAGAAAGCAAGCTGAATAAGCCGTGGAGCAAGCCAGTGAGCAGCACACCTTCATGGTCTGTGCTTCAGTTCCTGCCTCCCACTTCTTGCTTCTGTTTCTGCCACGACTTCCATATATAATGTGACTGTGACTGGATTATGTCAGACAAATGAGCCCTTTCCTCTATGAGGTGGTCATGGTGGTTATCACAGCAATAGACAGCACACCACAAGACTTATTATTATCACCCTTTATTTATTTTTTTTAATATTCAGTGTTACCAGAGTCCCTGGTGTTTAACAAAGATTTGGTCAGATCTTCCTGGTGGAAAGTATTGTCCTTTGCTTCTCCGAGTCACATTTCCCTGTGGCAGTCTGTTCCTGGTTGAGCATGAGGATTTAAATTCAGCATTTCATGATCGGGGCCTACATCAAGGTTGATGTTGGACACACTTGGCTAAAATAGGACTCAGGAGTGACTGTCACACAATGAAGATGGAATCCACCAGGCAGTCTCATCAAGTGAAGCAGCTTCAGTATTCTTCATGGAAGGGGTAGTCCTTTTCATTGATTGCACTGTAACAACACAGATGGAGAGGAAATAGTCCACAGAAGCAAAGATGTGATAGGAGGGAGGCATTCTCATATGGTGCATTCAGCCATCTCTGCACTCTTCAGTCTCTTCCCCAACATGACTATGGACACAGGGCATGGTGGGGAGGGCATACAACATGACCCTCCCCCTAAAGTATAAGAGGAGTATTAAGGAAAGAGAGCCTGTAAACTATTAATGACATGGTCACCAGTAGATTTTCCTAATGAGGGATTGTAAGCAAGATGACACACCGCTGAGGGTCTCAGAACTACTGTCTCAAATTCTCACAAAGTTGTGAAGGGGGAAGTACTATTGAAATTGACAGATGGTTCATTAATATTAAATAAGATATAAATATTATCAAAGAGCTTAAAGAGTATGCTATATCTAACCTGGTATTCAGTGAATGTTTGCTGTAATTAATACTGTCATCTCACTTTGTAGATAAGAAAGTGACTTGGTGACATTACCCAGACTACCCCAGCCTCATCTCTAGTGAATAAGCAGTAGAGGTTGTATTAGGACCCAGCTAGGTTCACTTCTGAGTCCACCAAATCCACTAGCTCCACAATCCTCCCAGTTGATACCCACTGGCATAATAAACACATCCCCAAACCTCGACTTTCTCCAAATGATAATTCTGGACTTGAGTTGTTCAAGCAAAAACAAAACAAAGAAATAAAAACATATTGAGCTGTTAAATGCTTTTGGCAAATTTAATTGACTATGTGTTCCCATTTATCTAGATTTTGATCTTCCTCATTTCTTCCCAGACACCATGGTCCAGGTCCAATGACTATCATCTTTCCCACGGGTTATTGTAATAGTCTCTCAAAGCACAAGTCATTGTGAATCTTTTAAGGCATGTCACATTATGCCAGCCTCTGCTCAAAATTCCCTCATGGCTTATTCCTTCTTTAGACCTAATAAGCAAAGGCCTATACAAGTCTATATCACGCCGGGCGGTGGTGGCGCACGCCTTTAATCCCAGCACTCGAGAGGCAGAGCCAGGCAGATCTCTGTGAGTTCGAGGCCAGCCTGGGCTACCAAGTGAGTTCCAGGAAAGGCGCAAAGCTACACAGAGAAACCCTGTCTCAAAAAAAAAAACCAAAAAAAAAAAAAAAAAAAAAAACAAGTCTATATCACCTGCATGATCTTAACATGAAGTTGTCTCCAACTTCCTATTTTCTTACAATGACACCCACTCATTGCACTATATTCTCAATAGCATCCTTTCTCAAGTGCTCTGAACCTGTTGCATCAAGGCATTTGCAATAGTTGCTATGACTGTCAAGAATGCTATTTCCTTAATATCCATGTTACTCATCCTTCACCCTCTTCAACTGTCACTTTATCAACAAAGCCTCCCCTAGACACTCATGCATTAAAGTATCTATCACACAGGGCTCACTACATCCTGTGCCTTTTGCCCTACTTTGTTTTTCTCTGTGGCATTTGTTACTCTCTGATGTACATAGTTAGAGTTAGCTCACCTTTCCCTCTGTAGAATATAAGATGGAAACGGGAATTTTGTAGTGTGATGTCCTGAATATCTAGACCATTTCTGGCCATAGCACATTGAAGTAAGTTACTGTGTGAATGGGGAGGGAATGAGAACTTTTGACTCCCACATAATAGTGACAACTCCTTTCTTTAAAATCCTAGCTCTGTGTGTAAGTTTCAGAAAATGAGCATCACATAACAATGTCTCTACTCCTGGTGATTCCCCTGGACTCAGACGCTCACTTTTCAGAAGAGCCTTAAAATAGTATTTGAAGACAAAGGTCATCCCCCAGCCCCTCAGGCTAACCTTTTCCTTCTGTTCCTTCCCACTAACCCTTCACAACATTAGACAAAGGCCTGCTCAGCCTCCTACTTAACTTGGTGCCACTTACGCAAACACGCCACAGGCCCTCCAGTTTTTGTTGAAGCTGAGAATGGTGGCCATCTCCTCGTCACTCAACTGGAAATCAAAGACCTAGAAAGTTCCAAACACATCCTTAGCCAGGAAAGTGTTGGTGGGACATGAGGTTCTAGGCATTTCCCCTAATATGTCCATGGCAAACACATTATTCTCTAAATTGAGAGTAAACTACAGAATTTAGTGTTCTGAGCAGGAAGAGATTTGGCTTGTAGGTGTGCTGAGTGTGCACAATGACTATGATTCCTGAAAGGTATTTTAGAAGGACAGCTTTTCAGTCCAGTACATCTGTCTACAAAACGTGGGTGAGAGGACAAAGACAGCACACAGTTGGCCAGGACAGTGATCGGCCTGTGGTCTAAGAGCTCAGTGGTTTGCACTGGTCTGCTCAGTGGTGTAAGGGACAGCTGTGATCAGTCCTGACAAGGCTTTGCTGGTACCTGCCCCAGTCCATCCACAACCCACTAGTGATCATCCAGCCCTGTTGAGGCCAGCTCTCTGGCCTAGGAGTTGATAAAGTCCTTGGAACAAGGGAAGACACGCCGGCAATGAAGGAATGGGATGAGATGCTGAAGGACAGGGACCCTCCTTCCCTCCCATCATCTGTTCCACTGAAAAATATCAGCTAATCAACCGCATCTTACCTGAAAGTTCTCACGTATGCGTGAGGGTGTCACAGACTTGGGAATCACCACCACATTCCTTTGGATATGGAACCGAATCAGAACCTGTGCATGAGGAAGAGAAGGCACGTGTCCATTTATCTACAAGAACTCCTCCTTCTGGTGAAATGGCGACTAAGTAGTTCCCTATGGTTCAACAGCAGCAATTACTATTAACAAGGCACGTCACTACTAGGGACATTCGCCAGTTCCCTCCCTATGTCCCTTGATCCAGGAAACAACCTTATGATTTTCCTAGTTAGGAATGAGGAGGACAGCCTGCGGTCGTAAGGCTGAGACCCTACACAATTGGCACCTGAACCACAAACCCGAGGGCTTGGCAGGAAGCTGATGGACAGAGGCAGTCCTTGCTTCAATGATACTGGTCGTGTTTTCCGAAACTTCCAATGGGTTACAATTCCCACTTGTCCCTCCCCAAGGGATTAAAAGCAAGCAACACAGCTCACTCCATGACTCCATGAGTGGATTGCTGGGGGAAAGGAAAAAACACTCTGCTTTACCTGAGCTGCCGTTTTCTTGTGCTTGGCAGCGATCTCCTTGATCTTGGGAATCTCCAGTACTACGGGGTCGTCTGGCTTGGCACTAGAGGAAGAAATATGGCTGGAGTGAAAAGCACCATGGCTACCTGCCAGTGAGCATCAGTTCCAAGTCCGTGCCAGGGCTGAGCATTGCAGCCTTTTCCCTCTGCTGCAAGGCGGGTGGCGTGATCTGAAAATTTTGTGTCTTTCCCCTGGGTTCATGCGTATGTCTAATGCTTAGTAATTTGAGAAGACCGCCCCAGAAATGGATGGCAGAAATGGGGTATTTTTGGGGAACCTGACATACTACCATTTTAAAAACACTTTGTCATCAATACATTTTCCCATGTGACTTGAAAATTTGTAGTATTAACCAATTATGGAATCCTAATTTTAAGAGTAATAAATGAGCTACCACTCTGAAGCCTTACTAAGGTCTGTCTGGGGAGCCCAGCGGGCTGTATGCTGTGATGCCAATGCCCTTGGAGTGACAAAACTGGATCAGTTTCTCCTGGGTGAGGTATGGATGGCACTCAATCTGCAAGAGAAAACATCCCCATCATCAGAGGTGCAGTCCTGCTTTCTGGGTGGTCAAAAGCACTTTTCCACATAAGGAAAGACAAAGACCAAACGCAACTCATGGGTAGATGTGCTACAAACTGGACCCAGAGATCTGCCTCCCACCTCCTTGAGCATCCTGAACACAGACCTCAGAGATGAGACTCAGTAGATAGTATGGAAATTGCCTCCCAGTGTGGAAGCAGTCACAGAGCAAGACCCTTCACCAAAGAGAATTTACCTGGTTGGTCACTGGCTTATGTTTCAGTCCAGGCTTGCTCAGGAGTCTTTCAATCTGCACGTGGTTGAAGTTGGAGATGCCCAGGGCTTTCACCAGCCCCTGGTCCACCAGTTCCTCCATGCCCTGTCACAATAAGGAAGACCATTTAGATGATTGTAGGAGGATACAGGGATGTTGGGTTTGCTTAGTCCTTGGATGGGAGGAATGGCTTCTGCATGGAAAGGTCAAGTGAAGCCCTAAAGGGGATTTCCATCTAGACTGTGGTGCCCGTATGGCTGGTTCCAGCCATTCTACCCTTCCCCAGCACAGCTATAACCAAGAAGAAAAAGAGAATATTTTATTTGCTGTCTGCTCTTATGCCAGAGTGACCCAAACAGAGTGACATGAGTTACCCAGGAAATGGCTTATCTGTGAAGAAAGGAATCATTTCTATGATCTCTTTTTTGGTTTTTCGTTTTGTGGTATTAGGGACTGAATCTATGACCGCTCCTGTGCTAGACAGGCCATCTACCTCTGAGCTTCATCTCTAGCTCCATGCCCTTTCCATTTTTCAGTTTTGAGATAGGATCTCTGCAAGCCTCTAACATAGCTGTGATTATAAATGTGTAGTAAGGAATGCCTTGCCGATATATGGCCCTGGCAAGGTACCCAGCCTGGACTTGGATGGCCTGGCATCTGTCCCAGAGGCCTTTTGTCCAACCTAAATTGCATCAACCTAAGGATGTGAGGTTTATTTATTATCTAAATACAATTAGCTTGTTCTGAACTTTTCCAAAGATAATTATCCAGCTGATACTGGCAGCCTTACATTGAAAATGAATATATAATTCGTTCATTCTAAGTTCCTGTTTATAATCTGCTTCAGGAATGTGAACATATACAATGTGCTTGCTGCTTGGGATTCTTACAGCCCAGTTCAAGTGTTAGGGATCCAGTCACTGAGCCATCACCGCAGTACTGGGAACCTCAGCTTATTTGGCAGTTCAGATAGCATCGGATGAGGAAGATGAGGAGGAAATCATCTGATCCCAGGGGAGACATTAGGAAGAGAGTTTAAATTGGGGCCGAAAATGAAACGGCACATGAAGAAAGGTGGTAAAATCGTGAAGAGATTCAGGGAAGGAGGAGCTAGGGCTTAGAGGCAGGGACAAGCAGGGTGTGTTCAGCTGACACATGGTGTCTCGTCTTTGCCTACAACTTGGAACACGCTGAAAGCTCTACAGAAATGCATGTCTAGGTTCCACACCTTGGCTTCTGAGGAGTTCTCTGGAACGCAACATGGGCATTAGGATGTTCTGAACTCCTCTGGAGATTTAGTGTACAGAGTTGAAAACCAAAGCATGGATGTGGACAGATTTTTCTAGGCGGGGCAGCTGGATGTTGATGAGACAAGAAAATCCAGTGGGCAGTGAGATACTGTGAATGTTCTTCTGTGTCCTGGGTCAGGTTTGGTTAGGTTGTATGATCCATCTTGCCCTCCTTACATTCATTTCTCTTTCCCTCTTTTGAATTCTGTTCCCTGAGGTTTCTATTAGATTTGTTGCAGGTCCACAGAACTGCCACACAGCTGACGTACTCAGTCCTGTTGGTTTCTATCAGAGCCTCTGACTGGCAGCAAGACATGGACCAGGGAAATGTCTCGGTTGGTAAAGGTCCTTGGTTACAAGCTTGACAGTCTCTCTCTCTATCTCTGGAACCTACATCTTAGAAGGAAAACAACCTACTTCTGTCCTCTGACTTTCACAAGTGCCTGCACATACATCACTTTAAAGTGGAGAGGGAGAACTGGAGAATAATAATCCTGAAGTTATATACAGAACATTCGAGCCTTTTCACATCAGGGCAGAGTCTCAAGGGGCCCTGACAGAAGACTTTAACTCTGAGCACCCTGGAAACAAGTTGGAACCTACCTCCCAGGCATCCAAGAATGTGGATTTACTCATGAGAAGTTTGCCATTATTGTCTGTGGGGAATAGCTCACTCGCAGCCTGTAAATAAAAACAAAAAGCTCACTGGAATCTGCATTTAGATACCTGGTCCTGTGAAGAGATGTCTCAGAACAGTGCACTAAGAAATAGGCCGGGAGGTGGTGGCGCACGCCTTTAATCCCAGCACTCGGGAGGCAGAGCCAGGCGGATCTCTGTGAGTTCGAGGCCAGCCTGGGCTACCAAGTGAGTTCCAGGAAAGGCGCAAAGCTACACAGAGAAACCCTGTCTCGAAAAACCAAAAAAAAAAAAAAAAAAAAAAAAAGAAATACCCATGCCTGCCTGCACAACATTTGGTCAAACTCTGGAGAGCTCACATAAAAACAGTAATCCTCAATCAAATTTCTGTATCAGTCCACCATAGGATGTGAGTCCTCTATTTCTGGCAATACTGGATAGGCTCCAGATACATTAGTGTATTATAGAAGCCATCATTATCATCCCGTAAATTAACCAATAGAAACTTTAATGTCAAGGTCACTAGACAAAAGTCCTATCAGAAGGGTGTGGTTATCTGGGGAAGTGGGTAGCCAGCTTCTGCCTTTGCCACCTTCGGAAGGCTTGAGTGTTGGAGACTAGGCCACTATCACCACAGCTGTTCCTGAGGGCAACAGAAGGAGAACTCACAACCCTCCAGTTCTGGGGAGCAGAGCCCCAGACACTACGGAGTTGTTCTTCGGGCTTGACTAACTAACTGCCAATCTCACCACACTTGGAGGTCACTCCCTGGGCATACTTTGATTTCTAGGGACTTATGCAAAATTATCCCAAGATGTCCTACCCAGGGCACTCCTGGGCATGGATTCAAGAGGAAGGTGACTGGTCATTTGAGCTTGTCTGAGCTGGCAGAAATTACTGTTTCTTTCCAACACAGTTGCATAAAACCAAGCATGAAGCTCACCAAATACCACCTGTTGTCTCAGCCTCCACGCTACAACTGGGTCCTTTTTTGCTCTGTGCATGATCTTCTGGGGACCAGAGAGATGGCTCAGCAAATAAGAGCACTTGTTACTCTTGCAAAGGACCTGGGTTTGGTCCCCAGCACCCATGTGGTGGTTCACAACCATCCACAACTCCAGGTCCCAGGGATCCCATGCTCTCTTCTGACCCCCACAGGCACCCAGCATGCACATGGTACACATACATACATGTAGACAAAACATGCATACGCTCATAATAAACACTCATGACAAAATTAAATTTTGAAAAAGATCTCCTGCTTCATCCCTCCCCAGAGTCACAGTCTTGGCACCATAGCCACTTTGTGGCAACTCCCAGAAAGTAGAGATGAGGCAAAGAGCAGCTCAAACCTGGAATCCCTGCGGCCAGTGCACTAGGTACAGGTCCAGATAGTCCAGTTTCAGATCCGTGAGGGTTTTCTGAAAGCATTTCTTCACCAGGCTTTTCTCAAAGAAGGTGGGCCACAGCTGCAGGTGACAAGGGGGCATTAGGACTAGGGAGAGAAAGGGCCACACTGCAGTCACCCTCCCTGCTTTGAGATTTGTAAACCCCAGGACAGGCCATGCATTTATAATAAAATTAGTTAAGTAATGCAACCCAGTAGTGAATGGGAAAAAAAGAAACTAAAAAGGAAAGGAAAGGACATGACCACTCTTAGGTATGGTGGAAGAGAAAGTTTATTGTAGATAAAAGGGGGAGCATAGGTAGAGGCAGGGACATCTGGAATAGTCCAGAATGGACATGACCAGACTGAGCTGGGCCATGGGAGGTGGTGAGGGAAAGGGGGGAATATGGTCCAGCAGCCTGGAGGCCAAAGGTACAAAAGGGGCAGGTAATCAAAATGTCTGGATTATATAGACATTATATAATGTCTCTAAGGAATGGGCAGCCCAGCCCCTGGGCTGGAGAGTTCAGGATAGAGGGTGGGGTATGCTAGTCATACCCTGTAACAGGTAGGGCCCCTTTTGATATATTAAATATAAAACACCTCAGCTGTTTGTCTGGGATTTGAAACTTATCAAGTAGGTCATCAGTTCTCATCAAGTCAAGGTCATTTCCTAAGGGTTCTTCTATGCTCTTGATATTCTGTTTGTTTCTTTGGTCATTTAACACAGTTGGCTGTTGACTAAGATTTATATTCCTGTGTTATGCCCTGCCTTGGCTCTCATTTCTCAGAGGGCATGAGTTGTTGTTTGCTCTTAAAATTCAAGCATTAGGACGCAATTAGAAGCCGTTGGCCCTTTTAGTACTTCCTTGTCCCCAGGCTGGCCAGGCCCTGTGATGAATGACAATGAGTAGATATAAGTGTGGCCACTCCAAGAGTGGATGTTTGTGTGTGTGGAAATCTACCCAGATATATAAAGGAGGCAGGGGAAAAGGTCTAGGAGACATACAAGGGCATATGATTAGCTGATAAGCTCTTGAAGCTGGCCATACCCAGAGACTTGTACCTGCCTTGAAGTCATATCCACTAATGGAGGCTTTTAAGGGCCAGCCTTCAAGACCTCCTCTCAGGGTCCAAAGGAGACACTATAGTAAGTGAGGGAAAGACTAACGGCGAAGGAATGGATCCACTCACACTGTGATCCTTCTATGCATGTCACCTTATTCTTTTGCTCTTCTCCTAATTTTCTTGGCCTAATTGTCTATAATTTTTTAGCTCTATTTCTCTGTTCTCATCTTTCTGCTTCCTCTCATCTAGCGTAATAAGTCTTCTTTCACAGGAGGCTCCAAACAATAGAAAGAGTAAAAGAGTTGCCTCTCATTGGTCAAAAGTACATTCATAGGGTAAGGGATAAGGAGCCAAGCCATTTACCATGGTAACACACATTTTCAAGGTTTTGGGAGTAAGAGAGGAAGCCATAGTGCCCAAATGAGACAAACCTTGAGACATTACAAGTCTATTGTCAGCAGACTTGGCAATCAAAGAATTGGCATGCTTTTCTTAGGGCGCTTTGTGTTAGTAATCTTGGTAGACACCTGTGACCCTGACCTGTGCATAACTGTAAAGTTTTAAACTCATGATCTATTTACAAATGCCTTTAGTCTAGTTTGAACTTGCTCTGAGGTAAAAATGAACTAAATGTGTGGAGTTTGTGTTAGACTGAGGTGAGATTGTTATTTTTGTTAGTGTGAGTAAAAGGAACAAGGTAAGCTTTAAGTGTCTACAGTCTCATGGGACAATAGATCTAGTTATGAAGCATATCCTAGTATATTTTCAACATATCAAAATTGTACAGTTAAATGAAAAGTCATCTTCCTGACCATCCACAGATATATGTGTGCCTATAAGATTGAGATGCAATCATGTGATTACATATAGACATTTCATGAAAATGTTTGTTAATGGGAAGATATCATTGTTGTAATTGCACAAGAAATCTACAAGAAACAGCCAATTCATTCAAAAGGCAATAATTTCAAAATTCTTTGTGTTTTGCTTTAATCCTCCATCAGAATTCTTGATTCTTCTGGGTTGACCTCGTAAATGACATTTGAGTTCTCACTGCATAAGCCTGTGACCTACAGTAGCTCATGATAAGGGCCTGACAATCCACTGTGGGCCATTGTACCTTGCTGACAATGAAGAGGTCCTCCCGCTTCACAACCTTCTCTTTGATCTTCTCTTGGATGGCTTCTCCCACTTCACTCTCATTCTGATAGGCATAGGCACAGTCAATGTGGCGATATCCAGCATCAATGGCGGCCTTCACAGCTTCCTTGACTTTGCCTGGTGGAGACTAAAAGAGAATAGAAAAGACAGTTAGACACTCCCAAGGCCCCCTCTTAAAGGCTCCACATAGACCAGATTCTCAAAACCATAGCCTTGCTGGGATCTTTAATCCAAGTAGACACGGGAGAGGAAAACATACATTGGGAAACTTTTCAAAGCAAAAGAAAAAAAGAATTTTTTTTTATTTCCTTCAATTTTGGGGTTATCATATAAGTGATGGGTTTCATCATGGCATCTTAATACACATGTCATTGTAATATTATCACCCATGTCCCAGTCTAGTCAATAATTAGTTGTCCTCTAATCCAGGTTGATCTTGAAGTCCCTCCAGTTTCTGAGAGTGACAGATGGCTCTCCTTGCAACTTGCCCAAGGTCAGTCTGAAAACTAGATTCTGAAGAGACCAAGAGGAATTTTCAGACTTCGGAGAGAAGGACCTCAAAATGGTCATTACAAGCTAATTTGCTCTGCCATGGTGGAGTATGAGGCTGAGCAGATTCCTCAATTTCTCTGAACCTTGACAACGAATTATAACAACAATAACAGCCCTGCCTCATGAGACCTTTGTGTTGCTTGTTTGCCACAAGAATGTGAAGTTTTTAGCACATCACCTGCACTTAGTAAGGCTCGGTGGATGCAATATGTGCTCAATGTTTCAGAAAAGGAACAATAGGAAACTATAATAACTGATTTTTCCCCCGACCAATAAGAAAATCGAAGAGAAAAGAACATTTGAAACGTCACCTTGTGATCTAACCTAGCCAAGCCAGACATTAGTGTAAGAAAAGTAGCACTCAGCACTTATCTCTCTGCAGAGTATAGGGCTACATGCCTGTGATCCCACTATGAGAGGCACAGAGGCAGCAGGGTCCTGACCCTGAGGCCAGCCTGGGGCACATTACCATTTCACTCCAAACAAAAGAACATCTGCTGGAGGTGGAAGCCCATGTTTGTAATGTTAGTATTTGGGAGGTAGAGGGTAGGAGAATCATGAGTTCAAGGCCAGTCTCAGCCACATAATGAGCAATAGGCCAACCTGGGATACCTAACACACTCTCAAACAATAAAAATAACATTTTATCTCTCACAAAATCTAAACATTCTCAAAGTTTCAAACTTTGAGAAGCACATTAAGCAGAGATCAACAGTTACACCATCATGTGAACAAGGAATTGCCAGAAACTCAAAAGCTCTGGGGTTGGGCCCAAGGCCCCGCCCTCCTGCATGCCCACTGATGAGCAGAGTCCTTACAGCAGCACCATCTTGTAGGTGGAAGTTTCTGTCTGCTCCCAAACAACCACACAGGAAGGTATTATTAATAATAAGTTTTAATAATTAACTTGGCTGATAGCTTAGGCTTGTCTCCAGGCAGCTCTTACAACTTAAATTAACCCATTTCTATTCTTCCTCCCAGCATTCTCTCTGCCCCCAAATTCCTGCCTAGCCATCTACCGATGAGCTTTTTATTAACAGTGAGAGCAACACATCTTCACAGTGTACAGAAATATTGTTCCACAGCACCATCTCCTTACCTTGAAAACAACTCCTTTACGATATTTACATCTGCTTTTGAAATTCTGAAAGTTGAACTACTGTGAATTTATCCAGAGTGAGTAGATTCCCTGGAGATTTATGGTTATTTGTTACCTTAATGGAATGTGAAATTTCTAATTTGGTTGCAAGTCTCACTGTTCTAGGAAGATTTCAATCCAGCACCAATTACAAAGAGGGATCCTACCCTCTGTGCAAAGAAGAAAGAGAAACTGAGGAGGAAGACTGAGATGAGTCTCTGAGACAGGAGAGAAGGGTTCCCAAACAGCTCATGATCCAGGGATGAAGGTTTACACCTGTAATCCCAGTGTTCATGAAGCTGAGGCAGGAGGGTTACTCCAAGTTCCCTCGAGGCCAGTCAGAGTGAGACCCTGTCTCAAAAAGTCAAACTGCAAATTGAAAACGGGTCTGTAAACAAGCTGGCTATTGTCATGTTACCACTGAGCAGACAGGCAGAGTTAGAAGATGGAACAATGCCAGACTTGTCCCAAGAGAGGCTGGGAAATCTGCTTCACTGAGCACTGGGATGGGCCATGGAGCAACTTGCCAGGAGATTAACACACCCAGGGCGGACCTGACCTGACTCCAGCCCAGGTTCTGTAGTGCTCATGCTGCTCAGAGTTCACTGTGTCAGGGAACCACACGGAGTCTCGGTAAAGGAAACCACACGGAGTCTCCGTAAAGGAAACCACATGGAGTCTCGGTAAAGGGCAGGGGTTCAGTAGCCTGGGCTGGGCTCTGATACTCTGTCTCTCCCCCAGACTCCCAGGCAACTGGGATGCTGGCATAGAGCCTTACATCATGAGCAGGAGAGGGAGAAGGGTCATTCAGAACTCTCTCCTCTCTCTCAGTCACTCAGCCAGTAGCAAACCAACAGAGAGTCTGAGAACGAGAAGCGTCTAAGAAAACAATGGCTCTGAAAACAGTCTTCTCCCCAAAGTACAGTACAAAAAGCAGGGAAGCTAGCCTCATTTCAGAGAAAGGCTCGTCTTGGAACTTTGCAACCCAAAGAAGTCCCAAATGAAAGGACACTGGGGGCCAGCTCTGGGCTTCCTTCACTGTAAAGCGGATGCTGGGCAATGAGGGAAAATGCCGAGGTCCCCCCTCAAGAGAAGCAGATGGCCCAAGACTGCACACTCACCTTCCAGGTGCCCAGGCCCACAATGGGCATCTTGGCTTTGGTACTGAGCTCCACGAAGGTGGCCATGGTTGCTGCAGAGATTTTTCTGAGAGAGCAAATGAATGCCTGCTTCCTCTATAAGGAGGCTGGAGGAGTTTTTATGTCCTGGATAAGGAGGCGGGCTCTTACTGCATTGGCAAGCAGCCACAGTCAAGGGGTGGGGCACACAAACAGGATACTCATTCAGAGATCGTTGTAGGACTGATTAGCATGAACAAAGATTAAACTTTGTACATTGCAAAGTCTCCCTGGTGCAGCATGCATGATTTACTGTGGAGTGCAGCTCAGAGGTTTGTGAACCTAAACAACATGGGTGAAAGGTCCTCCAGGATGAATTGGCAAGTTTATTAGGAAAGAGACACTGCCATAGGAGTGGATCTAACTCTAGTGAACTGAGTGGGTGTTCAAGCCATTTGAGGCAAGGAAAAATGTCAAGGCAAACTGAGATATCTTAAAGTAACTATTTTGAAACAACTGTCATGGGCCACTGAAGGATGTCTGTTCTAGAGTAAACTGACAGATGACATTGTGGAAAGATTTTTTAATGTAAGGTCATGGTAGCCTTTGTGCCAGGCTCTGGTTCTGCAAATACCAGTAATTTAATTTGTATTCATGCAATTCTGCCAGATTGTTGAGCAAAAATTTCTGTAAGCGAAAATTGAGAATCAATCTACCTCAAGATCCAGCTATACCACTCCTGGGCATATACCTTGTGGTATACTCCATCCTACCACAAAGACACTTGCTCAATTATGTTCACTGCAGCTTTATTCATAATAGCCAGAAACTGGAAACAATCTAGATGTCCCTCAACTGAAGAATGGATCAAAAAAATATGGTACATTTATACAAGGGACTATTACTCACCTATTAAAAATAACGACATCATGAAATTTTCAGGAAATGGATGGAACTAGAAAAAAATTATTCTGAGTGAAGTAACTCAGACCCAGAAAGACAAACATGGTATATACTCACTTATAAGTGGACTTAGCTGCTAAGTAAAGGGTAATCATGCTACAATCCACAGACCCAGAGAGGCTAAGTAATAAGGAGGACTCAAGGGTAGACACATGGATCTTCCTGGGAAGGGGAAATAGAATAGGTTTTGTGGGTGTACTGGGGGTGAGGGGGATGAGAACATGAGGGAGTTGGGGTGGGAGGCAATGGAAGGAGAAAGTACTGGGAGAGATGACTGGAATTGGGGGGCATGCGGAAACCTAGTGCAACAGAAACCCCCTGAAATATTTGAGAGTGACCCTAGTGAAGACTCCTAGTAATGGGGGACACGGGGCCTCAACTGGCCATCTTCTACAACCAGGCAAGTCTTCCAGCAGTGAAACTGGGACACCAACACAGCCACAAAACCTATAATCTGTCCTGCCTCCAAGATGGGCTGGGGTAATGGTGGTACAGAACTTGTGGGAGTGGCCAACCAATGACTGGTCCAACTTGAGTCCCACACCAGGAGAGGGAGCCCATGTCTGACACTGCTTGGATGGCCAGAAACCAGAGGCTGGACAGCTCGGAGACCAAGGATAGAATGAAACACAACTGGGGAAAAAGTCTATGAAATGATAAGTAATGATATTCTGCTCTATTCATAGGTCAGTGTTGTTTTAAAAAAATGATAAGCGGCGCTGGTTACCGTGCAGAAAGGTCATGAGGCATGAGCCACGACAAAACCCGGTATGAGAGCTTTATTAGGAGGAGGGGAGGAACAAAAGAACCAGGCCTGGGGAAGAAGCACATGTAGAGAGAAAGAGGGAGAGGGAGAGATAGTGGGGGAAAAGAGCAGAGGAGAGAGAGGAGGAGTCTGTGTCCAGCTTTTTAAGGATTCCTGTGCACATGCGCAGGCAGGCTTGCAAGGTATGCTACACATGCGCTGATTGTGTGACCGCTGCGTGCATCTGCACAATCCTGTAGCACACAGATGACGTAAGACACAAGACACCCTCCAACCCCCCTGCACGTACTCTGACTGCTCAAGGTTCAACCAGTTGTTTACTGTCTGGGACCCCTCACCAACTTATAGCTACGTGCATAGGTCAATGTGAACGTGCTAAGCCAGCCAGCCTCCATGGTAGCTCAAGGACAGAGCCTGGGAAAGTAGAACAGGCAGACTTTAGAATCAAATTTGGTGGGTGGCCAAATCCAGCAGAAACAAATGATCCACACATACCTTAAGAGAGTCAGATTAGTAGCATGGTTCAGAGTGTCCAAGTTCCTTGGGAGGGAACTCAGTTATGCCACTCCTGGTTTTCAATGCCATATGAATGAAGAAAGGAAGAAAGGAAGAAAGAAAGAAAGAAAGAAAGAAAGAAAGAAAGAAAGAAAGAAAGAAAGAAAGAAAGAAAGAAAGAAAAAGGAAAGGACAGGACTGCTTCTAGGTATAGTGAAAGAGAAAGTCTATTATAGATAAAAGGGAGAGCACAGCCAGAGGGAGAGACATCTGGGAGAGTCCAGATTAGACATGACCCTGAAAGGAGAGGGGGGGGGAGGAGATTGTTATGCCCAGATCGTGAGGACCCCCAAAAGACCACCACAGAGACCGAATCCCATATGTAAAAGCAAAGAGCCTTTATTTTCAAGCTCTGAGCTTGGTCTCTGTCTGACTATGCAGAGGTGAGAGCAGAGAGCCCTGAGCTCAGATGGGGCAGAGTTTTTTATCATAGCAGAGGATGGGGTGAGGGGATTTCCAGGGTTCAGGACCCTGATTGGCTGACATTTGTCTAGGGGTATCTGTAAAACAGAAAATAGGTGTGTGCTAGACTCAAGGACATCTGGCCACCTTATGTAATGGTTGGAATGTTTGGGATGTCAGGTGTAGGCTCTCCCTGGGTGGTATCAGCTTCTGGCTTTTCCTAGGTCTTGGTGTTGCCTACCAGTAAGTCTGTCACAGAAGCTGTGTCTGGGCCTCTAAGCCTGCCATGGCAGCTGTGTGGTCAAGCTGTTCTGGGGCCCCTCTACAGGGAGAGAGGAAAGGTGACAGACCAAAAGTCCAGGAGGGTAAAGGGTAGATGAAAAGAAGACAAGATAACCAAAATGGTTGGGTCATATAGAGAAGGGCAGCGGGGGAGTGGGGGAGGTAAGGGGGAGGGGGGTTAGGGAGCAGCCTAACTCCTGGGCTAGAGAGTGCGGGGTATGTCACCCATACCCTGTAACAGGTAGGGACTGAGGGATGCTGGGAGAACCTGGTAGTCTGGTCTGCTTTGATATGTTAAATAGACACCTTAGCCATTTGTTCCAGGGTTTGAGACTTAATAGTACTAATAATCAAACTCAGGGATTTGTGCATACTCCTCAAGCACCCTACCATTTTAGATAATCCCTATTACTGCCCCTCCCCCCTTTATGAGAAATGTGGAAGACAGTCCTCTAACTCACTGTGTAGCCAAGGTTGGCCTTTATCCACTCATCCTCCTGCCTCCAGCCCCTGAATGCTGGGATTCCTAGCATGGGTTATGCTTGATTTTATTTCTTTTTTAAATTATTGCTTGAGAATTTTATACATGCACATGATTTGTTTGGATCAAGTCTACTCCGCATTCCCAGCCCTCCAATGCCTTCCCTACCCATCCCCACCACTACTCCTTCCTAATTTTATGAGTTCTTTAAAAAACAAACAAACCAACCCCAAACCACGGATACCACTGAGTGCTGCCGGTATGTTTGCGGATGTAGGGCCATGGACTGGAGCATGGGAAGCTCTGAGAGGTAGTATCCATGAAGAAAACAGACTTTCCTTCTTCAAACAGCTATCAATTGCCAATAGCTCCTCAGCCAGGAGTAGGACTTTGTGACTACTGTAAGAGCCAAAGTTACATTTTAAGTTTTAATTACAATGCCTAAGAGATCCATCAAACAAAAATGTCTCTGATCTGCAAGCCCCTTGCCCAAGGACAGATAGTTCCTGACATGCTGGAGGCTATTGTTTGTGGGAGATAACAAGCCACATGTTTTTCATTCCCCTAAACAAGTTTGTTTGACCTATCTACACTGGATGCCTTGATCACTTACCGATGGGAGGTTCACAGGCTGGAGGTACATCAGGGTGTATGCTTGCCCCTGATTGGACCTGATGGTAAAGGCAATGAATTATGGGTTTTCCTTCTTAAGTTGCTACAAACTGTGATTTGAGCCATTTCCCTGGAACCTGGATATGAACCTGATCAGAGTTCATCCACCTGGCCAGTATTTAATTAAAGCTTGCTTTAAATTTGGCTTTAAACTGTGATAGTAGTCTATTTCTCGGTCAGTGGGATTAACATTCCCTGTGCTGAGGTTTTTTGTTTGTTTGTTTGTTTGTTTTTTCTGGTTTGATCTTGTGCATGTCTAATTCATGCAGGCACAGTCACTGGGAGTTGACATGTGTTAATGCCCTGTCATGCCCAGAAAATGCTTTTCCTATAATCATTGACTTCCTTCTGGCTCTTATAGTTTTTATGCCCCACTCCTTGACAATCTCTGAGCCTTAAAAGAGGGGTGTGATACAGAAGCCCCACCTGGAAATGAGCATTCTGCATTGTGGTGATGTATTGTGTCCCCCAATAAAAATTTATCTGAGGATCAGAAGAAAAAGCCAGCCACTATAAATAAACACAGGAGTCAGGCAATGGTAGCACAAACCCCTAATCCTATCATTCAGGAGGCAGGGATCTATCCAGGTCTCTGTGAGTTCAAAGTCACACTGGGGAACAGAGCCAAGCAAGCGTATGTGGTGACACACGCCTTTAATCCCAGCACTAACCATAGAGGTCTGGAGGTCTGTACAGACAGACAGAAAGTGACAGAGCTGGGCAGGAAGAGCAAGTGATGTAGCTGGGCTGAGAGAGCAAATGAGTGAGTAGAACAGAAAGGAATATAGGTGTGGGTAGACAGGAAGTAAGTCTCTTTGGAGACTGAGGTGTTGGTGAGGTGAGGTTAGCTTGTGGCTTTTCTTATTTCCCTGATCTCTCAGGTAAATTTTACTGGGGGACACCGTATATTGGGAGACACAATACATCACCACACTGCATTTTCATTCTCTGCACATTGGCCAGTTTTGAATCTGTGTTAACCACCATCTACTGCATACGGAAGCATCTCTGATGAGGACTGATAGATGTACTAAGCTATGGGTATAATGACAAGACTTTAGGAGTTGGCTTCTGACTGTATTTCTTCCTCATAACTATTTCTTTCTCAATATGTCCCAACCACTGAAAACAAAAAGCATTTCCAGAAAGGCATCCACACCTTATTACTGTAAACTTTGAATCCCCCTCTGCTTTTCAGTGACTTGATGACTCATGGCTATTTTCTCCGTGTTACTCTTCCACTGTCTGCATGTACCACAGTTTGCTTGTTCACTTATCTCTGGAAAGGCAAAGCAGTTTCCTCTGTAGTTGTGACCTTTGAATAATATACTTTCTCTGCTGGTTCACCATGAGTCGGCAAATTCCGCAGAGTAGCATGTCAGAAAGCCAGACTCCCTCAGTGTAAACAGGAACTAAGCTTTCTGGGTGGAAGAAAAAGAGAGGGCCGCTTCTGCCTGTTGGGTGTTGCCTGTGAGAGATGAGATCCAGAGGAGAAAGGAACAGCAGATCTTGATTTTAAGGACTGCCAAGTTTTGATTCAGTTTAGTGACTGACAAATCCTGACCTGACTGAAGTCAGCTACAACACGAAGGTTGGACAAGAAGAGATGTGGGATGCGTTAGCTTTAGAGGCTGGAAATGGCTTGGATGGAATGAAGCCTGGTCGACAGGGGCTGTTATGCAGGATGTGCTTCCTGGTCCAACCCAGGAGTGTGGGGTGGATAGGTCTCATTGAAAAGGTTGGATGTGACACGGGAGGGTCCTGAGGTTTGGGAGATTGGGAGGAGTATTGTTATGCCCAGATTGGGACCTGTGAATAATGAGAATGACCCTGGCTATAACAGCAGTGGTCTAGGCTCTGTCCTAGACCAATCCTGGCCTAAGCCTAGAGCTCCTTTGGAGTGAAGACCGAAGGCCAGACTAGAATGGTGTATGGATGTGGGACCCAGGCTAAATCTGCTGGTTGTGGGAAAGGCTAGACGGTGAAGGAGGCTGTGGTAGTCTGGATAGCAAGTGGGGTGGTAAATGCAGGGAAGAACACATGGGGCCTACTTGGGACTGTGTGCATTTGTTGTATTTCTTGTAGTCCTAAATTAATCATTGTTTTTGGAAAGTTAGAATGAACAGCTAAAATATCTGCTTTGGAAGGACTGAAAAGCTGTTTCTAACATCCAGTGAAGTGTTTTATAAGTTATCTGCCATGCCAACACAATTCCCCGTTAGGTAGCTTGCTGTGCATTATAGTGAAATGGGGCAAGGGATGACAATTCAGAAACTTGTGAATGCATCTTCCCTCTACACCACAATTCTTTTTTGTTTGTTCTCTCTTTCTTTTATTTATTTTTAAAATATGGATCTTGCTGTGTGTTCCAATCTGGCCTGGAAATTGCTATGTTCTTGGCATGGCAACTAAAGATCCTCCAAACTCAGTCTTTTTCATAAATGCTGGGATTATTAGTATGTGCCACCCCTCCATTCAATGTTACACTCAATGCCAAATCTGGTAGTCCCCAAATGAGAGCCACTGAGACTGCTAAGTGGTAGTATTGTTCTGCCTTATCATTTGCTCAGTATGATCTATAGGATTAGAAATGATATTAAAAGAAATCCTGGCATGTCCAGATTGCTACCAACAACACGGGGCTGTTCAATGGCTCCCTGGAAAGGAAAGGTGCAGATTATTATTATTATTATTATTATTATTATTATTTATTATTTTGGTTTTTTGAGACAGGGTTTCTCTGTGTAGTTTTGGTGCCTGTCCTGGATCTCGCTCTGTAGACCAGGTTGGCCTCGAACTCACAGACATCTGCCTGCCTCTGACTCCCAAGTGCTGGGATTAAAAGCGTGTGCCACCACCGCCCGGCTGATTGAATTATTAAATTAAAGAAAGATAAAATTGTTGAGAGATAGAGTGAACAAGTGGGTGTGGCATCTAACAGGACTTTCATGCCTTGCAGAGGCTTGGAGCAAGAGAACAGCTTCAATTCAGATAACTCTTGGGACACAATTGCTGGGAGCATCTTTTCAAGAATTCAGAAGTGAGCTGCATCATGTTCAAACTGATAAGCTCATCAAGGACTTTGCTTAGAAAGCTACTCATGGGCATGCTTCCCCATTCAATGCAGAGAGCACTGATCGATGGTGTTCTGGGTAAGCACTGTGTGGCCTGGCCCATGATTAATGAGAATGACCCTGGCTATAACAGCACAAGGTTACCTTTTGCTTTTGCCAAAAATCAAAAGGCATTCTTTTATGCATGATAGCTAAACCTATGATGCCATGTACTTAGGAGGCTGATGCAGCAGATTAAAAAGCCAAGGTCATCATTGGCTGCTATGGAGTGCAAGGCCAGCCTGAGTTATAGTCCCTTACTCAAAAGATTGAAGTTCAAGGACACACTGGGGTGCAGAGAAAGTCAGCTGTAGGCCAAGCATGGCTGTGTAGTGAAAACTTGTCTCAAAAATTTAAAAATCATTTTGGAAAAGTTGCAGAAGCTCAGCCTTGAAGGACTTGCCTGGCAAGGGAATGCTGTATAACAGTTTCCTCCTCCAAGACTACACATTCCATCCTTCAAGGAAACCCCTTAAGCAAGAAGGTTTAAACAAACAAACAAACAAAAAACAGCAACTCAAAATAGCTTCCGGTAGTCCCTGAAACTGATTAGATTCACTAGACCCTTCCCCACCAGAGTAAGCAATTGGAACAGTTGCCAAGAAGACTCCCAGAGAAGCCATGGTACAAAGAAGTCTTCAGACCAGAACAGCTTCCTAGAAGAAGCAGAAGCCAGCTGAGCTGCCTGGAGGAGGTTTAGACCAGCTGAGGCACCAGAAAGGACACTCTCCAACCTATTGGGCTGCCTGCAGACTGGGCAGTGTGCTCCAGGTTCCCAGCTTTGTGAGCTGTCACCCATTCTGAGATGAGCTTTGGTGATGCAGCTGTCTCTGTCTTTGAGTTATTTCTGCTCCTGTAAGTAACTCCTCACCCAAAACTCTTGTAAGTAACCCCAATAAAACTCATTGCTTCGCCTAATTGGTCTTTGGTGGTATCCATACTTTGGTCTTTCGTGAGTTCCCTAAATGGGGTTGAGTAGATGTGTGTGTTGCATTTCTGTGGGAGCCCGTTCTCGGGTTCCTCATGGCTTTACCCAGCAGGTCCACATAGAGGATGATTAGGACCACGGGCCTGAGTGCAGGTGTCTGGGATGGTCTGCACTTGGCTGTGCTGGGGGAGGAGGTCTTTGCTCCACCCCTTAGCATCTCTATAAAAACCCTGGGGCAGAGACAGTCGGGGCCCGTTGGAATAGGTTCCAGGCCCTCTCGAGGCTATCCTTTATTTTCTATCTGTTTATCTCCGCAATATTCTCCGCAATAAATCCTTCTATCTAATATTTCCTGCTGCTCGCACTCAAGAAAACTCTGGGGAACTGTGGGGGTGGTTGGGTAAACGCCCCACACATCTCCCCAGGAAAAGTTTTGTCACACTACAGGAAAGGACCTAACTTTCACCCCTAGAACTGAAAAGAAGTTACCTCTTTCTGAGTCCCATCTGTCAGTATATTATATGTTTAAAAAGAAAAGAAGAAAAAAAGCTGTGTCAGACATCAATGGTGAGGTGAAGGTACAAACAGGATCCTGATATAGGACATTAGTTATTATAACCTGGAGGGTCAATGCTGCTGAATCAGAAGACCATTACATGTAAGATTTTCTCATAAAACAAAGCTCAGTCAGAGTGGCATTAGTCTGCATTTTTACAAAACTCTTAATGTATGATTTTTCTTAATTTAATAAATTTACCTAAGTCCACATGTGGGGATATGTTCACATGAATGCAAGTGCCTGAAGGAACCAGAGCTGGAGTTACAGGTGATTGTGAGCTGCCTGGTATGGGTGCTAGGAACTGAACTTCAGTCCTTTGGAAGAGCACTATGTATTAACTTCTGAATATATGGTTCAATTAAAGACTGCTGGAAGCTGGATCCCCTACCTCCATTTATTCTTAATTTTTTTGAGAATTTCACCCAAGTACTGTATTTATATCCTTCTTACCCCTCCTTTCTCCCCTCTCCAACTCCTCCCATCCCCCATTTCCTCTCAAATTCATGATCTCTTTTTTCTTTAATTATTTTTGATACACACACAACACACACACACACACACACACACACACACACACACACACACACACACACACAACTTACTGCGTCCATTTAGTGTTGCTCATATATATGTGTGTTTAGGACCGACCACTTGGGACTGGATAATCTATTAGAGGGCTCTACCCTGGAGAGACTGATTCTCCCTTTCTCAGAAACCATTGATTTCCTGTAGCATTTTGTCATTCAGGCTTGCATGCTGACTTGACTGGTGGTGTCAAGTCAGCATGCAAGACCTTGACAGGTCTTGTTTAGATAACCTTGTTGTTGAAATTTCATGGGCACAGCTTCCATGCCATGTCTAGAAAATACTATCATGCAGCAGACATCCTGTTGCTCTGACTCTTAACAATCTTTCCACCTCATCCTCTGAGGTCTTCCCCGAGGTTGGCTATAGAGGTTGAGTTGTAGAGTTATCAACTGGGGTTTTGTCGCCCGGCTCTCAGTGGTTCTCTGCAGTTTGATCATTGTGGATCTCTGTCATAGTTCCAACCTGCTGCACGAAGAAGCTTCTTTGGTGAAGCATGAGAGCCATGCTTACCAGGGAAGGCTGGTGTAGGAGCTCTGGGCCTGGAGGAGAACTGGGATGATGCTAGTGAGGTTCTGGGAAGCTCATCAGATAAGGCTGGTAGGCGAGCTGTACCTCTTTCTATTTTAAACAACAATAGTGGTGTGTAGCTGTGGATAGCCAGGAACCTACTTGGTAGACCAGGTGGCCTTGAACTGGAGGCATTCCTCTTGGCTCTGACTACGAACTCCTTTATTCACTTCTGGGAAAATAAGGATAGGAGAAGATGCTACCATAGCTCCAGAAAACAGTTTAAGCTTCATAAAGTCCCTGAAAGCACAATGTGGATCCCAGATACTGCCAGCATTCAGAATCTAAGAACATCAACTCACTGTATCTAACTGAAAAATGCTAGAAAGGCAGGCCATGCTCTCTTATTCCTCATTTAGTGCAGGAATGAAAGATTCCTACTCTCGAAGAAAGAATAGTCATGTAAATTCTTCAAACTCCAGAAAGGTTATTCTACTTCTGTCTAGGAAACTAGGATTTCTTAATCTTCAATCAGAAGTTTAAAAATGTTTATTGTTGTTATTGTTATCTGAGATAAGGTCTTTCTGTGTAGCTCTGACTATCCCAGAACTCACTTTGTACAACAGGCCTTCAGAAGTTCAGTAATCTTGAGACTATTCCTTAAAATATGATTATTTAAATATTAAATAATTAAAATATTAAAACTCTTTTAAAATTATTAAACCCGAGTCATCAAAGTTGATCTCTCTATGAGGAAATTTAAATTTCAGATTGTCCAAAGAGTAGCTGCTCCTTGATTCATAAATCAAGAAGCAAAAGGGGCCGGATGGTGGTGCCACACACCTTTAATCCCACCACTTGGGAGGCAGAGCCAGGCGGATCTCTGTGAGTTCGAGGCCAGCCTGGTCTACAGAGTGAGATCTAGGACAGGCACCAAAGCTACACAGAGAAACCCTGTCTCGAAATCTCCCCCCCCCAAAAAAAGAAGCAAAAGGGAATTTATTTTCGAGATAGGGTCTCTCTACATAGCCCTGGCTATCCTGATCCTGGAACTTACTTCATAGACCAGACTGGCCTCTGCCTCCCAAGTGCTGGGATTAAAGGTGTGCACCACCACAACTGGCAGAATTTTAATTTACAAGTCATTTTCACTTTTTTCTCAGCTCCACATAAGTTTTTTTTTTTTTATATAATTATACTGGCAACATTTTAGAAGAAATACAAAGTAGATCACAGAAAGAAATAATACTCCAAGTGAACTAAAAATCATATATAAATTTAAATGTACATGCCACCACAGCAGCACCTTTATTGTTGTGTCCAGAGTCCAGATCCCCAAAAGATCACTTAGAGACCGAATCTGATGCAAAAAAACAAAAAGTCCTTCATACGAGTTAATTCAGACCTCTCCGTCCAACTGACGATACAGGAGAGGCCTAGAGCAGCACAGGGTGAGGGTTTTTATAGTGGCTAGACAATGGGGGGGACTTGGGGAATTCCAAGATGGCCTAGTTACAGACCTGGAATTGGCTAAAGCCCTGGCTAGGAGTACCTGGACTGAGCTGATTGGCTCTCTTGGGTCTAGGGAATTGCAATATTTTAATCTCAGCAGAGGGACACCTGGAATTGTTTGTCTGCTTCTGATTGGCCCTTCCCTGTGGGATTAGGTGTTCATGGCTCTCTCTGTGACTAGGGCAAAGGTCAGGGGCAGTCGGGAATAGGGGAACATCCTGCTCAGGCCTTTTAGCTGTGGCTGCAATTCTGCTGAGGCCTGGGTCTCTCATTATGAGAATGTATTTGCCTATATATATATATATATATATATATATATATATATATATATATATATATGCCACGTGGAACAAACAATTCCAGCCCAAACCTTGAACCCATAAGAACTTGAGTAAATGGCTGCTGTTACAATGAGCTGACATCTTATCCAGAAATCGCTGATTATTCCCAACTACTCAATAAGGTATTTTTTGCTGACTCAGATTTCTTGGCTAAAGAACAAATATTAGCAAGAATAATACACCTGTCTTTACTTTATGACTTACAGAGGATTTCCAAATGATAATATTTACACTGTCATGCCACCCAATGTGCATAGGGATCAGATTTAAGGGACTTTTATATATATATAAAAAAATCAGGTGAATATTCTTATTCTCAAAAACGTGTTCTTATAATTAGTTATTAAATTTTTGAAAGATTGAGACTAATTTATTAATAGTAAAAGTTAGCAACATTAAACTATTATTTTGGTAGGCTATATATATTTGCTTTTGTGGCACTATTTTACAAAAGCCAAATATCAAAACAAACCCACTCCTCTATTTTGCAGTGCTATGGTATTTATTTATGTTTTTAAACAAGTAGGTTTATGAGCTACTCCACAGATTGTACCTAGGTAACAGCTGTATTATTTGTTTAAAAAAACATGAAGCTATTGGATCATTTTCCCAAAGAACCATGCTTTCTAAGCATTATGTCTTTTCCTCTGTTGCTACTTATTTTCCTGGCCAGTTTCTATGCATCTCTTGCGTTCTTTATTTTATTGAGACAGAGTCATGTGCAGTCCCTGGTGGCCTTGAACTAGCTGTATAACTTAGGACGACCTTCGAATCTTGATTCTCATGCTTCTACCTTCTAAATACTGGGATTACCGATGTGGATCTCACCTGGGTCTGTTTCCTATTTTTATATTACTTCTTTTTCAGCCTTCCAAGTGTGTCCCATAGCTAGAATAAAAAGTTGTTCATAAAAGATGTCCATATCTTAATATTGTAAGCTTAGAATCCTTCTGTGCCTCTTAGTGCCTTGGTGATTGGTCATTTCTAGTTTATTGAGATTATTGTTCCACTCTCTTTATGCACCACATTTAAATTTTATTTTATTTTTACTTATGTGTGAGTAACTGCAGAGGCCAGAAGAGGGCATCCCAATTGCCTGGAGCTGGAGTTTCAGGTTGTTGTGAGACTCCAGACATGGGTGCTGGGAACTGAATTCCGGTCTTCTGGAAGAGCAGGAGGCACGCTTAACCACTGAGCCATCCCTCTAGCCCTGATTATACCATATTTTGCTTGTCCACTTACCTCTGGAAGGACAGAGTTGTTTCTCCACATTTGTGGACTTTTGACTAAAGTATTAAACTTTTTCTGTTATTCACTATCAGTCAGCAAGTTTAGCATAGATGAATGTTGGAAAGCTAGACTTCCTTGTTGTAGACAGGAACTCAGTTACTGGGAGAAAACAAGGGGTTTTCCTGGTCTGTTGGGTGTTTCCTGTGTAAAAAAAGGTCCAGAGGAGAGGGGAAAAACAGAATCTTGATTTTTAAGGATTGTAATTCTGGATTCAGTTTAGTGATGGGCAAGTCTTGACTGGATTTGAGTTAGTTATAACACTTACGTAGTCAGGAATCCATGGAAGGGAAGTAGGTGTTGCCATGGTGTGATATTATTTGGGGATGACACATAGGTGATGTGTTTCTTTCTATTCCTTTGTGCTTCTTTTTGCTTTTTATACATTCTCATTTGTTAATAAGTTGACTCTGGTTAGATCTTGAAGCAAATTTTAATTCCCAGATGGTATATGATCACTCTGTTTATGGAAGTCTATTGACATGATGTTTTGCATCTAGAAAACCTTAACACCCATCATAATGTATTGTTAAATGATTTACTTCAACATTAATAATACACACATATATCATAATTGTTGGCACCAGAATACAGTACAAAGTCCCTTAAATCTGATCCCTATGCACATTGGGTGGCATGACAGTGTAAATATTATCATTTGGAAATCCTCTGTAAGTCATAAAGTAAAGACAGGTGTATTATTCTTGCTAATATTTGTTCTTTAGCCAAGAAATCTGAGTCAGCAAAAAATACCTTATTGAGTAGTTGGGAATAATCAGCGATTTCTGGATAAGATGTCAGCTCATTGTAACAGCAGCCATTTACTCAAGTTCTTATGGGTTCAAGGTTTGGGCTGGAATTGTTTGTTCCACGTGGCATCAGTCAGATTCCCTTTTAGGTTTGGCTTGGACTTATTCACAGTCATAAAATAATAACATTCCAGTGACCCTATTCATGAGATATGTGCACTGTCACTTCCGCCACATTCTCTTGGTAAAAGAATTGCCAAAACAGTACAAAGTTGAGGATTAGAAAGAGACTTCACTTCTTGATGGGATTTATTGTAAATAAGTTATTACTTGATTAACAGTGTAAGCAAAATCTAGAAGAAAAAACTTAATGTAAAAGAATGAGCTAGGTATTATGTATTTATAACTTTTCTTATTGCTATAACAAAATATCTGGCAGAAATAGTTTAAGGGAAGAAGGGCTTATTTTGGCTCACAATTTGAAGGAATACCATCTACCATGTAGGGAAGACATGAGACAGGAATGTGAGGTAGTTGATCACATTGCATCCAAACTCAAGGAGCAGATAGAAATGAGTGTTTGTACTCAGCCAGCTAGGGCCCCAACTCATCAAATGATGCCATCCACAGTTAGAGTGGGTAATCCTGCCCTAATTAACGTAATCTAGATAATTTCTCACAGGCATGCCAGAGGTTTGTCTCTTCATTTATCCTAGATCCTGTAGTTAATGATATTACCTATTATAGGCTGTGACTGTATTTTATGTTAACACTCTGACTTCAGAGAGTGGAGCTATAGCTCAGCTGGTTGTAATGAGTCTTTTCTGTGTCCCACCAGCCTGCTCCCACAGAGACTTCCTATTAATTATGAAAGCTCAGCCTATAGCTTAGACTTGTTCTAACTAGCTCTTATAACTTAAAGTAACCCATTTATATTAATATATATTCTGTCATGTGGTGTTACCTCTCTTCCATCTTGCACCTCCTGTTTCCCCTCTGTGTCTCCTGGCTTCTCCTGTCTTCCTAGATGCCTCCTCCTCCTCTTCTTCATTTCTCTCCCTGGAAATCCCACTTATGCCTCCTGCCTAGCTATGGGCCATTCAGGTTTTTATTACACCAATCACAGCAAAACATCTTTACACAGTGTACAAATATCCCACAACATATCCACTTTTGACTAAGTAAAAAGGAAAGGTTTTAACTTTAACATAGTAAAACTATATACAATAAGAAAAATTATCAGATAGGAATTACATTTACAGTGTCCACTCTATTTGGATTTGGCAAATCCAGAGAAAGTACTGTATTGTCTTATCTTAGTAAGCCCAGAGTTTTATACCTAAACCACTTTTTATCATAACTTGTATTATCATCCTAAAAAATATCTTTTTAGACCTTAAAACATCTTAGATAAATAGCTTAAGCTCTTATGTTTCTCAACCTTATAAACTTAACATCTCTTAAGTAAGTTACTTTTCTGGATTTTCTGAATTATAATTACCTAGTCTTCAACCCCATCAAAGATCTGAGAAGGATATAATATTATCTGAGTAAACAGGGCGTGCAGAGTAAACAACTATAGAAATGACAGAGACAGCTGACTACCTGGACAGTCACCCAAGGTTCCTTTGCAACATTGGGCATTCATCTTCAGCCTACAGGCCTAGAATATCTGACTGACTTTTCTGTGAAGCAGAAATTTTGAAGGACTGTCCTACCTTGTCTTGGCAAGTTTGGCAGTCACCTTCTTTTGTGTCCTGCTTGTCCAATTTGGATAGCATACTGTCAGCAGTCGAGGCAAGGGCAGTATCTAGCCCAGTTGTCTAGCTTTGCCACATTGAAAGCAAAATTCTATATGGAGGTTCTTTGATGCCCATCATCCTTTTTTTAAGGAAATTAGCGCTGCCAGAAGCAGGTGTGTCTCACTGTAGGCCTTATGTTATTAAAGTATTTTAAATGCCATATTCTTTGGGTCTTTAAAGTATTTGAAGACCATCTATCTACTTAAAATATATCCCTGTTTGACCTTGAAAACACAACTAACATGACTATAAGTTTGATTGTTATAGATGACTAACTACTAACCTGTGTTTCTTTATCCTAAATCGCTTTCAAGGGCTAAAACTTTATATTTTTCAGTGAGCCACATAGGTACAATACCTTAAACAAGAGAAGAAACATATACAGTATAATAAAAATAACTTCAAATTTGTATCAATATGCAAAAATCCATACCAGTGTAAACAACTTGAGACTAGTGGTTGTTTAAAAATAGGCTTAACAATCCACCCTTTTATCCCATTGTTTCTATACTATATTCCCTCTTTTTCCCTTCAGAAAGAGATCCCTGAACCTAATCTCCTTTGTTCAGCTTTTTTCCTGACCATGACCAATAATAACTTGTAACCAACTCCCCTAAATGATGACAAACATCCATAACCCACCGAATGACCAAAATTAACCCACCCCAACTCTTGGGAATGTGGACATCATGTCCTCTAGACTGATTCCTGTTGTCTGGGGGTGATGACATCTTTACGGGACCCTGACAAAATTTGGGATAAAGGTCAAGTCCTGGGAGAGCTAGCTTTATTATTTTTTCTTTAGTCTCTGTGTGATAGAAAAGTGTAGAGCTTACCTGAAGTCTTGGCTAGATAGTCTGTGAGGCTGGACCATCTCAGCTAGCAGGTTTGAAGTTGTTCTGGATGCATAATTTTGAGGAAACTGAAACAAAGGCATTCTGAGAGGCTGGATCACCTGGGCTACTTATCTTCATTGGTGTCTGGTCCTTTCTTTTTCTGAAAACACATAAACTTTTAAAGGTAACATATATATCTGCATTAACACAAGTGTGGATTGTGTGGTCTGTACAAGACCGCTAAAGATGATTTTCTGTCTTATGTTTGTGCAGGTAAAAGACATCTGTCAACTTTATAAATCCTTTTGGGCTATATAACCAAACTATAAATCTCTATCCATGCCATATAAAAGGATGGCATGTAATAATAAGTCATGAGGACTCTGTAGCCAACAAGATTTATTATGTCTCATCCAGTCTCAGAGCTGTCCCCATAATAGATGGATCAGCCTATTTGTCACCTGTCCTGTAGTCTCTCTTAGTTTCTTTCTTCATGTCTGTAGCCAAGATTTTCAGGTCTCCCTCAAATCAAATCTGATCTTTATTAATTTTGCAGAGAACCATAACTTTTTGTTTCCTGTGGAAACAAAGGCATAACCTCTCCTGAAACCAAGACATCCCTAAAGTATATAGGCTGGTTTAATTCAGCAGTCCCTTTCATAATCCAGTGTCTCTCAGCAGCTGTCATTTGCTCAATAGCATTCACAAAATTCAGTCAACAAAGCACCATACAGGATCCAGGTGCCCTGTGTATTTCCTATCTTTATGTGGCTTTTTTCTTTTATATTACTTTACTCTCTCTTTAAAGACTGTATTATTTTTAAACCATTTTTTCTATGACTGTATATACCCAGTTTTTACTGCACATTTGCAGCCTTCTGTGACCATGTGAGCCAAGCCTTAAACCCACATGTGACTCCACACATGGAGTTGGCTGGCTCAAGCCCACAGGCAGCAGCCGGAGCCACATCTCCGTATACTGTGGCCTGTGTGAGAGACTATGGACCAGGAAGCCATGTCTGGCTCCATGCTTGTGTGTTTGGAACTTTTCTTTTTAAGCTTTCTCAGGTCCTATGTGGAAATACGTGCCCCCATGTTGGGTGCCATATGTAAGGAGTCTTTCTCAGTCCCTCCAGCCTTCTTCCAAATAATGACACAGAGAGTCTTATTAATTATGAAAGTTCAGCCTATAGCTTAGGCTTATTCCTAACTAGTTCTTATAACTTAAATTAACCCATTTCTATTAGTCTATATCCTTGCCACATGGCTTAACCTCTCTTTCATCTTGTACCTCCCGTTTCCTCTCCATGTCTCTTGGCTTCTCCTACATGCCTAGATTCCTCTTCCTTTCTCTGCCCAGAAGTCCCACCTATTTCTCCTGCCTATTGGCCATTCAGCTTTTTATTACACTAATCACAGCAACACATCTTCACATAGTTTACAAATATTCTGCAACAGCCAGTAGAATATTTGCTTAGCACACCACTCCTCTGCTTTGTAATGCTGCCACAGAATTTATTTTCATGCATTTTTCTCTCTGATTTCATGCATTTAGTTCTCTGATCTCAGCAGGAGTGATGAAGAGATGTGGAAGGTGTCAGTGTACTCTGGGTGCTGGTGTAGCTGGAGGGTATATATGTAGCCCTTCCTTCTCAAGGCCAGGCTTTCCCGCCCCATTATTCCAGCCCCATAAGATAATGATTTCCCAAGGCTTCTACTCATCCTTTCTTTTCTTTTTGCTAATCCTGGGAATTATCTCTCTTATTTACATTTCCTGGAGCATGTTCTGATTTACTCAAATCAGCATCGATAGGATTCTTGACTACAGAAGTCTCCTGGAGCTTCTGGAAACAAATATATCAGAATCCATATATAAAAAGAGCAGACATTCACTGAAATCAGGTTCAAAATGGTGATTGGGTAAACAGTACTGTTGTTTGATAGATATTTTGCACTGGTAGTATGACGTGCTTCCCTTATTAGCTTGGATATAAGGTAGTGAGGGAATTTTAAATACATAGATTGTGAGAATACTTTGGCTATGAGGAAGCAGAGAAGATGGCTTCAATATTATCTGTGCTGTTAGTATATAGGGTTCAGATATCCTGAGGTGAAATAACGTGACAGTTCACCTTGGTTTCTGGAGGCAGAAAGTACAGAAGGCTGCCTCTTGCTCATATTGATTCTCATGGCATTTCTTCTTTGGCATTGTGCTAACTCTGCCTTGTTTGGTTTTTAGCCCCATGGCAAACATTGTTTTTCTCTTCCATTTATCTCTGGACAGGTGAATGAACCCATTAAGGTTTGACTGACCTTGGATACCGTGTTGGTTAGTTCCTGTTGTGAAATCCTTAGCAGAAAGCAACTTAAGAGAGTGTATAGGTTTTCTGGCTTACAGTGTGGGAGGGCATAGTCCATTGTGGTGGGGAGGGCCTGTTGGAGGAATAGAAGGCTTTGTGCTTGTATCGGGAAACAGGAAGAAATAAGAAATAAATTCTGGAACTCAGCTAGGCTTTTCCTTTCCCTCTTTCATTCAGCCACCTCTTAGGAATGTGCCACCACCTTTGGGGTAGGTCTCCCTCTCTCAGTTACTGCTATCAGGAGACACTTCCATGAAGGCACTCAGAGGAGGTGTGCCTCAGTAATGTCCTAGATATTTTCTTATTCTAATCATGTTGATGATAAAAATGGACCATACCAGATATGGACAGAGCCATTGCACCCAGGCATATCAAAAAGAGAAAAAGGTCAGAATGGTCCTCTAGGAGAAGCTGAAGGAGTGTGCTGAGAAGCACTAGGAGCTCTTTGAACTAGCCAGGTATGGAGGATACCCTGGTATATCACGATCCTGGAAGACGTTATTCATGCTAATTGATTGAATTTCAACTGTATCCATTCATTGGATATATTTATCAAGAAACCAAATGAGTAGAACAAAGGCGTAAAACAGATAGATTTAGTATTTGGGGGGCTTTCCTGCTTTGCTGAAGGCTAGGACAGCCTGTTCTATGCTTTCACTGTGCACAGAATTAAGATGCACAGGAAGAAAGTAGAGGCAAGCCCATAAGAGTTTCCTAAACAGAGCATTTCCCAAGGATTCATCAGGAATGGAGTTCCTGGTCATTGGTGGTGTTGGAACACTACCAGACTATGATGCTGTAACACCGTACGATGGTCTCTAACCCCAACTAGACTTGAGAGTCACTGGCTGACCCAGGGTGAAGTTCCTGAACCAGCGCCATCCTCTCTTCGGCAACCCAAAGCCCCCAACTGTATTTGTCCTGGCAGTTAGATGTGGCCTTGGCTGCTATCCTAGGCTCACCCCATGCTGAAGTAGGGCAGGCCTCCACTGGGGCAGAGCAAACCCTTCAGCTCCTCAGAGCTAGGAGAGCACGCAGCTGAGAGTGTGCAGCTCCTTGTCTGGTGAATTCTTAAGGGATGATGGTGCTGGCTGATAATTATGAGGCCTGTGTTTACACGCTTGTCCCAGAACTTGGCTTCCAGCTTCCTGGGAGAATGGAGTGAAGTCACAAGACTCCAGAGCCTGAGAACTACCACAGAGACACTGGCTTTCCAGTACTGTTCATTCATAAACAGATGAAGCCAAGCTCAGAGAGATGCTGCGCTTCAGTGATGGAGTCAGAGAAGGAGCATGAAAGTTCATTTTCGTGAGGTTACTTTTCCCTGTCAGAGCTCAGGCAAAAGTGATGGTTTCTGTTCTTGTGTTTCTAAGGTTTTTTGTGTGTTGTGGTGTGGTGTGGTGTGTGTTTCCTGGTTTGTTTGTTTGTTTGTGTTTTTGCCTATTTGTTTGCTTTCCAAAGACACAGAGAGAAGGGTGTAGAGTTGGGTGGGTGGGAGATGGAAAGAATCTTGAAGACATTGGAGGAGGGGAAACCACTACCAGAATACACTGTATAAAAATTTTCAATTAGCCGGGCGGTGGTGGCACACGCCTTTAATCCCAACACTCGGGAGGCAGAGCCAGGAGGATCTTTGTGAGTTCGAGGCCAGCCTGGTCTCCAAAGCGAGTTCCAGGAAAGGCGCAAAGCTACACAGAGAAACCCTGTCTCGAAAAAACCAAAAAAAAAAAAAAAAAAAATTTTCAATTAAAAAAATGAAAGAATTGGTCACTGAAGGGACGGACCCAGGACCTTTAGAAACTGCTACAGTTCGTCATTAGAGAAAGAGCCTGTCTCTAGAGCTGCAGCATCTCTAAGGCAGGAAGAAGGGGGAACTTACTTTGGAAGATGTAGAAATATTAATATTTAGAGGAGTCGTGACTTCCAACTTACAGGTCCCTCCTCCTGTCTCTGTACTTGTGAGAGGACACTTGACAGGTTGTGTGTTCTGAAGACCATTGTGAGTAATGTATGTGGCCCATTTGTATGTGTGTGTGTTAGAGAGAGAGAGAGACAGAGAGACAGAGAGATAGTGTGTGTGTGTGTGTGTGTGTGTGTGTGTGTGTGTGTGTGTGTGACTAGGTTGCCTACTGAGGGCTGTGGGAGTATACAGCAGGTGACTAGTGTCTGACAAGCCGACCCACCAGATGTGTAACTCCCTGATGGGGAGCCCCACCTGGCAAAGCTGTGGGGTCACTGGCTGTGGAAACTGGTTGTTTTCTGTCTGTAACTTTCTCGGGTGCCACTGTTATGTCTCCCTAATAAGAACAACTGTGGGGTGCTTTCCACAGCCAAAGGGTAGTGTATTTTACATCTCTGGGCAAATGTTTAGCTGTGGATTTCTGTTTAAGCTGTATAATTCTGATGAACAGAAATATTACCAGAATACTCTTCTTTACTGACACAGGAAAGTAACAGTATTCTCAGGCTCAAAGACAGCCTTTTACACATTTTGCAAAGACCTTAGAACTAGTTCAAAACAGACCAAGCTGCCCCTACAGAATCTACACAAAGACTAATTCCCAGGTAGTGTTTATTGCTAAATCAAGGCCAGGCTGTTTACATCAAGACACAGACCTTGCAGTAGCTCCCTTTCTGCACATACCCTGGCTGCTTAAGGTTCAGTCAATTGTTTAATGTCTGGGACCACTCACCAACTCAGAACTATGTGCGTGGGTCAATGTGACATTACTAGCCTATATGTGACTTAACTTGTGAGAATAGGTAGGGCCTTGAAAATGTAACTTATAGTTATCCAGAGTTTGGCTGAGGGTGGAGCAGCCGTGGTGGTGTGGAGAGAGATGGCTGTGTAGAGCTATGTGAGAGCTGCTGCAGAGTGTGTGTGTGTGTGTGTGTGTGTGTGTGTGTGTGTGTGTGTGTGTGTGTTTGTGTGTGCTGGGTGAGAGATGAAGATGAAAAAGACATATGAGATAAGTGTGAGGGAATGAGTGGGTGAAAGAGTGAGTGAATAAAGAGTGAGTGAATAATGTAGAAGAAAGATGTGTAGACATGTATAAACAGATGTAACTGTGTATAGAGATGTATGGCTGCATGTATGTAAAGACAAAGGTATGTAGCTGTATGTATAGAATGTAGCAGTGTGGAGATATGTAGCAATGTGGAGACAGAAAGAGTTAAGAGACATTCTTAAGATGAAGTAAAAGAGAAAGTTAACATCAGAAAGTATGTGTGTTTTCTTATTTTACCAGTCAGATAGAACCTTATTTCTAAACACCCTCAGAAAAAGTCTAGTCCTCGCCACCTTCGTGGATTTTCTTGCATCACCCTGGGGGTGGCCTTGGAGCAGGCTCTCCAATCGGCCCCTGATAGTTGCTAGAGCCAGCCTGGATCTTTTTGCAATCTTCCTGCATCAGACTCCTCAGTGCTAGAAATAAATAACCACGACATCAGGCCATCTCATTATTACAAGTATTGTTTTATAGTTAACACCAGGAGAAGGTTCTTAGAGAGAGCACAGCTAGCCTTGTGGATATTTTTATTCTCACAAATCTGCTTCCCTCTAAGATTCCACAGCTCATGTCTTGGTGGGAGAGTGTAATGGTGAGAGCGGGTCATGAATCCAGTGACTGGTATAAGAACATCATGGGAAGGCAGAGGAAGAAATGAGTTCAGCAGCTACATAGCAAAGAGCCACAAGGATTCCAGCAGTCACCAGAGTCAGGGAGAGTCAAGGAAGAAAACATCAAAGCCTCAAAAGCAAGCTCCACTCTTCTGAAACCTTGGTGGAAGAGCTGGGATATCAAGCAAAGGAGTAAGAGGTAATTCCAAGGTTAGCAGCAGCAGGAAGAGACCACCACTCCCTGTTGTAGAATATTATTTTAAAGTGTGTTATATTCATTTATGCTGTGAAATATTTGTTTAATGATGCAAAGATGTGTTGCATTCTTTATGTTGCCTTTGTTTAACTGTGAAGCTGTGTTACTGTGCCTGTCTAAAACACCTGATTGGTCTAATAAAGAGCTGATTGGCCAATAGCTAGGCAGGAGAAAAAGGATAGGTGGGGCTGCCAGGCAGAGAGAATAAATAGGAGAAAAAGAGAAGGTGGAGTGAGAGAAGGAGAAGGAGAGGAGGGCAGCAGGGGCCAGCCACCCAGCTGAACAACCAGCCCTAGAGTAAAAAGTAAAGAAAGATATATAGAATAGAGAAAGAGAAAAGCCCAAAGGCAAAAGGTAGATGGGATAATTTAAGTTAAGAAAAGCTGGCTAGAAACAAGCTAAGCTAAGACTGGGCATGCAGGGACCCACAGAGGCTCTCTAGTGAGATCTTCCTCAGGGTCAGAGAATCTGGGCTTGCTTTACCCAGCAGGGCTGCATAATGGGATGATTTGGCCACAGGTGTGGTTACCAGGTGTCTTGAAGGGTCTACACTTGGCTGTATGTCGTGCTTTGATCTTGAAAGGGGGAGGTCTTTTGCCACACCCCTTGGCATATTATAAAAAGCCCTTTGGAATAAACCTTGAGGTGACTGGGTATTGACCCAGGACATTCCCGAAGCTATCCTGTATCTCTGTCTTTCTCTGCGTCTCTGCCTATATTTCTAATACTTCCTCATTCTTCTCTCCTCCCCCCAAGAACCCTTTGAAAGGTGGGAGCTGGACTCCCACAGGGCATTCATAAGAATAAGCCTCTGTGCGATTATGTGGGAGCTGGGTGGTGGGTCCCCCAAGGAGTAAAGAGTAAAAACAACCAACTCTTCTGGGAGGCAGGGGATGCCCTAACCCCAAAAGTGGTGTCAACTGGTAGGAGTCAGAATCAGCGTGAAGGCTTCAAGGAAGAGCTGGGATTGCGTGGACAGATATACTAATGCCTTTCTCTTTCTGCAGATTTTCAGCCTCCTATTAGAACCTCGCTGAGCAATCACACAAGAAGCCATCTGACTAGAACATTGAATAGCAGGTGTCTGCCCATCCCCATGCCCATGGGCCCTGGGGAAGAGCAGAGCAGGAAATTTATATGAGCGTAGGGAGGGCCATGAGCAGCAGAGAATGAGGTGACTCAGTTGTCTTCAATGGACATTGATTATGGGGAACAAGGATGAGGGTAGTGTAGAGTGGTTCTCCACTGTCCAGAATACTACTTGGTTCTTTAATAAATTTCTTTTTAAAAAGCATTTGGACTAAATGGGGCAAAACGTTAGCATTATTTATTTTTAATTATTTAATTTGTAAAATGGATGGCCAGTTGCTCATTGTGCTCTCTTGTGGACATTCCTAGATGATTGGAATAGTTTCTAAAAATGTTTTCTAGAAATGGTTCCTAAAAATAGTTCTCTATAGAAAGAAGGACATGTTCCAGATTAATGGCAATAGTAAATGTCCTATCCAGACATCCCGATTCCCTGTCCCATTCCCAGAAATATTATACTTTCTCTCAAGGAATGGTGGAATTGTGTGAATTTTAAGGGCTCTTACACCAACAGCGTTGACCCTTTGTCATGAGGTATTTCAAAGGCAGGATGAAAGAGCAACAAGAGGAAACAGTCAAGAAAGCCGTCGGGGAAAGAGGAAGGTACTGGCCAGGAGAATGTTGTGTAATATTTTGATTGTGTTCTGACAAATAAGGCTTGTTTGGAGTCAGAGGGCGGAGCTAGCCACAAGCCAACCAAAATTAACCACAGAGGTTTGGAGGACTGTGGACAGAGAGGGGACAGGAAGTAGTAAGGCAGGGCTGAGAGAGGATCTCAGCCCTTTTGGACGGAGGAATGGAAAAGGTATGAGGTGACTGGTAGCTGCTCTCTGCTTCTCGGATCTTTCAGGTTCTTTCCCTGACTCCCATTTTTTTTTAATTGATAAAGATTAATTAGATTGATGCTTCAGGAGAAGGCTTGGGAAGAGGAGGGTCTCAAAGTGCTTTGAACTCTCTCAGAGAGCTTCTTTCAAAACTTGCTTTAGCCTGTTATTACCTGGGGCCCTCAGCAATATGAATGATGAAAAGTTGGACCCGATGAGTTCATCGTTCAAAAAGCACTTCTGGCCGGGCAGTGGTGGCGCACGCCTTTAATCCCAGCACTCGGGAGGCAGAGACAGGCGGATCTCTGTGAGTTCGAGGCCAGCCTGGTCTCCAAAGCGAGTTCCAGGAAAGGCGCAAAGCTACACAGAGAAACCCTGTCTCGAAAAAACCAAAAAAAAAAAAAAGCACTTCTGAAGGTGTTGAAAATGTTTGTGACTATTGTTATTTTTATTATTTTATCTTTATAGCCTCAGGATTACCAGTATTCCTGGGGTTAGACAGACATTTGGCCAGATTAAATTAGTGAAAACCATAGTCCTTTACTGAGTCACATTTCTCTGTGACAGCCTGCTTCTAGTTGGGCATGAGAATTTAGATGCAGAATTGCCTTATCATGGCTGGCTTTGTGTGATATCTGGTATGCTGGGCAAAAATAGTAGTCCTGAGGAGTGGATTGCACGTCATCGAAGAGGGACCATTGGGCAGGCTCATCAGGTAATTCAGCTTCAATATTCCACGTGGAAAGGAAAGTCCTCAATATGACTTGCCCTGCAGCAACAAGCATGAAGAAGAAATTGTTCCATAGAAGCAACAGGTATGATCTAAGAGGGAATAAGAACTCCAGCTCCCACAGAGGAGTGACAACTCCTTCCTGTGTGTGTGAGATTCGGAAAATGAGCATCAAATAACAATGTCTCTACTCCTGGTGATTCCCCAGGACTCAGACGTTCATTTTTCACAACAGCCAGAAAATAGTATTTGAAGCCATCCCTAATCCTACATGTCTTTCATTCCTTCCCACTTACCCTTTACAACCTTAGATAAAGGCCTGATCACCCTTGTACCCTTTACAACCTTAGATAAAGGCCTGATCACCCTTGTACCCTTTACAACCTTAGATAAAGGCCTGATCACCCTCGTACTTAACCGGGTGCCACTTACGCACGCAGGACACAGGCCCTCCAGTTTCTGTTCAAGCTGAGAATAGTGGCCATCTCCTCATCACTCAATTGGAAGTCAAAGACCTAGAAAGTTCCGAAAACGTCCTTAGCAAGGAAAGTGTTGTTGGGATCTAAGGTATAGGTGTTTCTCCCATTACATGCACAATGCATCCAAATTATTCTCTAAATTATGGCTGGATTATTTAGAAGTATTAGTATTACACAAGGAGGGTCTGTAGGTATACACAGTGTGTGCAATGACTGAAATCCTTGAGGGGTCTATCAGAGACATGGTTTTTTCAATCCGTTCTATCCCCTTTGAAAAAGGGTGAGTAGACCAAGATAGTCCACAGTTGACCAGGACAGTGTGTGGCCTGTGATCTAAGTGCTCAACAGTAAGCCAGAATCTTGGCAGTGGGATAAAGCGCACGTGCTCAGACCTGACAGGCCTTTGCTAGTGCCTGCCTCCAACCCATCCGTGGCCCACGTGTTCGCTGCAGCTCTGCTGAGGCCAGCTTCCTAGCCTACGTGTCAATCAAGTAGCTAGTCGGAAGGGAAGACACACTGGCCCTGAAGGAGTGGGATTAAAGCCCCACTCCACTGAGGAATAGCAGATGTTCAGCCCACGTCTTACCTGAATGTTCTCCTGTATGCGGGAGGGTGTCACAGACTTGGGGATTACCACCACATTCCTTTGGACATGGAACCGAATCAGGACCTGTGCACAAAGAGGGGACAGCAGGTATCCAGTTACCTACAGGGAACCCTCCTAGTGTGATAAATAAGAAAATGGATCTGTGTTTCTTTGTGGCTTTAGCTATTATTAGAGTCCTTGCCAGTCCTCGTCTTACAGCCTCTGATGCTGGAAGCAGCACTGCAGTCTCCCTAGTTAGGAAGGCAGAGGGTAGCCTGTGGTCACAAGGCTGAGACTGTGTCCAGTTACCCATGTCCTTGAGGCTGAGCCTAGGGCCTTGACAGGAAGACGATGAACAGAGGCAGCCCCTCTCTGATGCCAGTGGTACTACCAGGAGATCCCAACAGACTGACATTTCTCATTTCTTCCCCTCTAACAGATTAAAAGAAGGCAATGCAAATAAAACACATGCCGACAAGGACGGCTTGCTAGATAAAAGGGGGAAACACTCTATTTTACCTGGGCTGCCGTTTTCTTGTGCTTGGCAGCGATTTCTTTAATCTTGGGAATCTCCAGTACTACAGGGTCCTCTGGATTGACACTAGAAGCGGAAAGATGGCTGGAGTGAAAATCACTATGGCTAGTACATGCCCATGAATATTACTGCCAGGACAGTGTCAGGGTTGAGCACAACAGCCTTCTCCTTCTGAGAGACAGGAAAAAAAAGAGAGAGAGCTTTGTGTCTCTCCCAGAAGCCCATCTATGGGACCAGGAGCTTTAGCGATTGAAAAATGTGACCCAGCACTGCAAGATGGAAATAGCATATTCTCTGAGCATCAGCCAGGACTACTGTTGGGTTTTCCCAAACATTATTACAGCTGCATTCCCTCTTGGGTGGCTCAACACATTGCCAAAGATAGACACATTCTTTTCCTGTGCCTTAGAAATTATGAACCAATTATCAAACACTGTTTAAGAGTGTTAAAAGAAAGAGCCACTGCTCTGAAGCCTTACTTAGGTCTGTCTGGGGAGCCTAGAGGACTGTAGGCCGTGACAGTGATGCCCTTGGAGCGGCAGTACTGGATCAGTTTCTCCTGGGTGAGGTATGGGTGACACTCGACCTGCAAGAGAAAACATCTGTCACTAGGGAAGTAGGTCGGATTTCTGATTGGCTCAGAAGAACTTTTCTGCAGGAGAAACAACAAAGACCAAATGCAGCCCACTGATAGATGTGCTACAGACCAGGTCCAGAGATCTGCCTCCTACCTCCCTGAGCATCCTGAACACAGACCTCAGAGATGAGACTCAGCAGATAGTATGGAAATTGCCTCCCAGTGTGGAAGCAGTCACAGAGCAGGACCCTTCCTTCACCAATGAGAATTTACCTGGTTGGTCACTGGCTTGTGTTTCAGCCCAGGCTTGCTCAGGAGCCTTTCAATCTGCACGTGGTTGAAGTTGGAGATGCCCAGGGCTTTCACTAGCCCTTCATCCACCAGTTCCTCCATGCCCTGTCACGGTAAGGAAGACCGTTTGATGGCTGTAGGAGGATACAGGGATGCTGGCTTGGCTTAGTCCTTGGATAGGAGGAATGGCTCCTGCATGGCAAGGTCAAGTGAAGCCCTAAAGTGGATTTCCATCTAGACTGTGGTGTCCCCATGGCTGGTTCCAGTGCTTCTACCTCTCCCCAGGACAGCTGTAACCCAGAAGAAAAAGTGAAGGTCCGGCCTCTCGTCATGATTTTACCACCTTCGTTCACATTCCTTTTCCAGGTACAATTTAAACTCTCCCTTTAAGGTCTCCCCTGGGATCAGACAATTCCTTCCTTCCCTCTCTGATTCTTATGCTACAAGTATTTTCTGACTTCCACAAGCACACCTTCCCCCAAATCAAATAAATGAGTAGAAAAGAGAGAGGAAACTTGTAAATCATAGTGGTAAAGTTAGACACAGGGCACTTGGGCATTTTCATGCCAGGGTGGAGTGTCAAGGGGGCCTGATGGAAGTTTTGAGCATACTTGAAGAAGCTGCAACGTACCTCCCACGCATCCAAGAATGTGGATTTACCAGCAAGAATGTTGCCTTTATCGTCTGTTGGGAAAAGTCCATTTCCAGACTGTAAACGCAAAACAAAAAGCTCATTAGGACCTACATCTGGATGCCTGGCTCTGTAAAGCAAGGTTTGAGGACAATGGCCTACCAGGCAGGAGTGGGGTCCCAGACACAGACAGACCTGTCGTTTTTCAATTATATTATCTGTCAGCATTACTGTATCTGGGGTTTGCTCCTGGATGCTATGCACAGCCATTCGTCACACTTTGGGGAACACACGTCAGACAGCAAACTTCAATATAATCTCTGTAGCGATCCACGGTGGAATGTAGACCCTATGTGTCGGACCCTGATGGACACTGCTTTGCCATCTGCCCTTAATATATTATAAGAGCTGTTATTGTCACTATGGAAACTAACCCAACATACCTAAACCCATAGAAACTTGAGGGGCATGTTGGCTTCAAGGTTATTAGACAAAGGTTACATCAACGGGCATGGCTAACAGGGGAAGATACAAACTAGCGTCTATCCTTGCAGCCTAAAGTCAGCCTAAAGCCTGAAGTTTGGAATAGTATGCCATCATCACCAAAACTGGTCACATGTGCATCAGAATGAGAATTCACATCACTTCAATTCCCCCCAACACTCACTTTTTTAAAAAGACTTGGTCTTTTTTTTTATTTTGTTCTTTATTTTTTGGTTGTTTTTTGTTTTTATGTGAATGATTATCTTGCCTGCGTGTATGTCTGTGTAACCACATGCTTGTCAAGTGCCTGTGGAGGCAAGAAGAGGATATCTGATCCTTTGGAACTGGAGTTGTAGACGGTTATGAACGTCCATGTGGATGCTAAAAATCAAGCCTGCATCCTCTAGAAGTGCAACCAGTGTTCTTAACTGCAGAGCCATCTCCGCAGACCCTCCCCAACCCCTTTCAACCCTGAGGAGCAGGCAGGAGTGGGGTCCCAGACACAGACAGACCTTTCGTTTTTCAGATTATATTATCTGTCAGCATTACTATATCTGGGGTTTGCTCCTGGATGCTATGCACCAGTGCAGGGGGGCTATAAATGGCAGGAGGGTTGATCCTTGAAGTGTGTTATACAAGACTATCCCAAGAGAGTCGTATCCTCTCTGCCCAGGGGACCTGGGCAGGGAATGAATAGGAAGATGACAGGTCAGTTTGTAGTTTGTCTGAGCTGGCAAGAATCAGTTTCTCTCAAACCAATTGTAAGAGAACACAAGCACGTGGTGCTCCACACACTGCCCTAGACTGCTTTGGTTATGGAACAGTCTTTTTATACACTGTGAAGATGTGTTGCTCTCAGTGGTTTAGTAAAGAGCTTAATGGCCAATAGGTAGGCAGGGAGAGGGTAGACAGGACTTACAGACATGGGGAGAGAGCTCAGAGATGAGGAAGAGCTCAGTCAGATGCAGAGAAAGCAGGACATGTAGAAGATGAGGAAACAAGCCATGAGCCAAGTGGCAGCATGTAAATTAATAAATATGGGTTAAATTTAAGTTGTAAGAGCTGGTTGGTAACAAGCCTAAGCTATTGGCCAAGCATTTATAATTAATAATAAGTCTCTGTGTGGTTATTTGGGAGTTGACTGGCAGGACAGAAAGGCCCACCTACATGCTTTATAGACCACTGGCTTTCTGCTATGCACAAAACTACTGATACAGCCCATCCCCATCCCCCAGCTCAGGTGCAGCTGCTATGTTCTAGCATTTGCTCAGTGGCTGCAGATGAGGCAAAGAGCAGCTCAAACCTGGAATCCCTGTGGCCAGTGAATCAGATAGAGGTCCAGATAGTCCAGTTTCAGATCCGTGAGGGTTTTCTGAAAGGCTTTCTTCACCAGGCTTTTCTCAAAGAAGGTGGGCCACAGCTGCAGGTGACAAGGAAGTGGGGCCATTCATATATAATAAAGTTGGTTAAGAAAGACAGCAAGTAAGTCACCAACACTCATCAAGTCAAGGTCACGCATGTGTGTTCTTCCATACTCTTGGTGTTCTGTTTCATTTAGCACATTTGACCACTGATTAGAAGTTGAAATTCCCGTGTTATTCTCTTTCTTGGCTGTCAGCTCTCAGAGGGAAGAAATTGTGTCTGATCCTTAAAGTTCAAGTATCCTTCTGTCACTGGGAACAGATGATCCTTTCAGTACTCTCTTATCCCCAAGAACATCAGTCACACTGCTCCAACAGTGGGCCTATCTGTCACACCAGTTACAATTTCCTGGAACAAGAGTGCTTTAGCATGCTGTGTCCAGTCCAGGACCAAAGCTCCTCAAATACCTAACACTCAACACCTCTGTTTTATAACAATTTATAATCCATATATTTTACTGATTTGAAATGAAAGGAGGGTCCTTCATGACAATAAATGATGCTCCCACCATTTTTTTTTTTTTTTTTTTTTTTTTTTTTTTTTTTTTTTTTTTTGGTTTTTCGAGACAGGATTTCTCTGTGTAGCTTTGCGCCTCTCCTGGAACTCACTTGGTAGCCCAGGCTGACCTCAAACTCACAGAGATCCGCCTGCCTCTGCCTCCCGAGTGCTGGGATTAAAGGCGTGCGCCACCACCGCCCGCCTTGCTCCCACCATTTCTAATACACACACATCTGAGAACATCAAGGCCAGAGTCATTCAGACCACAGTAATGTTAAGCAGTAAGGTTCAGGGGCCATCCCAATCATACCCCTTACTGCCACTTGGAGAGTAGATCACACTGACTGAAAACAGGAGGCCAAGAACACCAGGAGGTTCAATGGAGTCATCTCTACTATAGGAGAACCAATACAGTAGGGGGACCAGCATCAGCATTTTCTTACTAGTACTGATTTGGTGTGGATGTACATCCAGAGATATGATGGAGGTGGGAGAAAGGGGCTGGGAGAATATAGCAGAGAGGAATGTCAGATAAAGCTCTTGATGCTTCCACTTGCCTAGAAGTCATGTCCACAAAGTGGGCCATTGTACCTTGCTGACAATGAAGAGGTCCTCCCGCTTCACAGCCTTCTCTTTGATCTTCTCTTGGAGGGCTTCTCCTACTTCATTCTCATTCTGATAGACATAGGCACAGTCAATGTGGCGATATCCAGCATCAATGGCGGCCTTCACAGCTTCCTTGACTTGATCTAGGGAAGACTGAAAGGCAATAGAAGAGACCATTAGAAGCCATTCTCCCAAGTCCACCTCTAACAAGCTCCACATAGACCAGATTCTCAAAACCACAGCCTTACTGAGATCTACTTCAAGTACATGGAGGGTGGGGTGGTGGGGCTGGGAAAACCTGCTTTGGAAAAGTCTTTAAAAGAATAGTGAATTGTTTTATTAATTTTTATAGTTAGCATATAATATAATTGGCCTCATTTATTGGTCTTGATTCATATGTGTTATTATAAACTGTAAATTGATTTTGTGATTATCACCCATGCCCTGTCTTAGTCAAAAATGAACTCTTCTCTAATCGAGGCTGATCTTGAAGGGTCTCTAGTTGCTAGGAGTGATGGATGGCAACTTGCTGAAGGCTAAACTCAAATCTAAAGTGTCCCAGAGGAATTTTCAGACCCTAGACAGTTATAGGCACTTAAACTATAGTCATGATGAGTTAATATGAACTCTACCATGGAACATTTGAGATTGAGCAGATTCTAGTTTCTTTAAACCTTGACAGCAAAATAACAGCCAAGACAGTCTGCCCAATGAGGTCCTTGTGCTCCTTGCTTGTCCCAACAAATGTAAAGATTCTAGTATATCCCCTGTCACTTAGTAAGGCACTGGATAGGATTGCAGATCCATGCACAATCCATTATATAACCACTGTCTCAGGGGAAAGAAACAATCGGAAACTATATAGCAATGGATTTTCGTTTCTGCCAATAAGAAAAAGAAACAAAACAAAAGAACATTTGAAATACCATCTTCTGATCTCAACTAACCAAGCAGATATTGGATTAGGAAAATAAACACTTAAAATTCACTTCTCAGAACAAGAAAGGTAAGTCATAGGGTAAAGGAGCTTGCTGCCAAATCTTAGGATCTGAGTTCAATCCTCAGACTCACATGGTAGAAGGAAAGAACTGACTCATACAAATAATCCTTTTGAAGGCCACATGCACACCATGGCATAAAGATACTTGAGTATGTATATGTTTGCATGCACACAACCATACTAACAAACAAATAAAACATGTAACAGAAAAAAAAGTTAAGCCAGGCATGGTAATACACGCTTTTAATCCCAGCAGTATAGAGGTAGAGGCAGGCTGATCTCTGTGATTTTTGTGGCCAGTCTGTTCTACATAACAGGTTCCATGCTAGACAGTGAGACGCTGCCTGAAAAAACAGAACTCAAAACTCATCATTAGCCGTGTATCATAGTGCAAGCCTGAAGCCCAGCATGAGGGAGATAAAGGCAGGAAGACAGTGAGGCTGGGGACAGCCTGGAACTCATCGTTGTCTGACTAAAAATAAAAGTAACCCTCAGATTCTGGGGGTGGTGGCCTATGCTTGTCATTTCAGGCTTTGGGGATGGAGAGGTGGAGGGGTTGCTCAGGAGATCAAGGCCAGTCTCAGCCACTTAATAAGCTCTGCAGCTGCCTGAGCTACATGAGCCGGTCTCAGACAACAAGTAAACCCACCTCTCACAAAGTCTAGAAGTTCTTTATGTAATTGTCAAACATCAAGAAGTTTATAAAACAGCGACAACAGCTATACCATCATGGAGACAAGGAATTGCTGCCAGCCACTCAGAGGCACTGGCGGCCAGGCCCAAGCCCCACTCTCCTCACACACTTTGATGAGCAGCACATTGTCCTCGCCGCCAACAGCCCCGGGCTCCTCCTGAAAACGACTCCTTTACAGTCTCTACATCGCTGCTGGAATTTTGAAAGTTTGTCTCAGCTGATGTTTCCAGGAGATCTGCACGTGATTATTTACTGTTTTGATGGATGTGAAATTTCTGAGTTGGAGCAATCTGCTTCACTAGGCACTGGGATGGGCCTTGGAACAACCTGCTAGGAGAGATGGACACAGCCAAAGTGGACCTGAGTTGACTCCCAGCCCAGGCTCTCTGTCATCCGCATACTGCTCAGACTTTAATGTGTGGGAACACATGGGGGTCCTTATAAAGTGCAGGTGCCAATTCAGTAGCCTGGGCGGGGGGTCTGAGACTCTCCCTTTGCCCACAGGCTCCCAGGCCACTAGGACGCTCCCAATGGAGTCCTTCACCTTGGGCGGCAAGGGAAGCTGGGTCATTTTGGAGCTCAGTGGTCTGTCTTGAAATAACTCAGACAGAAATCAATACACAGTCCAAACCTGTAAATTATAAAGTAATTCAGAGGAAAAGCTTACACAAAGAGAAACTGCCTGGAGCCGATTGTTCCCTGTTCACTGTCAAGTCCAGGGACAGCTGGACACCTGACACTTGTTTGGGAAGTTATCATCCTGCTGAGAAAAGCCAGTCTGAGTTCTGAGGCTTGAAGCAGTGCAAAAGCTGAAAGCAAATTGGGTCCTGGCTCCAGGGTTCCAACCCTCAGCACCCCCACCCCCACCCCCCACCCGGCCAAAAGGCTGTGTAAACAAGAGGATTGCCAAGAAGCCCTTCTCACTTGAAAGAAGCAGTTGTTCAAAGATTGCACACCCACCTGCCAGGTGCCCAGGCCCACGATGGGCATCTTGGCTTTGGTACTGAGCTCCACGAAGGTGGCCATGGTTGCTGCCGAATCAGTTTTGAGAGAGAGCCGATGGTTATCTCTGGCCTACATTAGGAAGCTGTCAAAGGTTTTGTGTCCTTGAGGAGGCAGCCTCTTCCTACAGGCAAGCAGCCACAGCCTAGGGGCGGGCATTGGAACCGGAAGTCCATTTCAGTGTTTCATGAGACTAATTAAACGCTCCAGATTGCCAAGCCTCCCTGCTGCAGAATGCAAAGGCTGCTGTTGGAGTGCCCACGCAGGTTTGTGGACATAAATAACACGGAGTGAAAGATGAACTCGTAAGTTTACTTAAGAAGGGCCATTGCTGTGAGAGTAGACATACTCTAGTGAACCCTGTGGGTGTTCAAGAAGTTCTCAGCTAGAGGAAAAAGAAAATTCAAAACCGAGGAGGCTTATCTCAATCATTCTGATAGGTTAGCACGGAGAGCCCACTACTCTCCAGCCACATGAGTTATTTCTGAACCCGCTGTCATCAGCCACAGTAGTAATTGCAGGGGATGTCAGTGGGAGATTAAACAGTCAATTGGCTGACGTCCTTGCAGAAAATTATTTATGTGGATTTTTAGTAGCTTCTGTGCCAGGTGTGGCTCTGGAGGTGCCTGTGATTTCATTTGTGCTCACACAACTGCTGTGAGATTGTGGGGGTGAACTGTTCTAAAAATAGAAATTACCCGCTAGTCATTTGGACATGACCTTTTACTACTAAAATTCCTCTCTCTCTCTCTCTCTCCCTCCCTCTCTCCCTCCCTCCTTCCCTACTTCCCTTCTTTTCTTTCCTATTTCATTCTTCTCTGCATTTCTTTCAGATTTGATGACTTGACCAGTTGTGTTCAGAATAAACTTCAAAAATTTTTGCACCTATTTAATAAAAATCCCTTCATGATTTTAAAATGTTATGTATACACAGTATGGAGAATATGAAAAGTAAAAATGCTTATAAATGTGGAAAAACTAGGTTTGTCAGACTACTCAGGCTGGCGCTGCACAATACTGTCTTCCTCCATCTTGCATATGTTTTTAATTATAACGGTTGCTCTGCATATGTGATTGTGTCTATTTTTATGTACAAGTATATTTCTAAAGTTCATACAGTCAAACAAACTTTCTCCACATTTGTAAAAAATCATTTTAAATTGCTTTTACACCAAACATTTTAATGGTTCTTGGAGGTTCAATTTTATGGACATTTATTTTCACTATACTCAGGTCTATAGTTGGTTTCCAGTTAGTTTCTACTGGAATATATTTCAAGGTAAACCATTGTAAACAAAGCATTGAAACATTTTCCTGGGGCTAGATCTTCAGAAGCTGGAATTTATTTCAGTTTATCAAGTGAGATCTAGCTCCTAATTAATCTTTTTTCCAAGTAGGGAATTCTCTCACTGCCATTTATAAAGTAACACAATCTCATTACTCTTGCTTATATTTCAATAATCATTCTAAAGAATTCTCAACTTTCACTTAATGGATGTATAAAACTAGTATTTGCTCCTTATAAAAGGAAAAAGAGGTACAAAATAGAAAGTATGTGAGAAAATAAAAATCCAAATCTCTAGTTTAGAAATGATTATTTCCAATAACATGGGGTTATATCAGGGGATGCCCAGTGAAGTGTGGAGCTCCCAGATCACAGGGCGGCTGTACCTCATGTCTCAAAGTGAGCCTGGGAGAAAAACATCAAGACTAAGGAGTTCTGAGCCTCACTCATTGACAGTACATCAAAGAGACAGACAACTATTCACTATAGATAACCAACAATACCCCAAACAGCAAATCTACCCAAGTATAACATGGGTAAACTAATGAGTTTATTGGGGTTACTCTCAGGAGTATGGGTGAGAGGTTACTCACAGGAATATGGGTGAGGGGTTACTCACAGGAGTATGGGTGAGGGGTTACTCACAGGAGTATGGGTGAGGGGTTATTTACAGGAACATCAGCAGCTTTAAGGCAGCTGCATCACTCAAAAGCCCATCTCAGCTTGGGTAACAACTCACAAAAACTGCATCCCTAGAACTTCGTGTGTGATTTAAAGTCAGTTTGACAGTTCAGAGTCTCCTTGAAGCTGGCCAAAGGAGAGTCTCTCCGAGGCAGGCTGGTCTGCAAGCTCCCCTTCTCAGTGGTGATGGGTTACTGTTTCTGTAACCTTGGGGAGGGCCCTTATGATTGTTTCTACTTCCCCAGTTATGTGAAATCTTTTACTTCCTGAATCTCTCTGTCTCTCTCCTCCCTCCTGAAAGGGATGTTTTAATTAGGAGGAAATTGTCACAAAGCTAAAGGTGTCTTCAGAGTGCTCATTTTGTTACTTGTCACCTTCAGGTAAGATGGAGTCACTGGTCAGACTGTGTGGCTAGAGATTTCACAGTGACATGGATCCCCTCAGACTGTCTCCACACAGAGCTCACCACAGCTGAGACTAGAAACAGATCAAGGGAAGCCAATCTTAAAAGAGAAGACACAGCCAAGCCCCAACTCACATTGGGACATTTTACACATGCTCCCCCACACCTCCTGAAATCCCATTGACACTTGGAGATAGAAAATCCTACATGCAGCAGATTTTAATCTAGAAGTCAATGGGAGTCAAAAGGAAATACAGAAGGCAAAGAACTAAGTTGAGGAAGCCACAGTTGTATCAAAGATGCTGCAGACTGCTTCATCTTGGCTCTCATAATAGCCTACAGAGTTGTAGGTCAGGAGCCATAACCTCTGGCTACTAATGGCCTCAATAGCATCTACTTCAATAGCTGATCTGATGGACTATATCTCTGAACTTAACACATCTCTAGCCTCCAAATGAATGGGATAAGTGGGTTGGGACCCTTTAAGGGGGCTTCTCTTGGGTTCCAGGCTTGTCTCCCTCACCCCCATGCTCCCCCACAACTGTTACAAACTACTTACTGCTCAGCTGGATACCCTTGGCAGGACCAATCAGGGAGAAAAGGAGGGCAGAAGTCTGGAAGGGGTAAGGACTTGGAAGCCCACAGGACATCCAATGCAGAGCCCCTGGCAGATTCCCAGCCCTGGAACCCCCCCAACTCCTTAGTGAGAACAAAGTTTGTCATTCTGTTCTTTGTTGCTCTGTATGTGGCTAGTCCTTCTTCTGCTTATCTCTAAATGCCACTTTGAGACAATGACTGCTTTTGCCTTCTTTGCATCTTAGGCCATCTTGATCTCCAGTTGTCATTTCACTTTGAAGAACAGCCATTCCTGCATTCCCTGCATCAGCTGCCCTCCTCTTTTTCAGTGTGCTTTCACTTCCCAGTGGCATTCGCTTTCTCTCTGTGGGTCTGTTGAGGGATACTTGCATACTGTGTGAAGATGTATTGCTGTGATTGTAATAAAGAGCAGAATGGCCAATAGCTAGGCAGGAGGTATAAGCAGGACTTCCAGGCAGAGAGAGGAAGGAGGAGGAGGCACTCTAGAGAGACTCAAGGAAACACGGAGGAAGCAAGATGGGTGGTACATGACAGAATGTAGATTAACAGAAATGGATTAATTTAAGTTATAAGAGCTAGTTAAAAACAAGCCTAACCTAAGGCTGAGCTTTCATGATTAATAAGAAGTTTCCATGTTGTTATTTGGGAGCTGCCTGGTGAGACACAGAAAGACTCACTACACAGGTCTTCTTTAGGAGATAAAATTCTTTGTCCTTCCCATAAAACCAATTTAATAGTAGTAGTCTAGCCCAACACCCTCCATCCCAAGCCCCCTGTAACATTGGTAGCAGATAATCCAGGATAGACCCTTCCCCACTGGGATTTGAAGAACACTGCTTAAGGTCCATATAACTAACTGAACATCTTGATGGAGGATGACTGTGATTGTCTGGTGCCCCCAAACAACCTGGTAGATCGAGAGGACATCCTGGCCACTATTGGCATAGCCAACTCCCTCAGTCACCACCACCACCCCCCTTTATTTTCTTAGCAGATTAGCAACAATAGAGGGCCTAATCTTTGGAGGGAACAAATGGATTTGATCTCATACAGCTAAATGGAGATCACTCCCTGTAATAGGGATAATCAGGGCAGGGTTTATGCTGCCACTCCCAAGCTAAGTGGCATTACCTGCCACCCTCCAGGAAATGTGTATCCATGGCAGAGGGAGAGCTTTTATTCTAGCCCTAAAATGCTCAATCAAGCTTTTCATCTCTGTCTTAGTTAGGGTTTCTATTGCTGTGAAGAGACACCATGACCATGGCAACCCTTATAAAGGAAAAAACATTTAATTAGGGTGGCTTACATTTTCATAGGTTTAGTTCATGATCATCATGGCTGGGAGCATGGTGGCTGGGAGTATAGCAATGTGGAGGCAGATACAGTGCTGGAGAATTCTGGTAAGTATTTTGAACCCCCAGTTGTGGGTTTCTCCACCTATGCAATAAGCCAAATCAAGCCAAATTAGTAAGATCAGGTTTAATCTGAGTAAAGCATTCCCTGGTGATCTTGAGGGAAGAGGAGAAATCACGTGGCAGGTCTTTGGACCAGAGCTTAAATACCCTGTAGGCATGGTCTTGAGGAGCTTTGGGGGAGGAGCTGCCACTTTCTGGGGGCAAGATTTGGAGAGGAAGAAGTGGGCTGAGGTGGAGCTTCCCAGCTAAACAAATTCTAAACAATTCTACATCTTGATCCAAAGGCAACAGAAAGTGGACTCAGACACTGGTGGTATCTTGAGCATAGGAGACCTCAAAGTCTGACCTCACTGTGATGCACTTCCTCCAGCAAGGCCACACCTCCTAATAGTGCCACTCCCTTTGGGGGCTATTTTCTTTCAAACTACCATAGTCTCCATGATGTTTAGGCAACTCTCTTTGTGGGTAAGGTCCATGAAAGATGTACATTCTTTCATCAGACATCTAGTACCCCATTTGGATTCTCCCAACAGCCCTTTCTGCTATCCCCTTTTCTCTTGGCTCAGTCTACATCACTAGTATCCCATTTCCCGAGGCTTTTCCATCTTAGCTACCACTTGACCACTTGGCTACCACCAGACTTACTCCTTCTCAACACAACCAAGGCAAAGATGCAGAGGAACTAGTTGATGGTGGCACACACCTTTAATCCCAGAACTCAGAAGGCAGAGGCAGGCACATCTCTGTGAATGCAAGGCCAATCTGGTTTACAGAGTAGGTTCTAGGACAGCCAGGGCTACACAGAGAAACTGTGTCTGGAAAAAACAAAGCAAACAAACAAACAAAAGATGCAGAGAGGGTATCATTATTACAGTAGCTAATAGAGTCCTGGCGGATATTCACCAGAGACCCCCTGGACCCATCATGTTTGATGGTCTCTGGAAATATGGGCGTTTTCTTTCCCAACTGGACATTTCAGGGACCAAAGGAAACTTGCCTCAATCTTCCTCCAGACAGATTCCTACTGACTTAGGGTCTCAGTATCTAGCCCTGGCTCTCTTGGAACAAACTATGTAGACCAGGCTGGCTTCAAACTCTCCGAGATCCGCCTGCCTCTGCCTTCCAAGTGCTGGGATTAAAGGTGTGCGCCACCATGCCCAACTTTAATCTTTTGTTTTAAGCAGCAATGTTACAAGAGATATTAGACTGTAAGAGGAACTGCTGGGATCCAGGTACTGGGGTAGAAAGGGGAGGAAATTGGGTGGTGTTAGGAGTGGAGGCATGGGTAGGAGGGGAGTCCCTACTAAGTTTGGTGTCTCTTCAGGACAGACTAAACCGACTACTGCCTGCTATAGGCTAGAACTTCCCCTCCAGATAGTGCAGGGAAGGCCATGGGGAAAGGGCAACCTCTACCTAAGACTTCTCCGTCTTTCCTCCTCTGTCTCTCTGCAGATGGGATAAACTGATTCCAAGATTTTTCCAAGATCTCCACTCAGCTGCCTCCTGAAACACTGGGCAGCACAGGGCCCCCAAACCTTAAGTGATGAGTCTATCAAGATAATGAAAACAGCTCCCCACCCCAGGGACAGGGAGTCTAAATTATAATACCGCATTCCAACTGCAAAAAGAAGGGAAAATGGTCAGAGGTACATTGTGTCCAATCTGTCTCTTGGATTGCCCTGAGTTAAGTAGGATAGGCAAATAGAAAAATTAGACCCTGTTATGCTAGGCCTTGAATACCAAATGAGTCTTTCTTGTTTAGAAACCAAAGATCTTTCCCACCACACTGCTACCACTGTTTTTTTTGTTTGTTTGTTTTGGTTTTGTTTTTTTGTACCCTCTGATTCCCCTACTCTCATTCCTGAAGATCCCAGACTACACCCCACCTTACCTTCTTTGAAGACATGTTCTTCATATCCTGGGGACTCTCTAGGGTGCTAAACCAGAGCCTTCTAGACCCCATTTAGAGGAACGAAGGGTACTCGGGCTGCAGGGGTAGACTTAGCCTCTCATACAACCAGATCTCTTTATAGGAAGGAGGGTACTTAGTAAGCTTCCTTGGGTTACATGCCTTCATTTGCACGTACACAAACTGATTATGGATACAGGGTTTGGGGCAGTTGGTCACTCCAGGACTAGGCAATGAGAATCTTGGGTTAGATACTGTTAAAAATAAATGCTTCTGTCGGCTTGATCCTGTTTGATCATGGGTGCAGACTGCTATGCACCTGTGACCTTATAAAGTGAAAAGAGGTCAGAGGGTGTCCCTTTAGGATCAAGTGTTCTGTCTCTTGAAGGGAAGAAAATTCTTTCTACCTTTCGTCAGTCCCCATTCCCAACATTTAGTCCAGAAAGTAAGATTCATTTGGACAACTCCAGGCAGGTCAGAGAAGATGGGTGCCTTGGATGCTGGCACTTGTCACTGGAGTCTGCAATAAGCTCTCTGTCCAGTGTAAGCCATGGGTTTATAGAGAAGCATTTAGGGTATAGTGTATATTCGTGAGTTGTCACTGGTTGTTTAGATTCACTGAGAAGTTGGCTCTGGAGATGAGATTTGGCCTCCCCACTTCAGACCCAAGCATGTTTGTTTGAAAATGTCCTCAAGCGCCCCGTCCTGGACCAGGCTAGTTCTCAGACTTACTGGCAAGGAAAGATGAGTACAACTAAATGTCCTAAGAACAAAGGCATGATGCCCTTAGAGAATAAATTATTGCCAATAAAAGCTACTATTGTTTATCCCACGACATAAAGATGTTTGTAGTAAAATTGGAAAATGTGATATTCATTTGTGGAGAAGACAGAGATGACTTCCTACCTAGAAATCTCTCAACCAGGAACTCAAGTATAATAGTTGAAATAAGATTTTCTTTCTTGTTTTCTGAGGAGGGTTGTAAATGTAGATTTGAAAATGGTTTCTGGTGTGTCTGCTGCTTCTCTCTATTTGCTACTTAGACCCACAACTAAGAGCATGGCCAGGGTAGATCATTCTCTGGACTGTACAAATTATAAAACAAAGTGCAAAAAGACCTGGGGACAGCAGCTGGGGGATTAAACCACAAAAACCATGAGATAGAAAGGAAACAAGCATAACAACCTCTTAGTCTCCACTTGGAGCTCGGGGAGAAAACAAAACAATATAAAAAGGTGATAAAGATAAAGGATCCTAGCTGGGCAGTGGTGGTGTGTAAGATGAATTGCTAAATGGTCTTATTAATAAAAAAAAAAAAACTGAAGTCAGATATTGTGGTGAAAAACTGAGAGATCAGAGTGTTGGGCCCTGACCCCCATTTTTGGGGAGCTCTTGCCTTGCTTGCTGACCTTGATCAGATCTCCTCCCTATGCTAATTCCCTGCTGGTTTCATTCCTCCTAAACAGCTTACCGAAGGTTCCTTGTTTGCGTATCCTGCATATTGGTGTAACGCTAGAATGTAAAACTTCTGTAGCTTACTTTTGCCCTCCCAGGTTCTTCCACTGTACTGTTAAGTCTGTATTTACGGCCTCCTCCCTCCTTCAGTAAACAGCATTCTACTGAGACGAATGATCCACTGTCTTATCTCTCTTTTTAATCCTCAGCCCCTCGCTCGGACATGGTGAATGAGTAGTAACGCGGGTGTTGCTACATCAGAGAAATAGGACAAGCCAACCTCACCTCACCGACACCTCAGTCTCCAAAGAGACCCACTTCCTGTATACACACGCCTGTATGCCTTTCTGTTCTGCCATCTTATTTCCTATCTCCACCCAGCTGTATCACCTCCTTTCCCTACCCAGCTCTGTCACTTCCTGTCTGTCTGTACAGACCTCCAGACCTTTATGGTTAACTAGTGTTGGAATTTAAGGTGTGTGCCACCATGTCTGGCTCTGTTTCCAGTGTGGCCTTGATCTCTGCCTCTGGAATGCTAGAATTAAAGGCGTGTCCTACTACTGCCTGAGCTCTATGTTTACTATAATGGCTGGCTTTTTCCTCTGATCCTCAGATAAACTTTATTAGGGTGCACAATATACTGGGGGACACAATATATCACCACAGTGGTTAGTGCATGCCTTTAATCCCGGCACTCAGGAGGCAGAGACAGGTGGATCTCTTTGAGTTCAAGGCTAGCCTGGTCTACAGAGTAAGTTCCAGAGCAGGCTCCAAAGCTACAGAGAAACCTTGTCTCAAAAACAAAAGATAAAGGATCCTAAAGGGGTATAAGGTCTCTCAGGAAAAAGGCCCTACTATGCCGGTCTCGGGTACATACTTGGGGATGATTAAAGGGGAAAACAGTCTCTCTACGTAAGAAGTCAGATGTTAACAGTGACGACTCATTTGCTCATGAATTTATGGGCTGGAGGTGGTTTGGGTTAGAATTAGTTGGTAAGGCTTGTCTCTGTTTACTTGGTGTCAACCCGGCTTGTTGTCATTTTGCTTCTTTTGGGTGCACTGGGATATGAGGGAAGGTGGAGACTCCTCTTCCTAAGGCGTCTGCTCTCATCCTCCAAGACTCGCTCACACGGTCACAAGCAATAGTGTTCTAGTGTTTCTACCAGTGGGAAGTATGCAATATTACTTCTGCTACATTTTCCTGGTCAACGTAAGTTACCAGACCAGCACAGAGGTCGAGGACGAGAGAGAGAGAGAGAGAGAGAGAGAGAGAGAGAGAGAGAGAGAGAGAGAGAGAGAGAGAGAGACCCTTCTTATTATTGGAAAGAAGCTGAGGTTACTTTTAAGCAACCTTAAAAGGTTTACTAAGAGCTTTGATAGGCATTTCCTACCCTCACTGACTCACCAATATATTCCTGGTTTGTACTTTTAAGAAGCATATTCTTTTTTTCTGATCTGATAAAAATATATGCCTAATATGATCTATAAAAAAATTTAAAGAAGCCGGGCGGTGGTGGCGCACACCTTTAATCCCAGCACTCGGGAGGCAGAGCCAGGCGGATCTCTGTGAGTTCGAGGCCAGCCTGGGCTACCAAGTGAGTTCCAGGAAAGGCGCAAAGCTACACAGAGAAACCCTGTCTCGAAAAACCAAAAAAAAAAAAAAAAAAAAAAATTTAAAGAAAGTAGATGGGCTTGCTGTTTGATCGTATTTTATCTCCTTTAACATTCTTACCTCTGTTTATTCAAGAGGGAACAGAAGCAAGAAACTAATGTCCAAATAAGAAGGAGAATAATCTTATCCTTGGAGAATATATTATACATTTTGTCTTTCATCTATCAATATTATATTAATCTTGTCAATATTATTCATGAAAATCTTAATATCACAGCATACTTTTATTCCTCATGGGTGGGAGCAGAGGAACTATGAATAATAACAGGGTCTTGTATTAACATTCCCAAAGCCCAAGAGGACTCAATAGTATTTAGCAAGGAACAGGCAATAGCCTATTCTCAGGCTGGCTATAGCAGAATCCCAATCTGGGAGAATCAAAGACTTTCCATGCCTAGATGCCAATGCCCTGGGCTACTGACATAGTCCATATAAATCCTGACACTATTGTAGACAAAATTCTAAGAGGTCTTATTAAATAAAAAACATGGAGCCAAATATAGGGGTGAAAGCCTTAGAGATCAGGGAAATAGTGAGAGCCACCAACCAACCTTACCTCACCAGCTCTGTAACTTCCAAAATGCCACGACTTCCTGTCTATCCAGGCTTTTGTTGCCTTGCTGTTCTGCCCTCTCATTGGCTCTTAGCTCAGCTACCTCACTTCCTTGTCACTGCCTGTCTGTACAGACCTCCAGGTCTCTATGGTTGGTACTGAGATTAAAGGCGTGTGTCACCACACTTGGCTCTGTTCTCTAGTGTGACCTTGAACACACAGAGACCCTGCCTGCCAAGTGATTGGATTAAGGGCGTGTGCTACCACTGCCTGACTTTTGTGTTTGCTTAAAACGGCTTGCTATTTCCTCTGATCTCCAGGCAAGCTTTATTTATTAACATACAAATAAAATACCACCACATTTCAGCACAAATATAATATCACCTCACACTATCCGTAAGGAACCAGGCAGAAATAAGAGCACAGTATGGGCACCTGGAGAAGACAAGGGGGAAGGAATGGAGTAAGCAGGTCAGTGACACCAGACATTATTCTGTCTCTTTGTTGCCACTTAACATTTGCAATAACCACATTGGTTAGATAACGAATCCCTCCCTCCCTCAGTCCATCTGGTAATGTTCACATCATTTCATTTCTAAGTTCCTGAATTAAGACAAGTGTTACGTCTGGGCATGGTGGCGCATGTCTTTAATCCTAGCACTTGGGAGGCAGAGGTAAATGGATCTCTGTGAGTTCCATGGCCACTGCTCTGCCTAGCATGTTCCAGGCCAGCCATGCTATATAGTAAGATCTTGTCTCTAAAGAGAGAGTGTAAGGATTCGGTCTTTAATTATGTCATCAGCCTGCTACGGCATCCCAGCCTAAAAAGCGGGTGGGCCCTCTGTGCGTCCCTCTCTCTCTTTCCTTTCCGCTCCTTCCTTCCCTCTGTCCTCTCTCCCCTCCTTCTTCTCTTCTCTTCTCTTCTCTCTCTCTCTCTCTCTCTCTCTCTCTCTCTCTCTCTCTCTCTCTCTCTCTCTCTCTCTCTCCCCCCCTCTCCCAATAAAGCTCTAAAAAGGTAACGGCTGTGATTCTTACGATCGGCATCTCCTCCGCCAGCATGACCGCTGCGGGCGGCGGCCAGCCACGAGCGCCGCAGCGTAACCAACAGAGAGAGAGAGAGAGACAGAGACAGAGAGAGTCACCTGAAAATTAATGCAGCATTTGTTACAGAAAACTACCCCTTGGAAGATGCCTAACCCCACCTTGAAATACGCAGAACTATAGCAGTCTGCTTGTTGGAGTTTCTAGAACAAGGGTACCATGTATCACCAGCACTTGCTCCTCTCCACTCCCCCTCCAACTTCCTGCCCCCTGCCCCAGGTTCCTTCCAGACTTCACTGGGGCATTCTATTGAGTCTGGTTTTGCTGTTTTGGCTTCAGAAAGCCAGTTACTTCATGGTAACTCTGGATGACAAGCAGCTCCCAGGCCACAAGCTCAGAGTAAAGGTGCTCGTGTGCGCCTCTGCCACTCTGTCCTTCTCTCTAGGTTCTCACCCCAGTTTTCCCTGCTCATCTAGTGAATGAGGAGTGAGGACTCAGATCATAACCATAACCCTATCCCTCACTCTCACCAGTTCAGTTTTGTTTAATCTATGCAGTTAGCTTTTCTGTATCTATCATGTGTACTCTATGCTTTGTTGGGCCCTGGCCCCCTGTTCCTTGAGTAACTGTTGCCTTGCTTGCTGACCTTGACCAGATGTCCTCCCGATGCTAATTCCCTGTTGGTTTCCTTCCTCCTGGATGCTTACCAGTGGTTCCTTGTTTGTGTATCCTGCATTTGGTGTAAACTACTAGGATGCAAGTATGTGAAACATCTGTAGCGAATTTATACCCTCCTGGGTTCTCCCACTGTGCTGTAAGACTGTATTTAAGGCCTTTTTCCTCCTTCAATAAACAACATTCGGCATTCTGCTGAGATGAATGACCGGCTGTCTTATCTCTGTTTTTAATCCTCAGCCCCTCACTCGGACATGGTGAACCGGTGGGTAGTGCAGGCATTACAATGCTTGGATGCAGTTCCTGCCTTCCAGAAGTTTGTGTTGGAGCCAGACTGGGGGGCAGTCCTAGGCATAGAGGATTGGGAGGTATGCATAGAGCTTCTGATGAGGGGTGTGTGTGCATGTGTGTGTGTGTGTGTGTGTGTGTGTGTGTGTGTGTGTGTGTGTGTGTATGTGAGAGAGAGGGGGGGAAGGAGGGAGGGAGAGGGAGAGAGAGAGGGGGAGAGAGAGAGAGGGAGAGAGAGAGAGGGAGAGAGAGAGAGGGAGAGAGAGACGGAGAGAGAGAGAGAGAGAGAGAGAGAGAGAGAGATCACTATAGAACACACTGAAGCTATTGTGCCTCAAAGTCCCTGGAGAAAGGTGAAGAGAAGAGTCATGTACTTCAGGACAGGATACTCACATGAAAGTCATCTAGGACAGAACAAGTTGTCCAGACTAAGTGACCTATAAAGCACCTCCATGGAAGACACTTCGGACTTATACCTTTGTCTTATTTATACATATCATCCTCAAATTAATAATGAGCTTTATGGAACATTAGAATGAGCAACTAAAACATCTGCTTTGGAAGAACTGAACATCTATCTACAACATTCAAGTGATGTATTTTGTAAGTTAACTCTCATGTTAACATGAGTATCCATTAGCTAGCCTGTTGTGCTTTTTTTTTTTTTTTTTGGTTTTTCGAGACAGGGTTTCTCTGTGTAGCTTTGTGCCTTTTCCTGGAACTCACTCTGTAGCCCAGGCTGGCCTCGAACTCACAGAGATCCGCCTGGCTCTGCCTCCCGAGTGCTGGGATTAAAGGTGTGCGCCACCACTGCCCGGCTGCCTGTTGTGCTTTTATAGTGGAATTGGGCAAGAGGACAGACAGTACAGACAGTGGTTGGTAAGTGCTCCGTCTTCACCACAATTCTTGTTTCCCCTTCTTTTATTTATTCATCTTTTTTTAAAATTAAAGGTCTTGTTATATACTCTCCTTTGGCCTAGGACTCACTGGGTAAAGCCTGTGCCTCAAACTTAAGATTTGTCTCCCCCAGTATTCTGTATGCTTGGATTACAAGTGTGGACACAAAGCCAAAAACAACTCTAGTTTTCAATGCTGAACTCATGGTCTCTAAACCAGAGCTACACAGAAGTGCCCTAGATATAGATAGGTAATGATATTGTTCTGTGTCTCTTCACTCACTCAGTATAACCCACAGGCTTGAAGAGGATCTGAAAGTGAAGCCCTGACATTTCCCATATTGCTACCAACAGCATGGATTTCCCAGTGGCTGAACAGAAGGGTCCTACCTTGGGAGGGGAAATGTAGATTTAAAATGGTGATTAATGGGAGAAGGATAAAATTTTTGAGAGACAATGTGACATCTAACTGGACTTTTTGCTACGCAGAGGCTTAGAACAAGAGAACAGCTTCAATTCAAATGCCTCGTGGGAGAAAGGACACTGGAGCTAAAACCTATTTCCCCACCTCTCCTGAAACAGTGTCTTGCTACAAACCCCTGGTTGGCCTGGAACTCATTATGTACATCAGGCTGACCTTGAACTCACCTGCCTCTGCCTCACAGGGGCTGATATTGAACAGGTGCACCACCATGCCTGGCTGAAAGCTTCTCTTTTAATTCAGAAGTGAGCTGTATCATATTCAAGCTGATAAACTTACTAACTTTGGTTAGAAAGTGACTATGGACATTATAGCCTATTTCCCTACCAAACGCAGAGAATACTGACCAGTGATGACCCGAGTGAACACTGTGTGGCCTGAACTGCAATTCATGAAGATGTAAGAATGACATTTGGTTTAGTATAGAAAGTCACCCCTTGCCAGCCCTGCCTGACTGCTCACTCCTGTAACACCAGCTACTGGCAGGATGTTGGAAACCTGTCTTAGTCACTGTTCTATTGCTGTGAAGAGACACCATGACCAAGGCAACTCTTGTGAAAGAAAATATTTCATGGAGAGCTTGCTTACAGTTTTGGAGGGTTAGTCCATAATCACCATGGCAGAAAGTAGACAGGCATGATGTTGGAGCATTAGCTGAGAGCTTTATGTACTGATCCACAGGCAGCAGGCAGAAAGAGAGACTGGGCCTGGTGTGGGCTTCTGAAACCTTAGAACCCACCCCCAGTGACACATTTCCTTCAACAAGGCCACACCTCCCAATCCTTCTAATCCTTCTCAAACAGTTCTGCTCCTTGATGACTAAGCATTCAAATATATGTGTCTATAGGGGGCCATTTTCATTCAAACAACCATAAAAGTTGAAAGTCATCTTTGACTACATAAGGATTTTTGAGGTCAGCCCAGTCTAAGCTAGAAAGTCTGTCATTAAAAAAGAAAATATAATGGAACGGAGGAAGGGAAGGATGGAGGGAGGAAAGAGGAAGGGGAGAGGAGAGGGGAAAGGAAGAATAAAGGGAAAGAGAAGAGGGGTTGGTCAGATGGCTCATTCAGTAGTGCATTTGTCCTGCAAGCATGAGAACCTGGATTTCTGATCTGATCGCAAACATCCACGTAAGTAGTCAAGCCCAGCAAGGTGTCTGTAATTTCAGCACTGGGGAGGCAGAGACTATTGGCCAGCCACCATAGCTGAGTCATTGAACTTCAGGTTTAGTGAGAGGCCCTGTCTCAGAAAACAAGGCAGAGTAAAGATTCTGACAGTAGACTTCTGGCCTCCACATTTACCTGCGCACATGGGTGGATATACCTAGATGAACACTTAAATGCACCACTCACGCAGCACACACACAAATTATTTTGAAAAGGGATGCAGACACTCACTAACAGAGCATTTGTTTAGCATGTGAAAAGTCCTAATTTCATCCTCCAGAAGTGAAAATAAAGTTACTCCTTCTGTGTCCCACTGTCAGTATATTATATATAAAAATACATCTGTAACACACCAATGAGGAGGTGGGAACAATTAAGTTATTGGGATCACATATAATTATGTATATCTTGGTCAGTCTACATGGTGAGAGTGAAAAAAATTACATACAAAAATGTCACCATTTTCCAAAATAAAAGTCCAGTGAGAAAAGTGGCATTAGTTTGTGTTTTCACTATTTTGCTTTCTATTGCTGAGATGAACACCATGACCAAGAGCAAGGTGGGGAGAGGAAAGGGTTTGCTTGACTTACAGATCCTGCTCACAAGAGTCTCAAGCAGGAACTCAAGCAGAGAGATTGGAGGAGTGTTGCTTGCTAGCTTGCTCCCAATGGCTTACACAGCCTGCTTTGTTAAATAACCTGGGACCACCTGCACAGGGGTGGCACTGCCCCACCATGGGCTGGCCCCTCCCACATCAGTCATTAATAGTCTGCCTAGGCTGGTCTAGTGGAGCCAGTTTTCAGTTGAAGTTCACCCTGCCTGGCTATTCCTGGCTTGTATCAACTGGAAAAAAAAAATCTAACCAAGATAAGAGTTGGAGGAAAATGCGGTTCTAACATACTTATAAAAATGGGTTTGGCCTGGCAATGGTGGCCCATGCCTTTAATCAAAGCCATTTGGCTTCATGAACTTCCCTGAAAGCATCATGTAGATACATTTCAAGCCTCTAGATTTTAAAAACATCAACTCAGAGCAGCCCTGTGTCTTCCGCAGAGGGAGGGAGTGTCTGTGTTGGGGCTGAGCCAGCATGGGGAAAGTGAACGTGGCCATGAGCTGCAGTGACTTCTGGGTCTCGACTGAAGCTGAAATGGGTATGAGGAACCATGAAATTGTTTCCTGCAGTTGGGTTGCCTCTATCACTAACCTGAAACACTGTGGCTGTAATAGTTTTAAGAGAATTAGCGAAGCATAAACTTTCAGCTTGGGGATGTGCTAAAACCATCCAGGGCTGTTGATTGATGAATGCTGGCTGATGACCCAGCGTTGAAAGCACTCTCTTCTAGACAGGTAGTCAAGTCTGTAGGAAACCAGGTGGGTGTTGGGGCGGAGTCAGATGTTTACACTGTTGCAAATGAAGAAAGAGCGATTTGCATTAAAGTCTCACAGACTGGGAAGAACTTCCTTTCAAAATCTGAAAAACAAGTGTGATTACCATGAGCACAAGCACGTTTCGTGGCTTTATTTCTTTCATTTTTCTGCTGTAGTGAGCTTTCTTGTTGGGACTGCCAGCCCCCAAATAATGACACAGAGATGTCTTATCAGTTATGATAGCCTGGCCTTTAGCTTAGGCTTGTTCCCAACTAGCTCTTAGAACTCAAATTAACCTGTTTTAATTCATCTACATTCTGCCACGTGGCTTTTTACCTCTCCTTCCATTCTGTATGTCCAACTCTCTCCACGTCTTGCTGGTGTCTCTCACACACCCAGACTCTAATTCTCGGAGTTCCTCTCTCTGTTTGGGAGTCCCGCCTAACCTCTCCTGTCTAGCTATTGGCCATTCAGGTTTTTATTAAAGCAATCACAGTGACACATCTTCACACAGTGTACAAATATCCCACAACACTCTGCTGTGAAGGAACTTGCCTACATGAAGGCATTATGTGAGAGGAAATGTCCAGTTCCAAAGCCAATTGATTATTAATTGCTGTGCAGTGGTCATGGAGCTCATGCATGGTTATACCCTGTGTCAGAGACATGTTGAAGACACCACATATATGATGAAACTATGGGACTAAGAGTCTAACTCAACAATCATGGGCCAATTCATGGAAATTTCAGTGGATTCAGCCTATTATTGGATAAAGATGACCATACCACCATGATTGATTTTCCATAAATGGTTTCCACTTCTCACTTGAATGCTGAATAGTATTTTGACAGATTTGTTAAATGTTTTAGAGAGTTCTTCAGGAAACATTTTGGCTATGACTTCTGTCCAACCTTTAGGGATATCAGGAGGGAGGGCACACTTCTGATGTTGAGGTCTCTGCCATTGGTGACACAAAGGAGATACGAGCAGATGATAAAGTGCTACCTCCAGTGGGTCCAGACGATAAAATGACTGAATCAGAAGAGGAACCTGACTTCTCATTTTTTAATGAAGAGATGTCAGAAAAAACATAGGTTTGGAGGCCAGAGGTAGAAAATGAATGAAAGCAGGCTGATGGATTGGATGGCGATTGTTGCTGCTCATCTGTAAACCTCAAGCAAACAGAGGAAGACAGTTTATCAGAGGGAGGTGCTGATGCACACGGTTTTGAAATGCCTTAATGAAAGCAAGTTTTAGAAGAAACGAAAGGGCAGTTTCCTGGCTGCAGATCCATGACTGGGTTTTCTGAGGAGAGGAGTAGACCTGAACAGTGACACCAAGCAAGATGGCCACAGGTGAAGGGGAAGCCTGCTGCCTCGGGAGAGTATGAGGATGATGAATACCCTTATCTCGCTGCCTTATTGCCATTGAGCAAGGAGTTCAAGCCTTCAGAGAGGAAGTGTGAAGCAGCATAGAAGAACACTGAGTGTGACAGTTCCTCCAGAACTGGTAAAGCAGAAGGTGAAAGGTTAGCTGACAAACCAGTAAAAATCACTGCTAGAAGCCGACTGGAGAAAGGAGAAGCAAATGTGTTTCTAAGCAGTGGAGGGAAAACATGCAAAATAGTAAATCAAGTTTGGGAGCAGCCAGCTTTGGGGGAGTCTAATATATTCCTAATATGTAGTTTTTAAGTTACTATAATTCTACTTTTGGCCGCCTTTGGTCTTTTATGGACCCAAACCACCATATACAGAAATAAGCCTCTTTAATCTATAAAAATAAAAGCACCAGCTGAATGTACCTAACTGAAACACTGTGTGATACTATGTGAATAAGTCATTCATATTCTCGCCCAACCCCTCTCCTTTTCTCCCTCCCTCCATTCCTCTGTCCATCCCCCCTCCCTCCTTTCTCAATGCAGAGCTAAGAGAATTCTATTTTGGAGGAAATAATAGTCATGTGAATTCATCAAAATCCAGAAAGATTATTCTATTTTTGTTTGGGTTCAAAACCAAGATTTCTTAACCTTCAGCTACAAGTTCAATAATATTGAGAGCACGCCAGGGAGGCGCTCTACTGCTGCATTATACTCACAACCCTCCTTTGCTTTACCTTTGAGAAGGTCTTGCTAAGTTACCAGATGTCAGGAGCCATTATCATGAGTTATTGTAGGCCGCAGGATTATGCAGTTAGAATTCAGCTGTCATTTACAAGGTCAATCCATCAGAATCTTTGATTTGAGGATTAAATTAAAATGCAGGGCATATTGGAATTATTGCCTTTTGAATGAATTGGTTGTTTCTTGTTGTAGATTTTTTGGTGCAATTACAGCTATGGTATCTCCCCATTACCATGCATTTTTGTGTAATGTATATATGTAATCTCATGATTATATCTCAATCTTATGGGCATACATATATCCATGGATGGTCAGGATGATGCCTTCTCATTAACTGTATAATTAGGATATATAGAAAATATATCCAAATGCTTCATAACTAGATCTATTGTCCCACGATACTGTAGACACTTAAAGCCTCCTTCTAGTCAGACCAACAAAAATAACACTCTTACCTCAGTCTAACACAAACTGCACACATTTAGCTCATTTTTACCTCAGAGCAAGTTCAAACTAGACTAAAGACCTTTGTAAATAGGTCATAAGTTTAAAACTTTACAGTCATGCACAAGGCTGGAGTCGTAGGTGTCTACCAAGGTTACTACACAAAGCAGCCTAGGAAAAGCCTGCCAATTCTTCGCTTGCCAAGTCTGCTGATAAAGAGCTATGTCTCAGAGTTTGTCGCACTGGGCACTGCACCCCCTCCATCTGGTCCTGAGACCTAGGAACCTTATGTTGCCATGGTAAATGGCTCTGCTCTTATCGCTTACCCTAGGAATATGTTTTGGCCACTGAGAGGTAACTCTTGTAACTTTTGCTATTGCTTCAAGCCTTCTATAAAAGAAGAATGATTAGGCTAAATGAGAAGAAGCAGGAAGATGAGAGCAGAGAATTAGAGCTGAGAAAGTATAGACAATTAGGCCAAGAAAATTAGGAAAACAACAGAAGAATAAGGAGACATGCAACAAAGTATAAAATGAGCAGATTCATTCCTTCGCCCTCAGATTCTTACTTTTCCTCACTTACTGTAGCATCTCTTTTTGAACCCTAAAAAGAAGACTTTTGAGGCTGGTCCTTAAAGGTCATCATTAACAAGAGCTAGCCTGGAGCTCACTCTTTAGCCCCCAGGGCCCTGAACTTGCAATCTGCCTGCCTCAGCTTCCTGCGCAGCTATCCTGGAGCTATCCTGGTTTCATGGCTTCCTTCTTAGACTAGACATCACAGATGGGTAAGGTTACCAAGGACCACCAGGTGGCAACAGAGTCTAAAGTCCAAGTTGACACTTTAATGGCCCCCAAGTATAAACGGGAAGCCAGTGCAATTAAAGGATTAAAAAGACAGCCAGGCTGGGAATGGTGACTCCTGCTGCAATACCCAGAGTGGGGCAGAAGAGGCAGGGGGATCTCGGGGACCTAAAAGCCCTGATCTATATCTCCAGTTATAAGCCAGCCAGAGCTGATATTGAGAGCCGCTGGTAGTGAAAGTCCATGAGAGTATACAGCAGTGACAACTAGAGTTCAGAAGGTCAACCTATCAGAACTAAGGGTTCTGTTAGAGGAAACCATCACGCAAGGCGTTATGGAATTACTGCCCACTGAATGAACTGGCTGTCTCTTGATGTAAATTTCTTGTGCAATAACAGCTATGATTCTCCCCATTTACTGTGCATCTCCATGTTACGTGTATATGTAATCTCCCGATTGCATCTCAATCTTGGGCACAACTTTCCCTATACATTTGGGGTAATTGGACAACTGCCCCAGCTGTGTTTATCTTTCATTAACATATATCTGGCCAGGGCCGTTCTCCAGACGAAAGTATTTCAACAAAGATACCTTTTTCCAAGGACAAAACTGCACATAGATAAGCATTAGCTCATTTCACTCACAGATAGAGAAAAGAACCACTGACAATTAAATCCTCAACCCCTTACCTTCACCCCGGGTTATTTACACAAGACCCTAACTTAAGAGATTTACTGCTCCCATTCCTGGGATGAAGTTTTAGCCATTTGCTAGATACTGAGTTAAGGCAGTTACTTCCCACTGACCCAAGGAGATTGCCTCCAGGCCAGACAGGCAATAGGTGCCAAGCTTCTTTCTTGTGCAAATTAAGTTTTTATTCCTCCTCAGCCAGGTGCTATTCCTAGATTTTCTCCTCAGCAATTACTCTGAGTGAAAGTGCTTTTACTAACCGAATACTACACGCTCTGACATAGGTTGCTTAGCCACCTAGCATATGTCCCCCTCCCTATCAGTAAGCAGCTGCAGCCAGGATGAGTGGGAAAAGTGGCGCCAAAGAGTTTATTTCTTCTGACTTACTGACCCCTGACATTTTACCTAGCCATTTCTAGATTATAGTTTGAGCACATAAATTCCCTAATTGATCTTAGCCTTTAGTTGACCTTACCAGAGAACTCCCCTTTAGTCACTCCCCTTTTGGGTTGTAATTGGAAGCTGACAATTAATTGCTTTATGTGTGGATCCTTATCACCTCTCTCTCTGAGACCCTGAAAACTTCAAGCCTCACATTGCTTTACCAAAGAATTACTGCATATGTATATATACTGGTTCTCTGAGAGCACAAAGAGGATTGATGGAGAAGAACAAAGATGAGGACGGAGATGGAAAGAACTAGGTAGAATGATGAGAGAACAGCTGGAGGGACTGAGAGCAGGAGGGACTGAGAGCAGGAGGGACTGAGAGCAGGAGGGACCGAGAGGGGCTAAGTAAGAGAGCAGAAAAGAAACTGTGTAGATAGAATCGCCATAGGAGAATAAAGTGAATGGACTAAAGAACTCAGTGTGCATAGATTCATTGAATATCCCTCAGATTAGAATCCTCAGCTGGTTGGTAGACTCTTCTGCGGACCCTGGGAGCAAACAATATAAGCTGGACCTAATATTGTTTGCGTTAAGCCAAATGGCAAAATCTGGTTCAAAATGGGTAAAGGAAAATGAGAAGTACTTGTGCCTACAGTCTCAGCACCTGGTAAGGGGTGATAGGTAAATAGGTAGAGATAGGTGACCATCTTGAACCTGGAAAAATGTACCATGGGTGGCATGGGGTGGCAGGGAGCCAAGAACAAAAGGAAAACCAGAAAGCCATGAGACCAATAAGCTAAGATCAAGATACCAAACCCTTTATAAGTGTAAGTCAGTGAAGCAGGCATACCCAAGCAATGGGGGTGGCGGGCGCTCTCTGTTCATTGTAACCATTTACACATATCCAGAAGGGAGGTCTTCCCTCCACTCTGACACAGTTCTTGCCCAATGTCTCTGAAGGACTTTTTAATTTAAGAACTGCTTTTTTAATATCAAGCCTCCATCCAGCACCCTTTGCTCTCGGCTACATGGCTAGTCCCCCGTGCTTGAAGTCAACCTTACCTCCAGCCAGATGTTCTACAGAAAGTTACAGAAGCCTGTGCATTCGAATCAACTCGAAAATCCTCACAAATGAATCAAGGCTGTACAACACTCCCCTTCTTTTCTGTCTGGCTCCCCATGACCTCACAGAGGTAGTTCATCTCTGCTCCCCAAAACCTCTTTATCAGACTTCAGCAACCCATGCACACAGATGACCACCTCTCCTCTCTGCAGGGCTGGGGCCATCTGCCCTGCCTGCTTTGAAGTCACTACTGCAGATAGAGCAAGCTGGGCTCCAACCTCTGGGCATTGACAGAGTTGGATGGAGAAGACATCCACCCTTTTCCAATGGGGAATAACCAAAAGGTCTCATTGTCTGGATCTGTTTACTCCTGTGGAAGATGAGCTAGAAATGCTGGCCACTGGAGTTTTTCCTAAATCCTAGGAAGAGGTGTGGGGAAGCGGTTTCTACAGGGTTCCCCTAAGAAGATGATCCTTTCACAATATTCACAGTGGAGCTCACAAACACAAATAAACTGGGGTTGTCTATTCCTTTACATTTCAACTAACAGAATCCTATCCCGAAGACTCATGATTCATATAGTCAGACATGTCACATATATTGCTGACTGTGGAACCAAGATATATAGCCACTGTATACTTGACAAGTTCAGAAGTAAGATCAGGGCTGGGTTTTATGGCAGGTGCCACACGCTGACAAAAGGGAACCATGCAAGTCCACTTGCCAGGTCTTCCTTTAGCATTATATAGAGAAAAGCCACTCACTGGCTAGCGGGCATATGCCTGTGGGCCCCCCTGTCCTGGTCAGTGAGACAGTGATTGACTCAGGCTTCATTACTCTTAATCTTCTGACATTTAGGTAGTCTGCAAAATTTTTTTATTTGCCTGGTTTTTTTTTGTTTTGTTTTTTTGTTTTTGTTTTTCAAGACAGGGTTTCTCTGTGTAGCTTTGCGCCTTTCCTGGAACTCACTTGGTAGTCCAGGCTGGCCTCGAACTCACAGAGATCCACCTGCCTCTGCCTCCCGAGTGCTGGGATTAAAGGCGTGCGCCACCACCGCCCGGCTATTTGCCTGTTTTTAAATATTTTCTTTCATGTACTTATTTATTTGTGTGTATGCATGCTCACATGGACGTGCATGCCACAGCTGGTATGTGGTCATGGGACAACCTGTGGGAATTATTCTCTCCTCTCCTGTGTGGGTCTCAGGAATTGAAGTCAGGTCCTCCAATGCTGTGGGATGTTCTGTATGGCAAATGTGTTGCTCTGATTGGTTAGTAAATAAAACACTGATTGGCCAGCAGTCAGGTAGGAGGAAGTATAGACGGGACAAAGAGGAGAAGAATTCTGGGAAGTGGAAGGCTGAGTCAGAGACATTGCCAGCCGCCGCCGCCAGGACAAGCAGCATGTGAAGATGCCAGCAAGCCATGAGCCACGTGGCAAGGTATAGATTTATGGAAATGGATTAATTTAAGCTGTAAGAACGGTTAGCAAGAAGCCTGCCACAGCCATACAGTTTGTAAGCAATATAAGTCTCTGTGTTTACTTGGTTGGGTCTGAGCGGCTGTGGGACTGGCAGGTGAGAGAGATTTGTTGTGACTGTGGGCCAGGCAGGAAAACTCTAGCTACACTCCAACTTGACTTCAAACACCCTTACCAGCTGTCCTACCTCACTGGCCTTGTTGGTTTGTTTTTGAGACAAGGTCTTACTCTATTAACCCTGACAGCCTGGTATTCACTATATAGTCTAGGTGGCCTCAAAGTTGTGGCAACCCTGTCTCAGCCCACTAAGTATTGGGATTCTCATTCTGTGACAACACTTCTAGCTCAGTTTTCAAAAGCTTCCCACCTACCAGTAACATAATATAACGCTAACAGATGCACATATCTCACCAGCATGATGGATAATCTCGAAAGAGTGCTGTAATTTAGAATTTTATCATAGTGATCAGCTTTTTTCTGAGCTAGATTATAATGGATTATCTCCAAGGTTATTCCTGACTAGAGTAGCAAAATGAGAATTTTGAAAATGAAGTTTAAATTTGCAGTACCACACACTGGGTTAGTATCAAAACAACCCTATCGATGTGTTAAGATTCTGTAAGACTCCACTTTTTGTGGCTCTATGAAGCCACCAGAATTAACTTAAAGACACTGTCTCAGTCAGGGTTTCTATTGCTGCAACAAAACACCATGACCAAAGAGCAACTTGGAGAGGAAATGGTTTATTAGGCTTACAGTTCAGCATTGCTGTTCATCACTGAAGAAAGTCAGGACAGGAATTCAAACAGGGCAGGAACCTGGAAGCAGAAACTGATACTGAGGCCAAGGAACGAAGCTGCTTACTGACTTGTGTCCCATGTCTTGCTCAGCTTACCTTCTTATAGAACCCAGGACCACCAGCCTAGGGATGGTACCACCCATCATGGGCTGGACCCTCCCCCATTGATCACTAGTTGAGAAAATGTCTTACAGCTGGATCTCATGAAGGCCTTTCCTCAACTGAGGCTCCTTCCTCTGATGACTCTAGCTTGTGTCAAGTAGACACAAAATGAGCCAGTACAAATACCAACATCTTTTTGGGGGTGGGGGAGGGGGTTCTAGATAGGGTTTCTCTGTGTAACAGTTCTGGCTTTGTAGACCAGGCTGGCCTCAAACTCATAGAGATCTGCCTACCTCTGCCTCCCCAAGTGCTGGGATTAAAGGCATGTGCTATCACCGCCCCAAAGACACCAACATCTTTAATTGCTTTAATTGAATTCAATACTTTAATCTGTCAGCTTAATGTTAAATTAGTAAGATAGCCCACTAACCAATTAAAGCAATACAATTGAAACTAATGGGATGCAATTGCTTCCATTAACTATACTTATTTCTCAAAATATGTACTGAGGGTAACATAAGCACATGCCATGATAAGCTTTTAGACCCCAATAAGCTCTCCACCAATGCAGCAATCCAAATCAGACCAAATCAGACCAAATTAGAAAAAGACCCGGTTTAATGAGTAAAGCATTCTCAGGTGATTCTTCAGCCCCCAGAGAGGAGATGGGAAAGAAAGACCAAAAAACCATGTGTCTGTTTTCTGGGGTACAATTTAGATACCCTGTTAGAGTGGTCTTGAGCATCTCAGGGGAGGAGCTGTGTTTGGCAGGACTTTCTGAGGGGCAGGGTCTGGGCAGAGAGGTAGATCTTCCACCAGACCTTTCCAGATTCTGGGTATATGGATGGCAGGGTGCCAGGGGCTGGGGTGGAGCTTCCACCAGAACATGCCAATGTGGTGATGTGAATGGGATGCCCTCCATTGGTCTCATCTCAATCATTTGAATACTTGGATTCCAAGGTGGTGCTCTCTGGGGAGGTTTAAACGGCACAGCCTTGCTGAAGGAAGTGTAGCACTTTGGCAGGTTTGGGATAAAAATCCTAGCCCCCTGCTGCCTCAGCCCTCACAATGTGGAACTGTAAGCCCAAATGAAGTATTCTTTAAGTTGCTTTGGTCATGACGTCTTATCGCAGCAACAGAAAAGTGACCAATGTGGCTAGCTGGATTCCGTTTGCTGGTGTCTGCGTCACTGCACACAGCACTGAGAAGTGTAGAAGGAAAGTGGAAGAAAGCGGGGAACCTGCCTGACTCCATTTTGAAGGCAGGAGCCATTATGCTATATTTTTTAAAATAAATTTCTATTTACTGTGAGAGCTGAGTTGCTCTCTGTTTCCGGGAACCTGACCTTCCCCAACCCATGACCTTGATTTGTTTGTGAGACTACCCTGACTCTCCCTGGCCCTCCCTGACCCCTCCCTAATCACATGGTGGGCGACCACATGATGTTATTTTAAAGATTTGTGTGTGTGTGTGTGTGTGTGTGTGTGTGTGTGTGTGTGTGTGTGTGTTTCCTTATTGCCCCATCGTCTCCCTTCTGTAAAACTACTCGTGATTTTACTCCTTAAAAGGGGGCCAAGAGATGGATTCAGGGCTGCTCTCTTTAACCCGACTTAGAAGGCAGTTGCTGACCAGCTCTTGGGTGCACCCCAATAAAAACCAAGCTTTCTTCAAATTTGGCTCAAATTGTGGTAGTGGTCTTATTCTCACCATTGGGATTAACAAAGCACATGAGAGAGGCTGCTATAAACATAGGATTTCCTAAGGACTCTCTTAGCCAGACTGATATTGAAGACCTGGGAGAACTTGGTTACATCTTAATCCCTGACTCCAGGCTGGCTGACCCAGGCTGCAGCTCCTGAACAGTCTCATTCCCTCTTCTGCAGCCTAAAGCCCACAACTCTACTACTCCTTACAGTTAGATACGGCCTCCGCTGCCAGCCCAGGCTCACCCCATGCTGAAGCAGCGCAGACATCCACTGGGGCAAAGCAAACCCTTCAGAGCTAGGAGAGCATGCAGCTGAGAGTGTGCAGCTCCTTATCTGGTGAATTCTTAAGGGGTGATGGTGCCGGCTGATAATTATGAGGCCTGTGTTTACATGCTTGTCCCAGAACTTGGCCTCCAGCTTCCTGGGAGAACGGAGTGAAGTCACAAGACTCCAGAGCCTGAGAGCTACCACAGAGATACTGGCTTTCCAATGCTGTCCGTTTGTAAACAGATGAAGCCAAGCTGAGAGAGATGCTGCACTTTAGTGACGGGATCAGGGGAGATGGAGCGGGAAGGCTCGTTTTCCTGAGGTCACTTTTCCCTGTCAGAGCTCAGGCAAAAGTGAAGGAATTGGTCACTGAAGGGACCCAGGGCCTTTAGGAACTGCTGCAATTCGTCATTAGAGATAGAGCCTGTCTCTAGAGCTGCAGCATCTCTGAGGCAGGCAGAAGGGGGAACTTACTTTGGAAGATGCAGAAATATTAATATTTAGGGGAGTCGTGACTTCCAACTTACAGGTCCCTCCTCCTGTCTCTGTACTTGTGAGAGGACACTTGACAGGCTGTGTGTTCTGAAGACCATGTGAGTGATGTGCGTGACACCTTTGTACGTGTGTGTGTGTGTGTGTGTGTGTGTGTGTGTGTGTGTGTGTGTGTGTGTATTAGAGGGAGAGAGAGACAAAGAGACAGAGAAAGACAGAGACAGAGAGGCAGAGAGTCACTAGGTTGTCAGAGCCAGCCTGGATCTTTCTGCAACTTCCTGCCTCAGACTCCTCCGTCTACAAGTAAATACCTGCAACATCATGCCAGCTCATTATTACTAATATTATTTTGCAGTTCACACCCAGAAAAGTGGTCCTTAGAGAAGGGGCTAGTCTTGTGGATAATTTGATTCTTATGGGTTCTCCTGTGAGGCTACAGCCCTTGCCTTGGCAGGGAGCACTGGCTCTCACAGACAGGAAGCTAAAGCCACATGGAGTCAGAGCGACATCACAGGATACAGCAAGGCTGGTGTGAGATCTCAGCCAAATTCTCAGTGATGGAGGTGGCTTTTGGAAGTTCTAGTGCAGAGAACCACCCATTCCAAAGTTGGTCGAATTTGTCCATCCTAAAGCTACTTCTTCCTTTAGTGATTAAGTCGGCAAGAATTGCCAAGCAGTGGTGGCGCATGTCTTTAATCCCAGCACTCGGGAGGCAGAGGCAGGTGGATCTCTGTGAGTTCAAGACCAGCCTGGTCTACAAATGAAGTTACAGGATAGCCAGGGCTCTACAGGAAAAAAAATTAATAAGTAACTAGTAAGTGAAAAGGCAAATATTTATTTACTAGTTTAACCTTACTGACGTTCCTTGAGTGGATTAATGCTAATATGGTTGTCACAACATGGCTTTTCCAATTCAATCATCTCTTGCGCATGGATCAGGTGACAAAATGTTTGAGGAAGTTTTCCCATTTCTTCATTGTTTATTCATTCCCATGTATCCTCCTGAATTCCATTTCAGTCTCTGGACTGTTGTTGACCAATGTCAGTGTTTGTGTGTATGCTCTGTTTGAGCTGGCTTCTGTGTCCTAGGGGCAGGAATCATCATCCACTGATCTTAAACATGAAGCCATCATCCTTCCTTGGCTTCTCAACACTCTGGTTTCTTCTCATGGGAAATGGCACACATGTGTCTCTAGTTGCACAAATATTCACATCTGTATTGCTATGTCACTGTATTGAAAGCCAAGAGTTCTTCCTCATTTTTGCCCAGTTCTAAAGGGTATATTTTAGTTTTGTAACTTTTCATAGCTGTAGACTTTTCTTTTGATAGGATATCTGGCTCAGAGCTCACTACATGATTTGCTCACTGCTGGAAAATGCAAAAGCAAGCAGCTCCCAATGCACAGGGAAAACGTGCTGCTGATGGTATAAACGCATGAACTTCTCCCTTCTGCCGCGGTCTCCTTCGTTGTTTGTGGACTTTGTTTTGGTTTGCTGTTCATTATCATTTTAAGTGAAGAAGCATTTTTAATTATTAGTATGCCTCTATTATTTTGCAAGGCCTGTTTAAAGTATAAACATAAAATATTTAGCTCAAGCACAGGGTCACACACTGTAAAACTCTTATTTTGGAGCACACACTTGAAATGAGTATTGTTCTCAACAGAGCAGAGGAAATACTGCACAGAATCAGCAAGAGTGTTTTCATCTCGATTCTAGATATGCACCATCTACTAACAAGCCCTGCTATTGATTATTGATGAGCCTGGATTACTGACATGAAAGGGAATTATGGCTTACTCTATCATTTCTCCTGTTCTCTGTCACATTCCACACAAGAGATTGTCTCATGATCAGAAGTGGCGCAGATAAGTCATACCCTCCCTAATGATTTCCTACCTAAAACTCAGCAGGTTTGAGACTATCCCATCAACCAAAGCCCTTATTTCATCACATTTTGTATATATTTGCATATATTCATCAAATTTTCATATGTTGTATGAGTGTAATTCACAGTTCTGCCTACACTCAAGGGAAGGGATCACACAGGGAAGGTCATTGGAGGGTCATAGATTCTGACTACCACATCTGTCTTGGGGCAAATGTTGGTGGAAAGTTGCCAACATTTAACAGCCTACACTGTACACAGAACATTACAGAGTCCAGGGAGCCAGAAGAATGAATTACTACAAAAGCAGACAAGCTACTGAAAAAAAAATGAAGTGTAAATATTTTCAGATGATATAAAAAGATGGTAGTTTGGCCATTTTGGTAATAAATGAATATAATAGTAAGTTATCTTTTAAATGTACACACTATAGTCTCAGAAATACTAAGTAGTCAAATAAAGGTATAATAATGTTCCAGACATTGCCTAAATAGGAAGCCAAAAGCACATGTCTGCCCAGACCTTAGACTGTGACTTTATTTGAATAAAGGGCCTTTGCAAACAGAATAAGTTACATTAAGATATATTTCCAGGTGTGATGGTGCACACCTTTAATCCCAGCACTCAGAAGGCAGAGGAAGAGGAATCTCTGTGAGTTTGAGGTCAGCCTGGTCGATGTAGTTCTTGGACAGCCAAGGCTACATAGTGAGACCCTGTCTCAAAAAAAACAAATAATATTGACGATGATGATGGCATGCTTGGTGAGGGTGGGTCATGAATCCAATGGCTGGTTTCTCTATAAGAGCAACATGAGAAGTCAGAGAAGTCAGCACTTCTGAAGAAGAAACTATAAGGCCAGCAGCCAGCAAAAGTAGGGGAGAGTCAGTGAGGGCAACACCAGAGCCTCAAAAGGAAGACCCACCCCTCTGAGAAGTTGACGGAGTACTGCATTAAGGAAGGGACAAAGTGGTGTGTTCTAATCCTAGAAGCTTCGTGAACTGGTAGGAGACAGAAGCAAGGTCAAGGCTGTGAGAAAGAGCGTCTATGAGAAACAGCATCTGAAAACCACATTTTGCTTCTTGAGCCCTACAGCTCCCTAATGGTAGTCCCCACCACTAAGCAGTCCCAGGGGAAGCCATCTGACAAGGAGCCCTGAAGTATAGGTGTCCACCCACCGTCACCACCATGCACACTGGAGGAAGGTCAGGACTGGAAGCAAGCAGGCCTCCGAGCAGTAGATGAGACACTAACTGTGGGGAGCAGGGTTAGGGTGAGCTAGAGAGGTTTTCCACCCCACGGTTACCACTTAGTTTTTGAATGCTTTTCTCTTTTCAAACCATTTGGCGCAAATGTGACCCGATGTGAGCGTCTTTAAGTGTGTAAGATGGGTGGCCAGGTGCCTTTATGTTCTTCTCTATGCCTTTCTCAATGGCTGCAATGTTTCCAAGAAGAAATACTATAGAAAAGGAGCACGTCCCAAATAAATGGCGATAGATTTTTCATGTGCAGACTCCCCATTTACCCAGGTATGTCCTTTGTGGATTTCAGACTCTTTCCCCACCAGCCCTGACTCTTAGGCCTGATGGGGTATTAAAGACACACTGACTCTAAGGCATGATGGGGTATTAAAGGCAAGGTTGGGGAGTGACCAGAAGAAAGTGCCAAGAAAGTCACCGGGAAATAGAAGAGGTAAGAAGACTTGGGCAGAGGAGGGCATCAAATTGCCTTGTGTTCTCTGTGAGAGCACCTTCCTTTGAAACTTGGTTTTAGCCACTCACTTCTCAGGGACCTCAAGCAAGCAAGCTCGTGGCTTTGCCACGCTTCCATTTTGTCCCGTGTAAAATGTGAAGGATAAGAGTTGGCCCCAACGAGTTCACTCATTCAAAAATCACCTCAAAACTTGTTGGGTATGTTTGTGACTGTTATGATTTTTATTGTTTTATCTTTATATCCTCCTATGTTACCAGAGTTTCTGGGTTTTTTGACGAACATTCAGTCAGTTTAAATTAGTGAAAGAAATGCCCATTCGCTTCTCAGAGTCACATTTCCTTGCAGTCTACTCCTGGGTTCAGCATGAGGATTTAAGAACAGCATCACCAAGAGCACAATGTCAGGCAGGCTTGCCTCAGATGGGAGTCCAGGAATGAGTGAGGTGTACGTCAGCAAAGCCTCATCAGATGGTTTAGCCTCAATATTCCTCATTGTAGGGATATTCTTCCATGTTTACTGTCCTGCAGCAACAAGCATGGAGAAAACGTTAGTGTCATCTAATGATTTTTTTTTTTTTAGACAAGGTCCCATGTATCCTAGTCTGGCTCTGAACTCTATGCAGCAGAGAACAACTTTGAACTTACAATCCTCCTGCCCCCACCACCAGAGGACTGTGATTAGAAGCATGTGCCACCAGGCCTGGTTTTACTTATTTTTTTTATTATTTCTCTTATGTATTGAGATTATAATATGATCATATCCCTTCCCTCTTCCCTTTCCTCCCTCCAGAACTTCCCATATGCCTCTCCTTGATCTCTTAGGAATGTGTATGTATATACATAAACATACATGTATGTAACAACAATTAATGAAAAAAGAGGCCATGGATTTAGAAGAGGCCTGGTTTTATGTACTACTGGGGATCCAACTCAAGTGTTCATGTATACCAGATAAACACTCTCTCAACTGAGCCACTTCCCAGTCCAGGCATTCTTATATGGAATATATAAGAATGTACTTTCTATGTGCTTTCTCAGCCTCTCCTCACCTCATTCCCTGGAACGATTGTTGGGGAATATTATTTCAAGGTGTGTTACTTTTGTTTATGTTGTATTTGTTTAACTCTGTGAAGCTGTGTTACTGTGCCTGTCTAAAACACCTGATGGTCTAATAAAGAGCTGAATGGCCAATAGCAAGGCAGGAGAAAGGATAGGTGGGACTGGCACACAGAGAGGATAAGTAGAAGGAGAAACCTGGAGGAAGGAGATGGAGGAATTAGAGAGGAAGGGGGAGGACTTCAGGGCCAGCCACCAAGCTACCCAGCCACCCAGCCACACAGTCAGACACAGACTAAGAAGTAAAGAAAAGGTATACAGAAAAGAGGGTAGAGAAGTATGCAGTGGCCAGGGTCTCAGAAACAGGCCCACTGTCAAGGCCCTCATAGATACTGTTCATTCCATATTACAGAAAAGTGGGAAATCATGATGAAATTGATAGATTGGTTGTTGTATTATAGTTGTTGTATTAAACAAGGCAAGATAAGCCATGAGCTAGGATCTCTGATAAATCCTAAACTTGTATTCAATGGATATTTGCTGTATTTGGTATTATCATTCCTACTCTGTAAATAAGGAATCGGAATTGGCAAAGTTATAAATCTATCCAAGACTTCATAGCTATTGAATGACTGAAGTTTGGATTACAAGTCAGCTGGGCTTACTCCTGAATGACCAATCTATTACCTCCACTCACTTATGTAACTATCTCACATTACCTATTTGATAATCAAAAGGCATCAGAATCATGTCTCAAGCCAAATCCTTCACTTCTAAATGACAATTCTGTTCTTGAATTGCTCATGCAAAAACAAAACCAACCAAGCAAAACCGTGTTTGTTCATTTTTTTTTTTTTTTTTTTTGGCAAATTCAGTTGGCTGTTTTCTATTGGAAGCCAGGTCCAATTATTGTCCTCTCTTCACCGGATTATTATAGTAGGCTCCCTGTGGTCCCTCAATGCAGAAGTCAGCTTGGAACTTTTCAGACATGTCACATCCTCTCCTGGCTTCTAAGTGCCTTCCATTCTAAAATCAAAATCCTTCTCGCGGTGTGTACCAGCTGCATGCCCTTAGCTTTAAGGCTGAGTTCCTTTCTTCCCACAATAGCCTTTACTCATCTGCTACAGCTTCACTGGCCCCTTATTCCAGGGCCCTAAATTCACTCCCTCGGGGCATCTGAACTCACTGCTGCAATCGCCAAGAAAGGCGTTCTCCTAATACCACATGCTGCATCTTTTGCCTCTTTCAGCTGTGACTTGATATATCAGCAAAACTGCCCCCTGGGTCATGACATGTAAAACACCTACTCCACCAGGATGCACCACTTCCCATACTTTTTACCTATTTTACTTTCCTCTACGGCATTTGTTACTGTCTGACATACATACTTAAAGTCACTTCAGATGGTGCTACAATACAAGCTTGGGAAGCATGAAGTTTGTATAGCGTGCTGTGCCAAATACCTAGGACTTGCTGGCACGTACCACATTGCAGGTAAGTCATTAATGAATGAGTGAGTGGATAAGTGCTTCTGCCTCCAGAAAAGGAACAGTGTTGTGGAATACTAGTTGAAGATGTGTTGCATTCGTTTATGTTATGGAATATTTGTTTAATGATGCAAAGGTGTGCTGCATTCTTTTATGTGGCATTTGTTTAACTCTGTAAAGCTATGTTACTTTGCCTGCCCCAAACACCCGATCAGTCTAATAAAGAGCTGAAACACCAATAGCTAGGCAGAAGAGAGGAATGGGTGGGGCTGGCAGGCAGAGAGAATAAATAGGAGGAGACATCTAGGGAAGAGAGTGAGGAGTGAGAAGAGAGGAAAGGGGAGGGGGACACCAGGGACCAACCACCCAGCCACACAGCCAGCCATGGAGTAAGAAGGAAAGAAAGATATATAGAATAAAGAAAGGTAAAAATCCCCGAGGTAAGGCATAGTTAAAGAGAAATGGGATAATTTAAGTTAGAAAAGCTGGCTAGAAACAAGCCAAGCTAAGGCTGGGCATTCATAAGTAAGAATAAGTCTCCACATATTTATTTTGGATCTGGGTGGTGGGCCCCCAAAGAGTGAAAAAACCAACTACAGAACATCACGTTCTTTCTTGAAACTCTGGCTCCAGGTGTAAAATTCATAGAATTAGCAGCAATTAGCAGTCACGACTTCCCATGACTCAAACTTTACTTTTGCACAACTTCCAGAAGATAGTATTTGAAGATAAAGTTATCCTGGATGTCTTCCAACCCTTCCAGTTAATCCTCTGCAGCTTCAGGAAGCTCATACATAACCCTACCCACTTACTCAGGCAGCAGGCAGGCCCTCCAGTTTCTGTTGAAGCTGAGGATAGTGGCCATCTCCTGGTCACTCAGCTGGAAGTCAAAGACCTGGAAAGACAAGAGTCCCAAAGCTCCTTAGCAAGGAAAGGGCTGGCACCTGAGACTGTACATAAGCTCGCACTACATACAAACCATTTCTAGTTTAAGACTGAGTTATTTCTAGGGTTTAGAGTCACAAAATCTCAGTTTGCATAGTGTCTAATCCTTGAAAGACACATGGATCCGTCCAGAAGGTATTTCTTCAAGTCCAGTCCATTCAGCTAAAAGGTTGCTGTGAAGGCCAGGGCAGTCTGTACTTGGACAGGATAATCTATGGTCCTTGATCTAAGTGCTCATGGGAAAGCAAGGTTCTTCTCTGTGCATACGGTACACCTATGCTCAGAGCTGACAGGGCTTCTCCGGCTCTACCCTCAGCTCATGTGTGGCCCACTGGTGCTTTATCTCAGCTCTGTTGAGGCCAGCTCACTGGCACAAGAGTTCACGTGATGATGAGAAGTTAGGGACATCACTGATGCTGCAGGATAGGATGAGAAGCCTACTGAGAGTCCTCCGATACATACGTAGCAGAGGGTTAACCAGGATCTTACCTGAAAGTTCTCAAGTATCCGTGCTGGTGTCACGGACTTGGGGATCACCACCACATTCCTCTGGATGTGGAACCGAATCAGAACCTGTGCACAAAATGTGAAGGCATGTGTTCACTAAAAGAGGAGAATTGTGGTTTAAATGAGAATGGCCCCACAGGTCCATGTGTTAGAAAACTTGGTTGGCAGTTAGTGGATCAGTTCGGGAAGGATTAGGCGTGGCCTTGTTGGAGAAAGTATGTCACTGAGGGCGGGCTTAAGGTTTCCAGACTTATGTTGTCCCAGTGTGCTCTCGTCTTCCTGCTTGTGGGTTGAGATGTGAGCCCTTAGCTCCTGCTCCAGCACCATGCCTGCCTGACGGCTGCCATGTTCCCTGCCATGACGGTGATGGGCTCCTATCCCTCTGGAGCTGTAAGCTCCAAATAAACCCTGTTTTCCGTAAGTTGCCTTGGTCATGGTACCTTTCAGAGCAGTAGAAAAGTAACTAACACAAGGACTATCTCTGCAGCTCCCTATGGCTCATTTATCTCCCTTAATCCTGAAAGATACACCATGATTTCTCCAGTTAGAAGTGAGGACGTGGCAGGGAGCTGATGAAGAGTGGTGGTTCTCATTGGACACCACCAGCTGGATTTCCCAAAGACACCAATACACTTACATTTCCCACTTCTTCCTCTCTAAGGGATTAAAAGAAGGCAATATAAAGAATAAAGCAAGACTATAAAAATGTATTGCAAAACAAAAAACACCCAAAAACAAAACAAAACACCACACACCTTTAATCCTAGCATTCAGGGGGCAGAGGCTGGCAGATCTCTATGAGTTCAAGGCCAGCCTGGTCTATAGAGTGAGTTCTAGGACAGTCAGGGATATACAGAGAAACTCTCAAAAAACAAATTTAAAGGGATTGCAGGATTAAAATGGGAGCAGCATATTTTACCTGGGCTGAGGTTTTCTTGTGCTTTGCAGCAATCTCTTTAATCTTGGGGTCCTCTAGTAGTGAAGGGTCTTCTGGCTTGGCCCTAAAGGCAGAAAGATAGCTGGAATGAACAAGTCACCAGGGCTGTTCCATGCATTGAATGAACCCCACTTCCATGACAGTATCAAGGCTGAGCACCACAGCCTTCTCCAACTGCAAAGCAGTCAGGGGAGCCACCTGGAAGCATTGTATCTTTCCTGGGGTCCCATCCGTAGGCTCTGGAGCCTCGGGAATTTGTAAGCATGCTCTAGCACTAAATAGCAGAAATGGAGCACTCTTAAGAGGTAAGGCATCCTGTCTTTTCTAAAAAAAAAAACCATTGTGCCCGAGCCCCCCCAATCTGATTTGGGTATGTTAGATATATTGCTATAGAAACATTTTTTTCCAGGTGCATAAGAAATTCATACCAGCCAGGCGGTGGTGGCACATGCCTTTAATTCCAGCACTGGGGAGGCAGAAGCAGGTGGATCTCTGTGAGTTTGAGGCCAGCCTGGGCTACAGAGTGAGTTACAGGAAAGGCTCCAAAGCTACACAGAGAAACCCTGTCTTTAAAAAAAGAAAGAAAAGAAAAAGAAAAAAAAAGAAAGAAAGAAAGAAATTCATATCGATACTAGCCAATTATTAAACACTAATTTTAAGAGTGATAGAAGAGCCGGGCGATGGTGGCGCATGCCTTTAATCCCAGCACACGGAGGCAGAGCCAGGCGGATCTCTGTGAGTTCAAGGCCAGCCTGGGCTACCAAGTGAGTTCCAGGAGAGGCACAAAGCTACATAGAGAAACCCTGTCTCGAAAAACCAAAAAAAAAAAAAAAAAAAAAGAGTGATAGAAGAAAGTCACCACTTGAAGCCTCACCAAGGCCTATGTGGAGAGCCCAGGGGACTGTAGGCCGTGACAGTGATGCCCTTGGAGTGGCAGTACTGGATCAATTTCTCCTGGGTGAGGTATGGGTGGCACTCGACCTGCAAGAGAAAACACCTGTCACTAGGGAAGTGGGCCTTCCTTCCTGAGTGGCTCAGAGGAACTCCAGGCACAAGAAAAGACCAACACACAGGCCAAATACAACCCACTGATAGATGTGCTACAGACCAGACCCAGAGATCTGCCTCCCACCTCCCTGAGCATCCTGAACACTGACCTCAGAGATGAAACTCAGCAGATAGTATGGAAATTGCCTCCCAGTGTGGAAGCAGTCACAGAGCAGGACCCTTCACCAAAGAGAACTTACCTGGTTGGTCACTGGCTTGTGTTTCAGCCCAGGCTTGTTCAGGAGCCTTTCAATCTGCACGTGGTTGAAGTTGGAGACGCCCAGGGCTTTCACTAGCCCTTCATCCACCAGTTCCTCCATGACCTGTCACAGTAAGGAAGACCGTTTGATGGCTGTAGGAGGATACAGGGATGCTGGCTTGGCTTAGTCCTGAGATAAGAGGAATGGATAAACAACCCTCCAGGTTAGGTAAGCTGCGACACTAGAAATGTCAGTCCCGACAGTAGATGCCCGTCAAGGGGCAGATGCTGCTAGGAATGTATGTGCTCTGTGCTCACCTCACCCAAATCGGTATAACCTGAGAAAATAGGCTTCCTGGCTTTTACCCTTTTTCTCCCCCTGCTGTGTGTGTGTGTGTGTGTGTGTGTGTGTGTGTGTGTGTGTGTGTGTGTGTGTGTGTGTGTGTGTGTGAGAGAGAGAGAGAGAGAGAGAGAGAGAGAGAGAGAGAGAGAGAGAGAGAGAGAGAGAGAGAGATTGGGGATGGATGCGATGCTAGGGTCATTCAGGCACTCTGCTATTGAGCTACATCTCTAGCCTTTTTTCTTTTCATTTTAAAAGTTGAGACATGGTCTCTCTAATTATCCAGATTAGCCTTGAACTTCCTCTGTAGCCCAGGTTAACCTCATCTTGTGATCCTCCCGCCTCTGCCTCCTGCACCTGGATTACAGGCCTGTGTCATCAGAACCAGCTGCCTATCTGGGTTCTGACCCCCACTTTCCTCTGACATATAGCTTGTTTTCCAGTGGGGAGACATGCAGACATATCAGACCCTAGCAAGGTGCCCAACCTAGGGCTAGGTGGGTCTGAAATCTGGCCAATTGACTACTTGCCACAACCATGACTCTATGTTAACCCTAAGAACGGGTATTTCTAAAAATAATTTTGCCTAAAATGAACAATTCACAAATTTGTCAAGATATCATACTTGATAGTGGCAGCCACAAACTCAGCATGTACTTGTAATTCATTTATTACAAGTCCCTGCCGAGGAGTTTGCAGAATATAAAAGTACACAGTGTGTGTCTTTCAGTGAGCCATCAGCCTTCACAATGAGGCTGTTTGGGCTCATTTGACAGTGGGCATAACCCTGAGCATCAGTGTGGGAAGGAAGGAATCCACATGGGTCCCAGAATGACAGGATAAGCAGAGTTTAAATTGGGCCTGAAAAAAAAAATAGCACAAAGGAGGGAATCCATGAACAGAGCGCAAAAGAAGTCAGAAGCAAAACTAACAGTAGAAACCGTGAGAACTGGGTACAGTTTCTCAGCCTTCATGCAACTTGGAACCCTCTGAAAGCTTAAAAAAATGTTGCTGGGTGTGGTGGCACATAACTTTTATCCCAGCCAAGAGGCAGCCTGGTTTATATAGTGAGTTTCAGGGCAGCCAAAGTTACATAGTGAGACCTTGCCCCCCCCAAAAAAGTCTTGTGGTAACATTCCAGCCCCACTCCCAAGCTTCTTACTGACTTCCTCTGTGATACAGCCTTGGAAGTAGGATGTTCAAAACTCCCTGTTGAACTTAGTGTACGAAGTTGAGAGCCACCAGGCTGAGTGAAGGAGGACTTTGATAGGCAGAGCTATCTAGCGTTGATGAGACCAGGAGGTGGAATGAGATAATTTTAATGTGTTTGTATCCTAAATTAACTTTGGTTTGCATGTATGATCCACCCTACCTTCTTTACATTAATTTCCCCTGCCCTCTTCTGGAGGTCAGTCAGTAAGGTTTCTATTGGATTGGTGGTTGTTCCAAAGGAACTGCTCCATGCTCGCATGGTTAATCCTGCTCTTCTCTAATCAACACCTACAGCTTGTCTACATATGCTCTTAAAAGGTTCCATTTGGCGTTAATTATTGGATTCAGCCTTAGGACATAGCACTAGGCAAGTCAGGGATATCCTTAGGTATCTGACTGTGACAGAATTGTCATAGTTAATTCAGTATAAGAACCAAAGCTTGGGTGGTCTCCACATCTCACTATGAAATATTACTAAATTATTACATGGTCATGTACAACAGTTATCATGTCAAGTTATTAATAATAAGTTTCAGTGCAAAAATGAATGCCACACAGACTATTCATTGTTGTTTACTCCATGTGTATAAAACCACTCTATTGTTCACTAAGCCATCAATCAAAGTAGGTGGTTCTTTATTGTTGCTGGTCATTTTGGAGGCCTTTAATTTTTCCTTTTCCCATCCAGGTCAGAAAGACTCAAGAAAATCTTCAAGACCCATTATAAAAGTATAGACAGATTTTAGAATTTTATTTTCCTGCTGTGTTAGTGACTGGACCCAGGGCCTTGTGCTTGGGAGGTAGATTCTCACCAGTGAACTAAATCCACAATTTCTAAATTTCGCCCTAGACTTTCTTGTAACCCGCTTTCTGTTGCTAGCAGACATAATTAATGATTTACTTGTTGAGAATAATTCCTTTCAAAAATATCTTTAGGTGTTGTGTTATCTTTTCCAGGGGAGACACAGACATCTATTCAGCCCAGATGGGGTGCCAACAGCAGACCAAGTGACCCCCGAGTCCTTTGGGTCTACCACCCAAGTCTAAGCCGGTAAAACAACTCATTGAACTGCTTTCTCACAGGACCAAGAGTGAGGAGCTACCTATGGGAGCAGGGCCAACTTCAGAGCTGCTACACCACCAAAGAAAACGTCTTTCCAGCAACCATTAACCCCTTACGTGCCCACATGCAAGAGGAGGGGCCCTGTGTGCGAACTCTTGAGCTGCTCCTGACCCTGGTCTACCCCACGATCCCCGTGGACCCTCCTCCCAGCCTCATTTCACGAGGGAAGGTTAGTGGACCCAGTCTTGTGAGGGTCTCGTGTTTACAGGAGATTGCTCTGTTAAAAGAAAGCCAACTAGATCAGGCCCTCTGGATAAGTGAGACAATTGATCAGCATGAACTGTTTGGGAGGCACCCAGGCAGTGGGACCTGGACCTGTCCTTAGTGCATGAGCCGGCTGTTTGGAACCTGGGGCCTATGCAGGGACACTTTGCTCAGCCTGGGAGGAGGGGACTGGACCTGCCTGGATTGAATCTACCAGGTTGAGCTGAATCCCCAAGGGAGTCCTTGCCCTGGAGGAGATGGGAATGGGGGGTGGGCTGAGGGGAGGGCGGGGGGAGGGAGGACAGAGGAATCTGTGGCTGATAGGTAATATTAAATCAAATTATAAAAAAATAAAATAAAATAAATAAAAGAAAGCAATAGCCGTGTTTTGGCCAGAGCACAGCATTCCACAACAATAGGGCTGCCAGCCCTGCCATTATAAAACATCAGCGGTGGCTCTGCTTCCTCTCCGTCCCTTCCACTGTTACACACCGTGTTCTCCATACTATCCTGCTACCTCCAGTTAAAGTTCAGAGTAGCGAAAACACTGTGCTGGGGTCTAAACACTTTGGGATAAACTAACCATAGAAGAGTTACATTTAATGTCATTCTATCAGTTCCCTCCTCTTAGGAAAACCCGTGTAAGTCATTCTGAAGTAGGGAGACACAACCCAAATTCAGGGCTGCTGGACAAGCAACACATGAATTCTTGGAATCTCTATCACTGCTTGTTTATGACTAGCTCGTTCACTTTTTCCACTGTTGATGTTTGAAAGCACCCACAACCTATTTAGCTTTTGAACATTATTTTGGACATCAAGTGTTGATCTGGGTTCTCCAAAGGAACACAGCTGATAGACTGAATTGTTTGGGTTTTTAAAAAGCAAGGTGCTTGCTATTTTCTGATGTTTAGATATATGCTCACTGTTTGCCACGCATGGTGCTAAAAATTTTGGTAACTGGACTTTTGAGTCAGATAGAACTGTGTCTAATCTTAATTGTGTCATACCCCTGTTGTGTAACTTGATGATGTCCCAATTCTCCTGGTTACTGATTTCATCATTTGTGCATAGAGAAAGTAACATTCCCTCACACGGTTGGTGACTAATGCACCGTAATGAAGCTTTGGATGTTAGCTCTCTTCATCCTTATCACACCCTGAAGGATATAGAGCGGTAGAGTGTATTATGTGAGTGTGTTCACGGTGTGTATGTGCAGGAACACAGGCCATGACAAGTATGCGAAGGTCAATGGACAACCTCAGGTGTCGTTCCTCACCTTTCACCTTGCATAAGACAGGGTCTCTTTGTTTTCATCTCTGTATATACTGCACTAATGGGCTGAAGATCTGGGGACTGTCTGTCTTTCCCTCCTACCTTGCTGTATGAGCACAGGAATTACAGACATGTGCTTCCACACCTGGCTTTGTGTGCATTCTGGATTCTTCTGCTTGTGCAGCAAGCACTGAACCACTAAGCCTTCTCACAAAAAGCCCATATCTAAGAATTAACTGGCTTGAAGGAGTTCAATCTTTTCCCTAGGCTAGCTGGGTGTGGTGGTGCATGCTTTTAATCCCAGCAGAGGTAGGCAGATGTCTGAGTTCTAGGACAATCAGGGCTGCACAGAGAAACCCTGTCTTGAAAACCCAAAATAATAATAATAATAATAATAATAATAATAATAATAATAATAATTTCCCTTGGCTACTCAGCTAAATTGTACAAGTCAAGACAGCATCCTTGTACCAAGCACCTGCTGTTAGTGTCAACACAGCACACGTGCTTACCACAAACTGAGGAACACTGTATTTCTTGTCTCAATTAAGATCCTAATAGTCACCTCAAAAACAAAGGATTTTAATCCCAGAACCTGGGAGGCAGAAGCCAATGGATCTCTGGGAGCTCCAGGCTAGCCAGGGATACACTGTGGGACCATCTCAAAAAAAAAAAAGTAGATGATGCCAGATGAACCCTAAATCCAAAGATGGTAAGGAAGGAGTAGGAAGAACTTGAGGAAATGAGACAGAATTACACACAAGACATGGGCCTTTTCATACCGTAATGACAACATCTCCATTGGACAGTAGAAGCTGGAACCTACCTCCCAGGCATCCAAGAATGTTATCTTACTGGTGAGGACATTGCCTTGGTCGTCTTTGGGGAATAACTCCTTTCCAGGCTGTAAATACAAAACAAAATGCCCGTTGGCTGAACCTGCCCTATGAAGCAAGGCTCCAGGACAGTGAAATACCAAACATCAGCTTCAATACCATCTCTATCCCAACCTACTGTAGTAGGTAAATCCTAAATTACAGAAGCTGCTGGACTGATTCCCAAATCTACTACTGTATGTCAAAGATGCTATCAGGAATTTTCATCACTGTGGAAATGAACGCAGTGTACCTGGACCCACATAGACCCGGAGGAAATTTTAATTTCAATATCACTAGGCACGGGCTAGCTCTGAATGGTATAGTTTGCTGAAGACTGTAACCAGATCCTGTCCTTGACTCCTCTGGAGTCCAGAGCTTGGGTGGTTACCATCACCCTAGCTGTGCATGAGTGAGGGGAGCTACTGAGAACTCCCAGCCCTTCAACCCCTCACAGCAAGCAGACGCAGGGCTCCGGGAGCTGAGTAATGGGGGGTTTTGTTTTGTTTTGTTTTGTTTTAGCATGGATTTAATACTTCCCAACATTGTCATACTTGGGCTTTGCTCTGGGAAGCCACTCCCTAGGCACACTTTGCTTGGAAGGAGTGTCAAACTTTAAAATAGAATATGCAAGAATAGCCAAAGACATCTTTTGAGAGGGCATCACTGGACCTGGAATCAACAGGAAGTTGGCAGGCTTCTCCCCTGCCCCCCTTCCCACAGCCCTATCTCAGCAGCCATAGAAGGTACGGAAAGCAGCTCATACCTGAAGTCCCTGTGGCCAGTGAATAAGATAGAGGTCCAGATAGTCCAGTTTCAGATCCGTGAGGGTCTTCTGAAAGGCTTCCTTTAGCAGCTTCCTCTCAAAGCAGGTGGGCCACAGCTGCAGAGTGCAACAAGGAAGCATTAGAAACTGGAGAGGGGGCCACGCTAAGCTCACCCTCCCTGCTCTGAGATTTACAGTCTGATCTCACCTCAAGACAAGCTATTTATATTTAACCAAATTGGCTAATTAACATACATGATCTGATATGCAAGGTTCCAAGGGCTCCGTGAGTCAGGTTATTTCCTGCATGTTCAGGGTGATTTGTTTTCCCATGCTTACAGAATTCTGTGTATTTCTTAGATCACTTAGCATTCTGAGGATATTGGGGCTTAGTCACATATCTCCAAGACACCAGACCCTAATGGTGAATTACAAGGAGTTTAAGTGGCCACTCTGTACAGTGAGTCTGTTTCTCACACCAGATGCTGCTGCTTCCAAGTGGGTAGAGTGTCCCAGCTAGTTATACCCAAACAACCACCTCACACTCCACTCGCCTCTCTCCTTTTTTTAAAATAGCATTTTATAATTCACCCTTTACTGAATTGAGATAAAAAGGTATTCCTATGTAATGATTAAAAAAAAAAAAAAAGCTCTCTCTACATAGCCACGGAGAACACAGTGCCGAGCGGTATGGCTCAGGGCCCATCCCTTTTCCAAGGGATTTATTTTATTTATTATTTATGTGTACATGCCTATGTACACTCGAATGTGAGTGGGTTGCCTGTAGAAGCCAGAAGAGGATGTGGAGTGCTTTGGAGCTTGAGTTACAGAAGCTGTGAGCCACCCCCTGTTAGTGCTAGGAACCAAATTGTGGTCCTCTGCAAGAACTGTATGCACTCTTAACCCCTGAGCCATCGCTCCAGCCCCAGGACCCACCCTTGATGGCACCCCTAGCTTCTGACCAGGTAGAAGGATCCCACTGACAGAAAGCAAGACAGTGAAGAGCACACTCGAACCTCAACATAACCATCTGGTTATGGGAAAGCTAACACTGGAGGGTGGGCCAACAGCGGAACCTTCTCAGTACTGACTTGGGGTGTGGATCTTCACGCCCACAGACGTAACAAGAGCAAGGAAGGAGTTTAGGAGAATGATGGGTAGGGCTCTTGGTATGGACCAGGTTCTTCTACTGGCTTTGAAGTCATGTCCACCAAGTGGGCCATTGTACCTTGCTGACAATGAAGAGGTCTTCCCGCTTCACAGCCTTCCCTTTGATCTTCTCTTGGAGGGCTTCTCCTACTTCGTGCTCATTGTAATAGGCATACGCACAGTCAATATGGCGATATCCAGCATCAATGGCCACCTTCACAGCTTCCTTGACTTGGCCTGGGGGAGACTAAAAGGCAACAGAAAAGGCCATTGGATGCTCTTATGCCAAGACTTTGCTCACCAGACTCCACACAGCCCAGCTTCTGAAAACCACAGCATGGCTGGGGGACACTGGGGAAGAAAACCAACTTTTCAAGGGGAAGAAAAAGTGGACCGTAACGTTCACCAGCACATGTTCTCTTCCCAGCTAAAAGTCAGTTCCCATCAAATCCACCAGCTCTTAAAGAGTCTCTTGTTTCTGAGGTGACAGATGGCTCCCACTGCAACTTGCTGAGAGCCAAACTCAACTCTGAAGTGACCCAGAGGAATTTCAGCCCCAGACCACGTGAAGAAGGTGGAGAATGATAAATTCAGACTCTGCCACACAGCAGTGTAAATGGACGGAATACCGTAGACTTCTTTTTTAAACAAAAGCCAAACCACTGGGTGTGGTGGCCCATGTGTGTAATCCCAGCATTTAGGAAATAAGAGGCAGGGGGATTGTGAGTTTGAGGCCAGCCTGGGGTTCATAGTTGCCTTCAAAATAAAACATGAATATAAAAAAGCCTTCAACCAACCAAACAAACAAAACCAACCAACCAACCAAACAAAGACCCTTCCTCTCTCACCAACTCTAAAAATGTCTTGGTTAAGTATCAAACACAGAAAAGCACCACAGAGATAAACGATCTGCTTCCCTGGGACAAGACATGGCCTCTAGCCATTCAGAAATACCTGGGCCCTCCCCTCATACCATACTTGCCTGCCTTTCTACAGGTAAGAACAGACTCGTTCAGGTCAATGCCACCTCCTTATCTTTAAAACAACTCCCTTGCCCAGCTCTCCGTCTAATTTTGAATTTCTGAGAGTTACTTCTGAGTAACTCTCAGAAGAGTGCCTGTCAGCTTGGTAGAAAGTGAAATTTCTGTTATAGAGCAAATTCAAGTAAGATTTCAACCCAGTGCTGAAACAAGGCAGTGTCCTATCTGTGTCCCACGGGCAGATGAAAAGACAGTACAGGAGACGAGGCAGTGGCTAAATCCCTAGAACAGGAGCCATGGGCTCCAACAACAGCTCCTTGGAGAGGCTCACACCTGTAATAACATCTGGAGGCTGAGGCAGGGGGATTGCCAAGTTCAAGGCCAACCTAAGCTACAGGGTGAGTTCTAGGGCAACTTGAACTCCCTGTCTCCAGAAATCAAATAGAGAGCTCCTTCCTGGAAACGAGTTAGCCACTGTCCTATTATCACCAAGGGAAGTGCAAGGCAGGGTTGGGAGATAGAACAGTATCAGACTTGTCTCAACAGAGGCTGGGGAATCTGCTTCACTGGAAAGGAAGATGGGCCAGGGGACATTCTGCCAGGGGAGTAACACTGCCAGGCAGACCCCGAGCCCAGGCTCTGTGGTCTTCGTGCTTAGAGTTTAATGTGCCCGGGAATCGGGTGGAGTCTTGGTAAGGGGCAGGGGCCAGTTCAGTAGCCTAGGCAGGGGTCTGAGACTCTGTCTTTCACACAGGCTCCAGGCCAGATCCTCCTGACGGAGTCCTTCCCCATTGGCAGCAAGGAAAGCTGGGGCATGTGGAGCTCAGTGTTCTGTCTTTGAATTACTCAGCAAGAAAAAAACCCAAAACACAGTCAAGATCTATAAAATGTTGGGGGTCTCATAAGTTCAGAGGAAAGCTTGCTAAGAGAGTAACTGCCTGGAGCCTTTTGTTTTTAAAGTCCAGGGACAGCTGGAAACTTGACATTTGTTCGAGAAGTTATCATCACGGCTCAGAAAAACCTGTCTGAGCTTTGAGGCCTGAAGCAGTACAAAAGCCAGCAGCAACTTGGGTCCTGGCTCCAGGATTCCAAACCCTCAGCAGATACTGGGGAAAGAGAAGGAAATGCCAAGATTCTACTTGAAGACAGCAGGTCTCCCAAGACGGCACACTCACCTGCCAGGTGCCCAGGCCCACAATGGGCATCTTGGCTTTGGTACTGAGCTCCACGAAGGTGGCCATGGTTGCTGTCGAAAACTTCCTGAGAGAGCCGATGTCCGTGTGCTGGTAATGAGGCTTGTGGAGGCTTTATATCCTGGACGAAGAGGCGGAATCCTAGTGCATGAGCAAGCAGCCACACCCAGGGACCGACTCTGAACAGGAAGTTTATCTCAGTCTTCTGTAAGACTGAAGAGAGTGAATGAGGATTAATCATAACCCAGTAGAAAGTCTCCCTTGTGCAGCGTGAATTACTCTGGGAGAGCTACTTAGAGGTTTATGAACCTAAATAACACGGGGTGAAAGGTCCTTCAAGATGCATTGCTGAATTTGCTTGAGATGCAACATTTCGTGGAGAGTAGTGAACCCTGTAGATATTCCAAGAGGTTAAAGCATGCCAAAGTTTTCAGAGGCAAAATGAGGAAGGAGGCTTTCATCAGTTATTTTGTGACAACTGTTGTCGATTACAGAAATCAACAACAGAGGTGCTGGTCTGAAGTTAAAAGACAGACAGGCAGGGATTGTTGCAGGGGAGAGAGAGAGACAGTGTGTGTGTGTGTGTGTGTGTGTGTGTGTGTGTGTGTGTGTGTGTGTGTGTGTGTGTGTGTGTGTGTGTGTGTGTGTGGCGGGGGAGGGGACAAGACACTTGGAGCAAGACTATGGTGTTTTAGAAGTGTCTATTTTCTGTCTTTTTTTTTTTTTTTTAAGTTTTACTCATCTAATTGCTGGAAGATTGTGAAAAACAAATTTCCCCTGTTAACCACCAGGTCAGGACCCTTTCTTTGATAATGGTCTCTCTCTCTCTTTTATTTGAGATTTGGCCAGTTATATTTATAATGACCTTTTAAACTTTTTGTGCTTACAAACTTTTTGTGCTTATATTTAAAAAAAGACTTTTTTGTAATTACAAAAATATTATATAAAACTGAGGAAAATGTGAACAAGAGAGACAATGATAAGGTGGGGGTATAAAGCACCTTCATTCCGGTCACTCAAGATGTCACTGCCCAGTGCTTTTTCCTCAGATCTTTCTCTCCGTGTGTGTTAGTTTCTATGCACTGCACTCATGTTTTCAAAGTTGACACCAAAGACAAGCTTATTTACACATTTAGAGTAAATCATTTTAAAAGTGCTTTTGTGACAAACATTTGAATATTTTATTTGATTTTGCCATCATTTATCCTGCCATTTCCACTATTCTTGGATATCTGCTTGATTTCCAGCTGGTTTCTATTACGTATAAATAATATTTCAAAGTATATCATTGCAGTGAGGCATTGGACACAGAGTCCTTGGGATAGATCTTTAGAAGTAGGAGTATATACACAAAGGAGATTTGTTTTGGTTTATCTTGTGATGTCTGGGTCCAAACTGATAGTTTTTTCTAAGTGGGAATTTTCTCTTCTGCCATTTATTGAATAATACATATTATTATCTTACCTCCATATTTATAATTCTCCAACACTCCTGTACAAATGTTCTTGACTTTTACTTTGTTGATATTATAAAACTAATACATGCCCTCTATAAAGAGGAAAAAATATCAAAACAAACAAAAGATTTTGCAGAGTTGTAAGAGAAGAAAAGTTGTTCATATTTCAAATTTAGAGATAATTATCATTAATAACATTGGGGTGCAACTGGAATGTACGGATGACTGGAGAAGTCCCAGATTGTACAAACACTATACCCCATTTCCCAACATGAGCCTAGGACAGAAATATCAAGCCCACGATGGAAGCCCTGACCCCAAGGATGCCCACAGTGACAGTGGCCAATAGCCTGGCATGTGCCCAAGGCATCTTCAGTGTCTCCCCAGAACAGCACAGAGAAGAGCTCAATTGTCTGTGGAACTGACTGAAAGGAGACATAGCTCACGTCATAGTCGGCAAGGTTAAGGTTGCAATGTGTGTATAACTTAATATATTTGAGAGAGACAGAGCCAAGGTTGAGGCTCTCTGTCTAAGGATTTGATGGTGATATGGACATCTTAGTAAGGCTGATTACATCTGAGGATCCAATAAATTAATTCATAGGATGACCAACTTCAGGTAGATGTCACAGTCAAGCCCACCTCACACTGTGACATTTTTCTTTACATGTTGCCCCACCCCATTGAAATCCCACTGACACCTGGAGAGATAAAATCCTAAGTATAGTAGATTTGAATCCATATGTAAAGGGAAGTAAAAATGAAATACAAGGGGTCAGCAGTAAACTAAATTGAAGAAACTCCATTTACTTATTCTAAAGATGCTGCAGGCTCCTTCATGTTAGCTAGAGCATGGTAGATGGGTGAATGTGCAGGTCAAAAGCCAGAGTTCCTTGTGCTATCTGTAATCATCTTTACAGTCAACTTCTTTATCTAACCTAACGTCCAGACTTCTAGATAAAATTCCAGGTATCTCAAAGCTTGATGCACCTCTAGCATCCAGCCGTCAGCCTCAGAACGGACAAAGCCTCCACATCATGCTCTCACAGAAGAGAGCGCTCTACCTTGCTGTAGTCCACACATCTGATGCTTCTCCCGGTATCACTGGTAGTGTTGACCAGTGGATTTCTTCTTAGCCTTTCCTCCTCTTTCCCCTTCTCTGTTTCTTCTTTCCTTTCTCATGCAGCCAGGGCTTGTCTCAAACTAGCCACATAGCTGAGAATGACCTTGATCTCTGGGTCCTCCTGCCTCTACCTCCTGAGTACTGGAATTACAGGTTTGGATTGCAGAAGCATCTGTTCCTGTCTTCCTAATTTCCAGTGAGTTCCAGGTTGGAGAGGTCATCTTGCACCCACATTGGGCTGCTCATAACTGCCTGTAACTTGAGTTCCAGGAGATCCAATATGTTCTTCTGGCCTCGTTGGGCATCTTCACTCATGTACACATATCCACACAAGTACATATAATTACAAAACAAATAAATGTAAGCCTTTCCAGACTGCCATTCCACAACACAATGATGTACACTCAGGGGACCCCTGTCCCCTTGGTGGCTTGGCATTCATGTGGCTCGGTGCTCTTGTGGTTTGACACTCATTTCCACTTTCCCAGGTTTATGATTTCATTGTCACAGGCACCACAATTTGCTTATCCATTTCCTTCTAGAAGGTCATAGAAGTTTCATCCATGTTAACTTTTCTGTTGGCTCACAATGAGTCAGCAATTTACCCATAGATGACTATTGGAAGGCTAGCTAATGTGAATAGCTAATGTAAACAGGAACTTGTCGCTGGGGGAAGGAAAATAAGAGTGTGGCCTGTTGAGTGTTTCCAGAGGAGAGGGGACAATAGAGTCTTGATTGTGAAGATTGCCATTCTAGATTAAGTTCAAGTAGCATTGGAACAGTTCTGACCTGACTGGAGCCAGCTGTAACAGTAACCCAGGAAAAATGACTTAGGTCGTGCCATGATGTGACATCATTTTGGGTTGACACAGCAAGGTATTTCTGTGTGTGTGTGTGTGTGTGTGTGTGTGTGTGTGTGTGTGTGTGTGTATGTGTGTGTGTTAGTTTTGTTTTGTTTTTTTAAGATTTTATCTATCTATCTATCTATCTATCTATCTATCTATTTATTTATTTATTTATTTATTTATTTATTTATTTATGTGTATGGATGTATGCCTGCATGTATGTCTGTGCACCACATGCATGCCTGGTGCCCTTGGATCCCCTGGAACTGGGGTTACTGATAATGTAGCCACCATGTGGGGGCCGGGAATCAAGCCTAGGTCCTCTAGAAGAGCAGGCAGTGTTCTTACACACTGAGCCACCTCTCCAGCCCCATACTTTGAATCAACTATATATGGTTTAATAAAGGCTTGTTTAGATACTTTCTTACTTTGTTAATTTACCAATTTACTCCTGGCTTAATTTTTATTATTGTTGTGTATGTTTACACGCAAGTGCATGAGTGTAGGTGTGTGCCATGGTGAGCATACGGAGATCAAAGGACAATTTTCAGGAGTTGATTCTCCCCTTTAAGCTTGCACAACCTGTTACGAAAGAATTCCAGCCTGGGAGAACCAAGAAATCCCCATGCCTAAATGCCGGTGGTGGGCTATTGGCTTACTTCACATAGACCCCGCCTCTCTGATGGTGTTAATGACGAATGACCCTGACAAGACTGAGAACTGGTTGGAGGTCCCTCCGCGGGGATGTTGTGAGCAGCTGGAGATGACCAAAGCGGAAGAAATGGAGCAACAGACAACGCCATCAGACATTATTTATTATAGCCCTCATTTTCAGGGGACGTTTGTCCTGGCTGTTTGCAGTAGCTTAGTCTGTTGGAGGGGGAACCTCCTACTTCAACGTATGTGGTAGTGACCAAGCCATTCATGTATCTGCTAAATACATGAGTTTAATTGAGAAATGTGTCTCTCAAAGTTAATAAGGCATTTAATAATGAAACTGCTCCCTTGGAAGATGCCCGCCCACTTTCCAAGTTGTCCCTTGTAATGATATCCAACTGCAGGGCTCTGCATGTGAAGAGTTCCTGAAACAACGCCCATGTTACTCACACTTGTTCCTGGTGGGACCAGTCCTGCCTTCTAGGTGTTCCTGCTGGAGCCAGGCTGAAGGACAAAAAGTAGTTTCTGTACTGAAAGGTCCCAGGGGCCCAGGGAAGGGTGTATAGAGCTCCTGACCCATTCCCCCCTCCCCCATAAAGCACAACGCTGCTGTAGTGCTTCCAAGGTTCTGAGGGAGGGCAAAGAGAAGAGCTGTGTGTCTCGGGACAGGCCACTATCACAACAGCCAGGCTGGACAGGAGAGATTGGTTAGGGCAAGAGAGGCAAGAGGCACCCCCACGGGGGACATTTGGGGTCCTGTGTGCAGCCAAGCAGGCCCTGGTTACTTCTAGGTAGACATAGAATAATGTGACCTCTCCTGCACCCGCAGGCTATTGAGGCCTTGGAATGCCAATTGCAAGCTAGATTACAGTCTCTGTATGCAATGTTGGATAAAAATTTGAATTTTATTAAGATATTCTTCCCTAAGAAAGTCAAAACTGATAGTCTTATTTATTTATTTTTGAGGCAGGGTCTCATATAGCCCAAACTGGCCTCAAACTCGCTTTAAAGCAGTGGATGACCTTGAATTTCTGATGTTCCTACCTCTACCTCCTAAATCATGGGATTAAACATGTACCACCACTCCATGTTTTAAGCCACGCTATAGGTTGAACCTAGGGCTTTATGCACTCTGGGAAAGCAGTCTACCAAAGGAGCTGTATTCCCAGCCCCAGGTCATATACTCTTTAGGAAAAGGCACAGAACAGAGTCTCGGGATCAAGTCCAGAGCAAGTCATCAGCTCTGCCTGCCATGCCTTGAGACTAGACCAGAGCATTGCTAGTACTGCCCTCTGGTGTGAGCCTTCTAGGAAAGAACTGGTTTGTAATAAGACATTGAAATATCAAAACAACCCCCCCCCCCGAAATACTGTAAATATTCCCCAAATCATGGAAAACAGTAAATCCAGGAACATTCTTACCAGGGAAATCACAGTGATTCATTCCATTTCCCATCAGGTCCAATCAGGAGCAAACATACATCCTGACCTACCTCTAGCCTGTGAACCTCCATCCCACATGTGATCAAGCACATCTGGTGCAGATGGGTCAAACAAACTTGTTTAGGGAAGTGAAAACATGTGACTTGCTATCTCCCATAAACAATAGCCTCCATCATTTCAGGAACTATCTGTCCTTGGGCAAGAGGCTTGCAGATCAGAGGCATTTTTATTTCAAAGATCTCTTGGGCACAGTAATTAAAACTTAAACTATAACCTTGGCTCTCACAGCTTCATACTTCCTAACACAGGGCAAAGCAGCTTTGTCACTGAGCCAGGAATCCCTGGTGCCGGGTCTATGCCAAGATGTGGGGTTTTTCTATCGTTGGTATGGGTCTGTGCTTAGCCTCCCAAGCTTGTCTGTTAAAAATGTGCCGTCAAGGGACAAGGGGTTGCAGATCAGAAAAGTTAGAATATTATTTCATCATACATATTCTTTCTTGTCTAACTCAAGGATTAAAAAACAAAGCAAAACTCCAAAGTAATGGAAACACTTGCTGCTCAATACTAAAGATCACAAATGCCAAAGCAGACCTAAGGCTTGATCTCCAGAACTTTCTCTGTAATAGTAAGCTGTGACAAAACTCAGAACCTGTGGACATCTAAAGGATTTTACAAAGGGATCTCCCAGATTACAGGAGCAAGTCTCATCTGTCCCTTGCTTAGAACAGCCAGGGCAGTCTCCCCAAGGTGATCTGAGTACTCAACCCTTCACCAGGATGGGGTTGGGGGGGGGGGGGGGGGTGCGGTGAGGAGGCTTATTGTGTGCATGTAAGTTGTGGCCAGCAGAGGGCAGCAGAGACCACACAGCTGTCTTCAAGCCTATACATACCATGAAGCATCCCCCTGGGGTCCTTCCTGGGGACAGAGACTGAACTCTGTTCTATGCAAGTGAAATTAACCATTCAGAACACAATTTGGGACTCAAGGCCAGGCTCAGAGGTAAGACCAAAACAATTTTCAGACACTGGCAAACATCTTTGAATCCTCATCAGTTCCTGTTCTGTGTGCCTTCTCTGCTTCTCCAAGCACAGTTAGAAGCTGGCAGCCTCGGTGGCATCCGTGAGCACATCAGAAAAGCAGGGCAGAATCTGGATGTTTACGACATTCCTAGGTGATTCCTGTTCACAGAGAATTTGAGGGTCTTGGCATGACCACCCTCCCATCTAGATGCCCGGTACCCACAAGCCTCCATTTCTGATCCTCTTCCTCTCCCACCCCTGTACCCTGCAGCAACACAGGAGAATGTTCTGGTTGGTTTCAGGTTCAAGAGAGGGAGACTGTTGGTGTGGGCTCCAGTGGGAAGATCTGACACTTGTTTTGCAGGGGACTCCCAAGCCCTCACTATGTGCTTCCAACCTTCAGCTGTATGTGCCTTTGGGTGATGCCTGAGAAAATGAATCCCGGGGCAAGATGCCCATATAAATATATTATATCTTACCATCGCAGGCTAGAGCTAGTTTGTATAAATACATGAATATGTGACTTTTCTGTATGAAACGGTTGTTCTCTTTATTGTGTTTGTTAGCTAGCTGTTTGACAGAGAGGAAAGAAACGTCAGCACTTTCAGGTTGTAACACGAAGCCTGTTGGGACTTTTCTTTGGGTGCTCAAATCTCAGAGGAAGGACTTTTGCCCAGAAGGACATCTCTCCCTGTTCAGATCCTCAGGTTCTAGGGGAAATGCTGTTAGTTTGCTGTTGAAACGGGGAACAGACACCAAGCAGGTGTATCTTGGGTGGGCATTGAATGCTGTGAATCCCCTCTGAGGTCTGTATCCTGCAGCTAAGGGATTTGGAGTATCGCCTGAGCTGTGGTGTAAGAGGCATCCCAGGGTCCTCTAATGGTTCTTGACAGTGGCTTTGTGGGTCCTTTCGGAAGAAGGGCTTGCTTAGGAGTGCCCGTGGATGACTTGGGCTGAGAAACAAGCAGCTTTGCAGTGGAAGAACCACAGCCCACCAGGAGAGGGCGCCACGGTTTCGGTAAACAAGTAACAGAGGCGGGACCTGCGGCCACTCCACCAGGCTGTCCCTTTGCCCGCCGCTCCCCGCCCCAACCCAAGACTTTGTCCTTTTTCTTTTCCAGAAGAGACATAACCCAGATAAAAATGGACTGTGAACTCCAGAAACTGTGGATCTCAAGCTCCCTAAGATGCGTGCATTTTCTAACTGTCCCTCCCCCAAACCTGTCACTCACTGTCAGCAGTCACTCCGCCTCAGTCTCTCCCTCCTTTTCCTCCCGACCCTGTGGTGGTATTGTATTCCCCAAAATAGTGTACCTTAATAAATTTATCTGGGGTCAGAGAACAGACAGTCACTAAAAACAGAGGCTAGAAAATGGTGGCACTCACACCTTTAATCCTAGCATTCTAGAGACAGAAATCCCTCTGGATCTCTGTGAGTTCAAGGCTGCATTGGAAACAGCCAGGCATGGTGACTCAGGCCTTTAATCCCAGAAAGCAACCTTTAATCCCAGGGAGTGGTGGTAGAAAGCAGAAAGGTTTATAAGGCATGAGGACCAGAAACTAGAAGCATTTGCCTGGTTAAGCATTTGGCTGGTTAAGCATTTGGCTGGTTAACCTTTCAGGCTTTCTAGCAGAGTTCAGCTGAGACCCATTCTGGATGAGGACTCAGAGGCCTTCAGTCTGAGGAAACAAGACCAGCTGAAGATCCGGCAAGGTGAGATAGCTGTGGCTTGTTCTGATTCTCTGACCTTCCAGTGTTCACCCCAATAACTGGCCTCAGGTTTGATTTTATTAATAAGACTCTCTAAGATTCCTGCTACACGACCCTGTCTGTTTCCTACTCAGCCTAACTAGGCGAGGAGCTTTCTGGTATTCTCTGTGCTTTCTGCTCTGCATCTTCCACAGTGCTGTCTCCACTGCTCCCCAGGTCATTTCAGATGCCCCAAGCCCAGCAGGCCCCATGGGTTCTTCACTCCCTTCTTGCAGTTCAGCTTCTCCCCCCTCTCCCCCCCAAAAAAGGTGGATTTTACAACCTTCTTGTAGTTCAGCCTCCCCCACCCCCACACCCCTGAAAAAAAAAATCTTAGACAAAGATTCTTGCTTGGCCAAACTGGTCAGGCTTCTGAATGCCTGTTAGCTCCATCTGAGAACTTCCTTGAGAATCCAGTTTGGCAAAGAACTCTGTGAAGTTAGTTTAGTAAGTGCTCCTTGTCCTCGGTATCAGTACATCTTCCATATCTGATTAGCCTACCACCCTCCACCATCCCCCGCAGGGGTCATGTCTGAATACCCTCCCTCAAGAATCCTGTTAGATCAGTTGAGCCAAAGTCATCCTTACCGCGGGCGCCTCCTCAGTAATTTTCCATTCGTCAGTACAAAACTGCTCCTGGGCCCTGGGTTTCCATTCGCTCAGTGAATGCAGTGTTGAAGCTGCTCTCTCCCCACGGGTAGAATCTTGTGCAGAGAGGCCATCCTGCCTAGTTGATGTCTCTGAATAGTAATCACTGTTGCCTTCCCCCCCCCCCCCCCCCCCCCGGCAAGGCCTTCCCCCCATCTTGAGTTTGTCCCCTATGTCCGTTTCCCCACTTCGAGCCCTCTCTCTGGGTGATATCTATGCATTAGGTGTCAATCCCTTCTCACCACTTAACTCAGACTCCCTGTACTATACCTTTCCCCATGAATCTGGAATCTTCCTGAGAGCAAGACCCAAGTGCCGTTGACTTAGCATGGTTTGCTGGGGAATCCATATTCTTCAATAGTATTCATTTGTGAGTGCATGAATCAGCTAATAAGTGAACAGATACGGTTCCCATGGTAGGGGCAGTTGGAAATGAATCCACAAGATAGATTCATATCCTGTCAGAACAACTGGATTGTGACTTGGAGTAGACCATCAGAATTGTATTAGTTCAATCAAACTAAGGATCTCAGGAACTGTTACAGATATTGTTCTTATAGATAGTTCCTTTTAACGAGGATCCCAAGAAAGTGTTATGTATATATATGAGGACCTGGTAAATACCAATCAACCAAGCTCAGACCCAGGGCCCTCTTCATGGAGTAACAAGCCATCTTCTGAACAAAGCCATGGTGGGGCATTTTAGGAGCAACAGCTGCATATCCTAAACTTCTTCCCAGGGTGCTGTAGAAGGAGGAACTTACTGTCTCTGCCGGTGTCTGTTCGGTGAGCAGGGAGTTTCCAGAGATGGAAGCCAGGAGCACAGCTTGGAAGGGGGTGTTTTCATGGCTGAAACCTCTCAAGTTGTCCTTCATTCTTGACCAATGAAATGAGCTGTAAGTCTTAGAAGTATTGCATGACACGGAAGGATTAAAAAGTAGCTTCGAGAAACCAAGAGTGCAAGTTCTTGTAGTTTATGTTACAATAAGGAGGAGGACTTTGGTGAGTACAGCTGTCCAGTGACCTGGACGAACTTAGTGATAACTTTGCAAAGAGCGATGTTGGCTGGCAGCTTAGACCCACAGCTGGACTCTCACTCTGTAATCCAGGCTGTCCTTGTACATGGAACAATCCTCCTGCCTCAGCCTTCCAAGTGCTAGGATTACAGGCCCATGCCATATTGCCCAGCTTAGGATACTGTTATCGAAAGGTCTACTCACATCTAGCTTTTAAGATATATAACTTTCAAGCGTGGTATTGTGGCATACACCTGTAAGTCCACCACCTGGAGAACTGAAGCAGGAAAATCTCCTGAGAGTTCGAGGCCAGGCTGGGCTAAAAATCAGTGAATCCTAGACTAGCTGGAACTGTATAACAAGACCCTGTTCTAAAACATCAAACCCAACCAACTAAACAAAAACTAGATTTAGCTAGCTTCTTGGCTCAGTTGGATCATCTACAAATAAGTGATTTTAGCCAAATATCGTCTACATTTACTAACCAGAGCAGATTATGATCCTTAGAATGTTCGCAACAAAGCCAATGAGAGGGCTCAGCAGATAAAGGAGCTTGTGGCCAAACTTGACAACCTGAGTTCAGCCCTCGGGACCCAAAGATGGATGGAGAGAAGCAATTCCTGCCAGTGCACTCTGACCTCCACATGCAGGCCGTGGGACCTGCACACACACACACACACACACACACACACACACACACACACACATACATACACACAAACACAAGCACACACAAACACATACACAAACACACACACATACACACACACACACACACACACACACAAACACCACAATAAATGTTTTAAAAGGAATGTTTGCAACAAAGGGAAATCTATAGATGAAGCCAGCAAAAGTGTACACAACAACAAAGCTGACAAGAAACAGCAGAAGACTGAATTTCTTGAGGAAAATTGTTTCTAGGAATAGCTGTTCCTAGAGGGGCCAAGCATCCTGGTTATCTGGACCTTGGGGGAGCTTCCAGATCATGGGGTTTTGATTTTAAAACAAGGGAAATCCCAGGAAAACATAAAATGATCCCTTTACTTAGGATGTCAGATGCCCAATACTATTATGTGGGGGGAAATAAAACATATGGGAGTGAGAACCAGATAGTTACAGAAATAACTTGAAATTGAATAAATGAAAGTCATAAATTATTAACTTGAACCATTAAGTAGGGCTATAACCCAATCTACTCTTTTGGAAAGTGCCTCTGAACAAGAACTCTGTTAAATCTTATAGAAACTTGGGGTGGAAACTAAGAGAGAATTAGATGTGTTCTTCAGGGAGGGTACTCCTGAAAGCCCGGACAGATGTGCAGTGCACATGATCATGGGCCAAAGGCTAATGCAGAGCTTACATAGTTCATTCTATTCTTTCAGATCCTGCTTCCGGGTGAGGAGTGTGTTCATTACATTTCTAATTATCCCCACTACTTAGGGAAGACCCTTGAAGGGGCCTCTACCCAGTGCCCCGTGGATCATGGGATTTTCCTGGCTTCATAAGTTGGAGCAGAAAGTGAGCTTGGTTTGTTTCCTCTCCTGTCTGTGGATGTCATTTCTTCAGCATCAAGTAACTTCCTCAACTTCCTCACGTAGGTGTGTGGCGGTTCTCTGCTGAACAGTCTAAAAGACCCTGTGAAGGTTGTCTTAGTCACTCTTCTACTGCTGTGTAGACATCACGACCAAGGCAGCTCTTATAGTCTAACTGAATTCTGGATTGCTTACAGCTTCAGAGGCTTAGTCCACTGTCATTGTGACAGGGAGCATCGGGGCATGGTGGCATGCAGGTGTGGTGCTGGAGAAGTAGTGAAGAGCTCCATCCTAATCTTCAGGCAGCAGGAAGAGAGAGGTACTGGGCCTGGTATGTCTTTTGACACCTCAAAGCTCATTCCCAGTGATGCATTTCCTCCAACAAGGCCACGCCTACTAATCCTTCTAATCCTTTGAAAAAGTTCCACTACCACTCCCTGGTGACTGAACATTCAACTATATGAGCCAATGGGGCCATTCTTATTCAAACCACCACAAAGATCTCCAGAGTCCCTTCTTTCTGCAGCCCTCTCTACAGCTGTCTCCTGAGACCCCAGATTGCTAGCACCATTTGCTCTAACCAGAATCTGTGAGGTTCTACCCACCTCACACACTGCCATCTAGAGACTAAGCCATAGCACACACCAGGGGGATAGGAAGCAAGGCTTCATTTCAGTTTCTCAGTTATCACAGTCAGCATTACCTGACACTTAGTGTCCTGAGAATGAATTTTGAACATAGAGTGCGGCCATCTCCAGCTACCATCATCAGTCTACATGGGCCCAAAGCAGATACACTTGCCTTCTGTCACTTGTGACTCCGGCTGCACTTTCAAGAATAGGTTTTTAATTGATTGCCAGCAACCATGTCTGTATCTGTCACAGAGTCATCATCTTCAACAGACACCCTTTCAAAGTGTTTTGGTATCCTAACTCCTTTGAAGAACTGCATTCCACACCTGCTTCCAGCTCACTGTAACATTGCCATTCTTGCCTCATCATCCAAGACCATTGTACTCAGTTAGATGGAAGGTTTGTCAGCAAGTATATAGTCAGGCCTTTTATATATATATAAGCAAAATAGGGAATTCTCTTACCTCACTGTTTCTCAACTGCCTCCACTGTCAGACCTTCTGTCCTCCTGGTGGTATGTATCTACATCAGAATGAGTATCTTGGCTGAAAACTTTTTATACTTCCCCCAAACCATACTTTTCCTTCTATGTAAGATGATGTGTGTGGCTCTACCAGCACAAGCTTGGAGTATAGTCTTAGAGTTTTATTGCTGTGGACAGATGCCATGACCACAGCAACTCTTGTAAAGGAGAACATTGAATTGGGGCTGGTTTTATTCAGAGGTTTAGTCTATTAGTGTTATGGCAGGAAGCATGGTAGCTTGCAAGCAGACATGGTGCTGGAGAAATAGCTGAGATTTCTACATCCAGATCAGCAGGCAGCAGGAAGAGAGAGCAACACTGGGCTTGGCTTGAGCTTCTGAAACCTTAAAGCCCGCCCCTAGTGACACACTTCCTCCAACAAGGCCACGCCTCCTAAGAGTGCCACTCCTTATGGACCTATGGGTGTTATTTTCATTCAAACCACCACATGTAAGAAGCATGGCGTGACAGACTTGGTACTGGCTGTCACAGGGTAATGATTTTGTGATACCAGGTCTCCCAACAGAGGTCTTGCTGGGGAGTCTGGAAGCTTAAAGGGTAAGTGGGGTCTTCAGGCCTTGGGTGGTAGAGGTTGCAGCAGTTTTGTGGCAGAAAAGGAAAGGCCACTGATGTGAAACTGTTTAAAGAGGGGGGGAAAAAAGACCTCAGAAGCTTCTAATTCACTTTTATCCCCCAACACTCAAGGAAGTTTCTAGTGGAATGCCAGGACTCTGTTTTTAGCCCATCCGATTTCAAGAACTTAAAAATAAAATAAATAAGAATAGAAGGCAACTTTTATGCCCTTTTTCTACAGATACAGAACTAGAGGTGTCATTGGTCATGGGAATGAAAACCAAAATTGTCTCCTTTGAAATACTATCTATTAATATTAGTTAAACCAATACTGTGAACTCAAACCGCATTAAATGCAATGCCTTCTGATTCAGAGTAAAGGGGAGCTGTTTGAAACCGGGATTTCATGATGGAAACATTCTCTAAATGTTGGGCAATCAACATCCCAGTTACAGACACCCACTGTGGTTTGTTTATGAGACTATGTAGCCCAGGCTAGCCTTGAACTCACAGCAGTCCTGAGTTCTGGGTTTACAGGTGTAATCCATTATATCAGCTCCAGCCTTTCTGGTAAAGATGTAGATTGCAGGTCATGAAAGCATCATTGAATTGATGTGACTTCATCTTGAATATAATTTACAGTTCTGGGAATGACCTTTGAAAAGAGACTTTGGCTAGTTTAAGTGTAGCTAAATCAGAAAGAACCATTAATTGATCAATCAGGCAACCATGTTACAAATTCTCAGTATTTATATATTTTTTTTTAGAAATGTGTATCTATATTAACCTGAAGAAGACCTGGGAAGACGTTACAGTAATTTATGAACATTTGAGCTGCTGTATTAGAGACGAAAGGACGCAATAGTGAGATTTATTCTAGTTGCAGTAAGGAAAAGTTAAGAAAGTACTGTGAAAGGCTCCATATAATTAAAAACAAAACAAAACAAACAAACAAACAAAAAAACCAGCTACAGACTAGTGATGGCCTCATCGGTAGAGAGCTCTGGGACTGGATCACTGAGACCATGATGGAAGATGGATTATTTTTAAATTTCCAGCTTTAAAAACAAAGGTCTTCGAATGCTACAGAATAAAAATGAAAGGTAAGTTAAAAGTATGGCCTCAAATTTTAAGCAATTTGATTTGTTCTTCTTTCCTTAGTCTACTGTTTCTCATGCTAAACCACATTTTTACTTTTCTTTCCCCCCAAGACAGGGTTTCTCTGTGTAGCCCTCTCTGTCCTGGAACTCACTCTGCAGACCAGGCTGGCCTCGAACTCACAGAGATCCACCTCTCTCTGCCTCCCAAGTGCTGGGACTAAAATTGTGCACCACCACTGCCCAGCTCAGCTTTTTCCTTTCTAAAGCCCTTCAGAAAGTGTGACAAAACGTATGGCCGTCTTTCTCCTCAGAAACAATGCCCTTCCACACACTCATTCACATATATGTTTGCACACCTACACACACACAAACACATGCACACACACATGCACACACAAACACATATGTACACACATTTTTAAAAAAAGTTAAATTAATCCTATAGGATTATCTGATTTGGAATGGGGATGGCTGTACTCTCCTGTCTCGACTTATGAGCCATTCTGAATAATTTGGTCTTTTTGTAAATGCACCAAGAAACTTCCACTTGCCACATGATGAAGGCGGTGAGCCTCAATAGTCAGTGGTTTTTAGCAGAGACATCCCTCTGAGGTCATGATAACTGTAACTACTTGGATACTAAGTGCTTAAAAAGTAGGTACTAGCAGTGGCACTGAGAAAGATGGTTTATATAACGTTTTTCCCTGAAGCTAAAAGCTAATGAGAGATTTTTTTAATGTCAAAGCCAATTTTTGAAGATAAAATTGTTTTAGTTCAGTCTGAAGAGAATTGAATCCACTTCTCACTCTCTTACTTGTTCCATCACACTGGGTAGGAAAGGTCATTTTGTTATTTAACTTTTCTGTTTTAGTGAAACGTTAAATATTTACTAATTGTCTTTGTTTAAAATCTCATATCCCAATTGTTCCAGGAGAGGAAGGGATGGTAACAGAAGAAGGATCTGTCACTTTTGACTGGTGAGATTTAAAATATAATAGGCTGAAATTTGGGGGGAGACCCCATGTCTGAAGGATGGTTGGAGTTCAATCAGTTGACCAAACCACACGGGAGGGACCTAATTCTTAAAGAAGCTCATCATCAAGAGAAAGGAGGGGGTTCAAGAGATGACTTGATGGCTAAGAGAGCTTGCGACTTTTGAAGAGGAGAGGACCTACTCACATAAGGCAGCTGCTTCAGTCCACTAGCCACACCAGGCAGCTCACAACTGTCTATTGCTGGAGTTCCAGGGTGTCTGAGTCCCTCCTCTGGCTTCCACTGTGTACCTGGATGCATAAACACAAACCCACACTCACACACATAATTAAAAATAAAACAACTCTTTAAAAAGGGAAGTAAGGATTTTGCTATCAATAATCCAGTAAGGGACAATAGTATAAAAAACAGAATGACAAGTCCAGAAAACTGTTGGTTGTCGCCTCCGTCCCTGCCTATAGTAAGGTTCTGTAAGAAATCCTCTTTCTTGGTGTGTATGCTAAGACAATGAAAAACCACACTAAAGGGAGAGATGGGAGTCACGAGACACAGATGCTGGGAATAGTGTGTTTGGAGAACAAGCCACCAGGCAAGGCGTGACCCTCGCTGAAGCCTCCTCAAGAAACGTTTTTGACAATGTTGAGACCAAAAGGAGAATTTGCTCCTCAGTGCTCTGGCTATAAAAGAGTTCATGACAATCAAGGCATGTAGATGCATCGAACTCCAAAAGGATTGTTTGGATTTATATACATATATATATATGTAATCAAAACTTATTAATCTTCAACTAGAGGTTCAGTCCTCCTCACAGCATCCCATCATCAATGATTACATTTAATTCACCTGAGAAGAACCATCCAGGTAACCTTAGAAAACACGCCAGCTCTCTGGCCAAATCCTCAGCTGATAATCAGACGACTAACGCAGCACTTGGATAATGTAAGGTGAAGCCCTCTGATCGTTTCCCCGGAGTGTGTAACTTCCTAAACTCATTCATGTTGGTGTTCTTTTAAAAACTAAGCCATGTTTTTTCCTACTGTCAGTATCTGATTCTGAAGTGAGTTGTATATACTTCGAGAGTTTCAATGATTAAAAACTTTCTCACATAAGAGGTCCCTACTTACAGTGTATATTGCTAATATGTTAAGAGAAGGGCTTCTGCAGGATATGGGATCCTGACATAAAACCAAACAATCTGTTGATCCTGCTGGGAAGATCATGCAGTCCTATGTCATTTCAGGGGTAAAGGGCAAAAATGGGAAATTCATTGAGAGTTTTAAGTATAGTTTAAGGCATATCTCTCAATAGAAGAGAAGGGTAGAGTTTGATTGGGATTGTGTAAGAGTCACAGCATAATAAGAGGAGAAGACCAGCAAAGCAATGCTTTTTCAATAAAAAATTCAAAGAAATCTTGATTATAAATTCTTATATGATTCTCTCTTCACATGAGTGAATGGATCTTTTAAGAAGCTCCTAGAATGAGCAGCAATGTTAATTCCAATTTTTATTTTTGTTAGGCATGAATCTTGTGTGTGTGTGTGTGTGTGTGTGTGTGTGTGTGTGTGTGTGTGTGTATTTCTGTGTGCCTGTATGTGCACATGTGTGCAGAGGCCAAAAGATAACATCAGTCACTTTGGAACGGGAGTTACAGGCAGTCATGAGCCACCCAAAATCATCTATGAACTGAACCGGGTCCTGACCTCTGAGCCGTTTCTCCAGTCCAGGCATGAATCTTCTAAAAGAGGTTGCCAAGGAAGAAAGCCAGCTGGTTGATGTGAGTGCAGCTGCATGGTATCTGTAGTGTCTCTTCCCAGGATGGATCTCACTAAAGAAAAGAGAGAAGTACACAATTTTTGTGGAGAAAAGATATCATGCACATTAGTATTTTTTTAGTGTTGTCTTTTAAATACATACTATATAAAATGTTATTTATTGCCAGGCGGTTGGTGGCGCACGCCTTTAATCCCAGCACTCGGGAGGCAGGGGCAGGTGGATCTTTGTGAGTTCAAGGCCAGCCTGGTCTATAGAGCAAGATCCAGGAAAGGCGCAAAACTACACAGAGAAACCCTGTCTCGAAAAACCAAAAAAAAAAAGTTTATTTATTTATAAATACAAGTACATGTATACATATTCCACAATGGGGGAATGGAGGGAATGGATGAATGTATGAATGAAAACTTCCAGTTAAAGAGGAGAAGCCAGTCAAGCAGCTTATTCTATTATCCCCTAGGCTTCCCCTTCCTCTTTGGGTTCTACTAAACATGTCCATTACCAGATGTTCAGATATCCCCAAGTTCTATTTACAATTCCAGCCCAAATAGAACAAAGATACCCCTTTTTTTTTTTATTCTCTTGGCATAGGTAACTGAGGCAAGAATTTGGAAATTATTGCTGGCTACTAAGAATTGAAGGAGAAAAATAAAACTCTCAAACATTCAGACAAAGAGAATGGCACCTCCAGTCACCCCTCATGTGTTCCTGCCACCAACTGGCACAGAGCAATGACACAGACCCATCTGTTTCTGCAGTGGCAATTCTGTGGTCACCTCTGCAGGGCACTACTGTTGATACTACACCTGCCTAGCAAGGCACACCCAGGCTCTCTGAGTATTCCCATACTAGTTCACATGCACAGAATGAAGTTAAGGATTGTTGACAAAGAAAACATCACTCAAGGATACTTCTTAAAACACAAGGAAGAACGTTATCAGAAGCACTGCCTTGGGCTCCTACAGCGGAAGAGAGGTGAGGCTCAACTCTAAATCCTGCATGGGCAAGCAGGAATTTAAGACCAAGGAGAGGTGTGGGGGTCAGTGGATGGACAGTTGTTAAGAGAAAAACACTGTGGAAAAGGTGGATCACGGCTAAGCTGATATACAGACTCAGGAAGGCGTGTGAGGGGTGATCAGGTATGACCTGAGGGATGGTGGAAGATGAGGGGTGTGATCGGATTTCAAGGAAGAGAAGTCCATGCTAAATTGACTTAGCTTAAAGGCTCTTGGCTAAAATTAGACTTCAGAAGTGCACAGATAGGCCTAGGGGAGGGTTCAGATGTGGAGACTGTTTCAGCTCCTTGTCTTGATCTCTCTTGGACTCGGCAGCAGGCCTTCATCCCGAGCTTTGACTCCAAGGACAGTAGGGACTGTTTCCCCATGGAGCCTGAGAATCTCTACTCTCATTTCATTTGGGTTGCTGTGATCAAATATATATATATATATTTTTTTAAAAGTAACTTGAGGGGTTTCTTTAGCTTATAGTGCTGTAGGAAAGTCAAGGCAGGAACTCAAAACACGGTAAGAGCAGAGAAAGAATATGTGTACGCATATTTGCTTGGTTACTGGCCAGCATTCAGGTAGGTTTCTCTACTGTTATAGCTTCTGGGGCCCAGACCTATGAAATGGATGAAATGGTGCCATCCACAATGGTCTGGGTCTTCCTACATCAATTCACCATCAAGACAGTCGCTCACAGACATGCCCACATGCCAACCTGGTGTAGAGAAGTCTTCGTTAAGATGCCGGGTTATGCCAACGTGGCACAGTCTCCATCTCAAGTTCCACACACTGAATCCCAAAGTTACTTCCTCCAGTGAGGAAAGGAGAACTTTGCCCTTGGCCTCATTTCTTTGGTGAACAAGAAGGCTGACAACAGAATGAAACAAATTGTAAAGTAACCATCTAGAAGGGATTTTGTTTGTTCGTTTTTTTTTTTTTTTTTTTTGCTTTTCCAGACAGGGTGTCTTTGTGTAGTCTTGGCTGTCTTGGAACTCACTCTGTAGAACAGGATGACCTCAAACTCACAGAGATCCACCTGCCTCTGCCCCCCCGAGTGCTGGCATTAAAAGCATGTGCACCACCACCGCCCGGCTTGAATTCTTCTATGGGTGAATGTACATAAAAATGTACACTCCAGGCTGGTGAGATGGCTCCGTGGTAAAGACACTGGCTTCTATGCCTGACAGCCCAAGTTCAAGCTCTGGGACCCACATGGCAGAAGAGGGCTGACATCTAAAAGCTGTCCTCGGACTTCCACCATGTATGCTGTGGCATGTGCCCACCCCTGACACACAAAATAACAAAATGTAAGTTAAAAAGACATACCCTCCCGATTATACATATAATGGGGAACTTGTAGGCATCAGGAATGTATTTTCCTAACAAAAATTATAGAAATAATGTAAATGACTTGTGGCTAACCTTACAAATGGTGAAGCTGGCCGGGTTGTTTTAACAATGATCTTTCCTGTTTTTTTTCCAATAAGAAAGAATGCATGTCCCGAGCCCAGCCACGTGCTCCCAGGCCTCTGCACACTCAGGGACTTTCTTTGGGGTGTGCTCTCACAGCTTGACAAAACCTTCTTGAAAAAACTGATGACTCTAAGTCCTCATTCTGGTGAAACTGATGACTCTCACCACAGCCAACAAGACTTCTTTCATGAACTTCATTTCCAGAGGACTTGGAAGGCCTGCGAGGAGGCTGAGACAGCCTGCCCCCGGTTCCCACACAGCCTTCACCTCTTTCTTGTTCTATTTTAACTCCTTCAGTGCTGGGATTATGCTAAGAGAAACAGTGAAAGGTGGCTAAACACAGGGCCTTGGGCCTCCAGCTTGTGAAGCACCTTCCCCGCAGGACAAAGCACAAGGTCTTTGAACCTCTCTGACAATGAGCTGGAGGAAGACAAAGAGGAGACCTAAGGGCTGGCTAGGAAAGCATAAGCATCCCTAGTCCCATCAAGGTTGATAACCATCTAAAGTGGTCCTCTGTGATTGACCCAACATTCTCTTTGGAGAAGCAGGAGAGGGTGCTTTTTGTCTTTATAAATTCTACACACTGCTTTTGAGCTTGAAAAATACCTCCAAGTCACGCCAATGCCTTAGCGGATCATCCAGCATGGGCTATGCCGTTAACATTGACCCGGCTTCGGCATCAGCCTTCTGGTCAGTGCTGGCATGCTAGGCACATGAGAAGAGGAAGAGTGGGGACCGTGATGTGACTGTGCATCAACCAGCAGCAAGCATCCTGACTTACCAAGACTGGCACAACTACTATCATCAGATTTCCAATCAGCCAGCAACTGAGAGCACCACACCAGGTTCCCCATCTGGTGCCTTCCCTCAAGGATGCTCCAATCTATAAAGCACAGATCAGAGTGTGAATTTTAATCTAGAAATCAGGCATCATTAAACAGAAAGGGGAGCCACACATTGAATCAAAGTCCTTTGTGTATAGTGGATTACGGTCCAAGGGTGAACTGGAGGGGTCCTGCTCATTGCTAATCTCAGTAAGACTTGTGGACCTGTGCTGCCCATCCCTACACCTCCACACTCTTCAGTAACTGTTCTGTTTCCCAAAGGGGTAACGTTTGCAGGGTGACACAGTTAAGAATTCTTGGGAATTCTATTGGCACACAGCCTTCATCTTTCAGACCCTCTGATAGAGAGCTGCCTTGTCCAATGTCACATTTCTTCCAATGTGGCCCACATCCAATGCACAATGAATTTCATGGTTTGGCAAATTTTGTGGCCATCTTGGTACAACCAAGGACATCTCGGTACCATGATAACACCATAGCTCTCAGTACATCAGTCAAACAGCATTGGACCTATATGAAAATGAATTCCGCCCTATGCTCACTCCTCTTCAGACCCTTCCCTTTCACAGGTACTGATGCCAAGCATCCTCCTGGATTGACAGCCTGCGTACTGGATTCCATCTCAGTCTACTACCCTGCAAACCCCGAGTGTGACATCACCCATAACCTAGACCCTCTTATCTCTCTGAGAGCACCATAGGGGGCTACAAACTGCCCTCTCCACTTCCTCTCTTGTACCCCGCCCCCGTGTCTAGGCTACACACAGCATCAAGAACAACCATTCTACAATGTATGTCAGAACATGGTATTTTCTTGCTGAAATCCTTCCACGTTCCTGTTACGTTCAGAATACAAGCCAGCCTCAGGAGGTAAGGCACTTGCTGTACAAGCATAAGGACCTGAGTTTGAATCCCATGGAGAAGAATCAATACGCCTGTGATCCTAGCCCTTGTATGGGAAGTCCATGCTGATGGAAAGAGAAGCTCCTTCACATCCCACTTAAAAATACCAAGACACTAGAGCTCGGGAGATAGGTCAGTAGGCAAAGCACTTGTCACAGAAGCACAGGGACCCATTTTGATCTCTAGCACCAACATAAAAGGACAGCCACGCTGGCGTGCACTTATAATCCCAGTGTGTGGAAGTGGACAGAGGCAGACTCCTGCCGGTGGCAAGGCTGCCAGCCTTGCCTAACCAGTGAGCCTCAGCTCTCAGTGAGACACTCTACAAACAAGAAGGGTGGCATCTGAGGAATGACATCTGAGGTTAACTCTTGGCCTCTGCACACACATACACACACACACACACACACACACACACACACACACACACACACACACAAACATACCTCACACACAAACACACATGCTCACACAATGCCAGGATATGCTAGCAGTTCTGAAGTTCAAAAACATTTTGGTTTTGCACCTGTCTTAATGGCCTCTAACACTTCTTTTCCCACCCAAAGACCAGAACCCCAAATTAGTAGGAAATTCTGTCAGTCTTACCAAGCTGTTCTTACATCAGAGTGCAGAGCATGTATTGTTTTCTGACATAAAAACTGTTTCACTGCACCACTCTACAGGTCTATTCTCTTGCCACTAAGCAACCTTGGGCCCCTCATTCAGGAAGTGTCAGACACCGGAGGTTCTCAGCCACAGGTCTACAAGGCCTTAGAGCATCCCAAGAGTTGTAAGCCCCAGGCATACCTCCCAAATTAGTGTAGCCCCCAAATCTCTGCTGGGCTGGTGAAATGCTTCAGTACATAGGGCGCTTGCCACTCGGTCTGATGACCTGAGTTCAGTCCGTGCAAACCTCATGGTAGAAGGAGAGGACTGACCCCCACAAGCTGCCCTCGAACTTCCACATGCACACCATCCTCCTCCTCGAACACAAATGCGTCAGTAAGTGCAATTAAAAATTTTAAAGTTTTCTTGGGCCGGTGGAAGGCTCAGGAGGTAAAGGCACCTGTTGCCAAGTCTGACAAACCTAAGTTGGATCTACAAGACTCGCTTGGTAGAAGGAAAGAATCAATTCCCACAAGTTGTCTTCTGACCTCCACATACACCCTGGGATGAGTATGCTGCAATTTAAAAAATTCGTGTCTTTTTTAAAAGTCATCTTAGTTGAACTTTCTTCACCTGCTCTTTCTAGAACTTTCATGACTAGAAGCTGAAGAGAGGAGTGTCAACACTTAGTAACGTGTCAACCACAAATTACTGCCAGGGAGTAATGACTGCCCGGGGTCCATAGCCCTGCCACTGGCACTTGGTTCATACTCCTTTTGATGATCTAGTTGGCATGAGGTGAGTCAGGTATTTTCTTCTTAGAAATTTAGAGGGTTGGAGGAAGGCCCGCAATTCTCAATCATCAAGTCAAGCACGGTGGCACACACTTGTAATTCCAGCACTTGGAGGCTGAGGCAGAAGGATCACAAGTTCAAAGCCAGCTCGAACTACATATCAAGACTAGGGCTCAAAACCCAACCAATCAATTAATTAAAGCAAAAATCAAGAGGAATAATGTTGTAGTGCAACTTTAAAAATCTAATGCAAAAAAAGATCCAGGCTGAACAAAATACCAAAGTTTCAAGGAAAAGCCATTTAATAACGTTTTGGCTTGGGGCAAATTAAATCAACAAACTTCAGTGTATTCTTTCTGCAAATAGAAAAGGGTATATAGGTAGTTGTCTCTGTGGGGCGGTTGGAGGGGTAAGGCATATGAAGCTGCTGGTGCTGAGAGGGACGGAGCAAACAATGGATGCTATCACCCATAAGAACTTGCCACAGTCAGGGTGAGACAGACAAAATTCACTTGTGGGTTGGTTCATCCTTTTCTTATTGTTGTCCGCCCCTGTCTGGTAGGAGGAAATAATATTAACAGTTAACTCAGTGATGTTTGTCCTCTAAACCTGGCCTCACAAACGTGAACAAATATTGACGCACTGGAGCCAGCACTGGGACGGACCCATTTCTTCTATCTTTGAGTCTCATCTCCCTCAAGGTTGGGGCTAAGGGCCTCTAAGCACCCTGTGTCCTCTACCTCCTGCTCTCTTGCCATGTCCTGTGTCCCTGCCCTAAAAACCCTACAGGGTTCTCGTGGCAACACTGATGGATGGGTGGGAGTAGAGAGAGAGAGAGATGTGTGTGCAGATGTGGTAAGAAAACCACTGTATTGGTTACTTCTCATATCCCTGTGAACAAACCACCTGACAGAAACAACATGGGGCAGGGGGTGTTTGGGCTCTCGAGGATTTCAGTCCATCCCATTAGGGAAGGCACGGTGAAGTAGCTCCATCCAGGAAAGCAGACACATGAGGCAGTAGCTTCTCAATGGTGCAGCAGAACGCAGCGAGACTGTCTTGGTTTGCTTTCTGTGGCTGTGATGACTATCATGACCAAAAGCAACCTGGGGAGGAAAGGGTTTATGTCAGCCTACAGGCTATAGGCCATCATGAAAGCATGTCAGGGCAGGAACTCAAATCAGGAACTGAAGCAGTGACCGTGGTGGGATGCTGCCCACTGGCATGTTTCTCATGGTTTGCTAAGTCTGCATATGGATTTTCCTGGACCACCTGCCCAGGATGGCACTGTCCATAGTGGGCTGGGCCCTTCCACATCAATCATGAATCAAGAAAAAGTCCCACAAACATGCTCATAGGCCAATCTGATGGAGGCACTTTCTCAATTGAAGTCCCCTCTTCTCAGGTGACCCTGGCTTGTGTCAAGTTGACACACAAACAGCCAGCAGAGAGAGCAAGCTAGAATCCTGGGCAGGAACAATTTCTAAAGGCCCACTCCTATCCCGAAGGCTCATCCCGGATGGTGTACTTCCACCAGCCAGGCCCCAACTTCCAAAGGCCTCGCTTCCTTCAGGTGAGCTCCACAAGTAGACGCCAAGTGTTCAATACCTAAACCCATGGGGGACATCTCCTGTCATTCCTGGAACTGTCACCATGCTTCCTGTGTGACATTGTCACAGATGTCTTGCTGTGTGAGTTATGACTTCATGTGAAATCTGAAGTGAAAGAAGAGCAAAGGTTTCCAAACTGTGAGCAGCAGTTCTCTAGTGGATTATGAAATTTCATGTTCTGAATGAATTAGAGCTCAGCAAAGAAAGAAAGAGGGGAAGGAAGGAAGGAAGGAAGGAAAGAAAGGAGGAAGGAAGGAAGGAAGGAAGAAAGAAAGAAGGAAGGAAGGAAGAAAGAAGGAAGGAAGGAAGAAAGAAAGGAAGGAAAGAGGGAAGGAAGGAAGAAAGAAAGGAAGGAAGGAAGACAAGGAGACAGAAAGACAGGGAGAAAGAAAGAAAGAAAGAAAGAAAGAAAGAAAGAAAGAAAGAGAAGGAAGAAAGACCAGAATGTACCACACATGTAAAGAATAAACCACACAAAAAGGATGACAAATGTCACGTACCTCTTAAAGTTTCTTGAGATTTTTATTTATCTTTATTTTATGTCTATGAGTGTTTGCCTGGATGTGTATGTGTGCACCACACGTGTGCAGTGCCCAGTGAAGCCAGAAGAGGGCATGGGATCCTGTGGAGCAGAAGCTACAGGTGGTTGTAGTTATCATGTAGGTGCTGGGAATTGAACTCAGGTCCTTTGGAAGAGCAATCAGTGCTCTTAACCACTGAGTCATCTCTCCAGCCCCTCTTAAGGTGTCTTTACCCACCTGTGTGTGTGTGTGTGTGTGTGTGTGTGTGTGTGTGTGTAGGGTTATGAGATATAATTCTTACTGTGAATCATACTTTAACAAATTGAAAGTCACTGCTGTAGTAGTCGAGAGCTTGAGTTCAGTCTTAGTTTTCCTTTCTTGGATAAAATACTTTCACAAAAGCAACTTAAGGATAAGAAGTTTTGTTTCAATTTATGGTTCAAGGTGGTTACAGCCCATCGTGGCAGGGAAATCAAGGCAGCAGGAGCTTGACGTAGCTAGTCACATCGTATACACAATCAGAAAGTAGAGGATGCTGCTCAGTCACCTGTCTATTATTTACAGCCAGGATCCCTGCCTCGGGAATGGTCCCACCCACAACTGATGGATCTTCCCACAACAATTAATATAATCAAGAATAGTACCCCTCCAATGGCACGCCCTGAGGTCTATCTGCCAGGTGATTCTAGATGCTACCAAACTAAAAATTAATACTAGATATGGCAGTTTTTATAGTCAAAGTCCTTGGGTTCAAATTGTGACTATACATTTACTTCTAGCAAGACAGCAACTTATCTCATGTCTTGATGCCCTGTTTCCATCATAAGTAACATGTATTAATAGCAGTACCCACACCATCCGTGACATTGAAGACGAAACAAAAGCGTGTACACAATGCCTACGGAGTGATGCTGGAAACATACTGAGCACAACCGGTACCCACTCTTGTGTTACCATCACTGCTGGCATTACAATTGGCAACAGCATTACCTTTAGGTTGCATTTGTATAGTGCTTAATTTGCTGCTTGAAGTATGCTGAAAGCTCAGTTGTTGTCATTGTGGGAGAGACTCGTGGTTCTTCCCATATCCCAGGAACCCTTGCTTTCTAACACATAATGGTGACACTTTGTCATACCATTGTGGAGAAGTAAAGTGTGCTGGTTCAGTTTTGTTAGCTTGACACAAACTAGAGTCAACTGTGAAGAGAGAGCCTCAACTGAGAAAATGCCTCCATCATTTGGTCTGTGGGCAAGTCTGTGGAGCATGTTCTTGATTGGAAGTTGAAGAGATCCAGACCTATTGTGGGTGATGGCACCTCTAGGTAAGCGGTCCTGGCTTATATAAGGATGCAGGCTGAGCAAGTCGTGGGAAGCAAGTCAGTGCCTCTGCTCCTGCTTGAGCTCCTCCCCTGAACTCCCAAAATGATGGTTTTGGTCAGTGTTTATCACAGCAACAGAAAGTTAACTAGTCCACAAGGCCTGCTGGCTAGATGTGGCCAGCACACAAGGCAGTGGAAGTGACGTGCGCCCTTTCCAGACCTGAACAATTCACATAAGACCCTCCCTCCCTTTGGCTCTCCCGGGACAAACTCTGAAGACTTGGGCTGGAACAATAAGCAGAGGAGACCTCCATACCCTGAGTCCTGAGAGACTGTGTGGAGGTGAGGCTCCCAACAGCTCACCTCCACCAGCCTCGGTGAGCTGTGTAGTATGTAGCCTTGGCTGGATTGTTTATAGCTGCTTGGTTGGGGTATAATTCACACTCATCATAATTCATCTTTTAAAAGTATACACTGCAGTGGATTTAGTATATTCATGGAATTGTATCAGATTGAAGATAGTACTGTGAATATTAGCACAAGAAACTCAAGCTTTATACTCTGGGCATCTGTGGGCATTCGGCAGCTAAAGGGGGGTTGTCCTTTTCAAAAATAGACTTCTTAAGACTAATTTTTTTACTCAGGTGTGTGTGTGTGTGTGTGTGTGTGTGTGTGTGTGTGTGTGTGTGACTACATGCCACATATAGACAGGTGCCTGCAGAATCCAGAAGTAGGCATCAGATAGATCCTCAAGAGTTGCAGTTACAGGCAATTGTAAGCCTCACGTGGGTTTGGGGAACTGAACTCAGTCCTCTGGAAAAGCAGCAAGTGCTCTTAACTGCTGAGTCATTTGGTTTTTGTTGATGTTATTCTTTGTTTTGTTTTAATGTATTTGGGTGTTTTGCCTGCATGTATGTCTATAGCCACGTGTTCCTGGTGTCCTCAGAGGTTAGAATATGGTGTGGAACTGGAGTTACAGACAGTTGTGAGTCTCTGTGTGGGTCCTGGGAATTGAACCTGGTTCCTCTAGAAGAGCAACCAGTCCTCTTAACAACTGAGCCAACTCTCCAGCCCCAGAGGTTGTCTTTTAGTTGCAAAAAATAATGTGTTTACAAAGGAAATAGTCAGACCAATGATGTCCTCATTTCCTACGGCTTCTTCCTTTCTCAAAAGTAATATGACTTTTTCTCCTGCTTGTCATTAACTCCTGTTTACATGACTTTGTGTCTATTTTTATTTTATTATTTATTTATTTATTTATTTTTGTTTTTTCGAGACAGGATTTCTCTGTGTAGCTTTGCACCTTTCCTAGAACTCACTTTGTAGCCCAGGCTGGCCTCGAACTCACAGAGATCCGCCTGCCTCTGCCTCCCGAGTGCTGGCATTAAAGGCGTGTGCCACCACTGCCCGGCCTATTTTTATTTTAGCATCATTTCAAACACACTCTTCTTTGTGTCTGTACTGTCTTCCCACTTAATGGCTAAGCTTTATTTCTTGCTATTATTAGACATTTGCAGATTGACTTTGTGTGCATCGCATTGATTTTTGTATGCACGTGTACACATGTCTGTGCAGTGTTGGGATGTACCCTGGGAATAAAATCTCAGGCAGTACTCACCCCTCTCATGAAAACTCACACCTATACCTACAGTATAGCTGCCCCCCCACCCCAGTTATATCCTCATGAAATAATCCCTGTGGTGGGAGTTTGTCAGAGTGTGTTAGGTGAAACTAGAAAGCTTTAACAGCAAGGTTTACAGAAAGGTTCCCTTTCAAGGCTTTTCTATGAGCTCACAGAGATCTACTCCTCTGCCTCCCAAGGGCTGGAATTAAAGGCCTGCACTCTCATGCCTGGCTATATGCCTCTTTGAAGAAGAATTTGATGCATGCACAATCATTTTACAAAGCTTACGGAGGCAACAGGAGTTACCAGGAGACCACTGTAATAGTCTGTCTCAACTTAGCACTGTGATTACTAGGAGAATTCCATGGGTGTGCCTTTTCATATTTGAATAGCCTAGGCAAACTACTGAGTTTTAGAAATCAAACGTTCTATTTAATTTCTTTTGCAATAACAAAGCTTTTGGTACATAGTGCATTTCCATAACTGGTGATGACCCTTCTGTGTATGCCCCCTGTGGCTAAAGATACATGCTTTGTCGTGGCGGTAGAATGGTCCTCTTTATCTTTTAGGCAGGATCTCATTAAGCAACCAGGCTGACTTCAATGTCTCAATCCTTTTGCCTTAATTTTCTGAATGCTAAGTAAAGAGATGTGGGCTGCCACACAGAGCAGGTGCATTGCTTCTCAAGGCATCAGCCCTTTGTGTTTGGACCCAAGAGGTTCAATGGCAGAGCCCTCTGAATGCCAAGAGGGATTTAACTGAAGACAAGTGGTGGGCCACGTCATCTGCTATCTTACACAAACCAAGTTCCCAGCAGGAGACTCAAATTCAAATTCTATTATTTAGAGAAAAATTACACCAGAATTTCCCCATGCCAACGTTTTTTTTTTTTTCTTTTACAAAATTCTAGTGGAAAAATATCTGTTCTTTATAAATTTTCCGTGGGATGGGGGTGGAGGAATGTCACTTTTTAAGAGGGCACCGACTGGAAAATCACCAGCATGGGACTTAGAGAGGTGGGTTCCTGACTCATGACTCAGCCCATGCAGTTGCCCTATTGCATAATCAGGGGCGACTGAGCATGACCCAGCAGAAGGAGACAGGGATAAAGCAGAGCATTACCCAGATGGGTGTTGGAAGAGTACCAAAATTGCCTCCATAGTTCTTGGGGCAACCTAGATTATCTTAGGAAAAGTCTGTCTTTCTACCCAATACAACTGGTCAATTTACTTAGTGCCTCCTAATTCAGAATCATTGCACTGCGAGAGTGGACTTTTCCTTCTGTGGGATTCTGCACGTTCATTTTTCTTCCAGTTTGGTCAGCTTGCTAAACGGGAACCTGCCAATTCAACATTCTTACTTTGCAGAATCATTTGTGCGTTCTGGATCAAGTTTATGAGGGTTTCATAACCTCAACAGTTGCTGGGTTTTGTATCAAGGCTTGTTGAACCAAATTAAGCATGTCCAGACACCGGTGGTGGCAGAAAGCTATACAAAAGGGTAGGGGAAATTTCGGAGTATTCTGCAAAATCGGTTACAAGCATTTTAATCTAAGAAAAAAGCGCACTCAAATACACCTGAAGCCTATCTGCTCCATCAGATTGAAAACAAGACGTGTAGGAGTCCAGAAAAGTGTCGTCCTAGGACTGGAAAAGACACAAAACGTCTTCTGGGCTCTAAAACGAAACCAAGATTTCTTCCCAGTCTCTTTATCTCTCTAGGGTGAGGGTTATTTTCGGAACATTCACTTTCTGGCGCTTCAACAGCAGTTAATCACTCTGCCACGTGGGGCGCGGGCAAAGCAACTGGAGAATTCCGTGCCGCTAGGACCTCGCGGGAGAAGCATCCTCGCGGACCCCTCGCGGACCGCGGCAGTGACCAATCGGAAGACGCCTTCACTCAGCCGTGCACCAATCGCAGGCCTCCTTTCTGCAGACCGTTGGGGCTATTTAAAGGTGCGCGCCGGAGCCAGCGCCGCACAGTTGCGGGTCGGTCGGTCGGGGCGTGTGACGTGCAGCAGCCATGGCCTGCCATCTGGAGCTCAACAGCGGCGCCAAGATGCCCACCCTGGGCCTGGGCACCTGGAAGGTAGGTGCCCTGAGGGACGCGGCCCGCCACCCGCTTGGGTGACCCCGAACGGCCTACGCCGAGTGGGGCTTGAGTGCGGGGCCTGTCGTGCGCATCCGGGCGTGGCCCCGCCTGTGGGGCTCCGGGTAGCGGTGTGAGTCGGCGTGGGCGCCCCAGGTGGAGACACACCCACGGGTACTCGGCGAGAGGGACAGAAGCTGAGCCCCAAGCTTTGCCATCAGGCACCCGTGGCGCCCCAGCCTCACGGGTAGGTTGTCCCCACTTGGCCCGGATGTTGCCCTCTGGGGAATGAGCCAGTTGGGCCAATGGGCCTGAGATTAAATTAGGAGGCGAGAGTTTGCCAGGAACTCGCCTGTTTCTCTGTCCCCTGAGAAACTGAGGCTCTGGGCACAGCTCCTAACGGGTGCGGAACTCCTCAGAGAATTAACCTGGCTTCTGCATTGCTGGGTACCACCCACTGATAAAGAAGAGGGATTCAGGTGGGACACCTCCAAAACCTCAACACAGCCCAGCAGGGTTGAGAAGAGGGCCTGATACATCAGAGTGAGATTCGGGGGGCGGGGAGCGGGAGAAACTGAAAACTAAAAGCAGTAACTGATTTGATTATCTGGCAACCGAGGAACCAGTTTTGGTGGCATTACTGGAGCAGAGAAAAACCTAGTTCTTACGCTACTTATAGGGTAGTTGTAGGTATATGTTACATCCCACCGCTGTGACCTGGATCTTAAAGGAACTTTGAATATGGACCTGGATAGTAAGCACTTAGACACAGTGAGGGAAAGAGAAAAATGGGCAGAGTTGAGCGCAAGTAGTTTAAAGCAGGACAGAGTCCTTTTGTACCCAAACTAAAGTTAAAATGGATAATGTATATGGTGAATAAGAAGCAGGGTATAGACTTGTCTTTCTCTGAGCATGTTTCTAGGCCAGTAGATCAGCATATGCAGCCTGTGTTTCCAGAGGGCGGTTGGTGTCTGTAAAGGTGTAATTGAATTACAACCGTATACCAGGTTGAATTTCGTGCATTGGAATGATGAGGAAGATCATTTCCCTGCTGTAGTGAGCACAGCTACAGAACACAACATGTATAGGCACATGTAACTACAGTAGAAGTTTTGGAAGTAAGACACGACCCACAATATGGGTAGGGTTTTGATACTTCAGTTCTATCCCATTTCTCCAAAAACCGTGGTCATAACTTTAGAAAATCATTTCACAGGCCAGCATTTGGAAATCAGTTCTCAAACACATAAGGAGTAAAAGTTCACAACTCAGTTGCTGGAGAACATGCACCAGCCCCAGAGAGCTGGGTGTTTGTTTAAAATAACATACATTTGTATGGTTAGATCGTTCTGGCCTCTTCTCGGTCAGATATTTCTGTCCCATCCCACAGCATCTGGCTGGTATAATGGATCCAGAAATCATGTGTTAGGTTAAGGTGAAGAAATCCACTATAGAGGAAACTAGAGAAAATGTCCACTCGTGTTTCTGGGGGCCAGGTGAAGTTGGTATAGAAGGGGAAAAGGGTAGAAATGAAATAGGTGGGGTCAGTAGAGACTTGTAAATTTCCTTCTTTGAAAAAGAATATCAACGTAATGTTTTCCCTTGCATATGTATGCATGTTCCTTCATAGATGATGAACAGTCACAGGAGAGGGCACATGGATACAGTTTCTTGTTCTCATGGAACCATGTCAGTGGCTCTGTGGTACCCAGCAGACTAGCAGCAGGACTCTGGTAGTGTATGATCCACCCTTCCCTCCAGGGCCTTCATACCTCCCTTTCTCCTCAGAGGTGAGGATTTCAGACAGTTGGGAGACATTCTTACTTCAGAGGAGTTTCTTCCTCGCTGGCTTGCCTTCCCTCTGGACAGTAAATACACCCATATGGCCAGGAGGCCTGTAAGACAGAGCTAACCTCTGATACAGACCAGCATCCTGTACTGATACTTTGACCTATTTGAAAATCTTTGTAAGACATGGCCATTGTCTCTTCCACATGTAGGCTAGGACTGCGCCCAGGAACGGAGGGACAACTGTGTTCTCAGTCTTTTTCCAGTTAATGTCCCCTGTGCCTCCCAGCCAGGAGTCTTTAGAGATTCTTTTGGCCTAATTGCACCCCAACCAGATCTTGGTATCTCAGGTGAAACTGCTATATATGTGCACATGCCCTGTAGCCCTTTCAAAGGGTCACATGCCATTCTTAAGCTGTGACAGGTTTTCTTTTCAAGTCTAATTTTTGCCTCTTTGAGGTAGTACTTGCCCCTAGAAGAAAAATGTGCAATAGTCTTCCTGCCACTTGCTGAGTTAAACAAGCTTCCAGTGACCGTTCTGGGGTCAGGGGGAAGAGCTGTGGCCATTGAAACAGGAGTTTGGTTTCCTGGTTGCCTGCCAGTGACCAGGCTACACACCTTAACCTCTCCATCTTCAAGATCAAAAGTGGTCAAATAAATCCTGCCTGTAGGGCCAGTCCTGGACCCACATCTATTGTGTGGAGCCGTGTCTTAAAATCAGGATGGGTTTATTGATTTGTTACAGTAGAGCACATTTTATTAGTTGCCGAACCAGGTTAGGGCTTTCAGCGTGGTAAGGCTCGGGGAGGGGTCATTCCTGAGGGTCAGACTTTATCTCTTGGAATTACTGTGTAGGTTATTGAGCTGCCAGATGAACTTACCCATCAAAACAAGTGAGGCTGGTTTCTGAGCCAACCATGGAACGTGCTCTTTGTGGTGACTGTGGGTAGGGCATGGAAGGTGGCACATTGTGATCATTCCGTGGGCTTTCTGTCAGAGGCTTGTGGATGTGGCAGATTGAAGTCTGCTTACTAAGCCACCAGTGTTCTGTGTGTGTGGGGGGGGGACACACCTCTGGAAGCAGGCTTTCCCCTTGACCTCTTGCCTGTCTAGCTTTTTTCTGTCTTTGTCTTCCCATGAAAACATCACACAGATTTTTCTATGGATTTTAGTTTGGTCTAGTTGTCTGGCAACCTTGATTAGTGTTGTCTGCACTCTAGCTCTCAGGAACAGAACGGTCAAGTTAACCATAAGCAGATAACAAGCACAGGTTTGTTGGGGTAGGGACTCATTGACGATACCCATGACAGCCACTGGATTCACACTTGGAACACCATTTGGAGTTAGAAAGGTCTCCAGGATTCAGTCACTCTTGGCCCCATTCTTTCAAGGAGTTGCAAGCCTGCATTCTCCCAGCAAAGGGCTCTAGCTGAGGAGGGCCCTTAGCAGGTGAGTGCAGGTCCAGAGGTGAAGTCTCATAGCCTGGCTAAGTGTGTTCCTGTTTATGCATGAGTGGCCGTGGCAGTTGTTTGACTTTGCCCATCCTGGGCCTTGTGCCCAACACTCTATCGAAAGCCAGGTGCTGCCAAGCCCCAGGCAGGCTCACTACCAGGCAAGCAGAGGGGCCTTTAAGAGAGGAGGCAGTGAAAGTGCCATAATTCCTGGTAAAAGTTCAACATGTGCCATGAGGCAGAGCCCCAACTCACCCGGCCCCTCTTACATTGGCTTTCTCAGGCAGGGATGCGCTTTCCCCTCACAGCTAATATCAGCCATGGCTATGTCGGGGTGCCCCCGAGAGCCTGTGGCGAGGGAGCCTTCTGCATATGCTGAGATAGTTCCTTCAGCCACCCACGGAAGGGTGGAGAAGCCACGGGTGCACTATTAGGTCATCATCCAGGGAAACAAGAGACTGCCCAGCAGGGTAAAGGGGAATGGCGCATGCGGCCCCTCCAGCAGGCAGACTCCTCCCCTGCTGGGTGAGGAGCAAGCCCCACTGCCAGCAGGCGCTGGTGATGGGCTTGTTCTGGCGGTCCCTGTTTTCCCCAGACTGTTTTGTTCACAAGGCTCCAGACAGAATAGATGTTGGCAGCTGCTGGTGACCTGGGGAGTTTTTCTTTCATTTGCTTCTGCCCCAGCTCTCCAAAAGGAATGTGCTGTGTTCATTCAGTAGTGCCCCACACAGTGTCTTGTTCAGCCCTCCAGTCTGGGCAGGAGCAGCCAGGAAGTAGTGGACATTGCTGTGCAGTCTGGGGGCTGGTAAAGTTCAGGGCCCTGCAGGCTCGTCCTGCTGACTGGCCAGGCTTCCCACTCACTTCTGTCTGCTAATACCTCTGTGGGGCCATCTCTCCATGTCTACCTCCGAGGCTGGGTTCTCATCCACCAAGTCAGCAGCAGTTGAGATCTTGCTGTATGATAAATACTTAACTATTTCAGTGAAATGGTGTCCTCCGTTACCTGCGATTTCAGCTAGTGGGGGATTGCTTTTAAGACATGGCCTCATTGTCTAGTCCAGGCTGGCCTCTGCCTCCAGAGGGATGGGATCATACCTATGTCCCAGGCTTCCAGCAATCTGTGCTGCTAGCAAGTGGCTGTCAGGCCCTGCTAAGGTGAAGTAATGAGCCATTACACCTTGGGCCTCCTGCCTGGGGGCTGACTGTGGAGTGCTACCACACAAATGTGTGGTGGCCGAACCAGAGCCTGATCCAGGACCACTGGTGCCACTGCTTTTCGTTGGCCTGTTGCAGACTCTGCCCCGTTTTGTTTTGTTTTTAATCTCATGGTTTATATTCCTTCCTTTCCAGTCCCCTCCTGGCCAGGTGACTGAGGCCGTAAAGGTTGCCATTGACTTTGGGTACCGCCACATTGACTGTGCCCAGGTGTATCAGAATGAGAAGGAGGTGGGAGTGGCCCTCCAGGAGAAGCTCAAGGAGCAGGTGGTGAAGCGCCAGGAGCTCTTCATCGTCAGCAAGGTACCGACCTGTCAGGATCCTGGGGTCCGATTCCACCGGGGGGACCTAGCTGCCAGTCCGGTCCACACTTACCGTGACGGCAGTTAGCTCTGGGTAGGTGATTCTTCCAGGTCCAGCTCAAGCCCACAGCGGGACCTGATGCTTGTCTTCCGCCTATATATCTCTCTGTTGTACCTATAGAGAGCCCTGTGCTGATGACACTGGTTGGGGGTTGACTCTTCCTTTTTAAGGAGTTTCTTCAGGGACAGAACTTAGTTCCCCTTTACAGACAGGGTTTCACTGCTGGCCTGTATTTTTAGCCAGAGGCTGTGGGCGCACAAAGGAGCTTAGATTGGAGGGTGAGGCTGGCTCCATGTGAACCAGCTTGGCAGGGAAGTAGACCCAGAACATGTGGTTAGCACCTTCAGTTTTTTTTGTTTTTGTTTTTTGTTTTTTGTTTTTTTGAGACAGGGTTTCTCTGTGTAGCTTTGCGCCTTTCCTGGAACTCGCTTTGTAGACCAGGCTAGCCTCAAACTCACATAGATCTGCCTCCGAGTGCTGGGATTAAAGGCGTGCACCACCACCGCCTGGCGCACCTTCAGTTCTATAGTTATGCCTTGTTTGGTCTTTGTGAGGTGCCCTGGACCTGACCGTCCCACTTGCCTTTGGAAAGTTGGGGTCCACAGTATGAACTAGGAACTCTGCAGCCACTGCTAGTGTCATGGTTATGGGGAGAGGAGGTGTGTCCTCTGCCTTGGAGCTGCGTGGCTCCCAGCCGGGAAGAGGCATTTGCGTGGCAGGGATAAAGATGTACCTTTGCTGGTCCAGCTGTGGTGCACGTTCCACGACAAGAGCATGGTGAAAGGAGCCTGCCAGAAGACGCTCAGCGACCTGCAGCTGGACTACCTGGACCTCTACCTTATTCACTGGCCAACAGGCTTCAAGGTAAGGGCAGCCTTAGCTTCCTTCTCAGCACGTTATAAGTGCTTGACTCTTCCTGCCTCCGCTCCTGGAGGCGTGGGCCTCGGACCAGCATCAGGATCATCACCCATAATGTATTAGAAACCAGCCTCGTGCCTTTCCTACACCATCTGAACCACCTGTGACTCACATGCACCCTTTGCAGTTTGGGGAGCAGCACTGTTCTCACTTGGTGCTTCCAGAATTTAAAACTGGTGATGACTGGCTAATGTGGCTCCTGTTGTTCCTACTGCACACAGCTGTGGGTGCAGTCAGCCTCCGCTGCCCTTCCTCCTCCAGGCATATGCACACAATGCTCATACACATGAGTTTATACCTCATTGCATGTCGTTCTCATTTGTGCACATACACATTCACAGCCTGGTTCTTTGCACTGCAGAACTCAAATCACTACATTTTCTGCCTCAAGCCCCTGGCTTGTTTTCCTGCATGGTTACCCAGATTGAAAGGTTATGGGCTTTATCCTTCAGCTCTGTTTTAGCTCACTGTGGTCTCTTAGGGCCTGAGGGACTTGATTTTCACCCTTTGTTTTGTTTGTTTTGTTTTTGTTCTTTTAATGACAAGCAAGCAAGGCCTGGGCAGGATGATAGTTTTAGAGGCCTGAGAGCCAGCTGAGACACGGGCCCCTGAGTTTCCCAGCCTTGAGCACCTTCCCTGTCCACATCTCTTCCCCGTGGCAGGATTAGTCTCAGACTTGAGCATGTCGAATCTCCGTCTGACAGCCTCAGCGCTCCAGTCATGACAGGGCCCTCCACCGGGGTCACTGTCTGGTGTCCTTCTCATCCTGGCCGCCAGCTCTGCCTCGCACCGTCTTCCGCAGTGTTTGTAATGCTGAAGACAACAATGGCTCCGTGAAGAAGAGCTGTTGCTGATCATTTTGCATATGTGTGTTTTATTGTTAATGACAGCCTGGGCCTGATTATTTCCCACTGGATGCATCAGGAAATGTGATTCCCAGTGACACCGATTTTGTGGACACTTGGACGGTAAGATGACTCTGGCTGGGACCCTTCCTTATTTATTGCTGGTATCCTGTTCTTGCACGTGAGGCAGATATGAGCGGTCTGCTCTGCCACCTCTTACCGTGTGTAAATCATCCTGCCTCCATGGTTATCTGTTTAGTCTCCTGAAAGGCAGTCCAGCTTTCATGGCCTTCTCTCAGCTTCTGAAAGCTGGCTGTGCATGGGGAGGACACAATCTGTTAGGCTTCTGGACACAAACTTGCTTCAGTCCCTGTTCTTTTGGGATTCACTTGGCACCCAGATCTCTTTCCTTTCTAGGCCATGGAGCAGCTGGTGGATGAAGGTTTGGTGAAATCGATTGGTGTCTCCAACTTCAACCCTCTTCAGATTGAGAGGATCTTAAACAAACCTGGCTTAAAATACAAGCCTGCAGTTAACCAGGTGAGCCTCCCCCAGGGAGGATGCTGCTGTGCCGTTTTATCAGCTAGTCCTGGCTTTTACCTTGGTCCACATCACCCAGGGAATCCTGAGATCTGATTTATCACGACAGACAGACAGGCACATCTGGGAGTGGAAGATTTGCAGGGATAGGACTTAAGGCTAGCCAGCAAAGATATGGCTTCTGACGTGAGCAGTGGGCAGCTAGCGAGATCTGCCAGCTTCTATCAGTTGGTAAGTGGCCAAGGCCAGAGAACACCTTAAAGGTTTATGGCCATAGAGCATTGGTAACAAAATCATTATTCTTAATGTGAAGACCACCAGCTGGGAAATGTGTAGAATTGTTACAGCTTATCTGGGAGGCAGGCATTTCTGTTTCGGGAGAGAAGGGACTTGACCACGTTACATTAACTGGGTCCACTGCCACAGTCAACCTTCCTGCTTGTGTTGCAGATCGAGTGCCACCCGTACCTAACTCAGGAGAAGCTGATTGAGTACTGCCACTCCAAAGGCATCGTGGTGACTGCGTACAGTCCCCTTGGCTCTCCTGACAGGCCCTGGTAAGCTTCCATGGGGTCGCTGTTGGAAATTAGAAATGACTGAAAGCAGTGAGTGAATGTCACAGAATGCTTCCGTGCTGCCATGCAGACCTTCTCTGGGAGGTTGATGAACACTCTTGTACAAAGGCTCAGCAGGGGGATCATGACCCAGCTTCAGTCCTGGAGCCTGTCAACCACCCAGAAGTCAAAGGGAGGGTCAGGGCTAGTGTTTCCAGCTGCCTTGAGTGGCAGAAGTTAAGATTATTGATCTCACAGTCTCTCTGTTCCAGGGCCAAGCCAGAAGACCCTTCTCTCCTGGAGGATCCCCGGATTAAGGCAATTGCATCCAAGTACAATAAAACTACAGCCCAGGTATGGCCACTTCAGGTACTCGAGACTGTTGCCTGAACTACACTCCTGGTGGTCCCTGTTAGTCAGGAGTGGAGGGAGCAGAGCCCATGAAACCTTCCCTGGAAGTGTGGTTTGCATTCCTAGAAGGCAATATTAAGGACACAGATCTGGGTTTAAATGGATTAATTTCCATGTAGTCTTGGAATAATTGTTTCTGCCTTGCTGTCTTTAGACACTGACACAACATTTACTAGTGTTTGTGAACGTTCATCCCAGGACAAATAGAAGAGCCCTTACTATCTGCAGTGTGGGAGATGTTCTTTCTTGAGTGGGTAGTGTGAATCCCAGGCAGTGAGTTACCTTGACTTTGTGATATGCCTGGAGCCATCGATAGAGCAGGACTCTAGAGTCAGATTTGGACTTGATTCAGCCCTGACTGGTGGGTGTCACTAGATGTCTCTGAACCTCTTTACCTGTGCAGTTGTGACTGAGGTGACAACACAGTGCCTGGTATGTGTACACACACACTCAGCACCTCTGGGCCCACAGGTGCTGATCCGCTTCCCCATACAGAGGAACTTGGTGGTGATCCCCAAGTCTGTGACACCAGCACGAATTACTGAGAACTTGAAGGTAAGATCCCAACTGGCAGACTTGGCTCCCCTCCATGGTATGTGGGGTGGGGGCCTCAGGTTCCTCTTCCTTCCCCAGCTGTGTGACTGACTGAACTCACAGGTCATACCCATTTTGAGAGCTATTGTGAGCTCAAGTTCTTGATGCACACACAACACTTCCCAGTGCCAGGTTCCACGGTAAGTACTTGGGGAACGTTGCTATGCTAGTGGTGAGTCCGTGGACTGCCAGGGCCTTCTAGGATACGTGCTGACCCACTGACTCTGTGAGGTGCCTAAGTAGTCATGAACAGGACTTGGGAATGTCTGGGCACCAGGCATGTGGGCATTCAGAATCTACCACCACCACCCTCCCTCACCCCCACCACCCCTGCAGCTCAGGCTACCAGCTGAGAGGGCTAGCTGGGAGAAGAGCTATTCCAGGACAGTCCTGGTGTCCCACGAGCCTCTGTCCTCTCTAAGAGAGGGACGCTCTGCTAAGGTCTGGTTCAAAGTGTGGCAGCACCAAGAAGTGTAGCTCTTCAGCAGTCAGCCCCATAGGCCATGGTTCGGTGGTTCTGATGACATAACAACTAGTCATACCTCCTCCTAGACCGTGACCATGACCATGACCCTTACTGTGTAAAGATGTGGGAAGAAAGGCCTGTCCTGCTCCAGATGGGTTAACCACTCACCTCATCTTTCATCTGAAGTATTAGAAAAGAAAAGGCAGATGACAAGTCTCAAAACACTAACCTGGTGTCTTTGTTTTTTCCATCTTCCTATACAGTCTTTGCGTATTTTCACCTGGCTGTAATCACAAGAGTGTGTAGCAGAATCTTGTCCTGCACGCTCTGAGACCAGGAGCCAAGTGGAATGGGTTGTCTGGGTGTGGGTCCATTTCCAAGCCCCAGTGCTGCCAACGGCCACTGGCCTAATTGTCTCCATGCCCGCCTTACACCTTTAATTCTTCTCTGTATTCTATTGTGGGGTATCTACCAGAGAAGGCTACTTGGACATGGGGTTAAGCAAAAAGAAAGTCTTCACTAGCCAGCCCACAACTACACTAAGTGTTCAGAATCCCAGTGTAGCCCCATCCCTTTCTCAGGGTGAGTTTTTAAGCACAAAACCACATCCTAGGTTGACACACTTCAGTTACAGGAACAGTTGTCAGGAAGCAGAACTGCAGAAGGCAGAGAACAAGGTTAGTTTAGTTACATTTAGAGACTTTTCCAGAACTACAGACTTTGATGCATTAGACTTTGTTTTGGCTGGTGGTGCTGTCTACATGCTGAGTTTTATGGCCTGAATGGTACTTCCATCATGGAGTCAGTTGTGCTAAGGTCTGGGGGCCTATTACATATTCCTGTATTCTTTTGTCTTCATGGAAATGATGCCATTATCCCAATCTGCCTTTCTTGCTCTGACTGTCAAAACCTTAGGTATTTTCTTAGGCCATCTCACACACTAGCTCCACAAGGCATTATCTATCCTTCAGTGCCCCAGCTGGAATGCATTGCTGGTGCCTCTAGACAGCCTGACAGTTTTGTTTCATCTCACACAGCACTTCATAGAATACTGGGTGTCCAGCTGTTGAAACACCTTCCTCTGCTTCATGGTGAATGGAAGCAGACGGGCTACTCATTAAAATTTCCCCTGGTGCTTATCACAGTGGAACACCTTAGTGTGACAAGAATGACTGGTGCCCTCTGCTTGGAAATTCTGGAAGGGAAAGACCTTTTCAGATAGAGCCGGAAGTGTGTGCATCTTGTGGAGAGTAACTAACAGTCTTGTTGAAGTTCCATTTCCTGTCGTGCCCTCTGCACTCCGGGCAGTGGGAGCCATCTGAACTTCACGGTATTGTCTGCTCTCATTGCTTTTTTTCCTTTCTTGTTTGTGTGTAAGGTCTTTGACTTCGAGCTGAGCAAGGAGGATATGACCACTCTACTCAGCTACAACAGGAACTGGAGGGTGTGTGCCTTGATGAGGTGAGTGAGTCGGTGTGCCACTGTTCGATGTCACCCAATGTTGTAGAGTAAGAGGCTTCTCTTCAGGCCCCAGAGAGGCTCTCCTTGCACCCTGCTGTCACACAGACCTTGTCCTGATCCATGCAGAGCAGGTAGCACTGCAGGAAGCCAGGGGAGGAGAGCCACCAAAAGTCTTGTCCAGTCTCTTCCTCCTGCCTAGAGCACAGCTGGCCCAACCTTGACATTTCAGTTGCTTTTCTGAACTCAGATGACCTCAGGGGCTCATCTGGTGCCCACTTTCCTAGGACAATTTGATGTGACTTAATTGTCTTAATGACCCTAATAGTTTGGTTGGAAGACTGTTGCTGTTCTCAGGATAGCCCCGGTTGTGACACCAATTAGCCCCATGACTCAAGAATGCCACTCAGTCACCAAGGACCCTTCCACTTTACCTTTGCTGGTTTCTTACCTTCCCTCTGAAATGGGATTTGGACTCCCAAGTCCCTGGGAACATGTTTACTTCTAATCTCTGGGGGACTGGAGAGGTGGCTCAGCGGTTAAGAGTACTGGCGGCTGGGCAGTGGTGGTGCGCACCTTTAATCCCAGCATTCTGGAGGCAGAGCCAGGCGGATCTCTGAATTTAAGGCCAGCCTGGTCTACAGAGTGAGATCCAGGACAGGCACCAAAACTACACAGAGAAACCCTGTCTTGAAAACAACAACAAAAAAGAACACTGACTGCTTTTCCAGAGGTCCTGAGTTCAATTCCCAGCAACTACATGGTGGCTCACAACCGTCTATAGTGGGATCTCATGCCCTCTTCTGGCATGAAGTCATACATGCAGATAGAGCACTCATATACATAAAATAAATAAATCTTAAAAAAAAAAAAAAAAGCAAGTAACCCTGTGTCCTGGTGGCTCTAATGCTAGCCTTGATTCTCACCCACACTCTTGCTCTTGCTGTCTGCACAGCTCAGGGTTTACACAGTGGCTGCATCCTCTGCCATCACGTGTGCCTAAGGCAGTAACGTCTGTGATTCAGGCTGAGATTGCCTATTTGCATGTTACTGTCACAGGGGCCTTAGGTTCTAAGTAGGCCGTAAACAGCCAGCCCAGGAGTCCCAACCAGGACCCTTACTAATTTTTATTAATGACACTTAACCTCTTAACGTGAAAATCCTTTTGTTGTTGTTGTTTTGTTTTGGATCTGATGGGCAGGAGAGCAGTGGATCACCTGCCTGTGACATCCGTCCGTTCTGAGAACCTGTAGTAGTCACTCAGTCTTGCATTTCCCCTGCCACTGCTGATGTTCACGTTGAAGGTTTGGGGATGGACAAACCGTGTGCTTTCTGACTGACCCTTCGTATCTGCTTCCCTCCCTTGCACCTTTCAGGGCTGTTCTAGAAACAGCTGTGCGTTAGCAGTAGTGAGTGGTCATGGGTTTGGGTTGCGGGGAGGGGGAGGAAGAGGCTGGCTAAGGTTCTCAGACCTCCGAGTAAGTTTTTCCTTCCTCCCTGTCACAGGCCAGCCCTCCCGTGGACATACACTGTTACCCTGAGCCTTTTCCTCCCTGTCTGTCACAGGCCAGCCCTCCCGTGGACGTACACTGTTACCCTGAGCCTTTTCCTCCCTGTCTGTCACAGGCCAGCCCTCCCGTGGACATAGACTGTTACCCTGAGCCTTTTCCTCCCTGTCTGTCACAGGCCAGCCCTCCCGTGGACATACACTGTTACCCTGAGCCTTTTCCTCCCTGTCACAGGCCAGCCCTCCCGTGGACGTACACTGTTACCCTGAGCCTTTTCCTCCCTGTCACAGGCCAGCCCTCCCGTGGACGTACACTGTTACCCTGAGCCTTTTCCTCCCTGTCACAGGCCAGCCCTCCCGTGGACGTACACTGTTACCCTGAGCCTTTTCCTCCCTGTCTGTCACAGGCCAGCCCTCCCGTGGACGTACACTGTTACCCTGAGCCTTTTCCTCCCTGTCACAGGCCAGCCCTCCCGTGGACATACACTGTTACCCTGAGCCTGTCCTGCTGCTGTCTGGCGGGTCAGGAGAGCTTATGAGCGGTCGAGTGTTAGTGAGAGTAACATGCCCAGGCCTGGCTCACAGGCCTTGAACTCTGATGCTTATCACAGAAGAACTGCATTAGGGGGTGGGAAGAAATGAAGGGAACAATGCCCTTTTGCTTAGAACAGTGGTTCTCAACCTGTGGGTCAAACGACCCTTTCACAGGGGTCACATCAGATATCCTGCATGTTAGGTATTTACATTACGATTTATAACAGCAAAATGACAGTAATGAAGTAGCAATGAGGAACTGTATTAAAGGTCGTAGCATTAGGAAGGTTGAGAACCACTGACTTAGAAGTTCCGGAAGGGAAGGACCGCTTGAGATATAACAACAATCACGTGCATCTTCTGAGGAGTAACATAACCTTTCTTTAAAATTGGTTTACCCTCCTGCCCTCCCAACTCCACAGAGCAGGAGCCACCTAGGACTTCAAGCTCTCGTCTCTGATTCTCATTGCAGAACTTACTGGGTTTTTCATTTTTTCACGTGTATGCAAGTGTGTATGTGCGTGTGTTTGGGCTTTGACACCCTGCCTGTCCAGTTTTTCCAGTGTTCGTGCCATTTTCTTCCTAGTATAAGCCACAGGCCCTACTGTGAGCCTCAGCTACAGGCCAGCCCCTCCCCTGGTTCCTGCAGCAAATCATTTTGCTCCAGATGACAAGGAAGTGCTCTCTCCTCTCTCCTGGGAGCAGCTGCTGTTTAACTTGCCCTTTGGGATTCAGCTTTCTACAGCTTTTAAACCCTCCTGTTGCCTCATTGTCTCTGCTCTTTTTGTCCTGTGTTCAGGGTGATCAGATGAGGTGGGTGGGTGTCACATGCCTATAATCCCAGCACTTGGGAGTTAGAGGCAGAAAGATGTGAAGTTCAAGGTCATCCTCAGCTGTTAGTGTTTGAGGCCAACCTGGCTACACCAAGCCCCGTCTTTAAAACAAGAGGAAGATGATATGATGTTTGAAGATCCTGCCAGCTAGTCCGAGTTACGAGGAGGCAAGAATCAGGTCTTGCTGCCCAGTGTGCCCCCGGCCTAGTGCTGGTGCAGTCTGCCACAGGCACGCCAGTTCATGACATTACGAGACAAGAGGAGCCCGGAGGCTGAGTAGCGCTCTCACTGTGTGTGATCAGAAGACTCTTAGAACTGACTGGCTTCTTGCCTCTGAGGCTCAGCTCAAGATGAGACATCATTTCTCTGTGTGGTGACTTATTACAGTCAAAATCTTTTCCTTGAGAGCTGGCAAAATAGTCGGGTTTATTAAGGCATTTGGAACCAATCCTGATGAACAGTTATATGCCCAGGACCGAAATGGTAGAAGGAGAGAACTGACTCATACAAGTTGTGCTTTGACCTCCAGCATGGCCCTGTAGTATGCACACCCACACACGTACAGTAGATGAGTAAGGGAAGGCAGTTTTTGAGTGTCCATGTGTTCTTTCCTGACAGCTGTGCTAAACACAAGGATTACCCCTTCCATGCGGAAGTCTGAAGCTGTGGATGCCTGCTCTACCCCAAGTGACTCGCGCCTGTTCTTGCTTCATCTGTCCTGAGAGGTGTCTTGTGGCCTGTGTCCCTCTGCACTGGTGGAGCCTTGCCCATCAGACCACGAGGGTCTCTGGAGAGCGGTGTCAGTAGCTGAGGGGTTTTCTTCAGCCTTTCTTGGCCTTTCTTCCTACCCACCTGGAGAACATTTAACACAGTACCTTTCCAACCAAAGAGAAGCAAGATTTGTAGTTCAAATAGTGCCACTAACGGTTCAGTTTTTAGTGCTTAGAACTGTAGTCCTTTGGGTCACACTTCTCTTTGCCTCAAATAAAAGTTGCATTTGTGAATTTGGTGATGTTCCATTTTGTTCTTGTTCTGTGAACAGTAGGCGCCTTTTGTCGCACTCCCAGCCTGCCCTCCCTGAGGTCCCAAGCACAGACTGGTGAGCTGTGAACAAAATGAGGACCCGCACCCTAGCACTTTACCACTTAGTGTTAGGGTGGAGGGTGGCACCCTGGCTACACTCTGGTGACATGGTAAGCTGAAACAGGGTGTCAGGACCTTGCCTCTGGAGACTGAGCAGTCCGGCCAGGTTATACCCAGGGATTTTTAAAAGTTTACAAGTTTTTTGGGCGAGTGTTGCTGCAGCCAGGGCTTTCTGCTAGGGCAAAAAGCCCCTGGATGTCACATTTTACTTGGGTGGTCCTCCTCCCTATGAAGGACAATGAAAAGGCCGCTCTACCTGAGGGAAACAATGCTTTTGTGAAGCCCATCGTCTAGACAGGGAAGAAAGGCACAAGAAGCTGACGTCAACTGGAGATGGTGAGCACGGGTTACGGAGTAGGTTTGGGGCCCTCATGCTCCTGCTGCCTTCTGTGGTAGCATTTCCTCATCCAGGATTCAGTTGACCCAAGGCAGGAGAGACAGGATGCGCAGTGTGACCTGAGGCTTCATAAAGCCGGCGGCTCTGTTCCTGGCTTTGTTTGCTGAGTGATTATAGACCAGCTGCTCATGTCCAGTGACTGCTTTCCACGTGCCTGGGATTTAGGACCCTCCTGAAGGTGAGTTGGGCTGCAGTGGTTGCTAGGCCTCTCTAGAGGAGGAACTAGGTTCTGAACCTCAAAACATGAGCTCTACCTGCGCCAGCTACTGGGTGGCCCTTGGTCTGAGCCCTGCTTCCGGTACCACAGGGGTCCAGTTTCCCTTGCTGGAGTAGGCAGGTTCCACCTTCTCTAACTGCCAGTGCTACATTACCACCTGTAGTGTGACAAGATAGCTTACTAGCTGGCTAGTCCCCACGCCTAACTCTCCAGGTAGTTAAGAATTGGCCAGAAGACTGGAAAGTTTGGGGACAATCACTAGGAAGAGAGTTTTTGTTTTCAGACAAAAGCACTGTCAGTAAGCGAAAGAGGGGCTGAACCCCCGGTGTATTTCAAACCCCAAGAGGAGCGTGTTCACTTCTGCCAGCCATACTCTTCAAGGCTAAGGATTCTGTCACTACATTCTTTGTACTGCAATTCCACTTGTTCTGGCTGGCAAATTACTTTATCAGCCTTTTTCCTGGTCTGTAAAATGTTTATCTTAAGAGTGGACATAAGAATTAAGTGATGTCATGAATATTAAACCCCTTCCAAAACATCAGGCACACAGCTATTCAAACATGGCATCCAGGCCAGGGAAATGGTTAAGTAGGTCAAGGTGCTTGCTGCCGAGCTTGAAAACTTGAGTGTGATCCCTGGGACACACATGGTGGAAGGAAAGAACTGACTCCCATAAGTTGTCTTCTGACCTCTATATGCAGCACACACACACACAGACACGCACACGCATGCACACACACATGCACACACATCTAATAAATAGATCATTATCATAACCAAACAACAGTAGCAAACCCACGGTCCCTTTACAGCTCACAAATGGTACCCCGGGGTGTAGCTGTGCCCAGGAAGGGCTCTTTACTCTGCAGAAACAGCACCATACCTGTGGGCTGAGCTCTGCCAGACTCATCCACAGGAAGGAGCAGCTCCTGATAAACCTGATTCTTCATCTCTAGGATTGTATTTAGTGACAAGGAGTGAGTGCTGGTGAAGAGGCTGCCCGTGACGTTCTTTTATAAAGGTGGTTTCATAGAAATAGTTCAATACAGTCATAGGATGTAAGAGATGGTAAGAATCAGAGAGAACATCTAATCTCCTGTTTCTCCAAACCATTGTTTTCAGTTTCACTTTGGCAGCAGACTTTATTCTGAAAAATTCTGCCTGGACCTTCAATGTATAAACTGCAGATAAAGGCTAAGTTGTTGTGGACCAAGTCAGGGAGGAACCAGGCCATGGAGCCAGCAGCATCTTTTCCCATAGCCTCCTCCCCAGCAGGGCCTGTAACACAGTTTCAAAGCCCGTTTTTGTTGTTCCTAACAAACAAACTTTCATTTCACGGAGTTGCTGGTATCTGGAATTCCAGGTGGATCTACATCAGAGTCAGTCATTGGTCAAGGATGTCTGAGGATGTGATTGTTGAGATTCTTGGCTGGCATCTAATTTCAAGGTAGTGCTGAACCACAGTATGTCAGTACTGGATACAGGCAAGGTCCTCACTTGCTCAGTACATGTACCTTTTCCCAAAGCTCCTGGAATGTCCCATCGTTGCTGACTCTCCTTGAATAAGTGACCTCAACATAACACAGAAGCCACAATGCCCTTCATGATAACATCCAGAGGTTATACAGCACCATTGCTGCACTATCTTACAGATCAAACAGCCTCGTGTTTTGGGGACACCTTGAGGCTACAAAAATTTACAACCTGAAAAGTACATATTGCTTAGAGGACACTCCGAAGCAATGATACACATGTACACAGTATTTATTTATGTTTTTTGAGACAGGGTTTCTCTGTAGCTTTAGAACTTGCCCTGGAACTCACTTTGTAGCCCAGGCTGGCTTCAAACTCACAGAGCTCCACTTGCCTCTGCCTCCCAAGCACTGGGATTAAAGGTGTGCGCCACCCTACCCCCGGCTTAGACAAATCATACTTTTTGTTGTTTTCAAAACAGGATTTCTCTGTTTAACAACCCTGGATGTCCTAGAGCTTACTTTGTAGACCAGGCTGACCTCGAACTCCAGAGATCTGCCAGCCTCTGCCTCCCAAGTGCTGGGATTAAAGACATGTGCCACCATGCCTGGCCTATGTACACTATTTAAAAAATATATGTTCAGGTTAGAACCAACCAAAAAACAAAATCCCTGAGGATCAGAGAGGTAACTTACCAAAGCTCACTAGCAGTTTAATGTAAAATGGGCCCAGAATCCGGGTCTCTGGATTTTTGTCTGTTACATTGTATCATAATATTATGATATTAGATTAAAATAAAAATTACAGAGGTTAGAGATGGATTAGCCATTAAGAACATGTCCTGCTCATTCAGAGGACCCGAGTTCAGTTTCCAGTACCCATATCAGGTGGCTCTTAACTGCCTGTAACTCCAGCTCCAGAAGATCTGATGCTTCTGGCCTCCACCGGCACCTGCCATGTGCACATACCCAAACACAGAAACATAATTTAAAGTAATAAAAATCTCTAAACAATAAAAATTATAGTAGATTACACATGTATAAAATATTATCACAAGTAACCAAAGTTGAAATCTACAGTGGCAGGTCATGTTGATGATATGAACTTAATCTGATAACATGAGACTGAGTGTCCTAGTCAGAGTTTCCATTGCTGTGATGAAACACCACAACCAAAGTAACTTGGGGAGGAGAGGGTTTATTTGGCTTACACTTCCACATCACTGTTCATCATGGAAGGAAGTCAGGGTAGGGATCTGGAAATGGGCTAATGCAGAAGCCATGGAAAAGTGCTGCTTACTGACTTGTTCCTTATGGCGTGCTCAGCCTGCTTTCTTATAGAACCCAGGACCACCACCCCAAGGGTAGCACCACTCACAATGGGCTGGGCCCTCCTCCATCAATCACTAATTAAGAAAATGCTCTGTAGTCCTGCCTACAGCCTGATCTTACGGAGGCATTTTCTGAACTGAGGCCCCCTCCTCTGATGACTCTAGCTTGTGTCAAATTGGCATAAAACTAGCCAGAACACTTGGTCTATTCTTCCTCCAAACAAAAACCCTAATGACAATTAAAAACAACAACAAAAAAAAAAAAAGAAAAAAACAGACAAACAGCAGCAGGGCTACTTTATAAAACACATGACCAGTTCTCTTCAAAGCTGTCAAAGTCATCAAAAGAAGCAACAACTGAGAACAGCCTAAGGAGATATGTTGGCTAAATACAGACGAGGCCTCCGATGGGAAATGAGCATCAGATGAAAACTGGAGCTATCAGAATCAACACAGACCTCAGCTAATGAACTCATCGACATTGGCTTACAAGTTAGCTCAAGTCAGTGTTAACATCAGGAAAGTAGGTGTGAGGTGTTTGACAACTAACTGGCTATACTGCCTTCACAAAATTTCCATAAATTCTAAAATAAGATGTCTCATAAGAGAGAACTTTAAAAATACTTAGAAAGTGGTTGTTGTGAGCAAAAGATCTGAACACTCATCTGCTTTAGGGTAGCCACATACATTCCTTACATTAAGCAGATAAAATTATTCTCAGAGTCAGATGGCATCTTTGCTAGCCTTATTCTTGGATGACACGTTTCTATGTAAAGATATCATATTTATGAAAATCAGTACTATGCTAGGCCAAAATTCCTTGACATATTGCCAAAAAATATCACATTCATATTCTCTGGCCACCTTTATGCAAACCTATAAAGTTGTAACAAAATTATCCAGAAACTGCCCCCTACCACTCTAAATGGATTTGGAAATTTTCAAGCAAATATACAATCAAGTCAAGAATTAGAGTTGACGGTAGCAATGGTGCCTACTTATTACTTATGAGCTTGGCATATTTTAATATTCACTAAGCCCCCTAATTGTGATATGAAGTTTTTATCCCATTTGCAGATGAAGCTGCTGGGGTCAGTACATGATAGACCACCAGCCTGAAGTCATAGGGCTAGAAAAGGGTGGAGCGGAGATTTCTGGATAGCCTTCTGGCTCCTATGCTAAGTCTAACCCCTCTGACTACCTCCTAATATAAAGTAGAAAACACATACAGAAATATAAAGAAATGATCTTTGAAGAAATGTCAGACCTTTGCTGTGCAGAGAATGGGTTAGGGACACTCATAGTGTCATACCCATGAAAGAAATTGAATGGTTGCTTTAAAATCTTTCCATAAATTGAAGAGCTCGGTAAAGGACATAGCTCAGTGGTATAGCATTTACCTAGCATATGCAAGGCCCTGGGTTTAATATCCAGCATCCCTCGAGATTCCATAATCAATGGCTTTTTAGAGTATGTAACATTTCAGGTATAAGCAATGACAATCTTATGCAACTTCTTTCAGAAAACTGTTCTACTTTCATTTCTGTTGCTGTTATAAGATGTTCTAACAGAAAAGAACTTAGAGAAGAAAGGGATATTTGCAGTTTCAGGATACAGTCCAACATTGCATCATTGTGGGTAAGTCAAGGCACAAACTTCAACCAGCCAGTCACATTACTTCTATAATCAAGCAGATGAGAAATAAGTGCATACATGCTTTCTTGCTTGCTGCTCAGCTCCGTCTCTCTACTACTACACATGTCAGGATCCCCTGCCTAGGGAATGGTGCTGCCCACAGTCGGCTGGGGCTTCCCACATCAATTAACAATCAAGACAAACCCCCAATTGTCATGCCTACAGGCCAACCTTATCCAGACTAAGTCAACTAATACTCTAGATAATTCTTGACCAAGTCAAGTGGACAGTTAGAACTAACCACTGCACAGAAAAAGAGGGAAGGTTTTCAAACCCATTTTATACAGCAACACATCTTTGATACTAAAATCTGAGTGGAACACTTCAAGAAAGGGAAAAAAATCACAGCCTAATCTCATCAAAGACAAACATCTTGAACAAAATGTAGTTAACATTATTAGATAATGTATAAAATGACCAACATGATTTTATCTCAGATATTCACTGTTGGTTTACTGCTGCAAAGTAATGCAATTCTCCAGCTAAACAAATTATATATATAACAAATATATACACATATATTAGAGAATATATATATATATATATATATAGTAGAGAAAGATATCAGATAAAATTCAAATGATTTTATGATAAAAATCTTTTGGTAAATAAGGAAAAGGAAAGCATGTCTAACATGGTAAAGGGCATCTATGTCGTTATCAACATCACTCTCTGATAGTATAGCCTCACTTCGTGCAAACTATAGCCATATGCTTCCGTGTGAGTGATTCTAAAAAAAAAAAATAAGAAAAATAGTAAATAAAAATAGACAGTAAAATTCCATTGATATAAAGGTTGTAAATAGGCAAACTAACGTATTTTGAAACTATTATGGGTCTTAAAACTATATGGAAGAACAAGGGAACAATTTAACATCCATGCTCAGTCTTGATATGAGGGAGGTATATACAACAGTCCTCTGAGGTACTACTGATTTCTCAACCTGGGTCCTGAGAACATGCATGCTTATTTTCAATCTTCATTATTTTAATTTTATTCTAGTGTGTGTGTGGTATATATAAGCATTCGTGTGTGTGTGTGTGTGTGTGTGTGTGTGTGTGTGTGTGTGTGTGTGTGTGTGCACAGACAGAAATTGACATCTGGTGTTTTCTTTGGATATTCTCCACATTATTTTTTGAGACAGGGTTCTTGGGAACCTGAAATTCATTGATTCGGCTAGACAGGTCAGCAGCAAGCTCCAGGGTCTGCCTGTCTCCACCCACACACTTGCCCCCCAGAACTGGGGTTACATGGACGTACTGCTAGGTCTCACACGGTCTCACACGGGTTCTGGGATCTGAATCCAGTCCTTATATTTGCACAACAAGCACTTTACCTACTGAACCACCTCTCCAGCTGCTTATGTTCAAACGTTACACAGAGAATCTATACTACTGTATGTACACTTTATAATGAACTCTCGGGGACCAAGGGCAGCAGCAATAGCTCTCCCAACCAACAACTCAAAGGGAGGGTTCCTAAGCTGGCATGGGGATTTCGTTAGTCTGTGGGTCTTGGGGTGAGCACCCTATGTGGCATAACGCTATTTAATCTATCTATCTATCTATCTATCTATCTATCTATCTATCTATCTATCTATCATCTAATGCATCTTAATTTTTATTTTATTTTTTGAGACAGGGTTTCTCTGTGTATCCCTGACTGTCCTGGAATTTGCTCTGTAGACAGGCTGGCCTGGACCTCACAGAGCTCCACCTGCCTCTGCCTCCTGAGTGCTGGCATTAGAGGCGTGCGCCACCACTGCCCAGCTAGCTAATGTATTTTTTAAAAAGCTTGTAAGATGTTTCTGTTTTTTCAAACATCTTTCATGTTATTTGTCCCTTCTTCCTCCCTGACTATATCCCCCCCCCCACTTCCCCCTTCCCAGGTAAAGTCCTCTCCTCATTTTCCCCATCCCTGCCCCCTTCCTGGCACCTCCTCTCCTACTGTGCCCCTCTCTAGAACTCACTCGCCCCCTTTCCCCCATGGTCCCTTTCTATTTTTCTGTCTGCTGCTGTTACTTCAGGTTATATATCCAAATCTAAAGATTCAGAGCTAGGAACCAAATGAAAGCGAACACGTGGTGTTTCTTTCTAGGGCAGGGTGGGGGCTGCCTTACTCAGCACAATATTCCCTGGTTCCATCTATGTCCTGTAAATTTCATTTTTCTTTACCAGTAGAATTCCGTTGTATATATGTAGCACATTATTCATTAGTTGAACGCCATTAGGTTGTTCCCACTTCCTAGCTCCTATGAATAGAGTGGTAATGAACATGGCTGAGCAAGTGTCTCTGTAGCAGGAAAACCAACCCTTTGGTTTTATGCCGAGGAGTGGTATATCTGGGTCAGGCGGTAGAGCTACTTCGAGCTTGTTGAGAAGTCTCCACAGTGTCTATAGAGGCTGCACCTGTCTGCAATCCCACCAACAGTGAAGGAGGGGTTCCCTTTCCTGACATTGCCAGTGTTTGGGAGTTGTGCCCTTGATCTCAGCAATTCTGACTGGAGTAAGATGAAACCTCAAAGCATTTTTTATTTGAATTTTCCTAACTGCTAAGGATGTTGAACACTTTCGAAGACATTTCTTGGCTATTTTTATTTTTTGTCTTGAGAATTCTATGTTCAGATCCATAGCCCATTTTTAATGATAAAAAATGAACTTTTGCTACATTTTGTTGGTCCTCACACCAGTCTTTTGAAATTTACATATCGTAAGTCTCACTTTACAGATGGACTTAGCCGGGGGAAACCCAGTGACATGCTGAAGATCTCACAGCTTGTCAACAATGCCACCTCCTGATCTGTGTTCTTTCCCCTGAATCACACCGACCTATTCTTATGAGGATTGCTGTTCTTGTAACTCTTGACAGAGAGAATTTGGAGTGGCCAGCTGCATGTGACTAAGCAGGAAGAAAGCAAGCAAGTCCTTTGAACAGAATTATCTTTTTAAACTGATTTCCTCTCTGGCTCTTCTTAGTTTGCTCAATCATGAGCGAGAGGCATGGTCTTCCGTAAGGCGGAAGTCATTCCAGTGGCATGCGGATGTGAGAGAGACGGTCAGAGATGAAGCAGCAGATTTTGAACTATCAGGGCCCCCATCTTGCAGGTAGCTGGAACACAGGCAACGGAAGGCCAACCTTGGGGCCCTGCCCAGGGGTCAGACAAGTTTGGATGAATTTGGAGTATAAGTCAAAAGGGGTCAAAGGGTGGGATCCTGACCACAGGAAAAGAGTAGACCTGCAGCTGTCCTTGGTTCCCACAGGAGAGGAGGCATGGGGGCCAGTACAGTTTAGTACAGTGGAGAGGTCCTGGGGCAGGAGCACAGCATGACGTCAGAAACAGGGTGGAGGTACAGAACAGAGGGTGGCTGCAAGCCCACTTCACTGTGTAGTCCATATGAGCCTTTGGCAATGGCTTCCTGGACCTGAGCCCCCAAGAGAAACAGGTGGCTCCCCCTGCTCCCCAGGTAGCATGGCTCAACAGGTTTGGACTGGAAATGCCGGTCTTTGTAAAAGTTCTCAGTGGTCTGAGGCTCTGTAGAGGAGAGGTTAAATGACTATGTCAAGTGCAGTCAGCTGGTCTGAGTGGTTACAGTGAAGACTAGAGCTTAGCCTATTAGCTTTAGTACAGTATTCTTTTTCCATAGGTCACTGCTGCAGGTAGAGTTAACTGTCAACTTGACTGAAGCTAGAGTCACCCAGGATAGGCTTCTGGGTATGTGTGTATGGGATTTTCTTGATTATTAATTGATGTGGGAAGACCCACCCACTGTAGACATCACCATTCCCTGAAGGGGATCCTGGGCTGTATAGGTGTAGAGAGGATGAGCAGCAGGTGGCATGCATACAAGCATTCACTGGTCCCTCCTGACTGTGGATGTTGGGGACCAGCTGCTTCAAGTTCCTGCTCTCCCATGATAGACTGTAACCCAGAACTGCGAGCTATATCAAACGCTTTCTTCTTTAAGTCGAAGCGTGTTGCCACAGCAACAGGAAAAGAGACTAAGACAGTCACCTACGCCGCCGTCCTCTTGGTCCGGACATCGTTTGGACACTCCCAGTCATCAGCTGTGGCGCTGTCTGCACCACAGACCACACTGTTTCAGCTTCCAGTGAGGACCCACAAGGAAGCCCAAGGTCTCTTCTCTGGACTCGGGGAGAATAAGGAAAATGGGATGTGGGTTTTCTGTTCTCCTCCCAGCCCCACCTCAACCAGATAAAGTCCTTCTTGATTACTTTGTTTAATTCCACACCATCTTACTTGAAAAGGAGCTCTGAGTCTTTCAGTTTGGTTTGGCTTTTTGAGACAGGTTTTTTTTTTTTTTTGGTCAGGGTTCTCTATGTAACCCTAACAGTCATGAACTCACCAGGCTGGCCTTGAACTCACAGACTCACCTGTCTCTGTCTCCTGAATGCTGGGATTAAAGGTGTGCACTATCGCACCCAGCTCTGATTCTTTATTATTCATTTTATTTGGTAGGTGTGTGTGTGTGTGTGTGTGTGTGTGTGTGTGTGTGTGTGTGTGTGTGTGTTCAGGCATACATGATACAGCAAGTGTGTGGTGCTCAGAAGACAACTTGTGAGCATCAATTCTGCTTCTCATCTTTGACAGTGTGGATCCTGGGGATTGAACTCAGGTCTTCAGGCTTGGAGGCAGGCACCTTTACTCACTGAGCCACCTTCTTGGGCTCAGGTTCTGATTCTTAAAAAGCGTTTAAGGGAAAAGAAAAAAAAATCTTCCATGAAGAGCAAAGTTGAATGTCTTGGGATTCTCTGCTTCCTTCCTGCTCTTGGGTGATATTCAGTAGTGTTCATATTGGAGGTCTAGTTCTATGGCCAGCTTTCTTCTGCTTGCTAAGGGCCATAGAAAAGGATTACTATCTCTAGCAGGCAGATCTAGGACTGATTCTTCAGAATTACTTGGAAGATGGCAGCACTTTCCTTTAGAAAATCTGCAAAAGATGATTAGCTTGCCTATTTCATGCACAATGTTCCTATACCTTGTTTAATTGCATCTCACTTCCTGGATTGCTCTCTAGAAAGGTAGAAGAGACAGGCTGAGCTCTCAGTGTCTCTAACTTCTTACCTTTCTACCTTACAATAGAGACTTCTCTCTGCGTGTGCTTGTAGAGAGCTAGTTCAAAACCTTTGCAGACTTTTGCCTACAGGCAGTAATTGCTTGATGGTGATGGAGGACAGGAGAGGAGTCCTACAGTATGATCCCTGATGGACCCCAGAACTTCGTGGCAGGGAGGTGATATTCCTGCTAACAAGAAGGCCGGTAAAGAATTAGAGAATGTGATGGGCTTGGAGAAGAAATACATGGCCTCCACTACATGCCACTGAAGTTCCCTTGACCCCGCATCTACTCTCCCCACTTACAAGGTGAAATTCCTCTTGGATAGGGTAGAGTATATAGCTTGCTGGTTCCTGCCTCCTCCCTGTCCAGCCTGTTTTATCAGAACTCACCTGACAATGCCTCACTGCTCTAATTGGGTTGGGTGCCCTTTGGAAGGCTATAGGCTCAAGCAAACAGAGGCAGAAGGGAGCTGTGTTCCTCCTGTTCAGGCTATGTAAATCAAAGGATGTGTCCATCCTTGCACCCCACTTCCTAGCCTCCTAAGCTTATAGCACGGTGTGTGCCTCCCTCTGCTGGCTAACCGTGGATCAACATTTCTCTTTTAGTGGTTGAGGAATGAGAAAGTTTCACATCTTACAGGGCAGAGATCCTTCCCAGTACTACCATCGCAAAAGCCACTCATGGAAATCTATGATCCATACAGGGTGTACGTTGCAAGGGATACCCCTGACAGATGTATGTCAGGCTAATCATGCCTTGCTATTCCCATCAGTCCACACGCTAATGACCCCATACATCATCCCCTGCTTCATTTCCTGTGTCCAGAACCAAATACATGACCACTCCAGCCCCCTTTCCTTTGATTCCTGTGCAGTTGTGCCTCCCTTCTGCTTGCCTTACATTCATGCGGTGGTGTTGATACCGGACAGAATTCAACAAAGCTGTCAACACTGGATGGAGGGAAATGAGAGTTGATGGTGAATGTGACAAATGAAGAGCAATGACCATGTGACCTTTTCACTAATGAAGTCACAGCTGGTTACAACCCTATTACATTACCTTTACTGGCTGGGGCATTCCTGAGGCATCCTGTAAGATAAAAACCTGAACTCTTCCGGGAACTTCCTCTCCTGGTATTTACGTCCCACCTCTTCTATTTACGTCCCACCTCTTCAGAGCTGCTCAGGTCACCCCCTCTAATGTGTGTCTGCTGTTTTCTTTTTCTCTTGCCAACTTTACATACTACTGGGGCTCTGATGGTCCCCTCCTCTTCACTAGGCTCTTTGCTCTACTCCTGGGGTCCCCCTCCTTTCTGAGTTCCTGCCCCTACTGGAGTTCCTACTCCTTCCCCATAAGCCTCTGAGTGCTTTCTCTAAGACCCTTCCTTGGACCCAAATTCCCACCACTGGTTAGGGTGGGAATTTGGGTTTAGATCAGATCCACTGAAATTTCAGCTGTGGTCTGAGTTCACCCATTTCCAAAAAGGAAAACTGAGGCTCACAGAAATGTTTATCTGTACTCTCCCCCTTTTGCTGGGCACATTTGACTTATCAAACAAACTCCCTCTCCTATGGCATCATTCATGCTCGACAATCCAAGGATTCCCCCTCGGCTGGCGAGTTCCCATGTTTAGAAGAGTGTGGTGGCCCTCCATAGGCTCAGGCATACGAACACTTGGTCCCCAGTTGGTGGTGCTGTTTGGGGAGGTTTAGGAGCTGTAGCCTTGCTGGAGGAAGTGTGTCACTGGGGTGGGCTCGGAGAGTCCATAGACTTGCCCTACTTCAGTTTACTGTCTCTGCATATGCTTGTGATTCAAGATGTGAGCTCCCAGCTTCCTTTTCCTGGAGCCATGACCGCTGCTTGACTCCATGCCTTCCCGCCATGATGGTTCTTATCCTTCAAGAACTGTAATGAATTCCTTCTGTGTGTTTATTGGTCATGTGCTTTTGGTCACAGTGTTTTATCATAGCAGCAGAGAAATAACTAATACAAGGGATGAAAGCAGATTTTAACAAAACGATTCTGTTTTGTAATACCTTTACCTTTTGGCCACACCATCCTTGATAATAAAAGCAACCTTATGAGAGAGGGAAGGAGGGAGGGAGAGAGAGAGAAAGAGAGAGAGAGAGAGAGAGAGAATATCCCAGTTGTTTTCATGTGTGCTGCTGTTACAAATTCCTTGGTGTCACTGATGTCCATCACTATTTTGAAATTACAATAGTTATTAAGCTTGTCACCAGACCTGTTATTTGATCCTTAATAAAAAACATATTTATTACTACACTATGAATTTATCTCAATATTTTGATAAGAGACTTTCAAAATGATGTAATTCCTTCATAACTGTGTGCTTTTAATTTTCACACTTAAAATATTCTTCTTGGCTAGGTGGTCATGGCGCACGCCTTTAATCCCAGCACTCAGGAGGCAGAGGTTGGCCAGTCTCTGTGAATTCAAGGCCAGTCTGGTCTACAGAGTGAGTTCCCGGACAGCCAGGGCTACCGGGAAAGAAACCCTGTCTCAAAAAAAAACAACAAAAATCATTCTTAGGAGGTCTCCATAGGATTTCTTGGATTATTAAAGGAAGCCTTCACATAAAAACAATACCAAAACTGAAGGGGTTAAACGCTCCCATTCTCATAACTGAATTTAGATTTCAGTCTTGTGAGAAGGGCTAAACAGGTGTCCCTCCCAGCAAAGGGCCATTTATCCACAATGGCCTGCGTCCAGGGTCGAGGGAGAGAACAAATACAGTTTCTAAAGTCAGCCTCACAATGTCTCAATGACAAATCCTGCAGCCCCTTCTGAGTCGTGTCTGGACTTGCCCAAGCTTGTGCCAGTATGTCCAAAAATGATAGGACTAAACCTCAGTCAATTAAAAGTATACTAGTGTAACTGCTGCTTCCTTGACCAGTTATGTATGCGATGACCTAGCTGTCGCTGAAACGCCCTTAGCTGTGCTTAAAAGGAGCCCACACGCTCCTCTTGGGGTCTTTGCCGTTTTGTACAGGTGTCAATCTCCCCCCCCCATGTGCTGGAATATTAATAAACACTCTTTGCTTTTACATACTATTCAAATCTGGGGTCTCCTTCAGCGTTTCCTCGGACCCCTACAAAAACCAGTGTTCCCTGAAGCTGTGGGCCTCTGGCAAAGCTCCCATAATACAGCAGTAACACAGGTGGGAGTGTTGTTGCTCTCCAAATAGACTGGCCACATGGCTTATTTTTGAAGTGAGGGTATTTTTAACTATGAATAACTATGAAAAGAGGGCACCAACAGTAATTATGCTGGGATAGCAGGAATAAACAGGGACTCCTGGCCATCCCACTCAGCGAGCATGCATTCTGAAATTGAAGAAGCACATAGAAAATACCAGGAGATCAAAGGTGACCCATAAGGACCAAAGTAAAACCTCACCCCATCTGAATATGCAACTGTTGAGCTACCCTGCCTCCTAGAATCCAAGCACAGTGTCAAATCTAGGTTGGAAACATATCAATTCAGAAGAAATGACCATAGCATAGACTGGCAGGTACTAGAATACCACTCGCTATGGACCAAGCTGTGTCTCACAATGACCCCGGGAGGCCCAGAGTAGGATTGTCCCCTCTTCACAGGTCAGAAAGAGGTCAAACTGGGTACAGGTCATACGCCCCGCTGCGGACCTGAGCTACCATCTCTGCTGTGCCCTTGAGACTACTTCATGCTAGGGATTGTCAAGAACTGGATGGGACGCAAAACCTCAGTCTTCACCTCAGTGGGGGCTGTCTTCACTCCCGATGACTGGGTCCAGTTCATGGAAAGAAACTCCACAGAGTGGAAGAGGCACTGGGAAAGGTCCCCACAGAGCAATCCAAACATCCCTTTAAGAGTCCCGCGTTGTAAGTCACTCTGCCCCCAGGAATCTGCCCTCTCCCTTCACCTGCCCTGGGTTCCCATGGGAGAGGCACTGAGGCCAGTAACGAACAGCGTGGGCTCAGGTTCAAATTCCAGACACCTGTTAGCTTGTTGACCTGGGACAAGTCACAAAGCCTTTTGTCCTGCAATTTTCTCATCCGTGAACTGAGAATAATGGCAGACCCCACAGGTGGTGGAGAGGAGTAATGAACTTTCCTTCGATAAACAAAAATTGTCCGATGGTCCTTGTCCTATCAGCACCTCTGCTGGGGTGATTTTGTTCCAGAACTCAACTCTGGTGTCTTATTCCGAGTGTCTCTATGGGGCCTGAGATTTACAACATCGCCTCCTCCCCAGCTTTCGCTCTAGTCATCTCTGGGTTATTGCAATATTTGCTTACTCAGCATTTGCACCGCCAACCATTTTGCTGACGCCGCAGAAGCTGAGGACTGGAAGGGCGGCCTGGGACGCATGCTCTCACGAGCCTCACCGGCTCTCCATTCACTGGCTCCGTAATAACATTTGTGCCTCGGCTCTTCGTTTGCATTTTGCTGAGCTGATGCGAATTTCTAGTTGAAGGGGTAGTGAGAGAATGTTGAAAGACCGCGCTGGTAAGAACTGAGTTGACAAAACATAGGATAGATCATTTATCACCTTTGTAGAACCAAGATGAATTTCTGTTTTCAACGGAAATAAGACATTAGAAGGGATGGCTGGGCTTGACTTCATGAAAAATTGAAACAGTGCAAAAAAGAGATAATTCAATATAAAAAGGGAAGTCACAGCCTGGGAAATATTTACATCAAAATGGAAAAGAGGAGCTTTTGGGTCTTGACTCCAAGACGACCAAAAAGAGAAGTAACAATCGTAGTGCCGAAAGGGGCCACAGCCACGTGCAGCCAATTCACGGCACAAAACGTGTCTAGTGCATGCCCAAGGACAAGGTCATTAAGAAGTTGGTCATTTGGAACATTGCAGAGGCCGCTGCCATGACAGACATAATCTGAAGCAAGCATCTTCGATGCTTACGTGCTTCCCAGACTCTGCGTCAAGCTGCATTACTGCCTGAGCTGTGCCATTCACAGGAAAGTAGTCAGGAACTGATCTAGTGAAACCTGGAAGGACTGAACACCCCACCATGATTTAGACCTGCTGGTGCTGTACCACGACCTCCACCAGAGCCCATGTGAAGAGATGGCTTCATAAGGACAGAAGAAAAACCATCTTGGAAAAATAAAATGGAAGTTATAATATTTTTAAAAATGGAAAGGAGGGTAATAAAAATGAGTTACAGAGCTGACATTTTAAATCTTATAAAATATTTTAAATCTTATAAAACGTGTGTGTGTGTGTGTGCGTGTGTGTGTGTGTGTGTGTGTGTGTGTGTGTGTGTGTATACAACTCGCAAGAGTCAGTACTCTCTGTCCACCGTGAGGGCCCCAGGGGTTGAATTCAGGTTGTCAAGTTTAGTGGCAAGTGCCTTTACCCATGGAGCCATCTTGCCAGCCTAAGGCTGGTACTTTAAAAATATTTTTGTTGCACTAAAAATATTTTTTCTTGCTAGGTCATGGTGGCTCATGCCTTTAATCCCAGCACTTGGGAGGCAGAGGCAGGAGGAGCTCTGTGATTTTGAGGCCAGCCTGGTCTACAGAGTGAGTTCCAGGACAACCAGGGCTGTTGGGCTGTTACACAGAGAAACCCTGTCTTGAAACCCCCCCCACCCCCGCAAAGAATAGTTTTACTTTTAATTTTTTTTGCACTATTTTAAATCATATGTTGGTGTTATTCTGCATGTCAGTCTACACATGTAAATGTGTGTGCCCATGGAGGCCAGGGCACTCCTATCCCCTGGAGCAGGAGTTACAGGCAGTTGTGAGGTGCCCAGTGTGGGTGCTGGGAACTGAACTCAGGTCCTCTGGAAGAGCAGCAAATGCTCTTAACTGAAGAAGTATCTCTCCAGTCACACACACACACACACACACACACACACACACACAACTTATTGAGTACTTAAGACTCTGGTATGTTCATGCTATACTATACTAATTTTCTTTGTAATACTCGTCAGGAGGCACTTAATCCATTTTATAGTCTACTAATTAGAAGGTAATGCATTCTCATAGTCTATTAATTGATTGTGACTTGTAGCTTTTAAAAAATAGTTTATTTGTTTGTTTGTTTGTTTGTTTTAGACTGGGTCTCACTACATAGACCGGGCTAACCTTGAACTCAAAGAAATCTGCCTACCTCTGACTACCAAGTACTGGTATTAAAAGCATGTGCCATCATGTCCAGCTAAAAACAATGATTTTTAAGGGTTCTGAAAAATGCATTATTAGGTATAGAATACATGCAGACACTTCAGATAGGGTGGGAAACAATTTCTAAAATATAAAAAAAACAAATCTCCTTTATAAACAATGATAAAATACAATTTCTGTTGTTTAAATTAGCAACATTGATGGTGGTATCTAACACTTGTGACAGTATTGTAAAGGTGTGTCATTAATGCGGTCATATTTGTGTGTGTGTGTGTGTGTGTGTGTGTGTGTGTGTGTGTGTGTGTGCATACACTCTACTTCAAAACAAATTTGAATGATTTTATGTAATGGTATTGCCAAGCATAATTGATGGCAGAATCTATTGGTGTATTTGATAAGTGATTTGGTGCTCCATTTGGGATGCCATGCAAATGTTCATACCCAAATGTAATTCTACTTCTGGGAATTTGTCCCAGGGAAGCAATCCAGTAAAAGAGAAACATCTCTACACACAACTTTTTTATATCAGCAGTTAAATAGTAAGAGATGAGAAGTCTTCTAAATAGCCAAGAATAGCACAATATTTAAATAAACACGCTACATCAACTCAAAATATTTTGTTACCCAATTGAGACATTATGTTGACTATCCAGCAACATGAGAAAATGTTTATGCTAATCAATGTAAAAGTTATGAAAACAAAACCCTGTGTGTGCTCCAGCTACTGTGGCTGTTCAAGAAATTATCTTAAAACTTGGTGGCATGAAGCAGCCTCTTACTGCAGGTCAGGAATTCCAACAGAGTAAACCTGTGATAGGCTTGTCTGGGACTGTGGAGCTGGACTTAGCTAAGGCCAGAATCCTTGGAAACTTTATCTCGGGCCTGTTCCCTCACCTGTTTGTGGCACCGGTCTCAGCTGAGACCTTGGCTGATTGTTGGCTAGGGGACTCTAAGTGGCTGGGGCTTTCTCAGGTCATCATGGCTGGGCTCCAAGGGCAGAAGTCTCTAAGAGAGCCAGGCAGAAACTGATTTAGCTAGTGTAACCCAATCTTGACAATTGTACAGCCTCACTTCCACCTCTCTGCAGTGAAAATCACCCCACCTGGTGTTTAAGGTGAAGGAAAAGCAATCCCAGTCCAGGAAGAGTGACAGGTTCCCAGAAGAGCATGCAGGACTGGTGGGTTGTGGCTGCTCAGAAAATAAAATATAACGCAACATGTATCAATCACAACCACATAAAAATCACAAATGTATTAGATCCAGGGCTGTGGAAAATGAATGTTTTATTTTTTTAAAAATTGTCACTGTTTTGAGCATGATTTTTTTGGTCAACGAGTAGAAATGTATTGATAAACTTGTATTAAAGAGAAATTACGCTGATAAAGCTTCGGGAATTATCCCTAGGGTGACCCCAGCCTCCTTTTGACCTTCATTTATAAAGTTACATTGGTCTTACTTCAGGGTGACAGCGTTTAATCTACTGCATCAGTAATACCCCACCCATTTATGAAAGGTAAGGCAAGGGGAGCCCAGGCCCTGTAGCTGTCAATCAAAAGGCTCTTGTCCCATCTTTCTCATCCCTTTCTCTTGCAGCATGAAATTGTGTTGTTGTTGTTTGCCTAAACCTGCTTCCCCAACCACATCTCCAGTCTCTCTCCTGCAGCTCCTACTTCTTGCATTTTGCTCCCCGCCCCACCACCTACATTCCCTAACTAAGTCGAAATATCCCCCCAGGTCTTCTACTCTTACCACGGCAGATCCTCCATGAAACTGAAAGGGCTATACCTCATACATATATATGTATATATGTATATATATATATGTATGTATGTACACATACATATACATATATATGTATGTGTATGTGTATATATGTATGTATACATAGTATTAGAAGGAAATTTTTACATAAGGGAGCTGGAGAGATAGTTCCACAGTTAAGAACATTAGCTGCTCTTCCAGAGGACCTGGGTTCAATTCCCAGCACCTACATGTGACTCACAACCACCTGTAACTCTGGGCCCAGGGGATCCAATACCCTCTTCTGAGCTCCACAGGCATCAGCCATGCATGCGGTACACAGACATGCATACAAATAAAACATCCATATGTGTTAAATTTAAAATTTAAATTAAATTAAATGAGGCCTATAGTTTGTGGAGTTTCATTAGGTTGGATAACTTTGAAAGTTCCTTAGATATCTGAGTCTTTCTTAGATTCAAATGTTCAGCTTTTTCAGCCGGCAAAGCTTGGCCCTGCTGGAAGAGGCTCTTGGCCTTGAATATTGTAGATGAGTCCTCTGGAAGGCCTCCTTGCTCTCCAGACTGAAGGGATTTTTCAGCCTCTTCACTATGTCGCTTTATAGCCCTTGTCCTTGAACTTGTATATGTCTAGCCTGGGCTCAGCAAGGCTGTTGTGGGCCAAGTGAGGTTCTTGGTTGATAGAGCTCCATCTTGAGTGCCACTAACATCCTCCAATTCCCCTTTCTGTCTTTGCCCCCTTAAAAAGATCCCCACCTTCCATAGAGTGCTTCACAAGGTTCACTAACCGACTCGGTGATTGTGGGAGAGGATGGGATGCTGCAGGTCCAGAACGCAATCACAGTTCATCTGGGGCTGCCTTTAGCTGCGATTATAGCCACCTTGTGTCTACCCTACCATCCTTGTGACCAACAGATAACAACAGGTACAGCAGGAATGCTCCCACCAGCCGAAAGACTAACAGTGTAAGCAGACAGCATCCGGGGCCCACAGTAGACATTTCCTCCCCCTTTGCTTCAACCCACCTTCCTCACGTTTCCACCAGTGCATTTAAAAAGTGCCTTAAGTTGAGACTTTCTTTGCTCTAATACCATAAAGACTTCACTGAGCCAGACGGCGGTGGCACACGCCTTTAATCCCAGCACTCAGGAGGCAGAGCCAGGCGGATCTCTGTGAGTTCGAGGCCAGCCTGGGCTACAGAGTGAGTTTCAGGAAAAGGCGCAAAGCTACACAGAGGAACCCTGTCTTGGAAAAAAACAAAAAACAAACAAACAAACAAAAGACTTCATTGAAGTGTTACCACATTGGAACATTGAATTTGGAAGTATCCTAAATCTGTGCTCTGGGGTTGTGGTCACTCACACTTGACTCCAGAATAAACTATCTCCTATCCCCTTTGAATTGTGTTTTCACATTGACGTCCCTTGTGCCACAATTACCTCTTCCAGTTCTCACTTCAGCCTTAAAGACAGAAAAGGGCCCTGGTTTTCTTGAACAATAGAGAGACAGAAAGGCATAGGAGTTTAGTGAATTATCTCTCAGGGTAATAGTGCGGCCTGAAAAGTATTGCCAAGTCATTTTTAAATGTCAAAAGTGAACATCAACTTGGCCTTTTACTAAGCACGTCTCCTGTATTAAGTCCCAATCTCTTCCCAGATGTTTGGCTCTTAGGGCAGCCTATGTGTAAAGGTCGTATACTGAAGAAGACAAAAGAAAAGTTGCATACAATTAGAAATTATCCCTCTACGTATATTCTCACAGTTCTGTCTACCCCAGCCAAAGCAGGTAGCTTTTCACGGTCTAGCTTTTCACATCAAATTGCCTATGATATATCTGCAAACACCTTTAAAACCAAACAGTATCTTCTCCTTGACTCTGTTCTTTTTCCTATGTTCCCAGCATCAACGTTAAGAGGAATAAATAACAGGACAGAAAACTCACGAATCTTTAATCCCGAGGATCTTCCTAATTCCTGGGCTTCACTTTTTATTCCTTGAGAGTCTGAATGGACAGTGGGAATTGACACCTTTAAGAAGCATGCCTGATGCCTCTGATTCTGACCAAAGTGGTATGGAGGAGGGGGCACATTTGGAGAATGTGGTCCGTGTCCTGCAAGGCAGAAATTGAACCTGGGGTCAGGCGCAAATCGCACCGGTAGATCTCCCCCTTCTCTGCCACCATGGACTCCTGACACCACCATTTGCCCCGCTGAGAAGCCTGCAAGTCCTGCTGGCTTTCTTGTCTCCCCCGCTGCCTCTCCTTCATCAATTGGATTACTTCTCTGTCCTTCACCTGCATCCTCCCCTGGATCCCTCCCCCACTGATGGATGGCATCTCTGTCAAGTAGTGTGTCTGGCTGTGCTGTCCTGCTGAAGGGTCTCTGGGAAGGACCCTTCTCTGTTGTGCTGGCTCCTCCAATCATATCGTTTCCACTTAATGGCTCGCAGTACCATAAAAAAGATTTACGTTAATAGTATGCATATATATATATATATATATATATATATATATATATATATATATATGCACGTGGGTCTGTGCACTTGTGAGTATAGGTACCCACAGAATCTAGACGAGGGCATTGGATTCCCTGGTGCTGGAGTTACAGCTGATTGTCAGCCTCCCGATGTGGGTGGAGAGAACTGAACTTGGGTCCTCGACAAAAGCAGTACGTACTCTTAACCACTGAGCCATTTTTTTTTAAATCTCAAATCCTTCACAGCTAAGGCCAAACTTGCAGTAGAGAATTAAGGGGGAAGGTGGAGCATGAAGTTGGGGTGTGAGATCAGCATATGAAGGAGAACATCTACAGAGACAAAGCCTCCCTGCTCCCCGACCAGGGTCTCAGACAACAGAAGATCCTGTATGGAGAAAATCTGGCTCATGCAGTGTGTAAGAAAGCCCATGCCATCTAGGTTCCCTGTAAAAGCCACAATCCAGTCTGGAGAGATGGGCTCAGCTGTGAAGAGCACTTCCTGCTCTTCCAGAGGACCAAGTTGGGGTCCCAGCACCCACACCGGGTGGCTCACAGTCACCTGTAACTCTAGCTTCAGGGGATCTGACGCCCTTTTCTGTCTTCCATGGTTCCCACACACATGTGGGACACATTTACGCAGACACATCAATAAAGATAAATCTTAGAAAAAACACCACAGCCCTCTAGGCATGAGGCCAATGAGCTTCTAGCACTCTGGTGTGCCTCCTCTCTTAGAAGAATATTCTTTCTCAATAAGCTGTCTGTCTGTGCTACTATCCACTTGTATTGAGTGATTTTTGTTGTTGTTATTGTTACGGGACACAAGAACTCGGAAATTTCAGTGGATACCAGTGCCAGTATGTGCCAGTGACACCTTTCCCAGCCACACTGTGGGGCTGTCATTCCTCCACTGGGCCGGAGTCTCTTACTTCACATACACTGGTTCATGCTGAACCCTTTCCAGGGCTATCCAAGTAATCAAATGGACTTCTTTCCAGGCTTCGGTCAGTACCTTCCTGGCTTCGATGGAGTTCCTGTCCACTCATGACTCCCTGTGTCTGAGTTTATACAGCTAAAACAATGCAGGGCACTTTAGAACGGTTCTCAACCTTCCCAACGCTGCGATCCTTTAATACAGTTCCTCATGGTGTGGTGACAGCTACAAGATTATTTCATTCATAAATGTGGCTTTGCTACTCTTATGAATCCTAATGTAAATATTTTAGGAGGTAGAGGTTTGCCAAAGGGGTTGTGACCCACAGGTTGAGAACTGCTGCTTTAGAGCGTCAAGGCTAATCCCAGTTGCTACACTGTCCTCTAGTTTAGGAGTGTCCTACATGAGTTTTAACTTTTTTGTTTTGCTTTGTTTTTCATGACAGGGTTTTTCTCTGTAGCTCTGGCTGTCCTGGAACTTGCTCTCTAGACCAGGCTGGTCTCACGGAGATCTGCCTCCTGAGTGCTCAGATTAAAGGTGTGTGTCACCACCACTAGGCTTTAAACATCTTTTTATCTCCAAGGTCCAGACTGGAGTAGAACTTAATCAAGCATCTATGTGAAAAACCTCTACTTTAACATTCACAAAGGCCCAGCAACTGGCTGCTGAACTGGAGAGAAGTCCGGTTTAGGGGTACAAGAGTTTGAAAGGGATGATGCCTTCCCTCCCTCCCTGTTCCAAAGGCTCGTGACTACACCCCTAAAACGAAAGACAGGTGAACAGAGCAAAGTGTCACAAATTCATTTTATTATAGCTGTATGTGACCCATCAGCCTTCGGATTGAGCAACCAAAGATCGAAGGTGAGCACTCTGTATTAATCAGCTCTTCATTATTATAAAATGTCTGAAACGATCAACGTTTAAAGAAGGAAGGTTTATTTCAGATCACAGTTTTAAAAGTTTCAGTCCATAACTGATTGGACCTGTTGCTTTTGGGCCTGTGGTAAGGCAGTACATCATGGAAGGCACATAGCCGAGCAAAACTCCTCACCTCATGGACAGAGAATAAAAGAGAGACAAAATGTCTATTTTCTTTCATCACCTAAAGACCATCCAAGAGTCTCCTGCCCCCCAAAGCTCCCACTATTTCCCAGCAACACCAAACTGGGGACTAAGCCTTCAACACACGACCTTGGTGGCGGGGGAGGGGGGAGTAGTCTATATCTAAATGGCAGCATTAGTTGTCTTGTGTTTAGGTTAAATGAAGCACAGAACTAATATTGCTCAAAAGGGACAGTGACAGGCGGTGGACGGAAGAAAACCTAGAAAGGCCTGCCTGTTCAGATCTCTCTTGTCCCCCAAGTTGCCGCATTCCTTCCTTCTGGGGATTTGGGAGGGAGGTCATATGACCCATGATCATACAAGGTTTGTCAGAGTTTCTCTGTTCGCGATGAAAGGCATGGCTGACTTGAAGGAGAAAGTGTGAGTGTTACGGCTCTGAGGGAAAAGGTAGCCCCAGTACAAGTGTTCCAGCTCTGAAGAGAAAGGTATCCTGGCAGTTGGGAGCCAAGGAAGACCACCCAGTCACACCATTCAACAAACCTCACACAAGAAATTTATTGGGAAAAAGCACAGGAGGGTACCTTCCTCTGCTCCAGCGAGAAACAACAAAGAGCTGGGCAGAAGGAGGGCTTTATAAAGCGTTTCTCGGGGGTGGAGCTTTCCAGGGTGCCCTGGGATTGGTGGGATTTTGTGGCCTGATCTTGGGCTTTTTACTCTACAGGATGGAGCTTGGCTGCCTGGGACTTAAGGTGGGGGTGGGTGAGGGGAGGCTGTGGTTATGGCTGGTTAGAATGTTCTGTGGGCGGAGCCTGTGGTTGGAGGTCCTCAGGGGAGGGGCCTGGCCACGTGTGCACCTCCAGGGGCTTACAGAAAGAATTCTGGTTTCTGTGATTCACCTTGTGGAGATGAGAGGACAGGAGACACCAGAGAGAAACTTCCCTTCTGAGCCTGATTCTGGGGCCTTCGCTTTGGGATACTGTTTCCTGACAGCAACAATGATGAGGTGCGTGTGGACTATAGGTCACTCCACATTCCACACTCCTGGTGGAATCTTGCACTACCATTTGCTGGTAGAGCCTTGGGGAAGTGACTTAACCTCTCTGTACTTCAGTATCAGCGTCTATAAAAGAAGGAAGCAAAAGTATCTGTGTAAAGGAGAGTTATGAGGACTGACTCATCCTGTGCACTGCCCAGCACACTGTCCTGCACACTGCCCTGCACACTCCAGCACACTCCAGCACACTCCAACACACTCCAACACATTCCAGCACACTGCCCTGCACACTCCAGCACACTGCCCTGCACACTCCAGCACACTCCAGCACACTCCAACACACTCCAGCACACTGCCCTGCACACTCCAGCACACTGCCCTGCACACTCCAGCACACTCCAGCACACTGCCCTGCACACTCCAGCACACTGCCCTGCACACTCCAGCACACTGCCCAGCACACTCCAGCACACTGCCCTGCACACTCTAGCACACTGCCCAGCACACTCCAGCACACTCCAGCATACTCCAGCACACTGCCCAGCACACTCCAGCACACTGCCCTGCACACTGCCCAGAACACTCCAGCACACTGCCCAGCACACTCCAGCACACTCCAACACACTGCCCAGCACACTCCAGCACACTGCCCTGCACACTCCAGCACACTGCCCTGTACACTCCAGCACACTCCAGCACACTGCCCTGCACACTCCAGCACACTGCCCTGCACACTCCAGCACACTGCCCAGCACACTCCAGCACACTGCCCAGCACACTACCCAGCACACTGCCCAGCACACTCCAGCACACTGCCCTGCACACTCCAGCACACTCCAGCACACTGCCCAGCACACTCCAGCACACTGCCCAGCACACTGCCTAGCACACTCCAGCACACTGCCCAGAACACTGCCCAGCACACTGCCCAGCACACTACCCAGCACACTGCCCAGCACACTCCAGCACACTGCCCAGCACACTCCAGCACACTGCCCAGCACACTGCCCAGCACACTCCAGCACACTGCCCAGCACACTCCAGCACACTGCCCAGCACACTGCCCAGCACACTCCAGCACACTGCCCAGCACACTGCCCAGCACACTGCCCAGCACACTCCAGCACACTGCCCAGCACACTGCCCAGCACACTCCAGCACACTGCCTAGCACACTCCAGCACACTGCCCAGCACACTGCCCAGCACACTCCAGCACACTGCCCAGCACACTCCAGCACACTGCCCAGCACACTGCCCAGCACACTCCAGCACACTGCCCAGCACACTCCAGCACACTGCCCAGCGCACTGCCCTGCACACTGCCCTGCACAATCCAGCACACTCCAGCACACTCCAACACACTCCAGCACACTGCCCAACATGAAGCAAGTGCACAGGATGCCAGGCATGTCTCCACTTTGAGGCCATCAATTAGGGTAACGGCTTCTCCTCCAAGCTTCTGCTTGGCATCTTCACAGAGGGTCCACTTCCCTATCGTCTTTCTCTTCCCTTCTTGCATTCTTCCACAGTGGAGGAATACTTCAGCTGGGTGGTCACCCTAGGACCAAAATTTCCTGCAGATGGCCGTGGCAGAGGCAGTGGACAAGCAAGGCACCTCATTCTGGGCATCCTTCGGGTTAGAGACTGACTCATGGTCCCCTTTGCCTGAAACAGTGCCCTCTCCTCTGTCTTCCTGTCTCCCATCTAAGGATGCCCCTTCTTTCTGCCTGCTGTGATTGGAATAGGCAACCCCCCAGCAGGCTCATGTGCTGGGAGCTTGGCTGACCACTGATGGGTTGGGGGGGGGGGGGGTGACTGGATTCTCAGGCCTCTGATCTAATCAGTGGATAAATCCTTTGATGGACTGATAACATGATGCCCTCACTTGGAAGTGTGAAAAAGGAGGAAGTGGGGTCTCTTTGGAGGAAGCACTCACTGGGCACGTGTCCTGGAAAGATGCATCTGGTCCCTTGCCCTTTCCTCTCTCTCATTTGCGTCCTGTCTGCCATAAGCCACTGTGCTCTAGCGCATGAGTGCCGCATGACATTCAGCCTCATCTCAGGACCACAGCCATGAAGCCAGCGGACCGCAGTGGAACCTCTGAAGCCGGCAGCATGTCATTTTCCTCCAGTATTCTGTCTCAGTAACAGAAAGTCTGACTGACATGCTGTTGTTTCCTCAGAGCTCAGACCACAGGAGCACCATTCTCTAGGCTTACAGTGCTCGTGTGATCATTTTTTAAAATGTAAAGAGTGTCACCAAGGTCCTGGGCACTGGCTAAAGCTGAGGAAGAACCTCCTAGGGTGGCATGGTAGGACAGAGGAAGCTGGGGGCTGACAGGAGGTGTGGCACCAACTGTTTGACAAATTGAGGAACTGAGGTAAGCTTCAGGGCAGTGCTGAGGGAGCGAGGGGAGCTGAGCTGTTCCAGTTGTGAGCCAGGCCTGCCCTGAAAAGGACCTTTGACCCCGAGGAATCATGTTTCCTGCTAGGCTGTCTTGGTCTATCCCAGAGGCAGGGCCTGCTCAGCTCTGTTGGGCCAAATCTCTTGAAGTGAGGAAGTCTGTGAACAGCAGCTGTCTACCACGTGGACCGCCATGGAGGGACAGGCCCCCTTCACAGGGCTGTTTCTACAGCGGCTCGTCAGAGACCAGTCTCCCCAGTTTCCAGCTTTCCCTCTGATGTCCTGGCTCTACCAAGCCTGACCAGGCCTGTAGTTCAAAAGACTCTGGAAAGGGTTTCTCCAAAGGACCATCCGGATTTCTGCTTGTTAGAGCCAGCGAGCTCTGAGACCCCCAGACCCTGTCTCTTCTGGACCAGTCCCACCTATGACATATCAGCTGCCACCTACAACTTCCTCGAGGAGATGCCAGTGAGCATACACGAGATGCTGTGGCTGCCTTGACTTGCCTCCCAGAGGCCTGGGTTCTACTCAGTTGGCCAAGTGATGAGTAGGCCTGACCCTCTGATCCAAGAGAGTCCACTCAGAAGCCCCAGTCCATAAGAAACCATGGGAAGGCTTGTCTAGCCTGGCTTCTAAGATGCCCTGTGCCTAGGGCCAGCCAAGAGATCATACACAAGTGCCTACTAACCCTGGCACCATGGCTGCAAGAGACCCTAGATGTCTTCATTGGAAGAAGAATGGACAGGTGGGATGAGGTGGACCAGAGGGCAGTCATGGTGTTGGCCAGCTCTGTCCCTCTATGATTCTAAAACCCACTTGGGTAGTATCAATAGCAAAGGCTCCGCCTACGCCCTCCTGAAAAAGGCCCTTCAAGACTCACCCCTGACAGCCCAAGCCTTGGAAGGGAAGGTCTAAGGCTGGATTCTTTCCCCAGCCCAAAAGTGTCAAGGGAGAGGTAGAAGAGGGGACGTCATCAACTGGGACACTGCTCAGATTTGAGACCGGAGAAAGAGCCCCACTAGGCCTCCCCTTGAACCTGGCTCTGTGTGTCATCACCGTGGAAATGTACACTCTACTAGAATGGGAATTTTTCAAAGGACCTTGTGCTTATTTCCCACCCACCTTGGGTTCTGAGGGGAAATTCCCATGGAAACTTCCATCTCAGCCCCAGCTCAACAAAAGGGAAAGGGGATTTTTCCACAGTGGCTATGGGTTGCCGGGGGAAAGGGGCTCGGAGTCCCGCCAGGCGCTGTCTCAAGAACCAGGAGCTGTGTCCTGTGGGAAGGAGGTCCTGGGAGGCTTGGAGCCCCTGGGATCCACCCTCTCCTTTACCACTTGCCTTCACTTTGGACAGGGTGGAACCCCCCCCCCCCCAAGCCCCATCTTGCTCTTCTTCTAGCACCGGGTAGTTGAGTTTCACTGGAGCTCTGATCAGCTAATAGATTGGCTGTTACAATTCTAATTCCAAAGGGAAAACTTTCCATTAGGACTAAGTATAGGGACTTCTAGAACATTCTTTCACCCCTCTCTATCCCTAAGAGCCTCCTTTTTATGTTTGATTTGTTATTCACTTGCCTTTAAAGGATAAAATGTAATTTACCTATGGTAAACTTTGCCATTTAAAAGTAACATTCCGTGGCATTTATATCACCCTCTCTCCCCTGTGACTTTCTGTCCCACAATCATCTCTCTGGAAAGGTGGGAAAGGACTTGGATGGAACTTTCCCTGACATGTTTCCTAGGCAATCCAAGGCCGAGGTCCTGAGGGCTGCTCCAGCCTGCTGGCACAGATGTGCCCCTCTCTGGAATTTCCGGGATGTTCTATCCATGCCCACTGGACTCCTGCCATGAATGGACAGTTGGGCTTCCAGTAAAGTTTTCCATGTATTAGAGCCTCTTCCGGGGGTCAGAAGGCCTTAAGAGCCTGCAGCCCAACAGGGAAGCCAGATCCTGAGGACGAGTTGGCCAGGTCAATGCTGGAACAGGAACACGGGTAGTGACTTCAGATTCATACGTCTCAACTCCTTCCTCCCACGGGTGAGGAAACTGAGGCTCAGAGACTCCAAAGTTGAACAACCTAGTAATGACATCATGAAGCCAGGCCTTGGACAGAGCCTTCTCCACTGCCTGATTCCTTCAGCAATCAATATTAAGTGAATACACTCCCCTGGGTCCAGGACTGTACTGGGTGGGCTGTACTATAGCTCCAAGGGGACTCAGAGAGGCCAGGGAAGGCCTAAACCCAAAAAGAAAAAGAGCATGAGGGCAAAGGAGCTCTGTCCTTCAGCAAGACTGAAGCTCTATTGTGACCCAGTGGTGGCCTGGGAACCCAGAAGAGATGAGTACTGTGTTCATTAGCCTCATCAATGGCTCTTCCAGGATTGCTCATGGCTTCTGTCTTTGGCCTCAGGTTAACTGCAAAATAATTATTGGCTCAAGATGATGGGATACCAGGACCAGCTCCCACCAACTCATGAGAGCTTGCAAAAAGAATGATTTGCTTTAAAAATTAAGTTCATACATTCTATAATTCAATACATTGTATTTGAAACAGGCAATACATACTCAAAACATCACTTCCTAATGACTTTCTTATACGCAACTATTATCTATGGTTTAGGGGTTATTTGAGTTTGTATCTGATGGTGAAATACTCATATTCAGGGTGCCACGTTGTGTCTTGAAATAGGTCACTGGGGGAGTATCCAATCATAGGAATAAGCAAATTTTCAGTGGAAAATTTCATCCACCAACAGGTCCACACTGGACACCACGACTCCCCCTGAGTAGCGTGCAGGGCACCTTGAGGCTCCCATTCCACTGTGGCTCTCACCAGCCACACTTCACAGGAACCAAGATGAGATCACATGATGCTGTGGCCTGCTCCCAGGAAGGGGCTGAAGGGAGCCCATTAAAAGGAAGGCACACAGCACATTAAAAATAATAGTAGCATCAATAAAATAAAAAACCAATTCAATAAAAAATTTTACAAAAGGAAGGCACACACACATCTGCTCATCTCCTCCCCCGTTCACTGTAGCCATCAAATATGTGAGTTAGTCTGCCAGGCACCTTGCTGGCCTAGAGAGAAGCAAACACCGCGAACAGGCATTCCCACACCTTTTTCGGGCATGGGTGGAGCCCACTTGGGCAAGGAGTCTGTTTACTTGGGAAGTCACATGACTCTCAGTTCAACTCCCAAGCGCTGGGATCACATGGCCACATCTGGGTATAGTTCATAATCGGAAAGGTCCCTCCCAGCTTTAAGTTGCTGTGAAGGATCTTTCGCTCTCCTTTCCTTCAAGAGTCTGCCTCTTTTAGACTTGAGCACTCCTCTTCCTGTCTGTTGATCTTACCGCCTCATTTTATACAGAAAGCCAATGACACTTCGCGGCTGCTCATCCACTGGCTCATCCACTGGCTTCCGGTCACTTCTGGTCCCAAACTTGAACTGCCTGGGGCTGTGGCGCCCATTAACAGCACCAACTCCAGTCCCCTCTCCTAGAGCTCTGAGTAGCTGACCAGGAATCTGCATCTTTACTGAGCTCTCCAGATATTCTGATGTGGGTAGTACAAAAACCGCATTTTCAAAACATGTCCTGTGTTACTAAAGGTTGTTTCTTTTTTATCCTCTCTAAAGAGGATTCATTTTTGCCACCGCCCCCCAATGTCTTGCTTGTCACTATTGCCAGCACAGTACTTTGAGGTTTTATTTATGCTACGTGCAAAACCCTATGCTTTCATGACGAGGGGGCTTGGATCGGGTTGAAGCTGGGCTAACCGTCAGCTTGGTGGAGATCATGAAAAACCACAGTTAAAACTGTCATTCAAAGAATGAACGCTTGGGGGCAGCATTGCTCTACTTTCTTGGGTGTCCAGCCGGGTCGGGTGGAAGTTCTGATTTTTGCGCAGCTGGTTTAGTGTGAATTTCGTTTTGATCTGCTTTTCATCCTCTGTAACATCGTGTGATTTAGACAGACAGTGACACGATGAGGATCAGGTTGCCTGCAATAGAGGTTGGATATCCTCTCACTCTCACCGTGGGTTTTGGGGGATAGCTTTGTATTGGCTTCCAGGCATGCACAAGGGTAAGGATGAACGCTAGTTAGGTTGGGAGAGCCTGGTAATGTCTCAGTTATGGGAAGTCATTTGCCTGCTTTCCTTCCAGCTGTAATACAGAGATTGTGTAGACAGTGGAAGGAGAGAGGTATATATAATTTGATTACCCGCTCGGTGCTAACCATTTCATACACCATCTCATCTGATTATTTAAAAAATCTTTTTAAAGGTTTATTTGCTTTATTTATCGTGGTTTGCCCGCATCTCTGTATGTGCACCATATGCATACATGGTGTCCGTGGAGGCCCACAGAGGTTGCTGGGTCCAATGGAGCTGGAGTAACAATCAGCTGTGAGCCCACATATGGGTGCTGAGGACCGATCCTGGGAACCTGTGTCACCTACAAGGTGCACGTGCTCCCAAGTGTTGCACCATCTCTCCAACCCTCTCTTTTAATTCTTACCACAATCATTTATTCAGGACAGAAAACTTCAGGCCCGGGGACAGTGAAACCCAGAGAGATCTCTCCAGACCCCGCATTCTCTTTGAAGCAGTGCTGTTCACTGGTAGCATTTCACAGCAAAGCTGGCTAACTAGTGGATCTCCCACGGCAGGCCGCTGGGTTCTATGACATCTGTCTGTGCCCAGGAAGGAAGGCTCTGAGAGCCTCGCTGCTGAGTAGCAGACACGACATAATTCACTTCCACTTCCAAGGGCAGAGCAGAGAAAAACATAAAGGGAGGAAGAGAAATGAAGGATTTTTAAATGAATGGGCAAACATAGTCCCAGCTGCAGCTGAAATCAATGAAGTAAAAATAGACTTTGAGCAAATCCAGAATGAAGGCCTCCTGGGCTTAGAAACTTACACCTTCAGTTTCCTAAGGACATCTGCTTTCCGGCTCACATCTGCAGACTTCTGCTGTGACTCCAAAGTCACTGGAGGGGCATTCAGCTGAAGCCACACATCATATACAAAATACACACAGGCCTGGCTCCTCCTTTCTTAAGCTCAGTGAGGACACAGGCAGGACCAAGTTCCAGAATAGTAAAGTCACAAATACACAAATAGAACTCAAGAGGGCTAAGTTTAGAAATTGCACAATGTCATGTAGGGACATGTTTAACTTTGTGTGTGTGGGGGGGGGATTGGTAAGGAGTGAAGAGAATATCTGAGAAGCACTATGAGAGGTAGATGTTGAAGCTATTGAAATGGGGGGGGGGGTGCACCCATATCGATCCTGTTTATGCAGCCGGTTATATTTGTACTTACTATAATTTTTTGTTATTAGTGTTTGTGTGTGTGTGTGTGTGTGTGTGTGTGTGTGTGTGTGTGTGTGTGTGTGTGTTGGGAAGAACTTCTTCAGGCTGTCATCAGTTCCTCATTTTGTCTCATCCTATGTTTCTACATCACATAACAGAGAACTGTGTTAATCTATTCACTGTGCCACCAAGAGCCCTTTCTCAGCCATCCTCGTGAGCTGAATTTTCCTATCCTAAACCACAGTACATGACGAAAGAGCAACAGAGTCATAAAGGAGGGAAAGAAAGGGACTGAAAGGAAGCAGAGGAACGAGAACCACAATGACTCTTCAGTGGCAAAGCCGTCAGACCCTGTTTAACGATCGCCTCTCAGGCTCTGGTTTTCTAAGAGAAGGAGAAAGAAAATAGAAACAATGGCAATAACTTCTATTGACTTTCTACATTTCTGCTTCCATGGGTTTTCTTGAACAAGTCAGGAGAACATGTTTCTGAAGTCTCTTTAAAGTCTGTAGCAGTATTTTCTCATCGGGACTGCCAGCTTATAAATAATGACATGGAGACTTATTATTAATTATGAAAACTTGACCTTAGCTTGGGCTTGTTCTCAACTAGCTCTTATAACTTAAATTAACCCATTTATATTAATTTATGTTCTGTCATGTGGCATTAACTCATCTCCGTACTACCCATCCTGCTTCCTCTGAGTCTGGCTGGCGACTCTGCCTGTCTTCTTCCCAGAGTTCTCTCTCTCCCCAGAAGTCCTGCCTATACCTCCTGCCTAGCTATTGGCCATTTGGCTTTTTATTACACCAATCACAGCAACACATCTTCACACAGTGTACAAATATCCCACAACATTTTCCCTTTTTGTCTAAATAAAAAGGAATGGTTTTAACTCTAATACAGTAAAATTATATACAATAAGAACAATTATCAAGTAAGAATTACATTCACAATGTTCAGTACATTTGTTATTGGCAAATTTGGAGAAATTACTCTATTATCTATCTTATCTTGATGAGTCCAATGTTTTATACCTGAACCATTTTCTATCATAACTTGCATTACCACCCTAAAAATATCTTTTTAGACCTTAAAACATCTTCTTAGATAAACAACTTAAGCTTTTGTTTCTCAACCTTATAAACTTTACATCTTTTATATAAGTTTCTTTTCTGAATTTGGTAACAAGGAAAACTGTATAACTATCTAGTTTTCAATCCCAATCAGAGACTCAAGAAAGATAAAATGTTACTTGTGTAAATAGGAAATGCAGAGCAAACAACTTCCAAAACTATAGAAACAACAGAGACATTTGGCTGCCTGGACAGTTTCCCAAGGTTGGGGCATTCATCTTTGGCCTACAGGCTTAGCATGCCTGACAGACTTTTCTATGAAGCAGGATATTCTGAAGGGCTCTCCTACCTTGTCTTGGCAAAGGTTGGCAGTCACCTTCTTTTGTGTCCTGCTTGTCCAGTTTGGACAGCATACTGTCAGCAGTCGAGGCAAGGGCAGTTTCTTTGCCCAGTGACTAACTTTGCCACAAAGAGAGCAAGCTCCACATGGAGTTTCCTTGATGCCATCACCCTTTTTAAAAAATAGATTGGTGCTGTCAGGAGCAGACGTATCTCACTGTCATGAAAAGCCTTAAGTTACTAAAACATCTTAAATGCCATATTCTGTAGATCTCTCAAGTGTTTGAAGACCATCTGTCTATCTAAAATATATCTCTGTGTGACCTTGAAAACATACCTAGCATGACCATAAATTTGATTGTTAGATGAACTGCTAACCTGTATTTATTAATTATCCTAAATAGTTTGTAACAATAACTTTCAAGGACTAGAAATTTACATTAAATTGTTAAATGAGCTGTATAGGTACTATACCCTAAACAAAAGTAGAAACACATATACAGTATAACAAAAATAACCTTAAATTTGTATTAATATACAAAAATCCATACCAATGTAAAATATTTGAGATTAATAATTGTTTTTTAGTTTAAAAGTAGATTCAATAATGTACCCTTTTATCCTATCATTTTTATATTCCCCCCTGCTTTTTTTCCAGGAAGAGATCCTTTAATCCAACCTCCTTTGTTTAGTTTTTCGTTGTTGCTGTTTTAACCATGACCAGTAACAACTTGAAATGTATCCCCCCAATGACAAACATCCCCTGAACTGCCAGAAACCACCCCACCCCACCTCTTGGGAATGTGGGTGTCGTGTTCTCTAGACTGCTTCCTGTTGTCTGGGGGTGATGACATCTTTAGGGGATCCTGAGAAAATTGGGATGATGGTCAGGTCCTGGAAAAGCTAGCTGTGTTATTTTTTGTTTAGTCTCTGTGTTACAGAAAGGTATAGAGCTTATTTTAAGTCTTGGTTGAAGTAGTCTGAGGCTGGACCATCTCAGCTAGTGGCTTTGAAGTTGTTCTGGATGCAGATTTTTGAGGAAACTGCAACAGAGGCATTCTGAGAGGCTGGATCACCTGGGCTACTTTCTTCATTGGTGTCTGGTCCTTTTGTTCTGAAAACACACAAACTTTTAAAGGTAACATATATATCTGCATTAACACAATTATAGAATGTGTACAAGGCACTAAAGATGGTTTTCTGTTTTATGTTTGAGCAGGTAAAAGGCATCTGTTGACTTTATAAGTTTGTTTGGATTGTATAACCAAACTTCTGTGTCATATGAAAGGATGGCATGTAATAACTCATGAGGACTCTGTAGCCAACAAGATTTATCATGTCTCATTCATTCTCAGAGCTGCTCCCATGAAGAGTGATCCCCATATACATCACCTGTCCTATAGTCTTTTCTGGCTTCCTCCCTCATGTCTGTAGCCAAGATCCTCGGGAGGTCTCCCCCAGTCAAATCTGATCTTTATTAATTTTGAAGGAATCCATAGCTTTTCATTTCCTGTGGAAACAAAAGCACAACCTCTTCCCCCAGTGCAACACATTCTTGACTTCTATTATGAAACCAAAACATCTCTAAAGTACGTAGGCTGGTTTAATTCAGCAGTTCCTTTCATAATCCAATGCCTCTCAGTGGCTGCCATTCTCTGTTCATTGGCATTTAAAAAATTCAAAATTAACAAAGCACCATAAAAGGTCCAGACTCCCTATGTTATAATATTTTTCATCCTGACATGACTTATTTTTTTATATATTACTTTACTCTCTCTTTAAAGACTTCATTTTACTATTTTTAAACTATTTATTTTTTATGACTATTTATAACCATTTATTTCTTCAGCACCTAAACACCTTTTAAAGTGTATTGTACCTTTTTAGAGGTGTTTTTGAGTGTCTGGACCTGGCTTTTTGCACATCTGCAGCCACGCTCTTGCAGCATTCTCTGACTGCAAGAGGGAAATCCTAAACTGCTGGGCTACCGCCGTGGAGTAGCACTGGTGGCCGGATTCACACCTACTGGGTTCTATGAGAACCTAGTTTCATGCCAGAAGGGACCCAGTCCTGGAGCCGCATTTACCTGCCCCAGCCCTGGGAATTTGTTGTGTCTGCCTACAGCAGGAGCTCTACCCAGTGTGGGCTGCTCCAGTGCTCAGCTGCACAGCAGGCCCTCTTAAAGGAGCCCTGCCTACCCTGTGTGGACATTTGAGCCTCCATGTTGGATGCCATATGAAGCAGTGCTTTCTTGTCAGGACCTCCAGCTCACAAATAATGACAGGGAGACTTATTATTAACTATAAAAGCTCAGCCTTAGCTTGGGTTTATTCTCAACTAGCTCTTGTATCTTAAATTAACCCGTTTGTATTAGTTTACATTCTGCCATGTGGTATTACCTCATCTCTATACGGCCCATCCTGCTTCCTCTGAGTCTGATTGGTGACTCTGCCTTTCTTTTTCCCAGAGTTCTCTCTCTCCCTGGAAGTCCCTCCTAGGCCTCCTGCCTAGCTATTGACCATTCAGCTCTTTATTACACCAATCACAGCAATACATCTTCACATCGGGTCCCACAACAAAAGTCTTTAATTGACTTGGGCAACAAAAGCAACCGTTAGTCCATTTACATGAGTTGTTTGCCTGAGGAACTGAGCCATCATCTCCCGAGCCTTCTCCATCCTTGACTCTCTGCAGAGCCACTACCCTTCATTTTACTTCTTATACTGCCTTTACGTGAACTCCATGCACATGAATGGTGAGGATATTGATCACGGCAAAGGTACCAGGACTTCTACGGCCAGTTTCAAAAACTATGATAGGAAAAAGTATTTCACAGTAATTTAAAGCTGGAAGGGACCATTAAGATTATTAATTATGTCCAGGTGTGGACATTCATTAACATATCCCAGAACTTGTGAGTTGAAGTCAGGAGGATAAGAGTTCAAGTTCAAACTCAGCTATACAGTGAGTTTGAAGTCAGCTGGGCCTACATGAATCCTTGTTTCACAAAAGGAAAAAAAAAGTGAAAATAAACAATACAAATCACAAAAAGATCACAAGTCATTTTAATGGAACTGAGAGTCAGAAAGACTATTTGACAGCTTAAGGACACTAGCTAATTAGCAGTATAACTAGAAACAGAGTCTGAGAGGAAGTCCATCAATCAAGTAGTAAATACTGATCAATGACCATAGTCCTTCCTTCCATGCCCACAAAGAGCCAGGGCCAAATTGACAACGCACTTTAATATGTAGGGACATAAGATAGAAATCCAGAAAGTACTAGTGTTATTGGAAGCATGGCTTCCTAGTTCATGGAGCTCATGTCAGGGTTTATAGCAACCCTTAACTCCCAGATATTGGTGATTTGAATAGATTATAGAGACATTCCTTTTTGCAGAGGATGGTGGTTAATGCAGAGACTTGTATCTGGTCAAAGTGCTGAGAATAAGAGACTGGAGTGGTCTCAGCTTCAAAGTGGGCATCCATTAATCCTCTCTCCTCTAAGACCACAGAACATCATAGATGATAGAAGTGATTTGGAGGCAGAGAATGGGTTAGAGTGTCACAAAGCACTTTTATACAGATGTGACAGCTGTTGCAGCCATGACACGTGTATAGATACCTGCAAAAGACTTGGCCCTTCGACTTCCCACCATGACTAGAGGCACCCATGAGGTCCCTTCCCCAGGAACTAATAACTGCTGACATTTGTTGGTGGGTGTGGTGACATTTTCTGTAATGGTGTAGTCACTGGGAAATTAGGTAGAGAGAAGAGGGGGTTCCCAGGGAAAGAGAAGGGGCATGCCAGAGGGTAATGGGAAAATCATGATGAATTGAATATTATGCATAAAATGATCAAAAATAACAGCAAAATAATGGGCCGAAAGATGACCTACAAATAAAGAGAAATAAAACATGGAAATACAGCCCATCAAGGGAACCTGTTATATGGAAACAACTAAAAGGAAAAGTGGGCGTGGTTGCAACAGTTAGCAGCTGTCAGTCACCCTTGGCCATGAAAGTCAGACCAAAAACTTTTGCCCAGAGGCTTCATGCAGAGCAAACCCAGACTCCCAAGGATGGGAACAAAGGGTCCAGCACAGGGCTGCATCTTCATTTGCATCCACCATGGAGGAGGGAACCTCCCTAAGGACAGCCAGCACAATGAAGGTGTATCCCAAAGCCTCCTGTAAGCCTCAGCATTGGAAACATAGAGGCCATGTTATATGACTCTGAGCACAGCTTGGAACCACTGCCTTGATTAAATGTTACTGTCCATTTTTCCCGGACATCCTCATTTTAAGTTTCTTTTTAGGAACTCCAGTCTACATCTCTCTCTCTCTCTCTCTCTCTCTCTCTCTCTCTCTCTCTCTCTCTCTCTCTCTCTCTCTCAGTTGATTTAGCAAAGTTTTGTGTCTGCTGCTGTAATGGCTTTTGATTTTGAGCACCAACTAGACATTGGCATAGGGCCACAGAGAAATCCCCACTTGTGTTTTGCACACGAGGAAAAGATTCCTGTCATCCTGAGACTTTTGTTCCTTCTAGTCGGCTCTTCGTGGTCCTATACACTCAGACCAGATTACTGATGTATTTTCTGAAATATTTTTGTGGGTGTGGGAATGGTTATGAAACATTCTGTGAAGGCCATTAGAATGTTTAGGATCAAAAAAATCTCCCTGAACAATTGGCTCAAATATAAAATTGAGGTAAGTGGTTCTCAACCTTCCTAATGCTGCGATCCTTTGATATAGTTCCTCATATTGTGGTGACTCCCAACCATAATACTATTTTTGTTGCTACTTCGTAACTGTAATTTTGCTACTGTTATAATATCTGTGTTTGCTACTGTTAAAGTATCTGTGCAAGTATCTGTGTCTTCCAATGGTCTCAGGGGACACCTGTGAAAGGTTTGCTTATCCCCCCCCCCCTCAAAGGGGTCACGACCCACAGGTCGAGAACTTCTGACAGGGCTCCACATGTGGTTGAATAGTCGGGGTTATGGGCTTCATGGAGAAAGGACTATCTTCCTATAAGGAAGCTTCAAAATGAGACTAAAAGACATTCCTAGAGTCTCTGGCATTGTTTTTTGTCCATTAGAGGGTCAGTAGAAATCTCTACGGAATACTGAATTTTGTGACTTATTATCACCTGATAAATCACCGCTGGAAATCTTGGGGAACGACCATTGTCTTCTCAGGGAGAAGTGGAAATTTTATCTATGTTGGGTAGTTCCACTGACATCAAGCCAGACTTCTTGGGGGCAAGAAATAACAGGTCTGGGTGGGGGGACTCCAGAGATCAGGAGGGAGCCACAGGCACAGTCAAGAACAAAACAGGAAGGTGGCCTGAGCTGACCATGGACACACAGAGAGAGGTGTCAGGGGAGAGCTCATCCATTTGAGCGGTGAGGCCACAGTTAAGGAAGCTAGGAACCATGGAGGGACACTGACCACAAGCTGGAAATGTCCCCACAGTCAGGAGAGCATATGACCTGAATAGGGGTCTGTACATATGTCCCAGGCTCTTCTGCAGCAGAAATACCTGGTTAGAATTTCTTTGAAGTGAGAGATTCTGTGCAGGAGAAGTTAGAGTTCCAGTGGAGCCTTGAGTCAGAGAACTGATCTTGTCTCTGCTCTCTAGATACCACTATCTCAGAAATGCAGGCATCTGTTCACAAAGTGGAGTATACCAATCCATAGCCTCTAGACACAGACACATTGACCTTTTAATATAAGTGAGTGAGAAAACATAGAAATGAAAATCTCCTTCCTGCCCTAGGGTGATCATTTAGAATGCTTAGGATTCTCTTTGTTCAATCCGAGGACTTGAACCAGCTGCATATAGCTTCTCATTTCGGAGGCTGAAGTCACCCTAGGCCTCACATGCCCAACTGCTGGCTCCACCTCCTCCTGAAATGCCGCTTCTCCGCTCTCCTCGGACGTGAACGGCTCAGAGAACTGCCCAGCGTTTGCCCAGCTGCCCTGTTCCAGCACTGGAACTGGGCCTGACTCCTCTCTCACAATCCAAAGCTAACTCACCAGGGACTGAGGATCCGTGGCTTCACCTTCAAAATCCTTCCAGGATGTGAGCATGTTTTATCTTCTCCGCTGCCACCAGCTGACCCCTCACTGCTGTTGTCTCGAGCCTGGAGGACTGTAAGAACCAGAGATCCTTAGTTCTCACGCATTCTCTCTGATAGTTTATTCTCCACGCTCTAGCCAGAGTGACTCGGGCAGTGAAGAGCACACACCTTCTCCAGAACATCTAGAATGAAACCTAAGGTCTCATGTGGCCTAGGGCCTAGTCTCACAGCCCTTGGGACTTGCTTCCTACACATCTCTGTCTCTCTCTCTTTTTCCTCCTCCTCTTCTCCCTGTCACCCTCCCTCCCTCCTTCTCTGTCCAGGGACCACACACTGTTGCTATCTTGGAACACAGAAGGTGCACTCTTGCCTTGGGTCTCCTGAAGTTTGTTCCCACAGCACAGGGACAAGTTTTTCTCCAGAGATACTCAGGGTTATTCTCTCATTTCATGTTAGTGTGAATTCAGATATCACATCTCATCCCAGGAAGAAACCAGCTTTCTCAATATGCTCCAGCACTATGTGCTGCTCTGTTCTCCACCCAATGCTTTTCACCACTTACTCCTGTCCCATCAATTTCCTTATCTACAAAGTGTCCATCTCTCTTAGTAGCACCAAGACTTTCTGGAGTTAGGGGACTTTGAGCCTTTTACTCCCTCTTGGAGCTGTGAAGGTACAGCCATACAGCATACTCTTAGAAGCTGCCTTAGGGATAGATGAATGGATGGATGGCTGGATGGCTGGATGAATGGATAGATAGATAGATGTGGGACGTGAGCTCATTTCTTTCCATGATATACGCGGGTTCTGAGGGACTTGAATGCCTTTTGGAGGAATACAGCTCCAACCACACTCGGCCTCTTCAGCAGCAGTGGCAAGCCAATGCTCATGACTTCAATCCTCTTTTCAGGTCCTCTGAAAAAACATACCTCTTAGGGCTACCTGGGACGTCTGGTCCCTACAGCTGATGCCACGCCTCTCTGGAATCTTCTACTATTAGCCCACCCTCAATCTTGTATCTCTCTCTCTCCACCACCCTGAAGAGGTGGGCTGGCTTCCCTTTCCTGCTCACCATCAAGAGGTGGGCTGGCTTCCCTTTCCTGCTCACCATCAAGAGGTGGGCTGGCTTCCCCTCTCCTGCTTACAACCTTGCACATTTGAGTTTCAGAGTTGGGTCTCAAGACCAGTTCCTTCTAGTATTCTTCTGTATAGAGGTTTTTTTTTTTTTTCTACAAAGAAAAGGGAGTGTTAACAAGGAAGGGCATGAGAGCGGGTGGAGAGATAGGAAACAGTAACATCTAGTTGGCAGTGTCCAGCAGTCTCTTGGGATTTCTTAGCTCTCCAGCACTGTGGGTAAAGACTCATCTTACTGCTCTCCTCGGGGGAAAATGCGGGATCCTGATGATGTTCCTTAGCTCCCCAGGTCCTCAGGTTCCCCTTTTAGGTGAAGAATGGTCCATAGGAAAGGCATCACTGAGTATGTTTCGTTCACACTTCAGGGGATGCCAAAGAAGGCATTAGCAATGGAGTCCTTTATGAAGTTTCCATTCCCAGATAGACTCATTCATAAAATATTGAGCAACTCTGGAGACAGATCACTTGTCTTCTCATTTGATCAATAAGGAAACAGAGGGGCACAGATGATAAATAACTTGCCTATGGTCATGGAGATGGTAGGCTCGAAGCTAGGACTTGAGATCTTAACTGTCATCCAGAGAGTCTCTCCTAGACCACAGGATGCTGCAAGGACGGATTCTGATAAATGTACAAAATGTACATGCATTCACACAGCTAACAAAGCTGGAAACACACCCCATTCACCCAAAATTGCTTCATCAGGACCTGCCACTTTTATCTCAAATTATCACCTCCTTCCTCTCTAACACCCACACTTTTCAAATATGAACCCCACACTTTCAAATGACCACTTAGAGTTCAGGCATCTCTCCACCCAATCCAAAATTTTTTAAAAGATCTCTTTCTTAAGAAATTTCACTTTAAAGTTTCAGCAGTGAGCTGGCATGGTGGTATACACCTTTAATACCAGTACTTGGGAAGCAGAGGCAGGCAGTTCTCTGAGTTCAAGGCCAGCCTGGTCTACACAGTAAGTTCCAGGACAGCCAAGACTATACAGAGAAACTCTATCTTGAGAACAAAAACAAAAACAAACAAACAAAAAACAAGATTCAGCAATGAGTTCCCCAGCAGAAGACCGAGTGCACCTTCAAATGTCACTGCCAGAGGCCAGACCAGAAGAACCTGTGCCAAGTGCTACTGGTGCTTTGGAGTTTATTTGAGCTCCCAGGATCAGTACCTCCTCCTTCATCTGCACCCCTAAAAGTGATGACCCCTGAGAGCTCCAGATGTCTGTGAAGCATTGCTTCCTTCTCAGCAGCATGGAAAGTGGCCATGTGACAGATGAAGTCACCTGACTTTGCCTTCCAACGCCAGTGATAAATTATACTCCTGGAAAAATCTATGCTTCAGTATTCACATTATTTATATTCTTCATTTATTAACCCTCTTAGTAATAGTCCCCCAGGAGAAGAATAATGGAAAAACATTAGACAGATAGGCAATATGAGAAGAACACCAAAGGCCTGCTGCTTCCCCTGGGTGCAGCTTACGTGTCACCTGTGTGCAAACAGGGTGGCCGAGTTGGTGCAGGAAGGAACACAGCTGCGGCCCCGAGTGCCTTTTGAATACACCCCAAGACCCCGGAGAGCCAGCCCAGCTGGGAGAATCTCTCCCTTCAAGGAAAGCTGCAGTCAGACATTATTCTAATCCAGTCCTATCGAATTCAATACAAGTGTTCTGAACACAACACACAGTTAGAAAACAGACCAGGGGAAGAGCAGGCTGCTACGGGCTGTTCAGTTGATTGACTGGCATCTAAGGAGCAGCCTGTGAGCTGAATGCTCATCTGGATGCAGCAGCAACAGAGTGAATGTTCCAGCCTTCATTTCAGCTCAGTCGCATGGAGCGCAGTAGGCTCAGGAGTAATGTTAGGCCGAGGGGTCCCACTGATACTTCTCCACCTGCTTGAGGGGATGTTACTTCTTAGGGATGAGCTATCACAGTACCTCTTCTGGGAAAGCCTGCTGCAACTAGGCCTCCTCTGATCCCTTGTCAAACACGACCATCTCTCTCTAGTGTATATTAGTCCTGTGCCTAGTTTATAGCCCCCATGGGGTTGCTAGCTGCACACAAACTATGATTTTAGTTTACTTTTTTACTGCCCCATACAAGATACATGGAAGTAGACAGTTTCTGTGTGTTTCTGCTTGGTGGCAGTCAATGTTTTAATCCTTGCACTGTAAATTCAAAGATGGGAAAAAGATGATATAAAACAGAGCTTTATATGAAAATGGGAATTCTCTGGTTGCCATTATGTTTCATTTACCCCTCTTGGATTTAAAGAAAATGTGCATTTATTTATTTATTATTTTATGTGCGTGTGCTTGTATGCGTTTATGTAGGAGCCCACAGAGGCAGACACAAAGACATCAGATACCCTGGAATTTGAGCCATAGACAGTTGTGAGCCTCCATGTGAGTGCCAGGGACGAAACCCAGAACCTATGCAAGAGCAGCAAGTGCTCTTAACTGCTGAGTCATCTCACCAGACAGACCTCCACATTAAAAAAAAAAATGTTATTTTTAAATTGTTGTATGTGTCTGGTGTGGGCATGTGGATGCGAGTGAAGTGTCCGTGGTGGTCAGAGGTTGGTGGAGATCCTCCTGGTGCTGGGGCCAAAGGTGATTGTGATCTGCTGGATATTGGTACTGGGAACCTAACTGAGGTCCTCTGCAAGACAGTGTGTACTGCTATCTGCTGGGCCATCTCTCCAGCTCCTTTCTTGGATTTTCACACAATGGAAAGGATATTGGTTAATAAAAATACAAATAAAAAATGAATAAGGAGAAGGCATAAGTTTTCATAGTTATGGGGTTTTTTTACCCATAAAATGAATAATAATTCCAATTATAACTATCCCACAGGACTATCGCAAAGCTCAAATAAGATAATGTGTATATGAAAGCTCTTTGCTGGGAGGGAAGCATGATATGGGTATAAGGTGTTATTATCCCTTTAATCTTTCTAGTCTCATAATGGAGAAAATTTTCCAGAGACAAATTGGGAGCTCATTTCCATCTCTCAGCTGCCTCTTGCTACATGATGTCCATGACAATTAAATGCCGCAGAAGAATGTGGCAGAATCCAAATAAACAGCAGTGTGGAATAAATTTGTCAGCCCTCCAGCGCTGCTGGAGACAGGCAGAGTTCTCTCTCAGGCTTGTGGGATGCAGCACTCGGCTAAGGCACTGTTTCACGTAAGGACACAAAGAATGTCATCTAGACAAGATCTTCACTTCATATATCCAAGTTTTCTGTTCCCCCATCAAGGCCATCCTGCAGGAGAGTGTGCCTATTGTCTGGGAAGGTAGGCTGCAACATCTCCGGAGGTAGAAGTATGATCTCTGCTTGGGCCCTCATTCTTTACAACTGAGAGAATCATTCTCCCAGAAGAGTGGTTACTTTCTCATTACTGTGAAAAAAAAAAACAACTATGCTACAAAAACAATTTAGGAAAGAAGGGTTTGCTTTGGCTCACAGTTTGAGGGAACAGTCCATCACGGTGTGTAAGCCCAACATGATGCGTCATGAAGGTACAACCACAGGAACGAGAGAGCTGGTCACATTGCATCTGTAGTCAAGAAGCATAGAGAGATGGATGCTGATGCTTACCTTGCCTTCTCCCATTTACTCCAGAACCCCAGCCTATGAATGGTACCACCCACATACAGTATGGGTCTTCCCATCTCTAGAAACTCCATCACAGATATGCCCAAAGATTGGTCTCCTAAATGGTTCTAGATCCGGTCAAATTGGCAATCAATATCAACCACCACACCAAGGTACTAAGAGTGATGGCTACTCATGGCTCTCAGTTGAGCCTGGGAATTGCTCTCAGCCCAAGTTACCCCAAGCCTCAAGCTCCACCTTCTCAGATCTCAATGCCTGGTAGTTGTGGGGAGGACAGTCTCAAGGTGGGATGACCCTGAGGGGTTACCCCAGCTCCAGAGTTCTCCCGAGGATGAACTGATGTCATGTTGCTGCTCAGTTGGCTCTTTGCCTGAGCCTGTGTTATCTGTCCTTTCCAGATAGTGTCCTTAAAAACCTAGTAAATGTCCTTAATAAAGCTCCTATGTGCTGATCTCCAAGGGGATCAACTTATGACACCTCAAATAATTTCGTGATAAATAGTTGCTGGTCGGCAGGGACAGTGATGCAAGTCTTCAGAAACTGGAAGGGCCCCATGTTGGTCCATGTCTCCAAGCCAGATGTTTAGTTATAAGAAGCATTGTCCAGTTACCCCAGGGGTGAAGTGAGTGCTTGACAAATATGAGGTGAGGCAGTGAGGACTGGGACCAGGGAAGAATAACAGTCTTGGCGACAACAGTGACCTTGTCTTCCTCGTCATTCTGAGGATGCATGCCTCAGTCTTTGGCAATGTGGTTTGAAAGCTCTCTATTCTGCTAACTAAGGGGCCCAGACACACCCTTCACAGAACGTCTTCTGCTGCAGAATCGCTGGCCTGTGAACAGACGGCCTTCAGTCCCATCTAGCTGATGGCATAATTCTGGCATTTGCACTCATTTCTGCTAACTCTCCTGTGTATGGCCAGCCAAGCTCTTGCCTTCTTGTGCTATATGAGTGAAAAGTCACACTTAAGTCTTCCTGGAGGCTGTATCCAAATACAGAGAGGAACGCTGCCTTCCAGGTGCCACTCGGCCAGCTTTTCTGTCGTCTGTACAGGTGTTCTTAGAGACTTCCATAGCCATGGCCTGCTGTTCTGAGACCCAGCAGCCTCCTCACTCCTTCCCCACAGAGCAGGTCTAATACTTTCTCTAATACTGCAGATTCTTCCCTGGCTGGGCAAAGAGAAATAACTGATAGGTTCCAGGCTTTTCTCAGGGCTGAGGTAAGGTGGGGTTTTTTATTCTCAGCTGCTTTATTTGACCAATTAAGACACACAAACACCCTTGCTAGGTTTGTGTTGTGGGACAGCATGAAGGCAGCGCTACACCCACCACCAAAGCTCAGGAGCTCCTTTGAAAAGCCACCACCCTCCCAGCGTGCTCCTCCCCTGACCAGGCACAGTGCTGCTCAGGAACTCTTGGGCCAGTCCTGCTCTGGTTTACCTGAGACCATTCCTTACAAGCCAGCTAACTCAGAGGATGCTGCTGTGATGTGAAGTCCCCTGCAAAACCCACGTTGAAACTTAATTCTATGATGACAGTATTAAGAGGTGGGAACTTTAGGTGGTGATGGGCTCTGGGGTTCCTGAATTAGGGCTGTCAGTGGGGAAATGGATTGATTATTGCAATGGTGGACTCCTAGAAATAGGATATTTGGCCTCCATCCCCACTCCCATCTGTATGATGGCGCCTGCCATGCTATGATGTAACAAGAGGATCCTCATTGGACGCCTCCCCTTGGCCTTGAACTTCACAGCCTATCCAAACACACGTAAAATGTGCACAGTCTATAGCACGCTATATCAACATAAAATAGTGTAAGGTAGATGCCCTTGCAACCTGGCACCCAAGTCCCTGGAGTGGAAGCAAAGACGGGGAACTCAAGGCTCTTTGTAGAGGGGATGAGGTCCACCCAGCAAAACTGGGGGCTCTCTGGAAGTGTGATGGACTCAGAGGAAACTGAAATCAACCAGGCCAAGAACAGTTAGAAATGTGCCTTTTGGGGAGCTCCAGAGCCACAGAGAAGATGTTCTTTGTAACAAAGCCCCCGCAAGCTCAAGGCACACTGGAAAATACTAATGACGGCATCACTAAGAGGAAGAGGGCAGAGAAAGGCAGATGCACTGGCTGGACCACTTCTAGAATATTATCCAAGCAGCTAGTTTGAAGCTGCCTAACCAAATACCATCAAATTACCTTGTTCTCTACTTGGTTACCAAGCTAACTGTAAATAAATCCCAGGGTAAAGACGGGGCTCACACAAGACTTTTGGAGGGGCTTGGAGAAGAGAGGGAACTCAGGAAATTCTTAGTCAATGTGTCAAAATTCTAAAATGTTAGGGGGTCCCCCTACTATAGAAACGGCCCTGAAAGAGAGAGAAGCGCGAATCTTCCCAGGCTGGTGAGGATGGGACAGGTGCACAGAATCAATGGGATGCACTCAGGCTTGCAGTACTTACCAGAGAAAAGGCAATTCCAAGAGAGAGCCAGGCTGATTAACACGCTCCAGCCTTGGAGAAGATTAATGTGCAGACAAGGGGGACCAATGAGCATCATTTATTTAGACTTTCAAAAAGCCTCCATGCAGGAAGCCTGTTTCTAAAAGTCACCGTGGAATTGGGGATTTAAAGGACCAGCTTTCTGAGGTTAAGCGATGGAGATGCTTGCCGTGTCCTGCTGCCAAAGATGCGTGCTATGAATGGTCTATTGTGCTGACAGTGAAGAGCAGTTTCTAGAGACCCACCTCCTCTCTCCCATTAAGAAGTAATCCCTCACTGGGTGATGGTGGCGCACGCCTTTAGTCCCAGCACTCAGGAGGCAGAGCCAGGCGGATCTCTGTGAGTTCGAGGCCAACCTGGTCTACAGAGCGAGATCCAGGACAGGCACAAAAAACTACACAGAGAAACCCTGTCTCAAAAACAAACAAACAAACAAAAAATGTAATCCAGTAATCCCTCACTCTCCGCCTAGCGATTTCCATCCAGTTCTGTGTGCAACCTGAAGTATGCAATCAGCATGTGTATTAGATTCCCCCCAAGTAGACTGGAACCTACTTCAAGGCAGGACAACACCGTATCCATTCTTGTATTCTGCCCTATAGTACTAACTAGGATTCCCTAACCCTAGCCCAGAGGAGACTAGTGTTGTCAGACTCTGTGTACCATCCACCAAGATCATCGTGGTCCTGTTACGGTTTGAACTGTTGCCTTACCAGCTCACATCCTGATTGCTGGTTCCATCAGCATTGCTGATGATGATTCTAGTTTGGCCCCAGAGCCTTTAGGAGGTGAAGCCTAGTTAGTGGAAGTGGGTCAATGCTAACTGCCCAGCCCTACTTTGTCTGATTCCTGGCCCACTGTGACATATGGAGCCTGAATCATACACTCCCACCTACGAGCTTGCCTGTGCCCTGAACACCATGATAGACTGAGAGTCTCTGAAACTGTGAGCCAAAATAAATCTTCCCTCCCTTGAGTGGTTTCTGTTGGGGATTTTTGTTAGAATTAAACAAAGGTAACTAGCATAGCCTCTCTGACACGGCCTCCACACTGCACATGTAACTTCTCTCTATGTCCCTTGGTGAGTGGAACCACTGTGCAACCATGGGCAGTGGTCCTCGCTGTCTTCTGCTCCTCACAGTCATGAAACCAGTCAAGTCATCCCTTGCTTCTTCAGCTGTACTCCATTCTCCTCCCCAGTGCTCCTTAGCCTGATCCTCCTTCCTACTCCTATAGTAGAGGGTCTCTGACTACTCAGACACTCCATGAGCCCCAGCCAGTGGACACAGCTCTTCCTGACCTTCCAGCCTCATCCTTAACACCACCTTCACCCTTGTCCTGCTCTGCCTTAACATTGTAGTTCTATAAGTTTCTCAATGGTTCATCACATCCTTCCCTGCTTCCCCAGTAGTGAGCCCCCCCCATGCTCTGTACATCTCTACTCAGTGTTCTCTCCTCTAAGAAAGCGCCCCTGGACCTTTAGTGTGGTTTATTGACTTTCTTCTGTGCTTATTCATTCACGAGACTCTTACTGAGTCGCTACTATAAGGCCAGAGAATACAGCAGCAAACACTGTAGGCGTAATGCCTGCTCCCACAGAGATGAGTGCTGTGTGTGAATGTGTGGGCAGGTGCCTGTGGAGCCAAAGGACAACTTCAGCTGTAACTTCAGAAACTAACCACCTTTTTTTTATTATTACGTTTTTTAAGACTGTGTCTCTTACGGGCCCGGAACTTACTAAGTAAGTTAGGCTGGCTGGCTGATGAGCTCAGGGATCTACATAACTCTGCCTTTTAACCAATGGGATTACAAATGGGTGCCACTATAGTGGCTTTTTTTTTCCCGACATGAATTCTGGAGATTGAACATGGACCCTTATGCATGTGAATGAGCTATTTTCCTAACCCGATACTTTATGAAGAATTGTGGAAAAACTTAGTTGATCAAGTAACTACCCCATTCTTCTGCCATAGGCCCCTTGCACATGCTACTCTTCCCTTGAACTCTCTTCTTTTTGTCTGCTGCCCCTTGACGTCTGTGGTCGGACGACTCTGTAGGTAGGCGCTGTCAAGCTGACGTCTCCAGAGGCAGACACCCATGCCCAACAGGGGACACACAGCAACACAGTGGGAAGGAGGGAAAAAAAACAGATCCACTGAGCCAGGCACACACAGGGGCACACAGACGGAATCCCAGCATTTGGATAGCTGAGGGAGGAGCGTCACCAGTTCCAGACATGGAACTCCTCAAAATGAGGAGGAAGAAGAGGAAAAAAGAGGGGCAAGGAGAAGGGCGAAGGGAAAGGAAGAGGGAAAGAAGATGATGGGGTGGGGAAGAGGAGGAGACAGAGGAGATGGAGGGAGAAGAGGAGGAGACAGAGGAGATGGAGGGAGAAGAGGAGGAGACAGAGGAGATGGAGGGGAGGAGACAGTGGAGATGGAGGGAGAAGAGGAGGAGACAGAGGAGATGGAGGGGAGGAGACAGAGGAGATGGAGGGAGAAGAGGAGGAGACAGAGGAGATGGAGGGGAGGAGACAGAGGAGATGGAGAGCAGGAGAAGGAGGAGATGGAGGGGAGGAGACAGAGGAGATGGAGAGCAGGAGAAGGAGGAGACAGAGGTGATGGAGGGGAGGAGACAGAGGAGATGGAGGGAGAAGAGGAGGAGACAGAGGAGATGGAGGGGAGGAGACAGAGGAGATGGAGGGAGAAGAGGAGGAGACAGAGGAGATGGAGGGGAGGAGACAGAGGAGATGGAGGGAGAAGAGGAGGAGACAGAGGAGATGGAGGGAGAAGAGGAGGAGACAGAGGAGATGGAGAGCAGGAGAAGGAGGAGATGGAGAGGAGGAGGAGACAGAGGAGATGGAGGGGAGGAGACAGAGGAGATGGAGGGGAGGAGACAGAGGAGATGGAGAGCAGGAGAAGGAGGAGGTGGAGAGGAGGAGGAGACAGAGGAGATGGAGAGCAGGAGAAGGAGGAGACAGAGGAGATGGAGAGCAGGAGAAGGAGGAGGTGGAGAGGAGGAGGCAACAGAGGAGATGGAGAGGAGGCAACAGAGGAGATGGAGGTGAGGAGGAGGAGACAGAGGACCTGGAGGAAGAGGATTGCGCTGAAGTTTGAGGCTGAACAGAAGGAGTCAATCCATCCTGTTATCGAATCAGCAGGCTAAGGACAGGGGCTGCGCGTGTGTGTGTGTGTGTGTGTGTGTGTGTGTGTGTGTGTGTGTGTGTGCGGTCAGGAGCCTCGAAAACCACACAGTGGATGCTAAGGAACAGTAGCTGTGTCCTCGTGCCCAGCTCATGTTTCTTTCATGTGAACTCATGGATTACATTCTTCGGTAGAAACTGACCCTCACAGAAGGGGCATGGCTTACAGGGAAGCAGCGAAGAACTGCAGATTGAAGGTCACACTCGTGATGGAAGTGCAGGTGACACCTATTTTTCCAGTACTGACACGGGGGCAGCCTCAGACACGCTCCTTGTCAACCACGCCGTGCTAGAAGAATAAGGCTTTAATCAGAACTTACCAGAGTTTCTCCCAAGTATTACGGAAGTATCTCCTGAAAGGCTCATGGTTGATCCTAAGAGAACAACAGATGCCACAGTAGTCTCTGTTGCAGAAGTTAGCATATTCTGTGTAGTTGTTTGTTGGAGAGCAGAGGGAGAGAGCAAGAGAGAGACAGACAGGGTGTTGTGTATGTGGAGGCAGCTTATAACATTCCTCGATTCTCTAGGGCTCTGTAAATGCTGATAACCACTGATTTTTTTAAAATCCAGCTCTCCCAAGGTAGTTGACTTCTTTGTAGTCAAATATATTTTACTTTTTATTCGTGTGTGTGTGTGTGTGTGTGTGTGTGTGTGTGTGTGTGTGTGTGTGTATACATGCGCCTAAGTGCTCTCAGAGGCCAGAAGAAGGGTTTGGATCCTCTGGAGCTGGAGTTACAGGCAGTTGTGAACTGCCAGATGTGGGTGCTGGGAATCAAACTCTGGTCCTTTGCAGGATCAGCAAGTGCCCTTAACTGCCCAGCCATCTCCTCAGTCCTGTAAAGCTCAGTTTTTGATTGTCAACATAACAACTGTGATATTGGGCTATGGGGATTAGTGATTAGTTGAATGAACAAGGATTTGCCTATTATTTTTTCCTCCAGCATTTTATGACAAAGGAAGACAAAGAAATCACATGCAGCTAGAAGTGTACTCTCTGTCCTATGTGGAGAGTTGTGTGGCCATCACTCTGCTAATGCTTACAAAGTTCTCCTGTGTGCCTTCATTGTCCATTCAGCCCTCCAGAGACAGTGGAGATGGGCACCGGTGCACTGTTTTCCGATGGTGAAGTCCTTGATAAAGCTACAGGACTGGGGAATGGCAGAGAAGACATCAAAGCTGGACAGTTTGTCATCAGACTCAGGGCTCAACCATTTCATATTAGTGAGTCCTGAATGTCCGCTCCCTGCAGTGACTGAGGGACTCATGTCATCAGAAGATGCTCAGTGTAGCCCCACCTAAAGTTGTAGCTCCCTGCAGTGACTGAGGGATTCATGTCATCAAAAGATGCTCAGTGTAGCCCCACCTAAAGTTGTAGCTCCCTGCAGTGACTGAGGGACTCATGTCATCAGAAGATGCTCAGTGTAGCCCCACCTAAAGTTGTAGCTCCCTGCAGTGACTGAGGGATTCATGTCATCAGAAGATGCTCAGTGTAGCCCCACCTAAAGTTGTAGCTCCCCCTTGGCAAATGGTGCCCTTCAAAAGCAGAGCAGGGTGGGGCTAAGAGAGCATCAGAGAACTTGTGTTGGTGAAGGTACAGTGGAAGAAAACCCTGCTTTCAGAGATAGCCCACTGCCTACCAGGCCATAAGGCTAGGAACCCATCCCATCGTGCATACTCCCATGTTCACACTCATGGAGAAAATATGAATCTTCCACAGCAACCATGTAGACATGACTGGTCCTTTTCACCATATTCTCAGCCAGTCCACGGCTTTATTCTTCTTAAGTAAACCTCTGGTATCATGTAATTTCATGATGGGATTTAAAAATATCGTGTTAGCCACCTAAGAACTCTCAAGAGTTGAGGTCAGGAATTTTGAATTTGAGTCTTGCTTCTACAATTTTCCAGCCCTGTGCCCTTGGGCAACCACCTCTCTAAGCCTCAGCTGCAGCACGCATAAATTATAGATGACAGTGATCTCACCTTGTGGTTTTGAGGATCAGCTCAGTCAACACCTGCAAGGGTGACATTGAACCTCAGTACAGTTCACTACTGCTGCCATGTCCTCCACAGGGGCTATAGTGATTCATCCTAAGGGTCAAGCTGGCTAGACTCCAGTGACCGTTATTAAATAACACACCAGTCCAAACGCTGGCACAAGGGTATATGTTAGATGTGGTTCATATTTACCAGTAGTTGACTCTAAGGAAAACAGATTCTCCTTCATGAGCAGGGTAAGCCTGATCCACATAGTTGAAAACCTTCAGAGAAAAGACAGATTCCCAAAGAAGAAAAAACTGCCTGAAAATCAGGCTTGACAGTGCGGACCCGTAATCCCAGTACTTGGGAGGCTGAGGCAGAAGCATTCCAAGGTCAAAGCCTAACAGAGCTACACAGGTGGTGACAGGCTATCCTAGACAGCTCAGCAAAAACTTACCTGAAAATAAAGCGTAAAAAGAGGGATGTGGATGTAGCTCAGTGGTGGAGTGCTTGCCTAGAACACACAAGGTTCGAGCCCAGGTACTAATGAATTGTGAATCTCACCCTTATTTCCAACCTTTGTAATCAAGACAGCAAAGCCAGCTTCCTGCTTCTCCAGGGCTGCTGTTTGCCTTAATGATACGAGCTTGCTAGACCCCGAAGTGTGTGGCTGCTGGCTAGAGTTGGCCGGTGAGAACCAACAGGCAATGGAGGGGGGAGGGGGCAGAGGTCAATGTCCACTTCAATGGCCTCTCCCTGAGTGGTCCTATCCCTCCCCAGACCCCATCAGTATCCTCCCCTGTGTCCAGCAGTAGCACAGTGAGGTTCCCAGCCCAGAGCACTGCCCCTTGGGATCTTTTCCTTCTTTATACTCTCCCCAATTCCCCAATTTGAGTGGTACCTGTTTCTACCAGATGAAGCTCTATAAATCTAGAGGAAGTAGTCCAACAGAACCTGTGGTAGGTAGAGTCAACCTAGTCACCAGGAACTACAGGAAGAAAACTTCAAGTGCTCATTGGTGCCACTTTTCCCGAGTCCCCAAACTGTCACATTCCCAGTTCTCTGGCTAAGAAGTTCCACAAACAACCCTTCCCTGTCCACCCCAACATTCCCTTTCAGAGGTGCACACTTCAGATCCCAGGAGTCTGACTTGGCCATCTCTGTACCTTGGAAGGAAGGAAAAAACTCCTTCATGAATGTAGAGCCCTACATCCGTTCCTTCATTCTGTGGTACCCATCTGCATCTTCTTTCCCAGCCCTTAACTGATGGACTAGCCCACATCTCAGCAGTTGCCACAGTCCAGGCAGCAGCTTTCCCCGGACCTCCCTAGCCCACCTTCACTCAGGTATGCATGCAAAAATTCTATGCCACTTAAATTGCCGTTGTGGCTTTTGGTTTCAATGCAGTTCCCAAGTCTGACCATTTCTGGAACACTCCACAAATGGTTTGCACCTCCAGCTAACTGGCTGCTCTTTCATGTCCCCACTGCTCCCCTTGGTCATCACCCCCACCCATTACTCTCATAAATATTTATAAATGCATTCCAAATAGCAGCAATATGTTTTGAAAAACATGTCTAATTTAACAGGAACCTGAGATTACATTCAAAACCTGTCACAGCCTTCTCTGCTTTGGTGGCTTATTCTGGGCTGGAAAACATCCCTTCTTGTTTATAAAAAAATAAAGCCTTGACTTCCACTCACCAACCACCACAACACTGTGGAAATTGTGCTTTAAGCAATTAAGAGCATGAATAAATGACAACATGACCCTTCCATCCTGCTTTAGCAGGAGATGTCCATCTTAATGAGGCATTGATACAGCGGGTGATTTTCATGTCTCCTGATTTCATTAAAATGAGATTATGTGTGGATGAGTGGGTGTAGTCATAAGGACAAACTCAAAGACCAAAGGTCCAGAAGCTGTGGGAAAGCTAATTAACATAGCCTTCAAGATTCACCAGTAGCAGGAAGCATAAGGCATCTGCTTGCCTACCCCCAGCCCCTGTCACAACATGTAGTGCACAATGGACCAGCATTTCTGCATCAGGAGTCTTCAGCTTCCCTAGTTAAAGACCCATAGACATGCTTATGACTGATCCCAGAGGGGATCCCCTATCCATCAGGAGATCTGGTGGGCAGCTTCTACTAGTTCATGGTACCTTGAAGAGAGGACCCTCTTCTGGGCAGCCTCTGCTAGTTCATGGTACCTTGAATAGAGGCACCTCCTTAAAGGAGTCTATCAAGTTCATGTGGCCTGAAGAAGGATTTTCTATTTAGTGGTGGGGGAAGCAGACTGTGAGCAGGCTGAGAGTCTCCAGGAACAAAGCCTGTTGGGACAATTGCAAGGACCTTAGCATCCAGGCTTTCAGGACCCCACTGTCATCCCATGTACGTTACAGAACACATGTGAATGTCAAAGAACAATTTGTGGGAGTTGGTCCCCTCTTTCCATCATGTGGGTGCCGGGGATTAATCAAACTCAGGTCATTCAACTTAGCCACAAGCATGTTTTCCAGCTGAGCCACCTTGCTAGCCCCTAGAACTGACATCTTTAGAAACGAATAGGTAAGATGTAGTGGGTAGCTGTTCCAGCTTTGACCTGGAAGTACTACCCCCACTGAGGCTTTGGTAACTGTCACGCCTACAAGGCGGGCCAAGAGAGGAGTCCTTAAGACCCGAGATCCAGATGTGCCGGCTCTCTTGGTTCCTGGATCCTGGACGCTAGAGGTAGACCCAGCAGAGTTCTCCAGAGAACACCATTGGACTGAGCTTCACCTTTCCCAGACCCTGTAACCTATCCCTTCACTTGTAAGTTACCCCACAAAATAAACCTTCCTTTTAACTACATGGAGTTGCCTTAATATTTCAACCAATAGTAAATGCCGACAGCCAACGTAGATATTGTGAGACTTACCTAAGGGAAAATTTGCCAGACTTTAAGAAACAGTTGGAAGCTTGGTGGTGGTGGCACATGCCTTTAATCCCAGCACTCAGGAGGCAGAGGCAGGTGGATCTTTGTGAGTTCGAGGCCAGCCTGGGCTACAGAGTGAGTTCCAGGAAAGGCACAAAGCTATACAGGGAAGCCCTGTCTCAAAAAACAAAAAGAAAGAAAGAAAGAAAGAAAGAAAGAAAGAAAGAAAGAAAGAAAGAAAGAAAGAAAGAAAGAAAGAAAGAAAGAAAAGAAATAGTTGGAGAGGCTTCACTAAAAATTCTAGCACCCCCCCTCTCATGAGCCCAGAGAAGGCTCTTGTTGAAGAGAAAGCAGCAGTGTCACAGAGATCAGAGGAAGACCCCAAAGGCCATCGTCCCTCCCATTAACAGTAGTTTCTGAGCAATTCCAACATTCTCCAGCTGGCCACCGACCTGTCCGAGCCCAACTAAAGACCAAAGACCAAGGACACCATACAGGCTGCTTCACGAACACCCGATCCACTGTCCTGAAGTTAATGGGGCTCTGTATTTCTTTTTGTGCCTGTAACACCTACTTTTGCCCATGGTCAACTTAAGCACAAAGTCTGCCCTCGTCACTAATTCCTACAAGAAATCCAATGAAGCTGGGCGCATGTGCTACTGCAGCCTGTAATTTCAGTGCTCAGGAGGCTGAAGCCGGAGGACCTCAAGTTGATAGCAAGATTCTGTATTAAAAACATGTCCAATCAAATCAAGCATTAAGTGTTATCTGTGAGGATGAAAAATATAACACGTGACCACACACACCCCATCCAGCTTGCTAGCTGCTTCACCTATAATCTGAGCTGAAACAAAGGCATAAATAAATAAAGTTTATCCCTACTCTTTCTTATACAGAACAACCTTGGCTCTTTCTCAGAAGTGTTGGCAACACAGAATTGCCATCCTTCAAAGGAACTGACATCAGTGAGCTTATCAAGGCTTTTTCCTTAAAAAAAAAAAAAAAAAAGGATACATTTCTTCATAAGATAAATGTCTGTACCAGCTCCTAAGAGGATGCATTCTTCCTTTTCATCTCATTGTACCTGGGAACTCCAGCTGAGTACAGTAAGTACAGTAAGTATGTGTCTGTCACAGAGACATCTCCTGGCTCAGACTTCATGGCTGGACGGGGCAATAAAAGAGCCAGGTAAACCTCAAAGAGTTTGTCATCATTGTCTCTGCAGGGCTCTGAGAACACAAGCACCCACCACATCGACCCAGCGGCTGTGCCGAGCGGGGGGGGGGGGGGGGGGAGGACTGCCAGAGGCTTCAGAGGTGTCTCATGTCCGCTCAAGTACCCCCATCTTCCAGTCATACATCAGCTCGGGTCAGCCACAGTGGTGACCCAGGTAAAGGGTCCAAGCTTGTGTGATGTCTTTGGAGTTGGCCCCATCTGCCACCATCCAATGAACTAGCCAAGAGAACTGCTATGTAAGTTCCCATGAGACCCCTCACCTCCTGGGTACCTTAAGGCAGGAGAGGGGATTTAGCATCATTAAAGATGAACAGCCCCCTAGTTCTCAGCAAGGGCTATGGCAGGGTGACCTACTGGGGATCTGTGTCAGTTCTCTCTAACTAATGAGAAGCCATCTGCGCATGTACTTTGTCAATATGTCGTCCACAGCAGCCAGAGGGTGGCTGGTCTCGCTCAAGGTTATTTAAGAATAAACTTCAATGTGTGAAGGAAAGAGAACTTGGCTAACTTGGTCTTCTCTTTCCTGCTGGATTGTTCTTCCTCTTCCCGTCCTCTCCATCTAGAGGAGGATGTGGAGACAGTGTTACCAAGGCTCTTTTGCGAATCCAGGAAGGGCAGAAACAGATCAAGACCCTCCCAAACCTCCATAGCAACTTCATCCCTTCATCATCCCCAGAACTTGCAGGCAATTTCACTTTAACTAAGCACTCAGTACCCTGGCTCAGTCACACTAGAAGCTTCCGAAAGGTTAAAAGTCCAGTTCCTATAAATCGCAGAGCAAGCCCGCACCTCCACGGCCTGCTAAATCATTTAATCATTTTTACAATGTGGAGCTACTGACCACACTCATTGTGGGGCCATCAATACCCTTCTAATCTCTTTAAGTTGTAAATAGATGAGCCACAAATTAAGAAAGATAAGAAGCCCAGTGAAGGAGAGTTGAGAGTTCGGTGCTGTCGTAAGCTTTACTGGATATCAATACTAATTTGTTTCCTGTAACGATCTTCATGGAAATAAGCATACAGGGGAAAGGAAAGTTGTGAGAATGGTGATAATTCTTATCCTTGAGTTTCCAGCAGCTTCCATGGATAGCCCTGGGTCAGCCTCTCTTCAGCATCCAGGGTTGTCTAAGAATGGCTGGTCCCGCCTTACCTCCACTGAGGTCAGAAGATTCCTGATCTCATGCTTGCTCTCCATTCCCAATAGCGACTGTTGCTTCCTTAGCATGTGGGACTGGGGGCCCAGCCAGCTTCTCAATGCTTCCACTCTGGCCTCTTCTCGTTCTTGCCAAACTAAAATGTCAGCATTTCCCTGATCACCCATTTCACACTTTCTCCTCTTAGCACAAGGCTTCTGTGGGTTTCCTCCTCTGTAAACTCAGCGCTGTGTTCACTGCCTTCAATAACTTCAGCTTTCCCTCATGCCATGGACAATAATTTCATTGTTTTAATTTTATGTATATTATTGTTTGGCTGAGTGCATGTATGTGCACCACGTATGAAGTGCCCTTAGAGGCCAGAGGAAGGCATTGAATTCCCTGGAACTGTAGTTACAGATGGTTGTGAGATACCATGTGGGTACTGGGAATTGAACCTGGATCCTACGCAAGAGCAATAAGTACTCTTAACCATTGAGCCATCTTTGCAGCCTTAGAAATCTTAAATTTTTTAATTCTTACATTGTCTCTTTTTCATAAGCATACAGAGTAAAAAATCTCTTTACCACATGCCAGGGTTCCTCTACTTACACAAATCCCCTGATGCTCATTTCATGAGAACCATAGACTTACAGTGATTACATTTTCTTATACTAAGTAATATTGGCTACTAACAAGATCTGCATAGTCCCTAATGTTGAGATGAAGAAACTGAAAACCATCATGTCCAAGGAACTTGTGTAGCATTAGACTGCGGTTAAGGATGGCAGATGGGACTATGTATCCTCTCCTTTTGATGTCAAAACATGTTTCCTAAATCCACAGCCTGGTTACAATATGAGTTTCTGTAGTCAGTTTTGACACCTCTCTCCTCCTCCTCCTCCTCCTCCTCCTCCTCCTCCTCCTCCTCCTCCTCCGGTGCCGCCGCCGCTGCCGCCGCCGCTGCCGCCTTAGTCAATGTTCTATTGCTGTGAAGAGACACCATGACCACAGCAACTCTTATAAAGGAAAATGTTTAATTGGGACTGGCTTACAGTTTCAGAGGTTTAGTCTATTATCATCATGGTGGGAAGCATGGAGGCAAGCAGGCAGACATAGTGCTGGAGAGGTAGCTGAGAGTTCTACATCTAGATTGGCAGGTAGCAGGAAGAGAGAGAGAGAGAGAGAGAGAGAGAGAGAGAGAGAGAGAGAGAGAGAGAGAGAGAGAGAGAGTGACACTGGGCTTGGCTTAAGAATTTTGAAATTCCAAAGCCCACTCCCAGTGACACACTTCCTCCAATGAGGCCACACCTACTCCAACAAGGCCACACCTCCTAACCCCTGTGAAGTAGTACCACTCCCCATGAGCCTATGAGGGTCATTCCTATTCAAACAACCACACCCTCCACCTTGTTCTTCTTCTCTTTCTTTTTCTTGTTCACTCTTCTACATCATCCATGGGAGCTTTGTACACTGTGTTCCACCTCGGGCATACTGGCCACAACTGTTCCCAACCACCGTCCCTTTGAGCCCAATTTCCCATCATCCAAACTTCAGACATCAAAGGGAGGCAAGCTATTTATTTTTACATCTCATTTATAAAATGAACTCATATTTATAAATTCTAACAGCTACTTTAGAAGCTGTTTATGGATGATAATGGACTTTGTCCTTGACCATCAAAATCAAAATTCAAACATGACCTTTTCCACGTCTAATTCTATAAATAACAAAAACCTAGGGACTGAAAATTCTAGAAAGGATGTGTAGTGAGTGACGGATGCATGCCAAATTCCCTTGATGGCTAAAAGAGATATTTTTGAAATAAGCAATAAAGCTCAATAAATGCACATGATCATACTTAGATAAGATTCAAGCTTATTTTTGGTTTAGAGTTTCATTGTTCTCCTGAGCTCATATGGAGGGCCACAAGAGCCATTTATTCTCAACATGTATTTCTGTTATTTGATTTACAGGACCGTGCATTAAAGAGGTAAAAATATCTCAAGCTGAGAGTGGGTAGGTGTGACTCCCAAGCTGATGGCAATTAGTGTTTTCATAAGGTATCAGGGTGCACAAGGTTCTTTTTATACTGATGTCAGTCTGTTCTCAAAATAACTTTTCTTCTGCATCTAGACTCTTCAGACAAATTTAATATTATTAGAATATTTTCAGAGTGTTCTTAGGTATTCTCACCTGCTTTCCAGATGAACCTTATAATTATATTGCTGAGTGCCCCCCTCAAAAAAATTGTCCCATCAGAATACTGATTGGATTTTGAAAACTGAACAAACTACTTTGGGGAAAATTAAAATTTTTGTGGTGTTCAGTCTTATGCTCTAGAACTGTGACAGTGGCCTGTATCTTTTTAAAACGCCACTTTAAAGGCAGTGATGGTATTTCATGTTTTTTCCTCCCAAATTGTGCTGTTTTTCTGCTTCCTTTAAAACATTTATTTCTGCTGATGCCTCTGCCATTTCACTGCTTCTATTTTCCTGAGACCTGTTTTATTCTTATATTATCCCCCACCCCAAATAAAAAGACTGTTTGCCTCCATGAGTTTACCTGTTAACACAGCTTTGGCTGCCTTTTATTACCCACTGGCTGTGGTTGTTTGCTTAATCATTTCCCACTTATTGTGTAATTCCGGTCATAACATTCATTCAGTTTGGCTCATTGTTTAAGATGTTTTGCTCTTGTTTACATACTGAGTGTTTACACTTATGTCTTTTAACTTTTGTTGTCTGGGATGGAAAGGCGAGAAAAAAATGTGGCCGGAATAGGAGGAATCGCACCTACACCAACAGCTAGCCACAGGTGAGTGCTCGTGTGCCAACCACTGGGATAAGCTTCACAGATACGCCCTTGCAGTATCCATAGAAGGCAGCTGTGCAAATACTCACATTCTACACATCGAGAAACCCAGATTCTGTTTGGAAGTCCAGATGGGACCCAAATGCTGTGCATTGTTTTTTAGTCCTTATCACACTTTCCATCAACGCCTTGATTGAGGCTCTCCCTGGACCTCTCTGTAAGGCTCCACAGAGGCCTGATGAGAACTGTTTACGGTGACCAGCTCTGCAGCAGGCTGTTCATTAACACTCTCCCCGCTCTCCTTTGTGTTGTCTACTTCATCAAAGCCCGAGAGGCTTGTCTGCGTCTCCGTGATTGCGCCGCTGTCAATTTCTATTGATTGTGTCTGAACAAAGAAGCCTGTTACATTTGGCAGAAATCTGCCCTATCACTGAGCCTGTCCCCACAGCCTCCTTCCTATTATTGCTGCCACCAAAGTGAGTCTCGGAACACTCTCTTGCCTTTTGATTTCTTGTGTGGTGCCTTTCTGTCCTCACCAGCTCTGTGGCCTTTGCTTCCCTCCTCACTACTCTGATTTCATTGTGGAGAACTTGGCTCCCCACAAACTACTAACAATGTCAAATTACCCTCCGAGTATGCCCCCTCACTTCTGAGATCCGCAGCTCACTAAGCCGTGGGAATGATGCCCTTTCTCCAAGAATTCCTCTCTGTTCATTTGGACCGTGATACTTGCTAGAGTACAGGACTTAAGCGTAAGTTAGTCTTATTCCCTGGCCAGCAAGGTGCTGGGCAGGTTCCCTTCTGGGCTCTGAATTTGGATCACAGGTCAGTGTATATATGGCTCCTATCCTTCCCTCCTCCTCTGATCAAGCCTTTTATACTTGACTTTTCTGGGAAACCTTGTCTCCACTACTGCCTGCTTCCTGGGATCCCCATGTGCATGGCCACTAAAAGACGATCTACTTTCCCACAGTGACGAAGTTCCTCCCATCTCCATGTGGTTTCAACAACTTTTCTCAAGTGTGGATCAAGTAAAGCACAAAATTAAAGGAGAACTTTAAAAATTTTGTACTTTCATTTTTGGTTTTTTAAAAAAAGATGATTGCTATGAAAGTTAATCTTGGCCACAGTGATAATTTGCTGCTGAAAGGTATTTACACAGAATCAGATTTAGTGTTTTTTAGGTCCAGGTTCTTAGAATGATCACAATTAATGATTAGCCCAATTAGCAGATTTAGATCAGATAACAGTGTTGTGTCAGTGTTTACTGTTGTATAAGAGAAAGTTCTCATTCTTAGGAAACAGGTGTTGGAATATTTATGCATATGAATAAAGGTATCACATCTGCACATTATTCCTAAATGGTTCAATAAACTCACTCTCTCTCTCTCTCTCTCTCTCTCTCTCTCTCTCTCTCTCTCTGTGTGTGTGTGTGTGTGTGTGTGTGTGTGTGTGTGTGTGTGTGTGAATAAATAGGTAGAGCTGAGCAAATGGAACAAAATGTCAGTAACTGTTAAAAATTGGTGAATCTGGGTGACGGTTATATGGAAGTCCTTTGTATTTCTTACGTTTTCTTTGAAAGCGTGAAATCATATAAAATAGAAAGGGTTTATAAATGTCATGATTTTCATGGTCTCCAAAGTATTCTGGGAGTGTGAGAAGTTTTTTTTTTCCATTTAAAAGTTGTTCCAGTTTAGAAAGACATCAACAAGTCTTCTATGGATGCACCATTGGATGGACTTATTACAGAAAACTCAGCCATTTTACTATTCTGTTTGGAATTTCTTTATTGTGTTTTATTTATACATTTGTTTCTGTGTGCATGCACATGTACAATCATGGACCAGCTAGCCATGGTGTGTGTGTGTGTGTGTGTGTGTGTGTGTGTGTGTGTGTGTGTGTGTGTGTAAGGCAGAGGACAACATGTGAAAGTTGGTTCTCTCCACCAAATGGGTCCAGGGGAATGAATTCAGGTCAACAGGTTTGCAGCCAAGTACCCTTACTTGCTACCTCACCACTCCAGAATTTTCTACTGGTTCCTAAATACCATCCAGAATACCCTGTCTTGCCTATAAGGCCTTTTTCTTAGGCATAGCCCGTAACCAATCCCAGTCAGTTACCCCTTGCCTTTCATCTGACAACACAGACAACTACTATGGCTTCTTGTGACTCTGCTGTGGCTTTGGTCATATTACTATTTTGTCTGAAATACTATTGAGTAGTTGTAATCACTTGTGAAAACCTAAATTATATGGTTCCTTCCTTCTTTAGTCTTAACGGATGATTATGTTCACTCTGGGTTACCGTATCCCTCTGCAGGACCTTCTGTGATTGCTATCTATCACATCTCAAGGGGGAAGACAAGTTGCCCTATGTCTTCAGCATCCAGTAGAGTGACCAGGAGCAGAGAGGAAGATTGTTAACCCATGGAGTTCAGAAGCTTAGAAGATGACTCTGTGGGGTTAGATCCTCCTATGTATGTGGATGGAGAACATGACTGCTTTTTGAGGAGTGAATTGAAAAGCTTCAGAATTTACTTCACATATATGTTTCTTACACTTTGTTACTACAGTGTTTGAAATGTCTACATTAGTGTCTTTTGCCTAAGGCACTGGTCCAAGAATGAGAAAGTTTAGCTGCCTAATATTTTCTGCATAATTATGACAGATTGTCATTAAAAAGCATCCTATATATTTGTGAAAACCTTCACAGTTATAACTGATGCTAGGTCCTTAAGAATCTTAACTGCCTTTGCACATTTTTTTTGTAGCCTAGGAAAGTTGCTGTATATAAAATTTTAAAATGCACTAAGTCAATCAACAACGCTCACACACATGCTATTTCAGAAAACAATCACATCTTAACCCTAAACCGAGAGCACATCTAACTCCAAAGCTCCTGAGGTCATTGGCTAGGAGGTGAGGTAGGCAGAGTCAGAGAGGAGACCACTCCAGATGATGGGCATGGCCCAGGGGTGTCATGCTCACACATGGCATGGGAACAATGAGAATTCACTTCCCAAAGAAGGATGGATTAAGCTGGACCCCAAATAGGTGCTGAGATACTTCTTCTGGATGCTACTGATTCAGCAAGGGTTAATAGAAACTTTCAAGCAAGCTAGATAATTAACAGGATTAAATCTCTACCTGTCAATTAAGCCAATATATTTGAGTATAATGCTATTTAATTCTGCACCAGGAACAGTGCAATAAATCAAAGTTTACAGATGTCTTCAGCAAGCCCTTGATGGATGAAACACTGTAACTCAGAGGTGCATAGAAAATCTCAAATAAGATAACCTCCCATGTGATTAATATAGCTGTCTGCATTGGCATTGGCTCCAGAAGGTTCTAATCCAAACATGTTTAACATCACATACTTTATTGTGACAGATTTAGACACCTGAACTAACTAACCAGGCAAATGGTGCTTAATTATACTGACTCATTATGGGCCTCAGCAGTGAAGCTGGGACACAGAATTATGTGTGAATTCCCATCACACACTTACACACAACATAAGGAGACAGTGTCCAGAGGGTTGTCTAGGACCCGGTGCATGAAGTGCAGGGTCACCCTCTTAGTTCCCCAAGAGGCCACCTTCCTTCTCTCTGTTCAGTGGTGCTTGCCCCCAGATGTTGTCGAGGCTGACTGGTGAACAAATGCATTTTACTGATCATGAAGAGAAAGAGGCATATGACCATGAATGTCTCTTCCTTTCCATACTTAAAAAAAAGGTCCAGCACGCACACACACACACACACACACAGACACAGACACACACACACACACACACACACACACACACACACACACACACACACACAATGTGCACGGTGGTGCTTCCCTAAGAACATAGGCATTGGAAACACCGTGGCTCAAGATGCCAAACAAATGTTTTTCACCTACAGCATGCATTCTGGAACGCATTCTGGGAACACTGCTGTGGTGTTTTGAGTGAGAAATGTTCCCTATGGGCTCACGTATTTGAACACTTGATCCCCAGTTGGTGACACAGTTTGGGGAAATTATGGAACCTGGAGGATGTGGAGCCTTACTGGAGAAAGTACATCACTGGGGTAGGCTTTGAGAGCTTGTAACCCCTATAATTCCCTGCTCTCTTTCTTTGCTTTCTGTGTGGATGAAAATGTGATCAACCAGCTTCTGCAGCCATGCCTCCTCGCCATTATAGACTATCCCTCTGGAACCATAAGTCAAAATCAACCCTTTCCTCCTCAAGTTGCTTCTGGTCATGGTGTTTTGTCACAGCAATAGAAGCCACCAAGACAATGATCTTCTAAACAGGTACATAGACCTGAGAAGCAAGCTAACACCCTGGTACAAAATCCAACTCTTGAGTCCTGTTTCTTAGTGGAACTCACTCCTGGGTGACTTTTCTCACTCTCCTGGGTGTGAAAATGAATGCATACTGGCATACGTTTCAGAAGGGTCAAAATGTTGAGCTCCATCTATGCTGAGGTCACAGTACAACCATAAAGTATGGGACCTAGTTGTTGCTGATTGGCTATTAGATCTATATAGTATGTCAAATACTGGGAAAGGATGCCACGGGACAGAAATGAAGCATCCGCCACATATTCTTCTCTCAGGACTCTTCTCATTTGGAAAAAACAGCTTAACACAGGTAAGGAACACAGCTGCAAGTGGGCTTTACTGTGAAGGAGGAACTCAATGAAGGGAAAGACCAGAATTAGCTGGAGTTAGAAAGAACTCATGAAAAGGACTCATTTGAGATCTGTATTTAAGGGCGGTATATTAGTCCTTGTTTTCCAGAGAAACAGAACTGACATAATGGACATGTATTACACAGGGGATTTGTTAGATTGGCTCACACAGTATAGTCAGGGTAGTCCAGGCACTGGAGAGGCTGAAAGCCCAGTAGCTGCTCACTAGGTGAGGCTGGATGTCTCAACAGTTCCACTCTGGCACTGAAGGCATGGAGGGTTCCTGGAGAGCTGTTGGTCTTCAGCACACACCGGAAGGCTCAGAAGGCTGGGTTACGATGGAGCAGGAACAACAGAAGAGATTCACTCTCCTGCAAAGGGTGAGAGCACGCAAGCAGGCTAAATGCACACAGTGGAGCTGCAGGAACAGGCTAGACGCTGCTGCAGTAGCAACATGAGCATCACAAGGACTTACACTGAGCCTCTTCCTGGTCCAAGTCCACTTTGAGCTCCAGGAATCTGTCCTACATGTGAGGGGCAGAGATCCCAGTGGGCCACTGTTTTGTGTCCCCCTTAATACAGGCTTCCATAGTTACCTCTATACATGAAGATCAGTGGGTACTCCTCACCCGGTAAAGTAACATGCATTCTCAATATGACCCACAAGCACACCCTTAGCCCATTGGCCAGCAGTGATCACATGGTCTGACTGCAAGGCCAGCAGGCTATGTAAGCATTCCAGAGCAAAGGCAGACTGAGCTCTCTGCTCCACTTCCTGACACGTGAGTCCCCCAAATGCTCAGAAGGACGTGTCTTGCTGGTTAGAATTTGAAGGAAAGTATATCTTTAATAAAGTGGATATGAACCAAGTCTTCAAATTGATCAATAGTGGTTCTTACTCTGATGAACTTAAAAAACAACAACAACAACAACCTACTTGAGTATGTTACTTGCCATTGTAACTTGGGCATCACCAACGTGCAGTCCCAGTTGAGACCATCGGAGGCCTTAAGAGAGCATCACATACCCTGGAACTGGAGTCCCAGAAGTGAGCCAAGTCGTTTCTTCCCTCTTTTGGCGCAGAGCAGATGTCAGGAAAAGTGACTCTAATTCTGCGGGCTTCACACGAGTGGGAGCATTTCCATAGCAAGTTGGGCCAAACCAGGTCCTTTGGAAGAGCAGGCAGTGCTCTCAACTGCTGAGCCATCTCTCCGGCCCCTGGGAACTTTCACGGAGCTGCCTTTGACTACTCGCTGAGTATCCTAGTTGGGGCAACTGTCTACCTTGACCATAGTCTTTCCTGTGATTCTCAGTTCCCTGAGCTCAGTGCCTTGGGAGGGGACATCATTTAAGATAAGATGGAGCTGGATCTAGCTTGAGTGGAGGAGAATTGGGAATAACATAGCAAAGAAATCAGATGGAGTAGATGTGAAAAGGCTAGAGAGAGGTGTTTGTGTTGGCGGGGAGCGGGGAGGGGGGCGAGGAGTCCTAGATAGAGAGTACTGCTCAGACCGTACTAACGACAAACTCTAGGGTGCCTGGACTTGCATTTTGACCATGTATTTCCCTCTTCGTTTTCAATATTTCTTTCCTCCTTCTCTGGTGCAGAGTAGATGTCAGGAAAAGTCACCATCTAATTCTGTGGACTTCACACGAGTGGGAGCATTTCTATGCCAAGTTGGCCAAATGTAAGCCTGAGATCTTCCGTCACAAAATGTTTAGATCCAGGATGAGGCTGTAGCTCAATCGTAGAGGACTCACCTAGCTTATACAACGGTCCTAAATTTTTTACCGTCAGTTAACCATCTCACATTTTACCAAAAGATTGCATCCCCCTGACATTATTTCACCTAGATTGTTAATGAAAATGTAAAATGAAGCAGTTCTTTCGCTGAGCTTTGAGTGGTTCCATCTTCTGTACCTCTCCTCCAAGAATCCTCCGACTTTTCCAAAGGAAAGTTGCTGAGCTATGCCTCTGAACAGGTGACATGGGGAAGGGGACAATTCCTCTGCTTCCTCCATAGTTTCATCTCTGGGCTCCTTTTGCTCCTATGTCTAGAGGATTGACTGATCAGCATCTACAGCTCACAGGATCCCGTGTTCCTTGGGATATCTGCACTGCTGATCAGTAACCTAGGCCCAGCATTATTGACAAGTAAGGAGAGACGCTAGGAAGAAAGGGGCCCACCTCGATCTCTTCTCATGCTATGAGCATCTAGATGTGCCACAGCTTTGATGGACCACCAGCAAAGACGTTGAATAGACCCCCAAAACCATCCAGTCTATATTTAGGGAAACTTAATCCGCTGGATGGTGTATGCTTCTGATAACAGCCTGCTGTTCACTAAATATCTTTTAACATCAGATTGGTGAGATAATAGAATTTGCATCTGATCTTTTTCTTTTTCTCCCTCAATCCAAATAGACCTGGTTTTGAACTTCAGAAGCACTGTCAACTTGCCTAGTGGTCTTCGGCAAGTCATTTTGCCTCGTGAAGATTAGTTCTCTCATCTATAAAATAGAGATGATATTAATACATTACAGTTTTGTTAGGATGATTTAATTAGACAAATCATAGGAATCACTCATTGCAATTTTTAAAAATTATGTGTGTGTATGTGTATACATACATAAATGCAGTGATCCTCAAGGCCAAAAGAGGGCATTGGATCCCTTGGAGCTAAAGCTACCGGTACTTATGAGCTGCTGCTAGACATGGATGCTCGGAATCAAACTCGGGTCCTCCGTAAGAGCAATACACACTCAACCTCTGAGCCATCTCTCTAGCTCAGGAACTCCTCTTTTTGCAAGGTTTATCTTCCCACAGTTTTAAGTACCTACACTTTACCAAGGCCCCAAACTGTTAAATGAAGAATTACTAAAATAAATTATTCTTACATTTTAAATTATATACTGTGGAATTTTGTTCTACCCTTCTCTGCCCCACCAGGGGCATGGGTCACTCCTTTGTCAATAGACCCATTCTTCACAAACTGCTCCCGCATTAGTCCCTCAATGGTTTCCTCATTTAACAGACTGTTGCATTACTGTGATGCTTATTGTCAAGCAACACTTATTCAGGAGCACTGGGCGCTGTCACAGTGTCTATGCCATTTGCTTCTCTTTGTTACGTCAAATAGGCATTATGTCATCTCACATAATCACAAGAAGGGTAGGGACAGCATAATAAGAAATTTAGAGGGAGGCTGGAGAGACGACTCAACAGTTAAAGAGCATCAGCTGTTCTTCCAGAGGTCATGAGTTCAATTCCCAGCAACCACATGGTGGCTTACAACCATCTATGATGATATCTGATGCCCTCTTCTGGCATGCGGGCATACATGCAGGCAGAACACTGTATAAATAATAAATAAACCTTAAAAAAATATGTAAGAGAAAAAAAAAAGAAATTTAGAGAGAGAGACCACATTCACATAACTTCTAATATAGCACATTATTAATATTATTATTGTAGCTTGTTACTAAGTATTATTAATTTCTCGTTGTACTTAATTCATAAATTAAATCTTTATAGGTCTGTATGTATAGAAAAAAAAAAAGACTAGATACAGTTAAGGTCTATCCACTATGTTGGACATCCCTCCAGAAACTTGGGTAAGGAAGGAATGCTGATGTATAAAATTTCCTGTAAGCAATCTTAATAACACTGTGACAATAACATCTCTCTCCTCAATCTTTGTATATGGGACTAGTCTCTTTGGAGTTACTAGTTTCAAGGTTCGTAGTTACAGCAGGGCGCTGGAGTCATGTGGTAGTTATGAGTTTCTCCAAGCTCATTGTTGCTAGACTTTCAGTTTCTTCCATCAGCCATCTGGTAAACCAGATCAGCTTCTGTGTGGGCTACTTTTTTGTCAGTTTGACACAGGCCAGAGTTATTTAAGAAGGGGCACACTCGGTTGAGAAAATGCCTCCATAAGATTGGCCTGTAGGCAAGCATGTGAGGCATTTTCTTAATCAGTGACTGATGTGGGAGTGCCCAGCCCATTGCGGGTGATGCCACCTCTTGGCAGGTGGTCCTAGGTTGTATAAAAAAGGCAGGTTGAGCAAGCCATGAGGAGCAAGCCAGTAAGCAGTGTTCCTCTGTGGCCTCTACTTCCGTTCCTGCTTCCAGTCCTGTCCTGACTTCCCTTCATGTGACTTGAGAGTTATGAGCTGAAATAAACCCTTTTCTCCCCAGATTGCTTTTGTTCATGGTGTTTCATCACCACAGCTTCCATCTCCTAGCCCTGGTGTCCAGTTTTCATCTGACAAAAAAATCCTAGGAACAAGATTGCTTTTGTTTTTTCCCTATTCTTATTAGTATTTTGGGATAGGTGATATACTGAGGAAATATTAAAATGAACAAAAAGTCATGCATTGGACAGGCTCAATCTTGCCCTGTCTTTACTCACTCTATTTCTCAGCACCAACTCTTACTAATAATTATCCTTATCATTTTCTTATGTATTTATGCCTTTTTCCAAATACAAAAGATAACACATTTTATATGGTGTTATAAACCATGCTTTTTATCATCTAAAAATATATTTAGGACTCCTTCTATATTAGAACATGAATGGTCTGACTGGGTTTTTGTTGTTATAACAACTGTGTGGGGTTGCACTGTGTACATTGTGCTATGGTTTATTCAGCCATACCTTATTGTAAACATTTGTGCCCTTTCCACTCTCCCATCATTGCCAACAATGCTGCAATAAATAATTTCGTACTCAAGTATTTTATGTGTTCAGACAATCAGAAGAATAAATTCTCAGAAGAGGTTTTGCTGGTCCAAGGGGTAAATGTGCTTATCATTCTGATAATTATTGCCAACTTGGTCTTCATATGAATTCTACACCTTCTGTTCCTGGTAGCAATGTCTAAGAGGGTGAAATAAACCTGTTTAAAGCAGTTTAACAAAGGATAAGTGAAGGTAAATAATGGAAGTAAGCTGAACCATGCATAAAGGGCACTGTCATGGTGTAGGTTAAAATTGGATTACTTATTAGAAATGGAAGTTCTATGTTGGTTTTATTGAAGGGAGAGATATGAGATTTACAGTCCAAATAGGACTTATATCACCATTTCTAATAGCAACAGCAACTCACCTGTGCTTAGCACACCACAGCTTACAAAGCCCTTTGTGCTCCTGAGCTCAGGTGAGCTTCAGTATACCACGGGATGCATGTGAAGGAAACAGAATTACTTGTCCTGCTTATAGAAGGGTCAACTGCCTCTATCATGGTATCTCTTTCATTGCTCTCCCACTCCAGCCCTGTTCCAGCTTGGCAATCCCATTCTCTTATGTTCTCATCCCCTACCCTCCATTGCCCACCCCTCATCCCCAGTTTATTCACGGAGAAACCCAGTGCTACAAACATTGCCAGGAATCCCCAAGGATGACTCCAGCTTGGACTACTAGAAATAGTGGAGAGGATCCCTGAACTGAACTGGCTTACCCCAGTGATTAGACCAGTGAATCACAGAGCTTTTCTCCAATTACTGACGGAAGCAGATGCAGAGATCCACAGCCAAACTCCAGGCAGAGCTCCAGGAGTCCAGTCAAAGAGAGAGAAGAGGGATTCTATGAGCAAGTACATCAGGATCATAATGGGGAAACCTGCAGAGATGACCAAACCAAACTAGTGAGAACTCATGAAAGTTGGATCAATGGCTGTGGAACCTGCATGGGACTGGACTAGGCCCTCTGCATGGTGAGACAATTGTGTAGCTTGATCTGCTTGGGGGGCCCCCTGGCGGTAGAATCAGAATCCATCCCTGGTGCATGAGCAGGCTTTTTGGAGTCCACTACCTATGATGGGACACCTCATGCAGCCTTGAGGCAGGGGGAAGGGTTTGGACTTGCCTCTACTGGATGTGCCTCCCCATGGGAGGCCTTGCCTTCTTGTGGGGGGTGTGGGGGGGTGGGTTGGGAAGGGGAGGCTGGGAGGGGTGGGAGGAGGGAAGAGGGGGATCTTTGACTGGTGTGTAAAATGAATGAAAAATTTTTCTTAATAAAAAAGTAATAAATTTAAAAAAAGAAGGGTCAACTGTCCTAGATGCTGCAGCTAGATCCTTCAAAGCTGGGGCCTAAGACTCAGTCTCCCCACTCCAGATCTAGGGCTTGCGCTCTCTCTCTCTCTCTCTCTCTCTCTCTCTCTCTCTCTCTCTCTCTCTCTCTCTCTGCGTGTGTATGTGTGTGTGTGTGTGTGTGTGCCTTCTTTCCTTTCCTTCTGAGACAGGGTCTTCTATGTAGCCTGTTTGCCTTGAAGTCACTGTGTGGCCTAGGCTAGACTCAAGCTTGCAACTCTCTTGCCACAACCACAGGAATGCTAGGATTATGGGCATGTGCCACCTCTACTCAGCTTTAGGCCTATATTTTAAAGATTCCACATCTCCACATTGCTACACTGTGGACAAAGCCACAAGCACTTGAACTTCCAAAGGGCTGAGCCACATCCAAGCCACAGTGTTGCCACATCCACATTCTAGCTTGCGGAGATTTGGGAACATTATGTCTCTTTGATAAAAATGATTTTTGAAAAAGTACAGAAGGACAACTTGTGATATATCCTTCCCACCTCCTTCCATCTTAGTCACTCCATGGCAGGGCGATGCTTGGTTCAGGAAGGGCAGGACCACATGGTGTTGTTGAGTAGACAGGTGATTCACAACCACAGAGTGCAGACTTCATGGTGCCCAGCTGTTCTCAGTGAGCCATTGAGCACAGAATACAAAGCATGGACTTAAAATTCAGCACAGAGATGCATAATTGATAGAAGGGGCTGCTGTGTTGGGGGGGCTTAGAATGTGCAATCTGGGGTATCAAAAAAGTCCATAGAATCACAGCTCTTGCAGGCTCTTTCAGCCACAGTTACTGATCATCTCTGCCTAGCAACCCGAGGCTGAGCAAGGTGACCCCTTGGCTCCTTCCAGATTTATGGTTTATTTTATTCTAGTCCCTACCAGGTTTGTCATTCCCCAGGGCCTCCAAAGTCAGCATAAAAATATCTATGGGAGAAGAAATGCTGTCTGAGGGAAAGAAAAATCAGTTCCTAGAGAATTCTACTTCCTAAGAGATTCTCTTACTTCTATTCTTCAGACCTAAATATTTGCAGGACAAGCATCATGAGCCATGGTCTCAGGCCGTCTCCCCTTGTGTTTTTCCTCTCATCTGCTATGTGCTGTGACCGTCTGTAGAGATAAGTCCATGTGTCAAGCATTGACAGTCTCATAATTTGGGATGCAAGATGATTTCTCCATGCCATGCTGGTGGGTTCTGTTCCCCTTTGGGCTCTTTTGCTGCCCTTGCCAGAGGAAGTGTGGTTGACTGAAGAAAATTCTTCAGATTCATATTTTAAAAACTTTTCTTCTTATCATCTATGCATAGATGTGGTGTTTGCTGTGGTTGGAATATGAAATGTCCCCCGAAAGACTCATGTATACAGTGCTTGGTTCCCTAGCTGGTGCCGTTATTTTAGGAAGTTTCTAGAAACTTCAGAAGGTGAGGACTCGTTGGAGAAAGTATGTCACTTGGGTAGGGCTTGAAGGTTGTATATGGATTCTAGTCCCTTCTTTGCTCTCTGCTTCCTGTCTGCCATGACATGAAGAAGCTTCTCCACCACACACTCCCTTGCTACAGTAATGTTTTGCCTCACTGTAGGTCCAGAGTCAACAGACCCAGGATTGGGATCTGAAATCTCCAAAGCTAAAGATTAAATATTAAAAATAAATATTTCCCCCTCTAAGGTGTGTCAGGTGTTCTGCCACAGTAATGACAACACTCACACCATGACCAAGGTCGCTGTCATATTACAGGTATGATGATTACAAATGACAAGAGGAGGAAAACTCCCGGTTTCGGTCCTGTAGAAAACAAAGCAGCCATGTGTGCTCAGAGAAGAAAACCCCAGTTCCACAGGGCTGAGGAACCGAGCTGCTGGCCAAGTTTTAGAGGAACTTGCTATCCGATGCTCTGGGTTGATGACCATCTCTATCAAAGGATATTCCTCAAGTTGAAGTTCCATAACTGGTTATCCTTGCTTTAGCAAGCAGCTGAGAGACAAAAGCTGCCTGGGAGCCCCACCTTCACTCAATTCCTAGTTACAGGGATTAGAGTGGGCTAGGAATTCTCAAAAAGATAGAGAGGGAGGCAGCTGAGGACAAAAAATTACCTTAGACCCTTCTTTGAAAGCAAGAGGTTGTAGAGTAGAAGATGATGGTAGTCAACTATTTATCCTCTATCCCATCTGGCATCCCTAAGGCATAATGAGTAGTTCTCATAGAGGTGATGGGCTGCTGCCTCCAGCCACCCATACGTAGGTAATTGATGGGGAGACCAAAACACCAAAGTGCCAGGGAGTTAAACCCTCAGGAGTAACCTGCAGGCCCATAGGAGATCAAGTAGGGTGAATTCAAACCTTGACTTCCTCTACTTGGGGAGTGACCCTCATATCTCTCAAATAGCCCCAGTGAGACTGAGTCCTGGTTGCCCAGTGACACCCCTCACATTCGCCACCTTTGTTGGCTTTCTTGCCTCCTTTTCATTTTCCCATTTACTAAGCATCCTTCCTGTAATCACTGTGTATCCAATTCAATACTCAAGGTTTGCTTCTGAGAACTTTCAAACCAACACAGCATGACATGTTTGAAATAATAATGTCATTCACCACCCTAAATCAATTTATCCATAGCCCTTGCAGAGAACTGTCCACCCAAGCCACACTCTTACCCTGATTTTTCCCAGATGTTCTGCCTAGCTTTACCTCCATATCTTTTATAACAGTTTCCCACTTGAACAAGAATGTTCTAGCCTTACTCCCTGCCTAAAGTCTTCAGGATGCAGTAATAAAGTGTTGGCAAATTCCTGGCTGTGTCATGGCATCAGCTTTCCTCTTTTCCTTGGCCGTTCTTCCTATTGAACTGCCTCACTAAATAGAAGACCAGAGCAATAATCTTATCAGAAGATGAAGAAATGAAATCCACCTTCCGTCACTTCACAGATGCCACAAATGCCAAAGTCTTAGTAGCAAAATCACCTGCACAGAGGCAGTCCAATTAAAATGGGAAAGTGATAGAGGTAGGGTGGGGACTCGGAAAAAAGTCATGATGAGTTCATATTTTCTATTTTAGTGAAAAATGGCAAGTTTTATGCTCTTGCAGAACAAATACAAATGCGCCTTAGACTTCACAATTTATGTAATTGATTCTTTAGATTTCCGACAGCTCTATCGTGTTTGCAATAAATATCTTCTCCTCCACAGGAAGCTGGTCATATGGTGTTGGGAGTGGGTGGTTAGAGGAACCTTGATTATTTTCCTTTCTTTCAATTCCAAGGCAATTACTCCTTAAATCATTTATTTGGCACTTTACAGAATCCATCTTGCATTTTAAATTCCTTTTTCTACCTGCAAAAGCCCAGCTTCCCCAGGAAGACATCCTGCCTTATACCTCTCCCTGGTCCTGATAATTGTTAGGCATGTAAAAATAGAAAAATGACTTTTTTCCTTGTTACTAATGAGAATGCCCACATCTTTCTGAAACATGGAATTAATTTTATTCCCTCTTCCAGGGCTGGTGGAACAGGATCTCCACAACTGCACTGCGCAGTTACATTTCTGAACTGGGTTCAGGTTATCAGCCTTCTTCCTCCGTTGTGAGATGGGTAGCCAGATCTTCTGCTCCCATAGCACACACTCCAAATGTCTCCCCTTCCATGCAACAAACTCTTTCCCAACTTCTAAGTTACAACCCAGCAGGCTAGGAATCCAATACTCCAGAAGTGATTTGGTTTGAGACATGGAAGGCATTGAGTGCCTGCGCATCATGCAGCCTCTTCATGATGGAAATATCCAATGCTCAGAGATCACTGAGGTCAGTCAGGTGCAGAAGGCCAGGATCTCTGTGTACGAAAGTCTAGGTCACGTCTGGTCAGTGTTTAATGATGCAGAGAATGGAATGTATGGGCACCTAAAATCAGCAGGAACTTTGTGTACACTGCTGTGACTCATGCATCTTCCTCCTCATCATTTTTCATATTTCTGGAACCAGAAAAAAAGACTCTGTTCCTGAGAATTCAAAAATACCTATTACACAACACCTACTTTCTCTATCAAGGGCACCCTTCTTCATGGCCAAAAAAAAAAAAAATATCTTCTCTTTCAGGCATCTTCTGATTTGCATCCTGTGTCCACTGTGGAAACCATGTGCAAACCTGTGTTGTAGCTTTGAGTCAATATGTCAAAGTTCACATGCTAACTTCTCCAAATAAACATGAAATTCATCCGAAAAATGATTGCTACCTCTTTTCTACAAAAAAAAGAAAGGAAGGAAGGAAAAAATAAGAAAGAAAGAAAGAGAGAGAGAGAGAAAGAAAGAAAGAGAGAGAGAAAGAAAGAGAGGAAGAAAGAGAGAAAGAAAGAAAGAAAGAGAAAGAAAGAAAGAAAGAAAGAAAGAAAGAAAGAAAGAAAGAAAGAAAGAAAGAAAGAAGTATTCTGTGTAGCTGAACAACTGGCTCTTGGAGATTTGAGCTAGAACATTAGTGAGTACTTATTCTCAGTGATAGTGGATTTTGGTCATCACAAGACTCTATGTGCACATCTCTCCTCCAGTATAAATCTCTCACTAGGTTAGTTTGATCTGTTGGGAAAGAACCAAGAGTAGCTTTGGTCATCCTTCCATGGAAAATTCCAGCAAAGTTCCTTTTTCATGAATTTTCCAGAAGTGGTGTATCCCCATTAGAAACAATGGGAGATATTCATGGCCATAGGTATGCTGGTCAGGATATTAGGGGACAGTTTCTGCAGCCACATGAAGTCAGCTGAAGAAAGTTTGACATCAGGATGTCTTAGTCCATGAAAACCAATGGTGAATCTAGCAATTTTTAGGGAGATTAGAAACATTGGCAGTCTGAAATTCTTAACAGATATGCTATGAATTCATTAAGCCAAGGTCTACTTAGAGATCCTATGACAAACTAGATACCAGTCAGGATGTGACACCTCTGTATCTCTGTATCTATAGAGAAAGGTGAGGACACAATGTTCATTAGGGCCACAGGTTTGGCCTTTATTCATTCCCACAAGTATGGGTTCTGGGTTAGGTACTATTTAATTCTAATTTTATAAATGAGTCTTAGAAAGATGAAAATAAAGTCACCCAATAAATGTAAATTAGCACTAGAACCCATGACTTTTCAACTGGAACTACAAGAATATGTCCTTTGGAAATGAAACTTCTGGTAATACAAATTATTTACCAAGGGTGACAGTCAAAATATTTAACTATTATGTGATAGGCCAATGGCAATCATAAGGGACCCAGACCACGTACAATCCTACTGGTATGTGTCATCATCATCAAAATATTTTTATTTCAAATAAAATCTTTGATGGCAATATAAAGACATGCTCATCATACAAAATTGCAAGGTATTAACTGTAAATTAACAATACTTACCTCATAAAACATCTTTCTTTGTGTTTGGCTCTTTGGACTACCTTCAGCACTACATCCCACCTATAATTGTTAACTCCCACAGTTTCTGCTTTGATAGCAGTCTTTTGAGGGAATGTCTTCAAAGTTTGACCATCATAGTTTACCTCAAGAATGGACCACTTGTCCTCCAGATGCCCACACTGTATTCTGTGATGCCTACCTTCTCCTGTGACACTCTGTCACAAGCTCTCTTCTCACTAGCTACGGAGCACAGTGTAACTGTGCCATTCAGATAGCATCCCCAGGGATGCAGGCCTGGCTTCTGACTTCATCCCCAGTGATGCAGGCCTGGCATATGGTAAACCATGAACAGATATGTGCTTAATGAACTTATGTTTAAAGTATTTAATTTTCTGCTGCGTTCTAAATGAACCAGTGAAAGTACCCAAGAGGTACTCACTTGTTGATCTGTAAGAAGTTTTCATTTTCCTAGAGAACCGTTTCTGAATAAAATACAATGATATAACTTATAGAGATGGCAAGAATGTCAAAGTCCCTACATGTGAGAGACTCTGGCTAGTGGGAAACCCCGGGGAGAGGAAGGAGACACACTAATTCAAAGAGCAGGTATGTGCTAAGTTTTAGTAGGACATCCCCACGCTCATGGACTAACAGTGCATGTATGGATTCAACGATCCCAGCCACTTTCCATACTCGCACTCCAGGTACTAAAGGGAAATGGAGTCGTGTGTTTACTCACATTGGTGAATCAGGACCCTCCCTAGTCCTATACCTTCCCAGAGGGAGAACTCTCAAATCCCAGCATATTCTGGAATTTTCAGAGACGGGCCCAGGATGACTCATCTCTCCATGATTTGCTTATGTCTCCTTTTACCCTCTGAGCTAAGGGGTGGTAAAAATACCTCAGAGCCAGCCAGCTCTTGAGCTACAGTCTAGTGGAAGATTACAAAATTGGACACCAGATGACTTGGATTCTAGGGCAAGTTTTATACGATTTGCATGATTGTGTTTCTTTCTTTCTGGGTCTACTTTTCACCTGAGAGTTGAGGTGTTTGGTCCTGAGGCATTTCTGAGTTCCTCTCCAACTCTTAGTTTTCTGATTCTACTCATATATATGAAAAATTCTTTAAATGTGGTCATTATTTGTGGGGAGGGGGGACCCACGTGTGCCACAGCAGACTGGTAGAGGTTGAAGGACAACTTTGTGGAGTCGGCTCTTTCATGCCTTTGCTTGGGTTCCAGGGTGGATGGAACTCAAGTCGTCAGGCTTGCACAGCAAATGCCTTCACCTGCCCACTTGTTGACCCCCAAAGAAAACTGTGTGGATGCAAAGAATCATTGTAGGTATTAGGCACGTTTGTGGAGGAGAAAAGACAAGGGGGAATGGGTTGCTCATTCCTCCATGTGTACAAATGTCAGATAAAGAGTTTCAACCATACTTAGTCAGTGATAAGGGAAAATGTCAGAGGTAAGGTGAGATTTCAAGGTGTCCTTTAAGTGGAGCATCTAGCAAAGGCCTTGAGAAGAAGAGTCCTTAATTGGATTACAAAGCAGAAGAGAACTGAAATGTATGAAATGTATGCCAGTGGGAAGAGGACTTGTGGGGATGGGCGGGGGCGGGGGGTAGTGGGCATGGAAGGAGGGTAAGAAAGGTCTGGGTGGTTTGGGTGAGCAGAATTTGTGTGTGTGTGTGTGTGTGTGTGTGTGTGTGTGTGTGTGTGTGTGTGTGTATTCCAAAAATAAATTAATGAAAAATATAAAACCATGACAATACATTATAATAATACTTCTTTAAAAAGAAATATGATCAGGTAATTTTATGTAGCTTCTCTTGAAACCTTTAAATGAAAAAGTGAACAACAGTCTTGGCCCTTTAAAAAGAAAAAGAAGCCGGGCGGTGGTGGCGCACGACTTTAATCCCAGCACTCGGGAGGCAGAGCCAGGCGGATCTCTGTGAGTTCGAGGCCAGCCTGGGCTACCAAGTGAGTTCCAGGAGAGGCGCAAAGCTACACAGAGAAACCCTGTCTCGAAAAACCAAAAAAAAAGAAAAAGAAAAAGAAACAGTTCCTGCTGTGAGCTACAACCAAAGTGCTGCTTTGAGTAATAAAATTTGCTCCTCGGCCCATTCCCTAGAGGAGCAGGCACTCAGCAGAGCTGTTGAGGGAGATGGGGAGGGACAGGACAGATTGCATTTATGCCTATTCTTTCCTTTACTACCATCCTTGGCTGTAATTTGTCGTTTGGAAACTAAGTCTGCTGGCACCACTTTCTGTGACGCCACTAGTAGCAATCTTCTAAAACTCACTTTAAGCCCCCACAGGTCTGTATTATGGCTTAACTGTAAAATGTCCCCCATAGACCCATGTATTTGAACACTTGGTCCCCAGTTGCTGAGGCCATTTTGGGAAGCCTGGAGTCTTTGGGGCAGGAAGCCTGGCTGGCAACAGCAGGTTATTAGGAACCGGCCTTGAGAGTTATAGCCTGCACTGCTCCGGCTCCAGCTCGCGGCCTCCTGGTCAGATAACACAATGTTTGTTTTTTGTTTTTTGTTTTTTTTTTTTTGTTTTTTTTTTTTTGGTTTTTCGAGACAGGGTTTCTCTGTGTAGCTTTGCGCCTTTCCTGGAACTCACTTGGTAGCCCAGGCTGGCCTCGAACTCACAGAGATCCGCCTGGCTCTGCCTCCCGAGTGCTGGGATTAAAGGCGTGCGCCACAATGTATCCAAGCTCCACACTCCACTGTTGTGGATCCCACCATGTCTTGCCTGCACAGAGATGGACTGTCTTCAACTATGAGCCCCAGATAAATCCTTCCTCCCTTGAATGCCTCTATCTGCCGCAGTGATGAGAAAGGTAACTAACACAGTGTGGCACATCTATTGTTTGTCATTGGCTCACAAAGAATGGACACGTGATTACTGAGCTTTCATTTGGAAGAAAAGGAGGAAGGCATGAAAGCCAAGCGGACTCCAAGACTGGGTGAGTGGACTCCGGGTATACGCCTCTCTCTCTCCCACCCTCCGCACTCTGGCTCCTGTGCTCTGCAGGAAGCCATCTGCCACTGCTGGTCAACGATTGGATGGTAGTTACAAAACGTTGCGGTCCTTTCCCCTGCTCCTTTTTCCCAGAAGGCTGTGTTCTCCCTCCTGCATTCTCTCCTAAGGGTCTCAAGGGAGAAAAGGCAGACGGGGAGACGGAAATGAGAAGAAAGGAAAGAGCAGAAAGCGTGCTCCGGGATTAGCTGGCTGGAAGCAGATGACTGAAATGAACCCGAAGAAAGAATATCCACGTGCCACTCCGAAGGAACCCGATGTCCAACCTCAGGCGCACATTCCCAGCGCGCACACGGTTGCTGGGAGCAGCAGCATGACACTCTATAAGACACATAATGTGGATTTATTTTCTCAATTGAATTTTTTTATACGTTATTGAAATGAATTTGGACTTGGCCTTTATTAAACAACAGGGAACCGTTACAGGTTCTTCACAGAGGAAATTTGAATATAGCAGCTTACACTTGCTGTCAATCAGAATCACGACAGGGCACATGGGGCACATGGGGCACATTCTAAAGCGGTGTCCATAGAGAATGCCTGTGTGGATGGGTGTGGACAAAGTACCAGGAAACCAGCAAGGAAGCCATAGGCCCTCAGTGATGCAGAGCCATTAATACCTCCGAGCTGAAGTGGCTCCTGTGACACATGGAGCCCTAGCTCTAGCGGGTAGCTGGCCGCTAGCCAAGAACTATGGCCTTAGCAGAGAAACACACTGTGGCAGAGACAAAGGGAACTGGGATGATGGTCCCGCTCTCTCTTCCTTCACACTCTCCGGAGTCTCTCGCAGAGGTTTCCCATTGACTGAGCCCCACCAAAGGCTAAAGGGCAGGAGCCCCCACAGGAGCTGTCCGTGTGCGCCAGGTTCCAGGGTCAGAGCAGGACAGGGAAAGGGAGGCACTGCATTAGTGGACACAGAGATGACCTAGAAAGCGGGCATGTGCTCCCATCAGTAGAGACGGAGATGGGCAGATGCAAACAGATGTTCAATCTCTTTTGCTCTTCACTGCAACCCTACAGAGTTCTTACCTTAGTCTAATAAGGTGTCTTGGGCTGGCAGAGGTCAGACCGTAGGCCTCACTCCAAAAGGAAGTGAATATCAGGAAGAAGATATCAGCCCTGGGTTTTGACCCTGACAGATGTTCATCCTGCATACCACGCCACCCCCTCCTCCAACCTAGGGCTGACTTAGTTCAAACCTGTGTGAAGAAAGCCCCTCCACTGTGCCCAGCCCCTCTGACTGCCTAGAGCCCACTACGGTTTTCAGTACCACACGACACAGCAACTGTTTATGTATTGGTTTTGTACGGTGCCGTGGGTGGGTGGTGGTCCCTGAACTTCAGAGTCTGTTTTCCTAAGGATCAATAGAGGAACCTTTTTTTCACGTTGATGCCTGACAGGGCTTAGCGTGTTCTACCATTCAGCAGATGATCAATATATACTTCTAAATTTAAAGAAGTAGCACAGTAAGGCATTTGTCAGGCTGCACAGGATGTGCGCATGTGTGCATGGGAGCACATGCACAGTGTCAGCCGGGGCCCAACCCAGGCAGCATGTCTGCATTAGCTGAGAAATGAGTGCTAGAGAATCAGGTACCCTGGAAGTCACTGGGTGGGCAGAAGGAAGGGGCCACCTTAAGACTATTGATTTCAAGTCAAATCACCCTAGTCATGATTGATAGATTGGGAAGACATGATTACTAAATCACACAATTGTATCTCACCTCTGACATGAAGACCCATCATTGAGACCTGGAGTTAAACCACAGCAAACATTCCCCTCTAACTGACCTTGCCTCCGCTGCAATGCAGGCCGATGGCTTCCACCTACTTCTTTACACATGCAGGTTTAGCTCACCAGCACATCTACATTGTAACTGGAACCCCAGCTCTAAGAAAGTATGGAAAGAAGGTTTGGGGGCCTCTCCATCCTTGCAACATTGAAACAAGCCTGGTAAGGAGTGAAAATGAATTCCGAGTGCCAACAGAGCCTGGGCAGTGCATGATGGGGTGAACACACACAACTTTGTGTGTGCCGCCATCATGTTGTGCATGAATGTGAAGCCCTGGATCCATGTGTTTGTGCATCAGGAAGCTCAGCAAGGTGGAGGTCAGTTCTAAGGATGGAGCGTTTGTATTCCAGGTGGTTAAAAGTTGATAATGGATCTCAAGATCACACTTGCAGGGAAGTAGGTGCCCCATAAAGACAATCTGTGTTATGAGAAGAGTGTATGAAGGTAGCCTCCCTTGGTGCCAACACGGCTGTGGGGTAAGATTGCACTGGGGTACCAAGTGCTTTTTAGGTGAGTGAACCTCAGTCTTGTAAGTAGTAATTGCTCATTAAAAGCACCTCTTTAAATCTCCCCATCCCTTATCCTCAGCCTCCCCCCACCCCACCAGACAGGGTTTTTCTGTGTAGCCCTGGCTATTCTGGATCTCGCTCTGTAGACCAGGCTGGCCTCAACCTCGCAGAGATCTACCTGCCTCTGCCTCCCCAGTGCTGGAGTGCTAGGAATAAAGGCTTGAACCACAACTACCAGGCCATCCTCAACCTTTTATCAACAGCGCCCTCTAGTGGTAGAGTTCAAAATTACAGTTTTCCATAGCTGAGTTCCACTTTCAGATGACAGGAGAAGCACAGAAGTAAACTGAGATGACACTAAACTGGAGGTCATGAGGCCTTGCACCCAGTGACTTGGGAAATTCCCACCTCCCTTTGAGGTACTAGGCTGACTCTAGCTAGTGGTGGCTTAGAACAATGGTTTTCATCTAAGGCCAGTTTCCTATCTCAAGGCATGTTTGGCAATGTCTGGAGACATTTTTGGTTGTCCTGATGGGAAATACTGTTATTGACATCTGGTGACGGGAAGAAATATCCAGCCCATAGTGCACATAATCCGCAGGTGATGGGCTCCACCTTAGAGGACAATTATGCATTAGGTCTCAAACTCCTTATGTCACCCACAATTCTACTGAAGCTTGAGACCCAGAGAGGTGAAAAAGAAAGGACCAAACTTCACAAACCTCACACTCATTAGGACGGCTATGACCAAACCAAACAACAGACAGCAAAGTAAGTGTTGGTGAGGGTGCAGAGGCATCCTTCCTGTGTAGAGCTGATAGGAATAGTCAGCGGTATCTATCACCTCTCTGGAAAAGATCAAATAGGCTCCTTAAATGGTCGCACAGAATTGCCAAATGATCCAGAGATTTGGTTTCTACCCAAAAGAACAGAAAGTAAAGGCTCAAAAAGATATCAATATGCTCATAGCAGCATTGTTCATCTTGATCCAGAAGATTGGAGCACTATATATATATATATATATATATATATATATATATATATATATATACACACACACACACACACACACACACACACACACACACACACACACACACACACAAACAAATACATGCTTGTCATAGTTGGGGTTTCTAATGCGTGAAGAGACACCATGACCACAGCAACTCTTTTAAAGCAAAACATTTCATTGGCTGGCACTGGCTTACAGTTCAGAGGTTTAGACCATTGTCAACATGGCAGTGTGCAGGCAGACATGGTGCTAGAGAGGTAGCTTAGAGTTCGACATCTGGATCTGCAGGCAGCAGAAGCTGACCGTCTGCCTCACTGGGCCTATCTTGAGCATATGAGACCTGAAAGCCCTCCCCCACAGTGACACACTTCCTCCAACAAGGCCACACCTACTCCAACAAGGCCACACCTCCTAATATTACCACTCCCTATGGGCCAAGCATTCCAACACATGAGTCTGTGGGGGCCATTCCTATTCAGACCACCACAATGCTTTAGTTATAAAATTACAACACATGCTACAACGTGGATGAAACTTGAAAGCACCATGTGAAATAAATCAATCACAAAAAGACAAATATTTTATTATATATATACATACACACACACACACATATATATAGGATAGGCAAATTTGTAGACACAGTAGATTGGTGTTAGTCAGGAGCTGGGAGAGAAAGATGACAGTCTGTATCCAATGGATATAGAGTTTCAGTTTGGCAAGACAAAATGACTCTGCAAGTAGATAATGGTGACAGCAGCAAAACACTCTTGATTGTACAATGCCACTAAATCACACGCTTGATGTGCCTAAAATAATAACCCAGGTGGGGTGGCTCATGCCTGAAATATCAGCACCGGAAAGGCAGAGGCAGAAGGATTGTTGCAAGGTCAGGGTCAGCCTGAGCTACAGAGTGAGACCCTTCTGGGTTTCCACTGAGTTGAGTTGGTGGTCACCATAAAGACAGGAGTGAGCAAATGTGACTGCTTGGCTACAGGAAGTGAGGACATCATCATGACCAGCCTAGCTTCTGTAGACCACAGACCTTCAGAGTCCCCATGGAATCCCTGCCCCCCCTCCACCCCAGGGTAAGCATTACCACAGCCTTCCTTCAGATTCAAAAGATCACCTGCTCTGTGCACTGGACATGGAATCTCCTGCACCTGCATGTAAGAGTAATGTCACACAAGGCCACACTTCAGGCCAAGAAGTGTCCTTGTACAATGCCTACTTGTTCACAACAAGGCAAAAACAACTCTCTTTACTTTGTAGCAGTCAAACCTGAAATCCTGCTTAATAACTCACATTTCTGTCTCTGTGGATTTTCTTTAAACACATTTTGTGAGTCTCATTAATGTCTGTACGTGCATGTATGATGTGTGTGCATGATATGTGTGTGTGTGCACGTGGGTGTACGATATGCATGTGTGTGTGAGTGTAGGCATGCACATTCTATAGCATGTGTGTGGCAGCCAGGGAATAGCTTTCAGGAGTTGGTTCTCTCCTCCGCCCTTGGTGAAGCAAGGTCTCTCATTTCTGCTGTGTGGCCCACTCCAGGCTGGCTGGTGGTTGTCCCTTCTCACTTCCCATCTCACCACAGGACTGCTGAGACTACAGATGTGCACCACTGCATCCAGCTTTGTCGTACGGGTTCCAGGGACCAAACTCGGGTCCTCAGGCTTGTGTGCCAACCGCTTTTACCCACTGGGCCATCTTGTCTGTGTTCTGACTGTGGTATTTACCTGAAACAGAATGTCTCCACATCCCCACCTCTATTGAATTTCCTATTCCTTCCTTCTTAATGATTCTTATTATTTAAATATGTTGATCATAATGAATTTATAAGGCAAACCTTCTTAAAAACCTGCTTTGTTTTTTATTTTTATTCTTTTGGTTTGAAAAAAAATAAAAACCTGCTTTGTTTGGGAGCGTTTTTTTCTTTTTTTGTTTCTTTCTTTCCCTTCCCCCCCTCCCCTCCTCCTTTTTCTCCCAATTCCACCAGATGGCAGTGGCGCACTGAGTACTGTGTGCTGGGAGCCAAACAGGACCTTAATATTACCATCACCGCTTTATAGATGAGAGGACTGACTCCAGAAGATTAAATTACCAACCTTCCCCACTACCAGGCCCCTGCATTCGTAAGGAGCAGAGCTAGAGTTCTGAGCCTACGTTTGGCTGTTTTAGAAGCCACATTGTTCATTGGGCTTTACTGTTTGGAGGGAGCCGGAAGAGGCCCCTAACTACTTTCCTCGTTTTCTTCTAGTAGATTGTGCCATACTGCTTGCCTTCTTTTTTTTTTTTTTTTTTTTTTTTTCAGTTAACTCACCTGGGTCACTGGATTGCAAAGTTCCACAGTCTGAATCACCTTCATGTTCTAGGCTCGGTGGGACTCAGAGTGAGGGTTGGATGTGTTTTAATGGTTTGATCACATGAACATCCCCACAGGGTGGGTGTCCAGTGAATGTTAATCACTGCCGAACAGTTCAGTGAGGAGAGACTATGTTGTGAAGCCAAGCTGCAGGGGAGACTTGAAGGCCCACACGGCCTGCAGCTTCCCTTGGACACCCACAGCCCTTTCAGGCATTAAGGCCACATTCACTTGAGAAAGTAAAAGGTCCTTGGGAGGGGGATGGACTTCAAAAGGGAGAGAAAGGGAAGGTCTGGGGCCAAGGAAGTGTTAGAAGAAAATAAAGGAGGAGCAGGAGGACAGGGCACCAGAGCTCTGCAAACTCCAGTGCTCCCTAAAGGACAGCCCCAAGGAGGGGTTTGCATCTGCTCCTGAGAAGGCACACTGTGTGGAGAACCCCAGAGGAGTAGAAACAGGAAGAAAGAAGAGCCGCGGGTGTAGATCCAACTGGGCCCAGGGCAGGAGGAACGGAGCAACTAAGCCCACTTCCTCCTCCTGGGTTGGAGCTTCCTGGACTCTGGGGCCTCTTTCTGGGTCCTGAGCATCGCTCTAGCCATCCTGTCCCTGCCGGACAAGCAGCACTCCTTGCTTGAGTCCCCATCCTCATAGGAGGAAGGAGAGTCTCTAGGCTGGCAGGGCTGTCAAGATGGGGACGGGCTGTTTCATTGCACATCTGGTTATCGGGATGGGACCAAAAGCCAAGGTCTGAGGAGAGCACAGAAATCCAGGAAGTGGAGGAGGACTGACAGACCCCCCAAAGTGAAAGGAAGGGGAGCAGAAGATGAACACACAGTAAAGGGAGCAGGAATCCAAGCTCAGGGACACAGATTAGGGCAGTTCCCACTCACCAGTTCGGATAAGGGACACTGAGTAAGGCAGTTCCCACTCACCAGGGGCTGGAGTCTCCTTCTTTTCAGTGTGGCTCGTGGCCTGTTTCAGGGGTCCAGCTAAATGCAAAGGGAAGGCTAGGGTCTACGTGGAAAGCAAGTCTCGGGAGACCAGCGCTGACAGTAACCTCTAGTTCAGGAAGGAGTCCCCAAAGTGCAGGCAGGCCGTTGATTCCAGCTAAGACAACTGCCTTAGTTTGGGTTCCTATTGCTGGGAAGAGACACTATGATCACAACAACTCTTATAAAAGAAACATTTAAGTGGGGCTGGCTTGCAGTTCAGAGGATTAGTCCATTATCATCATGGCAGAAAGCATGGTAGCATGCAGGTCGACACGGTAGCTGAGAGTCCCACATCCAGATCAGCAGGCAGCGGGAAGAGACGGTGAAACACAGGTGTGGCAGAATATGACTTTAACTGTGTAAAGGTGTGTTACCTTTGTTTATGCTGCGTTTGTTTGCTTAATTATGTTTCACCTTGCCTGCCTAAGGCACCTGATTGGGCTAATAAAAACCTGAATGGCCAATAGCTAGGCAGGGGAGGGGTAGGTGGGGCTGGTGGGCAGAGAGAATAAACAGGAGGAGAAATCTACGTTTGGGAGAGAAGGAGAAGAGAACAAAGGAGAAAGAGAGGGGCACACCAGGGCCAGAAGCCAGGCAGCCACCAGCCAGCCATGGAGACAACAGGAAAGTAAGACATACAGAAAGAAAGGTAAAAAGCCCCGAGGCAAAATGTGGATGAATAGAAACAGATTAAAATAAGAGCTAAGCTAAGGCCGAGCACTCATAACTAACAAGTCTCCGTGTCATGATTTGGGAACTGGTTAGTGGCCCCAAAAAAGAAAGCCTGCTACACACAGGGCCTGACTTGAGCATCTGAGATCTCAAGGCCTCCCCGCCACCCCCACCCCCACCCCGGTGACACACTTCCTCCAACAACACCACACCTCCAAATAGTGCCACTCCCTACGGGCCTATGGGGGCCCTTTTCACCACAGCTCATGGCTCATGGCGTATGTATTCGTCACTTATCTCATTCCTGTGATAAAATACCCATCAAAAGCAGCTTATGGAAGGAAGGGCTTATTGGTTTATTCAGGCTCACAGTTTGAGAGTCACAGTGATAAGGAGCAGGACCCAGCTAGTCACATTGCATCCAGTCAGGAAGCAGGAAGAGATGCTCGACTTTTCTTTTTATCATGTTCCTGGTCCCCACCCGGGCAACGGTGCTGCCCATATTCAGGTTGGATTTTCCCATCCCAGTTAACCTAATCTAGATATTCCCTCACAGACATGCACAAAGGCTTGTCTCCTGGGTGATCCTACATCCTGTCAAGTTAGCAGCCTCTATTCACTGTCACTGTGTGCTTCCTTAACAGTAGCCCAGGTTGTAGACACTCATCAGCGCTGGTGAGCCTGAGAAATGACATAGAAGAGTTCTTGATTGTTCTAAGGGTCCTGCTTGGCATTTAGCTGGACTAGATGTGCCAAGGCAAGGTAACCCCACTTTTAAAAAAGAAATAAGAAAATAGCATATTCTAAGCCTGGGAACGCGGACTTATCCTGAAGGAAGTGCTCTGCTATAAAGGGTTATATAAACTTCTGTAGCCACAGAATAAGGAAAGACATGAATCAAGACATTCAGCAAATATGGTGGGCAGGCTGCAGCAGAGAGAAGCTTTTCCTATGCCTTTCAGATGTCCTCTTCTTTCTTTTTCATATTTTTTGAGATGGGGGTCTACCTATATAGCCAAAGCTGGCCTTGAACTTGTGATCCTCCTGCCTCAGCCTCCTGAGTGCTGGGATTATAAGTGTGGCTAGCATGCTTGGCTCTGGCTCAAATGCTGTCTTAATAGCATTTTTAGTTTGGGGAATGATGGAGGCTAGAGGTCTTCTAGGCTTAGGGATCCATTCTGCAAGGTTTACCCAACAGTCTCAGAGGGGTGAGGTCTGGTCAGGGGTAGAAAGTACACAGTTGCTAAGGGACTAAGATAGCCTGCGATCGTTTGGTACTCCACGTGTGTCCATCTCTCTACAATTTCTTTGTTCACCTCAGCCCAGGCTGAACAGTCGGCTGCTTCTTTAGTCTTTAATACAGAGAAGACTTCTTCAGAGAGATCAGCTCTACAGATGCTGCTAGAGACATTTCTCACCCCCTGGTGGAGTAGCTGAGTCCCAGGCACTGGAGCAAGTGGATGGGATGGAATCCAGCAGCACTGAGCAGCCTGTCTAGGGCACTGCTGCAGGAATGCTCTGGAGAAGTGTCTCTGAAGGGTGGCAGTGCCACAGGAAGGTGACACACAGGCTCCTGAGTCGGAAAGCCAAGAGCAGGCAGGCACTGGCTGGCAGAAAACATACCCACCATGGTAACAGAGCCCTGCTCGCTTTTGCCTGGTCCCATCCACACCCTCACCAGAAGAGACTTCCCTCAGCCACTGCCCAGGACTGGGTTTCTGTCCCTCAGGGTCCTCAGCCTGCTAACAGTTGGATGACACCTTTGTAAGAGGGAAAAAAATCCCTTACCCCTCTAAGAAAGAGCACTGAGAACCTGGACTTAAACTGTCTTAGGTCAGAGCTACTGTGAAGGAGGAAGGTGGACACAATCGGTGAGGACTGTGTTTGGCTTGGAGCTCTAGAGTCAGAGTCTGCATGTGACCTCTGCTTGTCCCCTGACAGTTCTCAACCTGATGCACGTGCGGACCTTCATCCCATTCTCATTGAAGTTCTAAAGACAAGCTTTCCCGTCCTTGTCTTATGACTGAGAAGATGGGGGACAGTCATCGCAAGTTGCTCACCCCAGGCTGCAGAACCAACTTGTGAACTTATCGCAAGTTGCTCACCCCAGGCTGCAGAACCAACTTGTGAACTTGAGTGGGTCAAGTTCAACATGAATATTTTACCTTTCTTTCCCAGGAGGAAGTGTTTGTAGATAGAGCCAAATAATGAAAGGTAAGGTCAACCTGGGTAGTTCCTTGTTTATGCCTGGCTGATTCACTTCTTGCTGTTTGGGGCATTCAACTGTCCCTTATGGAGGGATGGTGATTGTGAGAGGTAAATGAACACTTTTAACTTAATGCCTTTTTAAAAACTGACAACCCTGTGTTAGCCCTCAACAGTTACACTGGAAACTTCCCTGGTGTTTGACTTCTCCAAACCTCAGAGCCAGCGGCCCACATCACACAGTATGCACTGCAGAATGAGGAGACAATGAGAAGGTGGCCATCTGCCAACCAGGAAGGGGGGCAGGACGGGGCCATGCTGGCACGCTGACCTCAGACTTCAGCCGCCGGAACAGTGAGGGACTAAATCTGTGCATAAGCCTCCCTGCCTGTGGTATATGTTATGGCAGCCCTGATGGAGGAAACACCCTACTGGGAGACAGGCCAACACAAGGTGAAGGGCAGAGTCCTTCAAGCCTGCCAAGTCTGCCCCAAACTTCTAACATCAACTCCAAGTTTAAGATTTCCTCCAAGCACACCCTCAGCTTTTGACAGTTCCCTGGGATAACTTTAAAGACTCAGGAAAGCAATGTATTCACCATAGTTATTTTTATTACAGCAAGATATCGATCAGAACCAACCAGAGGAAGAGATGGGAGAATCCAAGGGCTCCAAATGGGAAGCTTCCCTGTCTTCAGGGACACATTGCCCTGTTGTCATTCAACTGGGATGTCATGAGCAGACTACTGCCATCCTAGGAAGCCTGGACAAGCTTCAAAGTCTATACTTTGGGAGGCTTCGTGACATAGCATGCTTGATTGAGACCTTACCCACATGTGTTTCACAGCCCTGTCCTCTTGTCACGTGATCGGGTGATCAGCTCCACTTGGAGTCACCTGATTAGCATAAATTATTCTGTGTGATCCAAGGGGCCCTCTGGAAATAACAATGACATTGTGATCACTGGGGAAATCCCAAGGATTCAGAGGCTCCTTCCCAGGAGCTGGAACACAGTCCAGACCTCTGTTCTGATAAAAGAAATTCTTCACTGTGCACATCTGTGTGGCAGAAGACAGTCTTCTGGGACCCCTTGCCCTGATACTCCAGGATGTCTCACATGCCAAAGGCCTGACACTGAGCCTAGTTCAGGGAAGGTGTTACACTGAGCATGCTCCAACATACTGTGGCTGAAGCACGAGGTGCTTCTTTCTGCTGGGCTTCCATTCAGGGACACATTCGGAGTGTCTACTGCGATCTCTCCAATGAACACTGTAGAATGAAGTAAGACCAACCATCATTAATGTTTTTCTAAGCTAAAATTTGTGAGTTGTTGAGTCAGATCACAGCCTGTCTTAGTTAGGGTTTTTATTGCTATGAAGAGACACCATGAACATGGCAACTCTTATAAAGGAAAACATTCATTTGGGGCTGGCTTACAGTTCCAAAGGTTTAGTTCATTATCATCAGGGCAGGAAGCATAGCAGCATGTAGGCAGACATGGTGCTGGAGAAGGAGCTGAGAGTTCTACATCGGGATCAGCAGGCAGTAGGAAGTGAATGCCACACTGGATCTAGCTTGGGCTGCTCAGGCCTCAAAGCCCACTCTCAGTGACCACTTCCTCCAATAGGTACAATTGGCACCTGCATGGCTCAAAAATATGATCCTTTCTCCAAAATGTAAGGGTCTGTACTGCAAAAGACCCATTCTTAACCAAACAAACTCCTCAGCTCAACACAGCAGCTGAAGTTATTTAAAACGCTTTAAACTCTTGGGAAACTAAATGAAGTGTTGTTGTTGTTATTTAAGTTTCCACAATCAATGCCTAATAAGCTCTAATGACTCCCTGGACATGTCACTGTAAGGTGAGAATGGAGCGCAGAGTACCCTGGAACTACTCCTGGCGGAGTGTCAAAACTGTCTGGCACCTATTGGCTGTACAACTCAAGTAGGCTACCAGAAGCAGTGTGCAAATGTCCACCAGCAGGCCATCAAGGGTTAGGTGTCCAACATAAATCTGAAAGCCTTGGTCTGGCACACTGAGTTTATACATCTGCTATTTGGAGACGCTTCTATAAACTTCACTGACTATATCAGCTTGCTGTTTTAAAACGGGAAAAGAGCAGATCCCTATAGAAATGTCACTTCTCAGTGTAAATATTATACTGTTGATGACAGTGGAACTGGGAAGATCAATAATCTTTTTATGAAGCAGATCGTATCAAGATAACTACTTCTCCGGCAGTCCTATAAAGTTGGGGTTTGTGTTCTCCTCTTTGTCAACAGCACCAGTGGGAAGTCAGCCATGTTGCTCCCTTAACAGCCTGTCCAATCTCATTTGTATACTTGAATCCAGGGGTCATCATCTGACAGAATTAGTTTGCCTCTAATGTCCCACTATCTAACAGAAATTCTCAGAGGAAAACACTTGTCCACCTGAGGACTCAGCTCAGAGTCTGATGTTGGGGATAATGTGGCATTATGATATTTACCATCGCCATGTGTTACCTTCTAGATTGTACCACTGTTGCGAGATTCTTTTAATAACAAATAATTCTGCACACATTTTTTCATGAATAGGTATATGTATCTGCATAGTTGGAAGAGAATAATTACATGTGCTCTTCATACCATAGGACCCAACATTGTCTCTTGTACCAATGGAAACAGGACATAATGCAAGTTTCACAACGTTGCTGAGTGTTGTCTGCATATATTACTGCATATATATATATAATATATATAATATATATATATATTATATATATATATATATGGCTGAGTATGTAATAATTATAGTGTCTCCTATTGGGCAGATTCCTTGTGAAAATCCCTTGTGGTATGAAAGGTAGAATGGGTGCTCTTGAGCCCCTCCATTTGTGTGTGAAAGGGGAGTTTGAAAGTGATCAGAGGAGATTCACAGCTGTGAAAGAAATGAAATCATTGGAATTCTCCTTAACAGTCCCAGAAATACATTGCTTGAAAGCTATTTTATTTTATGTCTTAGGATATTCTGTCTAGATATATGTCCATGAACCACATTCATACGGTACCCACAGAGGTAAGCAGAGAGCATCAGGTCCCCTGAAACTGAAGTTACAGATGGTTGTTAGCACTGTGTGGGTTCTGGGAATGGAACTTGGGTCCTCTGAAACACAGCCAGTGCTCTTGACCACTGAGTCATTGCCCTAGCCCTTAGAAATACATTCTTATGGGCATTGACTTGGGTAACTCTGGAAGGTTCTGGTTGCAGCATGCTCTGGAACAAGTGAACAGGTTCTGGCTTCAGGGTGAATCTGGAGAAGTCAATACTGCAGTTACAGACTGTGCTTGTGAAAGGCTGTGCAAGCCCCATGGGCTTGGACAACAGGTCTCCAAGGCTTCTCACGTTAGTTCCTATAGTCCACACAAAGATCTGCCACTCAGACAAAGGAAGGCTTTGCAGCCCAGCTGTGGGAGGTGGTCAACTGACAGGTCCCACTGCTGGCAACTTCAGAGTCGCCCTGCCTGAAGAGATGCAGGCTCTCCTAGCAGCCCACATCTGCTGACTGGGCCAGGCAGGGGAGGGAGACAGTGGGAAGCCAGCAAATTTCTCTGCCAAGTTCTCTCATGTTTAGAGGTGTGGATATCTAGTAACCATTTGAAGTCCCAACTTTACCTCAGCATCTGCTTCCAGAGAAAACAGCCCAGATCAGCCATATCCCTGTGGCCACTCAGAGAACTCCTGAAATATCACCTCCAGTTATCATTCAGGAGTGGGATGAGATTGCCAAGGCTGAGACAAGAGAGAAGACAGTTTTTAATTGTGTGATTGGAATCCTCATAGAGGGACAGTCCCATTTTTACAACACTTCCTATGTCCTATGCAAGGACTCTGAGGTAGATAATGGATGGCGCTAGACAGCCCATGCCTGTAGTCCAAGCACTTGAAAGGGCTAGGTCAAGACGATATCAATTTAAGGCCAACCTGGGCTACACAGTGAGTCTTTATCTAAAAACAAACCAACAAAAACAAAAACAGAAAAGAACTGATAGGTGAGAATTTTTATAATTATTTTTTATAATTATTATTATATTTTATCATCATTGAGAGGTGTCACACCATAGATAGGATAGGGTTCTACATCAAAATCAGCAGTTTAATGGAGTCTGACTTAAGGTCCCCTCACAGTACTCTTTTGTAACGGACAAGAAATAAGGCTTTCTGTGGTCTGATAGGAAGGACCTAGTGACACCCGAAGCAGATGAACCTTCTAGTGAATTTTACAAAAGCTATTTTGCAAAGAGTGTTGATGGCATATACTTGAAAGGGGCCAGCATTTCAGATTTATAAATATAAATACAAATTTAAGATTTATAAAGGAATAAATTGTGGGTATATGCAATAATTTTTTAGCATTTGATATTTTGGCTCTTTCTCCCTACTGACATGAGTACTCAGTGATTGTACAGGAACCAAACTGTTCCTTAGATGTGAATATAGTCCGAGATCAAAGATCTTATTTTGTATCATTTCTGGAGCTCACAGCATTGATTTAGTGTTTGTTTCATTTTTACTTTGCTTCACAATGAGTTGCTCATACGTGTGTCTTCCCCCATGAGCCCTTGAGGATAGAGATGCTTTGGCTTATTTGTATACCCATTTCCTCAAGACCTGACACCATGTTTATTCCCTTTGCCCATTAGGCTTGTGTCCTGGTTAGATTTGTGACAACTCAACACAAGCTAGAGTCATTTGGGAAGAGGGACTCTCAATTGAAAATATGCATCCAGGGCTGGAGAGATGGCTCAATGGTTAAGAGCACTGATTGCTTTTCTGGAGCTCCTGAGTTCAATTCCCAATGACCACATGGTGACTCACAACCATCTGTAGTGAGATTTGGTGCCCTCTTCTGGCCTGCAAGGGCACACACAGGCAGAATACTGTATACATAATAAATAAACCAATCTTGAAAAAAAGAAAGAAAGAAAAAGAAAATATACATCCATAAGATTGGCCTGAAGGCAAGTCTGTACTGCTTTGTGGGTGGTGTCAGCCCTGGGCTGGTGGTCCTGAGTGCTGTAAGAAAGCAGACTGAGCAAGCCAGTAAGCAGCACTTTACCATGGCCTCTGTATCAGTTCCTGTCTCCAGATTCCTGCCCAAACTTCCCTGGATGATAAACTACAAGTTTTAAGATGAAATAAACTCTTACCTTCCCAAGTTGCTTTTGATCATGGTGTTTTAGCGCAGCAATAGAAACCCCAACTAAGACATCATGTATAATTAAAGGAAAAGGTGATAAACGGCAAGGAAAAGTGGAATAATAATAGGAAATCGAGTTATAGGAAAATACATTACAGATGCGTGTATGCCAACCCCTGGAACAGATGGCATGAAGCTATACCAAAGGGAGCCTATCTTCCCAGCTAGACAAGCTTTTTAAATGTCAGTGTCAATGAACAGAGGGTTGAGATGTTTCTATGGGTCTGGAGATGGTCCTGCTGCTAAGTCTGTTTGAAACCTATACAAAGCTTGTCTTTCTAGTTTGTGTGGTTGAAATGGGTACAGGGCACTGGGCATTCTCTGTGGTCCTGGTAAAAGAAGAGCTGAAGGTGGAGGGCATGTTATGGTCAAATGTGCATATTTTCCCAATTCTGAGTTATGGTCCAGGAGAAATGCAAGGATTTGCAGATAACCCCAGATGAGGATGTCCTCAGCTGTGATTCTCCCTTGATGCATCTTGCCGCATCATTCTCAGCTGCCAGAATGCCCCTGTCCATCTGTGGCCATCAAGTTTTCTAGGTGTGAGGACTTGGGAATTACACCCCAAAGTGAAGGCCTCTGGCACAAAGTTTCTTTCTGATCTCCTTTCTCCTTGTCTCTCAGCCCTTATCCTGTCCTGATAAGCCATGGAAACTCACTTTTCCCTTCCCTGAGACAGGTCACGGAAACCAGAATTCTGTCTTTCCAAAGTTGGCCATGAAGCCCACACATAAACTACCTGTTTCCAAAGGAGACCCACCCATGCCCAGGAGGGTGGAATGCAGTAACACAGGTGCCAACAGGACCTTAGACTCACCACGCTGCTTTCCATCCCGGTGTGCAGATCACTGCCTGTCTGTACAGCCATTCATGGTCCATTGACCCAAAACATGAAATGGATGGTTCACCCTGGGTCCTTGGGTCTTCAGTCTGAGGGCTTCTGTGTCATATAAAACTGTAATCAAATAAATATGTGAGGCTTTGTGTGTAGTGGCTTGTCTTTAGTTACAGGGTGTCTGAGCACTTGTGATTGACAGGAAAAGGATTACCCTTTTCTGCCCTTATACGAGGCAGAAGGGATTTCTATTACCTTTTGAAACTTAGGTGCATTTAAATCCCAAAACTTTCCATGTTGTATATATTTCATTAGTAATGCATATTATTCTAGAACAAGGAACATTTTATTCAAAATCTTCTAGACATCTTTTTATGTATACACTAACATTGTCTTATTGTGGAAGAATATACATTTTCCCACCATTGCATCTAGGCCAGCTATCCTTGTCAATAGATAGATGCTGTCATCTTTTTTCATATTTTCAGATAGCTCTGTCCTAGGAATGTAGCATAATTTGCTTAGCAAGCTTTACTGCTGGCATTTAGAGCACTTCTGACTTGTCACGATTTTGACCATCCATTGCTGCTGAGCACTGTTGCTAACAGCCTAGAGGGAAATGTGGGATCTTCGTGATTCATAGTTCCTAAACCATTTTCTCACACATCATATCATCAAATCCTTATAACAGCCAGGTGAAGTAGATACTTACAGAAAAAGCAAGCTTGGAAATGTTGAAACTTAACCAAGAAGGGTATTACTTAAAACTAGAATTACTCCCAGACCAGTTCTCCCCAATTCAACCCCAGCTGTGAGTCATCCACCTAAACATACCAATTACAAGATCAAAAAAACAATGTGAGTGAAAATACAATTTGATATAAAAATCTTCTTGCATACTACTCATTTTAACACACAGTGGGATTATTTTTTAAGCATTATTGCATTTTTAGAGAATTCCTTCAACTTCAGAGTTCTTGGAAAGTAGTTCAAATCTTTTAACCTTTGTATTAATTTGTTCCCAATCAATAAAATTCCTAGGCTGTTTTACTTATAGCCGGAAGACGTTTTAACAAATAAAACATCCAATCACAGAGCTATGTTGAAGTCCTTTAGACATCTTGGCCTGTCTACTAGGGTATGGAGACTCTTTTTCCTCTTGTTCACACATAGGAGTTCTCAGGGAAGTGAGGCATACAGTTGGCCTCTAGTCCCCATCATGCAGACTGGAAGCAGGGTCCACAGGGCACACGACCATGCATTAGCAAAGCCTCTTGCTCAGAACTGCTTTTATCCATTGACTGATGGAGGAACATGCCCCACTATCAATAAGCACACACGGTAGTATGTTAATATTTAAAATTATATTCATTTATATTATTAGTTTCCATGTTCTGGACTTTCGTTTGCTTGTTTTGGGTTTTTGTTTTGTTTTGTTTTTCAAGACAGGGTTTCTCTGTGTAGCTCTGACTTCTCTGGAACTGACTCAGTAGACCAGGCTGGCCTCGAACTCAGAGAGCTGTCTGACTTGGCCTCCTGAGTGCTGGGATTAAAGACATGTGCCACCACGCCTGGCTAGTTATTATGTTTTTAACGTTATCCGCCATTTTATAGCAAACCATATTAAGATCTTTTTGCTATTTTCTAAAATAACAAAAATATCCATTTTTCCCTCTCTTAACTTCAGGTTTAGGCCAAGGCAATGTTGCTTTTATCCTAAACAAGGCTTAGGATACTTCCTCCTCGTTCCTTTCCTACTCCATTGTGTGCATATTGCACACACACGCCCATGCACACACGTGCACAGACAGGCAATTTCTGAGACCCTGGACTCACACTGCAAAGGGAATTTACAGCGAAACACAACAGTAGAGGGAGAACAGAGAAAAAGAAACGGGATCGCTGGATTGATGGGCCTCCGAATCTCAGGGGTACTGGCTAATGTTAGCATAGCTTGGAGACTATCTAGTCATTTAATGAAACATGGAGAAGGGAGAGGAGCATTTGCTATTCTAAAAAGCCACAAGTCAGTGAATGCAAATGTGTCCTATTCAGAAAACCAAATTAAAGGAACTGCTGGGAATTCTCTGCATAGTTAAACAGAACAATTTTTCTCCTCTTTAAGGCTATGTTTACCCTTCAGAAATCACACACCCTGGCAGCCTGGAGCCTAGAAATGCATCATTTTCAGGACTGATGTGCTGCATTAGCTGGGCTCTGTCCTTCAAAAGAAGCAACAGGGGATCCATCATTGTCCTGGGCAGCTTCTGCCAGAGAGATGCAGCTGCAGGGGAAGAAAGTGGGATCCAGGACTTGTGTTCAGCTCTGCAGCAAATGACAGGCGTGCTGGGTGGTCAGAACCTGGGCCACATTTCAGCACAAAAAAACAGCTTAAGAGATGGGAGACCAGAGAAACCCCTTCCAAAGACTGGGTCAGAGAGTGAGGAACTGAATAGGCATGAAGAGAGTACACAGCTAGGCCCCTGGGATTTGACACAGTCAACAGCCAGCACCCATTCCAGAGGTACATCCTTTGTTCAGATGCAGGAGGCGCTTGCTTCCAATTTCAGTCTCCATCCCCATCAGGACCATGTTGGTTTCAAATCATGGAAATGAACTTGATCTAGCCCAAGTTAAAGGGGAATTAGATAAGGACTCTGAGTGGGCAGGGCTGTGTTAACCCCCTCTGGGCCTCTGTCTCTGTGTCTATACTGTCTGTGTTTTTCTAGTCTCTGGTCTGTGTCTCCACCATAGAGGATTTCTCTTTTTCCTTTGTTCTTTTTAGCAGGAGACTCTTTCCCATCACTCTGAATAACTTGTTGTCAATGATCATCAGAGAACAGGTGATCTCTTTTTTCTCAGTTCCAGAGTCAAGACAGTGATAACTTATAAAGAGAAATAATATGCCACCAGGTATGATGGAACACATCTTCAATCCCTAGCAGTGCTCGCTGCCGCCCTCCCAGAACACACAAGGTAAACCCCTAGTACCAACATCAGGCATCTCAGAACTGTCTGTAACTCCAGCTTGGGTGATCTGATGCACTTTTCTGGCCCCTAGGCACCCACACAAAAATAGCACACGTGTGCACAAACACAAACCACACACACACACACACACACACACACACACACACACACACACACACACACCTAAACAAACGTAAAATAAGTCTCTGAAAGGATGAGAGAGAATGTATGAGATCATCCAGGGTAAAGTACTAAGTAAAACACAAGCAAGGCCAAGACTGGGCCTGGACAATCCAGGTGTGGAAAACCAACTAGGAACCCCAAGGTGGATGATGGGATAAGGCATCCAGGCTGTTGTCTAGCAAGGAAAGAGGGGAAAGCAGGTGCTGGAACATAAATTACCACCCCAACATAGAACCAAGACCCACTTATGGACACGTGAGACTGGCCGGGACCCATAACTGTTCTCTTCTTCCAACTTCTTTATGTTTTGTGTTTCTGGTAAACCTTTACTCCAAAATCTGTCGGCCCAGCCACTCATTCTTTTAACCGTCTCCCCGTCTCCCCGTCTGACTACCCATCCACCCTCCTAGACTTCCCACTAAGGGGCTGGGGGCGCAAAGCGACAAAAGGAGGAACACTCAGTCCTGTTTCCTTCCCTGGGGCTTTGCTTTCTGGCTCTAAGGGAACTGCGCAAACTGCTTCTCCACATCTGAAGAGTTTCTATCCTGGAAACTTTGGTCGTAATAAAGCACCTCAGATCCCAGTTTAATTACGTCGAGTTAGTAGCAGTAATAATGGCGATAACAGCAGTACCATGATTAGAACAATCTTCCTTTTAATGAAGAGAAGGGATATTTCTAGCTCACAAATCAGCCACACTGTGTCTTCACAGCCTACCTACCTCGTTTAAGCCTACTTCCCCTCGGTTAACTCGGCTCCTTTCAACATTTGCATTTTCTTTCAGCCTGTCAGCATGAAGAACTCTTCTGTAGTGATGCCTTAAAGGTCAGCACAGCACCTTGAAAAGACTGATGAGACTATTTTCTCAAAAGACAGGCCTGCTGTTTTCTGCCTGACAGTGAACCTCCTTCTCTTCTTCCACCGACACCCTCTTCTGGCTCACCGGAATCTCTGCTCAGGACCGCCTCTCTCCCCTACTTCTGCAAAGTCTCCATTTGTCCAGTAGGCTCCTTCTTCCTGCTGTCATGAGGACTATCGTTTGTGTGCCATTTACCCATCTAGCTTTGGAAGAACAGCTCATTTTGCTCAAGTTCCCTATGTAGACTGACATATGGTTAAATGACCTTCTGTAACTTCTGGGTCAGAATTCCCATCTCGGCTTTCTTTTCTCTTTCTCTGGACTGAAGGCTCCACACCAGCTGCAGCCTCTGACCCTCTGACCCGTCTACTCTCTGCCCCTCACCCTGTCCCAGGAATGTTCAGTCCAAACCGGATTTTCACACACACACACACACACACACACACACACACACACACACACACACACCATCTCCGATCTTTCTTTAGGGCAGTGTAGTGTGCAGAACTTAACTTTCTCTTCTCCCTAAACTCTGAATCAACCCCATCAGCAGATTGCCTCATGGCCATTTTGGAAGTAGGTAGGGGCATAAATCCTTAGTAAATAGAGTCCATCAGCTTGTGTTTGCCTTGGCAGGTGATGAATTACAGGACTTCAACTTCCAGCCAGTGAGAGTTGTTAACAGGCAATGACTCCACCAAAGGAGAGGGTGCAGAATGTCTTTCCCTGGGGGGTCTTTCAAAATGAAATGAAGCTGCTTCAGATGATTGAGGGGGACAGATTAGGTGACTTTTCAAAATTACTTCCAGTGTTGTTTCCACTATTCATCTTTCCCAACTCTGCCCTCTGGCTCCAGGAACATGAGTGTGGGTGTGGTGTGATGGGCCACACCCATCCTCCCCACTCTGTGTCTCTGTTGCCTGATTTACTGTTAGGGTAAATCCATCAAAAGTTATCTGAAATGTTCTTTGGAGTACATGGTCAAATCTAGGATCCTGATGTCCTTTTATGTCTGTCCCTGAGAGATGCTGCTGCATCCATTTTCACATGTGATTCTGTCTTATATTTGCAGATTTGCTGAATTTGTTAGCTTGTGTTCATTGCTCCACATCTTGAGTCTATGAGAGAACTTCCCTGGGATGCTGAAAGTCTCCAAAGAAATGATTAATCTTTAGAAGTCTTTGCTGGATGGAGCCCAAAGGTATGTTCCTGGAAAGACTTCCGAGTGTAAAACCCAAAGAGTGTAAGCTCACCCTCTTCCTCAGCACAGGCGCACAGTGTCCATTAGCAATGGTGCGCATTAGCATGGTGTATGCAACTCGAGCAATTCAGCTGCTCCACCAGCATGCCCCACCAGAGGGAAACTCCCCAAACCAGATCATGTCTTTAGAGGTACGTGGGGAGTACAGTTGCCTTCCAAAGACTGAGCCCCACTGCATAATAAAGTTGGGGGGAAGCTCCAGAAACAAGGGTGAGAGTCTGGTCTCTGTACCCAGACAGACCCAAGTGTCTTCCAAACCCCAGTGTCACTCTCTCGCGTCACCCACCTTTACTGAACCCCAAGTTCTTCTGTGGAATGGAGCTAAATATAAGACAGTCGATAGGGCTGAATGAGTGAGCATAGTGTGTTTAACCAGTGTCCAGTGTATGTTCAACGGTCCCTGAATTTGCTGGGCTGTTTTGTTTAAGACATACCTCAGAAAGCTGGAGAACAGATATCTCCTCTGAGAGTGTCATTAGGAGAAGAAATCCTATAGTCTCTTTCTTACTGTGGCTTCTATTTCTGGATTTTGTTATAGTCAACTGCAGACCAAAAATACTAAATAGAGAAAATTCCAGAAATAAGCAATTCATGCGCTTTAAATAGCATGTTATTCTGAATGACGTGATGAAATCCTGAGCCATCCTGCTTCTTCCCATCCTGGGTGTGGATCGTCCTTTTGCCAATGTATCCATACTGGATATACTACCTGCCCATTAGTCACCCAGGCCCCACTAGAAGCCATCTCTATTTTAAGACCGACTGTTGAATTATCACGATCCTTGTGTTCCAGTCACCCCACTTTAACTAAAATGATCACAAGTGTGAGAGTGTTGACTCTAGGAAACCAGACAGGCTAGAGGGAGGCTGTAAAGAGTTTGATTTCCATGAATGTTCAGTAAGATATTTGAGGAAGGAGGTACAGATTCATCTAACTTTTACTAAAGAATACTGTTATAATTTTACCACTTTAGTGTTTATTCTTTTAAATGAACTTTGAAGTTAACATACAGAGTAATGGATTTCAACATGGCCTCTTCACACATAAGTGCCATTACACTTTGTTCCTCTCACCTCTCCCACACACCGTCCTCCCCTGTGCTCTTCCCCCTTCCAGGTGGCCCCCTTTCTTCCCTGAGTCCTCCTCGCTTTCTTATTATACGTATTCTGGTTGTCCTAGTTCACTGTAATTACGCCATCAACCTTTTAACGTCCTAGCACACACATTAAGCTCCATCAGTGTGTGTCAGTGCAGGGACGGGGAAGTACCAGCTCTGGTACCATCTGCAGTTTCAGGCCTGCTCTGGGGGGTCTGGGAATACATCTCCTGCTTTGAGGGGTCTAGGGTCCACAACGGAGGAACGAGACTATCCACCATTCTCTGTACTCTTCTCCCTCCGCTGATCTCTCCATGTGATGACCCTAGCTCTGCTTTCCTTAAGTCATTCCTAACCCTGTCTCAGACTCTCACTATCTGTTCCTCACCTCCCTACAATGCAGCCTATTCCACATTCCCGAAGCCATATTTTGTTTCATTTGGGTAGGGGTAGGGGGTACGAGCATGTGTGCATGCAGGTGTGTATGCACACAGGCATGTGGAAGCCCAGGGTAGATCTTGGGTGTCTTCCTTGATTGCTTTCTACCTTATTTTTCAAGACAAGTTGAATTTCTCACTGAACTTTGCACTCACCGATGGACTAAGATGACAGGTCAGTGACACTCAAGGATCTGCCTGTCCCCACTCTCCAGCACTATGGTTGTCTTAGTTAGGGTTTCCACCACTTTGACAAAATGCCATGGCCAAAAAGCAAGTTGGGAAGGAAAGGGATCTTTTGGGTTACACTTCCATATCGTAGTCCATCATTGGAGGAAGTCAGGACAGGAACTCCAGCAGGGCAGGAACCTGGAGGCAGGAGCTGATGCAGAGGCCACAGGGGGAGGGAGGGGGGCGCTACTTACTGGCTTAGTCCCTATGGCTTGCTCAGCCTACTTTCTTACAGCGACCAGGACCACCATCCCAGGGATGGCACAACCCACAATGGGCTGGGCCCTCCTACCATGAATCACTAATTAAGAAAGTGCTTTTATAGCCAGATCTTACAGAGGCATTTTCTCAATTGAAGTTCCTTCCTTTCAGATAACTCTAGCTTGTGTCGTTAGCATAAAACTAGCTATGACCGTGGTTATAGACAAGCATCACACTGGGCTTTTGTGCATGCTCTGGGGATCTGAACTCAGGTCTCATGCTTGCGTGGCAAGCACTTTACCAACCGAGCCATTGTCCCTGCCCTGCTGTGGTTGTTTCCAACCCATGTAGGCATCTGTCTTCATTTTGAAGGATTGTGGAGCACCTTAGCTTGGTTGAAGGAAAGTGATTTTCTCCCACTTATATTTGATGATGATGATGATGATGATGATGATGATGATAACCCCCCTGAATTTAAGGAGGAAATCTATGGAGGAATCTCAAAGGATGACAGAAGAAGCAAGAGAGAGTAAAAGGCTAGGTTTTCTCCTTCTGAGGGAACGTGGGTGTTTAAGATGCAGAGGGGGTAACTGCTCAGGACACTCACCCTGATGGAGAAGGGAGATGAATGACATCCATTTCCATGTTCCTAAGACTGTGGTCTCATCCCATCATGTGTGAGTGTGGACTTTGCAGGAACTCTGAGCATAACTGAGCACCCTACTCAGAAGGGGCTCACAGCCAGGCAGGGATATAGAAGAGCTACATGTAGTGAGGGTCTTAAGCTCAGCTTGGTTACCACCCCCGAGCCTAGGTGGCTTTCCAAAGTCACCCTGCATCTATGAAAAAGGACATAGCATTAGAAGATCTGAATTCAAAATGAGGTTGGTGTAGTGAACAGCATCCCAAGTATTACATGAGGCCATGAAAGCCTTGCATCACTCTGGCTTTGATCTGCTATCTTAAAGGCGGCATCAGGTAGGTACAGCCAGCGTGGCTTTCGGCTGTGCTAAGAGTCTTCCCTGTCAGCTTAGCCTGTGTGCTCGCTCAGATACACTTTAGACAAGAGGAGACAGAGTTCACGAAAGAATGCATCCCACACACCAAGATGTCTGTGGGGGTCATTTTACCAACTTCTCAGGGTTGGGGAGGGGAAGACTCAAACAGTTGACTTGAATTTCATCAATTCACAAGCAACAGAGTCAGAGTTTAATGCTGGATCCACCTCATCCCACCATATCTATTTTTCCTGTAAATTCACACAAACCTTCCCTATTTTAGGGTTTTCTATTAAAATCAAATCCTAATTTATTCTTATGGACAAATTACACTATCCTAAATTAGTGCTTAATGGAGATCTCTCCTCCCACAAAACATTTTCAGTAGAATATATGATTTAGTATATGAAATGGTAGCTACGTGAACAAGTCCACAATGTAAATACACATTGAACCATAACACAGTACCCCTCTACATACAATTATTGTTAATTAAAAATAAAATTAAGGGGATTGGAGAGATGGTTTACAGTGGTTTACAGCACTTGTTGCTCTTGCAGAGGGCCTGGGTTTCATTCCCAGCACCCACATGGAACTCCATCCAGTTCTAGAGTATCTACTGTCCTCTTCTGTCCTCTTTGGACAACACACACATACATGGTGCACATACATGCATACATGCAAGAAAGCATTCATTATATAGAGATAGAGATAGAGGGATAGATAGATAGATAGATAGATAGATAGATAGATAGATAGATAGATAGATGAAAAATTGAATTAAATTAAGAATCATTTTTATAGAAAAAGAGTCATATATACACCAACTCAATCACTAATCCATTGCTTCAAAACCTCTGCCTCTTTCTATCTGAGGCTTTATTTCCTGAGCATGTTCAAAGACAAATGAGCATTATGTCAGACATACTAGTCAGATATAATTCTTCTGCTAATCCCTTTAAGATTATGATAGATCAGCCGGGCGGTGGTGGCGCATGCCTTTAATCCCAGCACTCGGGAGGCAGAGCCAGGCGGATCTCTGTGAGTTCGAGGCCAGCCTGGACTACCAAGTGAGTTCCAGGAAAGGCACAAAGCTACACAGAGAAACCCTGTCTCGAAAAACCAAAAAAAAAAAAAAAAAAAGATTATGATAGATCAGTTCTCCGCTTGGCATAGGCCCAGAGTAGCTGAAGACTGTCCACTGAGGCAGAGACAAAGGCCAAATCATAATGGCTGACTGTGCAGTCAAACAGGAACTCTGTATGCCAAGGGAAAGACCAAAGAAGAGAAAGAAAACAAACAAATTCAGCAAGAGAGGAAAGCTGTCCATCTGCTTTGTGAATTCCTCACTGAGTATCTGAGGTGGATTTCATCATCTTAAACGTCAACGTAACCAACCGTGTAAAATTTCTCACAAAACTTAAGATCTGTTAATGGAATGTGTAGGTGACTATTGTTTTGAACTGGCCTTGTGCATGAGACCCTACCAGACCAGACCAAACTAGAATGGAATCATTCAAGTCAAGTACTACCTAAACTGAATGTCGAGATGAGTCTGATAAGAACAAAACAAACATCAGCACAGACAAAGAGTGAGGAGACTCATAGCAACCAAATCCAAAAGGGTCCAGCTGATAAGGAAGCAGGTGATAAGGAAGGTCCCTGTTTAAGTCCTCAGTCCTGGCTATAACACCGAACTCCTCTGCCGGGCTTCTCAGAGCACTTTTGGTGTTGCCCTGTTCCATAGCTTCAAGTAAAAGCCAATTATGAATGTACCATAACTGGATCTTTTCTTTGAAAAAGAAAAGCAGAGGAAGCAATTCCCACCCATGTGCCCTCACCCCAAGTCACCCTGAACTCTCCACACTGCCAAGTGAAGGTCTGAACAGGAAGAAAAACAAAACTGATTAACAAGAAAGAAGAGTCCCTTCTCACTGCCCAACTGCCCTAGGAGGTCAACCCCAGAGGTCTGAGGTGGACTCCTCATAAATGCTTTCTCTCTGCAAATGAATCAGGCAAGACATAGGGAATAGCTTAGCAGCCTGGGACTCCACTTGGTTTGGACTACGCACACAACCATTTTCCAGTTGTGCACTAAGACCCTTACTTGCACAGACACCCTTCTTTGAACAATATATCTAGCACCTTATGACCCCCATCTGCATTGAGCTGCACATATACCTGCTTTAAACAATGAAAACAGTTACCCCCTGTTTTAGTTAGCTTCTTTATTTCTATGACAAAACACCACAACCAAAAGCAAGCTGGGGAGGAAAGGGTTCATAGGGCTTAGGAATCTCCATCACAGTTGATCATTGAGGGAAATCGGGTCAGGAACTCAAGCAGGAGCAGAGGCAGGAACCAAGGAAGAATGCTGCCTACTGACTTGCTCCCCATAGCTTGCTCAGCTAGCTTTTTCATAGAGCCCAGGACCACCAGTCCAGTGGTAGTACTGCCCACAGTGGGATAGGCCTTCCCATATCAATCAAGAAAATGTCCGACAGACATGTCCACAGACCAGTTTAATGGAAGGAATTCCTTAACTGAAGTTCCCTCTTCCCAAGTGACTTGAGGTGTGTCAAGCTTACAAAAATCAGCCAGTCCACTGCCCTTTGCAACCCTTTGATAATGCACTTCTTCTATTCAAATTTATCCTGAAATCAATCCCCTAACTCCGGGCAATGAGTGGATCCAGTATAGGCTGGTTTGGAGTGCATGCTCAATATGGCAAACTGTGTTCTTTGGGTGATACTTTAGGGAAAATCCTTCATTTATTATCTTGTACCTATGTATAATTGAACATGTGTATGATTAAAATCAGATGCATTATGATAAGGGACATGAGCAGTAGAGAAATGACCATATAACTTAAATCTGTCCAGTGAAATAGGGAACCATCCAAACTCTGCCCTTTAACAGCCAAACTCCTCCTTATCTTGAATCCAATAAAAGGAACCCCCCCCACCCCCACCCCCGCAAATAATCAGGGTATTTCACCTGCGCAGTCTGCTGTCACTCTCGGTAGTATATCTGACCGTCCTATCACTTTGCCTTGAATAAAGCTCTCTAGTTAGGTTTGCAAGTCTGTGTGAGTCTTTAATTCCATGAATAAGAGGCCAAGAACCTGGAAACACCTTCCCAGACGCCAACCATCAATAGCACAAAGACTTCCAAATGGGCCCCTTTCTCACATTTCTCATTTGACCTTCCCAATGCCATCTGGGGCCATCAGGAGACAGGGGGTTTCAGAGACAGGGATAAGTTGCCACCGGAAGTTGGTTGGTTCCTTGACAGTTTCTTCTGCTGTTCTTAGTCCCATGAAGGAGTCTGCAGACCGGAGCACTGCTGCAAAAATAAAGCAAAGCCTCAACTCTGAACGCCAGTGGGAGCTCCATTCCGTGTGTGTTTGGGGGAGTGTTCCTGTGCATGTGTGCACGCTTATGTGTGCATGTGTCTACACATATGTGTGTTCCTGTGTGTGTTGTGTACATGTGTTTATGTGTGCAGTGTGCGTGTGCACACATGCGTGGGTGTGTATGTGTGTGTGTGCATGCGTGCGTGCTCTGTGTGTGTGTGTGTGTGTGTGTGTGTGTGTGTGTGTGTGTGTGTGCGCGAGTGCCAGAGGTCTATGTTGTATGGTATCTTCCTCAGTTGCTTTCAACTGTGTTTTCTGAGACAAGGTCTCTCCCTGAACCTGAAGATTACTGATTTGGTAGAATGCCTGGCAATAAGTACCAGAGATCCTCCTGTCTCTGTCTCTCCAATGCTGAGGTTACCACTGTGCGTGACTATTTTTTTTTTTTTTAAAGATTTATTTATTTATCATGTATACAGTGAGTGTTCAGCCTGCAGGCCAGAAGAGGGCACCAGATCTCATTGTAGATGGCTGTGAGCCACCATGTGGTTGCTGGGAATTGAACTCAGGACCTCTGGAAGAACAGCCAGTGCTCTTAACCTCTGAGCCATCTCTCCAGCCCCGCGTGACTATTTTTTAATGTGGGTTCTTGTGGGATTCAGTTCCTTACTTGCATGACAATTGACCTATCTCCCCAGCCATTTCTGAAGCCAGCCCTAAATGTTTTCTCCATGACCTAACCCTTGAAATGCCTCTGAAAGGACAGCTTCTGTGGCTGGTCCGTCCCAGGTCACTGTTGTCCCTACAATTACACAGAAAATGAAAACTGTGGCCCCTCCTATAAGGGTTAAACACATCACGACCTCATTTCCAGAACGGCAATTCTCACATGTGCTTCAGCTTTGCAAATCTCCTGCAAAAAATGTTCTCATGGGGCCTCTAGCCAAGGACTATGCCTGCCTCCTCCAGGTCCCCATATTGCTGTCTGGCATACTACTCATTACGTATTAATGAGAAAAGTAAAAAATGATGCCGATACCAGCCAATCAGGAAGCTAGAGAGGGAAACTTTCCAGTTCTCTTGATATGCTGGCAAGTTATAAGTTGAAGACAATCATCGAAAACTTGGGTTGGAAAAGGCATTACCAGCCATGTGTGTAGCCATTAAGAATCTTAACCAGATGGAAGGTAGAGAAAACACAGCAGCAAAGCACCTCTTCTCCCCTCTCAGCTACTCTGAACAACAAAGCACAAAGCCAAGTGACGTATATAGTTAGCAGACAAACAGGGCCAGAGGCTCCGGGTACCTGTAATTATCGGCCATGGGAATTGGCCCAGAGTTCTGGAGTCCCTGTGATGAGACCATTACTTTCTACACTTACCCAATTCTGCATGAAGATTTTGCTCTATTGTCTGCTCGTGACTTTCTAGGGGTCCTTGCCATGCCGAAGGCAAGGAGCTTAGAGATGTAAAATTTGGACACTGACAGGAGATTGCTGAAGGACTCCAGAACTCCCTCCACATGCAAACCCAGCTCCTGCCACGCCCGTTTTCTTCCTGTTGTAACGTTGTGTCTCAGTTTTTAACTCTAACAATGAGAGAGAACATGCTCATACCCCAGGATTGTGGAAAGGCTAAGAACGTAGAGGTTGAAAACATGCTGCAGGGGCTAGGAAGATGGCTCAGTTGTTAAAATTCAATCTCTCGAACCCAGGTTTAAAAAATCTGGGCAAGGTGACACACACTTGTAATCCCAGCAGTGAGAAAATGGAGACTGGTGGGTCCCTGGTGCTCACCTAGTCTACTTGATGAGTTACACACCAGTGAGAGACAACCCCTCCACCCCGACCCCACCCCCATCTCGAAAAAACAGGGTGAACAAAACATAAAGAATGAGAGCTGAGGTTGTCCTCTGCCCTCCAGGTGTATACCCGCCCACCCACACACATGCATATACACCCGCATACACAGGTGTATCCCATAAGCATGCGTGAGTGCATACACACGAGAGAGAGAGAGAGAGAGAGAGAGAGAGAGAGAGAGAGAGAGAGAGAGAGAGAGAGAATATGCTGAAGATATAAACCACACATGCAATCTCTAAGTCTTTCCTATTTGAAAAAAAGTAAATTTGCTTTGCTAATATTTGCATATACTATCAGTGTTCAGGAAGTGATGAGGATACTGAACAGAACATATGAATTTTCTAACCTTAAGGAGTTTGCATTCACACCAGAAGACACAGAAAGGAGCGTAATAATTCAATAATATAATGATTTTAGATACTGGAAACAACTCTTTAAAAAATAACAAAGTAGGCAGGCAGGCAGAAGACAGCCAGAGGTCCACCTGCTTCCTGGGCTGGGCGCCTGTACAATGAGCAAGTATGCGGTCGAGAGAGGGGAGAGAAAGAGAGGCCGGGCCGTTTGTGCGCTATGAAGAGAGGCAGAACTGGAGACGCTAGGGTGGTGAAGAACAGCCTGATGCTGATGTGAAAGACCTGTACTGCCACCCAAGGCCATGGTGATGCCCAGGCTCGGGCTGCCACCCAGGGCCATGTCTGAGTCCATGGCCCTACCACAGCTGGCGTCTGTGTTGATGTCCATGGCCCAAGTTACCACCAAAGGTCATGGGGATGTCGGTAGTCTGGGCTGATGTCTGAAGTCATGTTGGTGTCCTAGGGCTGTACTGAGCTGGCCCTGCCCCTCTCTGGCCATCGCATGCAGGAGAGCAGGCCCTGCCCCTCACCTGAGCAGGGTGAGAGAGATGACCCCAATGGTTTTTTATCACGAGAGAGCTGGTGGGCTGACCAACTCAGCTACCACCCAGGCCCAGACCCAGGGCTTTGAGTTGCTCCACCCTAATATCTACCCCACCTATGAGCTGCTGGAGCATGTGAAGGGGCTTGTCCTGCAGAACCACGGCAGAGGATCTCCATGACTTGAGGCACCAGCAGGAGAGGAGTTTCTGTGAGGGTCCAGTATTGATGGTGTAGCAGAAGCCAGAGGCCTTGAACCAGACCAATGAGTCATTGCATTGAACGTTTGCAAGCAAAGCTGTGTGGGCAAAAGGGTGTACCGTGTGACACATCGCAGCTCCCAATGCCAGATATGTGATGGAGAGGTGGGAAAGAGGTGGGAGCAGAATGGTGCAGGCACAGAGGAACTGGAGACGCGACAGCTGTGACCGGCGTGAGAAGGCTGCATTGAGAGAGGAGCAGGTCATGCCCAGAGGGATCAGTGAGACTTTCTTATTTTTAATTTTCTTTGGGGGGACATAACACGGGTAGAAGGCAGATAGGAAGGACTGGGAAAAAAAGTGAGATTGGGGTGCATGGATATGAAATTCCCAAAGCATCAGTAAAAAAGTATGTTAAAAAACAAAGTAAGGGGTGGGAAGTAAGGAGTGGAGAAAGCCCTGAGAAGTCTTGAGTGCGTGTGTACTGTTGGCATGGTTACTGCCACGTCAAGAATTCCAATGCCTCGGCTCCACCAGAGGGGCAAACAGAGTGGCAGAGCCTTACTTGGATAAGGCCCAAGACGGCAAAGCTTTCCTTGGGAGGCTGAGAGAGAGCCAGTGGCCAGTCTGTATGAGAATTAGTGGATTCAGCTTCTTCCTGGATGTTTACAGCCTGGGATGCTCACGGACAGACACCTCCTACTGAGCATCCTCCTAGGGAGACTGGCTAACCCCTCCCTCCCCTGTGCTTTGCAAAACAACAACAACAACAACAAACCAGAAAACCAAAAAACCAACCCCCTTCCCCACCCCCACCCCCGCCAAAAAACAACAACAACTACACAGGGCAGTTCCGGGGTGCTGGAGGTGGCAGGGGCTTTCATCAGAGGTGGCAGAGGCCCCACTGGATCCCAGCTTTCCTGTGTGTTTGTCCTTCCTTCTTCCCCTCACAGCCTCCAGTCAGGGTTCCAGCACCCCAGCTGTGTGAGACGCAGTAGTGGGAGAGCCATGGAGCGAGGAGGAGGAGGAGGAGGAGGAGGAGGAGGAGGAGGAGGAGGAGGAGGAGGAGGAGGAGGTTCCAGGCAGGGTGGCCAGGCACAGTTCCTCTGACAGAGGGAGATAGAATGTCCTCAGTGGTAAAGTGACTGCCAACCACACAGGGAGCCCTGTGCACAAAACCACAAGAACGACAAGCAGCCTGGCGTTTGAGCAGCATCTGAAAGAAGGGAGGAAAGTAGGGATGTAGATATCTTAGGAAGGAACACTCCAAGCTGAGGGAAGTGTGAAAAGCAGAGGCTCATCTGTCCTGCAGTCCCACAGCGAGAAAAAGGACAAAGATCTGCCCCCTTAGGTAGGGGTTCAGAGAGGTCTGGTCCCATGGTCTCCACAGCACCAGAGTGAAGACGTGACATGTATGGTTCCCATCTCCTCTACTCTATCAGCAATTCAGCCTCAATGTCAACATCCCCATGCCTCCGATTCTTGGGTTGGAATCCCAGTTCTGGAGGTGATGGTATTAAGTGGTGAAAGGAGGGACTGGAGAGATGGAGAAGTAGTTAAGAGCATATACTGCTCTTGCACAAGATCCCAGTTTGGTTCCCAGCACCCCTGTTGTGTGACTCACAACTGCTTGAAACACCAGCTCTAGAGTACCCAAGACCCTCTTCTGGACTCCTTGGGTACCAGCACTCAGGACACATATCCCTACACAGACACAGATATACACATAATTAAATATCTTGAAAAGAGCTGAGAGGTGAGGTCTGAGCTCTCAAGAATGAGTGTATGATAAAAGAGTCTAGAAGGGGCTGGAGAGATGGATCAGCTTTGTTCTAGTTTGGCTTCTGTGGCTGTGGTAATACCAAGGTCAAAAGCACCCTGGGGAGGAAAGGCTTACTCGGCTTACATGTCCACATCACAGTCTGTCATTGAGGAAAAGGACAGGAACTCAAGCAGAAGCCAAAACAGAAACCACGAAGAATGCTGCTTAATGGTCCCGTCAACCCTGGCTTGTGTTTAGCATCTTTCTTATATAGGCTAGGACCACCTGTCTAGGGATGAGAGGGTCCACAGTGGGCTAAGCCTTCCTAGACCAAACATCAATCAAGACTATGCCCCAGACATCCCACAGGCCAATTTGATCTAGGCAATTCCTCATTTGAGGTTCCATCTTCCTCTAGTTTATATCAGATTAGCAATAAAAACTAACCTGCACACTGCTGTTGCAGAAGACTAAAATATGGTTTCTAGTATCCATGCTGTGTGGCTCACAACCACCTGTACCTCTAGTCTCAGAAGAGCCAGGGCTGTCTTCTGGCCTCTTCAGGCATGTGTGCATAAATAAATAAAAATAAAATGAACCGTTTCAAAATGGCAGAGGCTAGAGGGGCACCCTTGCCCCTTGCTCCGGGTGAAAACACCTATTCTGAGGATGCAGGCTCCTACAAGACACCTACTCTACCAGCACCTTGCTCTTCAGTTCCCGGCCTCTGGAACAGAGAGTGGTGCCTTTGTGTTGTTCACAAGCCCTTCAGACTACAGCACATTTCCATCACAGCCCAAACTGACCAAGTCAGCCATCGGGAAACCTGACACTGGGTTAAGAGCTTTGCTGTAACAGCCTTCCAAGCTTTGCTCTCATCTGTAAAGATCTCCTCCTCCTCTCCCCCCTCCTCCTCTTTTCAAAGAAGGTTGAACCCTGTGTTCTTCAGAAAACATCAAGCAATGCCATTCTCCATCTGTCCCACGCCTGGGAGTGGGCAGCAGACAAAACAAAAGCCAGGTCCCTGCTCTCTACACGAAGAGTGCCCATTACCTTCTCACTAAATATTATTTCTTTCAAAGGCTTTTGCTAAATTACCAGCCACTTTACAGCCTAAACATGCCCTGTTGTAGTGTGTGTATTATACTTAGCCATAAAATGTTTTGAGGTTTCTTGGTTTGGGAATAGGCATAAAATTACAGTCTATTATTATCATAAATTTCCTTTCATCACTCTTTGTTATATTTCTTAGCTCCAACTGAAATAACTCTTAGTCTACTGACTGTTTGCAGCCTTCAGATACAAGGAGAGGTCCCCGAGTTCCACCCCATCATCTTTTGCTGAGCTCTACCTATTCAGCTCTTTTAATCTCTCTCCATAAATCAAGTTGTCTTTCTCCATCACTCTTGCTGCTTCCCCCCGAACACTCAGCCCATTTGTCTGTACCTGGCTGGTAATTAGGAGCGCTGAGCTGAGCGCAGCCTTCCAGGTGGAGTCTCGGCAGAGTCATCGAGTGTTGCTGAGAAGATCCATTTCTGTTTCCTCCTGGGCCCCACATTTCACTCCAGACAGAGCCAAACTGCAGACAGCACGGAGGAGAGAACAACAGAGATTACTGAGGCCCAGCAAATGGGTCTGGGAGGAGGAGACAAAGCCAGGCTGTACCTTATTTAGACACCAGAATAGTTGGAGGAAAACATGGTGTACAGAGGGAAGGGATTAATTCTCTCCTCCATCTTCAGTGACAAGCAGTGTACGCAAACCATAATTTTATCTATCTCGTGTAATGGTGTCGATTATGTACCTAAGTGATCAAGTATCATCCCCTCTAACAAGCTGGTCTAAGGGCACACATACCAAATGCCACAGAGGAGGCATTGTCTGTTCAGTGTTACATGTGTGGGGCTCAGCTTCCCGGGGTTGCTCTCCTCCTGGAAGTAACTTGGAGCCTCCTTCACAGCGAAATAATAGGGTTGGCAAGATGGCTCAGCAGGTTAGGGCATTTGCAGCTAGGCTTGACGGCCTGAGTTCAATTCCCAGAACCCACATGGGACACGATCTGACTCCCACAGGTTACCCTTTGACTTCAACATGAAAGACATGGCACTAGTGTGTGCATGCACATAAACACTCACACACACACTCAAAAAAAAAAATTCAACCAACCAGTTAATAGTCAAAGTGGAGCTTCTCATCATGCTGAAGTCACAACCAACAACTTGTTCGTTCTCTCTCTCTCTCTCTCTCTCTCTCTCTCTCTCTCTCTCTCTCTGTGTGTGTGTGTGTGTGTGTGTGTGTGTGTGTGTGTGTATGTGTATGTGTGTATTGTTTTTGAGACAGTCTTGCTATGTAGTACAGTTGGTCTTGAGCTCAGCCTTTTGAGTGCCAAGCTCTCAAACTGCTCTTTCTTACTTGCATTTCCTCCCTTCCACACGTACCCCCCAACCCACACTCTTGTCACAGAAGGGGGCACTTTCCTAGCTCCTCACCCACAGAGAGCTGAAATTAATTCATTTTCTCATTAGCTGTTTTAAGAAAGGAGAAAACTACACCAAGCAGACAGCATGAATGAGTTCAAATCAGTCTCAACTCTCTGGAGATTTTGCCAGCTCAGTGTTCACCTGCCTTAGTTACTTTTCTATCGCTGTGATGAGACACCCTGACCAAGGCAACTTACAGAAGAAAGTGTTTAATGGGAGCTTACAGTTTCAAAGTGTGAGTCCATGACCACCCTGGTGGGGAGCATGGCAGCAGCCAGGCAGGCAGGGTGCTGGAGCAGTAGCTGAGAGCTTACATGTGATCTACAAGCAAGAGACAGAAAAAGACTAACTAGGCCTGGCATGAACTTTTGAAACCTCAAAGCCCATCCCTAGTGTCACACCTCCTCCAACCAGGCCACACCTCTTAAACCTTCCCAAAGAGTTCCACCAACTGGTGATGAAGCATTCAAATATATGAGCCTAGAGAAACCATTCTCATTCAAGCTACCACACTGCCCTTATTAAACGCCCACTCCAGCCTTATCTACAACATCTTGTTGTGGTGTAGGCAGTGATAGACATTCAGGAGAAAGCCCCAAACAGTGCATTGGCATGCTTCTGAACCCAAAATCCCTGGGCCTGTCACCTGGTGCTCCTATTAGCTATGTGATTTGGTAGATTACTTAACCACCCATGCCTCTGTTTTGTCAAGGATAGGTAAGAGGATATGCTCAAACTCCTGAGTAAGAGCAGGCATTTCAAGGGTTTCTCCCTTGAAAGGCAAAGTCACACCAGCAACAGACTCTGGTAGACTTTGCAATTTCACAGGTTCATGGAATTCCTATAATCATCCCTCCATAGAGAACATCAGCATATGGGGAAAATTCAAAGAATACTGTTAGTCTAATCCATTAGCAAGACAGCATAGAAGTTCATAACCCAGCTTTGATCTGCAATTTGGAGGAAAAAAATTTCCAAATACTTATGGGATCATTTCTCCCCCTTGATGTGATATTGGAGTTTAACTCCCATTAACCATAACAGGCATAATGAGTCGGCAGCCAGGGGCAACGTACCCTCTAGTGCCTAATGAACACAAAATAAAACATTTCCTTTTATCTTCAACATCTACCAGAGTGATTTGAATAATGATATTCATATTCGTGATGCATAAGACCCTTCCATCAGCTCAGTATTGTCACTCAGGCTCCTATGGAATGCCAATAAGTGTGGGGTTCTTTCTGTGCCGATGTGGCCATGTGAACGATACTGCTGCAGATGAAGGCCTAGCAGCCAGGTCACTGAGACACACGGAAGGTGAAGGACATGTTCCAGTCTTGTCATTTTACCCTACAACTTGTTCCTCAAGCCCATGGTACTGGGTGGCCTGAAGTCATAAACTCGAAATAGGGCACACGTCACCTCTAGCAGAGCAGGGATGCTGCAACCTAAATGGATGACAGTGGGGCTGTGGTAATACTGAAGGCCATTTGCTCAGACTCGAGGTCCTGCTAGGGGCCTTGAGATATTTTGGGTCCTCGCTGGGACTCACAGATATTTTGAGGAGTTAGTAAAGGAGAAGAGAGCTTTGTGCAAGGTTCAAGCTATACTGTAGTCCCAAACAAAGGATGAGAAAAATCTCAGCAGTCATGTGCATCGCTTCTCTCATTGATAAGATAAAGTACCCGGTGAGAAGCACTTAAGTGTTTGGGAGATGGCTCTTGTCATGTAATTGTAAGAACTGGAGTTCACATCCCCAGCATCTGCAGAAAAGCCAGGCAGGCATGGCTGCCCGCCTGTAAACTCGGTGTTTGGAAGACAGAAACAGAGTCACTGGAGCAAGCCGCTAACTAAACTAGCCTAGTTGGTAAGCTCTGGGTTCAGCAAGAGAAAGTGAAAAGTGTTTTTGAAGAGACTGACATCATCCTCTAGCCTCCACACTCATACACATGCACACACACACACATGCACACATACATGTGCCCACTACACACACATGGAAAAGCAACAACTTATGGGAGGGAGCGTTTGTTTTGGCTTCAGTTTAAGAGTGGACGCAGTCCATCACCCTGGAGAAGTCATGAAGCAGGTGTGTAAGGTGACTAGTGACATTGCATCTGCAGCCAAGAGCATTGTGGACAGGAAGTAGACCTTACAAATATCAAAGCCCCCACCCCCCCCCACCCCCGACTCATTTCCTCTTTCAAAGCATTTAAAGATTCTTCAACCCTGCAAAACAGCTCCACCGAGTAGAGGCCAAGTTTTCAAGTGCACAAGCCTGTGAGGGGGCATTCCACATACAAACCACATGTCACATTCCACATAAAGACCACAGCAGCAAAGCTCTCTCTCTCCCTCATAGTCTCTGTGAGATGCTTGAGCCATAAGTCTTGTGTCTTCCAAACCTTTCTATTCCCACCTCTGAGCAGAGTCTGGTACTTAAGAGAGTGAGCAGGTGTGAGGCACTCACCATGCTCTTGTGAAACACTTTCTGTTGTATCATCTCATGCATCCCTTGCTACAAATCTGGGAGGGAGGTGGGGTACTATACTCCATCACAAATAAGGAAACTGCAGGGCGTGATCACAAATGCACACTCCTACACACACACCACACACACACACACACACACACACACACACACACACACACACCTGTGATCCCAGCAATTCAAGGTGGAGGCAGGAGGATCAGGAGTTCCAGGTCTTGTTCTGCTACCTTGTGAATTTGAGGCTAGCCTGGGCTACAAGAGAGTCTGCCTAAAGCAAAACAAGAAAACAAAAATAATAACAAAGAACGTAGATTTCGTTTCAAGAATTCTAAAACTTGACCCAATGTCTCCGAGTAAATGTCAGAGCTGAGATGTGAACCCAGCTCTAACTGACACCATAGTTTATGACCTGATGTCTGATGACAGGTTTGCTTAAGAACACTGGCATGGGGGAGGGTGGCTTGGGCAAAGGGTGTGTGACTTTTACACATATCTGTGAACCTTCCACAGCCCACGAGTGTGTGCCCCAAGGACCTAAGATGCTGGACCCTTAAGGTCGTCAGTGATTAATCTGGGACAGTGGCTATAAGTTCTTTGTCTCACTGAAATGAAATGAAAGTTGTGGATCCTTGTGGGAATTATTCAGAGTGGAAGCAGGCTTTATTAAGAGTTACTACAGAAAAGCGAGAATTTGGAAAAAAATAAAGGGAGAGAAAACTCCCGAGAGTGGGAGGTGTTTCCAAGAGAGGAAAAATTAATTTCCTTTGTCTGAGGATTTTATAAAGAGCAACAGCAGAAACCAGGCAAAGGCTGAGTGATCGCTGTGGAGGTCAGTTAATTCTCTGGGCTGTCCAGGGTGTAGCCCAGTCAAGGAGCTGATCCTGCACTGTCCATGTTCTGCCCACACATTTGGGAGGCGTTGTAGCCTCCCTCTGCCCTCCTCTGCCTCCTGCCTGACAGCCAGCCTTGACGCGGCTGCTAGTCACTTGGCCAGGGTGACGACCCTTGATTGTGTAGTTACCTCAGGAGCTGGGAATCACCCCGAGCGCTCTTCACTCTCACGTTTACAGGAGGCCCTTTGTAGCTTTACCATGAGAAAGTTAAGTCTACAGAGCTTCAGGTTGGGTGGCGGTGTTGTGTTGTGGTTTTGTTGCTGTTGTTGCTAGCTCCTTGTCTATGGGGCGGTCTGTGAGCTCATCCCTGAAGCAGATGCAGGCTCGGTAGAAGCCATTTTTATTTACAGTTCAATCTGTCACTGTTAGCTTCATTAGCAAGGGCATATGACAACAGTGCCTTGAACATGCTCCTTCAAGGCTTCTAAGGGGACCAATGATCCGCTAGCTATCATTGACCTCGACACTCTTCCTCCTCCTCCAATCTAACTTGGTTATCTCATGACCAACTACTAACTCCTTCGTTTATCGAGCTAGCGTTCTGGGCCTCACTGTTTTAACTCAAGCATTCCCTTCTAGCTCTCACACCTACTTCACTGTGTGAACAACTTTTCACCATGGGGCTCCTTTCCTTTCTTACCTACAGGCAAGATTGGATGACTGCTTCTTAACAGTGTTATTTAGGAGACTTCTAAGAAAAGGTGTCCACAGTAAGGAGAATCAATTTAAAAATAATGAAATGTCGGGAGACAAGCAATGGTAGGAAGCAATTCCCAACCCTAGACCCAAAGGGAGAAAAACCAAAAGGAAAAAGCATGAAACTGTCATGAATGTATCAGCCTTCTATTGGGAATTATGTCTGGAGGTGGAGAGATGGCAGCCATTGCCAGGACCGTGGCCTCCGTTCAGGGAGCAGGGAATAAAGACTTCAAGCTCTCTTTCTGCCCTCTAACTTCTCAGCTCATGCCTTCTATATACCAAACTCACCCAGCAAGCGAATCTGGTGATGGATGTGTCGATGCTCAGAAAGACAGACAAGGCTGGGATATGGATCTGGGGATGGCAGCCCACACTGTTGTCAATGAACGAGTGACTGAGCAACTGTGGTTTTTATTAATTAGCCCTGGCGATCTTCTAAACCTTCTACGTGCTTTGGGAGTTGGGACAAAGAACTCGAGAAGGGCCATGTTCTGAACCAAATACTAGCAGTCCCGAATGGTCGCTCTTTCCAGAGAGCAGCCTAGTCCTTGGAAGAGGCACCTCCCACTCCTCCGCCTCGTCCCACCTGCTGATGGCTACATCAAGCCAAGTCAAAACTTGCAGCAAACACCCAGACAGGGATAACAATGGCATCCAAACCAGACCGTCCCTCCCAGTGATGGGAGAATGGGTGTTTTTCATTTCATCTGATGCTTCTTGCATTATCATTATACTCCATAACAAAAAGGGAGAAAACATCTAAAAATCAATAAAAAGAAGAGAAAGAACAACAACAACAGTCCTGATAACACACCCTATAGTTCAGATGGATGTCCAAGGTTTAACACTCCAGGTTCTCCCACGAGTGTGTTACTACAGGCTCACTCAGGGTCATTCATTCATTCATTCATTCATTCATTCATTCATTCATACATTCATTTATTTATTCAGTTTTTATTTAGTCCCTGTGATAAATCAATTATTACACTAGGCACTGAAAAAAAAATACAGCCCTGACTATATTGAGCCAATGTGACAAGAAATGGATGAATAAGATCCAGGATTCTTGACCTGGAGGTGTCCTCAGTTTAAGTACATTGAATACCCAAGAGGGTAACTGCTTTCATCAAGGCAGGCAGAGGCTACAAGGACACCTAGAGAGGTGGGTGGCCAGGGAAGCTTCATGGGAAGGTGCCTAAAGGACAGGACGCTGAGAGTGACTCCGGGAAGAGACGGGCATGGGGAGGACAGTCCAGGCAGAGGGACCAGATCAACACGGTCACAGAGGCGCAGTGCACAGCGGAGGTCCAGGTGCAGGTGGTGGAGGGGTGGACAAAGGGCTGGAGAGGAAGTTTGGGGTTTTCTTTCCTATAAATACAGAAGAGGTCAAGGGAGGCTTTTAAACAGAGAGAAGGGGAATCTCCTGTGAGTGACCTCGGCTTAGCCACCTGTCTCTCTGAGCTTCTCATCTGTGTGTGCGTGTGTGTGTGTGTGTGTGTGTGTGTGTGTGTGTGTGTGTGTGTGTGTGTGTACAGCTGTGACTTTTGAATAATGACACCTCTCGGTGGGTCTCTGGAAGGGCGTCCAGGTTTCCTGCACTGGAGTGACTGTCTGTACTGAACTCACTGGCTCTTTCGTGGTCCTCCAGACGGGCTTTGTTAAGACTTAGCCCCTTGGGGGCATCTCCCTTTCACAGAGCTGTTCTTCCCTAGGTAACACTGCCCACCCTGCTTCATGAAATTGTGGGTGTTCCGGGCAAGGAAGAGACCAAGAATGAATCTAGAGAAACTGTGAAAGATGTGCTAGGAAATAGATGTCAAAATGTTTCTCTTTGGGTTTTGGAAGTATGTAGAATTTTTTTTATTTAACTGACAGGTCATCATTGTAATTATTTATGGGATAAAATGTGATGGCTTCTGTGTACATTACCGAGTCAATCAAACTAATTAGCATATCCACCACCTCACCAATTTACTATTTTCCCAGGCTTTTACTTATTTTATATTTAATGGGCTTTCACCATTGCACATATTTATGGGGTATGGTGTGATACTTCTGTACATGTATACAAGCTTGTCAGATTAGAGTAGTTTGGGTGTCTACTATCTGAAACATTTTATCACTTTTTTATGATGAGCATATTAAATTTTTATTCTTTTAGCAAATTTGAAATACATAATAAATCCAGAATTATTAACAGGCATTGCAACAGGCCACTAAAACTTATTCTTTTATTCTAGCTGAAACTTTGTACGCTTTGATCAACGTCTCCCCTTCCCCACCCCTTCCCCTGCTCCCCCCTTCCCCACCCTTCCCCTGCTCCCCAGCCTCTGCATGGCTTTCCAGTCTCCGCGAATTTTCATTTTTAATAAAAATCCCGACCACCACGTTGGCGCCTCGTGGGAGTCAAAGTCGATATTAATTCTGAGTTCTTTTCATTTGCGGAGAACTACTTTCCTCCACCCTCCCTCAAAGAACAAGAGGAAAGGAGAACAAGGTGGGTGTGCCCAGTGCCTGCTGGCTTCCCGGCCCTGAGGAGCAGCTTCCACCAGAAAGCTTGGGGATGCTGCTCCCAGCCCAGAGCACCATGATGTAACCCCAGGCAAGCAAACCGCTCAAGGACAGCAGTTACAAACACTGCATGTAAAAAACAAAAACACGATGACTCGTCAGCCAAAACTGGTGGGAGGCTGTATCCAGAAAGTGGGCTGGAACGCACAGTCACCCCTGCGCCCGCAGTTATTTATTTCTAATAAGCCATCCCTCAAAGTAAGGGATCTGACGGGCCCCAAATGAAATCCGATCCTGGATGAAATGCTACCCGCTTGGGGGGGGTTATGTAGTGTCCTGTCCTGACCCTTGAGAGGTCGTGCTGAAAAGCCCTGCATCTAGTTTCTTCCCAGTCTGCAGGAATTTATCAAAATACCATCAGTGCAAAAACGGAGGAGAGACTTTTGCCACAAAGAAGTCTGGAGACACGGCTTGGTAAGAAAAATCAAGCCAGGCTGTGAGGTTCAGACCCTGGCTCAGCCTTTGCCTGCCGGGAGTGTGTTATTCAAAACTAGATTTCCTTATCGTCTTTGATATATATATATATATATATATCTCCTATGGCGTGGGGGATAGAGTAATATATGAGACCACACTGTAACATATCGGACACAGTGCCAAGCATGAGACTGCTGTTCAACACATGTCAGTCAGATTAAAGAATTCTGACATATAATAAGGAATGTGCTAGCACAGGAAGGTATTGGGTACCATGTGCCAGGCAGTGGTCAAAGACAACAGGTCCACCCCAAATCACTGGTATCCTGACGTCTACTACCAAATGGAAGAGACTATCAATAAGAACTAAATATGTAAAAAGATTGGAGCTGGAGAAACAGCTCATTGGGTTAAGAGCATTTGCTACTCTTACAGAGGACCTGGGTCGGATTCCCAGTACCCACAAGGCAGCTCACAACGGCCTCTAATTTCAATTCCAGGAGATCCGATGCCCCTTCTGGCCTCCACAGGCACTGCACATATGTTACACTTCCAAGCTGCCAAAACACTCATACACAGAAAAATAAAAGTGAATAAAATTTTTTTTAAAAGATCATTGATGTCATTTTGGAGAAAGTAGGGCAGTTTTGGGTGCTCAGAAAGACCTTCCTTGGGGGAACACAGTGAACACAGAATTAAATGAAAGAAGAGGAAGCCATGGATATAGCTCTTGGCAGAGATGGTGCAAAGGCCCTGGGGCAGGGATGAGTTGTCACAAAAGGAGCTCAGCGCGGCTTGAGAGCAGTTTTCCAAGAAAGAGTTGGAGATGAGGGATGGGAGAGAGGGAGCAGGCCGTAAGCTGGAGTGCAGTGGGAAGTCTTGCCAGGTTCATGGGTGACAATCTGACTGCAAAGCCAAGGCCCTCTTGGGTCAGCAATTGGAACTGTCACGAATGTGGCCTCTGGAATCAAACAGATTTAGATCTTCGAGGGTTTCACAACCTGCTGCCACTTTGGAAAGCTGTTAATCTCTCTAAGCCTCGCTTTCCTCGTCCATAAAATTGATGTGATCATGAATAATGCTTCCCTAAGTAATGTAAGTTGAGTAGAAGGCCAGGCACAAGGGCTCCACACCACTGCCAGTATTATCAAAGGCAATGGTGGCATGCGCTGAGCCTTTCTTTTGCCTTTCAATAAATGTGCATTAAGCTCTTACCCTGGGCAGCATTGTGATGCACACCCCCATATTTCCTGTCCTGGTGCTGGCCATATAGCCAGATTTTTCATGAAATTCACAGACATACAAAACAGCTGTGACTTTCTACCTAGAAACCAGCTGACTGACAACTCAATTCAGAATTCAAGAGCTGAGAGGGAAGCAAAATATGCCTTCGAGTTCCCACGCTACCTATCAGAAAGAGTATCACTAAAGCTATAGATGCAAGTCATGGAGACCTCTGCTCCTCACTTATTCTGGAGCTCCATCTTAAATGCTTAGGATTCGGAGAGATAGAAAAGGACAATGGCCAGAGGCCAAGAGGCTGAACATAAACACAGCAACAATATGAGACAAGACAAAAATAAAAGCTACAGAAAGGGTTAGAAGAACTTAATGACGGAACCTAGGATTCTAACCATTCCCTTTGTTTATTTGGTTAGCGATCCATTCACTCTACAAGTGTTTATGTGTGAGCATCTCATTTGGGCACTGCTGTTGAAAACTGGGTACACAGAGGGACAAACTGTCATCCGTGTCCTCACAGCTTAAGATGCAATGAGAAAATGATTCAGGTAAATGCTAGGCTGGGGTGAGAACCAGTCACTAGAGGGCAGTGGCGGAACGTGAATCAGTCACCAGCCTGCAGGGAGGGATTCCTGAAGGAGATGGGACCCATAGTATGGGGTGCTTGCTTCAATAGCTTAGTAAGGCCCAGCCCACTGATAATGGAAGCTCAAAGCCTCCGTGTTGAGTTCACCAAATACTCAGCTGTGCTCAGTATATATTATATTTGATCAAACAGGGGAAAGCATGGGTGTTATTCAGGGTGATTTCAATACAATGAATTTCAGCTCTAAAATGGATTCATTATCTGGAAATTTTTCCTCAGTTCATATGAGCTCTTTCCTAGTGATAGTCAATCCTTAAAGGAACATCATTAGCCTATACTTTTCATGGTATATAATATATAATATTTTTGTTGTGCATAAGTATTAAACTATTGCTTGATTGGTTTTAATTTTTAAAATAATTTTTTAAAGATTCGTTTATTTTATTATTTTGTGTGAATGGGTGTTTTTCTAGAAGTTATGGGGCTGCCATGTGTGCTCTGAAGATTGAACCCCAGTCCTCTGCAGGATCGACAAGTGCTCTTAACCACTGAGCCAACTCTCCAGCCCAAAGACTGACTTGTTTTTGTTTTTATTTGTTTGTTTTTCAAGACAGGGTTTCTCTGGTGTTGCCCCAGCACTCCTGGAACTTGACCAGGCTGGCTTCAAACTCACAGAGATCCACCTGCCTCTGCCTCCTGAGTGCTGGGGTCAAAGGCAAGTGCCACCACTCCTGTCTTGTTGTGTAAAATATCCAGAACTATGCTTGGCCTTGGGAGACTTTGAAAGTTATTGCCAGTCTGGGGAGATGCTTCTGTGGGTAAAACATGTGCTTACCATGCATGTAATGTAAGTATGAGTTCCAATGTCCAGAGCCCACATAAGAAACCAGACGGGGTAATGCACACTCCAGCATCCCCCTACTGAGAGACGACAGGCAGAGACAGGAGAATTCACCAAAGCTTGTGTGCCAGCTAACCTGCCTACAGAAAGGGGACAAGAGAGACTGTGTCTCAAACAAGGTGGAAGTCAGGCATTGACACTGGAGTTGGCCTCTGACCTCCACAAGTGTGCCGTAGTACATGCATGCCTGAACTCACACAACCATCATATACCCACACGTGTACGCACAAACACACACACACACACACACACACACACACACACACACACACACACACACACACACACAAAGAGAGAGAGAGAGAGAGAGAGAGAATGCTATTAATGCTTGCAATAAGTACAAACTTAAAAGTCAGTTGATTAACTTCACTTAGTTGTGATTAAAAAAAAATGGAATCTACCTCTAGGTGGAGACATGACCTTTTCTCCAATTAATCAGGAAAGCAGAAACACTCCCTAGGAAGGAGGGTTCATCTTAAGACAACATAGACTTTCTTCCCAGAATTTTGTCCCCTAGAGAAGTCCCTATGAGCCTTCATGAGGTTCTGGTGGGTCTGCCTCCCACTGCCCCCTCTCCCGACCCCCACCCACAGGAGTCCTTTTTCTTCTCTTCTGTCTTTTTCTCTTGGATGCTGGCCAGAGCCCAAGTGTTCTTTCCCTGGTATTCTGGGTTTCCTTACTCTATTTTTAAAGCTCGCCTCCCCTCCCACCATGTGGCTGACCTCCAGCGTGGTTTTTGTTATTGTTTTTCTTCTCTTCTCCACCATGGCTACTAGGTCTCCTCCACCAGGCAACCTACCTGCCCTGGGGTTTTACTGTTAAACTCTAACGAATTGTGCTCAAGTGTCCATTTGAGTCTGTCCTTAAACTCTTTATTAATGAGACTGAGAACCTCAAGAAGGGACGCTGTCTTTCTGGGTATCATTTGAAGGTCAAGTTGGGACTCCCTCAGATTTCTGGTGACACACCCACCCCTTTAGTTTGTTCAGGAATACAGTGATATTCAACACATTGCCGTTCGTTATAACAAAATATTGGAGACCCTCAACATTCAAGAACAGGAGAGCAGTTGAGAAGACGTCTCGTCCATAAATGAAACAGTGTGAGGATGTTAAGAAGAGAAACATGTGGCCAGGTGTGGTCATTCATTCTGTTATACCAGCCCTCAGGGGACAGAAGCAGGAGGCTTGGCAGAATTGCTGCAAGTTCAAGCCCAGCCCAGTCTACACAGCAAGTTCCAGCCCAAGACTACACAGTAAGAGACTGTCTAAACACACACACACACACACACACACACACACACACACACACACACACACACACACACAAAGACAGCGACAGTGACACCACCACCACCAGGCTAGTGTGGAACAGTTTTCAAGACATATTAATGGGAAAAATTGTGTAAATAAATGTACCTCTGTTTTCTAATGGGAGAATGTACGAAGCACAGCTTATTCAAGAGAAAGGCACACAATTTTGTTGCTGTTATGAATCATAATGTAAATATCTGATATGTAAGATATCTGATATGAGACTCCCAAAGGGGTCACAACCTACAGGTTGAAAACCATTGCATTTGGGTGACTACCCAAAGACATGGTTGTGCTAACTAGTTTTATGTCAGTTTGACATAAGCTAGAGTCATTTTGAAAGAAGGAACCCCCATTGAGAAAATGCTCCCATCAGATTGGCCTGTGGACTAGCTGTGTTGCGTTTTCTTGATTGATGATTGTAGTGTTTGAATAAGAATAGTCCCCTTAGGCTCATATGTTTGAAGACTTGGTCCCTGGTTGGTAGAACTGTTTGGGAAGGACTATGAGGTGTGACCTTGTTGGAGGAGGTGTTTGAGTCTTCAAAAACCTCCAGCCATCCTCAATACATCCTCTGTCTCTTGCTTGTGGATCAAGATGTGAGCTCTCAGATGTTCCTGTAGCCATGCCTTTGCTCTGCCATCATGGATTCTAACCATTTAAAACCATGAACCCAAATAAACACTTTGTTCTATAACTTGACTTGGTCATGGTGTTTTATCACATCAATAGAAAAGCAACTAACACAGAAGTTGGTGCCAAGAAGTGGGTTACTGCTGTGACAGACCAGACCATGCTGGGTTTTTTAGAGGAACGTGGGCGATTTAGAGATTTTTGGATCAGGAAAGTTGTTGAATGTCATAAGTGGGGCGTAACAGGCCATTCTGGTAGGAGCTTGAAAGACAGCTCAAAGACCGAGCTCAGTGTGGGCCATGGAGGCCCAGCTCGAGAGGTTTCAGAGGGGAACAATATTAGCAAACAGGATACAGACCATTGTGATATTTTGGTAACCTATGTGGCTGCTTTCTACCCACCTCCTAAGAACTTGCCTGAGGCTAAACTGAAAGTAATGGACTAATTTCTTTAGCAGAGATTTCAAGACAGCCTAATATTGATGCCGAGGCATGGTTATTTAGTCATCGCTTTTGTGCAGTTTTCCAATGAAAAGGAGTAAGTGGAAGAGGGACAAATACAGAATATACAGTCTGAAGAGAAAAAGAACACCAGGAAATTTAGTGCTGGAGCCACAGCTTATGCTGACAATGATAGGGAGATTGAAGAGAGGCCTGACTGGAATTGGAATAAAGGGAGGTGTGCCCTCAGGGCAAGACCTCACTCAGATAAGCTCCCAATTGGTGAAAAGAAAAGGTCTAAGGAATTTTCTATTCCTAAAAAGCATCAACAAATGAAAGCTGCTGCAACTGTGATTCAGAGAGGCCTGACTTCATCCCAAGTGGGCAGCCAAATTTGGCAGTGTTAATCCGCATGGCTGTAGCTTTATAGTCACGAAGATTACATGAGTAAAGAGGTTGTGGAATGTTCCTCCATGGTTAAGGAGAACTGCTGAGGCCAGGAGTGTGGCAGGGGTTGGTCTCTGGGGAGAGGCCCTGAGAGGCCATTGTGTGAAGCTATGAAAGTGAAGCCTAGATTGATTATGTTGGAGACCCCCAGATGTTAGAGATGCCAGAGCTGTGGGATACCTGCCAAGGAGAGCTGCAGACAGGGAGTGGAAGCAGTCCAAGAGAGAGGAGTGTGTTGCAACCAGAAAGGTTGGGAGGGCAGAGCCATCTAAGCCCTTTGACATCAGATATGGAGCTGCAGGATTCTGGAGTTTGCCCTACTAGGTTTGGGTCTTGCTTTGGTCCAGTACTTTCTCCCTGTGCTCTGATTCCTCCCCTTTGGAAGGAAAATGTATATTCGGTGCCAGTGCATGCTCAAAGTGTGTAATTCACTTTTGATCTTAGAGGGGGTCATAATTAAGATATTTCCTTGAGTCTGAAGAGATTTTGAAGTTTGGATTTTTAAATTTTGTTGAAACTGTGAAAGACTGGGGGATTCTGAATTTGAACTGATTTCATTTTGCATTATGATATGGAGTGGAATGTGGTGGTTTGAATGAGAATGGCCCCCATAGGTTCATATGCTTGAAGACTTCATCCCCAGTTGAGGGAACTGTTTGGGAAGGATTAGAAGGTGTGGCCTCATTGCAGGAAGTTTGTCACTAGGGATGGGCACTGTGGTTTGAAAATACTCTTGCCATTTTCAGTGTGCTCTCTGCCTCCTGCTTGTGGATCAAAATGTGAACTCTCAGCTCCTGCTCCAGGCAGTATGTCTGCAGCTTGCTGCTCTGCTTTCTTGCCATGATAGGCTCTTAACCCTCTGGAACCTTAAGTCAAAGAAATTCCTCTTTCTGTGAGTTGCCTTGGTCATGGTATCTTATCACACCAATAGAAAAGTAACTACCACAGTGATTGATGTAGGAAGGTCCAGCTCATTGTGGGTGGTGCTACCCCTGGGATGGTGGTCCTGATTCAGAGATTTACCAGTCTGACCATGGATGAATTTTAAACAAAGAAGAGGCATTATTTAGCTATTGACACCAGGTCTGTACCCTAGATTCGGGATTCCCAAGGTGTAGTGCCAAATTACATTAGTCAGGAGCTTATAAAGGCAAAACTCACAAGGCATACTTCCTGCCTTTGTACAATCAGGGGCAAGCAGGCTTATTCACAAAAGTGAAAATACTCGGTTTGTTAACTTACATGAACAACAGTTTCATTAAGATTGTATAGGACCAGGCAATTATAAGAACAGCCCCCAGCATTTCTGGAAGTTCTCTGCCCTTGGGAAAGTGGGACTTACAGGTTAGAGGCATTTTTGTTTTATTGATCTCTTAAGCACAGTACTTCAAACTTAAAACATAATGCTAGCCATCACAAGTGCTACAAGAGAGCAGGCTAAGCAAGCCACAAGGAGCAACCTGGTGATCAAGTACTCCTCTGTGACCTCTGCTTCCATTCCTGCCTCTGGGTTCCTGCCTTGAGTACCTGCTCTGACTTCCCTGGATGATGGACTACAAGCTGTAAGATGAAATAAACCTTTTCCTTCACATGTTGATTTTGGTCATGGTGTTTTATCATAGCAATAAAACCATAACTAAGACAATGGTCAGCAATGGCAAGAATCAAACATTGGTAATATTTGGAAAAATTGGAACCCTTGAGCTCAGTAAGTGGTAAAGAAGCTGTGGAAACAATATGGAGGGGCCTTAAAAAAATTACACACAGAATGACCATGTGATCCAGGGATTCCTTGACAATTGAAAGCAGAGTCTGAAAGTAATAGCTCTACATTCATGTTCCAAACATGAGTCGTAACAACCAAATGGTAAATGCAACTCAGTTGTCCATCAGTGGATTGCGTTAGTCCCTTGTCTGTTACTATAACAAAACATCTCTGGTCTGGATGTCTTATAAATAAAATAAACGTATTTGGCTCATGATTCTAGTGGCTGGAGGATCCAAAACGCACAGTTCCAGCATCCCCTCGAAGCCCCGTCACTCACTATACAACCTCATGAAAGAAAAGCATAAAAGGAACCAGTAGCATAAAAATGGACCAAGGGTGACTTGCTCTCTAACAGCTGCCTCTCGGGTGGCTTCTCATAAGAAGAAGAATATGACCTTAGAGAAAAACAAGATACAATTGAAGATATCCCCCTTCAAGATACCGTCACCTCTGAAAGGCTCAATCACTTCTCAGCATCTCCAAACTAGGGACCAAACTCCCAGCACCTGATCCTTTGGGAGCAAATCCAAACCAAGCAATGGATGAAAGGATAATTAGACATTTGTGTATACAAAACAGAATATTTGTCAGTCTTAAAGGGATGGGAATTCTGGCTCATCCTATAACATGAATGTACCTCCAAGGACATTACGGTGAGACACTGGAAGGCGAACGGTGTGTGACCCGTTTGTATGAGAGACTTAGAGTGACCAAGTTCACGGAAGTCAAAAGTAAAACAGAGATTGCCAGGCTGCAGTAGGACAAAAGCCCTGCTTTGGAACCTGATTAAGAAACTTTTCCTTTCTCTTTCCTTCCCTTCCCTTCCCTTTCCTTCCCTTCCCTTCCCTTCTCTTCCCTTCCCTTCCCTTCCCTTCCCTTCCCTTCCCTTCCCTTTCCTTCCCTTCCCTCCCCTCCCCTCCCCTTCCTCTCTCTCCCTCCCTCCCTCCCTCCCTCTCTCTGTTTCTTTTTCTGAAGCAAAGTTTCTGTGTATCTTCGGCTAACCTAGTCACTATGTAGACCAGGCTGGCCTTGAACTCACAGAGATCTACCTGCCTCTGTCTCCTGAGGGCTGGCATTAAAGGCGTGCGCCCCCACACCTGGCAAGAAGACATCATCCTTCTTAGTCCCAAGCTCTGTTCCTTGTCTGTAGTAATTTGAAAAGAAAACTCCGCTGTTGAATAATGCCTGTGAAGAAGCGAAAATGACGAGTCGCCAGGACACCGGGGCATTGCTTGAATACGGCTTATGAAGCACATAATGAGATGATTTCAACTTTATAAAATAAAACCTGAGTGATATTTATAGTGTGCCTCTCCTGCGCACAGCTCCAAGTACCCCAAGATTTATGTGAGGTAGAGATGAGAAAAGCATCCTCATATGATAGATATGGAAAACATGTTCTAAAAAAAAAAATCCAGATGACAGATCTCTGTAGGGTTGTCAACCTGAGACTTATCAAGCAATATCCCACAGGAGTCATCTTACTTAATTCTTTGTCAACAACTTGGTTAAGTGGATTTTATAAATGATTCAAAATATGTCTGAGTGGCTGGGATGAGAGGTGGAAATGGTTTTCTGAAAACAGCCTTGACAGTTCTCCCTGCTGACATCACCAGGGCAAAGAGGATGAACATTCCCAGTGCTGGGCCTTTTCCTCATGGTGTGTGTGTGTGTGCGTGTGTGCGTGTGTGTGTGTGTGTGTGTGTGTGTGTGTGTGTGTGTGTGTGTGTACATGAGGTGGAGTGCAACTCTGTTGAGCCTGGTTGCTATCTAAAAAGTCGCTATGCATCCAAAGATGTTAGAATTTTGAACTCAAGGGAAAGAGAAGGGGGAAAAAAAGGAAACACATACCAGAGTCCTTCACTAGTAGAGCAAATAAATAAATTTTGCTGTGTCATATAAGGAAATGCTGCATAGCAATAAGGAAACATACTATTAACTATATACTTTTAAAACCTATAATACATGTAAGTTGGCACATATTATTCTAGTCTATTCTATATATATATATATTCTATATTAGAATGAAAACTTAAATTAAATATATATATTCTATATTAAATGAAAACTTTCCATCTGAGTTGATAATGTTCCTTCCAAGAGTCATAGACCATCTAACAAAAATCTCAAGAGTGCTTGGTAGTGAAGGGGCATGCTTTTAATCCCAGCACTCAGGAGGCAGAAGCAGGTGGATCTCTGAGTTTGAGGCCAGTCTAGTCTACAAAACGAGTTCCAGGACAGCCAGGGCTACACAGAGAAACCCTGTCTTGGAAACAAACAAACAAACAAAGATTGCATGAGAAGCCATCTTTTGAAGTGTTGGTCAGGGTTGTCCAAGAGACTCTCAAACATTATAGACTATTGCTATGATCTTGGTTGCTCCCCAGAGGTGGACAGACATAAGTATTTATTGACAAAGATGACACCATGCACTTCAGACACAGGACCAAGAACTGAAACTGACCTAAAACTTCCTCCTTGAGGACTGGCTTTTGTGGTACCAGAAGGTACCATGCAAGTTCCCAAAGGAGGGAGACAAATTTTTGTCAGCTGCATCCCAAACCTGTCACATCCCACTGATGTGACAGGGATATCCCACTGTCCTAACATCTCCAGCATCTTGGGAACTCCACTTCAGGGTATTCCTCGTCTCTCCAGCATTATGCAATGACCTCTCAGGGCCTCCTTGCCAGGACTATGACTCTAACAATCAGTTACCTGCTTCAGACTTTCTGGAACCTGGGTGTAAGCTTGCACGATCCCCTTCACCCTTGCATCTTTCATACTTTCAAAAGTGTACCACACAGAGAGATGATGATGCCAAATTCTGCTGTCAGCTCAAGAGGCAGTGTGTCCCTCTTCTGTCACAGCTGTAGTGACCACTGTGCACCTTGGTGGCTGAATCTGAGGAAACACTTTCCCGGGTAGCTGTTTTTGAGCAGAAATTCCCTTCTGTACCGTTTTCAGTTCAGATTCTCTCCTTCCAACTGGTTTGGCATTTTCCTAAGTTGTAGCTGCAATAGGTGAGGTCTTCCCCTCAGGGCATATTTCTCTTGTCCCAGTGGAGAGACTGCCCTTTTTATTTGGTTAATACCTTTATCAGTGATAGCTGTTTCCATAACCACTTTGCCTGCATGTTAAAACTCACTCATGTATTCTTTGAAAAACTTCACACTTTTCATGTCTTTCACTAAGACAGTGAGCAATGAGCTCCCCTAAGAGCAGTGATCAGGAACTAAGATACTAAATACAGACTAAATGCTATCCTGTTTTGAAATTACACCCACCCACACGCACACACACACACACACACACACACACACACACACACGAGTCTATCACTTTTTAACTCAGCCACACTCAAAGTCTCAGGACATGGGCAGAATGCAACCAGATTCCTTGCCAGAATGGACTCCAGCCCAGTGCCCGGTACTATCCTATTCCCTTCAGAATCTCCATGAGCTGGGCCTCGACTCTCCTTTCTTTCTTCATTTTGGTCCTTTAAGCATCCACCAGCAAGGCCTATTGATCTGTGTTTATAGTGTTCTGGGGTTCTCTAGCCTGTAGTTCCTAATTCTCCCACATTCCTCTTGAAAAGCAGTTCCAAAGGCTTAAGACCCCTGCGTTGATTCATCTCCTCAATGGCTGTCCTCTGGACCAATTCTCTGCATCAGTGACTTTTCTTGTTGTTATGACAACATGCCTGACACAAGCAACTGAAAGGAGGAGAGGTTTGTTTGGGCTCACAGTTTTAAAAACATGTGGTTTTGCATGTACTCCAACGTTACCTGCATGTTCTGTCTGTGCATCACATACATGCCTGGTGCCCTTGGCCAGAAGAGGGTATCACAATGCCTGAGAAGGAGTCACAGATGATTATGAGCCGCCTTGTGGGTGCTGGAAACCAAATCTGGGGCCTCTGGAAGAGCAGCCAGTACTCTTAACCATTGAGCCATCTCTCCAGCCCACCTTGGCTCACAGTTGAAGAAAGGATCTTCTTCCTATAGCAGGAAAAGCATGGTGACAGGATTGGGAGGCAGCTGGCCCCATAGTGTCCTCCGTGGGGAAGCAGGGAGTGGGAAGGAAGCAGAGCCAGGCTCAACACCCTCCTGCAGTGACCCTCTCCCTCCAGGGAGGCTCTAGCTCCTCTAGCTTCCAAGTCAAACAGCACTACCAGGTGGGGACCAAGTGTCCCAATAACGAGCCTACTGGGGACATTTCACGTTTAGGTCACAAAGGTCAGTGAAGTGTGACTGGAGTGCCGATGTCCAGGGAAGGGAGCCACCCATGGAGTGCAGACTGAACTGCTATATGCAGGGACATGACGTCTGAGTGTTGCACCTTATCCAGCAGCATAAGGCTACAGTTTCATTCCACTGCCCTTCCTTGCCAAGAGGAATGGGATGTGACCAGAGAATGGATTTCCAGGCAGAATAGAGCAGCATGTGTACACACACAGATTTTGAAAGTCACTGTGAACTCAGAGAACAGAATGTTTACTCTGGGTGAAGTCCCAGTAGCACTAAGGAAAGAAACAGATGAAACCAGAGAAGCAGTCTGAAGTTGGAATATGACATGTCAGTATGCCAGCTACTGAGCATAGATTTTCTACAACAGGAGACCAAGGAACCTTATATAGCTAGTCTTTAAAGATGTTCCCCCATCGCAGAATTGACCCCTTTATTAGTTCCTGTGGTTGATATATTGTGCACCTCAATAAACTTATCTTGGGGTCAGAGATCAGAACAGCTACTATATTAAACATAGAGGTTAGGCAGTGGTAACACACACCTTTAATCCTAGGACTTTGAGATCTCATGTCTTGTTTGGGAAAGACACATGCCTTTAATCCCAGGAAGTGATGGCAGGAAATAGAAAGGTATATAAGGCATGAGGACCAAGAACTTTAGCTTTTTAAGCTTTTAGGCTTTTAGCAGTTCAGCTGAGATCCATTCAGATGAGGACTCAGAGGCTTTCAATCTGAGGAAACAAGATCAGCTGAAGAATTGGCAAGGTGAGGTTGGATGTGGCTTGTTCTGTTTCTTGGATCTTTCAGCGTTCACCCTAATACCTAGCTCCAGGTTTGTTTTTATTAGTAAGACCTTTTAAGATTTGTGCTACAAGTTCCCTCTCATAGTGAACCTGGGTTGGTGTTTGGAACCGGTAGATTGTACAGGTGACAGTCCATGACTTCTGAAGCACTGTATGTCTTCAGGAGTCCCTTAGAATGCTTGTTATAAGGCAGTGGTCCTCAACCTGTGGGTTGTGACCCCTTTGACAAACCTCTATCTACAAAAATATTTACATTGCAATTCATAACAGTAGCAAATTTACAGTTATGAAGTGGCAATGAAAATAATTTTATGGTTGGGGATCACCACAACATGAGGAACTGTATTAAAGGGTCGCAGCATTAGGAGGGTTGAGAACCGCTTCTCTAAGAGAAAGCAGTTGTCACCTGAGAAATCCACTTATGGTGGGGCCATCGTGATGTAGGAAAGAACAGATAAGAGACAATGGGAAGAGAGTTATTCTAGCCATCTCGGGTATCAACATAGCCAAGACAGCATGATTCAGGTCGTGCCAACATCTGGATGCAGCTGTATGATAAACCCCAAAGAGAACAGCACAGCTGGATGGTGAGTGGACATGTATGATCAGCAGAGTTGTAAGAGAGAAAACAAATGGATATTTTGATTGGCTACTTGATTTCTGTTTTGTCTTTTACTTCAAACCAGTATATTTTGGTGTAGTTCACTATATGTTACTGGGTAACTGGAACACTGTCTTAGTTAGGGTTTCTACTGCGGTGAAGAGATACCATGACTACGGCAACTCTTATAAAGGAAAACATTTAACTGAGGTGGCAGCTTAGAGTCCATTATCATCATGGCGGGGAGCACGGCAGCGTGCAGGCAGACATGGTGCTGGCTACATCTTGATCAGAAGGCAACAACAGAAAGTGGTTTGAGGGTCACACCAAGGGAAGCTTGAGCAAAAGAGACCTCAAAGCCCACCCCCACAGGAACACACTTCCTCTAACAAGGGCACACCTACTTCAACAAAGCCACACCTCCTAATAGTGCCGTTCCATTTGAGCTTATGGGGGCCAATTACATTCAAACTACCACAAATAGAAATTCCAGGACAGCAGCCTGACATGAAGATTTGGGATTTATTTGGGACTTATTGTTTGGAGGCAGCATGGAGTCGGGGTTAAAGAATTGGGCAGAGGCCGGGCGGTGGTGGCGCACGCCTTTAATCCCAGCACTCGGGAGGCAGAGCCAGGCGGATCTCTGTGAGTTCGAGGCCAGCCTGTTCTACAGAGCGAGATCCAGGAAAGGCGCAAAGCTACACAGAGAAACCCTGTCTCGAAAAAAAAAAAAAAAAAAAAAGAATTGGGCAGAGGCTGAAGGAAGCAACATGTTAGAGGGCTTTATAGGAGGAGAAGCAGATGCCAGTGGAAGGCTGGAATCTAGAGATACTTTGAGCCTATGGATATCAACAACAACAATAATAATAAAGGTGTGGTGGGAAGGAGGGGAAGGCTGAAAAATCTTTCCAGGTTTTCCCCAAAGAGAGGAGGTAATGCATACATACTACCCTTTACAAAAAAGGCCAGTGAGGTGGGGAGATCACAAATATGTGCTGATGTCCAGGCGCTCGGGGAAAAATGTCAGGAAAAAGTTCAACTTTGATGTGGAGCATGAGGGAGACTATGGCTATAACCCCTGACCCCCACCCAACCAATCCCCATCACATACGACATAGTAGAAGCCACGAACAAGCCCTCACCAATGGTCAGTGTTAAGGACAGTAAAAGAATGTGATGGATATGCAATTCTGAAAGAAAAATTCAGCAGTCAGAGGAATTTTCAATTTTCACAAGGGAAACTGAAAAGGGGAGTAGAAAGAGCAGTCTTGCCTTAGAAACAAGAGCAAGAGAAAGCCAGAAGCTGCTGAGACCAAGTCAGATGAGATGGTGGTAGAGGACTTGATGAAGAGTCATCAGGGCTCCCAAGGGACTACTTTCCTCAATCTGAGCAGTTTAAGAAGCTAATTGAAGGCTTTAAACAGCAGACTACATGACAGTGGTTAATACAGATACTCATAACTGGTCAAACTACCAAGAGTCTGTGTAGTGCTCAGCCACACATGGAACATCTCTATCACACCCCCACCTACCAAAGCTCAAGGACTATCATGGAAGAAGGGACAGAAAGGTCATAAGAACTAGAGTTTGGGGAGAACTGATGAAAACCAATGTCGTCCAGACACGACAGGATTTTTGCTCTTATGAACTCACAGCAGCTGTGGTTGCCTGCAAAGGACACTACAAGATCAAATCAGTCAACAGTCCAGCATGGGTGGGGGAGGGGCACATGAGCCCTCACCCCTCGCTGAGGAGCTACCAACAGTTAGTTGATGGTTGTTGGGGGAGGGAGAACCTTTTTTTTTTTTTTTTTTTTAATGTGCATGGTCCCTGGTAGTTGATCATGCCCAGTGGATGGCTCTATAACCATGTGTATATAGACTGTATTAATGTGAGTATAAAAGAGATGAATTTGGAAGGGGGGCAGGAGGGGGTGAGAATGATTGAAATACATTGTATGCATGTATGAAATTCTCAAAAAATTAAAAACCATTTTAAAGTAGACTAAGTGTATACATTACTCTTCAAAGATTTGGCATTAAAAGGAGGAAGATGAGAAATAGATTTTGTGTTGCTCTTTTTTTGCTTTGGTTTTTATTTGTTTTGTTTTTCTGTTTTTTTTCGTTTTGTTTTCTTTTTTTGTGGGTTTTTTTGGTTGGCTAGTTAGGTTTTTAGCATGATTGCAGGCTAAGGGGAAGCAGGAACATACAATACAGATAGTTTTGTTGGCTTGAAGTCCCTGAACCAATGAGGAGAGGAAGAACAGAGCAGACTCCAGAATGAGCAAATGAATAGGCTTCTACTCTTCAAAGTGTGGCCCACAGACTAGGAGAACTGGCATTATCTAAAAGCTTGTTAGAAACACATAACCCAAGAGGCCACACTGGTACCCAGAACCCAGGTAAGCCGCCCACTAGCAGACCCCCAACAGGTACCTCCTCAAAGCCTGCCCAGCCTTCCCCAAACAGCCCCCCTCCCCTAGTCACCATAGCCCAGCCCACAACTCTGGTGGAACCCCCTGCTTTACCAGAGGACTCTTGGGTTCCCAGAACCCCAGAGGTCACTCAGGTCACCAGACCCCCAGTGGAGGCACCCTGCTGGACCAAAGGACGTAGCCCACCACCAAAACTGCAGGCCACTCAGGCCAGAAGACCAGAGAGACAACAGAAACCAAGAGGAAAAAACTCCACTTATCCAACAAAGACAAACTCTGAAATCGGCACCTGAACCTATAATTACCCCAAACCCAGATGCCTAGAGGCCAATGTATGAACACAATCAATAACAGCCAGGGCAATATGGCACCATCAGAGCCCCGCTATCCTACTACAGCAAGCTCTAAATATTCCAACACAGCCAAAGCACAAGAAAATGACCTTATAACCAACTTTATGATGTTAGAGGTATTTAAAGAAGAAATGAAGAAATCTCTTCAAGAAAGGCAAGGGAAAAAAAACCCAACAAACAGATGGAGGAAATGTTCAGTACCTGAAAAATGGAAATAGAAGCAATAAAGAAAACACAAACAGGGAATCCTGGAAAGGGAAAATCTAGGTAATCGAACAGGAACTATAGACACAGGCATCACCAACAGAATATAAGAGATGGAAGAGAGAATCTCAGGCTTAGAAGGTATTGATACATTGGTCAAAAAGAATGTTAAATCTAAGCCGGGCGGTGGTGGCGCACGCCTTTAATCCCAGCACTCGGGAGGCAGAGGCAGGCGGATCTCTGTGAGTTCGAGGCCAGCCTGGTCTGCAGAGAAAGATCCAGGAAAGGCGCAAAGCTACACAGAGAAACCCTGTCTCGAAAAATAAAAAAAATAAATAAATAAATAAAAAATAAAAAGAATGTTAAATCTAAAAAAATTCCTAACACAAAACATCCAGGAAATCTGGGACACAATGAAAAAAACCAAACCTAAAAATAATAGGGATAGAAAAAGGAGAAGAATCCCAGCTCAAAGGGCCAGAAAATATTTTTAATAAAATCATAGGAGAAAATTGTCCTAACCTAAAGGACATGCCTACAAAGGTACAAAAAACTTACAGAACACCAATTAGATTGGACCAGAAAAGAAAGTCTCCTCATCACATAATAAACAAAATACTAAACATGCAGAACAAAGAAAGACTATTATAAGCTACAAGGGAAAAAGGCCAAGTAACATATAAAGGCAGACCTGTTAGAATTACATTTGTCTTCTCAATGGAGACTCTAAGATCCAGAAGAGCCTGGGCAGATGTCCTACAGACTCTAAGAGACCACAGGTGGTAGCTCAGACTACTATACCCAGCAAAGCTTTCAATCACCATAGACAGAGAAAACAAGATATTTCATGACAAAGTCAAATTTAAACAATACCTATCCATAAATCAAGCTCTACAGAAGATACTAGAAGGAAAACTCCAACCCAAGGAGGTTAACTATACCTATAAAAACACAGAAAATAGCCAGGTGGCAGTGGTGCATGCCTTTAATCCCAGCACTCGGGAGGCAGTCAGGCAGATCTTTATGAGTCTGAGGCCAGCCTGGTCTACAGAGCAAGATCCAGGGCAGGCACCAAAACTACACAGAGAAACCCTGTCTCAAAAAAACAAAAACAAATTAAAAAAAAAAAAACAGAAAATAATCTCATACCAGCAAAACAAAAATAAGGAAACATACACATATACACTCACACACACACAACCACCACCACTACCACCACCAAACTAACAAGAATTAACATTCATTGGTCATTAATATCTCTCAATATCAGCCGGGCGTTGGTGGCGCACGCCTTTAATCCTAGAACTCAGGAGGCAGAGCCAGGCGAATCTCTGTGAGTTCGAGGCCAGCCTGGGCTACCAAGTGAGTTCCAGGAGAGACGCAAAGCTACACAGAGAAACCCTGTCTCAAAAAAAAAAAAAAAAAAAAAAAATCTCTCAGTATCAATGGACTCAATTCCCCAATAAAAAGACAGAGACTAACAGAATGAATGTAAAAATAGGATCCATCCTTCTGCTGCATACAAGAAACACACCTCAATATCAAAGATAGACATTACTTTAGAGTAAAGGTGGGAAAAAGATTTTCTAAGCAAATAAACCTAGAAAACAAGCTTATTTACCTATTTTAATATTTAACAAATTAGACTTCAAACCAAAATTAATCAAAAGAGACAGAGACTTCATACTCATCAAAGGAAAGACCCACCAAGCTAGTCTTTCAATTCTTAACATCTATGCCCTAAACACAAGGGTGCCCACATTAGTAAAGGAAACATTACTAAAGCCTTAAATCACACATTGACTCTCACACATTGATAGTGGAAGACTTCAATACTTCATTCTCCCAATGTACAGGTCATCCAGATAAAAACTAAACCAAGAAATACTGTAGCTAACAGATGTTATAAACCAAATGGACCTAACAGATATCTACAAAACATTTCCCCCAAATAGAAGAGAATACATCTTCCTCTCAGCACCTCACAGTACATTCTCCAAAACTGACCACATACTCAGTCACAAAAGCAAGTCTCAACAGATACAATAAAATTGAAATAATCCCCTGCATCCTATCTGACCACTAAGGATTAAAACAGGATTTCAACAACAACAGAAACAATAGAAAGCTGAATGAGTCAAGACAGAAATAAGAAAGAAATTAAAGTCTTCCTAGAGCTCAATGAAAATAAATGCACAACATACCCAAACTTATGAGACACAATGAAAGTGGTACTAAGAGGAAAGTTCATAGCACTAAGTGCCTACATAAAGAAATTGGAGAAATCTCATAATAGCATTTTAACAGCCCACATGAAAGCTCTAGAACAAAAAGAAGCAAGGTCACCCAAGAAGAGTAGATGACAGGAAATAATCAAACCAAAGGCTGAAATCAATAAAATAGAAACAAAGAGAACCACACAAAAATCAATGAAACAAAGAGTTGGTTCTTTGAAAATAATCAACAAGATAAACAAACCCTTATCCAAACTAACTAAAAGGCAGAGAGAGAATATCCAAATTAACAAAATAAAAAACAAAAAGGGGAACATAATGACAGACACTGAGGATTCCAAAGAATCATTAGGTCATACTTTAAAAATCTAAACTCCACAGAATTGAAAAAATCTAAAAGAAATGAACAGTTTTCTTGATAGATACCACTTACCAAAGTTAAATCAAGATCAGATAAACAATTTAAAATAGACCTTTAACCCCTAAGGAAATAGAAGCACTCATTAAAAGTCTCCCAATCAAAAAAACAAAACAAAACAAACAAACAAAAACAAACCCAAAAAACAAAACCCTCAGGACCAGACAGGTTTTGTTTTTTGTTTCTGTTTTTGTTTTTTTGTTTTTTTTTATCACAGAATTCTACCAGACTTTCAAAGAAAAGCTAATGCCAAGCCTCCTCAAACTATATCACAAATTAGAAATAGAAGGAACATTGCCAATTTTTTTTGGAGGCCACAGTCTCCCTGATATCCAAATCGCACAAAGATTCAACAAAGAAAGAGAATTACAGACCAATTTCCCTCATGAACACAGATGCAAAAATAATCAATAAAATACTTACAAACCTAATCCAAGAACACATCAAGAAGATCATCACCATGATCAAATAGACTTCATTCCAGAGATTCAGGGATGGTTCAACATATGAAAATAAGTCAATATAATCTATCATACTAACTAAACTACATGATCATCTCATTAGATGCTAAAAAAGCCCTTGATTAAAATCCAACACCCCTTTGTGATGAAAGTCTTGGAGAGATTAGGGACACAAGGGACATACCTAAATACAATAAAGGAAATTTACAGCAAACCAATAGCCAACATCAAATTAAATGGAGAGAAACTCAAAGCAATTCCACTAAAATCAGGAACAAGACAAGGCTGTCCATTCTTTCCATATCTATTCAATGTAGTAATTGAAGTTCGAGTGGGAGCAATAAGACAACTGATGGAGATCAAGGGGATACAAATTGGAAAGGAAGAAGTCAAAGCATTGTTATTTAAAGACAATATGATAGTATACATAAGTGACCCCAAAATTCTATTAGGGAACTCCTACAGCTGATAAACTCCTTCAGTGAAGTGGCTGGATACAAGATTAACAACAACAGACAAACAAACAAATAAAAAATAGTAGCCCTCCTATACACAAATGACAAACAGACTAAGAAAAAAATCAGGAAAACAACATCCTTCATAATAGCCACAAATAATATAAATATCTTGGGGTAATTCTAACCAAGCAGACTTGTATGACAAAAACTTCAAATCATTGAAAAGGAAATTGAAGGAGATATCAGAAGATGGAAAGATCTCCCATGCTTATGAATTGGTAGGATTAACATAGTAAAAATGGTAATCTTATCAAAGGCAATCTACAGATTCAATGAAATTCCCATCTAAATTCCAACACAATACTCATCTTGTATTGAAAGAACAATACTCAGTTTCATGTGGAAAAACAAAAAACCCAGGATAGCTAAAACAGTCCTGAACAACAAAAGAATTATCTGGAGGTATCACCATCTTTGATTTCAAGCTCTACTATAGATCTATGGTCATAAAAAAGTTTGGTATTGCCATAAAAAGACATGTTGATCAATGGAATCACATAGAAGACCCAGATGTAAATCTACACAGCAATGGACACCTGATTTTTTTATTATAAAGGAGCCAGAAACACACAATAGAAAAAGAAAGCATCTTCAACAAATGGTGCTGGTTTAACTGGATGTTTGCATGTAGAAGAATGCAAATAGATCCATATCTATCACCCTGCATGAAACTCAAGTCCAAGTAGATCAAAGACCTCAACATAAATCCAGATACACTGAACCTGATAGAAGAAAAAGTGGAGAATATCCTTGAACTCATTAGCACAGCAGACAATTTCCTGACCAGAACACTGATAGCACAGGCACTAAGAACAACAATCAATAAATGGGACCTCATGAAACTGAGAAGCTTCAGTAAGGCAAAAGACACCATCAATAAGACAAAATGGTGGCCTACACAATGGGAAAAGATTTTCACTGTTCCCACAGAAGACTAATATCCAAAATATATAAAGAACTCAAGAAACTAGACATCAATAACCAAATAATCCAGTTTAAAAATGGAGTACAGATCTAAACAGAGAATTCCCAACCTAGGAATCTCAAATGGCAGAGAAACACTTAGAGAAATGTTCATCATCCTTAGCCATCAGTGAAATATGCAAATCAAACCTACTTTGAGATTCCATCTTATACCTGTCAGAATGGCTAGGATTAAAACCACACATGGGAGCACATGCAGTCAAGGATGTAGGGGAACACTCCTCCATTGCTGGTGGGAGTGCAAACTTGTACAGCCACTTTGGAAATCAGTACGGCCATTCCTCAGAAAACTGGGAATTGATTTACCTCAAGACCCAGCTATACCACTCTTGGGCATATATCCAAAGGATGCTGTGTCCTACTCCAAGGACACTTGCCCAGCTGTGTTCACTGCAGCTTTATTTATAATAGTCAGAAACTGAAAACAACCTAGATGTCCCTCAACTAAAGAATGAGTAAAGAAAACGTGGTATATTTACACAATGGAGTATTATTCAGCTGTTAAAAATAATGACAACATGAAATTTGCAGGCAAATGGATGGAACTGGGAAATATCAAACTGAGTGAGGTAATCCAGATCCAGAAAGACAAACATGGTATGTACTCACTTATAAGTGGACATTACCTGTTAAGTAAAGGCCGATCCACAGACCCAGTAAGACTAAGTAACAAGGAGGCTTGAAGGGGGGGGGGGGGGACACATGGATCTCCCTGGGAAGGGGAAATATTTTTTGTGGGTGGGGTAGGGAGCAGGGAGTGGGGATGGGAACAGGAGGGATCTGTGGGGGTGGGAGAGATGGAGAGAGAGAATACTGTGAGAGATGACTGGGACTGGGGGGAATGGGTGGGTGAGGTAGAACCCTAGTGCAATGGAAACTCTCTGGAATCTATAAGAGTGAACCTAGTGAAGTTTCCTAGTAATGGGGAATAGAAAGCTGGAACTTGTCATTTTCTATAACTAGGCAAGGCTCCTAGCAGCATGACTGGGACATCAACCCAGCCACAAACCCTTCGACCTACAATCTGTCCTGCCTACAAGATGTGTGTGCTGGAGCAATGGGGGCACAGAACTTGTGGGCATGGCCAACCCATGACCTGTCCAACTGGAGGCCCATGATGAGAGGGAGCCCATGCCTGACACTGCTTGGATGGCCAGGAACCAGAGGCAGGACAGCCCAGAGACCAAGGATAGAACCAAAGTCAATGAAATGATTCAATATTCTGCTATACTTATAGCAGTTCAATTGTCATCAGAGAGGGGTCATCCAGCAACTGACAGGAGCAGATACTCACAGCCAAACACTAAGTGGAGCCAGGGGAACCCCACAGAAGAGGGGGAGGAGGGGTACAGGAGCCAACGGGGTCAAGGACATCATGAGAACTTGGCCTCCAGAATTAACTAAGCAGGGCTCATAAGGGCTCTCAGAAATTGAAGCAACAAACTCAGACCTTGTATGAGTCTGAGCTAGGTCCTCTGCATATACCTTAGAGTTGTGTAGCTTGGTGTTCTTATGGGACTCCCAACAATGGGAGTCGGGGTATCTCTGACTCTTTCTCAGGTGCTTGGGACCCTTTTCCTCCTACTGGGTTGCCACTTCCAGCTGTGATATTAGAGTTTGTGCCCAGTTTTACTGTATCTTGTTAAGCCATGTTTGGTGGATATCCCTGGGAGGCCTGCTCTTTTTTTCATTTGGGGAGGGGGCAGAGGAGGAGTTGATCTGGGGAGAAGGGATTGGAAAGAGTGAAGGGAGGGGAGACTTCAGTAGGGATGTAATGTATGAGAGAAGAATAAATGTTAAAAGAAAAAAAGGGGAGGAGGGAGGGATGGAGGGAGGGAGGGAAGGAAGGAAGGAAAGAAGAAAGAGAGAGAAGAAAGGAAGGAAGGAAGAAAGAAAGGAAAGAAAGAAAGAAAGAAAGAAAGAAAGAAAGAAAGAAAGAAAGAAAGAAAGAAAGAAAGAAGGAAAGAGGAAGAACCTCATGCTTCTCCTTCACCTTGGGCATACTGAACCAGAATCAGCATCTGAACAAGAGCCCAGGTCATTGATCTGTATAGTGAATGTATTATTACTAAAATCTGAAATATGACAAGACAGAGTATGGAGGAAGATGCAAAGCATATGCAGACTCTCAAGCTTCCTCTTCCTTCAGTAACTTCAGCCTGTTTTGATTTGTAGCTGAGACTTTACTCAGATGATTAGAACACCCAAGTGCTCCCAAATTTGGGGTGTACGGAAAGTGAAGATTTGTCTAATGTGAAATAATCTCCATCAGAGAAAAGTCTCAGCTTTCATCTAGGCAGAACCGACTGCAGAGGCCGTGAGAGTATTGTCACTGCTTACTGTTTGGAAGGAGTCTGGTGGAAGATCAACCTCAACTCCCCTCCCCATTTCTCTCCCTAAACCTGCCCCTTCAAAGCCCGCCAAACACAACTCTTCCCCCAGAGAGGCTCAAGACGACGCCCACAGGGTATATAAGCTGCATCCCAGAAAACAGACATGTGGTTCTTCCAGTCTTGCATCCCTGTCTCCTTTCTGCGGGCCAGGAATCGCCTGGGAGCGCCTTACCCATTAAACCTGGGCTTACCAATTCAGTCTGATTCGGTTTGCTGCATCAGAGGAGAGACCTTCAGGAGGCCTAAAACTTATCATCATTCCAGACTCTTTGAGTATATGGATGCCAGGGTACCAGGGGTTTGGGTGGAGCTCCCACCCAAACATTCCAGACTCTTTGGATATAGGGACGCCAGTTCAAGTCTGACAACTTCCTGTGGGCATGGGGCGACATGGGGAAAAGGAGTCAGGAATTGGTGAGCTCACATTCAGCAGGAGGTGTGAATGGAGGAGCATCTGGTTGATTGTCATCCTGGAGACCTCAGGCATCTGTTTCTTGAGGAAGCAAAGAAGGCAAGTTTCTAGGAAAAAAAAGATCATTAACATCTGCCCTAGTTGTACTGTAAAGATGAATGTACAGAGCAGAAGAGCAGATAGGCCCTTTAGTGGAACATCTTGGAAAACTGGAGGGTGGAGGGTCCCAGCTGCTGGACAGACCATGTATCCTGAATAGGTGCCCACTTGAGCCTGGAAAGATGGTACCAGCATGGATGTCCCAGGAGCTTGGCAGCCAAGGGGGTGTTGAGGATCACAGTATGAATGGAGAAGGGACCTCAGAAGAGAGAGGTAAGGGAGATACCCAGCCAGTGGGGGAGTTTGGGTTGGGAGGTGGTGATTGAGGAGGAAGGGCCTTCTGTAAAGGAGCTCAAAAGGGCTCAAACCTGTAGGAGAGTGTGGGGTGGCCCAGAGGCAGGTAAGGACAGTGGGGAGAAGGGGGGACCAAGATAACCTGAGTTCAATAAAGATCTTGGTGAGCTGTCATTTGATGAGTCCCTTGGCCTTCTCAGCCTTTCCTGAGGATAAAGGTGTTAACCATAGTTAGGAGGTAACAGAGTTCTTTAGGTGTGGGCATGTAAGTGAAGTCCACCTGCCAATCCTTGCCTGGTTGGTGTCCTCGAAGCTGGTGCAAAGGCTGACATATCTAGAGGGCCCCTGTGAATGGACTTGTGAAATATTCAGGAGAGTGTGGGGGCCAAGGTGAGTGTGTCCCCAAAAAAGCTGAGACCATAGCAACCAAGCAGAGGTGCATGGTGAGCAGGTATGACAAGAAAAAGAGTGTGAGAAGAATCACCCTGCAAGAATACAGGAAAGTGTCAGGGTCTTAAGTGGGAAGGAAGGGATCCTGTCCACCCCAGTGACAGAAATTGGTGAGGGAATTGTAGGACCTGAGTGAGATGTCAAAACAGAATAGGTAGCTCCCATGTCCAAAAGAAAGTCAATGGACTTATCTGTTATCTACAGCGTCACCCTAGGCTCAGAGTCAGCAGGTCTAGGCCATGTCAGTTCTCCACCAGGCTTAGGAATTCTCAGAGTTGGTGAGGCTGGACCTCCATGGCATGGCATAGAGGATGAGCCTACACGGAGGCATTCTGATTTCCAGTGCCCAGGCTGTCAGCAGACATGGCATGGCCTCCTGGGCGGCTGGGGGTCAGGGCAATACCATGACCAGTGGCCCTACTGGCCACATTTGAAGCAAGTTTTTGGAGGAGTTGACTTGGGCTGAGCTCCTGTGGGATGGAGCCTCATGGCCAACTTCCCTTATACCCATTGTGGGGTTCCTGGTGGCCTCAGAGCAGCTGCTAATGCTTGACTTGGAGAGTGTTCTGTTGCAGCCTTGTCTGTAGGGTTGACTCGGCTGTCATTCTCGAGCATTAAAAACTTTAAAAGCCATTTTCACCAATTCCTGTAGGGGAGTTTGGGGATACTCCTCAGCCTTTTTAAATTTTTTTCTAATATCTAGCACTGACCAAGAAATGAAATGGGTGGGAAGGCAGGAGTCTGGTGAGACTGAGTATGAGAAGAAACTGGGGAAGACTTGGGGGCGTTAGGCCAGTGTGTAGGTTGAGGCATTGGGAGATGGGGGGAAGCAGTGAGGGGAGGGAGGACAGGAAGGAAGGTAAGGAGGAGGAATTTGGTCTTAGATTTGTGACCCTGGAGGAGGGGGTTGGGTAGGTAGAGTTTGGGGGAAGTGGGGGAGGGGTCAGTGTCTCCAGCAGTGAATGGACCGGTGCTGTGAGACATTGCCCCTGTAGGGAGGATGGGAATGCAGAACAGTGGAAGTAGGGCAGTTCTGTAGCCCCAATTTGAATAGATTTTGTAAAAGACCCCGCAGGGCATTTGGGGATCAGGCTGTGAATGGCAAGTGCAGTTCCTCAAGTCTACACCGGGATCCGTCAAAAAAACAGGGGGGTGTAGGAAATTCCCTTCAACAGACAGTCTTCTGGAGAAGGGGTCCCATGGAACAAAGGCAGCCCTTTGCTCTGGAATGGGTCGGGGGCCTGGTGCAGCACATCTCTAGCAAGACACCCTTAAAGATGAAGAGGCCCTGGACCTCCTTCCTAGGCAAGGACTTGGAAAGGGCAACTCACCCAACCGAGAACTGATCTTAGTCTGGCGGAGAGCAGGTGTGGGGGAGAGGGGTGTTTTCCCACGATGGGGCCCTGGGCCAGTGGAGAAAAATCAACCCCCCTCGGTGGAACCTCCAGATGATAAGTTTTAGGATTCCTGAAGGCCTCTCTGCTGACACAGCAAACCAAATCAGACCGAATCAGGAAAAGCCCAGGTTTAATGGGTAAAGCATTCCTGGGTGATTCCCCACCGGCTCACAGAGAGGAGATGGGGCTGAGAGGCTGGAAGAACCACGTGTCTGTTTTGGGGGATGCAGCTTATATACCCTGTGGGAATAGTCTTGAGCCTCTCTTGGGGGAGGAGCTGTGTTTGGCGGGCTTTGAAGGGGCGGGTTTAGGGAGAGAAATGGGGAGGGGAGTTGAGGTGGACTCCTTCCAAACATTCCAGACTCTTTGGGTATAGGGATGTCAGGGCGCCAGGGTTTGAGGTGGAACTCCCACCCAACCACTTAAGATGGACTTACATGTCTTCTTTGTTTCATCAGAAGTGGGTCTGATACTTCTGGATTTGTTTTTGTTTTTGTTGTTCAATACATTTTTAAAGTCTTGAACATGACTCTACTATGTAGCCATGCTTGAGAACCGCTGAGAGTTAAGTAAAGCCATGCTTTTCACTCTTGGATTTTCAATTACAGCGGATACCTGGTCCTACTCCCTAAGGATTTGGATTTAACCAGGCTGAGATGGCACCTTAAAGACGATCTACTGATGTCACTAAGCCTAGCCCTTTGAGTCCATTTTTCCCTTTCTTTAACCGTTCTCAGCCTCAGCTGCAGAGTCAACCTCCACCCGGAGCGGGGTACTTTGAGAATGGCAATGTTCAAGCACTCCAGTCAAAAATGTCCATACCTGGGCTGGAGAGATGGCTCAGTGGCTAAGAGCACTGGTTGCTCTTCTAGTACCCACACGGTGGCTCACAACCTCTGTAACTTCAGTTCCAGATCTGATGACCTCTTCTGGCCTCTCAGGGCACCAGGACACACACATTGCACAGATGTACACTCAAGCGAAACATCCATACACAAACAAACCTACTCACACCAGCCTTTAGGTGAAAGGAAGCGCTTCCCCCTCTTCTTCCTGCTGAAGTCTCATGGCATTTGTCACCGAGCCTCCTGGTGGTGACTTTTATTCAACAGAAACAGAAAGAATGCATGGTGATCACTATGTACACAGCTGGTGATTTTGTATTCTATGTTTGTATAGTATGTGTATACCTTCTACATCCAGCAAGGCTGATTTTTGATAAATGCAATGCATTAACAGCCCAATACCCTACTTCCTATTATGCAGTATTAGTACACTGCTCAGAACTGTGTCGCTTCATATGTCTAATTCCATCCAGCAGTGATAGCATGTAATGGGAGGCAAGTTAGGAGACAGATTGGTATATGGGTTTGTTTTTTTTTTTGTTATTCCTCAAGATACAAACAGTCTGACATTTTCCTCAAGATTCATAACATACTTGCCAATGGCTTTCTCAACTTGTGACCCAAAGACTGTATCAGAATCCTCCTGAGTTCATGCTCTAAGTGCTGGTTACTGGGGCCAGCTTCAAACTTTCTGAATCACAATTCTTGTGTATGGTCCTGAACTCCGTATTTGCAATAAGCACCCCAGGTAATGCCGATGCATTCTGAAACTGTAAATGTCTGTCTTACAAGGGAGGACAGAAACAAGAACTAAGGTGAAAAGAATGCCTTTTATCAGTTAAATTCAGTACTTAATGAGCACCTTAAGCTGGCAAAATGTCAGCAGAACACAATTATGTGCCCAATGCCTCCACAAAAACCATAACAGAAAGCAATATACGTACAGTGCTAGTCTTTTCCACAATAACCTCCAAGACGGGCCCATCTTCCCTTATGGTGATAGTGGGGTGCTGAGCTGATGTCCTAAATAACCAAGGCTCAACCTCAAAACTTTTGGTTTCACTGTTTTCCTAAAAGTTGGTTTAGAGAAATTTCTACATTCTCTCAGTTTTAGGATAGTTGTTTTCGGTGCTAGAACACTCAGATGAGTAGTCGCAGGTCTGTAATTCCAGATCCCACAAGCTACTTCGTTGGAATCCTGTTTCAACATTTCTGGTACTCAACACAGACAGCGTTGGAACTCCATTTCCCAGAAGGCCGCGCAGCATTCCGATCACGCGAGGGTTCGGGGAAACTTGCCAGTTTTTCACGCCTGCCGTAAAGGCGCGCGGTATGCTGGGACATGTAGTCTGGCCAGCCATTGGACGCCCCCTCAGATGAATGGAGCCGGGGATGACTGAGAACTACAGCTCTTGGGCTGGTCGCGTCGGTGGCGGCCGCGGAAGAAGAGTGGACAGAGACGGCCCTTGAGCAACGAACAGCGGGAGGTGGTGATGTTCAGTGAGGGCTTCCTAGGATAGCGATCTGGAAGGGCGCTCTGCGCGCTCGCACCCTGTGCCCCGCACCGGCCATGCGCCCGGCCTTCGCGGTGGGCCTGGTGTTCGCAGGCTGCTGCAGTAATGTGATCTTCCTAGAGCTGCTGGCCCGGTGAGTGACCCTCGCGGGCCGCGCCCGGGTCCCGGGGCTGATCCAGGGCTGCTCGCCCTATCCACCTCCCCACTCCACTGCACTGGGTACCCGCGCTGCCCGCTACTCAGCAGTCCTGCGTACTGCTCGTCCCTTAGCATCCAAGTGACAGAGACACCCAGGGTGCTGCTGTCGTCACCTAGATGCAACACTTCGAGAATTTGAAGCTTGGAGACTTTTTTTCACGTGACTGATCCAAGTACTCGAGGAACTATTGGCAGAGGCTGTTTCTCCACCAAACCACCCGCTCCCTACTACTCCTCCAACTCTAGAGCACTTTTTTTCCGTCCAGTTGGTGAATGACACGTGCCTGTCCTGGGCAAAGCCTTCTCACATGCAAAGCAGTCCTGTTTGTACACGTTGCAAAGAAAGTTTCGTTTGTGTGTATTGACATGTCCTGCAAAGCATTTGCTTTTATTGGTGGTAGATGATTGTGAGGACTTTACCCAAACTCACATGTGAGAGATGTAGAGCAGATAACTACTGGGTTGTCACCATGGTCCTTGAGCATTTAGCATATTACAGTCTTTAATTGAGAAGCGTGCACTTTGAAGCATAGCTTCGGAATGACTATGACACTTTTCCAGAGGGAACAGGGTTGGCTTTGTGGTGGCGTCTTACAAATAATGTTGGGTAATAATGTGCAAAGTTCAGTGGGCAGAAGTTAGAGAAGAGACAGGAGGTGGAGTGGAAAACGCTTAGGACTAAACAGCTCAAGTTAGTCATTTCAGGCTTGGCTCCATTATGCTCTGGCAGTGCAGCCTTTTCCAATTCCTTAGCTTCTCTGGGCCTCCTTTTCCAGGCAGTTCAATAACATCTCAGTACAGTAATAACTAACTACATGTTTCTGAATCTATATGCTGTGTCCATTGACTCTCTGAGCACCCGGTGTTCAAGGGTTACATTGTTTGGCTGAGAGTGAAACAGATGCAAAGTTAGGTGGCCTTTTCACTGCTTGTAAGTGGCAGAGCAAGAAATGGCATCAAAGATGTCTAAATTTCTAGCCCAATACCATTTCCAGTTCCCTTTTATTGTTTAATTTGAGCGGTCCACAGTGAGATGCCTGGTAGAAATGTATTTTACTTGATACTGTTGGTTTAAGTCCTTTTGAAGCAAGCAGTTTACTTATGGTCAGCTCTGTGTGGGTTAATTTTTGCTGTTGAGAGCTTGCCATTTTGTTATGCAGAGTGTTGATGAAGAGCAATTGTTTGTCTTGGGAGTGGTAAGGAATATGAAAACGAAAAAGAAAGTTTCTGACTGTAAGCTGGATACACTTCAAAGGAAGGAAACTTTGGAATTTGATATATATATTTAATATATTTTTAAATAAATAAGTGATATATTTAGGCCAGCTATAGAAACAAAGTCAGATAATTTTGTTGGATATGCCTTTGTGTACAGCTTGTGAGCTCTTGGCTCAAGTACTTAGTTTCAGCCATCCGAGGCACGTGTGAGAGCGTCTCCATCCCCATGGGTTCTGAAGGTTTGAGTGATGCATGTGCACAGCCTGCTTCACGCTGGTGGCTGGCTTCCCCTTCTCCCTCACAGTTTTGTTTCAGTCCAGGGATACCTTGTTTATTCGCTTGTTTTTTTGTGATGATCCAGGAAAATTGTGGATAAATTTATAAACACTTTTCATTTCTTATAGGAAATTTTATTTAGAATTTTATTAAGATTAATTTGTAAATGAATCCGAATTCCTTATTTAACTTTTTTTTTTTTAAATCTGCATTTTGGTGTGCAATTGTGGATTTTCCTGCAGTGGTAAGAAGGTGGGTTTATTAATGCGATGTATAGTATATCAGACTGATAGCAACTTATTCCTGATTGGCTTAAGCACAAAACAACTTCCCACTGTAGAGCAGTAAAACTGGACCTGCTTAGACCAGAGGCTCTTTAAAGTTCCTTCTAGATAGGATCTTGAAACCTGTGGCTTTAATCATGAGGAAGTACCATAGAAAGCTCCTTAGAGAGCAGACACTGTGCTTTTTAAATGGCTTCCTTGGAGCCCTTAGATGTCACTCTAAATACAAAGGTTGAAATGACTTGTTCAAAGAAGGAAATATTGAACAATTTTTTTCCCCAGTTGGAAAACAAATTCAGTTTTTTCTTGCTGACTTTTGTAGACCTCTAGTTGGGACCAGTAATAAAATACAAGCCCTGTGCATTGAATGAACAGTTACACAGTAATAAGTGAGATCTTGATTCCCCTCTTAAGGTGCTTCTGACCAACCTTCAGAACAGGTAACATATGTATGTTTTATATATGTGCTGTATATACATATATACACAGAGCTGATGAAGCAGGCAAGGTATTGTGTGTCTTAACATCAAAATAACAATGTGAAAGATTTTATTTTTCCCATTTAATTTTTCCATCAAGAACATGACATTGAATTAAATAAGGAAGTTTTTATGTCCAGGAAAGAGAAAAGCAAGGTGTGAACCATCTGCCCAATTCATTCTCTTCAAAGTTGTCTTTTTTAAAGATTAAAATTTGGATTTTTGCCAAAGAAAATCCCAAGTAAGAGAAGCTGTCTGCAGTCGATGGTTATAAGTCTTAAGAAATAAAGAGAAGGAAGGATTCAGGGAAAACATTTCAAGTTTTTATTTGGAAGCTTTAAAATGAATTGTTCCAGTTCAAAGACATCCCGCCCCTAGCTGTGCCCGCACTGTGTCCCTAAAATGCTCTCTGCGTTAGCTTAAGGAAGCGTTGATCGTAGGATCATAGGAATACACAGGGAGGCTCACACATCCTATGTAAAGACAAAAAAGTAGAATAGAATTATCAAAGGACCTGATGGGAGGGAGAACGGGAACGTGATTCCTGGTGGGACTTCCTTTGGGGCACCCTAAAATTAGATGATGGTAATGGTTCCACATCTAAAGCCTTATATGCGAACCCTACACATTTGCCATGAAGTCCTACTTCATGGAGTATCGTGTGGCCTTTTTGTGTCTTTAGTGATAAAATATGGATAAATAAAGGGAAAACAGCAGAGATCATCTGAAGGATGCAATTGTAAATTTAAATTTTTTAAGTCTTTTATACAAATGCTAGTATTCTGGAGCACATTTGCTTACGGTGAGGCTGCCCCGCCCCGCCCTCACGACTTGCTTGACTCTGAGTGCCCAGAGTGGGAGTGCACAGATGAAAGGGGCGTGGTCCACCCTCTGCACAGCTCCCGTCCGGCTGTGTTCTGGCTGCCTGTAGTCCACGCTTGGCTCCCGAGTGCTTTTTTTCCTTTTCTCAAGGGCACAGATCCAGGTCATTCCCCTCAGGAACTCCTTCTGACCCTGTGCAGAGTGGCTTCTCAGGAACTACTCTGTAAGAGCTTTGGCGCAGGCTTTTAGTAGAAAATAGAAGGGAGAGCCGGAGAAGTGTTGATCCTCCTGCGTGGTGCTTGCCACCTCGTGCATGTTTTCTCACGGAGTTCTCATGGCAACAATATATAGTTTTCACTTTATAAAGGAAAAAAAACTGTCCAGTGTGATTGTTTAAAAGGGTAACTATCGGACTGAGGAGATGCCTCCCTGGTTAAAGTGGTTGTTGTGTGAGAATGAAGACCAGAGTTCAGATGCTTATAATTCCAGCCTGGAAAGGCAGCAGCAGGTGGACCCCAGAGAAAGCTGGCTGTCTCTGTGAGCTCTGGCCCTGATTGAGAGAGCCTACCTTAGCGAATGAGGTGAAAGAACCATTAAGGATGATTCTGGACATTAGCCTTGGCACCTCAGGCTTCCACATGTGATGTAAACAAGTGCACCTCACGCATGTCAACATCCACATGTGCGCGCGCGCACACACACACACACACACACACACACACACACACACACACACACAAAGAGGGCAGGGGAAGGACAGCTATCGTTTGATTGAAGACTGCTAAGTGTGTAGGAGCCTAGGCTAGTCATCACCCGGTTCTGGTTGCCTTTCCATTATGTGGCAGGCACTGTGTTAGGTGCTTTTCTGGGACCTGTTAATTTACACAATAAACCATGAGATAAGCACTTACACTGTTCCCATTTTAAGGAAAATTGGATGTAGAAGTTGATTAGCTTCCACATCACACAGTAATTGACAAAGGTGCTCTTTGATGTCAGTAGGAAACAGTGTGGAGCGCTGTCATGTTCAGCTCCGTGCTACCATGAACACAGAGAACGCGCACACTCTTGCATGCAGAAGCACAGGCATACCTTTTCCCACTAGGACTGAATGGGGGAATCTTTGAGAGCATAGATTCCCAGGACCCCAGCCCAAGACAGTGAGATCAGTACTGGGAGGGTGAACCTCTCCAGGAACACAGCTTCTTTGTTTATTCATTCATTCATTCATTCACTCATTCATTCATTCACGGTACTGGAGAATGAACTCAGTACTTCCTGCACACTAGGCAAGTATTCTATAATGCCACTAAGCTATATCCCTAGTCCCTCTACTTTTTTCCTCTTTTAATTTTGAGACAAAAATCTCATTAAACACTGCCTCACCTACCTACAATGCTAGGCTTACATGTATGCACTACCATGTCCAGCCTGACCCATGGGTTCTTGAAGACCAGCCAGGATAGAGTTGATGAGCACTGTGCTGGGAGCCATCTGGAGTTCAAGTTCTGCTCTCCTGTATTGACCAATGGTTTGAATTAGATTCTTGAATGAGATGGATGTCTTCCACGATTGTTTATGGATTCCTACAAAGTTTAGCCTTGTCCCTTGAGCCCAAGAAAGACGGATTATTGAATTGCATCTATAGCAGTAGGTTACAAGAAACCTTCATAGGTGGCAGAAGGATAGCACTGTGTCTTTTTAGGTGGCAAGCCTCGTTCTGTAGGAGTGCTGTATTCCTTGGCTGTTTCTATGCATGAGTAATGTGGGACTCTGGAGTCTTGGATGAGGAAAGATTTATTAAGGAATGAAATCCGTAAGATACACTCACGACCCAGAACAGAGCTGAGACACCACTGCTGACTCAGAGGCTGCTGTCCTGCTGTTCCACCCAAGGGTGATGGAAACAAACTGCAAGCCATACTTCTCTGCTGCTCGCTCCGACCACCCAAGGAAGTGTGTGACCCTTGCTCCACCCTTTTTAAGGGGACATGTATCTTCAGCGAAAACCACACCCATAAGGGCAAAATTCTCCATCCAGTTGGTCATTGGACCAAATGGCGGAATTCCCACAACATTTCCCCTTTTTTGGCTAAAATAAAAGAAAGGTTCTAATCCTAACCTAGTAAAAACTATATACATCAGGAGGCAGAGCCAGGCGGATCTCTGTGAGTTCGAGGCCAGCCTGGGCTACCAAGTGAGTTCCAGGAAAGGCGCAAAGCTACACAGAGAAACCCTGTCTCGAAAAACCAAAAAAAAAAAAAAAACAAAAAAAACTATATACAATAAAAACTATTAACATGTATTGTCCAGAAGGAAGGAAAGGTAATAATCTTAATATTTGAAACTACATACAACAAGAACAATTATCAAATAAAGAATACATCCTAGACATCTAGACCATAGGTAATTGGCAAATTTTCATAGAGATTACTCCAATAGTCATCCATTCCTAAAGAATCTAAGTTTTGTACCTAATATGTCCTTGGAAAAGATTCAGGAGGATTGTAACTGTAACTTTTGAGGCTTCAACCCTCAAATCAAAGACCTGAGAAGGAAAGTAAATTACCTGAGTAAGCAGGAAGTGCAAGTAACTTCCAAAAAAAAAAAAAAAATGTCAGGAATGACAGAAATAGCTGGCTGCCTGGACAGTCACCCAAGGTTCTCTGCAACTTTGGGGCATCCAGCTTTGGCTTATAGGCCTAGAATATCTTGACAGACGGTTTTCAGAAGCAGGACATTTTGAAGAACTGTCCTACCCTGTCTTGGCAAAGTTTGGCAGTTGCTTTTCTTTGTGTCCTGCTGGTCCAGATTGGACAGTGTACTTACTGTCAGCAGTCAAGGCAAGGGCAGTTTTGCCAAGAAGAAAACGAACTGCCAATGGAGTGTCTTCAGTGCCCATCATCTTCTTGGAGTAGATCAGTACTGCCAGGAACAGATGTGTCACACATCAAAAGGATTCTAGGTTATTAAAACATTTTAAATGCCATATTCTGTAGGTCTTTGAGTGTTTGAAGGTGGCCTATCTGTCTGAAATATATCTCTATATGACCTTGAAAACGTAACTAACATGACTATAAGTTTGACAGACATGAGTGACTATTAACATGTAATTCTTATTAACCTATGTTGCTTAAGGACTAAAGCGTCACATTATAAAAATAAACAAGCTGTAGAGGTCATAACTTATGTAAAAATAGAAACAGATGTACAATATAAGGACAATAACCTTGAAATTGTGACAATATGCAAAAACATCTTAACCAGAGGTAGAAATGTAAAATACAATATGACAAAAATAACCTTAATTTGCATCAATATACAAAAATATCCTAAACAGAAGTAGAGACATATATACAGTATGACAAACATAATTTTACATTTGTATCATTATACAAAATATCTTAAACAGAAGAAGGAACATATGTACAATATAAACAAAAATAATTTTGAATTTGTATCAATATACAAAAGTATTTTAGAAATGGAAACATACAGTGTAACAAAAATATCTTTGTATTTGTATCAATATACAAGAATACCCATGTATTTTATTTTCAACTGATACCAATGTAAATTATTTTCAACTGATAACCTACCTTTTAATCTTATCATGCCTATCCCCCCATTTTCTATTCCAAATGAGATCCCTGAGTTTAACCTCTATTGATCCACCCCCAACCCTATAACAATTTATTATCAGCCCCCTACAGATGACAATTATCCATAACCCTGAGAAGAACCCCCAAACCATCCACCCTATCTATAGGGAAAGTGGGCGTTGCTTTTTTAGAATTACTTCCTTCTATCTGGGGGGTGGGTGGGTGATAGTGTCTCTTTGGGACTCTTTAAGGACTGAAACAATGGTTAAGTCTTTGTAGAACTAGCTGCAACACTTGTAGCCAGTCTCTGGGTAATGGGTAAAGCTTCTCTAAAATTCTGACTGGAGTAGTACAAGAGTGTAGACCATCTCAGCTAGCTCCCTTAGAATTGTCTTGAGCAGTTTGCAGTCCAAAACCAATCTTTGGGTGGTGTCTATAGGCTTAATGGCATTATAGTGATCCAGGTAGAATCATTGTTGTGGGCCCCATCATCCTTTTGGAGATTTCAGAGATCGCTGTTAGGAAAATTTATTGTTCACTGTGGAAAACTTAAACATCATTATCAAAATGGAAAGTTTTATTTTTAAGATAGTAATATACCTAAAGGAGAATTTTAAAGAGTCAAATTAAATTTGAGGGGAAAGAGATTTGTGACAATAGTCCCTAGATTTTGGTTTTCTTCTGTCCCATACCACGTGGCTCTTCTGATATGAGACAGAGACTCTGAATTTTCTTTTAACAACATGCTTGGGTTTAGAGAAAGAGAGAGCCACACTCCAACTCCAAAGCCAGCTTCAGTTTTTAATTGAGTTGGGACAACAAATATTTTGAGAGGTAAAGAGATTTTACTCTGTAGAAGTAATTATACCATCATGCCAGATTGTTTCTTTTCCTGGTAATTTTTTCTGGGCAGTTCTCCTTCCTTTTTTAGATGTCTGTCATCCAAAAGTTCTTGATATCCTTAAGATAGATATTTTTATTCTCCTGTAAAGACAAAAATAGAATCCTGCCCCAACTCTAATTTGGTAAGTTTTTCCTTTTGACATGAACCACCATGTCAGTTGATGAACAATTGCTTTTCCTATGCAAAACCCCTTCCCCGATGTAACACATATCCTGCTTTCCATTCTGAGGTCAACACATCTTTAAAGTACACAGGCTGATTTAACTCAGTTTTTCCTATTGTCCAATGTCTCTCTGCAGCTCTTGTTCCTTTTTTATTAGCATTTAGAACATTTAGAGTTGAGGAATTAAGCAGTCTATCTCTGGGGGTCTTTATTACCTCTTTCTGCTTGTTTAGCATTTCTTTTAAAGTACAATTTGATCTTTCTATAATCACTTGTCCTCTTGGATTGTGTGATATAACTGTAATGTGCCTTATATGGTAATATGCAAAAAAGTTTTATTTTATTAGAGACATATGCTGGAGCGTTGTTGGTCTTAATTTGTACAGGTATGCCCATGATGACCATGACTTCTAATAGATGTGTAATTACAGAATCAGCCTTTTCAGAACTCAAAGCAGTTGCCCACTGAAATCCTGAATATATACCTATGGTATGGTATACATATTTTAATTTTCCAAATTTTGCAAAATGAAACACATTCATCTGCCAAATTTCATTTCTTTGAGTACTCTTAGGGTAGTGGAGTTTGATTATACAAGAAACAAGTAGGACATTTTCTTATAATTTCCCTGGTTTGTTGCCAAGTGATGAAAAAAATCCTTTTTCAAACCCTTGCTATTGTGGTTGAACAGGGCCGGCAGGCTACACAGGCTGGCTGCTCCTGCTCCAACTACCCAAGACAGAGCGTGTGACCCTTAGCTCCGCCCTTTTTAAGGGGTCAAGTATCTTCAGAGAAAACCATGCCCATAAGACCAAAATGCCCCATCCAATTGGACCAAATGGTGGAATTCCCATAACACATGAGGGGTGTATTTAAGGATTTGCCCTGGGGATATAGCTCAGTGGTAGAGTTCTTGCCTAGTGTGCTGGCTGGTTTTGTGTGTCAACGTGACACAAACTAGAGTCATCAGAGAGGAGGGAGCCTCAACTGAGGTATGCCTCCACAAGACTGGGCTGTAGGCAAGCCTCTGTAGGGCACTTAATTAGTGATAGGGGAGGGCCCAGCCCATTATGGGTGGAGCCTCCCCTGATCTGGTGGTCCTCTGTTCTATAAGAAAGCAGCCCATGAAGAACAAGCCAGTAAGCAGCACTCCTCCATGGCCTCTGCATCAGCTCCTGTCTCCAGGTTCCTGCCCTGTTTGAGTTCTTGCCCTGACTTCCTTCAGTGACAAACAGTGATGTGGACATGTAAGCCAAATAGAGCCTTTCCTCCCAAGTTGCTTTGGTCATGGTGTCTCATCGCAGTAATAATAACCCTGACTAAGACAGCATGTTCAAGGCCCCAGCACCTAGTTGTGTATCTTCTCATCAGTATTTAATATTCACAGCATAGTAGAAAGTGGAGTTGGCTTTAATAAATAGTACTGGATTAATATAAAACTGCTTTAAAAAGCCTGTGCAGGGGGTCAGTGGGTGTTTCTGGTTAAGATGAAAAGACAGACTCTGAAGCTGGTTAATACTAGTCTTAGGGGGGAATTTTGATGCTCACTTGAGATGTCTTCAGCAATAAGACAGAATTGGGGGTGGTTCAGGAAAACTGTCAGCATTCACAGAACTGATTTTCAGAATGCCTCAAGAGGGATGTCAGAAAGAACTTTTGTACTATGGCATGTGTTCCTAATAGGCACTCCTGGCTCTTCCTTAGAGCACTGAAAAGGATCTGTTGACCTCCAGGAATATCTCTTGACTGTCTGATGTATTGAAGCCCCACGATAAGGGTTGTGGAGAACCGCTGTGTGCACCAGCAGTATTGCTCAGTCATTTTTACCTTACTATCCCAGCCCCAGAACCCATTTTTGACAGTTTCTCTTGATCACCCTTGCATTGATACACAGTTAGGTTGATTTATGTAAAGATATGTACCTGTGCCCTGTTAAAATAGCAAGCCTCCCCCACATCCCCAGAACTACTTATCGCTCCTTGGGGACATTAAAGTCTAAAGTCATATGCCTATTATCACGTGACCAGTAACTCCTGGCCAGTAGAAATCAATGAATATTCCAGGAGAATTCCATCATGTTTCTGTCCATGACTGGAGACCTTTTGGGTAGTGGGGGATGTATGTGAGTTTACAGGGAAATTTCCTGCAGCTTACTGGGATAGTCAGCTCATGTGTCTAGCAATGAGAGGAGTTCTCATGCAGGGCCTGCTGCTCTAGGAAACCCTAACAGAGGACATTCCCTGTGACACAGTGTCAAAGTGTGTGATGCATGGCATGTGAGAGCCAAGATGAGGAAGGACAGTGGCTGCAGAAATCTCTCCTCTCTATTGTTTTGGTGCCATAAATATAACAGGCTGTAGTGTGCTTTATCTGAGTTTGTGCCTTGTGTTTCCTCTGCTCTTTACTATACAGGAAGCACCCAGGATGTGGGAACATCGTGACGTTCGCACAGTTCTTATTTATTGCTGTGGAAGGCTTCCTTTTTGAAGCTGACTTGGGAAGGAAGCCACCAGCTATCCCACTAAGGTATGGCACTTTGAAGTCTTGTTGAGTCCTTTAAAACCTGAAAGGTGGCGCCTAGACAAAAAGCATGAGGTACATGTTTCTCAAGCTTAGGTTATGGGTGGCAGTGGAGTCATTAGTTTTATGAATTACATTGTTATACTCTAGAAACCTATTTTTAGAATGAAATTTCTGCCCATAACATTTAAAATAACTGTGATGGCGATAAGTACATATGTGTATAATACAGGGTCAGAAGGGCTAGGGTGACCGGAAACTTCTAATAGTTACATATTTGTCCTTTGTGTGGGTAGAGTTACTGATTATACTAAGAGTAGTATCATCAAGCATCTTGAAAAACAATTGGCTTTTGGAAATAAAGAAGCAGTGAGTATACAGCATGGCAAATTACTAAATGTTACTGAATTGTTTGTTCACAAATGGTTAATTTTATATTGTGTGAATTTTGCTCCAATTAAAAGAAAATTGACAAGCTAAGAAAAAATTGTTAATACCAGACTCTGTCCATTAGTCCAGGTTTGCCCTAAGTATCTTCACAGGGCTAAATGCAATGGTTCTCGTGTTGGAGAGACTTGAGATGGAAGTGCTCTCCCAGGGGCACTTAAGTGGCATCACCTAGTTTCTTTGGGAGTGTGAATGTCCCCCATGTACTCAAGCTCATCCTTGTCAGTCTTCTGCCTTCTTTAGTAGCTTGCTGAGTTTATTCATATTGTACTTTAGGCTCTTGTTAATATAATACTAAATATTTTAATTTCCTTTCTATTGGGTTTAGTGTCCCCACAAACTTTCTGTTCCAGCAAGCCAGCATGTACATCATGGTAGGAATCCCACCATTTTTTTTTTTTTTTTTGGTTTTTCGAGACAGGGTTTCTCTGTGTAGCTTTGCGCCTTTCCTGGAACTCACTTGGTAGTCCAGGCTGGCCTCGAACTCACAGAGATCCACCTGGCTCTGCCTCCCGAGTGCTCCCACCATTTTTTAAAAGCTCCTTTGGGTCTTCCTGTTCTCTCATCTGCTTTCATGGATCTTGGTGAAAGCGTAATGTAATGTCTTTGTATACAGTAGCACTCTTGCTGGCTGACCTCTGTCTCCTCCTACCTGTGCTTCCGTTTTAGACTCTTACCTTTTTTTTTTTTTTAAAGACAAGGTCCTCTCACTATGTACCCCTGGCTGGCCTGGAACTCACTTTGTAGACCAGGCTGGCCTCGAACTCATAGAGATCCACCTACCCCTGCCTCCCAAGTACTGCAATTAAAGGTATACACTAACATGCTCAGCCTATTACCATTTTATTATTGCACCCTGTGCCTCTTGTTGTCATTATATCCCCCATGGTCTGTCCTAATTATCATATCCCCATTCATGTCCCCTTACAGTGACTATTTTATTTTCTATGTGTGAATCAACAATCAAAGTTTTGCCCAGATCTTTCATCCCCACTAACAATTTCTAGGCCATGCTATGTAAATAGTCACATGGAAGAATTAAATTAATTAACCTGAAAGACCTTGATAAACTCTTTTCCCAATGGTGTCTCATCATGAGAGCATCTCGTCATGAGGAAATTTGGCGAGCAGCCTTGTAAAGTGACTAACAGATGTTGCATGGGAGTTGTGAGAAGCCGTCACTAGTGGTCTTACATGCCTGGAGCACTGTTTTTGGTTGGTTGTCAAGTTCCTTAGACTGTTAATGCAGCCTTGGCTTTGCTTGCTCGTTGTAGTGTCTCTCCAGCTCCATATCTAACTAGTAACAAAAGAAGATAATATGAGGATGGGTATTGTTTATTCTTCGGATATGTAGACACAAAACTGTTTGGAAATCTGTGCCCAAGGTTGAATATTTTATGAACAATACAGAACCATTGTTTACTTCTGCTCTAGATTGTCTAGGCATTTATTTAAAGTTTTTTAAAAATATTTTTGAGTGAATCCTGAAATTGCTGATAGTTAATCCTTTTTGATTTGAAAAAACATTGACAAGAATATGGTTTAGCTAAATATATATGAAAGACATCTTGAATATTTTCTAGATCAAGATGAAAACATACAAATATAAAAATTTTTAATCCATTTACTTATTCATAGTATGGATTTACTTATCCATAGTAACTATTTACTTATTCATTTATATGTATCCCTTTATCTTCTAAGTCATGATTATAGGATTTTTCTTTAAGACAGAATCTCATTTTGCTTTTGGTTGGTCTCAAATTTGTGGAGCTGAGGATGGCCTTGAACTCCTGACTCTTCTGTCTCTACCCCTAAGTGCTGGGATTATTGGTGTCTGCCAAGATGCCCACTTTATGTGGCACTGAGGATCAAACCCATGGTAGGCAAGTTACTCTTGCCAATTGAGCTACATCCTTAACCCCTAGAATTTTTTTATTTTAATTTTTTTTTTTTTTTTTTTTTTTTTTTTTTTTTTTTTTTGGTTTTTTGAGACAGGGTTTCTCTGTGTAGCTTTGCGCCTTTCCTGGATCTCGCTGTGTAGACCAGGCTGGCCTCGAACTCACAAAGATCCGCCTGGCTCTGCCTCCCGAGTGCTGGGATTAAAGGCGTGCGCCACCACCGCCCGGCTTAATTTTTATCATAGTTTTAAGACTTATGAATTCTCAAATGACCAAGACTGGCTGGAGGTGGTGGCACATGCCTTTAATCCCAGTACTCAGGACACAGATGCAGCACACCCTGATCTATATAGTGAGTTCCAGGCCATCTAGGGCCACATAGAAATACCTTGTCTAAAAGAAAGAAAGAGAGAGAGAGAGAGAGAGAGAGAGAGAGAGAGAGAGAGAGAGAGAGAGAGAGAGAAGAAAAGCAAAGAAGACTCTGATCTTGAGTATAAGTCTATACAAATCAAGGAATATCCTCATTATTTTAGAGACTACTGGTTCAGTGTGAGGAATAGTTTTCACAGTAGCTAGGCTGAACATGAGCTTGACTTAGCAAATCGTTGGAATCTATTTTTTCAAAATTAAGAAAAATAATATTGTATAAATATATACATGACATATTTAAGGTAATTAACCATTTTCAGATTCTCCAGAGGCCTATGAAAAGTATCTATAAGGAATTAATACATTAAACAAGAATTATCTGTTCACTTAAAATGTCTTACTATGGATTAGGTAACATTTGTAAATCCTAGTCCTAAGTCCCTTGAAAAACATTCAAGGGTTTTCTTAAGCATATTCAGTAATTCAGCCTTTCCCCCTGCTAGTCTGACTTGGTGCAGTGTTCCTATGTGGACTTAGTATATGACTTTATGTGGTAATGGTTCTCTCTACCTCTTAGCAGAGAGGAAGGAAGGCAAGTGTCTTTTAAACCAAATATATGCATTTCCTTCTATATCAAAATTTCTTGAAAAAGTGGATGCGTGTGATGTTGTTCTCCCGTTGCAGGTACTACGCCATCATGGTAACCATGTTCTTCACTGTCAGCGTGATGAACAACTATGCCCTGAATCTGAACATTGCCATGCCCCTGCATATGATATTCAGATCAGTAAGTGCCAGCTCGCATGTGTGTCCTCTGAACAGCATGGTAAAGTGGGCAGACCGAGCGTGGGGCAGAGGTAGACAGTCGTACAGGAAGTCAAGTCTAGGGCATAAGGTTTGTGTTGAGTCTTTGAACAGGATGGGAAAGTGCAGAGTGCATGGCTTACTGTTACTCATTTCAGGTCTAATATATGACTAATGAAAGTAAACAAAGTTTCTCTGGGAAGTAGATTGACTCCCTGTCTCCTTCGTCTGGCTGGTTTTGAGCTCATACTTACTACTGAAGCCTCTTTACCTTCACCCCTGCCTTGTAGTGCTTTGCTTTGTAGTTAAGGCTGGCTGGGAACTCTCAATCCCCTGCCTCAGCCTCCTGAGTGCTGGGTTTATGGGCTTGTCCCATCACACCTGGCAGGACAATTGTGGATGAAGGGGATTTCTCTCAATATGATAACCCGTTTTCTCCATTCTTTATGTGTGATGAGCGCTCTCTGGTTGGCATATAAATAAGAGGAGAGTGTTCCAGAAGAGCGGGGAAGACAGCAAGGCACATGTAGGCGGAGTTGCAGCAGACTGCAAAATGGGTGGTGATGGGAATGACGTTAATCTTGTTGCCTGAGATTTGTGTGAGATTAATGTCCTATTCCTACAGGGACCTGCATAGATAATCGTAATTATCGAGGTGACCGTCAAAGCACCGACGGAGCACTTGCATAAACTTTTATTGGTTAACACCTTTCTAGAGAGGAGAGACTTCTTTGATTGAGAATGGAGATGGGAAAAAGCTCAGTAGAAGTTTTAAACATTAAATAGATGGAAAGTTGGAGGGAAGTAGGTTTAAAGTATCATCTAGCCCTATTAATTAATCATAGCTTTTGTTGTGATCACTTAATGAGAACTGATCATTTTTATTCCCATTGAATCTTGTACTGATTTTATTATTTCTCAGGACAGATTTTTTTGGCCTCTTCTTTGTCTTAGTGACTGTTCATCCTTCGTCCTGTGTTCTCCGTTGTCTGTTTTCTTACCCATTGTGAGTCATGATGTTTTCTTCCCTAGTGCACTGAAACATCACCCTTGTCTTCTTTTACAGGGCTCTCTGATTGCCAACATGATTCTAGGAATTATCATTTTAAAGAAAAGGTAACAGCACACGTTCATGTTTTGTATGTGGAAGTGATATTCCAGGTCACCTCTGTACAGGACTGGCCACCTTTCTTTTCCTACAGTGGGGAAAGGCTGCTCCTGGCCATCAGCCTTTTCCTGAGTTCTTTCTCTCTGAATCATGGTAATGATGACTTTCCTAAGGCAGCTGACCAGGCCAAAGGCTCTCCCTGTGGCTTCCTGTGGGGCCGAACAGCTCTTGTTCCCACAGGATCTTCAGTGCCTTGCCAACCTATAAAAGGAGTTGACACAGAAGTCACTGTGCAGTATGGTCACCACTAGCCACCTGTGAACTTACATTTTCTAAGTGAAATAAAATGAAATATTTTCTCACTTTTACTAGTCACATTTTAAACGCTGAGTAGCCACATGTGGCAGGTGGCGACCATATTGGAGAGTGTGGATATGGAGCATTTCCAGGGAGTGGTATTGAAAGTCTGTGGGTCATTTGTCCTAGAAAGTGCTTTGTTGTTTGTTTTCTTTTTATCTTGGCATTCCTGGGCTAGATCCCAGGGCCTCACATGTGCTGCAAGCATTCGTACTAACCTGCATATCCAGCACACATAAGGTGCTCATCAGTGTACAGTAGTGAACCGGGAATACTTTTATATGTTAAGAGAATTTCCGGTAAAGACCCAGATAGACACAAAGAAGGAACAGAAGGCTCAGGGTTGTTCTTTGTAGCTGCTGCCAGTGGTGTGGTAGGATTGGGGTGGAAATGGCAGGAGCAGCCTGGGGTGCTTTTCCAAAGTACCCACCTCTCACTTGAGCCTCAGCCCTTCCTGCCTTTATGCAGACATAGTAAATGGCCAGATGTTTTGTTTAAGATGAGGACTGTACTTGACAGCTAGACTTCACCTTGGAGACCTGGGTTCCTTCCTAAGCTTTGATTTGGTTCATAACAAGATTTTATATACATATATATATATATATATATATATATATATATATATATATATAATTACAATCTCCTGATACAACCTCATACTGTCAGAGGCTCTTCCCAACACCTGTGTCCCTTAAGAGTTTACTTGGAATCTGTTGTCTTGGGAGTGAGCCTTTGACCACCCACAGAAAAGGAATTTCTCTAACTTCTCTTTTTTTATTCATTCTTCCCCTTCCTCCCTCCTCCCTCCTCCCCTCCCTGCCCCCCTTTACCTCCCTTTATGGTGTCAGGATCAAACTCAGGGCCTTGCCCATGCTAGGAAAATGTCCTGCCACCAAGCTCTGATCCAAGTTTAACTTCTTATTTTTCTTGAGCACAGCCCTTTGGAGATTTTAAAGACCACATCTATGTTTTTCTTAACCATTATTTTGGCTTAATTTTTAAACTACTTCAACTTGATGTTCCTAGACTGAACTTTTGCTATGTAAGGTTTTATTAGCATCTATTAACTATATGCAGTTAACTATATGCATTATGCTAATTTCATACATACATACATACATACATACATACAAAATGTATCTTGATTATATTCATCCCCAAGCCCTCTTGTCCTTCTCCCATTCCTGCTGAGCCCTTCTTCTGCCCAACCAGTCCCCCTCCACTTCCATACCCCACTTCTCTGTAGTGGGCCTCTCCTGCATCCCTCTCAGCATCTCAGCCAGTCAGATCAGCTCTGATGAGGTATTGTAACCGAAAGGTACAGTGTCCTTGGGTAGAAAAGAAATGATGATTCATTCTGTAAGTTTAATTTCTTTTTATCCTTCCTGGGGCCTTTCCCTTGATTACCAAGACTCTGAGGGGCATCATAATGATACCATTTTAGTTAATGGGAAATGTCACCATTATGCTGCCCTTGGCTCTACAAATTGCACATTCCTCCCTTTATCCAACTGTGCCGACATTTTACAAAATCATTTAAGTTATTCAGATTGTTTTTAAAGAAATACCTTCCCTAGAGAATGGACATTATTCTCCAAGTTTTGATTCTTGTCATTTGTACCTGATAATCTGTTGTTCCTCTTGAATAGTGTGTGTGTTAAGACCTAATTCTAGGCTCTTAGGATGGGAAAAGCCACAGGTACTGGTGAAGACTGGGCAGGCTGCATTGGCTTCTGGAGAGCAGAATGCAGTGTCATGTGACATCTGGTGTATGTATGTTTTCTGGTTTTGTTTACTTTTCAGTTTCTGGTAACAGTCTAGTTGGTCAATAACTGTTGACACTACTGGGGAGTGGTCCCCCAGTGAGACTGTAGACGTTTACACTGAGTCACATACTACCCGACTGTAAATCCCCTTAGCCATGCTCTCCTTTGCTAAGATGCTCTTGTCCTTGTTTTTCAGATACAGTATGTTCAAGTACACCTCCATTGCCCTGGTGTCTGCAGGGATATTTATTTGTACTTTCATGTCAGCAAAGCAGGTGGTAAGAGTCAGCTTTAAATCATTTGTTTTCACTGCTTGTCATCAGGCCCATTACCAGGCACCTGGTAATGAAGAGAGGCACTAGAGTGCTTATGTAAGACAGGAACTCACTCTGAAAGAAGAGTGGAAGGAAGTGGGCAGCGTAAATATTCCCCTTGCGCCTCGGATGTTGTTTGCGGCTCTGGTCCCTGTTGCTAGTGTATTTTCTTATTTCCTAGACTTCGCAGTCCAGCTTGAGTGAGAAGGATGGATTCCAGGCATTTGCATGGTGGTTACTAGGCAAGTACAGTAGTTACAAAAAGCTAATTACCTCTGCACTGCCGTTGCTGAGTTTTCTCCTGTGGGACACGTTTCTTGGCAAGAAGTTTAGGCTAAACAAATTATGCCAAGGAGGAGAGTGGCAACTGGGACCAGTATGTCTCTGAACCTTGGGGTTCAAAAAATTAGAAGAGGCCACTGTTCACATTTTTGGCACTGTGTTCCATGTGGGTCCATATTTCCCATGGTTTGTCAGGCATAGAAAGTCTGTTATGCTCTTTAGGAGCACTGCGTAGGGAGTCTTCTGTTTCCTAGTGGCCGGTCTGCTGAGTGGAAGTACCTGCGAAAGAAGGGTGAGTCAGAACCCTTGACTCTCAGTTTCCCAGGGGCACAAGGGCTTATTTTCTTCTTAAGTTGACTGTTCCATATGGCAGTGTTCCCAAATCAACTCTCGGGAGAATTTTTAAAAATACAAGTATCTCTGTGTGGAATTAATTAGTCAACTCCTACAGGGCCTCATCCTCACTTGGATTTGGAGGGGTAAATGTTTGCAGTAGTAACAGGAGTGGATTCACCCTGATTGCGTGGAAGAAAATAGCAGCAAACCCTTGTATCCCCTTGTCTTGGCTTTGGACTTGAACCCCCCAGCTTACTGTTCTTCCCAGAGAAGATCTCTGCACTGTTGGGGAAATACTTACCCAATGGGAAAATTCCAAAGATATGAACATACAACGCAAAGGGAAAAATCAATGTCCAGTAATTTTATACCCTCATAATCTGGTAATCAAAGAAAACCAAGGACAAGAACTTTTCATTTTCGCCTTACCATATTGGCAAGACGGTAATCAACACTGTCGCTGCTGTGAGGGTGCATCACCACAGCAGTACCACAGCCGTCTCCATACAAGCCGTCAGTAGAGTAAATAGATTGCCTTTCTCAAGAAATATTGTGTATTGAGTTTTTAAAGGTCTTGAAGTTTTTTTAATGTTTGACTCAGCAGTTCCATTTATGAAAAATTATCCTAAGGAAATAATTAACATTTTAAGTATTTGTATATATTGATTTCAGTGAAATAACTGGAAATCTAACTGTCTCATCACAAGGCCTTTAAGTGTGGTACAACCACATGACAGGGTGATGTGTGGACCCTAAATCACACTTTGAAAACACATTTATAAAGGACATAAAGGAAAAGTCCAGAAGAATTTCATGAGAAAAGCAAGGTATAAAAATGTGTAGACAATTGTACACTGTCTTAGTATACAGAAATATGTATAAGGATGTGGAAATGGGGAACTAGAGAGGATTTCATTGTAGCATTGTGGTAGTTTAAAATTTGCATGTCCTGGCCGGGCGGTGGTGGCGCACGCCTTTAATCCCAGCACTCGGGAGGCAGAGCCAGGCGGATCTCTGTGAGTTCGAGGCCAGCCTGGTCTCCAAAGCGAGTACCAGGAAAGGCGCAAAGCTACACAGAGAAACCCTGTCTCGAAAAACCAAAAAAAAAAAAAAAAAAAAAAAAAAAAAAAAAAAAAAAAAAAAAAAAATTTGCATGTCCTATAGTTTGTGATAGGTACAAAACTGTAAATAATACTGTCGCCTTAAGAAAAATATGTCGAAAGGCATCTTTTAAGTTGATCTTTGTTTTTAGGCATCGGGGCACTGACTTTTGCTCTGTTGATGTCAGCGAGGATGGGCATATTCCAAGAGACTCTATACAAACAGTTTGGGAAACACTCCAAGGAGGCATTATTTTATAATGTAAGCAACTTCTGGAACCCTGGGAAGGTGAAAATTTCTGATTTATGATGTGTTATGCCAAGTGAAATCCTGATGTAATTGATGGATTGTATTGTTGTTAGTAACCAGTCTTTAGACCAGTACACTGAAGTACTTTAGGCAGGGGGATATGTGCATTTTGAGTGACGATTATTCACGTGAGATGATCATGATCAACCAGATAAAACATTTAAGGGTTAAGGAACCAAGGCCCGCAAAGTTCCTATAGGTAAAATTGTTAAACCCAATATGGAAAGCCAGAAAGAAAAAATTAGTCCCAAAGCAAGAGGTCAGAAGTGTGGACATCAGTGGGGCAGCTTGGGGGCTGGGGTTCAGGGCCTGAGCTCCCAGAAGGGCTTTACTCACATGATAGTTCAGTTCCCTGCATGTGCCTGAGCTTCTTCGTCTTCAGGGGTGACCTAGCGCTCTCCCCTATAGCTTTCCCTGGCCCTCCTTTATGGCTATTGAAATATGCCCCGAGAGCTGCCCCCCAGGCCAGGGCCAGACAGCTCCCTCTATGCTCAATTAATCCGAACAGGCAGTTTGGCACATTTACTTGGAGCTAGAGTTTGTGGCTAGGGAGTTTTAAAAAGCAAGCATTTTATTGGGTTTGTATCTGTCGTTGAGAGCAATGCCAAATATAGCGACAGCTCAGCCAGAGTCACGTGACGTGATCGCACTTTGTACTGTCGTAGTTGTCAGGCACCTTGTGTGTCCCCTTCCTCTTTAGCCTCGTCTCATGATTTGTTTCTCCTTGGCCTCAGGTTGTCTTCAAATCTCTTTGTACTAGTTTCTAAATTCTTTGAAATCTGTGTGGCCCTTGTGGTTTTCAAATCCAGTATGGGGCAAATCCTTTTGGACAGAATGGCTGCGTGCTGAAGTCCCCCTTTGCCTTGTTGAGGGGAGTACTTCTTTGTCCTTCTCATTGGTGACCATCGGGCTCCATGAGACGTCATGCCATATGATGTCAAGGGCACAAAGGCACGAGATACATTTACCTGAGAGGGGCTGACTTCCTTATTGGACAGCTCCAAGTCATTGTAAAGCTACCCTGACTGTTCTGTAACAGGTTTTCATTTACCTTTATGTGATCCATTTCTTCCCGCAGCACGCCCTTCCACTTCCTGGTTTCATCTTCTTGGCCTCTGATATTTATGACCATGTTGTTCTGTTCAATAAGTCTGGTAAGTCTGGGGTCATGTGGAAGGATGACTTGCCAGTTTCTGAGGCGAAGCCTCAGTTTTGCATTTGGCTTGACTACAGCTTTATCTCATGTTCATCGGAACCCTTGCACCTTCCAGGTGCTGTCAATCAGTAGTTGACACAGCGAGGGCTTGTAGGCTCTTTCCTATTTTCTGCAAATAAGAATATCCTCACCTCTTCCCTTTTCCTTGGGAATCGTGGGTTTGCGTTTGAACATGGAATGTTACATGTTGAGAACGCAGACACGCAGTGCTAGTGCTCAACTGGAACTGGAGCCCCAGAAGTTGGGTGGCAGTCAGCTGTCCTTGTGTCTCTCCTCTGCCTTGAAAAGCAGAGCTGCTCACCGATCTAAGCTGCCTTGGCACCAAGCAAAAGGGCACAAAATGATGACAGGGCTGTTTTCTCGATACAGATGAAATAATCAAGATAAATTAATTACAAACAAAATAACATTTTAAAAAAGAATGTCTATATGAGGGTAAGCTGTTGCTTTTTAGAGAGGCTACTTGATAAATTGATGGTAGATGGTCATGCATACGATCTGATCATCTAAGAGTGTTATATTGATAGGTGAACACACAAGAAAACCTTTTTTAAATCAAGGCTTTGTGCTGCACACACGTGGCGCATTTTGTACTGTGTTGGGCCTGCTCTGCATGTGCAGTGTTGTGTCTGTCATTTGACCTAAAACTGTGTTATAAAAGTAGGCAGTGTGAGCCGGGCGGTGGTGGCGCACGCCTTTAATCCCAGCACTCGGGAGGCAGAGCCAGGCGGATCTCTGTGAGTTCGAGGCCAGCCTGGTCTCCAAAGCGAGTTCCAGGAAAGGCGCAAAGCTACACAGAGAAACCCTGTCTCGAAAAACCAAAAAAAAAAAAAAAAAAAAAAAAAAGTAGGCAGTGTGTAAGAGAGTCCCCGAGGCTCTGACTTACAAAGCAACATTTCTCATTATTAATACCATAGTTGTGAAGATCCCAAGAGTCCTCACAGAGCTCTGACTCTTGGTTAGTGGAGACTGGATTCAAGGTGAATAAAGGGGTGTATGAGCCAACAGTTTTTAAAGGAAATAATGTTACTGTTCCTGATACTGTTTTTGCCTGTATAACCTTGTTCAGAAGATGAAAAGTTTAACTGTTCACACTGGCATGATCATCTCTTCTCTTCACCTCTGCAGAACTCTATCAAGTTCCAGTTATCAGTGTGGCTATGCCCATCATGTGGTTCTACCTCCTCATGAATGTTGTGACTCAGTATCCTTTGGAGTGCTCTTTTGTCTGTGTCTCCATTCTTACAATGTAGGGACATGAGTTTGGGTTTTGCTTTGACTTCTTCACTAGTGAACTAGAGACGGGTAGACCCATTCATGAAGCTCCTTTGTAGACTGTAATGGTGCAGGTCAGGTAGGTCACATAGAAGAAACAGGACTCTATGGACTGGTTTAGACTTAGTCATGTCATGAAATGAAATGACCTGAGATTTCTTCAAGGTTCTTGGTGTCCTAGGATACTTTTTATTATTTCATGACTGTTATAAGTTGCCTCAAAGCTCTGAAAAAACTTCAAATGAAGACTCATTTAAAAGTAATTATATTAATAGACGGATCTTACCAGTATAAAAGTTGTGATGTCTTTAAAATATTGAAACAGATTGAGGTTGACTGCCTCCTTCTGAAATCACCACATAGATTTGCTATACAGAATTCCACTTTGAAGGAGAGAGTGGAGGGCCCAAGGACAAGACAGAGTAAAGGATCACCTTCCTGACCATGTCACTCCAGTGTTACTTTGGAAATGGCCTTCATTATAAACTGTAATGAAAACCCATAGTCATGGGTTTTTAGGAACGCCAGGGCTGGAATCTTTCTGGAAGTTCTACTAAAGAGGATCCTCAGAGTGGATCTTGATGTTTTCTCAGCATGTCAAGTTGCAGGCAGGAATCTCATCTAAAGCTTCCTTCTTGGTAGTTTACAGAGAACAGCCTTAACCACTCCTCCAGATACGTGTGCATCCGGGGTGTGTTCATCCTTACAACAGAGTGTACCTCCCTCACCGTCACGCTGGTTGTGACTCTGCGCAAGTTCGTGAGCCTCATCTTTTCTATCTTGTACTTCCAGAACCCGTTCACTCCATGGCACTGTCTGGGCACCCTGTTTGTCTTCATTGGGACCTTAATGTACACAGAGGTGTGGAAAAACCTAGGGACCACGAAAAGTCAGCTGCAGAAGGACGACAAGAAGGATTGAGGTCTGCCTGGGACAGACAGCCTGTGTTATGTGTTAGAGGCCTCCGGCGCAGGTCTGCTTATCATTTCACTTTGGCTCATGTGAAATTACCACAGTATTGAACCCAACAGGCCCCAGAGCACCTCTGAAGGGTGAGACTCATCTGCTCTTTTCCGGCCACCCAGACAGTGTTTGTAGACTCTGCCTAGGCATCCCTGAGCTAGAGTAAACAACACAAACACGGCTACCAGGCAGACTATTGGATAGCCTCTGCATCGTGTGCCAGAGCGTCAGAACCACACTTGGTGAATTCCAGGTCCTCAGAGCTACTTGCTTTCTACCCATGCGTAGTCTTGGATAAGGCCACGCCCCTGTGGCTCCTGATGGTTCCTTTGTTGTGACAGCCATCACCCTTCTGTCCCTCTTTCCCCTCTCACCCGCCACACTTCGCACTTTACAGTAGATCTGATGTTCCAGGCACAGTCAGGCACCGGATGACCCAGTGGACATGTGAGAAATTAGAGCCCAGGAGTGATGAGGCTGAGCTCCCTCCCGTGTGTCGGGAAAGAAGCAGAGCCCTAGTGATGTGTGAGTGGAATGCTGGTGATGATGAGCAGATAGGAGGGGCCCCCTCCCACATTCCACTTTTTAAAAAATCAACGCAAGGTTCACATGATTCTTTGACCTGCTGCTTTCTGTGCTGAGAGCAGTCCTGCAGTGTTCATGGCACACTAGACAGGAAGAAAGATGGGGTGGGTCGAGAAGAGGGAGGCTTTGCCATCCATCTCCCACGTGACGCTCCTTAGCTGGTTACAGACATGGGATGGGAGTGTAGCCCAGCACAGCTCCCTCCATCGGTACCCTGAGAGACAGCTGCCCCTGTGAAGCCAGCCACACACTCATGTAGGTCTCAGATGTGTCTGTGAAAAGCTGGGAGAACTGGTAATCAGAAGACTGCTCTTCCTGGTGCTCTGAGAGTTGTCACCTGTCAGGTCACTGATGAGCAGATTGATATATAGGTGTGAGTGTGATGTATAAATCAGGTCAAACCCCGCCACCACAGAGTGAGGTCTTGTTTTCCCATTGATGTCGGACTGATCTTGATGGGTGTGGGTAGGTGATCTTGATGCATGTGAGCAGAACATGTTTACATACAGAAACATGCCTCTTTTCTGCTGATTGCTCTGAAGGTCTGGTTTTCCTGTCATGGATAATCTTGAGAGTAACCCTGTCAGATAGCACGTGTGTGTGCTTGTATGTGCCCTCAGCTGCATTGTATGTGATTGAAGAGCACGGAGGTCCATGTCGTTTTAGTTCCTCTTTTCTCCACTCAGACCCAGACCGTCATTAACCTCACCTAGCTCTCTGCTCCTCTGCAAACAGCCAAACTCACTGTTTCTCTTGCATATGGACCAAGGCCTTTCATCCTTTAGCTCTGTGCAGACTGTGCTCTTAAGCTGAGATGTGGCTTTCCATGTCTCCTAGGCTCACTCTAGTTCTTATTCCACTGTCTGAGACACTCTTTGATGGGTCTGAAGGGCAGCAGGAAAGAGAAGTGCCCTGATCCTCTGGGGTCCTGGGGAGGGCAGTTAAGACTGCCTTGCTTCTTTGTTACATTAAGTGGAGGTACTGTTTCTCCACCCGAGTCCCCAGGTTTGCAGACTGACTTGTCATTCTGGCCGTTGACAACTTCCCAGTGCTGGTAATGCTCTGTTCTCAAAGATACCGAACTACATGTGAACCCCTTCACGGGCCCAGAAGCTCCTTAGCTGCTTTTCAATATGTGGGGTCGCTTGGACCAGCATTGCTATAAATACCAAGTGTTAAATGTCCCCTTAAAAGGCTGGAATAAAAAGTACTTTTTCCTTCCTGTTTAACAGAAGAATCTGTCCATAGGGGCTCCCGAGGCTCTGTTCTGATTACTCCTAACACGATAGAACCTTCAGCTACCCAGCACTTTCCTGTCTATGCCAGTGAGAAGGACTACAGTTTGTAGTTACCTGAGACTGGTTGATACAGACAGGATTTAACTGGACCCATTAGAGTTTCAGAACGTGCATCCCTCTTAATATGAATACTTTGTGAGTTTCATTAAAGGAGATGTAGGGACAAATAAGAGGTCAGAACACTCACAAAACAAAATGTACACCTGCAGGAAGAGTACACGAAGGGCCCCAGCCTGCCTCCTCCCACCCTCTGGTTAGAGAGAAGAAAGTGTCCAGCAGACACTGCTTACAGCTTTGTAGAGTTGCCTTTCTAAAGTTTTTGTTTTCATTTTCCTTGGACACGGTCATTGCACATGGCGCTGTGGTGGGACGTTTTCACACAGTTGAGCACGTCCCCACCTTCCCTCTCCCTGCCCTGCTGTCCGCCTGCCAGTCCTCGTTGTTCCGCTGGACAGTTTTCCTCGACCTTCAGATCACATATCCATCATGATTTTATGTCTCTACACGAAGTCCAGGAACTACAGATGAGAGAATATGATGTTTGTCTTTCCTACACTAGCTTAATTTGCTTACCAGGATCATCTCCACATTCATCCATAAAATCATTCTTTGAAAAACTCGTTCCTCTTGACTGATTTTTTTTCCATGCGGATTGTAAACATTTTTAAAGGGCAAATAAGCCATTTTATCAAGGCCAGACTCACTGAATGTAGAGAAATGTCTACCAAATGTTGTTGTTCTTTCAGCTTCAGAAACAGCTTCTAGTTTGACTCGAAAGAGCTGAAGACACGTAAACCTGCTTTAGAGGAAGAGTCCAATAACACAAGCCACTAGCCAGGAAATGTAGTTCCCTGTGCCCACATCACAGCCTGACTGGGGTGTTTGGGGAGGTGGTGGGAGAGGACTGTGGGTGCTTGCGTTATGTTTAATACCTGCATATCCTTTAACCAACATTCTGTTGTAAATGCTAACTTTATCACTTTTATTAGAAATGTAATTTCAGTTTTTGAACTTTTTTCTTGCAGTACTGAGGGTCAAACCCAGGGTCCCATACATATTGTGGATTCTTTTCTTTTCTTTTCATCCGCCTAAAACAACCAATAACCCATTCGATGGATTTAGAGTTCAGTGGATGCTGGGGTTTGTTGTGTGTTTTCTTTTCCCTTCTTCCTGCCCACTTGACCAAAACACAGCATAGCTGTTCTCTGCCAGGGTGGTGGGGGCCGCCTGTAGCTCCTCTTCTGGTCTGGGAGGAGTGCATGGTAGTTCCAGGGGTTCTCAACCTGTGGTCCTTTCCTGGGCCCCTCCCCCTCCCTTCTGGGCTTGGGCTTTGGTTTTGCCCTTTGTTCTTCCTGACTGTACCTCACTCCCTTCCTGCACCTGCATTCACTGGTGCTGTTTCCTACGCAATCCCCGTCATTCTCGCTCGCTCACGCCTCTGTTCTCGGGGGCCTCTTGATACTTTATCTTAGGAGTTTTATAGGTTTTTATATCTGTCCAGCATGTTTTATTTAGTGTGCCTGTAAGCATTGCTAGTAAGGGTGCAGTGTACAGGGGAACAGTTGGCAGAGTGCTTAAAGGGAGCATGAACATGGGAGCTTTGTCTGAACTGTCTGTATAGTCTTTCCCAGCTCAGCCCAGGACACAGAATCCCTGCTACCTGTTCCTTCTTATTTGGTTCTTTTTAGCCTGGAGATGGGGAAGTATGAAGTCAGGGATAATTCTGCATCAGTGAATTAACTATGGGTGGTGGACATGTTATCAGAGAACCAGTTTGAGTGAACCTGAGCAGATAGACACATGTGCTCGGAGAAACCACGTTGTAAAGATCTGAAACTAAGATCCTTTCTGTGGCTACAAGTAGATAAAACTAGGAGGAATTCTGCTCCTGTTAGATAAACAAAGCATTTTGGTCTCAGTTGGCTTTCTGCTGAAAGCTGTTGACTGAATCTTGTCTGTGGCAGTTCACGCTAACATCGAGAAAACTGCCAATATAGATGAAATATGCTCATTATTACTATTGATTGGTATGATGTTTGGAAATAAGTATGAACAATATTTAAGTGCAATATTTAAGCCTTGGAATATATTTGCTATGACCAGAGCTAGGATGGGAGACTAATGCCTCTCAACTTTACGTTGTATTCTTTCTTTCTAGAAGTTTCCTTTCTGTAGACATTCCAGGAATGGAAGGGGCCGGGAAGCATGCATAATTCATTTCTGAACTGCCAGCTCCTGGCATAGTGTCTGACATGTGTTACATGAGAAAATGAATGCTTGCCAAGGCCTCTTCCTCCCTCTTCATAATGGTTCCTTACAGCTATTCCCAATTCTCATTAGCTGGCTGGCAAGAAAGCCAAGGACGGGGATCTATCCCAATGACTCCAAACACAAAAAGGAATGGGAGCAGTTCTTGGGGATGGCTGTAGAATGTTACCCAGCTTTTAGCTGCCTTGATGCCTGGCGGGAGGAGGGAAGAGACTTGAGTGCATATTACCATATAGAGTTGATGTTCAGGAAGAAGCTCACCAGGAGGTCGTTAGAGACTCCTAGGGGTTTTGAAGAGGGTGCCTGGTGACTGCCACACTCCCATGTCACAGTTCCTGAAGTCAGTGTTGCCAACTGCTGCCTGAAGAGCTGTGTGTATTTGTCTACATTGAGTATCACAGACATCTGCCTCGAGCTTTGCCTACGGAAATCACCACCAAGGGACAAGCGGCAAAGGAGCCAGAGACAGAAAAGGCCTGGTCTGCACTCATAAGGCCCATATTCGAGGGGAAAACTGTAATGATGCCTTTGACAGATTGAGTTATTTTACATCTTTTCTGGGGGGGAGGCAGACTCCTCAAGCAGAGTGGGAGGCAGGGGTTCTTCCCAGCAGCACAAGAAAGCCTTTGTACATGGCTCACAACCGCGATCACTCCCATGCTGTTTGCCTTCTTTCCAGAGAATAGCCTCAGCTTCCCAAAAAGGATGATTTGAAAAGTGACAAATTATGGTAGTGAGGGTTTTACTCATTCAGCCTCTGAGCGCTTCGTTGAATATTACATTTTAAGAACAAAGATCAGAGAAGGAGGGAGCCCATAGCAGCCATGTGTGCAGAACAGCCAGAAGACATTAGTGAGTATTCAGACTTTGAGCTGTGTAAATATCACACATCACTCCCAGCCTTAGGAGATATTTGAGCAGCTAAGGAGGAAAGGGAGGTTCTTTGAATAAAACGTTTTGCCAAACTGAATGTGTCTTTTTACCGTCATTTCTTATAAAGAGCCATTTTTCACCTCTGAAAAAACTCATCAGACATCTGGTTTTTATCTTGGATTTGCGATCATTGTTTCTTAATAAAAGTGATAAATCCCTGCAGGTGCGTCCAATCACCATTGCCTTCAGGGGCTTGTGTGTGGTTTCAAGAGTGCTCTTGTTTTCACCTTGTGTGTGGTGGTGGGATGTTCCATGTGGACCTTTGTCAGTAGCTGATGCCTCACAGCTGGATCAGGAAGAGGCCCCTTCCTGGGCTACTGCCTGGTTCTGCTTCACAAATTTAAAGTAGATTGGCCTACCTTTGAGGTCCTAGAAGATTGTGGCACTGTCTGCAGCAAATTTCTCCAATATATTGATTTTTATAATTCTGTGTGACAAGCCCCCTTCCTCCATAAACTCCATCACTTTTACATAAATCTTAACACAAAAGTCACACATGCTCCAAGCAGTTTGCCATTCAGTCTGTTGGTAGTCATGCTGTGCAGGAGCATGCATGTGCAAACAGAAATGCAAGATGCTGCTGGAAACGAAGAGTTAAAAGCCCTCCTCTTAACAGCTGTAATGGGATTTTGTCAGGCAGAGCTGAGGGGTTGTAAGTAGTCCCAGCCTTCAGTTTTGAACTGGAATGACCTCTGGAGTCCCTGCACGCTGAAGTCACCCAGCCGTAAGACATACTGAAACCTAGAATTTTCTGAACTGCAAGCCTGAGAAGAGACACACGTCTCAAGATGGTAAGTTATGGTTTGGTTCAACTCCTGAGTAACCTGTGTGTCTTCATGCACGGGGTGTTCTACATGTTGCCCTGTGATTCTAATACCAGCAGCAGATCTCTGCCCCAGATGCCACTCACTGATGAGAGTCACCAGCACTTCAGAAGATGTCACAAGGATCCATTTCCTCTGCCCCTTTCTTACATGGACAGTCAGGACCTATCAAAATTGAGTGCCTGTCACTGAGTTTTCTGTTCATGTCACAGTCTCTTCACCAGGAAAAACAAACACGTGCCTGTGCAGGGTCTGTCAACAGCCAAAGCTTTTAGTGATGTCCTTTATCTGCAAATTAATGTAGTCATCTCATCATTAAAATGAAGTTATTTTAGTGTATGATTGTTTCTTCATCAGCACTTCAAAGAGCTAGCATATGGCTCTGTTATTACACATGACTCTGAAGCCAATGATGATAATTACTGGAATTTATTGCAGTGAATGAGGTGGATTGCACACACACACACACACACACACACACACACCCCCGCGTGGGTTTCCCAGAATCTCCAACACTGGATTTCTATAATTATATAATGCAATCCCCGTGGGAAACCACAGTGTAAGGAAAATTAGTTTTGTTTTATAAACCAGGAGACTGAGGTACCAAAGAATTACCTAACTTACACCAGCTGCTCATGTGTTGGAGCTGCGTTTTGAGCCGTTGGAAGCCATGCTCTCTGTCCTGTGCTGCCTCTAAAGTCCCAGGAATGAGATTCCTATCTGCCTCTACTCGCTAGTGTAAATCTCCATATGCTAAAGGCCATCAGTGAACCTCAGCTCTGTGTTCTTAGCATTATTAGTTCTGCAGCAATTCATATTCTAGTCTCCCAGAGCTCATGCCCTGTCCTCCAGTACACACAAGAAAATAAAACCTCAGAAATCTTGTCACAAGACAGGACTGGTTCCTCAGGTTCACACCAGAATGCACTTATTTTTTTTCCTGGTGCTCAAGCACATAACTTTAAGCAACACTATCGGATGTGTAGCAGAAGATAATTAAATCACAGCTTTTACAGTGATTTGCTTACGTCTCTGTACTTTGCAGAATGTTTAATGTATGTGTTAACTGTTCTTTTCATTTCTCCCGGTTCTGTTCCAGAAAGCATTTTAATTAGGTTATCTCATCTACCTGGCTAAGTGCCATCCCTGAATTATACTTTGATAATGAATCTTCAGCCATTCTACAAGGATCATTACAAGAGTTTTCGGTTTCTATGATTCAGAATCTTTGGCACTGATGAAGTTTAATGCATTATCCATTATTCACTAGGTTGCCTCATACATACCTTTCATTTAAATGAGAATTAGTGGTAGAGTATTGCTCAGTCCCAGGTCTAGAAAACGTTCGCCTCTGCAGGTACATTTGCATATGCAATTCTTTCAGGAAATGAAAACTGTCACCCCTTTTATAGAAATTGCATCAGGATTATATTGAGCTGCATGGAACAGGAACCCCAGTTTAGTCTCTTAACCCAACAGTTTATTCTTTACGAGGGTAGGCGGGTTGGAACTGGTGTGAGCACCCCAGGAAGTTGTCAAAGAAAATGACAGAAATTGCTGTAAAATGACAAGGCTGCAGCAGGTGTCCTGTGAACCCCAGAGAGCAATCTAATGGCTTCTGCTTTGTCCTGCCACCCAGATCTTAGGAGCGCCTGTTTGTCTTCACTTCTTTTCTGTTTCTGGGATAAAATAGCCTGACAAAAGCAACTTGGGGGAAAGAGCTTATTGCAGCTCAAAGTTGCAGGTTATAGTTCCTATCATCAGAGAAGTCATAGTGGGAGGAGCTTGGAGAAGCTGATCACATCTGTAATCAAAAACAGAGCAAGGAATGCGTGTTGCTTTCTCCACTTGAGCAGTCCTGGACCCAGCCAGGGAATGGTGCCACCCATAGTGGGCAGATATACTCACCTCAGTACAACCAAGATAATCCCTCACAGGCTTATCCAGAGGCGATTCTAGGTTCTAGAAACTGACAATAATTGCCATCACATTATCAGAGGAATTCATCCAAGAATTCTGCTGAGAAAGATGGAAAATGCGGATTCCAAGAATCTCAAACTCTCTGATACAGGGAGAGATTAGAAAGAAATAAGGCTGAACATCCCACTCATGATTTTGCACCCTTTATCCCCGTAGAGAATGCCTGAATGATAATGCTTAACTTTTGGATAAAACAATTAGTTAACAGCCTGCTTCTGCCTACTATGCTGTTAGGGCTTGGCTATGTCCCCCAAAGTTTTACATGCTGGAATTTGCTCCCTAGTGTGGCAACATTGAGGTGGTAGGCCATGGTTTGGATTTGAAGTGTCCCCTCCAAAAGCTTATGTTGAAGGCTTTGTCCCCATTATAATGTGCAGAAGTAGGACTTTGGGGGACTAATTAGAAAATAAGGCCTCTGATCTAATCAATGGACCTAACACAATGATAGATTCATAATCTGATGGTATTATTAGGAAGTAGTAGCCACTAGAAAGTGCGACCTAGTTTGGAAAAAGTCAATCATTGAGGGCATGCCTTCAACGTCTTCCCAACTGCTTCCTAGCCATTGGAGTCAGTGGCTCTGCTCCCCATCCTTCCCCTACCTTGGAGTTTGCCTCTTCTCGGGCGCAGTGGTGGGAGCCAGCAACCTGGTGCTGAGACCTCTGAAACCAGGAACCAAGTGAGTGTTGCTTCCCCTAAGCGTTTATTCCCAGGTGTTTCATTGCAGTGACAGATCACTAATGTGCTGGACGGTAAAAAGTGGGACCTGGTGACAAAGGTTAACTTATTGTGAGGGTCACCCTCAGAAGGGAGTTAGCTCAAGTCTGGGTCCCGAACCACTCAGGCTTTGCATCCTGCCATGTGATTCCTTTGACATTTCCCCACTACACCGTGACAGAAACAGGGCCCTGCCAGGACATTTGTGTTATACTTGAACCTTCAGAACTATGAGCCACATAAACTTGCCCCCCAATCACTGATACCTGCCTGTCTCTCAGGCAAAGGGACATACCGTCATTCTCCCAAGGATCCAAAGTCCCCAACTCACCATATTCATGTCTAGTTGATTATCTTCTAAGCTAAAGCCAGAAAAGTTAGAAGTTAACCAAACTTCTTATATGAGATGGGGGAGGGGGTAGAGATTGTGAAAATAAAATCAAATTGTGAGGAATTAAATATGTAGTTCTGAGTCTTCGTTTTAAGGGACTCTTCATGAGGCCATCACTAGTGATGATGCTTTTACTCCACTCACTGTTTTTATTGCCAGCCAACTCCTCAGGTGTCATGAGTCTTGATCTTGTGGAATGACCCAACCCTTCACTCTTGAAGAGTCTGCCCCTGCTCCTATTTATAACAGAGGAGGAGTCTTGCTTTTAGTTCTGGATGTGGAAGTACTATCAAGTTCCCTGAGGAATGTCTCCAGTGTCAAATATTCCTGTCTTCATGATGCAGAAGGAAGCCTGCCTTCCCTAGACTGCTGCCTCCATTTCCCCAGCAACTCCCATAACCCTCCGCTTTGTTGTCTCAGTGGTGAAAACAAGCCAATGCATCTGCTGAGAGGCTCAATTCCCTCCTCAAATGAACCTTGGTGCATTCTTTGGCTCACCCCATGACTTGTTTCTCTGGAATGGCAACTTTAAGCTGAGCAGCCTTTCAAGTTGTAGACACAAGAAACAAAGTGTTCCATATGCGTTATTGGGGGAACAGTGAGGTTCTTTGGCTTCTGCCTTGTTTCCCATCTGTGGGTGAAAAGGTCCAGTCTATAGGCTGCAGTTCAGACATACACCGTTGTAGCTAGAGTTTTCCTGCCTGGCCCACAGTCAGGACAAATCTCTGACACCTGCCAGTCCCATAGCCATTCAGACCCAACCAAATAAACACAGAGACTTATATTGGTTACAAACTGTATGGCCGTGGCAGGCTTCTTGCTAACTGTTCTTACAGCTTAAATTAATCCATTTCTATTAATTTATACCTTGCCACGTGGCTTGTGGCTTGTGGCTTACCAGTACTTTACATCTTCCTTGTCCTGATGGCAGCTGGCAGTGTCTCTCTCACCCAGCTTCCTGTTCTCTCAATTCTCCTCTCTGTTAGTCCCGCCTATACTTCCTGCCTGGCCACTGACCAATCAGTGATTTATTCATTGACCAATCAGCAACACATTTGACATACAGACCATCCCACAGCACACCATAGCTCATAGGACGTAGGTTTTCATTGATTTTACACTGCTTACATTGAGAAGGATTCGGGCAAGCAGGACGTATCAACTTACCTGGATCCTTTTTCTTTGGCTGACAGATGGTCAGTTTCAGATGTCTGTTACTGGCTTAATATGGCTTGAATGGCATAAGGAGCTTTGGCTACCTCCATCTGCCGGTGATGTCTTCCTTAGACATTAACACATGCAAATGCCACTCACGTACATTTGTGGTGGTTTGGCTGCAAATTCCAAAAGCTAATTTTTTTTTCTTTCTCTTTTGAAGGCTCCCCAGACTCCCCTCCCCTCCTCCTTGGTAAATGTGTTAAATCTTGGAAACGATGTTATCAAAAGGAGAAAAACAGGTGGGGAAGAAAGAGATGAAAACTCCCTGACAGCTCACTGCTGTTTTGCAGCTGTGCGAGCCGTTGTTGGAATTGTTACCTCCCTTACCAAGATAATTAATTCTCTTTTTTAAAAAATAGAAGGCACGGCTCCTTCCTTCAATCAGTGTCAACAGCCAATTACACTCTTTCATCACCCGAAGTGTGATAAGACAAATGTTATCAAGGAAGAAAACAGTTGGACTGACAAGATTAGCAATTCACTTCTTCTTAATCTTGTAATCACATGGTATGCAGCAGTTTACAATATTATACACCCAAATTTGCTAGTAAATCATTCCATAAAGGCCCTGTGTAAACCCCCACTGCATCATCTGCATTTGGTGCAGAAGAGCTCATCTTCCTGTAGGAGACATGAGATGAATTAAGACCACCTCCTCCTTGGAGTTTTCCCTTATCCATTACCCTCTGCAGAAGGTTGTCAATTATGTAAAGAGAGTCATACCCAGTAGAGTGTATAACTGTGAATGGCTTTTAGGGGTAACAGAAAAACCAAAGGCAGCTGAAGGTGACAGAAGGTTCATCACCATCAACAAGATTAACACTTTGCTGTCATCTGCTGGAAAACCAAAGGCTTCTAGTCTTTACGAGGGTCAGATATTTGTTGTGTCATTTGGAACATGTCCCTAAAGTCTTTGGGAAGCCCAACTCTGTTGTTGGTACTCAAGAATCACACTCTTCACCCAAGGTGTGAGTGTGATGGGTATGAGTGTTGAAGTATGACAGAGGTGACACTTGTAATTGACAGGGACTAACTGATTGACAAAACCAGCCCCCATTCTGCCAGGGTGGTGATATTGTCACATTCCTTCTTTACCCCGGCTCCTTCCACTCTTTTGGACAGAGGTAGGGCGTTGGATAATGTGATGCTCAGAAGATGAATGAAGGGTTCTGTCCATTCTTGGTCATTGGGTGACCCTGTAGCTCCAGTGGCTCCCCCTCAACACATGGCCTTGGCTTTCTCTCAAGGTGTTGTTAGAATTTCCCAGCATATAAACTCTTTGACTTTAGGAGCACAAAGGGCTTGAAGTGGGGGCATTTAAAGCCAAGCAAAGTGCTTCAATGAAGAACAGGAGGGAAGGCAAAGGCAGATTCATGCTCAGTGGACCATTATAAGGTAGATGTTGTCCCCCTGCCAGGGGTGGAGGAGGGAACGGGGGCTTGGTTCAGAGTTTTCCAATGACCCACCTAACATTAGAGTCCCACTTACCAAGAGGCATCATCATTGCCACCTCCATGGAGGAGATGGTACAGCTGTACCCTCTGTGGTGTATGTGCACATCAGGTACCCTGGCCTTCTGTGCTGCATCCATTCCCATTCCTTGACTTGAAACCTAAAGGGGAATTTCTGCTCCCTGGGTGGCCACAGAACCTCCAGCCAGTCTTAGAAGATCTCTGAAAACAGAACAATCATGCTATTCTTTCAAACCTTGCTGTTGAGGAACCCAGAAAGCATTCCTAGGTTGCCAAAGCATTATCATTTCTCCCAGGGTATCTCTAGGAAGCTACTTGGGGAAGCTGTCCTAAGGAAAAAATGGACATTGCCTCAAGGCATGAGGGCTTGTGACCCTATGGATGCACATCTCAGGATAGTCTGATGATTGGGTTCCACAGTGACCACAACTGAAGTCACCCACACAGCAGGATCACAATATTTTCTAATTAAAATATCCCCAAGTCCCAAATTGTAGTCCTAATGTAGCCAAGTTGATAATTTATGGAAGACAGCAATGCTGAGCACGGTGCTTGACAATCCCCCACCAAGAGCGAATGAAAATGTGTCTATTGCCAAGTAAATAGAACTCCACATACCCTGTAAATACTGCATGCTGAGGCCACAAATACGCATCACTGTGACAGGTCACAAGCATTGAATGTGCTGGTAGAAAATATATTACATGCCTCTGTCACTTCTGATGCCCAGAATGCCCTCAAGGGATGAGGCCAACCTTCTGTTTTGCAAACCAGGAAGATATGATGATAAATAAAAATTCAGAATACACGGTGAAGTGACCCATTACTGACACTGGGCTGTGAAGGATTAAGAATTTGTGGTGGTTTGAAAGAAAATGGCCCCCAAAGGGAGTGGCACTAATAGGAGGTGTAGCCTTGTTGGAGGAAGTGTGTCATTGTGGGGGCGGGCTTTGAGGTCTCCTTTACTCAAACTTCCCTCAGTGTGACTGTCAGTTGACTTCCTGTTGCCTGAAAGATGTAGGACTCTCAGCTCCAGCAACATGTCTGCCTGTATACCACCATGTTCTCCATCATGATGATAATGGACTGAACCTCTGAAACTGAAATTGAGCCACCACAATTAAATGTTTTCTTCATAAGAGTTACCATGGCCATGATGTCTCTTCACAGCAATAAAAACCCAAACTGAGACAGAATTGTTCCTATTTATGTCAGGCATGGTGGCACATGTCTTTAATCCCAGCATTCAGGAGGCAGAGGCAGGTGGATCCCTTAGTTGGAGGCCAACCTGGTCTACAAGAGTTCCAGGACAGCCAGGGCTGTTACACAGAACAGCACTATCTCAAAAAACAAACAAATCACACAAACAAACAAACAAGAATTGTTCCTATTTTTAAAGCCCTGAGTGGCAGCATGCACCTACAACCCCAGGTGGGGTTGTAGAGCTAGGTGGGGGTGGGGGTGGGGGTGGGTGGCTAACAGGCCAGCCAGGGTAGACAAATGGCAAGATCCAGGTTCAGTGGAGGATGAGGAGAATACCTGACGTCAACTCTGCCCTCCACAGGTACACACACATACACGAGGGGTGGGAGTGGGGGTGGGGAAAGAGACACAGAATTGCTATTTTTAAGTATGCTTATCCTAGTTAATTGATTGGTGTCTAGAGATTCCTAAGCCAAAAATAATAACAAGATGAAAACATCTGGTACTGATCCCAGAGCATGTGAAGTCTACTGTGGCAATTCTATTTATTAGTAGTCCCACTACCCTGAGATGGCTAGTAAGAAATATTGAAATATTGCTATATTTCTTTCTAGCTTCTTCTTCTCCTCCTCCTCCTCCTCCTCCTTCTTCTTCTGTTTTTTTTTTTTTTTTTTTGTAGCTGAAGTTTTTTCCAGTCCTGCCCAGCCCCATGGACCCTGCAGCCACTTAATAAAATAATCACTCGGAAGCTTATATTAATTAAAACTGATTGTCCATTGGGTCAGACCTACCACTAACTAGCTCTTACATTTAAACTCAGCCCATTTCTTTTGATCTATATGTTGCCATGTGTTCTGTGGCTTTTCCTGTGTGCCATTACATGCTGCGCCCTGGACAGCGGGCTGGCATCTTCTGACTCAGCCTTCCCAGAATTCTCCTTGTCTGCTTATCCCGCCTATTCTTCCTGCCTGGCTACTGGCCAATCAGCATTTTATTTATCAGCCAATCAGAGCAACACATATTCACAGCATACAGAACATCCCACAGCATGTGTTTGTTGTTGTTTTTGAGAGTTACTCTTTGTAACACCCCTGGCTGTCCTCGAACTCACTCTGTAGACCAGGCTGGCCTTGAACTCACAGAGATCTGCCTACCTCTGCCTCCCAAGTGTTGGGATTAAAGGCACATGCCACCACCACCCAAGTTTTTTTCTAGCCTTTTTCCCCACCTATATACCACATGCCAATATTAGAACATGATGATTAAATGTATAGTTCTCAGCTGTTTCATTTGCTTACTATTGCTTTGTATATACTTCTTATATTCTTCAGAATCAGGGGTTTTAATGTACGTGACAGTATAGTATGTGGGTGTTTTATGGTTACTTAAGTAAATCCATTCACATAACATCTCCAAACTTTATTATAAGAATCCCATGAAAATCTTCATTATAAATCCATCTGCATTGATCATATTTCTTTCTTAGAAAATATTCCTTGAAGTGGATGACCTGGTCCACAGAGTATGAAGATTTTCAGATTTCTAACGACACAGGGCCAACATTTTCTTGGTCTATACACCTCATAATTAATTAGTCAACTATTTACTGTGCAAGCTCCTATATATGAAGTACTGGGCACGAGGAAGGAATACATTGGCCACTAAAATCAGCAGGCTCCCTTGATCTCACAGAATTTATTACTGAGACTCTCAATCTGAGAACAAGGATTTTTGTAAATTCAGAGTTCAATTTCATGCAGAATTGAGACTTTCATAAGGAGAAAGGAAAAAAAAAAGGCAGTCCCTGCCTCTCATCATGCCATTTATGCATGATTCCCACAAACAAATGGTACTACAGCGCGCTAAGCAATGTAGCAGCTGTCAGAGTGCCCATAAACTGTGTGTGATCTTCAGTTAGTTAAGGTCATTGTGGAATATAGAAGCCAAATTGACTCCAAATGGTTCTTAAAGGGAGAAATGGAAAACAATTATTCCATTTCCCAATTTAAAAATGAAAAGGAATAATTCACATGCCAAAGGGCTGATGCCCCCGCCCCCCGGCAATTTATCTAAGAAAAGAACATTAGGAATGGGGCAATTGGGAGGAAGAGAGAGCCTCCTGGGGACTCCTGTAAACTGTGGTGGACTGAGCTGACATGGATGGGGTTCCCTCCTGTCCCAAGTCTGGAGAGAAGTGTAACAAGGGAGAGAGGAGGAAGACAGGGCAGAGTGAGGACAACATAGCCACGTACTATACCCACGTACTACAGCCACGTACTACAGCCACGTACTACAGCCACGTACTACAGCCACGTACTACACCCACGTACTACACCCACGTACTACACCCCCGTACTACACCCACGTACTACACCCACGTACTACACCCCCGTACTACACCCCCGTACTACACCCCCGTACTACACCCACGTACTACACCCCCGTACTACAGCCCCGTACTATACCCCCGTACTATACCCACGTACTATACCCACGTACTACACCCACGTACTACACCCACGTACTACACCCCCGTACTACACCCCCGTACTACACCCCCGTACTACACCCCCGTACTACACCCACGTACTACACCCACGTACTACACCCCCGTACTACACCCCCGTACTACACCCACGTACTACAGCCACGTACGACACCCCCGTACTACACCCCCGTACTACACCCCCGTACTACACCCATGTACTACACCCACGTACTACACCCACGTACTACACCGACGTACTACACCCACGTACTACACCCACGTACTACACCCACGTACTACACCCACGTACTACACCCACGTACTACACCCCCGTACTACACCCCCGTACTACACCCCCGTACTACACCCACGTACTACAGCCACGTACGACACCCCCGTACTACACCCCCGTACTACACCCACGTACTACACCCACGTACTACAGCCCCGTACTACACCCACGTACTACACCCACGTACTACACCCACGTACTACACCCACGTACTACACCCCCGTACTACACCCCCGTACTACACCCACGTACTACACCCCCGTACTACACCCCCGTACTACACCCACGTACTACACCCACGTACTACACCCCCGTACTACACCCCCGTACTACAGCCCCGTACTACAGCCCCGTACTACACCCCCGTACTACACCCCCGTACTACACCCCCGTACTACACCCACGTACTACACCCACGTACTACACCCACGTACTACACCCCCGTACTACACCCCCGTACTACACCCACGTACTACACCCACGTACTACACCCACGTACTACACCCCCGTACTACACCCCCGTACTACACCCCCGTACTATACCCACGTACTATACCCACGTACTATACCCACGTACTATAGCCCTGTACTATACCCACGTACTATACCCACGTACTATACCCACGTACTATACCCACGTACTATACCCACGTACTATACCCACGTACTATAGCCCCGTACTATACCCACGTACTATACCCCTGTACTATACCTATGTACTATACCCACGTACTATACCCACGTACTATACCCCCGTACTATACCCACGTACTACACCCACGTACTACACCCACGTACTACACCCACGTACTACACCCACGTACTACACCCACGTACTACACCCACGTACTACACCCCCGTACTACAGCCCCGTACTATACCCCCGTACTATACCCATGTACTATACCCATGTACTATACCCACGTACTATACCCACGTACTACACCCCCGTACTACACCCACGTACTACACCCACGTACTACACCCCCGTACTACACCCCCGTACTACACCCCCGTACTACAGCCCCGTACTACAGCCCCGTACTACACCCCCGTACTACACCCCCGTACTACACCCATGTACTACACCCACGTACTACACCCACGTACTATACCCACGTACTATACCCACGTACTATACCCCCGTACTATACCCCCGTACTATACCCCCGTACTATACCCATGTACTATACCCACGTACTATACCCACGTACTATACCCACGTACTATACCCACGTACTATACCCACGTACTATACCCATGTACTATACCCCCGTACTACACCCACGTACTACACCCCCGTACTACACCCCCGTACTACAGCCCCGTACTACACCCCCGTACTACACCCCCGTACTACACCCCCGTACTACACCCATGTACTACACCCACGTACTACACCCACGTACTATACCCACGTACTATACCCACGTACTATACCCACGTACTATACCCCCGTACTATACCCCCGTACTATACCCATGTACTATACCCACGTACTATACCCACGTACTATACCCACGTACTATACCCACGTACTATACCCACGTACTATACCCACGTACTATACCCATGTACTATACCCCCGTACTATACCCATGTACTATACCCACGTACTACACCCACGTACTACACCCACGTACTATACCCACGTACTATACCCACGTACTACACCCTTCAAACCCTAACACCCAGCATCTATCCAGAACTCTAACGGCCATCAAAGAAATAATTTATTTTTTAGAACAAAGGTATAAAAAAGACATGAATAATATTTCACAAGACATATTTCACAGAATAAAAAAACATTCAGTGGTCAAAAAACATGAAAGGACACTCAGTCTCAGTACCAGGGGGATGTGTCCAGAATTCAAAGTGGCATACTGCATTATGTATATCATATTGGCTGAAATTGAAAAGCCAGAACATACTAAGTATAGACAAGCATTGCATCTTCAAAAGCTGTTTGCAATTCAATAATGCTGAGTTGGAAAATAATCTGACAGTTTCTTTCAGATAGAAAACTTTTCTGACCATAAATATCACTCCTGACCATAATGATGGAGAAATCGGACACGTGTAAGACTGTTCATTATTGAGCCGCTTATTTTGATTATATTTATTTATTTAAATTGGGTGTGTGCCCGTGTGCATGTATGTGCGAGTGCTCTCGCGCACACACACATGAATATAGGTGCCTGTGGAGGCCAGAACAGGGCGTTGTCCCCTTGAGCTGGAATTACAGGTGGTTGTGAACCACCTCACATAGGTGCTAGGAACAGAACTCCAGTCCTCTGCAAGAAAAGTTAGTGCTCCTAACTGCTGAGCCATCTCCCCAGCCCCAAGCTGCTCATTTTAAAAAAACCAAAGCTGGAGAGGCTACAATTGCATTAACAAGAGCATTAGGGGGGAAAAAAACAGAAAAGTAATGAGCTAACTATAATTTCATCTACCAATGAAGATGAACACCAAAATGCAGTCTCAGAAGAATGATAGCATTTTCCTAAAGCTTGAAATTTGGCAATATCAAGCAATGCCTCTCTAATGGCTCTGTGGAAACTCCAAGTTGTCTTCCTGGGCTTACATGTTAACGAGGGGAAACACAGGTTACAAGACCAATAAGGAAAAGAAGTGGGAGGTGATGTATAAAGTGGGATAGTGGCGGGTCTCGAGACAGGTTATAAATAAATTGATCGGAGATCTGAGACGGTGAGGTGTGAGCAAAGCCTGAAAAGGGAGCAAGACCCATGGTTGTCTGGGTGAGGAGTGTCTTTAGTGTTACACGTGTGTAGACTTGATTCCATGCTCGATGTATCAGCACTGTACAATGAGGTAAGCCGCCTCATTCACCTGACGTTAGCTCCCTCTTCCTGTTGTTTCCTGCTTCATTTCTAAAGCACGTTTTGTATTGACAGTCTTTAAAGACTTTCCCTAGACAAAGCAAGTATAATTATTGAGTATTTGTTGCTTTTCTTTCTTCTTATCTTTTTTTTTTTTAGAAAACCAAGGGTGGTAGTACACATCTGTGATCCCAGCACTTGAATTTATTTTATTTTATTTTATTTTATGTTATTTTATTTTATTTTATTTTATTTTATTTTATTTTATTTTATTTTATTTTATGTGTTTGACTGTTTTGCCTGAATGTATGTATATGCACCACATGCGTGCCTGGTTCCCTGTAGGGGTCAGAAAAGGGATTCCCTGGAACTGGAGTTAAGGATAGTTAGGAGCTACCAGGTGGGTGCTGGGAGCTGGACCCGAATACTCAGCAAGAAGAACAAATGCTCTTGTCTCTCAGCCCCCGCCCCCCTTTAAAGACAGGTTCTCATGGATCCCATTGGCCTCCAACTTACTGTACAGCAGAGAATGACCTTGAACTTGTCCACCTGGCTCCATTCCCCCAGTGCTGGGATTACAGGTGTAATCCACCACCCCTGGTTTATGTGATGCTGGGGTTCGAATCCTGAGCTGTGTGCATGCCAGTCAAGCATTCTATCCAGCTACACCCCCAACCCATAGTTACTCTCTCGGTAACTTAGTGGCCAGAGTAAAGTCTGTATTTTGTAAACCTCACAGTTAGATCAGGGGTTTTGCTATGATTTATAACTACTGCAATTTCAGAGAAAATAGATTAGATAGCTGTACCTAAGTTCAATGACCCAGTAAATATAAAATTTAAATATCCTACTGTGGCAATTGAGAATATTTTTGGCTTGACAATCAGTAGGAAGTACTGTGTCTTCTGGGAGTTGAGGCATTAGAAACATGCATTAGGATAATAGAGTTTTCAAGAGAAACTTATAAACTAGGGTGAAAATTAGATTTGGGGCTTTAGTGGCTGGGATTCTAATTTAACATGCTGTGGAATTCACCTCATCAAATGGCTGAACTAATCTCTCATGCCAACAACTGCCCGGGTTAATAAAAAAACCTGAAGCAGTTTGCATGTTAATAAATAAGAGAAAATATAAAAACTGCAGATCTCTCTCCTTCCTGAGCACAGGCTGCATATGACCCTAATGGAGCCACTTGGATGTGATGGAGGCATTCTAATTAGTGGACCACACCGCGATCATGTTTCATAGTTCCTGTTTAACAGGACTGACGCCTGTGCTCTTAAAGCGGTATTCCCAGAGATTCCATCTGATGCTGAGCTGATTACGGTATGGAGTAGATGTTCTTCTGCTGTCAATTTCATCATCTTCCTATACGGCTCCCTGTGCTAGCAATATGGCTGAGGACTGGTCTATTTTCATTAGTCACAAACTTCAAGGAAGAGTTTTCACCCATGAGCACTTTTCAAAAAAGGCATCAAAAATGTAACCGGCTGTGTGCGTTTATAAATACACAGTGTCCCATCCATCCCATCCCGAGAAGACTTTGTTAAGGGGTGAGGTGTCGAAGGGGTCTGGCATGGTTTAGGGGAAGAGGGTAATTCCCTGGGAGCCTTCTCCCCTTCGTTCCTGCCGTGGACTCTGCATGGGCCCTGCACTGTGAGGCTTCTGAGATCTTCTCTGAGTCATTGCTCTTCCCTGTCTCAGCTAAGGCCTGGTTTCAAGCCTCGCCATTTCCTTCTGGGTTTTGGTGTTTTCCTAGGGAGATAATATTAAGGACAGGGAAGCAGATAACAAATGCTTGTTAGGTACAGATCTGTGTGGCCTTGGGGTCTTCCTTGATTTATTTCAGTCCTTTTTCATGTATATTCATTCATTCATAAACTTAAACTCTTTAATTTTAAGGGCTATTTTTTTCCTTTAAGATTTATGATTACATGGCTTAATGCAATTCTTTAAAAATACTAATTTTGAACTTGGGAAGTTAATGTTTTCACCTGATCTATCATTTGGAAATTTTCTACTCTGTGATACTATTTTTTTTTCCATTGAGGATTTTTACCTTACTCTTTATTTCTTGGCTTGAAATTCTTGTTTTTCAACCCTCAACTATCTTATTTATTCAAACTTTCATTCTTGTGAAAAATTTTTACTTTCTCACATGTGTGAACAAAATATGGCTCCATATGAGCCATGAGAAGTGATATAAATTCTTCTCTACATGTTTCCTGAGTGAAATGGAAGCCAAATAACAGAGGCCAGCTGGGTCTCTCCCCTCCCCAGCATCCCCAGGCACTGTGGATGTGGTAATATTTCCACATCTCCCTCATCGACAATTTCAAAGCTTCTAGACTTCTCTTCCCAAATATAATAATAGCCAATGACAATTTATTGCCTGGAGAGTGCTTTCCTGGACAATTCTGGGAAGAATGTGGTATAAGTTTCTCTTGAAGGTAGACATAGTTTCTTCCAAAACTGGAGTATAGCAGCTATTCATAGTCTGCTTTCCTGTGTGAGTTTTTAGCCGCACAAGACCCAGTGATCTTGGAGCTAGAGACGTGGTTCAGTGGGTAAGGTGCCATGCATGCAAGCATAAGGACCTGGATTCAGATCCCCATCACCCATGTAAAATCCTGGAATGGTGTGCCCCTGTAATCCCAGCACCTGGGGGAGGTGGAGCAAACTCTGCCCAGTGAACTCCAGGTTCAGTGAGAGACTCTGTCTGAAAATTAAGGTGGATAATGATCAAGGGAGACCTGAGTGTCAACATCTGGCCTCCAGATGCACTCAGGCCAGTGAATTTAAGGCAATCCTCCTTAACACCATGACATCTTTCAATAGGGTATCCTCAAAGAAGGAGCAGTGGTCTCGGGGCAGACCTATATGATTGGTGGAATAAACATGTGTATTTATAAGTGGCCACCAATGGGATCTTGGTAGGCTCCTGGTAGAGGAATGGAGTCTCCTGGCCCATGCAGTTTTCTGACTTTCCATTATTACTGGGACCTGAAAGAGAAGGCTAATGGAAGAGATAGCCATAGTAAGGCTTCTTGCTCCTGCTGACAATTTTCTCTTCTGTTGGCCATCCTTGGACCGTCACTGGACAGCTCTAGCCCTCATGGATTGCCAGGACGTTGGAGGGATCCAGCTGCCTGTCCTAACATATCTCAGCTGCCTCTAAGGGACAGCTGGCTCCTTAGGATATTTATCCCCACCATATTTTATCCAATCTAGGGTCTTATAATATATAACATCATTTTACATTCTACCAAGAAAGAAAAACAATGCCGTCAGTTCACCCATGGCATGCCGTCAATTTTAAAATGTAGCCTGACTTTACAAGATATTAAAATGTGACAAATGTGTCTCTTAGAATCAGCAGGAAAATACTTTTTTTCCTTTCCATTTCATACCATTTGATTATTAATTCTCTTTCAAGACTCAGCCACAGAGGGTTGGGACTTGAAGCTGGAGGCCTACCTGCTTCATTACATTACATTCTGATTCATTACATTTCCCCAACCCCTGGTTCTAGCAAATGAAATACCCATCAATCCCCATGCCTCAGCCTAACAACTGAAGAAACAAAGAGCCAGAGAGACTGTCTAAATAAAACTTGGCTGGTGCAGGATTTGAACTCGGGAATTCTGACCACAATTGCACATAGCAAATCATTGCATCAGTGCATACTCAGATACAGCCTTTCCAACAATGGCTTTGGTGGAGGCGAGAGGAGAATTGTGGTGCTTTTATTATACGGACTACACTTGAAGACATGATAAATGGCTTTGCCGTTCAGAACCTATGTGATGCCTAAGCTACCAAAAATGTGGTACCCTTTGAGACCCTGTCTCAAAAAGGATGGTGGAAGCCAGGCATGGTGGTGCATGCCTTTAATCCCTGTTCTTGGGAGGTGCAGAGGCAGGTGGATCTCTGCATTCAAGGCTAGCCTGGTCTACAGAGTGAGTTCCAGGACAATCAGAGCTGTGCAGAGAAATCCAGTCTGGAAAGAAAAAAAAAAGTATGGTTGAGAGTGACTGACGAGGACACCCGACATCAACATTCAGGCATACACACACACACACACACACACACACACACACACACACACACACACACACACACACACACCAGGTACACAGACACATAAAAAATAAAATAGTTTTAAAAGAATTTTACAATGAAAGAGTAAAATGATTAGTAGTATAGTAAACATTGAAGGGCTGGAGAGAGGGCTCAGCAGCTAAGAGCACTGGCTGCTCTTCCAGAGGACTCCGGTTCAATTCCCAGCACCCACAACGGCAGTTCATGCCTGTCTGTAATTCCAGTTCCAGGGCTTCTGACACCTTCACATAGACATATATGCAGGCAAAACACCAATGAACATAAATTTTTTTTAAAGACGCTGAAACTATTGAAAAATTCAGAGAGGAATAAAACAATACAAATATTTAATATAAAGTAATACAAATTGTGAGACCAAAACAGGAATGACATACCTGCAGGGTAAGGTGTCTGTTTGTAGTTAAAGAATAAGTTGCCGTTTGTCCTGTGCCAAGTCCTTGCAAGTTAAGGTTTCTATTGGTAATTAAGAATAAGTCCCTGTTTCCTAGGTCTGATGTGAACTGCAAAGCGTATTTCCCAAGCTACACTAAACTTGCGACCCCGTTCACATGATGTGCATCCTGACCCCTGTTCCTTCCCTTTCACCGTATTTCTCTAACAGTGTATAACAGCCCACTCTGGCCCCTGTGCGCACCTTATCTCTCCTATAAAAGGACTTCAAAAGGCCGGCAGGGGCAGCTCTCTGAAATCTTGACTTAGGGAGAGTCAGCCGGACTAGCTGGTCCCAGGGGCACCCCAAAATAAAGCTTGCTTCAATTGGACTATCATGGATTTGGTCTTTCTCTTTGAAAATTTCAGGCTTCATAAAATGTCTTAAAGGCTTATTTGGGAAAAATAGTAAATCTATAAGTCTTTTTTCCCCCTATCATGGATCAATCCCAGTGCCTTGTACATAATAAGCAAGCACGGTACCACTTAACTATATCCCCAGCTCTTGGGTTGTTTTTTTGTTTGTTTGTTTTGTTTTGTTTTTGAAACAAGATCTCTCTGTGTGCTACAGACTGGCTTTGAAGTTGTTATGTAGCCTAGGCTAGCCTCAATCCCATAATCATCCTTTGTCAGCTTCCCAATCAATAAGGTTACAGGCATACACCACCATACCATACAGAGGGTATAATTCTTGATTAATTGTATAATTTTAGGACTGGGAAGAAGAAGTAAAGATATTTTAACTTACATGACAAATAGGGTATTGAAAATATATCATAAATTACTGTAAATGAAAGGAGCAATGTGTGCAACACAGACACAAACTCATCCCTGAAATGGAAAAACTGAACAAACACATCACCACCAACAACAAAAATGCAGCCCCAGCAATCTCAAGCCCATCTGAAAACATTCAGCAGTATGATAGAAACCGGACCGAATCTATATTAAAATTAAAATAAAAACAGTATTGTTCCATAACTGAAGTCAAAGTCAGACTTGGGCTTGGTTAAAGAAACACAGACAGACCAAGATGAAATCACAATCAAAGACGCAGATTAAAAGGAGAGGTGAGTGGGGCAGAGGAAGGAGGCACGTGGTGCTATCACCCAGGGAAGTTCAAAGTAAAACCATCCGCTAGAGCAGGGACCCAAAGGGCCCTTTGATACTAAAGCCAGATGAAATCTGTGAACTCAGAACAATAGCTCTGAGCATTTATGAGCTGATTAACATCACATCAAAATTGATTGAACAAAAACTATTTTATACATATAAAAGAGACAGAAACATAATTATAATGTAGCACTAAATATTGTTATCATGTATTCTAGAGCAAATTGATAAAAAAATAAGGGATGTAGCTGGCCATTTAAATAGCACAATTAACAAAACTTAATCAGTAGAAATAGCAACATTTTTACATACTAGACTTTTTTCCAATTCCACTGAAGGTTTTTCAAATCTTTAAGGAAATAGCACATAAAATTGATAGAGATTTTTTCAAATGTAATCTATTTTTAAAAGCAATTTTATTTAACTGCCCCCACCCCAAAGTCTGAAAGTAGCTGTAGGGACCCAAAGAGTGAAATTATGATGAACTTTCTAGTGTTAGGCTTTTCAATATGGTAGCCATCAATCTCCTTTAGTATTTACATTAAAGTAGTACAAGTTAAGTTCCTCAGTCAAACTTGTCATATTCTCGTGCTCAATAGTTCCTCTAAGCAAATGGCTGTCATAGGAACAGCACAGACATCTCTATATAGTTCACCACAAGAAACTTTCTTAAACACTGAGGATTGCTTCCAGAAATCAGAATTCATGAACACACCAAAGCAAATATCACATAAGAAAACAGACATAAAAGCCTAATAACAATGGTCTAACGAATGGATGGATAGGTATAACAAAGAAGGACCACATAATTAATATGTAATAGACTAGTTCATAAAAACTGCAGGAAAAAACTAATACCTTAGACTAGAAAGAACAAGGATGTGAACTAGTGGATTGACTACATAGTAAAAACTAATTTTAAAAAAAGTATATAAAATTAGTAACCCGAGGGGCTGGAGAGATGGCTCAGTGGCTGCTCTTCCAGAGACCCTGGCTTCAATTCCTAGCACCCACATGGTGGTCCACAACCATCGGTAACTCCAGTTCCAGGGGAATCTGACACCCTCTTCTGCTCTCTGCAGGTACTGCATTCACATGGGGCACAGACATACATGCAAGCAAATACACCCATTTAAAACAAGTAGTAAGGCTATTTAGTCAGATAACATATTTTCAAATAGCACATCAGTAATGATAAAATAATGATGTTGTGTGGTGAGAGGACTGCTCATAAATTACTGAAGGCAAAAATATCTTAAAGATCTGATAAACTCATTCTAGAAAGCCCCCTCTAAACTCAAACCTGGTTGCACACTGGAATCGCTCTGGAGACTTAACAAATGAGATACCCGAGCCTCCATCCCCAGACACCTTCATTTAATTGGCTTCAGACAGAGTCTGGACACTGGTGTTTTTCATGTTATGGAAAATCTGATACACAGAACAAGGTCAGCACCAGGGACCCAGAGGCACAGGTACTGGGACAGAGACAACCCCATCTGAGTGCAGGGCATGGCGAATGGAGCATTCACAGGCTGGATTCCCACCTATAGCTCTACCAGGCAGCGGGATGGCATAGCAACCAACGCACCCATTTGGTGGGAAGCAGTCAAGGAAAGGTGACTATGTGAGTGTCGAGGCAGAGGGCAGCTGAGACGGACCCCGGAGCAGGGAGCATGTGGCTTATTATGTACTTTTATGAAGGGGACTAAAGTTACCTTTCAAAGAGGCTTGATACAATTGACCTGGAATGGTAGAAGAGACTCTGGAAAACAGCACATATTCAAGAGTGAGTTCTCTCAGGAGCCAGTGATACCTCCTTATGTTTTGAACAACTGTGGCTTTCTGGAAGCTAGTTTTGATTCAAGATGAAAAGCTAGAGAAGGAGAAACCTCAGATGAACTGTGATTGTTCCAAATGGACTAGGGAATAAAGGTTAAGTTTCCTTCACTTTAGGGTTTAAGCTTAAGTAATCTTACTTACCATGTGCTATGGTCAGACATGCCAGGAACTTAACCCCCAATGCAGAAGTGCTAGGATGTGGAGCCGACTGAGACGAGATGAGATGGACAAGGTTCCGCCTTTGTGAATAAGCGGATACTGTCAAACAGCAAGTTCTCTCCCTTGGCCCGGGTGAAAATGGTTATAACAGCATCTAAAGTCATCAAGTTTTGCAATAGCAGGAAGTCCAGTGCCAACTGAGGCAGTGCTGACCAGGGATGGACCTTGAGGAGCCAGAGCAAGCAGCTGTGATTATTGTGGAGTTTCCTCAAGGTATCTGTGTACGGACGGTCTTGTTCAAGGCAGGCAGGATAGTAAGGGAGAGTACAGCAGTTGCCAAATTGCCAATTGTGGACTAAAATTGATCCTCCCCCAATCAATATCTTTCATTACAGAAAGATGAACATCAGAAGGAGTGCTTATAACATGAACTTATGGATCTTACCATTAGCACTGACAGTGATTTGTTTGTTTGTTTGTTTTTGTTTTTCAAGGCAGGGTTTCTCTGTGTAACAGCCCTGGCTATTCTGGAACTCGATTTGTAGACCAGGCTAGCCTTGAACTCATTGAGATCCTCCTGCTTTTGCCTTCAGAGTGCTGGGATTAAAGGCGTGCACCACCACCACCCAGCAATGATGATTTTTTTAATCAATGTGTAGCATCTTCCCAGCACCCCAGGAAGAGGTAGGTCCCCTCATGTACCTCAGCATCATCCTGGATGAGGTGAGGAGGATTTCCACATGGCTGGTTCCAACTCTGTGGAGAAAGGTCAGTGCTGGCTTTCCACAAGATCTCTCAGGGTTCTGATCTCATCTGTGGGTTAGTAATTTGATAGGCTATCAGAAAGTGATAGACACTTAGTAGGTAAGACTTAGTAGAAAGGATTAGGTCCTTGGAAGAATACTCTTCAAGACTGTATCTTGTCCCTGGGCCTTTCCCTTCTCTCTGCTTGCTGGTGACCTTGAGGTGAACAACTTCCTTTGCTCAAGCACCAGCAGAATTCTGTCTTGCCTCAGGGCAAAAACAGTGGAACCAGATAACCACGGTGTGGAATGGAAATCAAAACAAATCCTTCCTCCTCTAAAAGTTTACCTCAGGTATTTTGTCACAGTGGCTGAAAGCTAACTAAAAGAGAGTTTAATCTGCTCCAGTTTGTAGTAAATTAAAGCAGATAGAAGAAGGGAACCAATGGTAAATCATTGAGTTTCTGTTTTGGAGAAGGTTATTGGCAGAGCTAATGTTTTAAGATGGGGATGTCATCAGATAATAAAAATAATCAACAATAACCACAGTATTATGCAAAGGGTTTTGGTCCCACTGGTCATCAACACATGGCAAAAAGACCACTTACCAATCCAGAAGGATGTATTTTGACATTTTCGTAGTGAGGATAGCCTTGTGGGCACATATTAACTGACAACCAGCTTTAAGTACTCAATATTATTTTTCCTGCAAAAACCATGGAGTGAAATCACAAGGATAATGAAAGTTGTTTAAAATATTTCTAATAACAAGCGGTACCTAGTTAGTCAGGAAAGGGTGAAATAAAAGAATTATGATATTTTTATTCATTAGTGGTACTAAAGAGCTTCCCAAATTATATTGATTAATTCTTTTGAGAGGTACAGTTGATACCATGTTAGTCACAAGGTAAATGGTGTTCTACCATGTTTTCATAATTAGAATAAAAAAATTAATATTTTGAGTGCATCATCATAGTCATGAAAATCTGAACCATACAACCCCAGTTGGATATACTCAAAGGTCACACTGTACATAAAATGAAAAAATGTTGGGAGATTTTGGTATCTTAGATCTCAGAACAGGAAGCAGCTGGGGAAATCGGTTGGGGGAAGAGAAAAACTCAAACGACATTTTTCAAGTTAAGAATAAGTAACATCGCAAACAAAAAATAATAAACAAAAGATGCTCTTCAGAGAATCACAATTTAAATTGATGGAGAGATTTAGACTCTTTCTTCAGTCATGAGTTGGTCACATGAGAAATAGCTGAGATCCACGGCTGTATAAGATGGAAGGAAGGACTGGACTTTGTTAGAACAAGGTTTCCATTTTTCATGTTTAGATCACATGTCAGTAGTGCTGGTCTATTTGCAAAGATCAGTGCTCACAGTGCCGGTCTATCTGCGGCCATGTGGTATTGGAGGAAGGGTAGGTTTGGTGTTGGCACCCGGGTTACTTATTGGAGCTGCAGAGAATTTTTTGTGCTGGGTAAATAGTTTTTCCTGTGCAGATGTTGGTATGTGCATCACTGTAAAACATCAAAAGAAAAGATAGTACATGCCATGAATCCCTTGAAATAGAAGAAAATAAGTTTAGAATTCCTTCACCACCACCCTAAGATCAGGCCGGAGGCAGACATCTCATGCACACAGTTGGACAGGATGGTATAGAATTGCCCAGTGACCAGAAGCTTTTGGGAAGAGGAGGCGGCACTGGGGGTTAAATGAGGGCATTGTGCATGTGAGGTAAGGGATCTACCACAGTTGGTTTTTAAAATTTTTATGTATTTTAAGTCTTTTAAGATTTTCTTGGAACTATTTCCTACTGACAGAACCAGGAAAGGAGGAGAGTCACCACCTTCAGTTGTGGTCCATAGGCTCTACCAGGCTCCAATGGATAGTTCCAATCCATCGATCACACAAATGGTTCTGGTTAAACTAACCACATCACAAAACAAAACCAAAGTCATGGATTTGGGAAGGGGACAGGTCGGGAGCTAGAGGGGAGAGGGAGATGAGAGCAGTCAGCCGGCCTAGTCTTTCCTCTCCTTCCCGGATGGACTCGGAGATGAAGATGTCTGCTTTTGATTGGCAGGTCCCTGCCTTAGTCTTTCCTTCCTTTTGGTAACACCAGCCACTGTGTCCTCATGGCCAAGCAAGCTATGACCTCTAAGTTCTTTTGAGATCCTCTAATTACTCATGAGCAGGGGTTCAAGCAGAGCATTCCCTTTCTGTCCCCAGGCAGAACATCTCCCGGGGCTGTACGTAGTTCCTTCCTTCCTACCCTCCAGGTTCTAGGGAATTCTGCCAACTTAAGCATTCCTGTATCAGTGACTCAGGAAGTGCCCCCTTCCATCCTGACTTTGGGGCCTTCCCATTCTTACCTGTAGCCCTTGAGTTTCTTCACACTGCTTAAGGGCTTTACTCAGTGTTACTGGTGAACATGGCCACACAGCCCTTGGGGGAAAGGGCAATGGCCACTCTGTCTTTGCATGAATTTGCACACTCACATGTGTGTTAAGAGCAAGAGAGAGAGTGAAGGGGAAGACTGGGCTAGCTCCTTCAACCCTGGACCCGTCAGAATCCCGCCAACCAACCCCCTCCTACACAGGAGACTGGAGAAACACTCTGTGCTTCCCTTCGCTTTTACTAGACGGAGTCACCACAGATGTCCCCATGTTTTCTGGCCCAGACCCAGGTAAGCATCCTAGTGGCTTCTACTCTAAGTTACTAAGTGCCCAAGGGTGAACTTCCAGCCATTCAGAGCTCTGTTTCTCATCTGTAACAGTAAGGCAGAAAACTTAAGGAGCCTCTGACTTGAAACGGTCATGTACCTTCTAATCATTGGGTAGGGGCAGAAGAGTGAGACGCATAATTATGGTAGTATATAGAGACCTCACATAGAACGATGCATACCTTTTAAAGCCCGGTCTACTTCGTCACTTGCTGCTGATCCTGGCCGTGAAGAAGCCCCTCCCTCTGGGAGTTGAAAAGGAATTTCTTTGGCCCACGGACAAGCGTGAAATAATGTAGAGTATCTCATAGAAATATAGGGATCCTTGCTAAAGAAAACATGAAAAATGAAGATGGTTTTGAGATTCAAAACTCCTAATGGTCATAAAATTTACACCCACGACTTTATGGGTTACTTTTGTCAAGTAAGGTCAGTAGTTGACAAATGTACCTCCACTGACCCAGTTCTAAGCAGGGTCTGCGGCAGGTGACCTGGCTTCATGTGCACTAAGTACTGTATGTAACAGCAAACACTCCTTATCCATTGTGCAAGCATAATGCAGGGCCTGCAAAGGGTGAAGCATGGATGTAACTGCAGGTGTGTAAAACAAGATGAGCAAGTGTAGAGCCTATGTCTAGGAGTTCAGAAACAAGTGCGGTTGTTTTGAATTCGTGTGTGTGTTTGTGTGTGTGCATATGCAGGTGTGTCCATATGGGTATGTGGGTATGAGAAGTAAGTTTATGTTTTTATATAATATCAATCCATAGTGTTTTGATAGCAGCCTCAATAGATGAAGACAGTATCAGCTCCCACACGTGAGATAACTGGCCCCATAGTAAATACAGTTTTTAGGATTCTGGCGTATGCATCTGTGCTGGTTAGTGGACACCAACTAGAGTCACCTGTGAAAAGGGAACTGCAATTTGTCTCCATCGGATTGGCATGTGGCATGTCTATGGGGGCAATTTCTTGATTAAGGACTGATGTCCACTGAGGGCAGGGCCATCCTTGGGCTGGTGGTCCTGGGCTGTATAAGAAAGCAATCTGGCCAGCCATGGGGAGCAAGCCTGTGAGCGGTACCCTTCCATGGCTTCTGCTTCAGCTCCTGTCTGTGTCCAGGCTCCTGCCCTGCCCTCCTTCAGCCAGGGACTGCCACCTGGACGTGAGGCCGACGGAAGCCCTCTCCTTCCTTCCCGAGTTGCCTTTTGTCCGTGGGTTACCACAGGGACAAAGAGGCAAACTAAGACGATTTCCAGCTGACTTTCAAGAGGCTGAAGATTTCTTTTTCCCCAACAAAATCGAGGCCCTCTCACAGCATCTCTGTCTTTGCTCTGCTTTAAGAATAATTAATAAGAGGCTTTGTTAACTCGCCGAGCAGGAAGTGCTCCATTACTTGAAACTGCTTTCCAATTACAAGCAAGATTGAGCGCTGTCCCTCTCATGCATTCATCAGCCCCAAGCCCACTCCCTTTGTAAACGGGGTGCAACTTGGCTTTCTTACTCCTTAAGGACGTCAGTACTTTTTCAAATCACTTTGTGCGGACTCCTTATTAATCTTGAATGTTCCTAAGTAATCAAAACATTTTCTGTCTCCTCATCTATATTTTTTCAGCTCTCCAACAGCCGTTTAGTAACATTCAAATTCATGTTTGAGTGTGTGAGAGAGAGAGAGCACATGGGCGTGCATGCATGAGCCGCAAAGCTTATGTGGAAGTCAGAGGGCAACTTTGTGGGGTTGTTTTCCACCTTTCACCTTTCTGGGGGTTCTGAGGGTCAAACTCAGGTCATCAGGCTTTCACAACAAGAGCTTTGCCTGCTGAGCCATCTTGCCGGCCCTTAACGACATTTAACTCTTTTTAAAAACGTGTGTGTGTGTGTGTGTGTGTGTGTGTGTGTGTGTGTGTGTGTGTGTGTGCGCATGTGGAGACCAGAAGTTGATGTTGACACTGGATGTCTTCTTCAATTGTTCCTCCCCTTTTTTTTTTTTTTTTTTTTTTGGACAGGGTCTCTCACCAAACGTATTCAGCAAGACCGCCTGGCCCCCAAAGCCCAGGGCTCCTTTTGCTTGTGTCTTCTCAGCTGTGAGATTACAGATGTGTACTGCTGTGCCCAGGTTTGGGTGCTGGCGATCCAAATTCAGGTCCTCATGCCTGTGTGGCAGGCACTTTACCCACTAGACCACCTCCCTAGCCCTCTCTAAATAAAATCTGATGCAACCTGTCCAATGCAGCATTTGTACTGCCTTTTGACATATTAGAACATTAGGACCTTGAAATGGCCTTTTAAATGTCAGCCACCAGTCGATGATGCATTCACTAGTCAGGGATGTTAGCTGCAAATTACAGGTACCGATCTGGCTCACTTTGATATTAAAGAGGATGTTATTGAAAAGCTGTTGGATGACTTCAGAATCAGTGGAAACCATGAGAACCACATTAAATACTGGACAGGGACAAAGGTAAGCCAGGAGTCAAGGTCACAGCTGAGTCACAGCAGGACGAGACTGCAGGCTATCACCCTCTGCTCCACCAGAAGGGATACTTGCAGCACTGTCGGGTTCTGGTTTCATCTGCTGCTGGATGGACTGTCTCCACCTGCTCTGCCTTATTGTGTCCCTCCCTCAAAATGCAAGGAAGTTCCCACTGTGCCACGTGCTCACTGCAGGATCTGCTCCTCGCGCATCACGGCGACAGGCGGACCTGCCTGCTGCACAGTTTCAGAATTTCTCTGAAGCTTGCAGATGAAAACCACCATTGTAACAAACCTACAGAAAATAACTGTTCCAGTCCAACTAACCTCATTTCAGGGTAGGGTCCAAAGGGGATTTTAGTGTGATCTTCACAGAGCTCAAAATTTTTCTGTATTTCCTCTAATGTTGTAAAATACTGCAGGCCACTGACAGTAGGTATTGGTACCGGACCCCTGCAAGCAGAAAGAATTCTATAGTGCTGTCAAGTATGTACACGTTCAAAATCTAAACAGTGACCGTTGTATCCACAGAACTACAAATGCCAATGGAATCTACTTGAAATCGCTCACTTCAGAACTTGCCCTGGATGGTGGCATCGTTGCAGCCCAACTTGAAGGTGAAATGCACATATATTGTTGGAAACATTCCTCATCCATTAAACTACTGATATTGGCAAATTACCTCTCTTGCAAATTGTGTGTACTCCATTATAGCCCTAGTCCATTTAGGTCTAACCATATAGCAATATACCAATTGCTAGAAAAATTGAAATAGATATTTCCCTATTTCATTTATAATCTAATTCTTTGAAATGGTCCCCAAGTAAAACATTTCTGAAAATTCTAATATTATATTCTGAATTAAATACTAGTTATGAAATATTGTTTTTCATCTATTCAAATGTGTAGGATTTATATGCTTGCTCCCTCAGATTGCCTTGCAAGAAAAATAATCATTAACTAGGCATAAACCCTGCTGCATTCACCTCGGCCTTGCTGGAGATGCTTTGTACATAGCAACCAAACTCCATTGAAATGCACATAAGTTCCCAGCATCCACCTGTCTGTGATGGTCCATTTGGACCATATTTAAAACTACTTAGGCCCTCTGATCATGGGTGTAATGGCTTCCGATGCAGTGGGGGCACTATCTTCTGGCTACCACCTGCCCAAACCCCCAGCAGAACTTTATATATAAATACAGCCTTGTATTTTGAATAGGACTACCCAAAGATAACCTAATGTGGAGAAAATTAATTATACTTTCTTTGATGTTATAACAAATAGACAAAAGTTTAATTTCATTTATACTGACTAAAGATTCCAACATGTATCACAGATAAAAGAGGCAACACAGAGAAAACTTCAAATGGCTTTTAAGATTCAGCTTCCTGGGTCTTTGCATTCTTAACTTCCCTGAAAAGCATTTTTGAATGCTGTATTTGAGATTTGGTTATTGATCTTAGCAATTTAAAAAAACCTGGGACTTTCTCCATTTTATTACTCAAACATTCTACACTTGATTTCAGCCAAAAGGCCAAGACATGGTCATTACTCAAATATTCTAAAAGGTCACATAGTAGAATTCATAACACTGAAACCCATGACATTAATGAGAAAATAACAAGAAATATATAACCATCTCATGATCTGGTTATTTTGAGTTTTACCTAACAAGGCTGAGTGTGCCTTTTCATACATAGTAATTAATTGAACAATAAGAGTCACAACCAGTAATATCTATGATGCTCTCACTATGTGGCAGGCACTAAGTAAAACATTTTATACTCAGGACCGAAAATCCATGGATTAATAAAGACACTGTGGCCCTCACACTTCTGGGATTTATGGCTTAGTATGGAAAGGGGAACTGAACGAAAAACCCCACAAATAATGACCATTGTTTGGCCAACACTGACAGACAAGTACAGGGAACTCAACAGGATGTAACTAACCTTCAGTCATGAACAGCCTTGGTACGGGTGGACACTTACATTCAAACACGACTAGCAATGTCACTTTGTTTTCAGTCAGGAAAAAACCAGCAATTCCAGTAGCTACAGGCATAGTGTGCCTCTTTAAACAATAATACATAAATGAAGATCTACAGCTTTCAGACAGAGTTTAATATGAACCACAAGCATCCATTTGGGTGCAGAGATCTCTGCCTATATTGATGATGGAGGGTTCATTTGGCATACGCAGACACTGGAACATCAATCTAAGATGGCTCGGGCATTGGCCAGTGTGATAAATCACTACCTTTGAAACAGGAGTGTGTGACCACGGGGCGTCTTTCCCATGAGTGCCTGCCGGGCTGTCTCATGCTGCCTTTGGAGAGAATCTCTTTCCTAGGCAAGATACATGATCAGAAAATTAATGTGGAAAAGATGTCAGATGATTAAAATTGCCATAATCATTTTCTCCTTACTAGAGATTTCCAAATACACGAAGGGAAAAAGGGGGCAGGGCAGATAGGCATAAAAAACAACTGATATTTATTTAGTGGAAAGACAGAAACAAATTTTATAAATAAGCCAAATACTTTTCAGACACTAAAATGTAATAGGGAAATTTTATTTGACCAATAATAATGTCAAGGTCTTTAACTTGTAATTTACTTTTATTTATTTATTCAGAGACAGGATTTCATGTATCTTAGCCTGGTCTCAAACTCACTATATAGTCAAAGATGACCTTGAACATCTGATCCTTTTTCCATCTCTCAGTTCTGGGATTATAGGTGTGTGCCTCCATGCCCGTTTCATGCCAGGGCTTTCTGCATGCGAGGCAAACACTCTACCAACCGAGCCATATCCAAGCCCATAATATGACATTTTTAAAAACTTCCTTTTTATTTATTCTTTGTGTCTTTCGTATCATACATCTTCATCCCATTAATTTCCCATCCCTGTGTATCTGCCCTCTGTCCTTGCAGCCCCCTCCCCAATGAAATTTAAGAGAAAAAAAAAGAAAAGAAAAAAAGGGGGAGGGGAGAGATCTCATCAAGGAAGCTGCAATGTGACACAGTGAGTTACTCAGTAAACCCTTTTGTCCATATATCTTTACTTGCAAGTGTTCATTGCAAAGAGTCAATGGTCTGGTTTGAGGCCTCCGGTTTCTGCTACACTACTGATACTGGACCCTCACTGGTACTCCTCTTGGATATCCTATTACTGCCCTTTGTAGTGGAGATCCTGCAGCTTTGGGTCAGCAGGACCAGTCCCTTCACGTGCTCCAGCAGATTACAGATGGGGTGGATATTGGGGTGTGCCAATTCTTAACCCTGGTTCTGGGCCTGGGTAGTTCCAGGGTTGGTCAGCTGGCCAGCTCTCCCTTGTCCTCACCACCAGGGAATGTGACCTGATTAGCAACCATTCAACTACTGGATCACCCCACTTTCCACTCCCAGATATAAAGTTCTCCCTTTACCAAACAAAACTTAGCAAGTGCTTATTTGTTTTACATAAAAGACTATTATTTAGGAAGAAGTGTACTATAGCATGTACTTTAACAGCAAATGCATTTGAAGTACATTAATCATTTCTTACAATAACCTAATCTGAAGTAAGCCTAGATGCTTGGTTTCCCATTTCATGACAAGATCCCCACTGTAAATCGGCTTTCACTTAAAACTCTGGGAACAATGGCAAACAAGCATGCCAGGGTACAAGCTATGGTTGGTTACAGTAGTAAGCCTTGGGAACTGGGAGGGGCTCAAGTGTTTAATGTCTTGGCGGAGAATTTTTTTTTACAATTAAATTTTTTTGAGAATGACACTGATGTGATTCTAAAAAATGTGTTTTTATTATAAGTGCACTAATGTCAGAATCAGCATGTTTCAGCTGGCACATCCCGAGACCAGATATCCCTTGGGTCATTACATCACTACTGTATGCCCTGCACACAGCACAAAGCAGAGGCTCAATAATTATCTTTACTGTACAACAGAATGGATGATATTCCCCTTTTTAAAATTATCTCGAGTGGAACTTGCTGTCAACTGCTCCTGTCTCGATAAAGTTGAGGTTAAGTGTTTGTATTTAAAATTAGTCTTAGGGCCTGACTCATGGGTGTTATCATGAGCTCACTGAACACAGGCTCTCTGATGGGTACTGGTTTACCAAGAGCATTTCCTCTTTCTCTGGCGTGCGCTCTGTGTCTCTTGGAAAGGCAGGAAGAGAAGGAAATGTGTGTTGAGAGGCCGAAGGAGGCCGTAGCAAGATGAGAAAGGAAGAAACAAGCTCTATTCAAACCTCACCAAGTAAAATCTGCCAATAACTCCAAAAATGCATCTCATAGCATCACAGTGAAATAAAAGAACTATACACTAGCAAAACAGAGTACAACTGTCTATACTCTAGCAAACTGTGAATATTTTGTTTTTAGGGTTATTTATTTACCACTTAGGTTTTACATTATTGTTGTTGTGTATGTATATGCCACTTGAAAGGGGTGTGGAAGTTGAAAGACTTTGTGGAGTTGTTTCCCTTTCCATATTTTTTATTTAAAAAGTTTTTTATATAGTATATAGTATATTCTGATCATATTCTTTTCCCTCCTTCAACTTCTCCCAGCTCCCCCCACCTCCCTACCCATCCAACTTCATGGTTTTTAATCTCTCTCAAAATACCACAAAACTTAAAATCAAAACAAAAAATAAGACAAAAAATACAACAACATAAAAGGAAGCACATAAAAAACACTTGAGTCCATTTTGTGTTGGCCAGTTTCTCCTGGGCCTGGGGCCTGCCCTGAGTGTGGTCCATACACCCAGGGATGCTCCTTTGGAGAAAACGGATTTTCCCTTTGCCAGCAGGTATTAAGGCCAAACAGCTTCTTGGTTGGGGTGGGACTTTGTGTCCCCTTCTCTGTGCTGGGGTTTTGTCCAGCCGGAACCTGTGCAGGTCCTGTGTGTGCTGTCACAGACTGTGTGAGTTCCTATGTGCACCAGCCCTGTTGTGTCTGGAAGATGCTGTTTCTTTGTGCTTATCTACCAGCTCTGGCTAATACAGTTGTTCAGCCTTCTCATCAACGTAGTTCCCTGAGCCTTGAGAGGATAGGTTTGATGAGGATACCCCCTTCAGGATTGAGGGCTCCAAAGTCTCTCACTCTCTGCATGTCCTCCAGTTGTGGGTCTCTGTGTTAATTACCGTCTACTGCCACAAGAGGCTTCCCTGGAGCCCAGCGATGTGCTGATCAGAGTGAGTCCCAGCCAATGGTCTCTCCTTCCATATTCCCAAGAATTCCATAGCCTGAGCTTAGGCCCCCGGGTTTGTGCAGCACGTGCCCTTAGCCACTGAGCCTTTTGAAGGAGCCTTGCTGGCTTCTTTTTCATTCAGTGTCGTGTAAAATCATTATTCCTTTGCCCTAATGAATCGTTCTCAAACATTTACCGCTGTAACTTCTCCTGTGCTCCTTTTCTGATTTTGATCATTTAATTCTTGATGTAAACTATGTCATAACTGGGCAGATAACTCCTCCCTGTGATATGTCAACATGGGTTTCATTTTTGTTTTTATTTTGAGGTGCTGGGGATAAAATCTCAGGCTCACATGCCAGGCAGTGCTTAGTCTCTGAGCTAACTGCTCCCCACTCCAAGTCCCAAAGCAAATTTTGGATCTCCCACAGCCTCCACATAAAAATACGTGGCAACCGTAACTTCCGACCAGCACTCACACAAACAGCTCTAATTACACTCAGTGGGCCACACATACCAAGTACACTTGGAGGTAGGAGACGGTCTTGTCAGGAGAAAAGGCATCAGTGGGGAAGGAGGAGGGATGGGGAGGGTGAAAAGCATTGAAATTCATCACAGCCTTATATGAAAGCATCAAAGAATAAGAAACTAGGAGCCAAATAGCAAAATCAAAACTGTCAAACAATTTGCAAGAAAACCAGGTGCCCAAATATCCTCTCAAGCCCATAGCTGAAGCACTGTACACTGGTGAGGATGGACCTCCACAGTAAGTTCAAGGAATCGAATCAACTAGAATTTTAAAACTTTTCTGAGGACAGCTCCCATGCTGCATTAGTTATTTTCCTGCTGCCGTGATAAAACAGCATGGCCAATGAAAGGGCTGATTTGGGGCTTATGGCTCCAGAGGGTCCCTGTGAGGAGAACAGCAGGGCAGCAGGTGACAGACACTTGGTGGGAGCTGGAAGCTGAGAGCTGGGGGGGCTCACACCTTAGACAACAAACAGGAAGTGGGGGGACGGAGAGACAGAGAGAGGCAAGGCACACTGGAAATGGCACATACCTTTTAAAACCTCAAAGCCTGCCTCCAGGGAGATATTTCCTCTATCAAGGCCACGCCCTCTAAACCTGCCCAAGAAGGATCCAATAGAGAACCAAGTATTCAGATGCCTGAGAAGGGGCGGGGGTGGAGGGTGGGGGAGTGGGGGGAGCGGGGTGGGGGGTGGGTGGGGCATCTCATTCAAACCACCGCACACACCAAGAGAAGCTGAGGAGCGTGGGATACAAAGTTAATAAGACAGCATCAATAGAGAAAAAATGAAGTTCTAGACTAAGGCAGAGCTCAGGTAGCAGGCACTGTCCGGAGATCTCTGGGAAGGGAACTGCCATGTATTTTAGGGTTGTTTGAAGGAACCGTAGTCACCTCAGAAACTCTGAGAAAACTAACTTCATATAGACAAGCAACAGAAAGTATCTAGTCAAATTTCATATGTAGTTATCCCGGGGGGGGGGGGGGACAAATCTTACATATAAAACAGATAGAATCTGTAATCCTGTGCTTCAAAGTAAACCCTAAAGACACAAGCAAAAGACCCATTAAAGAACAAATACACGGTAATTAAAACCCACAAATGAGGTGGCAGGACTCAGGATGAACTAGAAATACAAGGAAAAAGATTCCTACAGAAACAACTAACCCAGAAGAAATAAAGAATGATAAAAAGGCCGGGCGGTGGTGGCGGCGGCGGCGGCGGCGGCGGCGGCGCACGCCTTTAATCCCAGCACTCGGGAGGCAGAGCCAGGCGGATCTCTGTGAGTTCGAGGCCAGCCTGGTCTCCAAAGTGAATTCCAGGAAAGGCGCAAAGCTACACAGAGAAACCCTGTCTCGAAAAAACCAAAAAAAAAAAAAAAAAAAAAAAAAGAATGATAAAAAGAGCAAGAGAATAATAGCTTAGGAGAACTAGAAAGGGAATAAAGAAAAAAAACCTGAAAATCCAAAAGAAAAAAAAAGAGGTCAAAGGATTCAGGAGAAAAGGACAAATATTTCAGATGTGGAGATCCAACATACAGATGCTAAGAACACGTGAAGAAAATGAACAAGGAAAACTACCATTTGGATAGAGTGCCTCTGAGTGGGACAGACTGACAGCAGTCTACGAGAACTCGGGGAATTGTTTCCAGAGCACTTCCTGTATACAGAACGAATCACACAAAAGCCAGATACTGAGCTGTATCTAAGGGTATGCGTATTTCAGAGGTAACACAAATGAAGAATACAGAATCATGCAGCCTTAAATAATGTAGCGGAACATGAAAACGACCCACCCCTGGCTGAGAAGATGCCTGTAGTTGACAGATGCTGAGAGAGGGGGCGTCTTCAAGGGTGTGGCTCACGGTGGGCTGACCGCCCTCCAGGGAAGAGCACACATCCAAGAGTATATAGGCAGCTCAAACTGTACTTAACGAGGTTCGAAAAATAAACAGAGGACACAAAATTAGTTGGGCATGGAAGGGGGGATGGATCAGGGAGGATTCTTTCTATGAAATTCTCAAAGACCTAATAAAAATGAGAAAAAAAATGACATTTAAAAACAATGTTTCAGTTTCCCTAATGGAGGCTGGTTGTATTAGTATTGCTATTCAGAGGCTGTTCTCATGATGTGGGATAAAGCAGAGAGTAATTTAACGGGCTATCATAATCCTATCATTGCCTAGGTCGTTGAGAAGCCTTTGGGAAGGCTTCTCAGTGTGGAAGAAAGATAAAGGTGTAATAGAAAAAGCAAAACTCATGAGGCTCTGAATTTTAATTAGAAATATCAGGTTGAGCTCACGGAATATTTTATCTAGCCAAAGGAGTGGAAGGTAGGGTCTATAGCCCAGGGGTGGAAGCTTGCCTAGCAAAAACAATGTCCTGGGCTTGGGCCCTGGTGTCTTTTCTCCTAAAAAGAGTTCCTGAAGTAATGGCCACTCCAATAGCAATGGACACTGACCTAATGACCGCAATGTGTTGTTGGACTATGACCTCTCACTTTAGGAAACCAAGGCAGCTTACTGTAAAAACAGCTCCAAGCTATCGTAGTTACGTCTCTGTTGTTGTGATAGAATTCCCCGACAAAATAAACTTAAGGGAGAAAGGGTCTATTTGGTTCCAGAGGGAAATGCTCTGTCACAGCAGGGAAAAGACATGACTGCAGGCAGAGAAAGCTTGGTGGCAGGGGTAGGAGCTGGCTGGTCACATCACATCCACACTCAGGAAGCTGAGGATGAACGGAAGGGGGAGTCGGGGCTGTAAACCCCAAGGCCTGCACCACTGACCGCTTCCTTCGACAAGGCTTTACCTCAGAAAGTTTCTACAACTTCCCTAAACGGTGTCACCAGCTGGGGACCAAACAGCCTATGGGGGACATACCACATTCAAACCGTACAATCAGGTCTGGACCAGGTCAAATACAAGAGCATGAAATAGCTTGTCATGCCAAATGGCAAGGTGACATCCAAGACTCCATTTCAGAGAGGCAACTGGAAGAGATCATCACTGACCAAAGGTGAGATTATTTGAAGTCTGATGTGGATTAAAACTGCAAGAAGTCGGTGTCTTTCAAATATGTTTAAATCAAAATACATTCACTTACATTATGGTACATAGTTCATTATATATTTAACCTTTGGACGTTTGGATTTCCAGTGTAGGGCCACTGGGACTGATGCTGTCGTAAAGACTCCTGTACTCCTGGTCTGGTGTGCACATCTCTTTTCTATGGAGTACATGTCCAGGAATGTCATAACAAGCATAGGACATGTATATGTTCATCATTAGTAAATATGTCCAACTGCTGTCTAAACATGCTGTTTAACCTCTCATCTGTAGTATAAGAATCTTCACTATGTGTGAAGAGTCTGTTTTATAATTTCAGCAATTTTATTCTTCTGAGCATCTCATTATGATTAGAATCTGCATTGCTTGATGGTGATATGTATCTGTCATAACATCACTGGTCATCCGGGTGTTTCCTTTGTAAAGGTTTCCTGTGTACTACCTGTTTCGTTCTTAGTTACCTGTAAGAGCTCTTTATATATTGTGAATACAAATATTCTGTCACTTATACCTCACAAGTATCTCTGTGTGGTTTGCCTTTTTAAAAATTAATGGCACTTTTATTAACAGAAGTTCTTGATTTAAATTTTTATTACCTTTGTTTATTTGTTTAGTATGTATGTGTGTATGTATGTATGCATGCATCCTCGGGGTACATGTGTGGAGCTCAAGGAACAACTTTCAGGAGTTGTTCTCTCCTTCTACCATGTGGGTCCCACTTATTGAACTCTGGTCCCCAGGCTTAGTGGCTGAGCCATTTCCCTGATCAGAAGTTCTTAATTTTAATGTAATTCAGTGTTTCCAAATTGCTTTGTAGTTAGCACTGTTTATGTTTATATTTAAGAAACTATTCACCATGTCACAGTCATAAAATTTTCTATTAAATTATCTTTTAGAAGTATTGTTTTGCTTTTCATATTTACATATTGCACCCCTTAGGTTTTGCACATGGTATAAGGCTGGGATTCAACTTAATCTCCCGTTTGTTTGTATGTAGTTAATTCTATGTAAAGACCTCATCTTCTTCTGCTCACCAATGCCACCCTCTTCATAAGTCCATCCCACGCGTGCAGAAGTTTATCTCAGGGCTCTCGTTCAGTCTGTTCTTACAGCTCTGCGATAATGCCAGCATTTCCATAGAAATATTAAGATCAACTTGTCAAGTTTCACAAAGAATTGTGGGAATTTCTGACTGACTTGAATCGTAACTACAGATTTGAAGAGAGCAGGCATGTGCACAGTATCAATTCTTGTAATTCATAAATGTGACCTCTTCACTTACTTAGTTTTTTTTTCCTAAATGATATTTTTATATTTTTCTATGTAGAGATGTTATACATCTTTTTATCAGATTTATTATTAACCTTTTTATTTTTAGATGCTAGTCAAAATATTTTAGGGAGTTGCAGAGATGGCTTGGGGGTTAAGAGCACTTGCTGCTCTTGCAGAAGCCCTGGGATTGGTTCCCAGCACCACAGGGCAGCTCACTACCAGAGTGACTCTAGGGGTCTGACACTCCTTCTGGGTTTCACGGGCAACGCATACATGTGATGCACTACAGATATGCAGGCATACATGTGATGCACTACATATATGCAGGCAAAAGACCCAAGTGCATAAAATAAAAAGACAGCCTTTGCTGTTGTTTATCGAAGAGTTTCTCTGTGTAGCCCTGACTGACCTGATCTCGATCTGTAGACCAGGCTGGCCTCGAACTCATAGAGATCCACCTGCCTCTGCCTCCTGAGTGCTGAGATTAAAGGTAGGTACCACTATACCTAGCTAAGAATTTTTCTTTTTTTAAAAGAAAGAAAAATATTCTTCAAATGTAAAGGTATTTAAAATCATTGCTATTATATTGAAATTCCTTGTACTTTTTTATACTTTTTGAATATCTAATAGCTTGTCAAGTGCATTTCTTTCTTTTTAACACAGTATTTTTATTGATTCTTGGGGAATTTCACATCATGCACCCCAATCACACTTACTTCCCAGTCCGTCCATGTCTGCCCCCCTACTGTTGTGATCCCCCCCAAAAAATAAAAATAAACAGAAAAAAACAAGTCCAATTTGTGTTATCTATATACTCACTGGGCTTGGTTAAACTCTCAGTTGCCTGCCCCTTAAATAGAACTGTGTCCTTCGCCGCCCACACACCTGCCAGAGCCATCATTTGTGGAGAGCTACACTTCAGCCTCATTACCACACGTTTTAAGAGTTCTCTTCGATGGCTTCCTGTTTAGACTGCTACTTTTTGAGGGGTTTAGGGGCTTGGGGTGGGGGTAGGGGTTGTCACAGAAGCCTTCCATGTTCCTCTTTCTCAACTGTGAGTCTGCAGTCCCTGATATCACTGCCAAAGCAGCTGCCTTGCGCTTTACAGTCAGCAGGAGTTTCCAGATGATGGGTCTCCACAGGGTTTCTGGCGACAGCACACACCACAGACATGGCCCGTGGCTGCAGTAGGGCCACAGACTAGGACAAGGCCCTCCGAGGCAGCCTGGATCGTCAAGTGCATTTCTGAACTGTTTCTGAATGCGGCACGGTTTATTTCATGCTTCTTTGCTACACTGGTTAGCACCGCCAGTACAATGTTACGCTATTTGTCATTACATCCCTTTAGCCAATTAGATGAAAAACTGTTTCTCTTACTCCTCTTTTAGTGACTTTCCAGAGGCTAAAAATACGTGTCCTTGAGTCACCACAGTTTGATGGGCTGAGGTTAGGTATTGCATTTGTTCTTTACCTGGACTCCAGATAAGAGATCCTAGGACATCACATCTCCATTTAGACCCTTCTCCTCCTCCTTCTTCTTCTTTAAGGTCTCTTTTTATTTCATGTGGATGTGTGAATACCTGAGTGTGTGCATATGTCACATGCATGCATAGTATCCTTGGAGGCCAAAGAGGGCATTGGATCCCTTGGAACTGGAATTACAGGTGATTGTGAACCAACACGTGGGTGCTGAGAAGTGAATCTGGGCCTTCTGCAAGGGCAGCAACTGTTTATAACCACCGAGCCATCTCCACAGTCTCTTCTTTTAAAGTCTAAACAAAGGGTCTAAATTTTAGACCCCTCGTGTTTTCTTCATTATAATTAAGGTACAACAAATAGTTTACTTAAATTTTTATATCAAACAAACATCTTAATTATATGTACATTTAAAGAAAAATCATTAGTATTTCATATCAATATCTTTTTATTTATCAATTTGTGTATACTTGTATAGCATGACATACATGTGAGGTCAAAGGAAAACTTGCTGGAGTCAGTTCTTTCTTTCTATCATGTGGGCTCAAGGATCAAACTTACCGTTTGTTAGGCATGGCAGCAAACGCCTTTACCCAATGAGCCATTTTGCTGGCCCCTGCATTCTGTCTGAGTAACATTCCCAAGTGGTCCCTTTCATGTAGGTTTTCTGTGTCCAGCCTTTTGTTGTGCTGTCTGGAAATATCTCCCTGTTTGAAGACTATTTCACTGGGTATGAAATTCTTGGCTAGCAACAACTGATCACTTTCACAATCTTTGGTGATTTCTTTTGCAAAGTATCAGCCTAACTGTTGCACCTTGGACAACACTCTCTCCCCCTCTGATTATTCTTTAGATTAAAAGGAATCTTTCATTTTAGTACAGTAGGATTTCAATACAATTATGTATCTAAGTTGTTTTTTTTAGAATTCTCCAATGTATAGCTTGATGACTTCCATCAGATTGAAGGATTTATCCCTTACCTCCACAAGTGTGGCTGTGTTCTCTTGTCTCTCCTTTTAGGATACAGTAACATGGCCAGAACTTCTCACTGTTACTTTATGTCTTCCCTTTCACCATATTTTTTTTCATATTGTCTAAGAATAATTCTTCTTACTAATTTTCCTGTATAGTAATTCTATCCTCAGCTGTATCTAATTGGGTACTAATTTCAGTTACTGTTTTCTGTCCCAGGTTTCTTAATTTCTACATACTTCATTATCTCCACTGTTTGGATTAATTTTCCTGTACATTGGAGGTTGTAAGTACAGTCATATTAAATTTTGAAGGTTTCAAAATCTGTATTTGATGTGCTTTCCAGGAATATGTGCTTAAGTGTAGTGCCTATGAAGCCCTGTATACTTCCTGTTCACCTCTTCCCCAAAGTGAAAGCCCTTCACTTACCAACCCAGGCCTGCTTCACTAGGCTTCATTTCCTTGTGGCTCTCAGAGTTCAATGCTGCTGTTAGTTCCACAAGAATGTCAACAGTGTCAGTCCAACCCTCAACCAAAGGTCACAAGAGATAAGTAACCTCTGATACAGGCTCACCCCTCAGGATCTTCTTCCCCCAATTCCAGGCCAGATCATTTTCCATTCTTCTGTTTGTTCTCTGATGCCTTTAAGTAGACTTCTTTTTAAATCCAGATTTTCTAGGTATCTTGGGCAGGAGGGGTTATCAGAATTACCAAGCCTGCTGTGGCAGAAGCATAAATCCAGCCAACTGGCTGAAGCCTGGATGATACAAGGATGCGGATGATTTCACGAAGGAAGAGCTGCTGTTTCTGAGTGTGGATGAGTATAGCTCAAGGCCTTAACTCTTCCCTACTCCTTGCCAACCATCACCCACAACAGAGTAACGACTAACACTTGTTTTCTAAGTCATTCATTTATGAAGGTGTTTCATGTTCATTTAGGACAGTGACGTCATAAAGTAGACAGCATTGACAATGTTCAGAAGAGAAAGTGACATCTTGTGTGGCAGATAAATTTCTTTTGTGCATTAGACACTCCTACCTGGGCCAATGTCTGGGCATCCCCAGAGGGCTGAGTTGGGGTAAAGTTACAGGCCTGCTTTAAAAGCTGTTGCCATGAAACACACTCTGTAATGGGCTTGTTTTTCAGCCTCAGCTCTTAGATACTCAGTCACATCCCAACTCAGAGCACCTTGACCCTTGAAATATACATTTTACTGTGTTTGTTTTATTGTTATGTTTTTCTATTGCATAACAAAAGAGCTGAATGCTAGTGTTTTTACTGGGAGCCTGAGAGAAAGGTACTCAAAAACTTTACTTACATTGAAAATTCAATTTTAGAAAAAGTAACTGTTCCTAGAGATGGGGGTGGGGGGGAAGGAATTCTGTCTTCAGCTCACAGGTGTAAGAGAACAGTTTGGGAAAACGTAATAATCTCCAAATTGTAAACACCCCCCCCACCCCCCCCCCCACCCCCGCATAAGACAGGGTCTCACTATGTAGTCCTGGCTGGCCTTGAACTCAGAGAAATCCACCTGTCTTTGCTTCCTGAGTGCTGGAATTAAAGGCATGTACCACCCTTACCACAGGTGACTTTTTGGATGAAAGTTTGGCCCATAATTTAGTATAGTAGTTTCTGTCTGTTGAATCCAAGAATTCACCGGTATAGGAAGCAGTGGACTTCCTATGAAAATCTCCAGATTTCAGGTAAGATTTCTTAATATCTGGTGAGGAAAAGATAAATTTGTAAATGAAGAGCAAAGAACAGAGTAAGTTTCCTGATATGACAGCAATGTTTCCTATTTTATTTTTCCAAACACATAAAACTCTATACTTAAAGTGTGTGTTTCAACTTGAAAATAAATAAGACTTATCTTACAGTATTGATAATATTAATAAGTCATCCTAAAGTATCCAGGAGGCACAACCCCTGGGATGGTAACCAGACTCAGTTATCACAGGCTTGGTAATAGCATTCATGTAAAACATATAAAAAATGGCTTTTAATAATTAAAGTCACCCTTATAATTACATTCCATTTGACAAAAGTCTCCAAAAAGCTTAAAAAAATTAAAACATGTAATTCTAAGAAGCATTAAAGGTCAATAGAATAAGAATTATTCATAATTAACACTGAGCCTTTCCTCAAAACATCAGGATATCCAGAGGTATAGAATACATATTTCTAGTCTTGATCATGCAGATAGGTCCTGGGTTCACATACCTTTAAGATGTATGGAAGCATCAAGCATTTCAGGAGCATTGCTTGTAAAATGCTAAAATAAATAACTTCCCCAAGCATCTTTAGTTAATATGCTTGATTGAGCAGATACGGAACACTACCCTACCCCACCCCACCCAGAGACAAAAGGAATCATTAATGTATCACAGAAGTAGGTTTCATTTTTTAATATATATAAAAAATAGAATTGAGAAAGAAAACTTCTAGGTGAAGACGTGAAGTCAGAGGTACCAGGGGCTAAAGCTTATGTCCCTGAACTAAAATGGAAGGCAGGTTGCTGAGCTTGGGAGACAAGACCTGGGCTCTTGAATCTGGTGAGAAGATGCCAAGGATGTATCTGGAATTCAGTCCACATACAGAAGAACTTTACACACAGAGCCTCACCTGGCCTGAAGACAGAAATCCTGTAGAAACATGAGACCTAAAGGCTCATTCTTTTTTTTTTTTTTTTTTATTTTTTTTTTTTTTGGTTTTTTCGAGACAGAGTTTCTCTGTGTAGCTTTGCGCCTTTCCTGGAACTCACTTGGTAGTCCAGGCTGGCCTCGAACTCACAGAGATCCGCCTGGCTCTGCCTCCCGAGTGCTGGGATTAAAGGCGTGCGCCACCACCGCCCGGCTAAAGGCTCATTCTTAAAGTGATAAGTTAACAGGCACAAAGCCTTGGGTATGACCCCCTCTTATCAGCTAAGCATGGTGGCATCTACTTGTCATGCCAGCACTTGGGAGGTAGAGATAGGATGACCAGAAGTTCAAGGTCATCCTCGGCTAAAAGAGAACTTGAGGCCAGGCTGAGCTGTATGAGATATTGTCTCCAAAAAAAAAAAAAAAAAAGACAAGAGGAGAAAAGAGGTGATATGGGGCAGGGAGTGGGCGAGGTAGGGCAGCGGGTGGCGGGTGGGGAGAAGAGTGACCTCTCTACTTCTGTGCTGTCTACTGGGGCTGAACATGAACTTGAAGCAAATTGTGCTAATACCAAACCAATAAAAGAAAGTGAACAATGTTGCAAAGTAATCCCCACAGGAGAATCTAGAATTCCACATCCCGGCACCTGTCTTCAAAGCGGACAGTAATTCACATGCAGTAGATGGTTGGGCTCATATCCCAGGAATTCTAGGTAAGGAGGCATCTTGAGAGGAACATGAAAGTAACCATACTTATCCCAACCAAACTGATCAAAAGGAACTGTATGTGGGAGCATCCTTTATTAAGTCTTCTTGGTAATATTCATTCGATTCATATTTACTGAGCATCTACCATGTGGTGGATGTAGTTATGGATTTGGAGATAAAACAATAAACAAAGCCGGGCGGTGGTGGCGCACGCCTTTAATCCCAGCACTTGGGAGGCAGAGCCAGGCGGATCTCTGTGAGTTCGAGGCCAGCCTGGGCTACCAAGTGAGTTCCAGGAGAGGCGCAAAGCTACACAGAGAAACCCTGTCTCGAAAAACCAAAAAAAAAAAAAAAAATAAAAAAAAAAAATAAACAGAAACTCCTTGACCTGTGGGGACTGAACTAAAGCTGGAGACAGGCAAATAACACATTTTAAAATGTTAGTTAACATATACAATGACGTTAGATAAAGGACAGAAAGAGATGGCAAAGTGATCAAAAGAAGTCCTCTGAAGGGGATGAGACGGGGAAGAGACTGTCAGGAGTTGAAGGTATAAAGAGATAAAAGATCTAAAAACTTTGACAGGTAGGTGGTGAACAATAGGCAGGGAAATCAATTTTATATAAAGAACAAGAAGCATGATTAACCTGAGTATTAGCATTAAGAATTCAATGCTTGGGTAAATGGGAATGGACACAGACAGCTGGACAATATGCAGAGGGCGAGAGACCTCAGAACCCTCTGTCCTAAATGGGTTTCCACCAAATCCCTCCCCCTCAGGCTTCAGGGAACTCTGAGGAAGAGGGGGCAGAAATTGTAAGAGCAGATAGGATGGAGGATGCTAAGAAAATAAGGCCTTCTGGACACAACAGGACTGTGGCATATATGAATCCCCCAAAACTGGCAGTGTGCACAGGGCTGCACGGGTCTGGGCCTGACGGGGTCCCAGTGTTACAAGGGAAAGTGGACACAGAAGCTGTCTCCAACTGATGACCACTCAAAAAGGAAAAATTTCTCCAATGGAGTCTCACTGGGATACAATTCACACTTACAGGCAGGCCCCATGCCCCGCAGTAGACGGCCAGCACAAATGAACTCAGGAAATTTTAGAGGGTGGTGTTGCTATTGTTTTGACTCATAATGCTTTGTCTGGGCTTTTTTTGTGTGTGTGTTTTTACGGGATCTCCAAGTGTGCAAGTGTGTCTGCCTCTGGAGCTACATGTGTTTCGTGTGCTTTTTCTTTGGCTCATTTGTTTTGTCTTATTCTGGTTTGTTTGTTTTTTTAATTTTTAGATACCCATTTGTTTTCTGATGAGAGAAAGAAAGAACGGCTGCAGACTTGGGTGGGTGGGGAGATGGGGAGGATTTGGGAGGAGAAACCTTACTTAGACTATATTATATGAAAATATCGATTTTCAATAAATATTAGAATTCACTGCTAGGCTGGAGAGAGAGCTCAGTGAGTGTCTGCTACAGATGCATGAAACCCTGAGTTTAGTGCCCACATGAAAGTCTGCTGTGGCAGCACATGTCTGTAACCCCAATGCTGAGTGTGGGGGTATTCAGGCAGGAGGATGCCTGGTGCTTGCTGGTGGCCAGTCAAACTCTGCATGTGCACACATGCACATGCACACACACGCACATGCACACACACAGATGCACACACACACACACACACACACACAAAGATGCACACACACACACACACAAAGATGCACACACACACAAATATGTATTCATATATATACTCTCCAGCAGCACCCCCCAAATTCACTGCAGCTAAGAAGATGGGTAATAGCGGAGGTACACACCATGCTTCTTTTTTTTTTCCTCCATAAAATACCTGTCCTGTTTGATTGGAACATTATGGAAAAGACAAGATGACTCTGAACAAATTTAATAAAATAAAATTTTAGTTTTAAATATAAATGCTCCATATTTTCATTATCTTTTCATACACTAACAGACATCATGGGCTAATAAAAAAAAAAAGCTCAGTGCCAGGAATGGGCTACCTCTTCTGGAGTTGTTACCAGTGGGATCTGCTAGATTCCCAAACCTTAAAGGCTATGGTTACCCCACAGCAGTATGACCCTATTGCTGAAGACACCTCGAACTTAAGCCAGAGCGTGGAGAAACCAAGTTGTGGCTGACATAGAAGCTTCATCGCTGCTGGCTAGTTTTTATAGTCCTGGAAGGTGTTAATCACACTGCCAAAGGAGAACAGTGATCCCCAACCTACGCAGCTGTGAACCCTGAGAGCTACAATAATGAACGACCTGTCAAGGTATGCGCACTGGCACAGTTGTGTAACAGTGGCACAAATGTCATGGGAATAACCAACCTCTTTCTGGTGGATCTAAGGCCTGCTCTTTAAGACAGAACCCATACCTGGTGATGTTATCAGGACCTGTGGCTAGACAGATCACAGGTCAGGGCAGAACCTACTGCTTTACTCTGTTAAGTGGACATAGTAGGAAGCTGACTCCAGGTGATATAGATTAGTACATCCCTTAAACCTCCACAGAGAAGTAGATGGTGATTAACACAGAGTCCCACGATCAGTCAAGATGTAGTGAATAAGAGACTGTGGAATCCCCTGTCTCACACTCACTCTCCCCAAGGCTCAGGGGTCATTGTGGAAGAGGGCAGTGTAAAGACCATAAGAGCCGGGGCAGTGGATGACTGAAACAAAAACAGTGTTTTCCAGACACAAGAGGGCAGTTGCACGTACGAACTTAGAGCATCTGTGACAGCCTGCACAAGGTCAAGACAGATAAAATCCAGGAAGGAAGTGGAGATGGGCACGAAGTCCCATGCCCAAGCTGGGGAGCTGGCGCAATGAACAGATGCTGGGAGCGGAATAGTTTTTTTAAGGATGTGGCCCCTATCTGGTTGACTGTGCTCCAGCAGATGGCCACATGCCCAAGAGTAAAAACTAATGAGAACACAGAGCTGGGTGGGTAAGGAAGAGGCCGTGGGTCTGGGAAGAGTTAGGGGAAGGGAGGTGAATATGATCAAAAGTGTACGAGGTTCTCAAAGAATTAATAAAAATATTTTAAAAGACTGGAGGCCATATTCGTTGAAATAACTGCCATAGAGAAGATCATATATATGTGTGTATACATATATTTTCCTACCTACTTGATCTTTTCTATGGAAATATATTGTATATAAGCTAATTCAAAATATGGTTTTCATATGGGCTCCTTTTTCTAGCTTTCTAAGACATAAGCCATCTGTACTATGGTACAAGGAAGCCACTCTCAGTCTGAGGCAACAGTGCAGCTGGAATTCCAACAGTTTAATGTCTTACATAACATTTGAGGCAGAGATAATATGTTTAAATCACTTAAACTACATTAGAATGCCACCACTTTGGTGATATGGACTAGAGTTTCATGTCATTTAAAGTATACTTTTTAATGTCTTAATCCAGCAGAAGACAAAAGATCTTCCTTCTCAGCTAAAACCTGACAGAATTACCCATGTTCCATTGCACTGCCTCAAACTTCCTGGGTGTCATCTTCAGTCAAAGTATCTAAATTTAGGTGTACCTTGAGGCAACGCTTTAAAAGCATGCAAACTACTTTATAGTCCACGAAAGACACAAGCTCTTCATTATATAGGCCAGTTAAATTTATTTAAATGCCTACAATGGAGCGTAAATGAGTTTAATGAAGCATGGCGGATTTTCAAGTTGCTTTATGGATAGTATCATTACCAGACGCAGGAGAATGCAGGAGGATATGGAACAACTGGAATGATTTTCCAGTCAGCTTGCACCTTGTATTTAGTCACATTCCTTTGAAGTCAAATGACTTAAATACTATTTGGACAAAGCATTTTAAAGGAATAAGCACAGAATCCAGCAAACATGGTAGAGACAACACACGGGGAACAAACCATGTGCATGTTTAATATTGTATCATACAGGCAACACAGGATATTTCACATACAGGAAAGGAGAAAATAATCTATGTTAAGGACGTGCTATCACAGGGAAACATCCAGGTCAGGAAGTACTAATGAAATTGCCATGTAGCAGCCAGACTGTGAACAATATGAAAAGTGAAAGCCCATTTTAATAACCAATGATTGTACGGTAGTAAGATTACTTGTGTAGCATATACATGTGGCCGCTCTCCATACACATAAGGCTGATCGTTTTTCAATAGGAAAGTCTGTGAATATTTAAATAAAAATTTGAAAAGGAATTGTATTCCCACTAGTTTTTCTCTCTTTGAAAGAAACAGTCTCTGGAATGGATGACTTGGGAAATAGGCTCCAATTTTCAGGAAAAAAATTTCTCAGTACCCATTGACTTCAAAGGCATTCATTTTTTTTCTCCCATGCAAGGGCAACTCTAAAAACATGCAGTTTTTTTTTTAAATTAAGAGTAATTTATCCCTGCCATGATTAATACATACACACAAGTTCTCACAATCCCCTACAAGAAATATACATATAAATATACATCATGAAATATACAACCGTGGACAAAGGCTTAAGACAACTTAAAACACAATAATGTGCTATAGAATGTAAACTTTATTTCTAACAGAATAGTTACACAATTTGTGGTAGAAAGTGAAGAAAAACAGTGAGTTCATTAGGGAGTATTTTCACAAAGCTGAAGGTACCAAAAAAGCTATTTTTCCAAGACAGAATTGCATCTCAACACATCATGCCTGTTTGTGTTCTAAGAAAGGAATAACAGCAAGCAGAAAAATCATTTCATATAATTCCCATGATAATTTTCCAGAGCAAAATAGGAAAGTACGTAGAAAGCTATCTCATAAGTCCAAGGAAATAGAGTAATAATGTTCATGTTTCTAAGGCAAAATGAATACATCTGCAAAACTATTATAACAGAGAGATGCTGTACTCTTCGGTATCCAATCAAAGGGATAACCAGCTACTTAAACAGAAATGGATTCCACACCGGGAAAAAAAAGAATGCATGTGAAAATATAGTCATACACAGAGAAAATGAAGTTCAAAACCTTTTCTTCCTTCTGGACTTCATATTTTGTTATGTCTTCTGTGGAGCTCAACTAACAAGCCAGCATTCAGACACCGACTCCAGAACATTCCAATTAAAACATATGATAATGCCAGGGCTTTTTTTTTTTTTAACAAAATAAGTAAGTTTATCTTGAAGTTGCTAGCTGAAGCTTTGAAGGAAATAAAATACAGACGGGAGAAAATGTCAAGATTGGAAGCTTAGCATAAAAGAGCTGCATTGTATGGGAAAGTTAGGGACAAGAAGCAGCAGCAGGGGACAGGCAGGAGGGGACAGAAGCCTGCAGGGGGCTTTAGCACAGGTCTAAAGTCTCTGCTACTTAGGCCAATACGTTTGAATAAATCTTGCTGGTGTACCACAATGCCACCAACCGAAACAGAGTCCCTTGTTTACTGGCCTCCCTTGACTCAACGGACCTTCTTTCCTCAGCCTCCTGAGTGGCTGGGACCCAGGCACGTGCTGTTGCACCTGGCCATAATTTAGCCTCATGAGCAACTGTCTCCAAGTCACCATTTCATCGGTCACTTTCCCTGACAAAGGTTTTTCTATTACTCTTCACTTGGATATTTAGTTTTGTTCTTGGAAATTGAGGGTTGGTAGATCCAGAAGTAAAAGGTTTTGTCTCAACCCACCACAAACAGAAAACAAATAAACGAGTCTGTTTGTTACCCAGACACGTAATGTGACAGCATGTGCTGTCTACACAGTAGAATGGACTTGATCTCTATCAACAATGAGATAACAATAAAAAGAACAGACAGCATTTATTGAGCATGTACTACGTGCCAGCTGTTATCCCAAGTGTTTGATGTTTGTGTCACGAGGAAATTCACCATCAGCTCAGATTTGATACCTCTCCTTGTCTTGGGCAGGCAGCAGGCTGCCTGTGAATGCCTATTGAAGAAGCCCTCTATCTTAGGGATATTATGCCGAACTACCAATTCTTTTTAATATCATTCTAATTTTGCTTAAGCTCCTTAAATTAGTCAAGGCTGAAGTCATAAAGGGATTTTCAGGGAAGACGATTTCATTTAACAAACACTTCCACCTAGTTTAAATAGGACACACTGGCCGATTCTAATTGATGATCAAATGCAATATTTTCTTTGCTGTTTACATGTTAGTGCTAACAAACGCTCATCTCAGTACTTACTGCAGGGCAGACATTATTCTGAGTGCTTTCCGTATACTCCCTCATTTACTCCCGACTAGAGGGGGTTTCCAGTGATTATTTTGACAGTCAGTGTTATTTGTAATCGAGACTTTCTAAGGTTACTATCATTAACAGAAGGCTTTCAGCTTTTGCTGCTCATGATGGCCATCCCACAGTCAACTTTCAGATTAGAGGTCTGCTCTGCTAACATTACCTACCATCAACACACAGAAAGAGAGGCAGGCCTTTACTTTCTTCTTTGGATGCTTAGTCAACACGGAAAAGTTATTACTAAAGTTAGTCTTTCAAACCCTACCATGCATGTAAACTCACGTATGGACATATAGTGCTAGACCCCATATCACACCTCAAGGACCTCAAGTGGAATTTGGGGGCTCCTTTATTGTAACAGTGTTGTTTATAGGGTTGTCATGGAGCTAAGGGCAAGAGAGTTGGCTGATTACTTACTCATAGCCTCACCACTGATCAAGAGTGCTTTAAAGTGTTTAAAGCTTTATATAAGAGCTTATAGCTTTGTACAGGAACTTGGGCTATTTGAATTTGAATTCAGGCTGAGGCCAAACAATAACAAAGGGCTTAACTGCCCATATACCAGATCCTGCTCTCAGAGAAGAATTCAGTATAAGTTGAGGCTAGCCTATCGAACCAACCTGAAGGCAGACAGAGAAAGTAGGTGATCTGGCAAGTAGGGAACAGGACAAGGTTGAGGTCCAGAGGCTCAGCAGAGTGCAAACTACATTGTAAAACTGATTTAGTAAGCTACAACCTGCACCTAGAAAATTTAAACTCAGCACCATAGAAAACGGGAGTCCATCACCTATGAAAGGTGTCTTATGATATTTTATTTCCTATCTGTGAATGTGTTTACTGGACCATGATACTGTAAAATGCACTTCTACCTATGGGGCTTGGTCAAAAATATTTTAAGCCAGTGAGCTAATGAATACCGGGAACCACAAAAGCATTTTCTGCTACAAAAGCATGCTACTTAATGGAAAAGGCAGCTGGATTCTTCACAACCAACAAGTGGACCAGTTGTTCTAAGTGGATCATAAATCAAAAAGAGAAACTTGAGTTCTATCCACTCTACGAAATCACCCAACCCATGGAGGCTCTTGTGTGAGGTAACACATCCAATGTCTGGAGGAGGCCGTTCTGCTTTTCTGCAAGCCACTTCGGACTTATGTCAAATTGGAATACACCAAATAGACATGGCAGCTCTTCAAAGAGTGTGTGTGTGTGTGTGTGTGTGTGTGTGTGTGTGTGTGTGTCTGCGCGTGTGAGTATGCACGCACACACGTGCATTAATTCTGTCTTCCTTTTTAGAATAAACATGAACTCATTGTAGAAAATTTGCAAAATACTAAAAACATAAATGAGAGAAAAACATCAATCACAACCTAGCATCCCAGAACTAACATGAGAGGCATACTGGCTGTACCTCCTTAACCTTCTTTCTTTCTAATGTGGAATGAACACTATCTTCCTAGTAAAGATTCATTAGTATAAGGGCAACATAAGGCAGATGCCTCTAGCAGATGGCCGTGCTGTAAATGTATTTCAAAAATTCTATCACATGGAGTATTTCTAACCTTCATTATAAAATTTGATATGAGCAGTCTCGTGTATATTTCCTCATGATAATTCTTGGATCTAAATGATCAGATTAAAGGTCTGTAAACTCTTTGACAGGGGCTGGAAAACTGTTCTCCAGAAAAGGTATGCCAATTTGTTTCCTCACTGTTGACACCGGTACTTTACCCAAATGGATCTTAATCTGTTTTATATCTGGTTTTTTAAAAAAAAGGTATCAAAAAAGTCTGTTCTGTTTTCACTTACAGTGAGATTAAATTGTTTCTGACATGTTTATTGGACATTTTTACTTTCTCTTTTGTAAGTTGTCTGATCATGCCTTCTCTGTCTTTTGGGGGCTCAGCTCTTTACGTAAAGTCCTTGAAGAAGGTTCTTACGCCTGGCGGAAATGCTCTCTGTTGATTTGAACACTAAACACCAGACTTCCTTAAGAAGGTGGTAGTATGCGGACAGTGACTTTTAAAGCCCACATGGATTTTTGTTTTCTCTCTAAAGGTCGCTTTGTGACAAGCCTCAGGTGGAAGCAATATGAACTTTGCCTGTTGGTGTACATGGAAAATGGTCAGTTTATATATTTGTGTTCTGCATTGAAAAATTGAAGTTTTTCCTTGCGGCAAGAGAACCAATACCAGAGTAAATGCCTCTGGCCAGAGACAACAGTCTTTCCCTCTCCTTTCAAAATGTTCAACAGCAGTGAATCTGAGGCATAAAACTTCAAACCACAGAAAACCACAAAGAAAAAACCCTCTTATTATTATGAATTCCAGGGGTTAGTGCCTCCTCCACAGCTTAGGGAAACTTGCTTAATGTGTCCCACTCAAACGCTAAGGAGAAATGCAGCTCCAAAGGCCTCTAAAACAGCAGCCAAAAAGGACACCCAACATGGCTCTGGCCCACTAAGGCACCCCAAATTCCATATACAGATGTCCTGGGCATCACAGTGCACACCTTTAATCGGAACATTCGGGAGGCAGAGACATGTGGATCCCTGTGTGTTCAAAGCCATCCTGGTTTATATAGCAAGTTCCAGTCCAGCCAGGGCTACATAATAAGACCCTCTCAAGAAAAAAAGAGAGAGGCGATCCTTTGCTTGCTGTCTTTCATAATCTACCCTCTCCACAGCCAAGTTAAACACCAACTGGATTTGACCTCCCTGGACACCAGTGCCATCTTTCAGGCCCTTGCTGCCCTGTCTACCTCCTGTCATGATGAGCCCGTCATTCTGTTTCTAGTATTTTCTTCCTTAACTTTATCCCTAAAGTACAAATCTAAGCACCCTCCCCTCCCCACGCTGTTACAAGATGAGGCTTCCAAAGCTCCTTCTCGTGGCACAGATTAGATAGGCCTACAGTTCACCTGGCAGCTGGGTCCTTAGGAGACACTAGCTGTTCCTGTCTGTGTTTAAGCAACAGGAAGCATCCCCTCCTGCATCCATACACTGAGCAATTCTGCAGCCCTGAAGTCTCAGCTGAGGGATGAACTTCTCTTTGAGGTTTTTGCTGGTACAGTTCTAGCAGGCTGAACTCAGTGCCCTTACTACAGTCTAGAAAAGCAAATGAACAGGTTGTCTTATCTGTGGAATGACAAATACAGGTAAGCTTGTTTTGGGATCTCCGGACACCCTAATTATATGGTGTAATAATGGACCATTTTGTCAGAGTTCCCTGAAGTGTCAGCATCATCTTAGGATATACATAGCAACCATTACTTTGTCTGGCACACAGAAAATGATCAATAAAGCCTTCTTGATGACGGTTCACTTAATAAACATAAATTACTTCAAAAAATCATACTCTAACTTTTATCTTGGAGAAGGCAGATAAATCAGAGGATATCTACTAATATTTCAGTTATAAGAAGAGTCTTGTTCGCTCCTTATATCCCTGATTTTAAAAATATCAGTGTCCTCTATTGCACTCGAGATAACATTTATCATTCATACAGGTTTGTGGGCACATGTCTTTTGCATAAGGTAAAACACAGGCACTAGTCATTGGTTATATAATGAAATACGGGATATCAAACACGGCTTCAGTAAGTACTCAATGGTTATCTTCTAACTTTTTTCAAGAGTGGAATCGTGAGCTGATGGCTTTGACTGAACTTATCCTCCTTTCTGTAAACACCGTCTCCACACGGATCAGTGAACCCAGTGGGATATGGATGATGATAACCATGCCCAAGCCAGAGCTGACTGGTCTAAATGAATGCTTGATCAAAGGAGCAATAAGCCTTTCTTTGGATTTTCTTTTTAACCTTAAGGATGATTTAGATGAATCCCTTTATAGCAGTGCTGAGAGATGCCACAGGATGTAGCTTGAGAATTGTTGGTGGGCGTGTCCCTGCTATGTAGAGAGAATGACATATAACCATTTGTAGTCCAAAGAATGGAGCCAACATGGAGAATGACAGAGGTGAGAAGTGATGGCAGTCCTAGATTCTTGCTTAGTCTAGAAGAGGACAAGAACCTTGGTGATGTTCAATGGCTGGCCCCTTGCCTCTCTGAGAACCTGCTGCACCCTGGCCCTTCCCACAGTTTGGTTGTGGAAGATGCACATATACTTCCTTCTAATAGATTTCCATAGGCTGGCTCTGGCCATCCCTTAGTCATTGCCAGGAATATAATAGAATAATACGGAGAGACAAATGAAAAAAACTGATTCCCCTGAGTTTTCTCTCCACAAATTCTTTTAAGTGATTCAACCAGATGCTTTGGCATAATGAAGCCATGGACCATGAGATTCCTATTCAAAGACAGAAGGAAGATACTCATTTTGAAGCGTACAAGCAAAACATAGGCCAATTCAGACCTCGAGTGCTCGCCGGCCAGAGTCTAGCTTACAGAGATGCGTCCTCACAAGTTAAGTAAGTGCAGGCTGGCAATCTCTGAAACCTGCAAGGTTTCTTTTTGCAGCATTCCTCTTTGCTGCAGGCTCCTCCAATCATGTAAAAAGCATGAAGGAATGTTCTAGTCTAGAAGCGAATTTTCCTAATGAAGAAAACAAAACATTATGGTAATTTGCCCTTCTTCAGCCATAAGTCCTATTGAAATTCACAGCTGAACACAAGAGCCCCTTGATGACACCAGCATCACACCAGCTGTCTGCCCGGCTGCTGCCACAAGAGGAACAGAGCTACCAAGGCCCCAAAGCGAGGTGCTGACTGGAGGTCACAGAAGGAAACCAGTGGTGCACCTTGGTGTCCCGACAGCACAGCTCTCAGGGGTCACAGCTTCTCAGGAGCCAGGGCTTATACTTTGATGCTCTGGCTGCCCCTGGCTCGCAGTCTTCCTGTCCGGCCACCCTGCTCCTCCTCTGACACCTGATTCTGGGGAGCAGTAGGGCTTCTGTTCTGTGGTACATCCCCATTTTTCCGAGTTCGTTTTTCTTTGGATTGCTGCTTAGACATAAGTATGTTGTGCCTCTGGGCGTAGCCCTGTCTGATCTGACTGGTGTCTTTATGGGTTTGTGTCTCTTTGGCCCGCAGCTGGCTAGGGGCTGCAACCTCCTGCTCTGAAGGCTTCCCCACAACCTCTCTCTTCTGAGACCTTTCCTTTTTGTGAGCCTCCTCTCCCCCACCAGGATACACCCCCAGGGGCTGAGCTTCTTGGGTTGGTTGATTCTCACCGAGGGCTGTTTCGTTTTCTTGAGCTAATCCTTCTAACGTTTCCCCATTTGGGGACGCACCTACAGACTGAGCCAGGTCCTTTTTTCTGGAATTGTGTGCTTTGCGGTTTTTGTCCTCCTGGTTCTGGGGGTCTGTTGATACTGCTTCAGTGTGGCTCAGAGGGGACCTGGAGTCAAGCGGGTCAGACACATTCCTAGGAGTTGGCTTGCTCTGGGATTCCGACTGCTGGGCTGTCTGAGACTTCACCCCTGGAGTCTTTCTTGGATATGGCGACCCTTTAGCTGTCTCTCTCTGCCTGAGGTTTTTTTTCCTAGCATCCTTCTGCTTAGTAGCCTCTTGCCTGTGAGGTGACGGCTGTAGATCTGGAATCTTCTTGCTGGAGGCATGGCCTACTTTGGGAGTTTTCCTTTCTTTTGCAGGCTTCGAAGCAGGCCTTGGCCTAGTGTTCTGAGGCAGCTGAGGTTCCACAGAGGGAGCAGGAATATGAGGGAGCCGGACTGGGGATGCCTCCTCTTCCTGGGGAGGGTTGGTGGAGTGCTGCTGGGCTTGTTCCTGGATCGGGGGGCTAATAAGTGGGAGCTTCACCTCGCTGGCTTTTCCAACATGGGCTTGCTGTGGACTATGGGCTGCCTGGGGGCTTGGGTTTGGGGGTGGTTTGGACTGGGGAGGGCTGATGGGAGGAAGTTTATTGGGGTCTCCATCCTGAGTTGGGAGAGACCTGGGAGAAGGAGTTGGGGTCTGATCTGAGCTTGTCCCCAAAGCCTCTTCCCTACTGGGAGAAAGAAGCTTGGGTGTGGGTCTCCTGCTCTGGAGAGGAGCCAGGGTTTGGGGCTGGGGTAACCTGGTAGGAGCTAGCCGACTTTTAGGCAGCAAGGCCACTGGCTGTTCCCTGACCTGGGTATGTTTTGAGTTTGAGGATGAGTCTTGGGGAGGTGGAATTTCTGGGTAAGGAGTACTGGCACGGACAACCGCTTTGGGGGTTCCCTCCTTCAGAGGTGGTTGAGAACCCCCAGCAGGCTTCACTACATCAGAGGTGGAGGGATCTTCTGGAAGATTGTGAGGGGAACTGCTGGGTGCAGGGTTGGCTGGCTCAGTTCCCTCATCCTGCACTCTCTGAGGACTGAGGGAAGCTGGGTCAGGTACCTGTGAGGGTTCAGTTGGGGGTGGGTTGCTAGGGGTTCCTTTGATCTCTCCAGGTTCCTTATCCTGGTCTGGCTGAGGGCTGCGTGTGGGAGGGGGGTCAGGATGCTGAGGGGGCTCTTGAGCAGCAATAGTAGAAGACTGTCCTGCTTTTAGTTCATGTGGCTCAGGCTCATCTTCGGGGCCGTCCATCTCAGTGGTTATTTTGGGAGGGAGGTTGGCTGGTTGACCATCCCCTTCCTTCACCTTTGGTGATGTGTCTTGGTCTTGCTGAGGAATATCAAGTGTTGAAGAACTGACCTGCTGAGGTGGATCCAGGTGGCTGCTGGAAGAAGGCTCCTTCTTAGGGTGTTCTCCCTCCTCAGCTAACTCTTGGCTCTGTGGGAGAGCTGGGTTCTGACTTTCAGGGGTCTTTGCATGAGTCTGCACTTCTGGGAGAGCCTCTGGTCTTTGGCCATCTGCCTGCAGTCTTGCCAAGCGCCTGGGGGAAGGGACCAGGTGTGCTGGGACCCCAGAGATGGTCTTCTTGCTAGAGGGAGCGCCTGCTTTAATATAAAGAGAAGTTAGCTACAAAGGCTCTTTACTGCTGGAAATAAACAACAAAACCCTGTTTCCCTTTGGGTTGCACAAAGGACCTTAAAAAGAAAACCACAGCTAGACTATCCTTCTCCTTGTGGAGACGAAGTGGCTACAAGTCTCTAATGGATAGAACTTAGGATCATTTCTAGTGAACTGAAAAGAACGTTAATGAGAAAGCATACAGATGTTTGCTCAAAACCAAGTCTGGATCTGCGGATGGTAAAGGGGTTTTCCAAATGAAGGAGACTGGTTTTGCTGTTTGTGGCTAAGACACGAGCTGAGAGCTGAGAGGAGATCCGGCTCTTTACTAATACCCTCGAGGCTCAGTGTCCAGCAGGAACTCAGTGGGTAAGAAATGGAGGAAGGACGGCATGGATTCATCCATCGTAAGACACCAGTGTCTGCTCCTGAAGACCAAGGGTCCAAGTTGCTGTCTTCACCCCACCATCACCCCAGATCTCCCTGGCTACAGAAATGGCTCCCAGAGGCCGCTGGCAATACAGGTACTCCAGAGAGTGCCCGCTTCCCCGAGTCACACCTTCTCAGTCAGAGTGGCTCTGGTCCCCTGGACAAAGTCACCCCATCCGGCACTGGCTTATAAATGACAGAAGCCTTGACATGCTTCTAGTGACCTACCTACCATCTTAATCCCCCCAGACAGCACAGCTCTGAACCGTTGCAGTGGTCAGAGGTGACGCACGAGTCTGGAACAACCTTGAAGAAACTAGTCTGAGTTCAACTTGGAAGAGACTTTGGTGACCCCAGAGTGACCCATCTCCAGCAGCAAATGTGTCCCTGGCCACTGTCTCCTCCCCTAAGGAAGGGTGGGTGTGCGCTACTCTAGATTCACAATGAGCCTTCTAGTCCGGTCCTCTTTTTTTTTTTTTTTTTTTTTTTTTTGGTTTTTTGAGACAGGGTTTCTCTGTGTAGCTTTGCGCCTTTCCTGGTACTCGCTTTGGAGACCAGGCTGGCCTTGAACTCACAGAGATCCGCCTGCCTCTGCCTCCCGAGTGCTGGGATTAAAGGCGTGCGCCACCACCGCCCGGCCCCGGTCCTCTTTTGCATCCAGTCAAACTAGATGTCTCCTGAGAGTGGAAGGGCAAGTGGGGGCTGAGTGAAAAGCCTCCCCCGTGGTAAGATTTCTGATGGCACCCTCTGTTCACTGTTTTTAATCACCAAATTTATCACAGATATAAACTAAAACACAACTTCAGACAAGAAACGAGGTTAAATTAAAAAATGAAACTAACCAAAACAGGCAAATTTACAGAGAACAGAAAGTAGACCAGAGGCCACCAGGGCAGGGGATGACTACTTAATGAGTAGTTTCTATTATAGGCAGTGAAAAACTTTGGAAATAGGTGGTAGTGATGGTTACACAACACCGAGAATGTAGTTAATGGCACTGAATCTCACACTTAACACGATTAAAATGGCAAACTAGGGCTGGCAAGATTGCTCAGTGGTTAAAGCTCTTGCTGCCAAGATCAATGACCTGAGTTTGATCCCTGGAACCCACATAGTGGAAGGGACAGTCAGCTCCCATAAGCTGTCCTTTAATCTACACACACATGTGCGCATACACACACACACACACACACACACATACACACACACAAGTAAATGAATGTAAAAAATTCTACAGCACAAAAAAGGCAAATTATGTATGCTTACATGATGCATGCAATTCATGTATACAACTTAAAAGGAAAAGCAAAGGACAGTGAAACTCAGCGCTGAAGGCACTCTCCTCTAATTGCACGCGCAGACAGACAGGTTTTCTTCTGCTGCTTTGATGATTTAACAGTTCACGATATTTGGTTAAATGATACCATGCCCTTTACTGGAAGATAAAAGCACCACTTTATGGGCTGGCAAATTGCTCCATTTTCCCTTTACCATTAATCAGAATTAAGAAAAATATAATTCCATTTCATAACCTTTATGGCAAGAGCTCAGGCTGCTCATTAGTTCCACTTCCTTAAAGCCTTGCTGGAAGCAGCGACAGATCAAGACACAGGACCTAGAGCAGCATTTCTCAACCTGTGGGTCCTGACCCCTTTTTTCAAATGACCCTTTCACAGGGTTGCTTAAGACCATTGAAAAACACAGATATTTACATTATGATTCAAAACAGTAGCAAATTACAGTTATGAAGTAGCAACAAAAATAATTTTATGGTTGGGGGTCACCGCAACATGAGGGACTGTGTTAAAGGGCCTCAGCTTTAGGAAGGCTGAGAACCAGTGGCGATAGAGACCGAGGGTGAACATACACTTAAACTGAGTAGCAAATTGAGTGAGTTTCTCCTTACTTCATAGAAACTGCACTGTTAACTTCATGCTTTAGAAACAAATACTTCCTACATTGCTCTGGGAAATAGGACAGTGCCGTACTTAATTGGTATGCATTTAAAATTAACGGCACATCTAAGGTCGTACGAGCTTCTCAGCACTGAACACCTAAAGTTTCTTATGCGTGCGTTCAGTGGAAATTCAACTAACCCGTCCTGGGGAAGGTTCAGAGTTCTAAGCTTAGGTGGGTGGATGCTGGCCTCGAGCAGACGGCTCCTGGGCTCGCTTTCAGTTTTCTGTTTCATCCTCATTGTTATGTGGACATCATCACTGTGTTCCCAGTGACAAGTGAGCCGCTGATGATTATGAGGGATGAGGCCGGATATTATTACTTCAAATATTTGGGGATTGTCTTTAGGTTGCACTGGCACAGGATTATCTCTTTTGGAAAGATGATGCTACTGACGTAAGATTTCTGTTTGGACTGAAGCTCAACACAGACGCTCTTAATCCAGCTGGGGAAAGCCTCGGTTCTCCGCGCCAGGCCAGTAATGAGCCACAATATTACAAGCGTTTTCTTTTATGTTTTTTGTTTGATTTTTGGTTTTTTGGTTTTTCAAGACAGGGTTTCTCTGTGTAGTTTTGGTTCTGGGCTGGCCTCAAACTCAGAGATCTGCCTGATTCTGCCTTCCAAGTGCTGGGATTAAAGGCATGTGCCACCGCTGCCTGGCTCTTTTATGTTTTAAGAAAAGATGACTTTACAAATTCACAGTTAGATTTAAGACAGAAAAGTAAGGCTTCAGATACCCACCCAGCTATCCAATTGTTCAGATTAAACTCTCACAGAATCTTAAATATTTGTTTCACTTTCTCTCCTTTGACATTTTAATTATTTTTTAAACCCACTATACTGTTTGTTTTAATTTCTCATATATATATGACTATATGTCATATGATATATATAGTCATAGAATATGATATATATCACATATCATAGGAAAAAGATCAGAATAACTCACCAGAGGCCCAGGATGGTACTTCTGCTGGGGCTGCCCCTTCTTAGGGAGTCTTTACAGTTTCCATTATGTCTGTGCCTTATGATAATTACTTTTGTCAATTTGACACAAACCTAGACTCTCCTGGGAAGAAAGTCTCAGTGAAAAATTGTATACAATGGGTTGACCTGTGGGCAGTCTGTGGGGGGCTCTATGTTAATTGTGTGAGAAAACTCAGCTCACTGTGGGTGGCCCCATTCCCTAGGCAGGAGTTCCTGCACCACATAAGAACAGAGGAGTCAAGCTTAGCACGAGCAAGCAGCTGAGCAAGCATGCATTCGTCGCTCTCTGCTCTCGACTGTGGATGTGATATGACTAGATGCTGAAGTTGCTGCTGCCTGGACTTTTGCAGAGTGATGAACTGTCACCTGAAATTGTGAGGCTCTTTTTCCCAATTGCTTCTTTGTCAGGGCAGTTTACCAGAAATTTACAGCAGAAACAAAACTAGAAACTAGAACAGGCCCCATTCACCTGTACTGACCCTCACCCTTGGCAAAGATTTCACAGAAGCTCCTGGCTTGACTCCTTGGGCTGCTAGAGACACCCTAAAAGCTATTAATAAGGAGTATATTCATTAGAATTTCAAATATACTCACTTGAATACTGTCTGATCTGTACAATTCCACCGAAGTGGAAGTTTATCTTTAATTATCAACTGAAAAAAAGAACTCCCTCTGCAAATTAACTGTAAACATGAGATAAGGCTTTTGCCTTAAGAAAACACATTCTTTTTCAGAATATTAAACCGTTTAGAAAATAAGGTTCTGTTGAGGATATAGATCTGATGATTGATTGCAATCCATCCTGTCTACTTTTCAAGCTAGAATTCCATTATTCAATAACTAGATGCTTCAGTTTCGATTAGTAAATATTTCTGAGAGTTATAACATTTTTATAATTCTATAATTTATACCTTTCATTAAATCAGATAGGCCTAACATAATTATTCCAAATAAGTAAGATTTTATTATATACTTGAAAGTGGGGGTCTGTTTTCCTCTGCATGTATTATCTTGCCTATTAATTTGCCCAATAGTAACTGTACGCTATAGTCAGTGTCCTGATCACTGTAGAAATAAGAAGAGCTACAGAATACGATGATGGAGTCTGTGGGCTCTTGTGCTAGATCTCGCTCGTTGCTCCTCTCTTCAGAAGCACCACACAGATACGTACATTGCTCAGTTACTCAGGGGAGTCAGTGTTTATCCAAATCCCCCAAAGGCTGATGTAAAAGCCAACACACCAATTTACTAATTTACAATGGGAGATGGTTCAGGTTCAGGGAGCAGGGCAGTGTGTTCTCATGTAAGGTTCAGCCCCCACAGGGGCCAGGGCCACCCAGGGGACCAAATTAAAGATCACAAGGTTGCTTGGATAGCAAAGAATTAAAGCAAAGGGAGCCATATTTCCTCAAGAGAAAGCTCCATGGAGGTTCAAACCTCGCCAGGCACACTGCGTTGCAGCCTATTTTGATAGACCAAGCTTACTTCGAGCATTTTCTGGTTACCACACCACCCCTTAGTTACTTTAACATATGACACACGTCAGCTAGTATCTGAGACTGCTCCTGCTGCACTGACCTTGGTCCAAAACGCAAGGACTCATGGAACTAGGAAGAGTGTTCAAATTGCAAATGGCGCAGTCAGTTTAAGTGTTTGAACTCTGTCAAAGTCGTGGCCTGGTCTCCCTTCTCAGTCTGTCAGAATGTTATCAGGCAAACAGAATCCTATTTGGACCACCAAGCTGCAAGGCATCTACAGAACAGCAACAATCCCGGCTTAACAGTCTGCAAATATGTCTGTGTGACTGGAGTTCAGCCGCTGAGGGGCCTTTAGAAAAGATTCTTGTTGTAGCAGCAAAACATAGAATTTGCCATTTCACCATGTTGAGAGTACTATTCAAAGCACTTAGTCCATTGACATTGTTGTGGAACCATCACCGTCCATCTCCCGAACTCACTGCATCTTCTGGGATCTTTTTTTTTTTTTTTTCTGAGACAATGTTTTCTATAAAACAGTCCTGGCTGCCCTGGAACTCAGTCTGTAGACCAGGCTGGCCTGGAACTCACAGAGATCTGCCTGCCTCTGCCTCCTGAGTGCTAGGATTAAAGGCATGCGCCACCACCACCACCTGGCATCTTCTAGAATCTTAAACTCTACCCACTAAACAATAGGACTCCATTCTCCACTTAGCCTCTGCTCATCACACTTCTGTTTTCTGACTGTTCATTTGACTGTTCTAAATACCTCACAGAGACACAATTGTACAGTATCTGTTCTGTTCTGACCAGCTGATTTCATTCACCACACTGTCTTCGAGGCTCATGTGATACTGTGTGTCAAAATTTCCCTCCTTTTAAAGATGAAATAACATCAAAGACTGAATACAACACCTTCTTTATCCATTCATCCATCACTGAACTTGGTGGTTGCTTCAGCTTTTGGCTAATGTGATTGGCACTGCGATGAATAGGGTGTCTAACTACTTCCCCAAGATTCCGCTTTCAGTGACTTAGGACATTTATCTAGAAGTGAAACAGCTGGATCACATGAGAGTTGTCTCTTTTTTTGAGGAATTTACATACCATTTCTGTAGCAGCCACAGCATTTTATATTTCTTTTAGCACAAGGTTCTAATTTCTCCAGACACTATTTAGTAAGTAGCCATCTTAGTGGGTGTGAGGCAAATTTGAGGAGCGAGCATTTCAAATACATCTCAAAACAGTCATGCCTCCAAATTCTGGGCTTAGAATTTCTAGGTTCCAAGTCAAGGTTCCTACACGTCCCTCAGCATTTGCTGCTCAGGATCCATGAGGCAGGAGGGAAGTGTGGTGTCATATTCTTTGTGACGAGAAACTGAAGCCCAGAACAGCTAAGCAGCTTGGCCAAGTGAGCAGCTGGGCTAGGCCCCCATCACATGTTCCAGCCAGTGAGCTTCCCACTATTCTCTGCGGCCCAACGGTTTCAGGACTGGCAGTTCAATGAGAAAGATTAAGAAAACTCTCACACTAAAATTCTTGGACTAAACATATACTTGATAGGTATAATACTCTAGTTCCATAAGGGAATAGATTTCTGGAAGGCTGAGTTCTGAACCATGAGACCAACTCTTATCTACTGTCCACTTCCAAGGCACTGCCAAGTGTGTCCCTGGGGTGGGGGGAGTGTCCTACTATAAACAGAGAGACAAGCAGAGTTATAGATCCAAAGGACCAATTCATACATCCCAGAAAAAAAAATGTAGGAATTAAACAGTGTGAGCCAGCTTTAGCCTAGCTAATGAGTATACCCAAGGAACAACAGAGCTGCTGAATTTTCCATGGAGAATAAACCTGGTACAAAGGAGCTAGGCTAGTACCTGCAGCTGGAGCCAAGCCCTTAGTAGCTTCCTCAGTCAATCCCAGGTATTCTCGAATGAGATCACTTAGCTTTTTGTAGGCAATGTCCAGATCATCTACAATAAACAAGAGAACATTTTCATATAGTAGCATCGTGTCAAAACACAGTCAGCATTCAGTGGTGAGTAGACTGGTCTGCTCACTACACTTCGTGTTATTACTGTTATGGCAGGTACAATTCTAAGATGATTCTAGAGACACTCCCTTCTCCTATAATCGCCGCTCACTCTTGAGTGGGCAGAACCTGTGGAGGTGAAGAGAGTTCGTCCCGTGATTACATTACATTATATGCAAAAGGGACGTGCAGGCATAATGACAGTTGCTAATGGTACAAGTGGTAGAGGCAACTGTGAAGGGGGCTATCCAGGGGGTCCCCTCAAATCACATCCACAGAAGGAGGGATTCATCTAGTCGGTGACAGAATAAAAATCAGAGGCTCAAAGCACAGAGAGGATTCACTGTACTCTTTGCTGTCTAGAAGAGGGCCAGCACTGTATAGATAACACCAAGGAACAGCCTCAGCCTTTAAGACGCAGCCAGCCAAGAATTGGGAGCTCAGGCCCACACCCCAAGGAAATGCATTCTGCCAATGAGAAGGAATCTGGGAGCTCAGTTTTTCCTCTGAGCCTTCAGATGAGATCTCAGCTCAGTTGACTCCTTAATCTCAGCCTCACGGCACTGACTTTGAGCTCTGTTATGCTGTCCTAAGCTGCTGACCAGGTACTGGGTTAAGCATTAACTGTGAGTATTTGTGTGCAGCAGTATAAAACAATATGGATACGCAATACAGTACAAATTTAGAGGTTTGAAAAATAATTAAGTGAACCATATAAAATTGTCATTTGTATAATAGCTGAATACCATCAATATCATATGGCTCCATTTAATGCCCCCCCCTTCTATTCAGTATGTCACCAAAAGGCTGTTAGGAATTTATTCATTTTATTTATTTGTTTGTTTGAGACAGAGTCTCACTGTGTAGTCCTGGCCTAGAACTCTCTATGTAGACCAGGTTGGCCCTGAACTCACAGAAATCTGCCTGCCTGTACCTTCCGAGTGCTGGGACTATAAGGCGTGCACCCCCCACACACTCTTTTTAAATAACTGCATTTATTTATTTGTTGGAGGGGATACATGCAGCAATCAGAGGACAACTTATAGTGTGGGTGGCACACATCTTTAATCCCAGCACATGGGAGGCAGAAGCAGACAGATCTCTGAGTTCAAGAGCAGCCTGGTCTACAGAGTGAGTTCCAAGACAGCCAGGGTTGCACAGAGAAACCCTGTCTCAAAAAACAAACAAAAAAAGGTCAGTTCTCTCTTTTCACCACATGAATCCGAGAGACTGAACTCAGGTCATTTGGTTTGGCAGCAGGCGCCCTTACCTGCTCAGCCATCTTACCACTCCTAAGAACCTCCTCATCCACACACCGTATTTCCCATTCCTTCACGATGTACCAAACAGTACAATTAAAAACACAGGGAAAGGTCCATATTTCAAAAATTTCTCTATCTTTCTCTCTCTGGCTTCTGCTCCAAATCAGTGGCCTTTTTATTTGATACTTTTTTGTTTTGTTTTGGTCTGTGTCTGCCTCTGCCTCCCAAGTGTTGGGATTAAAATGCATGCGCCATCCCCTACCCCCGGTTTATTTGATAAAATTTTAATGGACATAACTGTACATATTTATGGAACACAACACATAAATATATTGTATTTATGATAAAATTTGGGTAATTATCATATCCTCTACCTCAAACATTCATTATTTTTTTGTGGTGATAAAATTTGAAATATCTGGGTAAAAAATGGCACACTTTATTCTAAGGTAGTTTTTGAAAATGTTCTACCCAGACAAATTTCAAATTTCCAATATTTTCAGTAGTTGTATTTCTTTGTAGAAGTAGATTATGATAAAATTACCTGAGCTTCATATGCCTGAAGAAGTTTAAACATATATTTCAAATGAGATATTATCCATCTCTGTTCTCACAATGTCCCCAGGGGAAGGAATCTCTGTGGGCCCATTTTATACCAACTCCATTAGTCACAACTTTGTGAAGTAATACAACTTAGCCCTCTGATGGGAGCAGCAGGAGACTGGATCTCTCAGGTTCTCACTCCCTTCTGCACCTGTTTGCCGCTTCTAAATACCTCTGTTTCCTAAGAATTCTCTTTCCATGACATAAACTGGAAATGCAGTGATTGTATACTTTAAACATGGAAGCACATTAAAAAAATAAATAAAACTCTGCTGGGCATTACTGACCTGCATTGATTACTGCATCAAAATATCCTGGAAATTTCCGATTAATTTTAACATAAACGTCCACCCTGGAGACAGCGAATTCAATTTCTGCTCGACTAAATAGTCCCTTCCTCCGCAAATATCCCTCGTATTTTTCCTTGTCCATGGGCACCACCAAGATATATCGAGGCTCGAAATAGGAATACTTCAAACTTCTTACACCCTGGATGTTTACAGAAAAGGTAAGTCAGAAGCAGCCCCCCATTTTGGACATCACTGTAGGATATGACAACTCAGGAGTAGCACACAGTATCACACTGAAGGACATATTTTATCTGTAGAATCAGCTGCTATTTTCCTATAAATACTTCAAGGCTGGATTACTTTTCTCTCTTCATCAAATATTAAATTATTGTAGGAACCATTACAATTTATTCCACCTGGTTGTCCTCAAATTAACTGTTCTAATGGCTGTTAGGAAAAGAAAATCGCTGGACATAAAATAGGGATATTCAAGGCAGTACTGCTATTTTATTATCAAAAGGTAATTCAATTCCATATTTCAATAGGCATCCTTGAAGCACTAGAAGATAGAAATCTTCCCAAGGAAAAAGGCTCCCTGGCACCCCTCCATCATCTATCACTTTGGTACCATTCTCGTTTCTAAACCAGCAACCCAGGAAGGCATATATATATATGGAGAGAGAGGCAGAGAAAGGGAGGGAGAGGAGGAGAGAAGGAGGGAGAGAGAGAGAGAGAGAGAGAACTTTAGCACCATGGTCAGACTATTACAGTCACAAATACAGCCCTTGAGCCTGTGGGAGTTGGGGAAGGGGTTGCCAAACATGAGCGTTGTCAAAAACACGTCTTCTTCATAGCAGCCAGACCTTGCTACCACTGTACTTGGCTCAAATCACATATCTATGTCACCTGCAGCTCCCTTTTCACTTCTCTGGGTCTCGTCTCCTGCTAAGTTTTGTCTCTTGGCAGTAATTAGACTCTCCTGCCACCACCACAGCTGCTGGAACCACCAAAGCCACCTTGCTTTTATGGTTTGTTAAAGTATTGGCCTCCACCATCCAGGGGCCGGAGCTTCTGCCTCCAACATTTCCTCCCTTTGTAGATGCAAAATTTAAAGACTGGTTGTAGTAACTGCCCAAATCATTGTGGTTCCACATCGTCCAGCCTCCTTCCGGAGGGTACAGATCAGAGTCAGCGTAGCCTGCTACCGGGTGACCAAAGGGTGAGGTGGTGGGGACTGTACACTGGGAGGTCTGGGTCGTGACTTCAGCTCTGTGGTTCCTAAGGACTCTGCACACATCCCTCCAACTCTCTGGGCAGAAGTTTCCTCATACGTGAAGCGGGAGAGTTGTTCCAAGTGGACTGTCAAGTCCCTTCCATGTCAGTTCTAGCGTCAAGTTTAACTCAAGTTCAGAATTCTTGCTTTAACGATTCAGTGGGAAGAAATACAGGCTGCTTTTAAAACCATTTCTAGAGGAGCTGGTGACAAGGGCAGTCTGGGAAAAATACCTCAGCTGGGGAGGAACAGGGGAATAAAACAGTTTATAGACTTGACCTCCTGGAGATGAGGAGCAGTAAGCTCTCAGGAAGGAAAAAAAGGAGCTGTCACTCAGGAAACTGTCGAGCTGGGAAACGCTGCTGCACTCAAACGCATATTAGTTTTTGCTTCCTCCATCCAAGGCAGACAGTGTTTAGAACTGATCTTTAAAATATATATATATATATATATATATATATATATATATGTAAAGAAGACTTCTCTTAAAGATACAGAACCAGTCAACTGCAAAAAGATAAGAATGGATAGTGATGCAGAGCGTTAATGAAGTAAGCACGCCCAGCTTCACTCAAGGGGAGCAGCTGGCCAACACCGGAAGCCAAAAGAGGCCACTGTCTCCTCCTCTGTGGCACTACAAAGGAAAGTGAAGCTAACATTCAGTCAACAGCAAAGAACCGCCTTGTCAAGTTTTGTTTTATGTTTGTTTTAGTGAATTTATTTTTTCTGATTGTAAGATTTATATTGCTTAGTAAAAGTAATTAAAAAAAAATTAACCATCTCTGAAGACCTGATTCATTTAGTTGAGTTTCATGTTCATCTTCAAACAAGTGGGTAGGAAATTCGTGGGTTTCCTCTGGTTCACAATTTCGGGAAAAGGTCTGTACATTCTAATTTGAGAAGGTTGGTGGTGGTAGGTGGGGCATGGGGGAGGGACAAAAATCTGAAATCTGCAAGTCTGACTTGCAGAAATAAAAGAACACTGCATCCAATGAACAGCCAGTGCGAAGTGACAGCACCACCCACACAGCCCCTGTGAAGAATGAAGGAGCAGGGTGTCCACTCAGGCTGACGCAGTCCTGAGGGGACAGGGGGCCACCCACGCCTGCACCCACTTCATCTGACAGCACTTCATACAAAAGAACATACACTGCAATAACAAAGGGCTACGTTAGCGAGGAAATAAGAGACAAACAAACGTCTTGAGTGGAGCTGTAATCTAAATCTTGTCACTTAACTTTCCCAGGTCTTACCTCCCCCACACTGACGATATACTTAACACTTCATGTTTTGTAACGTTTCTCTTGTGCCTAGCAGTATGTTATCCAGATATTGTGGCCCCAACTTCAGACAGCAATACACACGCACGCACGCACGCACGCACGCACAAGCACATGTACTCACAGCTGAATGAAAAATACTTACTTCTATTTCCATATGAATGCAGCTTGCTAATCCGTCTCTTGCAATACCTTCTACAGTGTCCCTATTTAATCCATAATTGTGATTACCGTAATTAAATGTTAGAATAAATTTCCCCTGGAATTAGAAAAATACAAAGATTTGCACATAACAGGCGCTGTAATGTAATGATAAAATCACTTGATATCTTACTTTCATCTAATTCCATAAAGATTATAAAGCGTTAGTAAGCCCGCAAGAACGACACAGCGGTAACGGGACAGTGGAGCAACATCAAACTCTGATGGCACTTATTCAGAATTCTTTTGAAGAAAATAGGGTTTATTGAAATAATCTATTGCCACAATGTTTGAGGAAGGTTCTGAGTGGAAGCTTCTGGTAGAACAGACCGTGATGACTGCTTACCTTTTTCCTGCCAAATCCACACCACAAACCTTCCCCATGGAGGGAGTGAAACCAATGGTTTCCCCTTCCGCTGTAGCTATGCCAACATCCCAGGCCTCCAGAAAAGGATCCCAATCCTAAACTCCCTGCGTTTCAAGATAAACCGTGAGGAATGGGTGATCCCAAAGGCCGTGGGCACCCTCAAAGCTTAGAAAAGTAGACCCAGCCTGGTTTTCCTTATAAAGACGGCTTTTGATTAAAACTGCCCCAAATGTTAGTCAACAGAATTGTTGCCCACCCTTTGGTTATTTAACTATAAATACCACCCTCTCTGTATATTCTGGAGATTCATTTCCCATAACAGCAGTAGTCCCTTGCAAAATGAAAAGAAAAAGAAAAGAAAGAAAATGTAGGTAAACATATACCCTTCAAGTTGTGACTTTTCTTTGACTATTTATTAAATCATTAGGCCTAACCTAAACTGGGAAGCTGGTGAGAGTAGAAAGAACAAAAGTGTGGTTGACCTTGGTAAATGTGCCTTCTGAAAGGCATGACTTCAAAATAAGTAATGTTCAGGGATGCATCCAACCCTGCTAAATGGCAGGCGCATCATTAAAAATAGCAGGCAGTTAGGAGTCTAATACTGCCGTCATTAAGAGCAGCCGCAGCCTCGGAGTCTCTTGCTGCCTCCTGGTCCAGACATTCTGGAGACAAGCGTAGATGACAGACGGGCTATCTGCCGGAGAGGTGTTAGGAGGAGACACAGGGTCTTTTGAGGTTGGGTGGGTTTCTAGGGAGTATGGGCGCTGGGGGGTGATGAGGGCAATCATCACAATCAAAGTTTAAAACCCAACAACATATGCTCTTGTTTTTTTTTTTTTTTTTACTTTTTTGATGTCATAATCTCTTTGTTCTTTGAAAAAACCTGTTCTGACTCTTTTCCATGTGTGTGCATGTATTTAAGTATGTACATTTATGAATGTAGACAACGTGGCTATGGCTTGCCTTTCATGCTTTACCTAACTTACCACGAGTGATGGTTAAGTTCATGGGTCAATTTAGAGAATATTTAGGGGAGAGATTAACAGTGAAATTGGTGAACTTGGAAGAAGGAGACTGTCCTGGAGTGTGGGTGGACTGCATCCAATCCTTTTTTTGTTTTGTTTTGTTTTTCAAGACAGGGTTTTTCTGTGTAGTTTTGGTGCCTGTCCTGGATCTCACTCTGTAGACCAGGCTGGCCTTGAACTCACAGAGATCTGCTTGGCTCTGCCTCCCGAGTGCTGGGTTTAAAGGTGGGTGCCACCACCCAGCACATCCAATCCTTTTAAGGTTTGTAGAGAAAAGAAAGGTAACTCACCGGCACTGCTGGATCTCCTAAGTCTCCATGCTGCCCACCCATACAGAAAGTTCTGGCTTGTCAATCTCCACAGGCATGTGATACTTCTACCAAACCAATCTGTGTGTATGTGTATACATATATGTGTGTATGTATATGTGTGTGAGTGTGTGTGTGCAAGAGAGAGAGAGATTATACACACACACACACACACACACACACACACACACACACACACACACACACAGACTCTATTTACTGGTCCTGTTTCTCTGGAGAACTCTAATACTCTATCGTGAGCCTTGTTTTCAAAATGTACGCATATCTGAATTATTTTCGAATATATGTTTGTTTACTTCCTCTGTGGGTCTCATAAACATTTTCTGGAAGCATGCATGGTTGGCAGAGACCTTGCATTGTGCATGCAACATAAAAGAGATCCCATTCAATTGATTTGCTAAGCAGTGAGATGATGCAGTTCCCCCAGCTATGGCCAGTCACACGCCCTTCATTTCCTAGTGCATGTGGGTTTCCTAATAAGTAGTAATGGTCACACAACAAAAGCCTCCAGTGGTTTCCTTCCCACAGGAGAGGGAGTGCCTCTGTAGGAAAATGACTAAGGATGGTTCCTCTAGAAAGGGCTGATGTATCTATCTGTGGACGGGTATGGGGGATGATCTGCTGGTCAGAGGAGGTGTTGGCTGAAAAGGCATGTGAACACGGGAGAGGGCGGAGGTCCATATGTTTTATCTATCTAGCAGCTGGGTATGGCTGCTCACAGTAGGTGTGTGGGGTGGCTAAGCCAGAGTATCTATCAGGAGAACCAGGCTGTCTGGGCAGGGGGTTTGTGGAGGAGTGTTCCATGTGCAGAAGGCTGACAGTGTGGGCACGATCAGAAGGCTGACAATGTGTCATGAATCTCTGATTCTCTGGGCTTAGCTCATGAAACAGTGTCCCACTCTAAAGAAAAGGAGATTGGAGGTGAAACTCAAGTTGATGAAAATTACATCAAAGTAATGTATGTTGGCAGAGACAGGAAAAATGAGTTCTTCTCAAATACCTGGGATTTCTGTGAAGCATTAAACTGTAAAGCTAAATATAGCCTAGAAGTGCAGTGATTTCTTAGACTGGGGACTGAACCAGACTAACTTGATTATAGACCTGATAAGCTATGAACTTCAGAGAGTAGGAGGTGCACCTGGAGTACAGATAAACTGAACTCCCAGAGAAAATGCCCACTCTAACAGTGGAAGTCAACATCCATGGTAGGATGGAGGGGCTGAGGAAATGCTTCTTAGTACCGTGAAGACAAATCTCAAATCTCTTTTAAAGGCTTTCAGAAATATAAATTTCCAGAAAACTCGCAAATCAAGCAGACTTGTCAAAATACAGTCCTACAAGAAGGCGTTTGATGTCCAAGACGTTCTTTTGACAGGGTTATAGGGAGAGCTGCCTAGGGAGTATGGGACTCGCTTGCATTTCTGTGAGTACAAGACAAGCCCTGAGAGCACGCACCATAGTAGAGTTGGCTGTCTAAAATTAAGCTAATGTAACTGCACAGCCCAATCTTAAATGTTCCATGATATGTATACTGGAGGTTTAGGCCAGGTCCATTGTTCTGGGGTAAAGACAGAGAAAGAAGGGAGGGAGAAGAGAGGGTGAGGAGATGTAGTACTCCTGGCTCAACGCTGACTGCTCATGGCACAAACAAAGACTGGTCCATCATCTGGTCCTTGGTGAGCTTCATGAAAGGATGAAGTGGTGTGTGCTTCATGTGGTGATGGCAAGGACTGTGATATAAACAAAACTAAGGTTCATGGGAAGAAAGAGTATGAGGCAGAGATTTGCTAGGAGTTGTGGCAATCAGAGATGCTCTTTCAGGGTAATGAAGTCAGGGGTGGGTACATATTACATTAACGCAGACTTACAACTGGTAAAACATACTTGGTTGTGAGGATTCCCTTCCATGTGAAGGCAAAGAAGAAATATTGTTTAAGAAAATGCATTCGAAGCCTAGGGGATTTGCACCACCCTCAATGATGAGCCCATTGGGGTGTAGACAACTTTCAAACTGAAACAGATTTAGAAAGTACGCAACACTTAATCTTTACCTTTGTAGAAATCACTGTTTCCTCATATTTCTGACAAAGAACATGAATTTCTTCTGTGATTAAAAAAAATAGCAGGGAGCAGCCTTACCATGTTCAGCATTTCATCAAAAACTTCTTGAGAGATAAAGTGATAATCAACTCGGTCCCCTTCACCAAAATAAGGCGGTCTCGTGGTGTGACAGGCCCTGAAGTCACAGGAAGAAAGAGCACCCGCTATTCTTGGGAATTTCAAAGTCACAGGAGAAATGCTTTCATTGTGAAGAATGTTAAGGAATGAAATTGACCCACAGATCATAAATCATAAAGCAATGATATTGTGAAAACAGTGTGCCTTCGAAGGGTTAGACTATATTTAATCACTATCTTCTATGAGGATTATACAAATTTTGGCTCATCAATACCCCATTTTTACTTACATTATTTATCGCCTTCTGAATCACCCCCTTCTGCCATCACATAAGGACAGTTTGAGACGTATCACAGTATCGATTGCTCAGCCAGCTGCTTTCACATTCTCCCTGATCTATGAGCATTTTCTGTCGGTTCCCCTCCTCTCTCTCTCCACATGGCCACTTGTTTGTCAGGACCAGGTTTAAGGGTCGCCCTCCCCATACTTTTCCTAACGTCCCCTGGTGTAGTATGTGGGTCTTTATACCCCCGCAGCCTCAGCCTACACCACCAGCATTCCCAACTGCTTGTTCAGGGCCAATCTCCCTGCTGTTCCCCCCCCCCCCCCCCCCCCCCCCCCCCCCCCCCGCATGAGGGCAGCACCACCTCATTCTCCCTGGACTGTGGCTTTGGCTTTGTACTAGAATTATCTATGGAAACACATGGTTCAAGTGGTGAATGAATTCTTTTTTTTTTTTTTTTTTTTTTTTTTTAAATATTATTTTATTTTTATGTGCATTTGTGTTTTTGCCATAGGTGTTGGGGTCCCGTGAAACTGGAGTTTCAGACAGGTGTGAGCTGCCATGTGGGTGCTGGGAATTGAACTCAGGTCCTTTGGAAGAAGAGTCAGCACTCTTAACCCCTGAGCCATCTCTCCAGCCCCGGTGAATGAATTCTTAACCAGAGAGGCCTTGTCTATCCACTGTCTTGAGATAGCATCCCTAAGCACACACACATACATGCACACACATACATACACACACACACACACACATATATACACACACATACACACACACACACACACACACATATACACACACACAGACACAGACATACACCCTTACTCTGAAACCTTCTTTCATAGTTTTTCAGGTCTTCCCAGCACAAATACGCAGCTGGAAGACCTTTGACCCCTACTTTGTCACTGCATTCCCAACACCTGATGCAGAGCAGGCATTCGCTGAATTTATTGTGACATCAAGGGAAAGGAAAAGGTGTGAAGTGGTAACAGCTATAAAACCCACCATTATAAAGGTGACTACAGAAGTGACCCATCCAAGGTCACCCTGCAGAATGGTGCTGGCCCCAGAAAACCAGAACACAAAGTTCTCAACTCCCCAAGACTGTTGATCTCATATCCTTCTGCTGTGGAATATTATTTTAACTATATAAAGACGTGTTACATTTATTTATGCTGCAGAATATTACTTTAACTGTGTAAAGGTGTGTTACATTTGTTCATGCTGCATTTCTTTAATGATGTAAGGATGTGTGTTTAATTATGTAAAGATGTGTTGCATTTGTTTCTTCTTGTCTGCCTAAGACACCTGATTGGTCTAATAAAGAGCTGAATAGCCAATAGCTAGGCAGAGAAAGGATAGGCGAGGCTGGCAGGCAGAGAGAATAAATAGGAGGAGAAATCTTGGCACAAGAAGGAGGAATGAAAGAAGGAGAGACCAGGGGCCAGCCACCCAGCCACCCAGCCACCCAGCCACCCAGCCACCCAGCCACCCAGCCACCCAGCCACCCAGCCACCCAGCCACCCAGCCACCCAGCCACCCAGCCAGCCACAGAGCAAGAAGGGAAGAAAGACATATAGAATAAAGAAACATAAAGAGCCCAGAGGCAAAACATAGAAGAAGAGAAACGGGATAATTTAAGTTAGAAAAGCTGGCTAGAAACAAGCCAAGCTAAGGCCGGTCATTTGTAACTAAGAATAAGTCTCCATGTCATTATTTGGGAACTGGGCGAAAGCCCCCCAAAAGAGAAAAAGCCAACTACATCCTTCTGCTTTTTCAATATTAAGTTCTGGTAATAGAATGAATTTAGATTATCTAATACTTCTAAAATAGATGAGAATTGATAAATGCTTGACATGTTAAATCGTTTACAAAAAAAATAACAACAAACCCACAGAGCAGAGATTATTTCTTATTTTACAGATGAAGAACTGAACACAGCAATTTACATGGAACCAAGCAGCCATGCCGGGACGACTCTAGTCAACTTCTATAACAACACACCAATTAGGTGGGTAAAGCTGAGCCTCAAAACCTCCACATTACAAAGTCAAAAACACAGATTTAAAATTCATATGACAGCTCCCTTTATATTATAATCAAGAATTAACTGTAGCAGGAAAATTTCAGGTTTCAGTGTTACATTTACATGTAGATGCCAGAAAGAGAGTACATTCAAAACATGGTGACATTTGTTTTGTTGTTGGAACACACTGGCATTTCTCCCTGTGCCTGGGCAGAGACCTGGGCCTCTCTGTCTATTGGTGCTCCTGACAGTCAGCGGAGATAAATCTATGGCCTGGCATCTGTGGCTGTGTACCCTCAGCAAAGTCTTTACACGCTACATTGAATTTACATTTCCCAACAAAGGGATTGAGTGGCAGGGAGTTTTGAAGAATTTCTAAAAAGAGACTAAACAAAGAAGCAATTTGAAACGTGTGGGCAGGTAAACAAAGAGACAGCTCCAGTCATGTGGAGAATGGGGATGATGACTGGGGACGGCTGTGGGACCTTCTACTAAGAAGGACCTAAGATGACCTGCGGGTTTTTCAATCTGTCATCCAATTTTACACATAGAAAGCTCCACTGTGTGTGTGCCACCCGATTATGAACATCCTGAAAAGGAAATATTTCACAGTAAAAGCAATGTTGTTGCCAAGCTCACTTAGGAAAAGCAGCACCAAGTTTAACGAAAATGGATTTCTTTGGGCCCTCCCCTTCAGCATCAAGCACCCCCTCTGTACATTTCTATGACTTTGTTACTTGCTAATTAACTTATTTACTAATGAAATAATGATGTGTGATTATATCATGGCTTAATGGGAACCACACTCCGTGTTAGTTTCTCTTTACCACAAAAGGACCAAGCTAGGGACACCATGTCTGGTGATAAAGGACTAAGGAGGCTTTGGCATTCCAGAGAGAGCTCTCCCCAAAGCTCCTAACAAACCACACCCATGGAAGGGACACCGCTAGGAAGGAAAGAAATTTGGATGGTCATCCCTAATAATGGCATTCTAAAGTATCTAGGACAAGGTGCTAAGATGAAAAGATGTCTAAGAACAAAGAGTGAGCAGGTGGTTGAGGAGGTTGACCAGTGTGACTCAGAAACACAGATAAGAACCCCAGTTCTGGACTAGAGTGCCTCAGGAAATGGTGAGCAGGACAGCAAGTTCCGTACTAACATTCAGGCAGAGCTCGGCTGTGCGCGTGTGACTCAAGCACATGCTAGTACTCCACACTGTTATGATTTCTTTTAATGTACAGCTATGAAAGCCCAGGTGACAATAGAGATTATTATAAAACAGAGAGGGAGGGAAGAATAAAGTTTGTCTTCAAGGATGCTTCAGATCACGTGACTGGCCTTAAAACTGGAAGATGGTCTAGTTTGGTGGGGCCTCCTTCATCCAACACTTTCCCAGGAAGTCACTGGCTTGTATGGTAATATGAAGTTAGAAATAAATAGACAGCCAAGTGGCAGTGGTGCACGCCTTTAATCCTAGCATTAGGGAGGCAGAGGCAGGTGGATCCCTGAGTTGGAGGCCAGCCTGGTCTACAAAGTGAGTTCCAGGACATCCAAGGCTGTACAGAGAAACCCTGTCTCAAAAAACCAAAATAAAGAAATAGACTTTGAAAGCAGTACACTTTTATCTCTCAGTCACCAGTCACTAACATAAAGAAAGGACACCTGACCTATTCCTAGGCCAAGAAGAAATAGTAAAACCAAAGGCTAATCCCAGTAGAATGCCTCAGCCCCACCACTGTTTGTTATACGGCAGAATTACATTCTTTATTCATAACTCTATACATGCAACTTAGCATGTGCAAATGTCACCGAACATCTTGATCTTGGTGAATGTCATTTAAAAAAAAAAAAAAGAAAAGAAAAGAAATAGAGAAAGAGAAGATCCGAACAAATAGCCAGGAAAATGTTGCACAATGAGATTGTATCCAAGCCTTCTTTCATTTAATTACAAATCTACAATTATGTGGGATAAGAACCATAAAAAAATCCTCTAACCAAGAGCAATGGCTTGTCCCTGAAGATGTTTCTCTATAGTTTTAATCAGAAAGTGGCTTCGTATAATGACAGAACTATCTTAGCTTTCTAGATGGATGAAATCACTAGCTATCTAGTGCCCAACTTTGAGATCCAAGGTCTTGGGTGGATTTCTTAGAATGATTTGCCACTGAACATGCCTGGCTCTCTGCCTCTATGAGGATGCTGAGGATCAGTGGGTGGACCCATTCTGAGCCCCTGAGGGGCTGTGAAGGGGAAGGTGGTAGGAGCAGGTGGTAGCATTTTGATGCTCATCACCAACTCCAGTCAGGACAGAAGAATCACCAGCAGTACAGATGTGGTGTCTATTGTGAGGGGTTTGCTTTGCCACCTCACACCTGCACACAGATGCTACGGAGTCCCCACCAGATTATACACTGCACAAAGGAGAGGACCTCAGCAGTCTTTCTCACTGTATCCTCGGGGACTAGAACACGGGAGGAGCTCGATTAATACCTATTGAACGAGTTCATCCATCCATTCCTCCACAGATCCATCAGTCACCTATGCTTCCTATCACCGCCATTTCAACTAAATTTGCATGTGTGGCCATTAACCTGGCTGTCCATTTGTTCAGTCAGTCTGTCCGTCATTTAACAAGGGTTTATTACACATGTATTAAGCACCTGGTCATATGTTAGACTGCTGTGGGATGGTCTGTATGTCAAATGTGTTGCTGATTGGTCAATAAATAAATCACTGATTGGCCCGTGGCCAGGCAGGAAGTATAGGCGGGACAAGGAGGAGAATAGAGCGGGGAAGTGGAAGGCTGAGTCAGAGAGACACTGCCAGCCGCCATCAGGATAAGGAAGATGTAAAGTACCGGTAAGCCACAAGCCACGTGGCAAGGTATAGATTAATAGAAATGGATTAATTTAAGCTGTAAGAACAGTTAGCAAGAAGCCTGCCACGGCCATACAGTTTGTAACCAATATAAGTCTCTGTGTTTACTTGATTGGGTTTGAGCGGCTTGGGACTGGCGGGTGAGAGAGATTTGTCCTGACTGTGGGCCAGACAAGAAAACTCAAACAACATTAGACAGCAAGAGCTCATTGGTGAGCAAGGCTAATGTGGCCACCTCTCTACCTGGCTTAGACAAGCCAGGACAAAAAGACCAGTCGAATCAGGATGAGTAAGCATTCTTATAAGGGACATGTAGGATTGGGTGGCAATGAGTAACTGAGCCAGATAAGAACATATGAGCAGACTGAAATAGAAATCTTGATGGTAAGTCAATAAACATTTCCAAAAACATATCAGACCAAACATACCTTGGCAAGCGTGTATCACTGGTAAATAAAAAGAACCAAGCCACCAACTATTGCTGGATGCTGCTACAGACATGACAGCAATAAGAGAAAGCCCTGGTTCCCTAGGTCACTTTGGTTTGCTAAAAGGTTCCAAATTTATACCCTGGCACAATGGTCAGCATATACCCTACCGCCCTAGCTTGACCTTCTACTCACTGTGCTCAGCTTATCTCTGAAAGCAGGCTGGGTGCCCCCACATGAACATAACAGCACACTAAGCTTTTTAATGCTGGTATTAACTTTTAGCTTATTTTTGTTACTTTGTGATATTTATATTCTATAGCATTTATGTCTAGAAATGTCCAAACATGTGTTGCAATTTTAAGTCTCTAAATAGACCTTTTAAAGATGGTATTTACATTGTTTGAACACATACAGCTTCAGGAGGGGACTTTTTCTGTAATAGCATTAGAAACTAATTTTTTTTAACTGGCTTATGGCCTATACAGTGTTGTAGTTACATCTTCAAGTCTCTGGCAAGCACCGCTAATTCCGAAGTAATTCCTTTGCCACATGTATAGACCAAAGAGGAATCAGGTCAGACAGTTCCATCTAAATGTGATTTCTAGAAACTTCTAAAACACCTGGAAGTCCAGTGGGCTGGTTTTCTCAGATGGGTATATATATGCAAATATATATACACACACACACACACATATATATATATATATATATACATATATACATACATACACATATACATATATTCCTCTATTCTGATACAGGGAACCCTGAGCTTGTTGAGCCACCTGAGGGAAGGGATGAGAAACACTTGTGTTGTCCCCTCCCTGCTGCTGTGTGCCCCTGGAGAGGAGACACACAGCTCCAGAGTTGCCAGCATGTGTCCCAAGCCCGGCTGTGGGAAGGCTGTCCCTGGAAGTCAGCCCCGTAGGTAACCAGAACAGCACACTCATACTACATATGTTGTCGAGCAACACCCTCCCAACTAAAACAGTCCATCCTGGAGGGAAGCTCATTAAGACCCAGGGAGTTCTGAAAGATTGTAATTAATGGCAAAGAAGCTAAGAGACCTTCCATGGGAGAGGTGTATAAAGGAATGAGTGTGCCCTGCTTGTCTATGTCTTTGGCTGGTCGGCTGTACTGAGATATATTTACTACTGGTCTCAGAAAAAAACAAAATCTTTTGTTTCTTTTTGCTAGTTGACAAGTTCTGTAACTGGAATATACATTAATAATCATCATCTTTTAGGATGGCAGGAGAAAAAAGATTCCACATCATGCAAGACCAGGTAATCATACTGATCCAATTGTAGGGGTATGACGGTTGGGATGTCTGAGGACTTGTCATCTACCTAACATTCACTTTGCTTACCACTTCTATCTTTTAAATATAACTTAAATAAACTGTTGTATCTGTGAAAGAATGTGCTTAAAGCAGACAGAGTTAACAGCATCTGAGAACGGAAAGAAACTATTGATGTCCCCCAACAAGGCAGAAGACTCTCCCAGACTTACATGCCGACAGGCACACTTACCCGTATCTGAAGTAAGTGTTAAACTGTCTGCAGAGGCGGTGGGCGAGTTCTCGTTTCCCACAAGCTGCGGGACCAGTTAGGATCAGCATGGGATAAGGGGCATCCAGACTTGGCAGGGTGCTACAACAAGATCCAGCAGAGATGCTGTGTTAGCTCCATGCACAGGTAAGCTTTCTAAGTCATGGTTATCATTTACAAGTGCTTGCTGAATGTGGGCAAGTGGAAGGTTGGCTCCAGTCTCCAGAAACAAGATTATAATATATGAAAAATAACATTTGGTGCTAGAGAAACAGACCAAGGATTAAGAGTACTTAGTCCTCTTCCAAGAAGACTCAGGTTCGGTTTCCAGCACCTACATCTAGCAGCTCTCAACCAACCGTAACTCCAGCTCCAGGGTAATCTGATATCCTCCTCTGGCCTTCACAGGTACCTACACACACATGATGCATATACATATACTCTGGCCCACACGCATATACAACATAAAATAAAATATAACCTTTTATTCAAAGGATGGTAAAATACAGATTTCTCTCAATTTACTTTACCAAGCTTTTCTAAAGGAAAAACATGGTAGGACACATTAGCTTCTGATTGCTAAAGTATTCCTTCCTCCCAGAATTTACCAATGAGCAAAGGGAGTGAATTCTGAGGTCAGTGTTTAGCATCCATATCCACTGCTTGGGAACACAGGCACGCAGAGCAGGCTTCAGAGTAGCAATGCAGTCACACCTGAGCCATCACCGCATGCCAGGTACTGCTCTAAAGTTCTACATGCCCCTTATGTAATCACCAGAGAGCTAAGGAAGCGGTTTCTATTACTCCTCACTTAACACAAGCTGGAGTAAAGGAAGGCAGACTGACTCGTTCGAAGGAAAGGAAAGGCTGGTATGTGACTCTACACTGGAAGACCAGAATAAAGAATAAAATTATTGCCTGGCATAGTGGCACACTCCTTTAATCCCAGCACTCAAGGGACAGAGAGGGGAAGAGCTCTGTGAGCTGAAGGCCAGCTTGATCTACATAGTATGTTCCAGGCCAGCCAGAGTTACACGGAGAGACCCTGGCCTTAAAACAAGAGAATGAAATTACCAACACGGTGTCCTCCATCATAGACTGAGCCTTGTGTTTGCACACTTCATGAAATAAACTATAGAAACAGAATAAAATAAAATGTCTGATTGCATAGCCGAGGTGTGGATTCAGTGAAGATTCTGTGACATCCAGGAAACAGCATAATCTCTGTGGATATGCATAAAAATAGGGAAAGCTTAAGCACAAGCACCCACGGGGAACACACACAACAGAAGGAGATGAAGTGTCTCCAGGAATGTGCAGACTGCCTGGTACTGGAGCCAATGCCATCTGACAGATCTAAGGACAGGAACCCTCCAAACAACCCTAGGTACCCAGTGGGAGCGGACAGGCTGAAGGAGACATGTGCAAAAACCTGCTTATGGAGATTCACCGAAACTTTGTTAGTGGCACCCCAAACTGGAATCAGCCTAAATATCTTTCACACGTGAATGATTAAATTACTGCCGATACACCTATGCCCTGGAATACTAAACAATCAAAAAAGGATTCAGCCCCATGGATGAATTTCCAGGAAGGTACCCTGCATGGGATAGGAGGTGAGAGATTTGTTTTTTGTTTTTTTTTGTTTTTTTTTTTTTTTTTTGAGACAGGGTTTCTCTGTGTAGCTTTGTGCCTTTCCTGGAACTCACTCTGTAGCCCAGGCTGGCCTCGAACTCACGGAGATCCGCCTGCCTCTGCCTCCCAAGTGCTGGGAGAGCTTTGGAAAGTTATACTGTGTGATCTATGTACATCATATTCTTGAAGTGACAATATTATGAGGGAGAGAGAGAGAGGAGTTACAGCTATCTAAAGGTACCACAGGGGGCTTGGGATGAGAAGGCTAAGTCTTGAGTGTGGTGCTCAGGTGACTGACTCCTAATGAAACACAGAACCAGACAGGACTGAGCATGCAGGAGCCCCTGAGGGGCTAGAGAAACCTGGTAACTCAGAAGGCTTCTGGGTCAGTCTCCTGGTTTTGGTACTTGACTAACAGTTGTCCAGGGCATTGTGGAATATGAGGGAAAGATATAGAGTCCATGTGTACTAATTCCTACAACTGCATGTGCATTAGTGACTCCCTCAAAGTAAATATTCAAGAAAAACATATATGGCAGACAGGGAGAGATATTGAAAATAGGCAAGAGAAGTCTTCCTGACCAAGAAAATCAAATCAACAGAACAAGAAAAATGTTAAAAAACTTAAAAATTCTCCTTAAGAAAAACAAAACCAAACCAAAAACCTATGAAAGCATACACCAAATCCAAAGTAGGCTAGAACAAAACCCAGACCTCCTGAGGAACTGCCTAGTGCTAGAATTGGGAGAAAGCACATACACATGAGGTGGTTCTGAGGAAGGCCGCATACTAAAGGGCAAAGGGTATCAGTGACTACCAGGCCCCTTGCAGTTGGCCGGCATCATTTTAGTCAGGTGTCCCCACCCCACTGAGGGGACACTGATTTTCCAGCGATGCGATACTCCATTGACAGGCCAGGTGCCCACAGCCCACTGGTGCCCTCCTCCAGCTGTGGGGGCTGCTGTTGCCCTGGTACAATGGGAAGGGCAATGGCTGGACTTCCTGGCAGCCACTGAAGCAGAACTGTGAGCCATGATCCAGACAAGGCCTCTGCCCTTGTTTGTCTGGCGGCCAGACAAGACCAAGAAACATATGTTTATCAAACACTACTACTGATGGCTTTGATGCATGTTCGTACATAAACACACCCTAAAGCATCGAACAAGCAGTGACATTACAATCAGAAAAGAGGCCTTCTCTCAAGTCAAATGTACTTTTCCTGGTGTACACAAAGGAAGGCTAAATCATCTCACCCGGAGGGCTTTCATAAACATGCAAAACTGTCAATGTCGACATGACTATATCATATGTAAAAACCATGTCCTGGATTGGGAAATAAAGCATTCTGCTCTCTGTGGGAAGCCGACCGTGAGGTGCAGAAGCAAACACCACATGAAGAAAAGAAGCGCTTATATCCTAGAGTTTTACAAGTATTTTTAAAATGCCTGTGGGTATTGATAGAATTTCTATGTTATACTTATGGCATAAATGGCCATCTGCTCTGACAGACTGTTTAAAAAGAAATGGGGAAACCACGGTAAATCTGTCTTCGGATCTGGAGGTGAGAGACTCAATCATGTGTGCAGCCAGGCAAGGTGGCTGGTCCCTGCTGTGCTGCCGGCAGCTCAGTAGAGACTACTCAGATTTCTCTGAGGTGAGCTGGGATCCTTTCTAGGTACTCTCCTAAAAACCTGAAATCATAGAATGGTCTCTGGCAGGAGCACTTAGCTTCTGCTCACAGTTAAGGAAGGGTTTACAATGGATGGTGTGAGGGCTAATTGGGACCATCATCTGGTGTCTAGGATACAATGAGGTACACCTGTGGATGCATTTTTGAGGGGTTTTCCAGAGAGGATTCACTGAGGGGGACATGGCCCGTGTGTGTGGCACTGTGTTAGTTACTTTCTGCTGTGATAAAATATCATGGCCTAAAGCAACTTGTAAAAGGGGAGGGATGGCAGCAAGGAGCAGGAGAAGGAAGCTCAGAGATCACATCTTCAACTGAAAATACAAAGCAGGGAGGACCACCTGGAGCCCGGCAGACCTGTACTCTCAGAGCCCTCCCTCAATGATGGACCTCTTCAGCAAGGCTATGCCTCTCAAAGGCTCCATAACCTTTCCTAAACAGCACCACCAACTGAGGACCAGGTGTTCAAATACATGTACCTATAGAGGATATTTCTCATTCAAACCACCACCGGCCCCACCCATGGCTGGCACCCAGGACTGAGTATATGGGAAGGGGGAAAGCCGCCTGAGAACCTGCATTCTCATGCCCACTTCCCGATCTGCCCCCTCTGCCGCTGTTGGGAGTTGTTCCTGCTTCTATTCTGCATCACGATGATGGACCATACCCTCTCAAACCCTAAGAAAAAGCTCACCCTCCACTCCTAAATCACTTTTGATGGAGTGCTGAAGCACTCCATCAAAACAACAAGAAAAGTGATCAATGTGCTTGTAAATGATAACAATTTTCTGTTAATGAGCTGGAGCTCTGTGTTTCTATCCTAGGGCAGAAAAGCTAGCCATTGTTATTTTAGACTCACTGTCATTTGGCTCAGGCTAGCTAGAGGACAAGGGACCCGATGAAAGAGTAAAAGTGAGTCAGATCACCATTCTGTCTGGAAAGCCACCAACGAAAGCACATTCAAGTGCACAATAACAGACCAGGATGGAAGATGTGCCCCTACCTCAGAGAAGGCAAGAAAGCACCTTCAATTTTATTGACTACTTTATGTACACGAGTTTTTTGCCTGCATGTAGTCTGTAGTCTGTGTACTATGTGTGTGCCTGATGCTCATGGAAGCCAGAAGAGAATGTCAGATCCCCTGGGACTGGAGTTACAGACAGTTGTGAGCTGACATGTGGGTCTAGGAATTGAACCCAGGTCCTGTGGAAGAGCACCCAATGCTCTAAACCTGTGAGCCATCTCCCAACCCCTAAGAAAGCAGCTTCTACACCTCAGGAGTGAGTCACATGGGAGAGAGGGCTAGAGAACACATCAGCCCCATCTCATCTCTTTCATGCCCACTCCAAGTTCTACCTGTAGGGGTCCTAATAAATACCTGTCAAAGATCCTTTGTGGCTGCGACATGCTGTTGACAACATGGGTCATGTGATCTCGGACAGCAACCACTTCAGGAGGAGGGTCATATTTATTCACTGCAGAAACCTTTGCCAGAAGTAGAAAAGTAAAAAGGAGACATATTTGTTTCCCAAAAGAAAACAAGGACTGGACTGTCCTGAGCGAAATGACTAGATTAAGCAATCGAGACCAACAAGGTAAGTCACGGGCTTCCCAGCCTTGCCTCAGTCTTCCTGTCAACTCTAACTTTGCTAAAATCCCAATAATGACAGTTCCTGTAAAAAGCTGAGTGGGATCCTTTGATCTTCTTTTTCTTCATATTATCTGGTTTGTGGGGAGCTAAAGAAAAAAGTCCAAACAAAATCCCTGAAGTACTCGGTTCATCTCAATACAAAATCCAGCTGTTAGTATGAGGAGGAATACAACATACTGTGCGAGAGTCCACATGGTCGACACTAGAGAACTGTTTTCTGACATCCTCTTGCCCAGGACTGGTCCCACCCCTCTCGCCCTCCCAGACTTGCTACTCTTTACTCTTACTTTCTACACTCTTTACTTTAATCTTCTGCTGATCTAATTCTGTCAGTCACAGCTGGCTTTCTCTAGGCAAGGACACAGGCCCTTACCTTGGTGTCGAGGCTCTGTCTTTACCATCCTCCTAAATACATTACCCATTTATTTGATAATGACTTTCCTTTTAATTCTACTTGCAAAATGTTAAAAAGAAAAAAAAAAAGGCCTGTACCAGGTGGCTGGGAGTGTGGAAATAAGGATGAGGAAGCATATGAAACTATTTTTAGTCTGGGCTGCAGTAAGGCATTTATGGGATGGAATACGTGCCTACCTATATACCTTTCTTCATTGCCATCTCAAATTGGATCTGGTATAAGAAGCCTCTCATTAGCGGCAATGCCTCCCACAGCTGGGGAAGGGAGGAGGCGGGGCTAGCTAGCACTCAAGAGCTCATTCCTCCGCAACTCTGCGGCTCAGACGGATCATCGTAAAGAGCAGAATTAAAGAAACTACGATATCAGAGTAGTGATTTGAGCACCTTTGGATTACATAGAATGACATGATACATTTCATTGTTAATTTTCAAAATAATACAGGCAGAATTTCAGACTCTACGCTTAGATAGGGAGTTATGTATACTGCTACCAGCCACAACAGGCATGGGCAGCAGGAGGGGGCGCCAGTACTCTTCACTGTCAGACTTCCCTTTGTACCCACGGGACACCTGCCACTGCACGTGTTGATACCCAGCTTAACAGAGGGTTCAACTGACAAATCCTAGGACAAGGAAATGCTCCTAAATAAAGACCTAATTTGCATACTGCCATGCTTCTCACAGATTGGTTACACTGGTCCTGCTACAAGCAGCGTGAGATTTTTGAACACATTAGCTGGAAAACACATGAAGCAACATGATTACATACCTTTTCTTCCACTTTAATCTTCTGCTGATCTAATTCTGTCAGTCGCAGCAGCATAAATATTACAAAGTGCCAGTATTCAGATTTGTTCTATTTAAAACAAGAAGACTATTCAAGGCTTCCCTCTTCCCCAGGTCACCAAGCACCAACCTATTCCCAAGGGCTTTTCAAGACCTGCTTCCATGACCCTGTCTCCCCGCCTCACACAGGGCTCTGCATTTTCACCACGTTCACCAGCCCCCCTAAATTAACAACCAAGGTGCAGAATGTGCCCTATAACTTATAAAGCTCTTCAAAAGTTTGGATCTCACTAATCTCCCTGTGAGATAAGGAAGGTGGCAGGATTATCATCTGGGGCAGAGGCTGAGCCTCGAAGAGGTGGGGCAGCCCATCTGAGACACCAAACCCTTCTTGTCTAATGCCAAAGAGTTTCATTACTGACAATAATGACATTTGTCTGTGTCTTATTATTTCATCATGGGTTTATTATTTAGTGTGTTCTTTTGTATTAGTTGGGATCATTCATTATGAACTTGCCTTACAGTAATAAAATGATACTTGCTTATGAGCAAATTCCTCTTTACTCCCTGCCAACTGTTAGGATTGCCTGACTTTAAAGTGGTAACTGAGGGGGAGTTTTGGTATAAGATGCTTCATCTCTTTGAAGAGCAAGACACAGGTGTAAGATGCCTCTCATTGATGGGAATGCAAGAGAAGTAAATATATAATAGGATCTTTATTTAGGGTCCCAACACAGAGACACAGGAGATGGGCTGCTAATTACCCTGATGAATCACTCCATGTTGTATGCATGAGTGAACTGCCATACTGTGCCCCAGAAACCTGAATGATTATTATATACCAAGTGAAGCATTAAAGCTTCTCTTGCATGCTTCAAAGTATAAGTGCTGTGTTTGTTCATAAGTGAATTCACCTGGGTGAGGGGTTTGTGCAGCTGCAGAACACTCTCCAAGGGCCAGAGTCTGGGGTGTGGCGGCCACTTCAGATCTCGCTCCTTACTTCCCCTGAAAGGCCTTTACCTTGTCTACCACTGTCTCCTAACTGCTTTTACTGTTCAATAGTTCTTTTTTATTTCTGGCTTGATATTTTCATTTGTCTAGACATATTCGTCAAGATATAAACAAGACAAACATAAGAAAAGCTTACATGGTCGGGACTCTGGAAGCAAAAGGGAAGAATATGGGTACAAAAACCAAACAAAGCCTAGCTGGACAACAGGTGGAGGGAGGGGCAGGAAGAAGAGCATTAGCAATGGAGGAAAAGAGAAGTCCGGAAAACTGTCCCTGATCTGCAGTCTCAAAGGTTACAAACCCCTAGGGACTGTGTTGTTTTAGTCTATGGTTATTTTATAACCATGCCAATCCCATGGCTATATCCAGACAAATTACTTTAGGTGTCCACTCTACACCGCCTCTCCTGTTATAAAATAGGAACCACATTCTGTCTGGACCTCTGGGCTCTTTATTCTCTGATATGAAAAGACACTGCTTTGCAATCTTATTATTCATTCTCTGTTGTAATGTTTAGCTCCACCCACCATCTATCTTAAAGGACCAGGGAAGGGGCTTTCCAATGCAGGCTTTACTGGAACTGGGGGCAGTTGATAGATAGCTTGTTAGCCATGAAAGAGATTCATACTTCTCTAAACAAGCTGTTTGAAATGTTAGTTCATGTAGCTGTTGTAATTATTTTCAGGGCTGTGGCGGGGGAGGTGCTGTATTCACATTCCTGATGCTCCCTATCAAGAGTACAGGCTGAACAGGAATTCCAAAACTGGTCCTTGCTCCTCTCCCCTCCCTCCACCCCTGAGGGAAAGAAACTCTCACCTGAATTGGATTCTTTAGTAGATTGAGAACTCGAAGGATAGGAAGATTTTCAATGTATTCTATTTCGCTCAGCTCCTCAATCTATTTGATCAAAAAATAAATCCATTATCAACAGGCAGTGAGCAAAGACAATTGGGAACACAATATAATAGGAGCCAATATAATTGGCTCCTTTAAATCTAATTTATTTCAAACGCGTCCGGTTGAATATCCAGCTTTTCAATGAGAATACTCCAAAGCCATTGCAGAACACAGGAATTACTGCATAGCTTCAGTAGATGTGAGCACATGGGGCCCTGTTTTCTCCTTTCCCGTTGGGCTGGAGAACAGTAATCTCCTCATCCATGTTGATTTTAAGTAGAACTAAAATAGCATGTAAAGTAAGAGAAACAGGGCAGCCACCCCTTTCTAGCCCTCCAGGCTCTGTCTTCACTCCTGAGGCAGTTTCTTCTCCCCGCTGTGTTTGCCCCTGGCTCAGCCTTCTTACTGTGGCAGACAGGCAACTCTGTGCCTTTTCCATAAGAATTACTTGTAGTGGAAACTGTATGCTCTGTTTGTTTATTTTGAGACAGGGTCTCTCCATGTAACCCCAGCTGGCCTTGAACTCACTGTGTAGATGAGGCTGGTCTCAAACTCACAGAGAGATCCTCCTGGCTCTGCCTCCCAAGTGTGCCACTCCACCCACCCCCGTCTGTATGACTTATTTGTGATGAGTGTCCACAGATGCACCTGCTGAACTTCTGTGCGTAGGTTCTAGTTTACAATTTGAAAAGACAGAAATGGTTCCCCTGGTGGAAGTACATCTTGATTTAGCCAGGGGTACAGACTGGGTTATAGCAGTCCTCCATCCTCCACCACACTAATGACAAATAAGCTTACTTAAAATTTCTACAATAAACAATTACAATCTTTTTTTTCATTTTTATTTATTATTTATTTTTCTATTATCAGCTTGATACAGTATAAAATCCCCCCCAATGTCGTTTATTGAAGGAGGGAGGAGGTCTTAAATACAGGTTTACAGCATAATGGGAGAACCCCTACCGATGTTTTACAATCTTGCATCTAAGCTGTTAACGCCCATTATGCAGGATACACAGAAAAGGATCTTTCCTTAAGCATTCAGGAGGGTGGAACCCGGCAGGGAATTAGCACAGGGAGGATATCAAGGTTAAGGTCAGCAAGCAAGGCAACAGTTACCCAAAACGGGGGCCAGGACCCTACAGTCCCCCTTTTACTAAAAAATGAGCTTCTGACTTAGGTTGCGTGGGACGTCAGCAGGTCACCTTACCCGTCATGGAGACACCTGCCTAGGCCACACAGGCGCTCTATCTCAGGTTGGTGAGTGCCCCCCAGGCATTACCCGTCTCTGAATACTCATTATCATACAGGCTCAATCGTGTGTGAGCTGCAGAGTTAACTGCTGCCAAAGATCTCAAAGTGGTGTTGGACTTGCAATCTGTGTGTTTGACACAGAAAAGACCAACAGAAGTCCTAACCCACTCATAGCCAGTAAGTAGGCTAAAGGCAACTGAGCCATTCCCTTCCTTAATGAGCCAATTACAATCTTATTGCAGGTACAGACAGTGGTTTTTGTAATAAATCAGTATTTCTCACAGCATTCTGCACATCTCATAAAAACATTCTACCAACAGGTTCACAGATAATTTCTGAGTTATCCAAACACAAATGACACCAAAATGAAGATTAGCCCAAAACTAAGTCAGGGGTAGTAAAACACACAAAATATGTTAAAGATGTCGTTCCAATATTGTAATCAGAAAGGCAAACTCTACAGGTGCAACATACAGGGTCCCTCAAAAAAAAATCAATCTAGCTAGAAAAGTGTCAAGCTATTATATTAGCTTTTCCCCACATAAGATAATGAAATTATCCTTTAGACTGACATGTGAATCATCTGTAAGAAAAATAAATCAGCTGTTTTTATACTGATTTTTTTTTTCAGGAAGGTAGGAGGTAAACTTGGTTTGTATTTTTCCATCAGAATTGTTGAGCGATGGGCTTGATTTCTGTCTAGCACACAGCTCTTGTTCTTACACTTAACACAAACATTAAGAGGGAGCTTGTTTCTGCATTCATCATGTCTTACCAACACGGCCTGGCCATATGCACCTGCAGCCACTGCTGGTGAGATTGGAAAGGGTACCTTCTTTCCAACGGGCAAGGACGTATCCAGCTAGCCTACTCCAGGAGACTTAGATTAAAGAGATCATCAGACAGGCAAAAGTGACATATAAGAATATTCCATCTGACTCTGTTAGTAAAAACATTTCTAATTTCCTAAGAATTTTATCCATCATTACATGATTAAATGAATCATAACATTGTCCTACAGTCGGAACACACTACTATGTACTCATTTTAGAAAATAGTGATACGTGTGGTAATTGACACAGAAAGATTTTGATATGCTCCAAATGCCATGACTAGAATAATCATGTGCTATGTAAGATTACCACCACAATGCCATCTGAGATCAAAACGTCTTTGTGAATCAAAGACAGAGGACACAGCTTCCTTCTCACTCCTTCCAAGGTGGGGTGAGGGCAAAACAGGAGACCAACATAGGCAGGCTTCCTGTCAAGCTGGTAACATGCAATACTGCTGGTTGTTCTGTATGTGTGTCCCTCTCCTCACAGCCTGATGACACAGCAGAAGCCACCCTCACAGCTGTCCACAGGACCAGAAACCCAAGACTGTGTGTGCAGCAGCCTCTATAGCAAGTGGAGGGATGAGAGCAGCCCAAATCACCAAAAGTAAAATGTTTTCAAAACTTTAGCCCACTAACACACTTGGACCCTGGTAGGCACCCTCTAACCCTGAGAAGTCCACTATTTTTTTTTCTTTTTGTGTCTGCCATTTATTTCTTAGACATGCTCTCTCAGCATCATCACCTAGGCTTTTAAAAATGAGAATATGCAGTGTGTGCGAGAGTGTGTGTATGTGTGTGTGTGAGAGAGAGACAGACAGACAGAGACAGAGACAGAGACAGAGACAGAGTGAGCAACTCATGCTCTGGTCCTTAGGAAACCATTTGATACAAAGATTTAAAGTGTTTTCCACTGCTGTGTACATAAGAATTTGTACAGAAAAGCAACATTTTCAAACTGGGGGATGGATAAATTAGAGGATGATGATAACGATAAATATATTACTGAACTAAAAATCAACAGGTGAAGCAATGAGGCATAAATTAAAAGTCAACTTTCTAGCATAGAAAATGTGAATTTAAATCTTTAATTCAGTCATAATACAAATTAAATGGTGGATTAAGACTTGAGGGTAGCTGAGTGTGCTCACACATGGCTTTAGTCCCAGCCCTCCGAAGGCAGAGGCAGACAGACATCTGGGATTTCAGGGCCAGTTTAGTCTACATAGTGAGTTTCAGGCCAGCTAGTGCTGTATAGTGAGAACCCAGCTCAAAAACAACAGTGAAGGAGCTGAGAGACGGACGGCTCAGTGATTAAGAACACTGGCTGCTCTTCCAGGAAACCAGGGTTCAATTCCCAGCACCCGAATGGCAGCTCATATCTGCATCTCCAGTCCCAGCGGATCTGACTCCCTCTTCTGGTCCCAGTGACACTGAATGCATATGGTGCACACACGTATGTGGAGGCAAAACATCCACACACATAAAAACCAACAAATAGATCCACAAAAAGATGAGAGTGGGATATGAAAGCCACCCACTCTTACAACTGTTTTTAAAAAATACAGTGAAGAAGAAAAAAGAGTTAAAAATAGTAAAAATGGGAAAAATAGTTTATGATAAGCATCTATCAGATCCAGAATGGGAAAAGATTTGGCATAAACATAAAAACAATGAAAGAATATACTACAGAAAATGTCAACATAGTCTATATATTATTTTAAATATGTAGCTAAAATATCTTACATACAATAAGAAGCAAATTATAACTGTCATAAAGAAAATGATGGCTAAGAGGATGGGCTGATAATTTTTAAAAAGGAAATAAAACTCAACAAAAATGTTTAACCTCATTGATAATCAAAGAAATGTATATAAAATAGTATACAAAACACTAGTTTTCACTTCCAGATTGGCAATTTTTAAATGATTGTATTGACAAACAAATAGCCAGATATGCCTACAGTAAGTTATTCTAACTTTATAACTGCAGTGGGCAGAGTAAGCATCAATGTTCAAAAAAGAAATCAACAAGCTTTATGACACCCATTCCCAGTAATGACATTTCCAAAAATCCATCATAAGGAAATAATAAAAAATGCATGTAACGATAGATTTATGTGTGAGGATATATGCTTCAACGTTATTTTAATAGCATGTTGTAAACACAACAAATTTCAATAAGTAAATAATTCAATAAATCCTGACATATCCATTAATAGATTACCTTATGCTATTAAATCAGATTTTTGAAATACTGGGACTATTTGTTTGCTATCTGGGAATTCAATATCTATTAACACTGCCCCCATACACACACACAAGTCCCAGTTACATTAAAGACTAAGTAATGAAAAAAATCCAAAATTTGAAATAAAAAATACCACGAGAATATGTTTGAAATTAAGATAAGGAAAATTTATTAAAGCACAAAAATCAGAAACGACAAGAGATCAGAGTTAAAAATAGCTCTCAGACTCCCCTCCAGTCTGCAGACACAGCACCACACTAGATGAGCCTTGGAGGGTCCATGACAAACCCAAATCTAGAAGCTGAAAACAACAGGAGCTAATTCTTATGCCTCTGAAGATGAGGCTACAGTGGAGGACGGGCAAGCCTGTGACTCCTCTGAAGGCTCTAGAGAGAATCCTTCCTTGCCTCTTCTAGCTCCTGGGAAAGTCAGACAGCCTTGACTTAAAGCAACATCAACCTAGTCTCCGCATCTGTTTTCTCCCCATCTTTCTCTAACGAGAACATTGGCTTTCAGGTCATCCTGGAAGGTCATTCTAATTCCAGGATGACCTCACCTTAAGATCATTAATTTCACCTGTAGAAACCCTTTTCTAAACAAGGGTACATTCATAGTTTCCGGAGGCAGGGAGGGGTTGGGGGTGGGGGTGGGGGAGGGGTGTCACAGTTCAACCCACCCTACCTCACAGGATTGGCTTCCAAGAGAAGTTGCATCACAGCCACATTTACCATCTATCTGAGAGAGATGGTATAGTGCACTTCCCTACAAACCAGCTACACTGGGATCCCGCCTCTCTAACATGTAGAGAAAGTGAACATCCATGCCTCACCACAGTGCTCCTTGGCACCGCTATCATCCAGTCACCTGTGTCACCTGACAGAGACCTAAGTTGTCTTCAACGTCTCCTCATCCACTACTGCTGCCTCACTCTTTCTGCCTCAGAGGGCTCTCTGGAATGGTCTTTCTTCTTCACTACCTCTGCTTCACTGAAGACTCTGACAGCCTCCACTAAAACAACTGTGCTGTCTTCATGCCCCTTTCCCTTTCTTCACCCAGGAGGGAACCAAATGAGCCTCCTGCATATGCATGGTTTTCCCAGACTTTTACTGCATCTTAAACACCACCCACACCCTTCAGAGATGAGGGGCTGAGGGCCCTTGAGAGTCATATTTTCATCCAAAAATATTTGTAAGTGACAACCATAAACCAAGCTTTGCACAGTTTGAACAAGACAAACTCCCCAAGGACAAGAAGCTATCATCTTAGAGTGGTGGTTCTCAACCTTCCTAATTCTGCATCCCTTTAATACAGCTCTTCATGCTGTGGTGACTCCAAGCATAAAGTTAATTTTGTTCCTACTTCATAACTGTAATTTTGCTACTGTTATGAATTGTTGTGTAAATATCTGTGTTTTCTGATGGTCTTAGGAGACCCTCGTGAAAAGGTCACTTGATTCCCAAAGGAGTTGCAACCCACAGGTTGAGAACCACTGTCCTACAGGGAAGGAAAACAACTCTTCAAGATATAAACTATAAAACATGACATGCTATAATCTTGGGTGTAGGCAGAGTTTTTTGCCAGGACCACCAGCTCCCCAATAAACACACAGAGACTTAATATTAATTATAAATGCTCAGCCAATAGCTTAGGCTTGTCTCCAGACAGTTCTTACAACTTAAATTAACCCATTTCTATGCATCTATGTGCTGCCCCAAGGCTTGTTTACCTCGTCTATGAACTTCCCATGTTGCTTCTTCCATGTCTGGTTCTTGACTCTTCAGACTCCACCTTTCTTCCTCCCAGCATTCTCTCTACCCCAAAAATCCTGCCTATCTCAGCCAATCAGCTTTTTATTAACAATGAGAGCAACACATTTTCACAGTGTACAGAAGATTATTCCATAGCACTTGGGCAGTAATATGTACTAATAATGAAAAACAGTGTGGAAGCCGGGCAGTGGTGGCACACACCTGTAATCCCAGCACTCGGGAGGCAGAGGCAGGTGGATCTCTGTGAGTTCAAGGCCAGCCTGGGCTTCAGAGTGAGTTCCAGGAAAGGCGCAAAACTACACAGAGAAACCCTGTCTTGAAAAACCAAGAACAACAACACAAAACAAAACAAAAAACAGGAAAAGCAGTGTGGAGGCTAAGGAACACAGAGAGGAGGTGCTGGAGAGGCTAGCTGTATGGAGCCTGTGAAGTAGACAGGAAGAAAGTGATGACACTTTTGCCTTCCAAATCCCTAACCAGAGAGCACATAGCCCCATGCTCCCCCTTAAGCCTGCTGGTCTCTGCCCTAAGTTATGTTGACTGACCATATCAGGTCTTCTTTCCTCCAACTGATGGCCTAATGAGCTCAGTCAAGTCCTTGACTTCTTTAGCAGGCTTACTCCAACTCCACGGAGTAGGTTAACAAGAAGTAGGCCAAGTTTGCCATGATGGAGTAGGCATTAAATGAGGGCCATGACTAAAGGGAAAGTCATACTAGTCCTGACCTGAAGGCTCAAAAAGTACCTAAGAAGCAACAAAGCACTAAGAACCAAGGCTGCAAGTGAATACCATTATCATTCTGTAGAGAACCATGGACAGTTTCCATTTCCATTACCTTTGGGACTCTATAGCAGCTCAGGCTACCTAGCCTTGGCTGGCCCTTTGGGATGTAGAGACCACAAGTCCCCAAGGGGGCCTCCTTCTTGCTTGTATCCAATGGCAGGAGTAGACTGGAGACTGACTTTAACAGTGATGTGATCACACCAACATCTCCAATAAACCAGACCGGGCTTCCTTGGCTTCAGTGTTGGCCCCTGCATAACACAGGAGCCCCCAAGACCATGTACCAAATGTTCCTCTTTTCAAGTCTAATAAATGTAAATCCAGAGAGAGATCAAGTTCACTTAGCGGTCAACTCCCCACAAATTCTTTGTGTTCATACACATGGACAAAAGCATGAACTAAGATCCAAGAAGGTTAGGGTAATGCTTGCCAGAGACATTAAAGAGTGGACTGCAGAACAATGAGAAGCAAGAAATCCTTTGCTTCGGAACACACCCCATCTAAAGCATTACATAAACAATGCTTAGCTGTGGCCACCTCCATCCGCATGGAGGGAGAAGGTCCAGGGCAGTGTAACTGATGAAGACCAGTGGTTCAGCAGGGTGCTGCGGTTATTGAGAACTGTTCTTTCCTTGCATCTGCTGTTTAATGAGTATTATATTGTTACTCCTCACAAAAATGGGCAAGTACTGACGATAAATTCTAAGGTATAAGCCAGGTATGGTGGCACACGCCTTTAATCTCAGAGGCAGGTGGGTCTATGAGTTTGAGGCAAACTCAGTCTACAAAGCAAGTTCCAGAATAGCCAGGGATACACAAACTCTGGAAAAACAACCACCTCCTGACCCACAAAAACTCTGAGGTATAGCACCAAGATTCAGAAGTAGCCTAGCATTCTGAGTTACCCCTAACAAATATCCCACGCTGGGAGGGAGTGTGGAGCCTGTAGTAGAGTTCAAAGTCTGGGTCAATTTTAAGTGCTAGCCATGATTTAGAATGTCACAGGGACTGCAGAGTGGAAGATGGGAGAGGCCCCCCTAATTGGCAGACGGTAAACACTGGCAAAGGGCAGGCACCTACATGTGAATACACAGAAGTAACACTGATGAAATTGCTACCAAGAAAACAGTATTTCTAATCACATTTAATCATAGAGGACGCAGCATACCTATGCTGTGCTCCCTTTACAAATATATTTTCCCTCCATGAATCAAAAAATTCTCAACTATCCTAAAGAAACCCTTTAAGGGACTCTTCAGATGTTCAAATAACATTTCAAAGGACTGTAGGTTACTCCCAACATGCCCAGTGGGGAACCAGGGAATTATGTTACTGTCAAAGACTGATTTGCCAAAGGAGTCCCCTGGAGGGCATGTGGCCACTTTTTTACAAAAGAGTCTCTAACATTTGAAAATTATAAATTCCTTTCTTCATTTAAACATACTTCTTTGTTCTTTCACCTTTTCCCAATGTAGTCTGCAAAGTGACTTGAAAAGCAAGAGAATGATACACTATGTGTAAGGTGATTGTAGACCCTCATTCTGGCTAATTGCAGTGAGATGTACTCCCAACTATGACATAAATGCCTAGTGTCAAAATCTCAGTATAAAACAATAGGAGACAAAGCAACTCAATAATAAATTTGAATGTAGATTATGTGCTAAAATTGCATTTCAGAGATACCTAGTTAAATAATGTGTATTATTAAAGTTAACAATTCCTGTTTCTTTTTTCCTTTTATTCGTGCTAGTAACTTTACATTACAGCCATGGCCCATCCAAGCCTCCTGTTCTCGAGTGTACCCCGCATCCATTTCTGAAGGCAAAGCCCTAGGTTCTCATCTACTATGATTGTTTTATCACCATTGCTGTTACTTCTCCTAAATTCTTAGATGTACTGAGTTGGCATTTAATGAGCATATTCCACCTTTTCAACATCCCTTGTATAAATATGAGAATCATTTTAAGCACAAAATATTTAAGTCAATCTTCAATGGCAAATTCATAAAAAAAAAAAAAAACCATGAAAGCCATTTGGAACAGAAATTGTACTGTCTCCCTGTGACACAAGATACATGGACCAAGGTTATCTAATAGAATCAGTTACCTTGTAAGAAGTCACTAAATCAACTCAGTAAATAGGTCAAGTGAGGTAAAGTTCAACAAACAGTCTTGTCTAAGATTAAAACTGTGTTTATTCTCAGACCTTAACAACTGACTTTTGCTGATTTGTTTACCACCTAATGAATGATGCAAGTTTGCTGGGAGAAAGTTCCCTGGAATACAACTCAGTTATGGGAGCGCCATATGAGAGACCCCAGTACTGTGCAAGGAAAGAAGAATGAAAAGAAACAGGGGATAAAAAAGAAAGGAAGGGAGGGAGGGGAGAGAGGGAGGGAGGGAAAGAGGGAAGGAGGGAAGGAGGGAGGGAAGGATTAAGTAAATTAATTACTTTGGGGTTCAAGATATAGCTCAGTGGTAGAGCATTCAAAAGGTTCTGGGTTCAGTCTCCAGTATCACTGAGAGAGAGAGAGAGAGAGAGAGAGAGAGAGAGAGAGAGAGAGAGAGAGAGAGAGACAGACAGACAGACAGACAGACAGACAGACAATATGAACATAATTTTGAAGTAAAGGGTACATTACAAACAAATTCATTCCCAACCCATCCAAGACACTGTTGCTACCAGCAGTATAGAAGGAATCACTTCTATGTCTCTTATTTTGCTTAATTTTTATGGTTAAGCCTTTCCTGTGGCATTTACATTTACTAAATTACAGATACAACTTTATATATTTAAATTTAACATGTACAACATGATGTTTTAATATATATTAAATATATTAAGAATATATATACATACACACACACACACACACACACACACACACACACACACACACACACACATTGTAGAAAGGCTAATATAGTTAATGCACTATTCCCTAAAGGTTATCTATCATCTTGGTGGTAAGAATATTAAAAACTCATTCTCAACATTTCTCAAGACCACTATTGCTAACTAGTGGTAGCTCATGTCTAAAAGCTCTAGCACTTTGGAGGTGGAGGCAGGAGGACCAATGGTTCAAGGCCGGCATCCCTCTGCCTGGCCTCTAGCTGAAGTTCTGTATCCTTTTTTGCAGCATCTCCCCCAAGTCTCTCCTACCAATAATCACTTTTCTCTAAATGTAAACAAGAGGAGATATCAGCCTGTGGATACTCTCTTGCCTCTTCTTGCTTGGACATTTTTAATATTCTGGATGCTTTCTTTCTACAGAAAATGTTGCGTGAACACAATGACTTCAGAAAATTACACACACGGGATGACAATTGGAACCTTTAAAACATTGTAATTAAGAATCATCAAACGTTTAGAAATGATTGTATTTTTCAAAAAGTCATTCTCTAAGAACTGTCCCAGAAAGTTAGCTAGACCAGTACTCCTGAGGACATTCCATGTACCATCCTTGAAAAGCCAATACAGGATCTTTATCCCTACCCACAGGTATGTTCTCTTCTGATGGAAGCCACGGCCCACATTACCCACTAGTGTGCTCACTTCCCACGGAAGCCACACCCCACATTACCCACCTTGTTATCCTCAAGGTTGATCACTTCCAGGAGGTCGTGGTTCTCCAAACCCTGGAGGCTACTGATCTGATTGTAGGACAGATCCACCTTCTGCAAGGCTTTCAGTTCCTCCAGACCCATGATGGCCTCGATCTGGTTGTTGCGCTAAAATGGATAAAACACAATTTGTGTTTTAAACCAATGTGCAAGAAAATGGAAAGTGGTAAATCTTCATATTTGGACATGGGCCCCAAATTCTTCAAAAACAAAACAATAAGTTGTTCTTTTCCCACCCCCATTTCCATCATTCACCTATCTAAATGTCTGCACAGATACCCAAGAAGAAAACCCTAGTTTTTCACCTGAAAGGTCTGGATATAGTATTTTCATCTTCAGGATGAACTTTCAAGTCAGTAGGAAAGTCAAACACTAGTAATATAAGCTTTTAACAATGCATGCTACAATGTTATCTTTTGATTTTTCAAATTACCCCATTTACTTTTTGAGATTATAATTATATCATGTCCCTCTTCCCTTTCTTCCCTCCAAACCCTCCAATATGCCCCTCCTTGCTCTCTTGCAAGTTCATGACCTCTTTTTGTCCATTGTTTTACTTCAAACATATTGCCTGAGAAGGGAATCTCAACCAAGGATTGGCGGGATGGGTTGGCTTGTGGGCAGACCTGAGATGGATTATATTAATTGAGGTGGGGAGCCCCACCCACTGTGGGCACCACCAATCCCTAGGTGGAGGATTCTGGAATGTGTAAGACTGAAGAGAGGGAGTTGAACACTCACATGCATGCTCTAATTCATTGCTCTCTGCTTCTGTGAATTCATGAATCCCTAAGACATGCTCTCTCAGGCTCCTGCTGCTGTGATTCCCCTGCTATGATGGACTGTGACCCGGAACTGTGAGCTGAAGAAACCTGTGGGAACCCTCAGAGGTTTCCTAGTGATCTGAGCTTGCTTTACCAGCAGGGCTGCATAAGAGGGTGATTGGACCACAGGCCTGGGTACCAGGTGTTTGGAAGGGTCTATGCTTGGCCGTATCTAGCAAAGGGGAGGTCTTTTGCCTCGCCCCTTGGCATTGTTATAAAAAGCCTTTTGAATAAAGTTCTGGGCCGGTGGGTATTGATCCAGGCCCTCCCAAGGCTATCCTGTGTTTCTATCTGTTTCTCTCCCCTCTATCCTTCTATCTAAATCTTACCCTTCACTCCTCAAGAGTACCCTGGGGTAAAGGTGGGGGCAGGTCCCCCACAGAATCACTTTCCCACTTATGTTGCTTTTATCACAGTAGTTTATCAATGCAACTAGAACAGAAACTAAGACACACATCTGAAACCTAAACATCAGTACAGCTTTATGTTGGTCTCTAAAATCATGACCCGAATGCACTCTTTTAGCACCATCTCAGTAGACTCTCACATATACTTCATTTCCAGATACATTCTAAAGTGTATCATCTCACAAAGTCTGTGGGGATGGTTGAGTTGGTAGAGTCTGGTCATTTCTGCTCTTGTATGGTGCCTCCTCTTTAACCTATGCTGGCCTATAAAACCTTCCTTAACCAAAGGGGTATGACAGAAGTGTGCCGGTTCTAATTCCAAGAAATAAGATGACCAAGCCACTTCTGCTTATCCTAGGAGCTCTAGATACCATGTGGGGATTCCAGCCATTCTACTCTGGAGAAGTCATCTGGATAAGCAGAAACCACATGGGAAAATACCCCGAGACTAGGAGACTGACAGACTGATACCTCTGAGTCAATACCCTGAGCCTAATAGAAAATCTAGCCATCAAAGCATCCCAGATGAGTCAACCCCACCCAACCGACATGCCAGCAAACCCATCAGAGGAAACAGCCCCCAACCCAGCACAGAGTGCAGAACTGTTAGCTAATAACAATTGTTATTCCCTCAATACTATGACAACTGGGTAGCTTACTATACAATGATAATCAATTTACTTCTTCAATAATTCACATATAAGCATCTCTCAGACAATGAGAATAGGAAGGAGTTTTCCATACTCAAATGGTTGTCCTCTTTCTCAGTCTCCACATACCCATGGCAATAACAGTAATAACAATAATTTTCATTTTTGAATATTTCCCAACATACTCTTCGTTCCTTGGCCCCTTTGCCTTAAGGAACGGGAAAATGTCATAGTAAAATTTAACCTTTGGTTTGAGTCAAAAATTATCATAAAGAATAAGTTCAAACTTTCAGTTAATATTACATTTTACTTATCCTTAAAACATTTAAAACTTTCATGCCAGGCATGGTGATGCAGAAGAAGTTGGATCTCTGTAAGTTCAAGGCCAGCCTGGTCTACATAGCAAGTTCCAGAACAGCCAGGACTACATAGAGAGATCCTGTCTCAAAGAAAAAAACAAAAACAAAACAAAATAAAAAACATTCAAAACTTTCCATATCAACTTAAGAACTGAAAAATTAAATTACTGTATTCCCTTTCATTTGAATATTTTCACTGGTAATGTTTACTAGCACATTGAATAGCTAGAAACTCATTTTCATCTTATTTTTCATAAAATTTCATTTCAATAATGAGCCAGATTTGTGCTCACTAGTATAATTCTATAGCCCCTTAAAATATCATAATAGAATGTTAATAATCTTTAAAGGTAGATTATAGCCCATGAGGGCTTATTATACTATTCTTTTTACCTCTATATGTTTGAAAGAAAATTGTAATAAAAAGGAAAAAAAAACCCTAATATCCTTATTTGACAAAGTGAAATCAAATTTTCCTGCTTAAAGTTCAAAAAGTTATAAAAAGTGAAAAGTAATAGGAAAGAGACCATGCTGAGCTCACCATCATATCCATATCAATTTAAGGTATTGAAATAAGGGCTCAATCTCCCATTCAAACACTGCCCACATATCAAATTTATATACCATATCCTTTTCCCCAGAGGACTGTGAGGCACTTTCTATATACTGGACAGATGTAATATTCTTTAGTGTCTCTGATGGCTTTCAAAGAGGTAGATGGTCTGAGCAGAGAGAGGCATAGAAAAGTTTAATTAGATAGCCTATGGTCATAAAAGAGAGCAGACCGAGAGAAGCTGAGAATCATAGAATTTCTGATTGAAAGCCAGCTAGGTAGAGCCTTTGTCTGTCACTGAGAAGAACCCAAAGGCCCACCCTGGATGTAGACATGAAGAAGTTTCTGCACACAGCTCCTCCAGCCTCGCAGTGAATAACAGGAAAAAAAAAACACTTTTAGAGAGAAGTTGTTTGAAGTAAATTAATTTAGGAAACATTCTTCATCTACCAGTCTGTCAGGGGAACTGAAATGGCTTTTACTCCAACAAGGTGAAGTTCAAGGTTTGCAGTGCATTGTCACTGTGTTCCGAGGAGGACAGAATGGCCCACTAGCAAGCTGTGAGGGTCCCTTGCCAGCTTTTACATGTCCCACAAAAGATGAAGGCAAAGCATTAGCAGTTGGTTTGTTCTTCTTACTACACTGTAAACTGAATTCTTGTCAATAGCTAAGTCAAATGATTTTCTGATTCTGTGAATTAAAAATATAGTCAATATAAACTGCTGAAGCAAATGTGTATCATTTTTGGTTATAAATTTTATTAAAACTTGGAAAAGACAATTTTCCAATTCTCAGAATTTCAGTGAAAATGAATAATAGCATATTCACTATTTTCTGGTCCATCTTGGGTGCTGGGTGCAGGGACTACAACAATCTATCTCATTTATTGGCAGAAAAAGATACTTAAAAATGCTACTGTCAGTGAGGGGTATGTGATTAATGAAACATAGAATGAAACTGAAATACACTGTTTTTAATAATAATTGTCACTCCTTAAGCACAGAAAACATAAAATCTCAGGAGAATCATGAAACCTTTCTCTGCATGGTACTAGAATGCCAGCCCTCCACCCTCTCTGAATTCCATGGAGGGTTAGACAGGTCGTTAGAAAGTACTTTGAGCTTTAAGAGGAAGAAAAATCATCACAGAGCCAAACTTCGGTGATCTCTGGTCAAATAAAGAATTTGTATGTGTGTGTAAAAAAATGTGCACATGGGGCCGGAGAGATGACTCGGCAGTTAAGAGCACTGGCTGCTTTTCTAGGTTCGATTCCCAGTTCCCACATGGTTCACAACTTTCTGTAACTCAAGTTTTAGGGGATCCCATGCCATCTTCTTGACTCCCTGGGCACCAGGCATGAAAGTGGTACATAAACATTCATGCAGGCAAAACACCCAAAGACATAAAATTTAAAAAAAATAGTTTTTAAATTAAAAAAAACTGTATACATAACCCAATATGTCATTTAACACCCACCTGTGAAAGACATAAACATTAGTAAGATACAAGCCTCATTGAAATACTCCCTGCCCACCCTCTGATGGGTGTGATAAAGGTCAACAAAGTCATCTAAGGATAGGAAGGAGAGGAAGAGTAAGGAAGGATCCTGTATATACACAGTATTACCACCCTCTCCCACACACTAGTAACCTACACTGTTAATTTATAAACAGCATGTGCATCTTTGGGACTCTTGGGATCCTACTGACTTGCTAGCAAACAGTCTCAGCTTTCATTTGAGTTTTGGTCCCTCAGCATGTCACAGGGCACTTTCCTTGGGAAATGTCAATCAGATAGAATCTTTCTGACTGAACTATGTAGTTATTCTCAGCATGACTTATGACTTCCAGACTGGGAGGCTAGAATGCATTGTACAAATGGGCTGCCCGAGGTCAGTACCTGGGAAACACCTTGTGCTCCGTTTGCATGCAATCGAGTGTGAGCAGCAGCAAGCATGCTTACTATGCTCAAATGTTATTTTCACCAATGAAATACATAATATTAAAACTACTTGTTAAAACAGACCTTCTTTCACAGGCTAGAAAATCAGTTTCTAATTCTTTTAATTTGCATGCCAAATTTGAAACTGGCTTTACTTGAACATGGACTATTAATCACTCACACACACACACACACACACACACACACACACACACACACACACAGGAGCATGTATGCACACCAGACTATAAGGAGCAACAAAGAAAAATCCTAAGAGGTCATAATTCATACACTTTTTAAACAATAACTGCTACTTCTACAAAGAATGGCGTCATGTTGTACTCACCAAACAAAGCACTTTGATGGGTAATGTTCCTAAGCCGTTAATTGTGGTGATCTTGTTGCCAGCCAGACTAAGGTGGGTCAGGCTGATGCAATTCTCTAGTCCATTGATTTCTTTTATCTCGTTGTCTGTATATGACAACTCTGTTTAAGGAAAATGTTATTCAAAGTCTTTGGAAAGATTAAACACACACACACACACACACACACACACACACACACACACACACGCACACACACCCCAGTGCTGAACCAGGGGGATGGCTGAACAGGTAAAGGTACTATATGGTGGTCCAATATGGGGGAAAGAGAGGACCTAAAAAATGGCCTCTGACCTCCTTCACACAAGCACCTTGGCAAAACACACACACACACACACACACACACACACACACACACACACACACACACCAAAAAATAAAAATATAAAATAAAATCAGTGTTAAATTATCACTAGAAAAATCAGACAAGAGTTTAAATAAAGGAATATTATATGCCCCATATAGGATAAGCCCTAAATTGCATATGTTTTCATATAGGATAAAACATCACTTCTACAAAAATTTAAAGGCGTAGCATTTGTATCCACAGGTGACTCATTTAATACTATGGAAGAAAACAGCAGTTTGGAGCTGGCTCGTGGGCAGTACTTCTCTGGGTTAGTTAATGATCTCCATGGGGGAGTTTGGAAGGCAGGGTCACCCTCCAGAGGCAATGCGAACGGGGCTTTATCATCTTGGAGCTGTCTCGACAACAAATGGGTGGCTGGAAGGCCACCACCCTCTCACAGAGGGGAGCAGCCCTTTCTTCCCGCTATATCGGCTGCTCTTCTCCCGTTCAAATCCAGGAAGCTAGAAGTCTGCTCTAATATGACCATCTGCCATTTCTGTTCTCACTGATCACATTTTTAAAGTTGATCTTGTGTCCCAGGCTTGTAGTCGGTCGGCCCAAACAGCAATTCCAAAGCTCACTGTTCAGCTAGACCTTCTCTGTCCTCAAAGCACCTGACTAGTTCCCAGGGATGAATGCTACTGCTCCCCCAGAGTCCAGCCAGCTTTGCCTCCCAAGTAGCTGTAACACCGCCATGTTCTCACATTCCTCACAGCATCTAACTGATCTTCAAGACCTGGCGATGATGTTTTAAAAGATGTCTTCAAGTGTTCTTTGTATTTACTCATCTGCCAAATTAACTCACCTTTAGCATCAACGGGTTCCTTTAATAGCCATTACTTTCTGCCCTCAAGTCCCTTATAGGCTAAAGTCAGGTTAATTATTTCAAAATGTTGAGCCGGGCGGTGGTGGCGCACGCCTTTAATCCCAGCACTCGGGAGGCAGAGGCAGGCGCATCTTTGTGAGTTCGAGGCCAGCCTGGTCTACAGAGCAAGATCCAGGAAAGGCGCAAAGCTACACAGAGAAACCCTGTCTCGAAAAAACAAAAAACAAAAACAAAAAACAAAACAAAACAAAAATCAAAATGTTGACTGGATGTCCTCACAGGGGGGGCTGGAGTGGAGGCTTACTGGTTAAGAATGGGTGTTGCTCTTGCAGATGACCCAAGTTTGGATGTCAGCACCCACATCAGACAGTTCACAATCATCTGTAATTCCAGCACCAGCAAATCCAATGCCCTCTTCAGGCCTACAATGGGATCTGTACTCATGTGCACATAACCAAACAAATATATATATATATACACACACACACACACAAATATAATTTTTTAAAATTTTAATAGGATAAATTCAAAATCCCTAACTGGCTTACACAACCCTTCACTATGAGATGTTGCATTTGTAACATGGTGATAACACCAAGTTGGCACGAGGCTAGGAGTTAAGTCATGGGGAAAAATAAGTAAAAATTGGGTGTGATACCAGAGCAATAATGGCACGATTATGGGGGTCATCATCTGTCTCTGCATTTGAGACGTACTTCACAGGAGAGAATTCATGCCTGGAACTGCACACTTGATCAAAAACCCATGGCTGAGGCGGCCATGGGCTCCAGGGGCACTGAACTACTGCTGTTCAGCTAAACTGACATAGAACCAAACTTCCTTCAAAATATTTCTATTTATGCCCATAAACAAATGCAACTTTCAGTCTTAGAGATGCTTCTCTTTGCAGTGAATGAGTGTGAACACAGAGACTCACGGCTACTCATGGTACTGAAAGTGAGTGGTAGTTGCGTGCCCAGCCCTAAAAAGGACATTTACACACCCCTCTAGGGCTTGGTAAGTGTCATGGAGGAAGGGGTAGATAAGTGAGAGTTGGAAGATGGGGGGAGAGCTGTAAAATTGTCTGCAGGGCACGGCACAGCCATTTGAACCATGATCTCACAGCAGCTCTGATAGCTGCACTGGGCTGCACAGGATTGGCTTTGTCAACAGTCGAGGTGAAGAAGGGGCTCCTGGAGCCCTCCCCTCTCTCTTAAACTACTGGCTGCTGATATATCTGGGGTGGGGACTTGGTCACTGTTGTCACTGAGTTGTGTACTCACTCATGAGCCACCAAGCTCCGGTGAATAGTTTTAAACCCATGACCACACAGACAGTCCTTGTTAAACTAAGTGAGTCACAAAACAAAAAGACATGGATGTCAGGAAGACTTATGGGGAAGAGAGGGTACTGAGGAGTGGAAGGGAACTGAGAGAGGGTGGGGACAAGAATAACCAGAATACATTATATACATGCACAAAATTGTCAAAGAACACATTTAATTGTTTTAAAAAGGGTGTGGATGAGCTATTCTTCAAAACTATAAGGCTCTCATATCATTACTACATTATAATCACATGGGGCCAAGGCATCACATCCTCTAACTCTTAGCATGGAAATGGATGACTCAAGATTGGGATTGAATCCAAAAAGAGCTGGACTAGGGAGAGAGATAAATAAGAAAACTGGATAGCGATATGTTACCAAATAGAGCAGAAATTTCTAGGTTTCTCTTACTGGTTCCAGATTCCACCCATGGGCAGAACCACTTTGGTGGTGGTCAATATGCCATTTCAAATCTCCTATGAGTAAGGTCTCTGCCAAAACAACCACACAAACAGATACTTACTCAAAACACTGTCTTTCAGATCTCTTTTTCTCTGGGCTGGCTAAACAATTGTTTTGGAAATAGACAAAGGCCAGCTCTTTGTAGATATGGACTATCATAAAAGATGAACATGAAATATAGGAAATGAGAGATTAAATTACCTCACACAGCTGTGTAGGACATATCTTTGCAATAAGCAATCTTTGGCAACAAAAATTAAGCCATGAAAACTTCAAATAGCCATCTGCTCAGTGTCAGAGAGAAGCAAGTGTTGAAGCCCAGTTTCAGAAACAATAGCATCCTGGAAGCTCTATTCCAACCAAGAGGGAGATGCTCCGAATCACGGCAGAGTGAATGGATGCAGTGGGCAGCTGTCAGGAGCAGTCTCCTGGAAGCAGGCAAAGGCCAGGAGCCAGAAGACAGGAGTCCTAACAATGACAGTGACATCAGGGATTGGGGATCGGGAGCTTGTTTCTGAGACCCCAGAGGATGCCTCAACTCCCTTGGTGCCTCCAGCTTCCTGTACCTGTCACTGCTACATGTCAAGTTTTCTGAAATGAGAACCGGGGGAGAGAAAGGAAGAGAAATGTGGCACCTCACTGCAACCACAGCCCTGGCTCCAGCAGATTCCACTGTGGTTGCTCAGGGTGTTTTGCAAAGAGTAAGAAGTTCAACCGGCATCCCTGTGGAGAACACTGCTCACTCCCTACCGAGACCTCCTCCCACCTCCCAAGTCTCACTCCCCTAACACTGAAGGACTTTCCTAAATTACTTAGGCTCACAAGTGAAGGATACGCTGGCCCTGAATCTGCACGGATTCCACACCCTTTCATTCAGCCAATCAACCACATGGTGAAAACACTTGATGCAAAAAACATACAACTGTTTTGAAGTTATACAGATGTTTCCCTTGTCATTTTTCTCTAACAACCTTTGACATAGCATCTGTCTCAGTGTATACAAGGGATTTGAGCATCCATGGCTTGGGCATCTGAGGAGTCCTAGAATACACTTCTCAGGAATGACCACACTCTTTATATTGCCATGCTCCCCGCCCCCCCACTTATTCCAATAGTCTTATGCTGCAGGTGCTGATTACAATCAGTACACATGACTGGGCCGTGAGGAGCTGAGCTCCCAGCCAGCCATGCTTCCCAGACAGAATACCTTCATCCCTCTAATCTCCCGTTTTCTTATTTTAAGGTCCTTCATGGAGAGTTTCTTGCCCCTCCTCCTAACATTATTATTTCACGTTCTTTCTGAGGTCTTGGGAGTTTCTGATAAGAAGAAATACAATCTGATAAATCACGAAACTATTTCGATGAATTAGCTTACTGGATTAATCCTCTTAGGTGCATTATAATATTAAAAGAGAGCTATCAGGAGAAAGACTCCAAGAACTCAAAGTCCTCACGTTGCTTTCCAGCTCTGAAGTTTTACCATCTTTGTGAATAAATCATTTACAGTGGAATTTTAGATTGTTATGGAAACCACGTGAAGGAACCCTGTGGCACTTAGCATAACTTTACGGCTGGGGCCTGGGGAACCCAACAATATATTTTTACATTCCAGCAATGCTGTCAGCAGTTCATAAACGCTTGACGTGAATTATTCACTAGTTCAGCATTTGCTCTTATTCATTTGTCTACCATCATAAAATATGGTTTGGGTGTACAGAAAACAGTTACTGAGAAATAAGGCCGAAATCCATCAGGATTCTCTGAGTGGAGAGTCATAATGATGGCTTTAATCACAACCAATCCTGAGAGGTCTCTACCACCTTAAAAAGTGGTCTCCGCCACAGGAGTGAGTCTCAGGGAGAACTGAAATCCGCATATAGCTTAAATGGCAGCGTTATTAAAGTAGTAATCGCTCAGTGGATTGCAGAGTGGGCAAGCCAGTAGGATTCAGAATAGTGACCTCAGGCAGCTGCTTACCAGCTAGCTCCAACAAGATGCCGACCTTCCCTGGGTCTCCAGGTCCTTTTCCATAAAATACATAATTAGCACTGGGTGGCCTCTAAATCCTGTCTAGATTTTAAATTCTATGAATCATGTTTGTAATTTATTAATGATCCATCAATACTTGTAAAGAATAAACAACATCTTTACTTAATAATAAATAAATCTACTTTACCTCAACTAGGTTTCTTACCTTGTAATTTAGGATGATTACTAAGTAACCATCAATTATCCACACAGGGAAGGATGAAATAATCTACTATGATAAATAAAAAATTGATACCTTATAGTTAGCAATGTTGTTCAAGATATTAATATAATTTACTATAATCATTTTATATTACAAGCAAAATTGGTTTATTCAAATGATTCAATTAAGAATTTCCACAGTTTGGGACTGGAGAGATGGCCCAGTGGTTAAGAATATGTACTGCTCTTGCAGAGGAAATGAGTTTGGTTCCCAGCACCCACATTAGGCAGCCCACAACTGCCTGTAACTCCAGTTCTGGGGGATACAACACCCTCTTCTGGCCTCTGTGGACACTGAACACATGTGGTGCACACACAGAAAAGCAAGCATGCATGGACACACATGCATTTGCACATGCACACACACATACATACACACATACACACATACATACATATATACATACATACATACATACATAAATAAATAAAAAGAAATTCAGTTTTTAATTCTTGGACAGAACAGACTATTAAGCTGGTATTTTCTTTTTTAAAATATAAGGGAGCTAGGAGTTTGACTTTGTTGTAGAATAGTAGCCTAGCGTGTATGAGACTCTGAGCTTCAGTTCTAACACACACACACACACACACACACACACACACACACACACACACACACACACACTTTCCCGTTCAATCTTTGTGTCTGCCTCTCAGAAATACTTACTATACTGAATTGTCTTTCCCCTTTATACCTAGGTTATATTTATTTTTATTAAAATTCATCTCTGGGATGAAGAGATGGCTCATCTGTTAAAGAAGTTGCTCTTGCAGAGGACTCAGGTTCAATTCTCAGCACTCACATGGAATAACATCTGTTATTCTAGCTCCAGGGGACCTTATGCCCTCTTCTGACCTCCCTGGGCACCAGGCATGCATGAAGTGCACATGCATACATACATACAGGCAGGCAGAACATTCGCAAACATAAAATAAAATAAAGCCTTAAAAAAAGCTTAAATACTCATCTCTGTTACAACCCATTGGTATATTTCAATCATTTTCACTACTATATATATCATTTGCTATTACCTGACAATAGCATAATTTATTTACATCTTCTGTTACTGATGAGCAATTGGTGTCTTTCCATTTTTGCTATTAAAGAGAACACCACAATCAGCACTCCTCTGCAAGCCTCCGGGCACATGCGATTCACTGCAGAAATCAGAAGTGCCAGTCATAGTGAGTGTAGACGCTCACCTTTATAAGAGACCTTGAAGCTGTCTTCTCAAAGTGGTTGAGCCAATGTCATAACCACAGACAAGTTACAAAGAGATCCTCTCACTCCGCATGCCTCCCAGCAGCTGGCATTTTTAGATTAGGGTGCTTAGAATACTTTTGTAGAGAACATACTCAGAGAAAACACTTTATTTCTAGTTTCTTGAGTTGTATTGTGAAAGGGTATTGGATTTGGGAGCTGGAAAGATGCCCAAAGGAACCTGGCACCAAGCCTGATGGCCTGAGTTGGATCCCTGAGCCCCACATGGTGGAAAGAGAGAACTAACTCCCAAAAGTTGTCCTCTGACCTCCACGGGGACACTGTGCTGTGTGCACCCAACAACATGCATGCACACCAAGTGGATTATAAAATGTAATACAAAAACTGCAAAGAGTGCTGGATTTCGTTAAATTTTATATGTCACTTGGGTTTCTTTAAGGAAAAAAGGGCTTATTTTCCTGAATCTCTTAGTGTTAATTATATCATACTTTGTAAAGTTTCTAATAGTAAACTATTTGTAATTTTATTTCACTAATAGCTCAAGAAGAGCAGTCCGTTTTGGCTATTTGTCTCTGTGGTTTTTCAAACACGAAGATGTTATAATATACTCTAATGCCTATGTTCTGGATTTCCATTAGTCTTGATATAATAATGACTCTCTTTATATGTCAGTAATAAGACTCAACTGCTACATCTAATGTCAACATTTAAAAAGGAAAACCTAATTCCTTTCTTTATGATATCACTACATTATTTGACATTCACAAAGTTCTAATATTTTACTTTTGTACATGGAAAGCTAAGTTTATATAAAAAATTAAAACCATCGTGATAGAAATGTTTTAAACTGAATCCTTTATTTTGAGTCTACAATACATGAGAGTTGTTTTCTTTGGCAATTCTGGGCTACACATTGAAGTATCTTGCTGGAGTGAAAGTTCTCCATATCCAGCTCCATTCTGTTCTCTGGGTATCCTGAGGCACAGGTAAGGCCTCTGAATGCTGAACCCCTTTGACAGGCAGGGCTTTAGGGTATAGCCAACCTCTTAGTTTTAAAACATGCCCTCAAACTGTCCAGACACTTGGTTCAAATAGGCCTTGCACAGAACACAAGGATCTGGATTTCTAGAAAGTTCCAGGCTGTGCTATGCTGGTTCCTCTGGGCAGCACTCTTCCACATGGCCAGAGATGAGTAGATTTCCAAGCCAGGTGGCTTCTCTCTCCCACTCCCTTCTTTCCCCTCCCTCTCTTTCTCTCTCTCTCTCTTTGAACATTCATTACACACAATGGGCAAGCATGAAGCCAAGGTTCTGTAGGAAGGTGCTGCGTATGTGTGTGCCTCTGACTTGCCATGGAAACATTTCATTCAAATCTCTATTGGGCTGCTCAGGAGCACCATCTAAGAGCTCACTCACTGCTTATTTTCATCGATGAGTTTGAAAGGGAGTGAGGATGTGTTCTAGCATTCCACATGATTAGACACTTTCTAAAACGTCCATCTCCAGGATCGCCACCTCTGCAATCCCAGGCTTACTAAAAACAAGCTGCTGCCTCATCCCTGGAATGAGACACTCAGGGGCAATCAACTCATGCTCCGTTCTGCCCCCCAAATTCCCAAGGGGGGGGGAGAAAGATGCTTGCTGAGCAACAGAAGGCCCTGCTCTCTTATTACCCAGAGAACACCAGTCTCTGGGGTAAAGAAGAGGCTCAAGCTCATTAGATGCACAGATCTTCAGTTAACCTTTTAGGCTTCCCAAATCGAAGTTGGCATTCAGTGTGCATGGGAGCGTGGTTCATGTAACGCATACATGGATGCTCCCGAAGGTGAATCAAAAACTTGGCTTTTCTTTTGTTTTTAGTTAAATGCATTTTAGCTTGAGGTATAAGTCTGTGGTAGAGCACTTACCAAGCATGTGTGAGATCCCAGGTTTGATCCCTCAACAAAACAAATAAATAAATAACTTACTAGAATGCCTTGCTTTATTTAAAGGCAGCAGTATGAACGCTTCAGTAAAATATCTACTAATTTTCCTCTTGGCAAATCTAGATGTTAAGACTCTAAATTTGTATAAAATAAGTCAAAAGTTTAAGTAAGTTTGAAGACTCATGCTCATTTAACAGAACATCCCTCATTCTAGAATCAAGAACAAGCTTACCATTCATGTCAAGGACCATCCTTCTCCGCTTGCTGGGGTCAGAAGCCCGTGACAAGCTTCGGCCTGTAGAAATGGTCCTTGGTAAACAAATATTATGACTACTGATTCTTATTCAATTACATGAGTCACACACTTCAGGGAAATCACTTATCTGACACCACTCCCTGTAGTCTGTAACACCCTCTCCAGTGGAACAAGTCACCATAGCCTCCCCTTCACGCATTCAAAGGATACTGTCCAAAATCAGTTGAGTGAGAGTGTTGTACGCCGACAGGTCACACATTTCAAAAATTTGGTTGGAGGAAATATCCACCTTCTGATGATAAAAAGAGAACATATGTTACATGTTGCTTTCTTTCAGGCTCACTAGTGTTTAATAGCAAAACAAGAAGATATGTCTCTGGATGTAGACAGAGTTGATTGCTGTAGATGTACTATAGCCAAACCAGGCACCTCTCTCTGCCTTTTCGAACCAGGACACTACTGTCACCACCTCGAGAGAGAACTGAGGAGAAATCTTCTCTGTGGCCCACAAGGATGGATCCTCCCTTTCTGTCCCTCCCCTCCCCTCCAGGGTCTCACTCACTATACAGTCCTGGCTGGCCTGAAATTCTTGTAGATCAGACTGGCCTCAAACTTGCAGAGATTCGCCTGCCTCTGCCTCTTAAGTGCTGGGTTAAAGTGTGTGCCACCATGCACCACCTACTCTCTCGTTTGCAGCTGTTATTTCAGATTTCCATAGTCTTCCTTCAGGACTTACTTCAGTTTCACCCATTTCACCATGTTGCCCATCTTTTCTAACACCCAATAGACCACATTCACTTCAGTTATGTGCACGTCTTATTGTCTGTCCTCCAGGTAGTCTCCCATGATGCCTCTAACTGCCAGGACAATCCTTATTTATCCCTCAGGCTATGCTGCTTCCATTGTATCTGTCTTAGGGTTTCTATTGCTGTGAAGAGACACCATAATCATGGAAACTCTTATAAAGAAAGCATTTAATTGAGAGTGGCTTGCTCACAGTTCAGAGGTTCAGTCCATTATCATCATGATGAGGAGCATGGTGGCATGCAGGTAGATGTGGTGCTGGAGCTGAGAGTGCTAAATCTTGCAGGCAACAGGAAGTCAACTGAGACACTGGGTAGTATCCTGAGCATAGGAATCCTCAAAGTGACACACTTCCTCCAGCAAAGCCATACCCACTCCAACAAAGCCACACCTCCTAATAGTGCCACTCACTATGATATTGTGGGGGCCCAATATCCTTTCTCACAATTGACTCATTTAGACAGGCATTTTCAGCAACATCTGTTGACCCTGGTCTAGAATGAGACTGAAAACAAACTAACTAACTAATTAAATAAAGGGCTTTGCTTAATTCATCTACTGGGAAAAAAATCCTTTTAAAAAAGGCAAAAAAAACTCAAGGCACTCGATGAGGATGTTGCAATCTCATTGCAGAAAGCTGTCAAAAAGATACCAAATAAACACTGTCCCTCTTGTGTCCTTTAAAACAGTGACTGTGCTCCCCTAAACTTACTGAGACAATAATTTCCTACACTACATCCTAGAAAGCACCGTAAGGCAAGAGTAGACAACTGGTTAAGTCAGTCACAAACATAACGGGGTGGGGTGTGGGGTGGGGTGGTGGTATGGGGATTACATGATCAGTGAGACACAAGTTGATAAACCCTAGGAAGGAACAGCACAAGCCACCTAAAGGAGCAGCAACGTGAAAATCAAATCAAACACTGCTTCAGTGACACAAATCTGAACAGAAACTGAGGTCTACATGCATGGTGAATATGTAAAACACAGGGTGTGAAAACAGCCAACATGGCATGGTAAATGCAATTTAACATTTACCTTTTTTGCTTTTATGTAATAATGATGGACTAAAAGTGATCTTATTGCAAGGGCTGAGGTACAACAAATGCTTCCTGTTCTTATACCATAGCATAGTATCTATGGATGCCCTTTCAAAGCTGGATGCCAACACCAAGCCTTCTATGGACCAGTGATGTTGGGCTTTTGGGAGATTTTAAAGGATTATTTTATTTCTATGACTCCCATTGAAACCCATAGCTTTTAGAAAATACCCACCAAATCAAATTAACATCTTCACCTACTAAGATCAAAACATTTAAAAAATAGTTACTTATTTTATGCATATATGTTTGTCTGCACATACATATATTCATCGTGTGCATGCACGTGCCCACGGAGGTCAGAAGAAAGTATCAGACCCCCTAGAACTGGGATTAGCAGGTGGTTGTGAGCCACCATGTAGAGCTATGAATCAAACTCAGGGTCTCTGCAAGAACAGTAGGTGCTCTCAACCACTGAGCCATCTCTCCAGTCCTAAGAGCAAAATGTTTTAAGAAGTATAAAGATGCCAGGTGGTGGTGGTGCACGCCTTTAATCCCAGCACTGGGGTGGGGGGAGGCAGAGGCAGGCGGTTCTCTGTGAGTTTAAGGCCAGCCTGTTCTACAAAGTGAGTTCCCAGACATCCAGAACTGTTATACATTGAAAATTGAAACCCTATCTCAAAAAATCAAGAGAAGAAAGAAAGGAAGACAGACAGACAGACAAACATGTAAGTACAAAGTCCTGCCCCTTACAAAAGAAATACATGCTTTCCCTGGTTGAGGGGTACAAGTCTCACTAACATTAAAGGGGAAAAGAACTCAACCTTCTCAAGTGTGAGAAATAGTTCTACTTTATCTTGGTCTGTAGAAAAAAGTGGACTCTAGAGTCTTAGGCACTGGCTCTTCCACCTCCCTCCAAAGATTAAGTAAGATTCTTAACCATCTGTGCTTCAGTGTTCCCATCCATAGGGCAGGCCGATATCAACTGACTCACAGCTTTATTGGTTTGGACAAGATGACTCACTAAAACCACCAGAAAGCCTTGGCACTCAAGCACTTCTTAGAAAGACTGGCTATGAATTCTCCAGAAAGTTAGACCCCTAAAGATGGAGCACATGGTTTTGTGTTGGTTTCTGAGGTCTTCTGGGGAGGGGTTGGGGTAATGAGAAGAAACTCCTAGAACAGCTTCTGAGGGGAGCGTGAGGCTGCTCCTGGGATGGATTTCCCTGGGATGCAAAGCAAACAGGGCAGCAGAGGAGACTCCAAACAACCCTGTAAATGCAGTTCTTGGTAAGCTTGTGACCACATAGCCCCCTGCTGAGTACAGGCGAGAATTTAAGGTAGCCTAGCAGAGCCAGGAGGATCTCTGTGAGTTTGAGGCCAGCCTGGTCTATAGAGCGAGATCCAGGAAAGGCGCAAAGCTACACAGAGAAACCCTGTCTCGAAAAACCAATATATATATATATATATATATATATATAAAATGCTGCCCAGGTAACAACTGAAATATTGGGGGGGGGGGGGGGCGGGGGAGAAGGGCAATGTGCATGTGATTTGATCAAAGTGGAATGACAGGGAACTCCAGAAGAGACCAAGGTGTTTCAATGCCAGTATGAAGAATGCCAAGTTCTTGATGTCAAAGAGATTTTCAGTTTGATTCAAGTCTAAGCAGAAGAATTTAGATCTAAGTTAACTAGGTTTATAGACAAAATAAATACACAATAAAAGGTAAGAGTTGTTGTCCATTCATTCCTTAAAATAACTTTTTTGTTAAATATTTGTGTCTAACCGAACAAAGCTTATGTTCTGGGGCAATGGTTCTCAAATTTGTTAAGACTCTCGGGGTCACCTAGGGGCCCTTTAACAAGTCCAAAGCCTAGGCTTCCCTTAAGCCACTTAAATCAGAATCTCTGGCAATGGGGTCCAGACCTTAGTAAGTCTTCAAGTCCCCTAAGTGATGTCAGCGGTGAAGAGTCTAGGAGCCTACACTCTTGTGGCTGCCATAGCCATCTGGAACAGAACACACAGTCTCGGGCATGCCTCCGGCCAAACTACAACTTAGAATCTTATTTTCCCAAGACCCACAGGTGACCTGGGAGCCCCTGGGAGCAGGAGAAATGTCACTCCACACACAGCAAGCTGCTCTATGATACACATGTGTTTCATTCCTGCTTTCGAAGGTGGAGAACGGGGCAGGAAGGGCGTGTGGAGGTGAAGAAGGGGCAGGAAAGGTGTGTGGAGGTAGAGAAAGGGGCAGGAAGGGCGTGTGGAGGTGGAGAAAGGGGCAGGAAGGGCGTGTGGAGGTGGAGAATGGGGCAGGAAGGGTGTGGAAGTGGAGAATGGGGTGGAGGAGGTGTATGCTTCTCTCTGGGTCACTGGGCAGGTGTTAACCTCTGTTAAAAGTGATATCCGTGTCGATCATAAGTTCTTTAAGTTCTTATTGCAAGCTTTCCTTCTGGGGGTTGTTTGCCTATACATAAAAAAAGATGTAGGGGATAAGACAACCTGACTCCCTAACTGGCAGCTGTTAGACTCTCCCTTGATACCCTGGCCACCTTGAGCAAAATAAATGTTAGGCACCCAGCCAGCCAGGCCACCCTTATGCCAGCACCAGCCATTTTGAGCATGCCACAGAAGCCTTGCAAAACTACCTAACCATCACAACTGGATGCTCCAGTTCCTGAAGGCACAGCCGCAGGCAGGGCCGTTTCACCTCACACCAGACATTTTTTTGTCACACAGTCTTGGTGAACTCTAGATGGTCTTGCAATCATCTCCACCATGGTAAGGGGTGGGGTGGGGGGGCACTTCCTGATGACCTAGCTGAGAGACTGTTCTAACTGGTAGGAAAGGAAAAAGGCTGTTTATTGGTGCAAACACAAACCTTCATTGACATGTAAGGTGAGCCGTGATTGGTGCAACACTCCTTCTCTGGTTATACAGGCAGGAGGTTCAGGTTCCAGGGGTAAGCTGCCTGAGAGACCTTTTCCTGTGCCTACACCATTGTCTTTACAGCGGCAGGGCCCACAGAAGGCTTCTCCAGGTGGCCTTAGGTTCTGCCTACTGTAGTAGTGTGGGGTGAGCTGGTGACATACAGAGGAGCAGAGCAGAAGCGGCACAGTGACAGCAGTTACAACAGCTGCACAGCTAACAAGCCAAGTTAGACAAGGTGGCAGGCATCTGGCTCCTCGACACTGAAGAAGAGGCAGCCGGGCAGTCTGAGAGAATGGTGAGAGCAAGGGATCGGGTGGCAGAGAAACGCGAGAAGATGGTGAGCTGAGGCTGAAGGAGGCTCTAGGAGCCAGAAAGCCGAGACTCTGGCCACTGCTGCTGAAGGGTTCCAGAGAGCTGTGGAGTCAGACACTGCAGGCCCTGGAACTCTAACACTAGTCACTGTCAAAGGCCGAGAGGAAGCCTGCTATCCACGCCTTACTGGACGCTGCCAGCTACGGCCAAAGGCTGTGGAGGTCTGACCTCCCAGGCTGCATGATACACCGGGCTTGCAGGAAGGAGCTCAACGGCCCAGGGTTCTGCTTGCTGCTGCTCGCACCTGTTCCGGGCTGCGGGCTGCGGGCTGCAGGCTGCGGGCTGCGGGCTGCGGGCTGCGGGCTGCTGGCAAACACTGAGGGAGCAAACACTGCAGGACCCCAGCACTGAAAGAGCCTGCATTGCTGACCCACAACTACTATCCAGGCAGAGCCAGCTCATTAATAATAAGAGTATTAGTTTCTTTCAAAGCAAAGGTTGGGTAAGGAAGAGGAGGACAAAGTTTGCAACAAGGAAATGTCTTCCCACCATCTCAGATAGAACTGCGCTGCTGTAACTGAAGAGATGCAATAGCCACTGCTACTTAAATAAGGGCAAAGGAGCCACGTGCGCTGGCACACGCCTGAACTCCCAGCACGCGGGACACTGAGGCAGGAAGGGCAGAAGTTTGAGGCCAGCCTGAGCTGCACGGAAAGACCTACCTCCCCAAACCAAAGAAATAATAATCCATGAAAACCTTCTTTGTAACCTAAGAAGATGAAATCAATCTGGCCAAGAGAGCAGAAGGAAGCAGGTTCCTTGAACATGAGCTTTCCGCAAAGATCTCTCAAGGACTGTATGTTGACGGAGCATCTCAGTGACACGCATGTCTGTACTTCAGTTCAGATACCCACACCGTGTTATCCCCTCTGACTACTCTCCGTGAATTCTCTGTTGCTTGTTCAAGCACTGTGGTGAACACTTACCATATGTGATGAGTGTATTGATAAGCATACCTTGAGATTTTGGGGTGGTTTGAAATTGAAGAAGGTAGTCAGCTTGTTCTGAGAAGCATTTAGTTCTAGGAGATATGGCATGCAGCTCACACAAGACAGATCTGGGGCCAGAAATGGTAAATCAACAAGATGCTAGAAAAAGCCATTAAGCACGTTACATCAGAACATACATTTTTTTTTTTTCCCAGACAGGGTCGTATTGTACAGCCTGGATTGGCCTGGAACTCATTATGTAGACTAGGCTGGCCTAGAACTTAAGAGAGATTCACCTGCTTCTGCCTCCCAAGTACTGGGATTAAAGGTGCTACCACACCTGGCCCATATCAAAATAACTTTTAATTATGCCCATTGCAAGAGCATCTCAAATATTTCAGTTGAGTCAAATTAATAAAAATTGGTAGCATGTGAAATATTTTGAAAGTGTGGAGCAGAGGAGGTTAGGATGTAGGAGGAGGGTGGGGGAGATGAGGGATAGAAGAACCACAGGACATGCTTTATTCTACTATGTCATAACAGTATCTGACACATTATAAGATGACTTAAAAATCATTCAGAAATGTGTAAAACTCTATGAGCTAATAATTTCTCTTTCTTCCCCACGGCCCACCCACTTCTTCCATCTCCTGTATTTCTGGGATGGCCAAGTAACCTATGTTGAGGCCTCTTGCACACTCCATTCATGTTCCCACCATCTGCTAACCCCTAGGGGCTTCAAACATTACTAGCCTTACAGGAAAGGACGTGAAGCTAAAGCCTCAGATGCCCCTCTTAGTAATTAGCTCCTAAATGACTGAATTAGGTCTTTTCTGAAGGCTGGAAATACCACAATTAGGGAAGTCTGTTGCTCATTCAATTTTGTTTTAGTTGGACTTAATCCTAAATCTCATTAATTATTTGAGGTGATTTAGATCCATTACTTGTTACTGTGCTTTGACTCCGGATTGGCTACATCTGAGTTCTGCATTTTATCCCAAGCAGATATCCCCAAACTTGGCACTAAGTAAATCACTGTGCTAATGGAGGCCACTCATGGAATTACAAACGAACTGTGATTGTGACACAGTGTTGGCCCCTGTTTCCGCTCTTCACAGCAGCTGCACACTGGGCACCAGAATGAAAGAAGCCACATAGTAGGGGTTCTAGCCTTGGCGTAAGCGATTCATTCCTCCACCTGTAAGTGGTAATGGTGATAGCACCCCATTTCTCTCTCATTCTGGAGGACACAGAGAACTAGGACAGCCATGCCAACCACAGGCCAGGCCAAGCAGCACAGACAAATGCAGAGTGGGAGAGGGTGGTATGCCACCTGTGTCTTGGGCAGGGCTGGCAGACAGTGTGAGATGGGGCTGCCATCTTGCATTTTGTGATGGCTTGAATGAAAAATAGTCCCCGTAGTCTTGGGCACCTGAATGCTTGTTCCCCAGATGGTGGCGATGTCTGGGGAGGCTCAGGAGATATGGCTTGCTGTAGGTTTTAAAAGCCACACACCATTCCCAGTTCACTCTGCTTCCTGTGTGAGGTTGGAGATGTGGGCTCTCCGCTCTCAGCTGCCAGCTGCAGTCCCCATGTCTGCTGCCACACTGTCATCAATAGGGACTCTAACCCTCTGGAACCATAACCCAAATAAACTCTTTCTTCTAGATTGCCTTGGTCATAGAGTTTTAGCACAGGAACAGAAAAGTAATTAGTATGCCAGATCAAGGGTCTCTGATCAAGGCCAGACAATTCCCACCAACTTCTACTTCGGGTCTTTGGATTAAACAATATCCTAGTTGTGAACATCTCTTGAAAAGGCGATCCATCGGGGTATTAATCAATGGGTCGATCAAGGAAGGCTACCTGCGGGACAAAGCCTATGAGGACATCGGGATGCTTAGCAGTCTGCACCTATCAGCCTGTGTCTACCCATTCTGCGCTCAGCTGAATGTCTGTTAGAAGTGGTCTCAATTCTATGTCTCCACTGAGTCCCCGAACTCCTGCTGGGGTCCATCTTTAATGCCAGTCGCATGGATATCTTTTAAAGTAAAGAATCAGCTAATACTTAGATAGATACAAAGAAATGGTAGTTACATCTCATGCTCTGTACATAGCGAAGGTTTTAAAAATCACTGTGACAGAAAACAATCCCTGGGTTTTAACTTCCATGTAGTCCCCTCCTTGGCGCAGTAACCTCTTTGTCCACCAGATGGCAGGAGCACCTTAAGTCTACACCAACGGTTCTGGACCAGTAGCATCAGCCCTACTAGCCTTGCTCACTGCAAACGTAAATTCTTAGCCTTACCCCAGTTCTACTGAGTCAGAAACTCTGAGGGCGGGATTCAGCAATCTGTGTACTCACAGCCCCCACTACACACAAGTGATTCTGTTGAAAGTTGAAATGTGGTCTACCTCAGAACACGTGTAAGGCTGACATCCCCCAAAGAAAAACATACTGCCATACCAACACACAGCAGACACTCAGACGGCTGAGGAATGAATACAGAGGGTCACAGAGAACCAAGGAGGAGTGGTCTGAAGAGAGAGGCCGTTCTGCAGAGAGAGTGCCTTGAGTGGCCGGCTATGAAGCTAAATCTCTTCTCATGGTTGGCATTGAACCTCATCAGAGCCTCCCATGAGGCTGCAGTTTCTTATTCAGTAAGAGTGAAAAATCAATCTCAGAGATGTGGGGTGGGCAGAGCACAATCAACCTTGTAGGTGTGGGGTGGGCAGAGCACTCCTGCCGGTAACAGCAAAAATGCCTTCCTGGTGGTTGGATCATCACATGATCTGAGATTCGCTTTAAAGTAACTTGGATGAAAAGGGCCAGGGGTGGAGGGGGGTTGTAGATAGATCAAGGGTAGCCCCCAGCTATTACTGCTCAGTATTTATTCCAGAATTTTCTCTGCTCATGTTTGAAATTTTCTAAAATGGGTTTATAAAGAATGGGAAAAACAATGTAACTGTCTCTCCAACATTGGTATTTAGAACAGGATACAATGCTTGTCTGCACTCAAGGGCTGGACTTTATTAGAGTCAGGTGAGAATTGGAAATGAAATTGAGAGACCATTAACAGAAGCATTAAGGTCTTCTTTAAGGCAGGTAAAAGAAGCAAGCAGATACTCCATGGAGAAAGCAGGCCAAAAATAAGTATTTGCTTATATCTCTAGAAGTCTAAAGGGGGAAAAATGTATAATATTAACATCAAATAAGATCAGAAAATCCAAAACAAGGACCAGGCTTTAAAGAAAATACAGCAGTTGCAGGACGATGTTCATTAAGTGTGAAGAAGGAAGGTATAATGACAAATCCCAAGAAATTCAGACGGTGTGGTCAAGAGTCAACTGAAAAAAGGGATGGGGCAGGGTTGACACCCTGAAGCCCTGGTGTTTAAATGATAGTAGAAGGAGCTAGCCAGGGAGAAAACATAAGTGTAAAAGCAAACTAAAATGTCCATGAGAGGGTGGGGTAGCTAATTCATCGGAGCTAAATAATTAGCTGAAGGAAAAGGCGTCATCAAACATCTGTGCATACTAAAGGGATAACGACCCCTGTGGGGCTCCCTGGGTGCACCCCAACTGCGTCAAAACACTAAAGACCTACGTGTCTTCACTTGTGGATCATTGTTCTCTCTCTCTCTCCATAGAAAGCAATGATTCAATGTGTAAATTGATCTACAAATCATTTATATCAAGCTCAGTATTATTAAAGCACATTAAATTTTGCAGCTTGTAAATTTTTGCACTACCTCAGTGATCAGTCTACTCGACTGACAGTCACGTACCTTCGATTTTGTTTCCCGAAAGATTCAGCTTCTGTAGGTGAATATAGTCACGCAGAATGCTGATGTCAGTTAAATCACAGTTCTGAGAGGAAGAAAGAGGGGAAGGCTTTAATATGGCGTCTACGATATCCGCGTGAGCCTTCCTGCAACATCTAGAAACAACGTGATGGAAGGAAATCCAGTTTCTTTCCAAAGTACAGAAGCAAGAGAATAAAAGCTAAGGCTTGCTACGAACGGAATCTCACAATGGACTACAGATCCACTGAGGTGGGGGGGCAGGGCAGGGGAAGTATTCCATCAGAGGAAATACTAGTCAATTGGGTGTGGTAGCACATGCTCTTCAACAAGGCAGAGGCAAGCGAATCTCTGTGAGTCTGAGGCCGGCCAGAGCTGCACAGTAAGACCCTGTCTCAAGAAGAAGAAAGAAATTATTAGCCTAAGAAATTAGTGTTAGCAGCAAGAACACACCACATGAAAAGGTAAATGACAGCCATGTTCATGAGGGCCTTCGGAAGAGTCGGAAATAAAACTTACAGCAAGAAAGACCACGTTTTCCTCTAACCAAAGAAAAGCCAGTGTCGAGAATTACATGAGGTTTCAGGAAAACGTCACAGGTCACCAGGAGATGGCTAACAACACAAGCTGCAAAGCCCTTTCACTGTGATCCCAACAGATCCAGGAGCCGCAGGGCAGACCAGGGAAGCACACAGAGGGGTGTGGCTGAACCTGAAGTCACAGAGCAGCTTGGGAGCTGCCGCACCCAACTGTGCTGAGACTCTGTCCAAAATACACGCCAGAAAAACGGTACTCATGGGAAGTTCACGTGGAGTTAGGAGGGAATTTGATCCCATGGCATGAAGACTAGTGGGTAGGTCATTCTGTCACCGGCAGTAAACAAAGCCAAAGGTGACTAATAAAAAAAAAAAGAGTCACTTGACAGCAAGTTCTCATGCAGTGGAGTGATGGCCATTTAAGGCAGGCGGTTGCAAGAGACAAATCAGCACTGAGTGCCTACAGTGTGCATCACTGTGCTTGATGAGAAAACAGGGCAGAGCTGAGCTCTACTGTTTAAGAATTTAGGACTCTGGCAGGGGAGAAGACATGTACACAAGTAATTAGAGAAAGTCAAATAAATAATAATAAGTTATTATTATTATAATGTTTAGCCTAAATAAGATATGGGGGGGGGATCACTGAACTAGAAAGTGTATTCGGTGAGATAGTTTATTGAGGCCAAATAATTCAGCACATAATATCTCAACAGTAAGGAGGTCAGAGGCAAAATAAGTTAAGCTCCATCCCTCTGGCTGAAATAAGATTTAAAGGATTGCTTTTTTGGCAGATCAATTTAAGGCATAGCACTACATACATAAGTAGACTATTGGTTGAAATGGACCTTTGTGTGGCTGTACTGGCTGCTAGAATTACACCATCTCAATGTCTTACACAGTGCTGTGTGTACAGAGGACTCCATATGTCACACCTGAGTGCCTAAGACATCCACAGAAGGTTAGACACTGCCGGGGATGGAGAAGTATGGCCTTGGTATGCTGACCCCGAAAGACATCCACAGGAGGTTAGACACTGCCGGGGATGGAGAAGTATGGCCTTGGTATGCTGACCCCGAAAGACATGCACAGGAGGTTAGACACTGCCGGGGATGGAGAAGTATGGCCTTGGTGTCAACACCTCAGCAGTCCTTGGGGATTTTACTAGTCGGGAGTGAGCCAAATCATGAAGCGATAGTAACATTTCAATGTGCTTTTCAAATGAAAGGATGTGTAGAGTGCTTATCTGTACAGGTTGGGTGCACATGTGTGTAACTGGTGCACGTGTGTGTGTGTGTGTGTGTGTGTGTGTGTGTGTGTGTGTGTGTGTGTGTATGTGTGTGTATGAGCCTGTGGAGGTATCTTCTTCAACTGCTCTTCACCTGCTATTTAGAAGCAGCATCTCTCACTGAACCTGGTGCTCACCCTTTCGTCTAGACAAGGCTGCCATGCCAGTATGCCTGGGATTCGAACTCCAGCCTTCACACTTCCACAGCAAGCACGTTACCCACTGAGCCATCTCCCCAGCGCCTCGATGTGTTTTTTTTTTTTTTTCCAATGGAAGCAAAAAGAGTTAAATTATTTTTCTAAGACTATGAGCAACAGCAGAGAAGCTGAACTGGGGGTGGCCAGCTCTTACACCCCTTTGCAGTCAAAGCTGGCCCCCATTCTGTGTTACTCTAGGACTGGGCTTGAAATCTTGAAGACTGAAGACTAACAATAGATTCTTTTGCTTTAATGATAGGTATCTTTATGAAAATAAAAGACAGCTCAAAGCTACATATTTCTTGATATACTTCAGGGGAAAATCGATATCAGAATACTCGGTTCCCAAGGACTCAGATAGAAAGTTTAGCTCTGCTTTGGCTGATCAGAAGGAAAATTCTTACAGAGCTTTTGATTGGTTCTACAAATCCAAATTCAACCTCCTAAAGAAAGCATTGATTACTATAATATAGACTATTTAGGATGAAAGAGAGTATGAAGAGAATGGAAACAAAGGAATTTGGGGAGCCTATACTGAGATGGCTGAGGCTCCCTGAAGTCTAACATTTACATGTACATTTCTCATCACTCATCTCCATCAAACAGGAGGCCCTAAAATTTACCGCCACTACCAAAGCCATGAGTACCAAAGAAAATGTATATGATCTGTCCATGTTGCCAACCTACAATGACCCTGTCATACTCACTGATAAATTCAGGTTGAGGTAGACCTGCTCCGTCCCAGGGCCTGACCATCCCAGTTCATCGAGTGCCTCAGCCACGGCCTCCTCTCTCAGGATCCCATCAAACTCCTCCTGCAGAAAGCAAATGGTGGACAAAGAACTCGCATTAGAAAGGCAGCCATCTACTTTGTCCTATCCGGCTCCCAGAGAAAAGGCTGCATGGAAGACATTCCATACTACACACAGTTAAGTAAATGCCCATCAAAGTCATGTCTTGCTGCCGCTGACTTTACAGGTGGTTACTTACATGTGGTGTTCGATGCTGAGAGAACACCATGGCCTAGGAGCATCCATCTTAGTGGCCCTGTATAGGAGCTCTGCTCTCCACCTGCTAATTCTTGGGACAGCCCTGGAACAGGCATCCTTATCTCCATTTTACAGATGAAGTAACTAAGGCTTAGAGGTTACCTTGCTCAAAATGACATGACAGGATGTGGCAGAGCTGGAGTGAAAACTCAGCCTGTCTGACCCCAAGGTGATTCCGCACTGGGCTGCTTGCCCACGCCTCAAGAGATGGTTGTTACAAGAAATGAAGGCAATAATATCTCGAAATCTGGCATTCTTGCTAAACAAATCAAGTCCTCGGTTCACTTTCTAGTAGCTATTTTTGTCAGATTCATCTAATTTACAAGATGGGTGGCCGTCACGTCCATGAGGAGGCCTGCCCTTGGTCTACAGCCAATGGATGGCATGGCATTTCCCCACTGAAGGCAGACAGAAGAGACAGGACACCAGTCTGTGTCGCATGTCTGTTGCCTTGAACTCTGTAATGGCCGGCATGGACACCAACATCAGCATGGTGGCAGAAAACACGTCATCACGGCAGCCATACTGACATATACGGTACTTATCATGATGAGCGTATTCACTGTGATGGGAAAACATCCGTTCAGTTCTTTACTGACCCCAAAGCCAAGAATGCTCTTTTGGGTTGTTGGTCCTGAGGACCTAAGTTCGTAGACTCATGTTGCTCTAAGAGTTTTTCTCCCCAGGGAATACTGCCTGCATGGAGATAGTGCATGTCCTTTGGAATCGGGTGGGCTCAGTTTGAACCCCACCTCTGCCATGTGACTTGGGGTAGGCAAAGCTTTCTCTGAGCCTCGTTTCTCTGCCTATAAACAGAAAGTATGTTTTTCTTTAAATGTGTTCTAGACACACCATTCCTCCAAAGTAGGCTGCTTTTGGTATATTGATTGTTTGGAGCTGAAGGCACTTGAAAAAAACAGCAAATGCAAGGGGAGGCTTTCTCTGAACTGCTTTTATCTACAGAGAGGCAGATCCTTCAAAAGGAACTCGATTGTTATAAATCCCCTCCCTGGGAGTTTCATCAACTGGAGGAGATTGACCCTTATCGCGGGAGCAGAGAGAGGCTGACACCACAGTGAGGCGAGCTTTGTCATAACCTCTCATACCTCCCATCTGTTCTAAGAGCCCGTGTATCTTTCCATGAAAGCATTTGCCCCCCACCCCCTCGAGTGGCCTACATTCCCTCTACCCATCCCCTGTTACATGGTGTGTAAGCTCTCAAATCTCACATAAAAAATTCTCCAGGTCAGCAGGATGGCACAGTGGGTGGAGGCACTTGCCTCCAGCCCCAAGAACCTGGGTGTAGTCACCAGAACATACATGGCAGAAGAGAGAAAACTCCTACAAGTTGCCCTCTGACCTCCACATGCATGGCACACACATGAATAAATAATTTTAATAGATTTTTTAACATTTATTTATGTGTATGAGAATTTTGCCTGTACATAAGTATGTGTACCACATGCATCGAGTGCCCAAGGGGGACAAAGAGAGTGTTGGAAGCCCTGGAACTCAAGTTATGGATGGTTGGGAGCCACCAATTGGGTGCTAGGAACCAAACTAGAGTCCTCTACAAGACCAAGTGCTCTAATGGCTGAGTTGTTTCTCCAGACCCTGTAATAGTTTCTCTCCTCTCTCTCTCTCTCTCTCTCTCTCTCTCTCTCTCTCTCTCTCTCTCCTATCTGTCTACTTACTTATTTATTTTTATCTATGTGGGTGTTTTGCTTGCATGTATGTCTGGTGCCTGTGGATGTCAGAAAAGGTCTTTAGATCCCCTGGAACTAGGATTACAGATGGGGTTATGAGCCACAATGTAGGTGCTAGAAATCAAACCTGTGTACTCTAGAAGAGCAACCAGTGCTCTTAACTGCTAAGCTATCTCAGCAGCCCCAACCCTTGTTTGGTACTGGAAATCTAGCTAACTACTCAATGCTAGTGAAATTGTGGCTATTGGAGGAGAATCTGCAACCATCGATTTACACAGCCAGCGTAACCCCTAATAACAATCTATAAACATCTGTCCTTACACCCACAGGTAAGTGTAGTCTTTACCCCCCACCAAGGAAACTTCTCTTTGCAACAGATGGAGACCACTACAAAAAAAAAATGTAATAAAGGTTTTTTTGGTTTTGTTTTTTGGGGTTTGATTGTTTTTCCAGACAGGATTTTTCTGTGCAGCTCGAGCTGTCCTGGAACTCACTCTGTAGACCAGGCTAGCCTCGAACTTAGAGATTCACCTGCCTCCACCTTCCAAGTGCTGGGATTAAAGGCTTGCGTCACCACCACCCAGACTGTAATAAATTTTTTTTAAAAAAAATCTTTTCCTATGATATCCCTGATGCATGTAATACTAAAAATCAATATATTCATATCCCTAGTCTATGTCAATCTGCCCGTTGTCACTTTATTTCATAGGTCCAGCTATGAAAGCTAGTAGATTGGGAAGGTCATCGTTTCTCTCCTATCCCTTCTTTTAATGTTTTAGGGAGAAGGGAAAACTAACATACAGAAAGCTCTTGGCACAGTGCCTGGAACACATCAAATGTTTCGATAAATGTGCTATGTGCCAGTGTCCCATAGCTGTCACACTGCTCCCAAGTGGGGAAGATATTCATGCCCACACATGAAGTGCCAACGTCCTAAGTAAAACCTAGCAGGTAGTGGGGCTGAGGGAATGCTGCCTTCCTAACTTCCCACCTAGAGCGCCACAGGTCATCCGACCTCACCCCACTCCATTTCCTTACTTATTCTAGCAAGAAGGCCTGTTTGTCACCATAGCTGTGGACATCCGGGTGGGCACAACTGCCAGCATTTTCTCAGATCCCGAGGCAAGGCTCCACACAGGAAGCCCCTCTTTAACCTGCTTTGTATTCCCAAGCGCTTAGTCCAGACTCTTCCTGCTCCCCTACAGATATTGCTGGAACCCTACTATTCTCTCATCTAAATTTCCCTGGTCATTAGAGAACCCCTTAAGATATCAAGCGTGTGTCCATGCACGGCACAGGGCCCTCTACAACCTAGCCCCACCTCAGCCACCTTTCCTGCTCTTTACCTCAAACTCCTGAATGCAGCTGGACCCATCTCCGTATGGGACACTTCAGGCGCTAACTGCTGTGACTTACTTATATGTTACTCTAAGAGCAGGGACCGTGTCTGTCTTCAATCACGTTTTCATCTTCTATTTTAACTGCTGCTATCATTTATTACATCTGTAACTTCTGAGAGTCTACTCTATCTACCAGATATTATATTGCAAACTTTAATGCAGTCGCTTACTAAATTTGAAGTCTATAACTATCCCAATGACTAGACGTGATCACTCACCTTGAGTTGCTGGCAAAGGGTGGTTTTTCCTGCATCAAATTTTGGGTCAAGACATGGTCAAAGTGTGCTTTCTACTAAGCAACTATTCCATAAATGTTTGTTCAATAAGGCTAAAATCACTTAATGAGCTACAGGTAGTAGTTAAAAACACATGAGTTACTATTACAGTATCAGGACTATATTATGCTAAGTATTTAAGTTTGGTTTTTGTTGTTGTTGTTGTTTTCCGAGACAGGATTTCTCTGTGTAGCTTTGGTGCCTGTCCTGGATCTCGCTCTGTAGAACAGGTTGGCCTCGAACTCACAGAGATCTGCCTGGCTCTGCCTCCCGAGTGCTGGGATTAAAGGCGTGCACCACCACTGCCCTGCAGTATTTAAGTTTTTATTAAATTTTCATTTGTATATGTGTTTGTATACATGCACACACACCATGGGACACGTCTGGAGGTCATAGGACAAATTTGGGGAGTCAAGTCTCTTCTTCCATCATGTGGGTCAAGGGGATTGAACTCAGGCCACCAGGCTTAGCAGCAAGTATCTTTACCTGAAAAGTCATCTCACTGGCCCATGCTAAGTATTTTACATACAGGATATCATTTAATTATATTATGAGACAGGGATGACTACCAAACCTGTATTTTGAGTTCTAGATAAGCTAAGTAACTTATTCAAAATCTTGCTACTAACAAAAGGTTAAGCCAGGTCTCAACCACAAGTCTTTCATCCCAAAAGCAACGCTCCAAACAGCTGGTCTCAACTGTTTCCCTTAAATCCATTAGGGCTTCTGAAGTCCAAAGCTAGCCGCATTGTTGGTTATGACTACCACATTACTACCCGTAATCAGTAAGATGTAGGAAATAAACCACTCAACATGAACGTACACTTCTTCATAACTTTTTCAGTTATTCCACATTTTAAAACTTAAGCAATACCACCAAAAGCCAAAGTCAGAATCAATATTTGGAATGTAACTGGAATAAGGAATAAACTTTTTCTCCATACCAGCAAGGACTAACCAGCTGAATGGCCCATCTATGGCTTGTTAATGACGAGCTGAAGACAGATTAATGATGGCGTTAATGAACCCATAGCCAAGGAGCCTGTGCTAATTAGAATCATAAAGTATGTTGGTGGCTCATTTGTGAATTCCTCTGGGGAAGAAGGTGGTGGAAACCATACAAACATTTCAAAGGAGCAAAAACACTTGCTATGGTGTGTGGTAGCCACAAGCTGAAGGCAGCACCATTAACCAACAAAGGAAGAATAAAATAAATAATGGTTTCTGTGTAAGTTTTTTTATTCTTTTATTTTTAGTATTATTACTTTTTAAGGCAGGGTCTCACTGTGTGACTCTATCATCAAGGCTCCTAGCTAATAGCTATGTAGACCAGGATAACCTCTAACTCCTGACAACCTTCCTTCCCTTCTCCGCCTCCCAGTGCTAGGAGTGTAGGAGAAACACCACTTCTGGCACACTTCTACGGTCAACTTCAAGCCAAATTAGAATGTAACTAGACCACAAAGAGAGAAGTGTAAAAAGAAAGACAAGTGAGGGATGAGGGTGGGGGAAAAAAACCGGGCCAAATATTCAAAGTGAACCAAAGGGCATTACAGACAAGAGCCCAAGGAAGAGCATGAATTAGAGTAACAGAAAGTTAGACGGGGAAGAACAAGAAATAAGACAAACCAGGAAAGGAGCTTCGGCGAGGGAACAGGAATAATGAGGAGAAAGATGTTTGACACCAGGGAGAAAGGTGACTAGGACACGACACATAGATGTGAAGAAGTTGAAGCGATGTATATGCTGAAGGAAAAGAAAAGAAGGGGATCCAATATAAATGTAAGAATTACAATTAAGAAAATAAAGAAAAATTAAAATTCTGAGTAGCTAAAGCAAAGAGGAAAGCCTAACCGTGTATGGGAGGGGAACAAATCAATTTCGGATTTTGAAAAAGAACAATTCTTAGAGGCCGATAGAAAGAAGCGATGGAATGCGAGGTGAAACATGAGAAGAAGGTAAGAAAGGATTGACCGCCAAGTGCGTGGGAACTGTCGAGGGCTAGAGAAAAGTGGAATTAGGTGAGTAGGAAAGAGACTGTAGAAAAATAGTTAAGAGGTGGGGATGTTGGAAACACGCCCATAACTCCAAGACTCTCATGAGTGAGGGCGTGCTGGCTCTCCATCATGCTATGGCTCTCTTCTTGACCAGGAAGTGTGGTGAGTGCTTCAATAGGCATAAACCCCTAGCAGAAGTAAATTATAAAACTTTTAAGTTATTTGATCTTTGGTGGGGCATTTGGATTATTTAAAAAAAAAAAAAAAAAAACAACAATTTTTCACTCTGGAGAAAAGAGGGTGATAAGTCCACAACTGGGAAGCACGCAGAAGTACTTCAGTTTGGAGAGACATGCTGGGAATATCAAAAACTAACTCTTGCCTCTTGATACTAAGGTAGTAACCTTGTCAAGGGGTAATTTTGAAAGCATTGAATCCATAACCTCCATACATTTTTTTTTCCATAATGGCCATGTGTAATCTGACACATAAGAAACCATGAAAAGAAAGTAGATATTTGGAGGGATTAGGCTCACCCCACCCCACCCCACCCCCTGCCGCCGGACAGGAGGTGAAAAACACAGGAAATAGGAGAATAGAAATGAGCAGCAAAGAAAGGCCCTCTCCATCTGGGCAAGGGGCGCCTGTCTGAAAGGAGTGGGCTGAGCCTGGGACACAAGTGCAGAAGCCAGCTGCACCTGAGGCAGCCAGGCTTGGCCGCTGGAGGGAGCCCGGGAGTGGGGTGAGGATGCGGGTGGGAGTGGGAGAAGGCACACCTCCAAATTCATCGTTTCGGATTCCTCGGACTCTTCGGATTCCTCTTCGTTCTGATGGTGCGCCTCCACTTCTGCATCCGGAGAGCGGGAGCGGTGGATGAGCTGTTGGAGGAGGTAGGAGGAGGCGCTTTTGAAAGTCCCTTTCGTTCTCTGTCCCATGGGAAAAGCAGGCCATTGTGTCTGACGATGTTTTGCTGCGAGCGACAGTATTGCCTGGATTACAGCTCGGGAGGCTCCCAAGCCTCCCTGGAGAGAAGGCGCTTTCCCCTTCGAGGTACTTTTCTCGTAGGCCGACATCTTGTTTATGCGCGTTGCCTAGGAGATTGCCGTCTTGGCCCTCGCCGCCGCAAAGACTTCTGGGGGTTGTAGTCCCACCCCTCCGTCCTCGCGCAGTCTGTGGGTATCTCAGTCAATTTTGCAGTACTTTTCTCTGCTACTTCTTTTATTTTCCTCTCTTTAGTACGTTCAGTCTCTAGTTTTCTTCCTTTTTGCTTGTGTTTTTCATCTCCCTTTTCACCCCCTTTGTCTCCAACTGTCTGTCTGTCTTAGAACTTGTTCATCTCACATTTGATAACATTCACACAAGCATCTCCAATCTTCTTCCACACCATCGAACTTTGGAAGTGTCTTAGTTAGGGTTTCTATTGCTGCGACAAAACACCATGGCCAAAAGGCAAGTTGGGGAAGAAAGTATTTATTTGGCTTACACTTCCATATTGCCGTTCATCACTGAAGGAAGTCAGGGCAGGAACTCAAACTGTAGAATTCTAGAGACAGGAGCTGATGCAGAGGCCATGGAGGGGTGCTGCTCACTGGCTTGCTCCCCATGTCTTGCTCAGCCTGCTTCCTTATAGAACCCAGGACTGCCAGCCCAAGGATGGCATCACCCACCATGGGCTATACCCTCCCCCATCAATCACTAATTGAGAAAATGCATTACAGCTGGATCTTATGGAGGCTCTTCAACCGGAGGCTCTTCAACGGTGGCGCCTTCCTCTCTAATGACTCTAGCTTGTGTCAAGTTGACATAAAACTAGCTAACAGGTTTTCTGTACCCAACGCAGTAAGCAAGATCAAGCCGAATTAAAAAGTAAAAGACCAACCCTGTCTCGAAAAACCAAAAAAAAAAAAAGTAAAAGACCGGCCGGGCGGTGGTGGCGCACGCCTTTAATCCCAGCACTCGGGAGGCAGAGCCAGGCGGATCTCTGTGAGTTCGAGGCCAGCCTGGGCTACCAAGTGAGTTCCAGGAAAAGGCACAAAGCTACACAGAGAAACCCTGTCTCGAAAAACCAAAAAAAAAAAAAAAGAAAAAAGAAAAAAAAAAAAAGTAAAAGACCGGGCTGGAGTGGTGGCTTAGAGGTTAAGAGCACTGGCTGCTCTTCCAGAAGTCCTGAGTTCAACTCCCAGCAACCATATGGTGGATCACAACCACCTGTAATGAGATTTGGTCCCCTCTTCATGCATGCAGGCAGAACACTGTATACATAATAAATACATCTTTAAAAAAAAAAAGTAAAAGACCAGATTTATTTGGGGGGGGGGGGACGACACGACAGGAGAAAAATCACATGGTCAATCTAAAGTGGGGAGTTTAAATACACTGTAGGTCGGGGGGGGGGGTGATGACATGTCCTCACAAGCTGGATTTGTGCCCAATTATGGTACGCTTTTAGGCGCGGTCTTGAGCAGCTAGTAGCCTCAGGGGAGGAGCCGCTGTGACCGCCAGGAATGCAGAACTGGACTTTTTGGCTGGTTTTCTGAGAGGGCGGGGTTTTGAGAGAGAGAAGTGGGCCGGGGCTGGAGATTCCAGCCAAACACAAGCCAGTACAGGAAGGGTTTGGCACCCCTAATTCTGTGGGAAGCTAGTAACGCTGAAATGTAACACAATGCAGAGCGCTGTGGGAAGAGATAAGGGTGTGAGGTAGATGACTTCGAAGACCTGACTCCTCTCCTTTTCCTTTCTTTGTGGATAAGGAAGAGAAACTACCAAAGGATTTTTGAAAGCTCATTTGCAGTTAATTTACATTCCTGTCCAACTCTAAGCCTGGTCCTTGTGGGGAGGGGGACTAGCAGTAGGAGGGAAGAGGAGGGAAGAGAAGGAAAGAGAGTGAATCAAGACTGACAGTGTGTCTGAAAGCCTCTGAAGAGCTGTTAGCATCCCATAAATAATTGTATTAGTCAAGTGACCTGCATTGGTAATTATTTTCATCCTGCTGAATAGTTCTCTCTACAGTTTTATAAAATGTTCCTCTTGCAGGATTACAAAGCATGGTTTTATGCTAGTGTGATTTTATGAAACCCAAATCCTATAGCCTTAAGCTCCACAAAACTGTGGTAACTATTATTGCCGTAATGATGACAGTCGAGATCCTAACAGGGAAGTTGTCCTCATCCTCTGGCCTTACTGGGCCTTTTTCCCACGCTTCAGTGACAGCAGTTACAAATACAAAATGATCCTGCCAATGGTTGTCAGGGGAGAAGGAGAAAAAAAATCCTTATGGACACTATCCATTGACTATTATCTTTTTTAGTGCTTGAGGGACCATTAAAACTGACATAAAGCTTTTAGAATTACCTTCCTTCATTATCTTGCTGCTCATAACTGGAAAGGACACAATGAAAGTATCTCTGTGCTAGGTTCGCCTTGCTTCTTATTCCTTTCTGACGAGGGATTTCTCTTCAATCTCATTGCCTTAGGGTCCAGCTCAGGCTAACTAGGAAAACTAGACTAGACTATTTGCTCTCCCCTTGCAGAACTTAAAAATGCAAACCCTATGTGGATTTCCAATAAATAACCTTACTAGCATTTGTATCGGAGAAAACTTTGCCAATGGCAATCTATTGAGAAAAGTGTCTTATGGTAGATTTTGGATCTGCCAAAGAATAATCCCAAAACGTGAAGAACATGTTTGTCACACAAACACTAGAGTGAAACCCAAGGCAAAGATACTGTCCAAGTCTGTGTCCAGAATCCATAAGAGAAGAAATTCTGAAATAGGTTTGCTAAGTCTACTGTTAGAAATAAGTTTGCGGTTCCAAAAAGACCATCACTCCCAACTGAAGTGTCTCAACAAAGCAAAACTTTACTCTTGTTCAGGAGGGTGAACTAGAAAGAATGAACACAGACACACAGAGACAGGAAGTATAGAAGTGTTCATTCTAACTCAGGTGGTAACTGGGTCTTTTCACCATTGCCTGAGGTCTGACTTCAGTCTCCCAAGATTGGATAGTTTTAAAAGAATCAGAGAAGATAAATGAACATGGAAGGGGGTCATGACTTTAGTCTGAGAATGTGGAAGAGGGTCTTTGTGCTTTTATTGCTTGGGGGTATTAAAATATTTGCATAGAAGTCCTTCTGGGTGGGGAAGAGAAAAGATCTGAATTCCTTGCCCTAAACACAAGTGTATTGGTTGCATAGTACTTGATAGAAAAGACTTGTACTTAATATTTCTTACAGAGACAGAACTGGTTATTATCCCACAACACAACAAAATCTAGCCTTTGTCATGTAATATTGCTATGCATTTGGTCTCTTCATTTTCACACCTCCTTTATCTTCACTTGATGGATGGGGCCACTGAGGCTCAAGGGAGTTGAACAACTGTCAGAAGGTAGGGGTGCATGTGTGCATGTGTGCATGTGTGTGTGTGTGTGTGTGTGCAAAAAGCCTGATGTAGAATGGCCATCTCCACAGTCTACCTTCAGCTACAACTTTTTGCAGATGTAAAAAAGCAAGCATTCTTGAAGGAAGGAGAGGGAGGAAGGAAGGAAGGGGGAGGGAGAGAGAGAGAGAGAGAGAGAGAGAGAGAGAGGGGAATAAAGCTTCCGTGGAAGACTCATCATAAAAAATTTACAGCCAGGTGGTGGTGGCACACGCATACCTTTAATCCCAGCGCTCAGGAGGCAGATCTCTTTGAGTTCGAGGCCAGCCTGGCCTACAAAGTAAGTTCCAGGACAGCCAGAACTATTACACAGAGAAACCCTGTCTCAAAAGACAAACAAACAAACAAAAACATTACAGTTAAGGTTCTTCAGTCTGACTAAAGAGTCAACTCCGAGAATCACTCTTTCATGTGGACTCAGAACACATTAGATTCAGAAGGAACCAAAAAGTCTGTCTGAAAACCAACTCCTTCTACAGAGCTAATTGATGGTCTCCAGGAACAGTGACTTTCCTCAGACTGCCTAAGCTGGAACTGCTTGGTGCTCAGACTTGGTCTTGCTTTTTTACCAATGTGCCTGCCAAATTGGACTTATACTGACTGATGCCTTATTTTGGAGTTCTGCACATCAAAATAGAAGGTTTTGTCTTCGTAAAATAAAGTAGGTTGATTGCTGTGGGATGTTCTGTATGGCAAATGTGTTGCTAATTAGTCAATAAATAAAACACTGATTGGCCATTGGCTAGGCAGGAAGTGTAGGCGGGACAAGGAGGAGAATAGAGCTGGGAAGTGGAAGGCTGAGTCAGAGAGACACTGCCAGCCGCCACGATGAGAAACAGCATGTGAAGATGCCGGTAAGCCACGAGCCATGTGGCAAGGTATAGATTAATGGAAATGGATTAATTTAAGCTGTAAGAACAGTCAGCAAGAAGCCTGCCACGGCCATACAGTTTGTAACCAATATAAGTCTCTGTGTTTACTTGGTTGGGTCTGAGCGGCTGTGGGACTGGCAGGTGAGAGAGATTTGTCCTGACTGTGGGCCAGGCAGGAAAACTCCAGCTACAGTTGATGACACAAACCTAGACATTTCTGGGAAGAGAGGATCATAATGGAGAAAATGCTTCTGTAAGATTGCCCACAGGCAAGTCTGTGGGGTATGTGATTGATGTGGGAGGGGCTATCCCATGAAGAAGAGTGCCACTCCTGGGCAAGCGGTCCCGAATTGCTTATGCAGGCTGAGCAAGTTGGTAAATAGTTTTGCTCCATGGCCTCTGCTTCAGTTCCTGTCTCCTGGTTCCTTGCCTTGAGTACCTGCCCTGACTTCCCTCAATGATGAATGTGACCTGAGAGTTGTAAGCTGAAATAACCCTTTTCTTCCCAACTTGCTTTTGGTTGCAGTGTTTTACCACAGCAATAACAGCCCTAAGATACCAGGCAAAGAGAACAACACTAAGCAGAGGGTAGGATATGAGGGAACAGAGTGTTTTGTTGAAACTCTTTCTGTTAGAATAAAACACCAGTAATTGCATCCATGTACCCACAGCTTCCTGTAAAGCAGAACTGTAAGAGATTAGGGATGTGCATGCATGCATGCATGCGTGCGTGCGTGCGTGCGTGCGTGCGAGCATGCGTGTATGTAGATGCCAAGGCCTGGGAAGTCTTGGGCTAGATCAAGGCAGTAGGATATAGTCAGCTGGCAGCACAAGATTAGCTCTGGACCCTTACTCACTGGGAGAAATGGGAAGGGTGGCACCATAACCCTTGTAACTCTCTCAAGGAGGCACCCAGGGCAGGAAGCTGTTGGCAGAGAATCCAGTTACTCCTGTGTTGGAAAGAGTTTGCTAATCCTGGCTTTGGCTGCTTGCTGGCTTTCCCTCAGTGCTATTAACTCTTCCCCTCATTTTTCTAAGTGCAGCTGCTGTCCTCTGGAGCCAGCACTCTAATGTAAGACCTTACCTTGTTGAAAATGGAGATAAGGCAAGGTGGTTCCTCTGCTGCCTAAATTTAGAAAGAGAATCAGGCCTGGAATGTGGGCCTTGAGCAGAGCAAAGGATATATATCTCCTTCCCTCCACACCTGCTCCCTTCTCCCCATTTTGTATTAGGAAGAATGGTACTTCTTGAGTATGTTGAGATTGGAACACTTTGAACTCAGGGTAATTGTGTGTGTGTGTATGTGTGTGTGTGTGTGTGTGTGTGTGTGTGTGTGTGTGTGTGTACGTGCGGGGTGGGGATGCTGCTGTTTCTGGGTTTTAAAGGTTTTATCTTGTTAGGGTTTCTATTGTTGTGAAGAGACACCATGACCTTGGCAACTCTTATAAAGGAAAACACTTACTTGGGACTGGCTTACAGTTTCAGAGGTTTAGTCTATTGTGGTCATAGCAGGGAGAATGGCAGCATGCAGGCAGACATGGTCCTGGAGAAGGAGCTGAGAGTTCTACATCCAGATTGGCAGGCAACAGAAAGAGTGAGTGCCACACTGGGCCTGGCTTGAGCATCTGAGACCTCTATCCCTCCACCACCATCCCCCCCCCCCCCCCACCAGTGATAAACTCCCTCCAACAAGGCCATACCTCCTAATAGTGCCACTCCCTATGGGCCTACGGGGACCATTTTCTTTCAAAACACCTTTTCTTTCTTTTCTTTTTTTTTTTGGTTTTTCGAGACAGGGTTTCTCTGTGTAGCTTTGTGCCTTTCTGGAACTCACTTGGTAGCCCAGGCTGGCCTCGAACTCACAGAGATCTGCCTGGCTCTGCCTCCCGAGTGCTGGGATTAAAGGCGTGCGCCACCACCGCCCGGCGATTCAAAACACCTTTTCTTAACATTTACTTTATTTTGCAAGTTTTATACATGAGTACTGTATTTACATTATTTCCACCTCTCCCTCTCTCACCTCCAGTTGCTCCCTTGACCTCACCACTCTTCTCAAATTCATGACCTCTCCTTTAATTCTGTTGTTGTTTCACATACACACCTCTCTATAAATACAGCATGCAATGTGGATGGGAAAATCTCACAAGGGCCACTTCTAGACCAAGAGCTATAGGCAATTAATGGCTGCTAAGAGAGGGAGAATCAGGGATGAGTTCCCTGAAGTGCTTTGAGTGAAAATGTTCCCCTCTAGGCTCTGGCATTTGAATACTTGGTCTCCAGTTGGTGGTCCTGTTTGGGTAGGCTGAGGAGGTGTGGCCCTGCTGGAGGAAGTGAATCACTGGGGGCGGGACTTGGAGGTTTCAAAAGACGGTTGTCCTTTTCAGTTTGCTCTCCCTTTCTTCATTGTGGGTCAAGACTGTTCTGCACTTTGCCTGGTGCTTGCTGCCTTGCTCCCCTGCCACGATGCTGTTGGACGCTGAGCTTAGCCGTGCCATTTGCATGGGCCAACAGAACTGCAGCAGATGTGACACCAGCAGAGACTTGTCCACGCTTGGCCATCAGGCTGCTCTTTCCTGTGGCGACTGGATATTCTGTGACTATCCTGTGGAAACACTTGGAATAGTTACTGAATAGCAAGAAACACTGGGTCCAGTGTCTCCATGGTCTTAGCCACTGGCCTTCCATCAACGGATATGTGAACGTGGGTAGTTTAGACCATCTGGTACCAGAAGACTCGCCAGTTGATCCAGACTTATGGACCAAAATGACCCAAAAGAACATTCCAGACAATTCAAAGAATCATGGTGGTACACGTGTGGTTGTAAACCACTGAGCTCTGGGAGTTTGGAAGGCAGTGGAAATTACCTTATATAAACAGAGCTTCAACTGCCCACTGCCCCATCCAAAAGACTGAGGTTAAAACCATTTTTCATAAGTCTCACTGAAGTGACTAATCCCATATTAGCCTTTGACACTACAGGTATTAACTTCCTTACTAAATCGATCTTTGCTAATATCAACTCCAAAAAAAGAAGCTACCAATCTTCCCAAGTGAAAGAATTGGCAGTTGAGGTTCTTCAGAAAAACATAATGGGTAATATGTATGTCACACTCTCTCACATACACACAGTTGTGCATGTGCAGGATATAGATATACAAATGCATTAATAGATAAAATAAGAAGTTAGCTTACACAGTTACAAAGCCTTCAAAGTCCACAACGTGCAGGTAACAAGCTAGAGACCCAGGGAGCAAATGAAACACTAGGAGTATTTGAAGGCCTGAGGACCAAGACTGCTGGTGGTGTAAGTTCAAGGATAGAAACAAATCAAAGTCCCAGCTCCAGTAGGCAGTAGAAGAAATTTCCTCCTGCTCAGGTCTTTTGTCCCATTCAGGTCTTGAGTGGGTTGAAAAGCCCTCATGTTGAAGAAGGCAGTCTGTGCTGCACAGCCCACCAACCCATAAGTTCCTCTCATCCTGCAACACCTTCACAGGTTCGCACAGAAAAATATTTGACCAAATAAATATCTATGCACCCCATGGCCCAGCCAAAACGTAAAAATAACTATCCTAGCAGGTGGAAGTCTGAGTAAATGACAGAATCTCTGAAAGGGAACCTGATGTCATTACTACTGCTCTAGTGGCCTCCTTGTCTACCAGTCAGGCTCATGGATGTCTGCCTGGACACTCTGCCATTTCACACACCACAGTATGCATAATGTTCCTGCCTTCCTTGAGGTTTATGCAGATGCAAACGGCTATAAATATCAAAAAGCCCAGGGCTGTATCAGTTACCATTGTCATCATTATGACTAAAGTACTGAGAGAAACAACTTGAAGGAAGAATTACATGTATTGGTTCACGTTTTCAGAGGGCTCATTCAGTCCCTGATTGTTTGGCCCCATGCACTGGGTCTCAGGAATGTTATGGGGGCAAAAGTGTGTGGTAGAAGAGAGCTTGTAGCTTCATGGCCAAAATGAAAATGAGAATGAGAGACAGAAAGGGGCCAGGAACAAGACACCCTAAAAAATTTACCCCCAGTGACCCACTTTATCCAGCTAAGTCTTACCCCCTAAAATTACTAAAAGATCCCCAAATCTTGCCACTATTCAGGACCAAGCATTCAAAACATTAGCTTGGTGTCATGTGGGGGGGGCACATTTATATTCACACCATAACAAGGATGCACATAGAATTAATAACAATAAGAACTATGCATAGACTGGAGAGGTGTTACAAGTGCTTACTGTTCTACACAAGTTTGGTTCCCAGAACCCATACTGGAGAGCTCACAACTGCCTTTTAACTCCAGCTCCAGGGGATTCAACACCCTCTCTGGCTTCCACATGCACCTGCATGGTAGACTCTCAAACAGACACATCCACATAATAAAAATAAGTCTTAAAAGAGCCATGCTTGCAGCCGGGGGGATGAGGGGTGGGGGGGGGGGGGGGTGGCGGCGGCTCACGCCTTTAATCCCAGCACTCGGGAGGCAGAGGCAGGCAGAACTCTGAGAGTTCGAGGCTAGCCTGGGCTACAGTGTGAGTTCCAGCAAAGGTGCCAAAGCTACACAGAGAAACCCTGTCTTGAAAAATGGAAAAAAAAACAAAAACAAAAACCCCAAAACAAACAAAAAAGGCAGCCTGGAACTTCTTTTCCCTTTAAATTACACATTAGAATTTCAAAGATAAAATGGATGATATGGAGAGACGCCTGACCCTGAGCTGTGCCGTAGGGCCTTTGATGAGTCATAGGACATTGCACGGCCAGCATACATTTCCAGGGAACAAAAATCTACAACCACCAGAGTAGGACAGAAGCCTGGCCATGGCCCTACGTTGCCCTTAGATACTCAAGTGGGAAAATTTGTGTTTGAATTATTTATCTGATTTATAAAGAGATATGCAGACACAAAAAACTCTGTGTATACATAATATTTTCGTTATAAATAACTAGAGAGAGGCTTAGGGTATTTTTCAAAGTTCATTAATTATTGAGATTGCCTCTAGCAGCTCTCCTTGGCATGGTTTGATTTTTGGTCCTGGCCAGATAAAAGTACTCAAGAGTCCACCATGACTGAACTTATTCAGAAAGTAATTTATGACCTCTTAAAAATTCTAAAAAAAAAAAAATCATTTTGGAGAAATCAGATTTTACCTCTTTCTATACTAAGTAGCTCTCCATAGCATGCTTTTTAAAAATGTGGGGTTTGTCGTTGGAGCATCTTTAAGTGTGCCTTTCAGGGGCATCCATGCGTCTGTGCTGCTGTACACCATCAGCATCATCCATCTCCCGAGCCCTCTCATCTTCCCAAGCGGAAGTGCTACACCAACTAGTAACACTTCCATTGTTCTCATTCTACTTTCTGTCTTCGGGAATTTAGGTATGGTGATGGTTAATGCGTCAACTCAACAGCATCTAGACTCACTGAACAGATAATCCTCTGAGTATGTCTGTGGGTGGTTATCTGGATTCAGATAATTGAGGTCGGAAGACCCCCCCCCCCCCCGCCCGATTGTGAGTGGTACCATTCTACGGATTAGGGCTCTGGACTGAATAAAAGGGAGAAATAGAGCTGAGCACAAACATTGATCTCTCTGCTTCCTGACTGTGTGCAGATACAGTGTGACCAGATGCCTCTAGCATGACCACGAAGGGTACAGTTGCCAAAGCAGGGAGCAGAGAGCTCACATCCTCAGCTGTGAGCACAGAGCAGAGAGAGCCCACTGGAAGTGCTGGGAGGCTTTTAATCTCAAAGCCCACCCCTAGAGACGTACTTCCTTTAGTGAGACTGGAGTACTCAGGCATCCCCAACGAGCACCATCAAATGAGGACTGAGAGTTCAATACATGAGCCTATGGGGGACATTTCACATTCAAACTACCAGAAATTGCTTCTGCTTTTTGGTAAAATAGTAGAATGCTAGAAAAGTGGTGCTATGAAGATGGGTTTGCCAAGATCTCTTCAAGATCCTGCTTCCAGTACTTCGTAGCATAAACTCGAAGTGTGATTGCCAGACCACATGTAATTACTTGAGCACATTCCCAACCAAACTGCACAAGATTTCCAGTTTTTTTTTTATTTGCTTATTTTATGTGCAAGAGTGTTTTGTTCACATGCATGTCTGTGTACCACATGTGTGCTTGGAGTTCAGAAGAGGGCACTAGATCTCCTGGAGCTTGAGTTGTGGGTGGTTATGAGCCATCATGTGGGTGCTAGAAATTGAAGTTGGGTTCTCTGCAGGACCATCAAATGCTCTTAACCACTGAGTCATCTCTCCAGCCTCAAGTTTTTAAATTTGTTTTAACATCTTCACTGGTGCTTAGTATTTTCTGTTTTGCTTGCAGCAATCCTAATGAGTATGAAGTTGTATCAAATTGTGACTTTGGCCAGGTGGTGGTGGCACACGCCTTTAATCCCAGCACTCGGGAGGCAGGGGCAGATGGATCTCTGTGAGTTTGAGGCCAGCCTGGTCTACAGTGTCTTCCAGGACAGCCAGAGCTACACACAGATAAATTCTGTCTCAAAAAAAATAAACAAAAAACAAAAACAAAATTTTGACTAATTTCCTTAATGGCTACTGATACACAATATTTTATGTGTTTATTGGCAATTTATATATTTTCTTTGGCAAAGTGTCTTTTCAAATTCTTTCCATTTTTAAATTTGGCTTTTTTTTAAGTTGTAAGAGTTCTTTATATATTTTGTATACTAATTCTTATCAGATCTATGGTTTATAAGCACTTTCTTCTAGTCCATGGGTTTTGTTTTTACCCAATGGCAACATCTTTTGAGGTGGAATTGTGTTTTTGTGGGATGGCGGTATTCGCCCCCATAGTCTATTTAATCTGCTTTTACTTTGTTATCTATGTTTTAATGTCATATTCAGAAAATAATTGCCAAATCCAATGACATAAAGCTTTGTTCTCTTTTTATTTAAAAACTTCAGTTTCACACTTACATAATTGACAACAGTTATATATAGTTCAGCTTTACATTTTGTGAGACAATGTAAGTATGCGCTGTGAAATGATCACCACAGTCAAGCTTATTCACACATCCACCACTTCAATAGTTACTTTTTTCTTCTTTCCTTCCTCTCTCCCTTCTTTCTATTCCTCTGTGTGTGTGTGTGTGTGTGTGTGTATAACAATTAAGCTCTACCCTCTTAAATTGCAAATATAAATATGCAATACAGTCTTGATAACTATGATTACCACACTATATGGCAGAATGCTATAATTTATTCATCTTGCCTGAAACTGTACCCTGTGACCTACATCTCTCTTCTTGCCCTCTCCCCAAAGCCCACAAAAACTGCCATTTATTCTGTTAGTTTAATTTGATTTCTTGAAAGTCAACATATGAGATTGTGCATTATTCGTCTTTCAGTGTCTGGCCTATTCACTTACTGGAGATTCACCCATGATATTGTAAATGGCATGCTTCTCTGACTGACTGATGGACTGATGGACTGACTGACTGACTGACTGACTGTATGTATGTATGTATGTATGTATGTATGTATATGTCATAGTTTTTTGTTCATTCTGGATCACATGTTAGTTTTACTATTAAACAATACTTGCCGGCAACCTTAGCCCTGACCTCTCCTCCTTAATAATAAATTCTCTACAGAATTCTGAGTGAGCCTAATGTTTCCTGCCTGATAGGAACGGTAAGTGAATATGAACATAAACATGATGTTTGAAAGGAGCCAGTGGAAGTAATTAGTCCAAAGAGACATTCACCTTGGTACTTGACATCCTGTTTTGAAGTTGCGGGTTTAGTGACAGAGGCCAGAAGTCACCTCTCTGTGTCCTTTTCTTCCTTCTTTCTTTTTCTTTTCTTCCTTCTTCCTTTTTTTCTTCCTTCCTTCCTTTCCTTCTTCTTCCTCTTCCTCCTCCTTTTCCTCTTCCTCTTTTTCTTCTACATTTACTTACTGCTCATTTATGTGTGTGTGGGTGTGTACACACATGTGCCTCCCACAACACAAGTGTGGAGGTGTGAGGACACTGTGTGTGAGTCTGTTCTCTTGTTCCACCTGGGGATCCTGGGGATCCAGCTCAGGTCCTCAGGTGTGGTAGCTGTTTCCACCTGCTCAGACATCCCACCTTCTTCTTCCTCTATCCTTTCTCTTCCTCTCTCTCTCTCTCTCTCTCTCTCTCTCTCTCTCTCTCTCTCTCTCTCTCTCCTTTTTTATTTCTTTGCATGGGGTAAAGTACCAATGGAGAAGTTAAGGAATGGGAAATACTAATGTTTTCCTTCTTATTGTACCGAGTCACATAAGGCCATTTCTAATGTAAGTAGCTAATGTTTTTCCCTGTAAAGGCTAAGATTTCAGTCGGAAAATGTAACATGAAAGAGTGAACGCCCCTGGTGAACACTGATTAAGGTACTTATTAAAAGCTGACTAGTAATATGTAGTAATTTTGTACTATCAGAGATCTAATACAACTAAAAATGGCACACAGGCCTCTTGGAAGTTAAGCATCAGGCTGGAGTGTAGCTTCCAAGTATAGCACTTACCCAGCATGCCCAAGCCCTGGCTCAAACCCTAGCACCAGGTGGGGCTGGGGAGAGTGAGGTTTTAATCATTGTTTATATACCACTTAGGCATGGAAAATGTTCACCACTCAGACATGAGAGGCAAACCCATGGCTGGGTTATATTACATTATATGTCATATCAGCATGTGGTAGTCTCTGCAACCACCACGGCCAGCAGAGCAATGATCAGAGAGAAGCAGGAAGGTAGTTCGGTTCAACATGACTAAGTATCTGGTTCAAACTTCAGGAGTCTGACCCTGAGTAGTTTATTTTAGGCATATTTTAAGCACAGCACAATTTGGTGAAAAATTTCCTGGTGATAATTAACTCAACCATGTTAGCACAATAAACCTTAAGATGTGACTACATCAGAGCTCTTTGTAAAGTGCATGTGATGTCTCCCATAAAGAAAGGTTCTGTAGATTGACCAGCTCACGATAAAGGTCTGGGGGTGGATCCAGTGTGCTCTCAGCCACACAGATAGAGCAAAAGTCCCCAGGCTGTTAACCATGGCCCCCCAGCCCGCTGGTAGACTAACAGGTTATCCATACTCCATTTGCGGGGACAACCCTGTGTTCTAACATTCCTGGTTCCCCTAGTGCTCATCTGTAAGCACAAGAACCTCTGCACCTCCCGCATCAGAAGTCACAGGGGAGGGTGGCATCAGTCTGGGATGCTTGGTCCCTTTAGTCACCCTTCTCAAGGGGAATGCGTCATCTTCTGGCAAACTGACTAATTGGGCGAACCCCGTTTACATTCAGTGTGACTAAGTTAGTCTAACATAAAATTTGAATTAAATTATCGTGTAATCACATCCAGAACCTTATATCACAGGGCTGATATCTGAGCACACCTGGAGATAGAATTGCAGCGACTGCCATACCTAGCAGCTCTCCCCATTGCTGATTCAGTCACATGGTGTCTATGGCTTCCACCCTCCTAGACAACCTACCTCACCATCTCCAGCAGCAGCAGCAGCAACTAGGCATTTCTAATCCAACCAAGCTGACCCCCAGAATTAGCCATCATAGGTGGAAATAATCTACTATGTGTGGGATATTTTGTAAGCCTAACCTCTTCCAACATCTCACGGCTGAGTTCAGACCTCAGATGGTGCATGAGTCACTTTGCCTGCTGCAGTTATCAAATGCCTGACAGAAGCGACTTAAGAGAGAAGGGATTTATCTTGGCACACTGTTTGAGGGTCGCAGGCCACCATGGCAGAAAAGAATGGCAGGAGGAGGTTCCAGAGTGTAGGGACATGTAGGGCAGGTCTTACCCCTTCAGGAAATTATCTCTGGAAATGTCCTCATAGAAATACCCAATGCTGTAGCTCCTTTTCAAACCAACAAAAAATTTATCTACACATTCATACATGTGTACTGGTGTTCTGTTTGCATATATATCTGTGCACCACATGTGTGCAGTTCCTGTGGAGGCCAGAAGAGGGATCAGATCTCCTAGGACTGGAGTTATAGATGGTTGTGTGCTACCTTGTGGGTGCTTGGAACTGAACCTAGATCCTTTGGAAGAGCAGCCTGTGCTCTTAACCACTGAGTCATGTCTCCATCCCCATGATGTAGCTCCTTAATGCACTAGGCATTTCTAATCCAACCAAGCTGATCCCCAGAATTAGCCATCATAGGTGGAAATAATCTACTATGTGTGGGATATTTTGTAAGCCTAACCTCTTCCAAAGTTATATGAGTAATTCCTAATCCTTTGACCACTCCAAAATTATTCACTCTTTAAAATTTTTAATAGCTGTGAATAATAGTTCAAAATATAAAGATCATGTCCCTGACCAATCAGCTCCTCCTTACTCAAATAATAATTTAAAGTAAGAGATGACTTCTGAACTTGATTCCTATCTACCCATCTGACCGTTTCTCAAAGGAGCTGCCACATCGTCTTAGATAAATCCTAAACAATATTTTACGTTTTCATTATGCTTGTTTTTTAAAATGAAAATAAAAAGACAAAGTATTTTTCACTGTGGCAATAAAGCTGCACAGGCAGAGAATGAGATGTCAGAGGCTTCGGGAGCAGCAACATTATTTAGCTGATGAATTAATGGGAGCTTGTGGAGAGGAGGTAGGATTTTAAGTTAAAGCTGCATAACAATTAGGCTTTAGTGTCATTAAAATTCCACTTTCAGCTGCTACTAATTTTCTTTTGGTCACAAAAGACATTAGTTTCTCTGAGTAAAGAGGGAAAGAGACCTATATTGTTTTACAACTGTACCCACCCAAAGGCTGCCAGTATAGTGAAGAGGTTGTCATCTGAACTGCCTAGACAGGAAAAGACATGCAGGAAGAGAAAATGGGAAAAAAACAAGTATGGACTGGGCTGCAGGTCATCTGGGCGGGGTGAGCTAACTCAGCAGTGCTGTTTCTGGGGATAAGACAACAGTCGAGAGGCAGCCAGAAGAACCAATAAAGCCAACCAACTGGGGGTAGGGAGAGCAAGAGGATGGAAAAATAAAGGCCAGCCTGGGCTACATACCGAGACCCTGCCTCAAAACGCGAACAAACAACAAAACCCAACCAAAAGCACCAGCAGAGGCCAACATCTGGACCTCTGCCTCTGCTAGTACCAGCAGAGCGCTCCGGACCCAGCATGAGCATGGACTGGGTCAGATATCATCAAGAAAAGGATCCCGGACTTTGAAAAGGAAGAGTATTGGTATCATGCGAGGCCAAAGATCTACATACCTGAGGGTATTATTGACGCATTAATCTGCAGTGGGAACTTAGTTGGGGGAATGAGAGACGTTCTTTCTAGTTTGCTGTTCTGTTGCTGTGATAAACACCATGACCAAAGGCAACTTGAGGAGGAAAGAGTTTGTTTTATCTCACAGGTTACAGTCCGTTATTGAGGGAAGCCACAATAAGAGCTCAAGGCAGAAGCTTGACAATGCTACTTACTGGCTTGCTTTAATGTTCATATTCAATAACCTTTCCTACATATCTCAAGCCCACTTGCCTAGGAATGCTACCACCAACCGTGGGCTGGGCCCTCCTATATTAGTTAACAATCAAGAAAATGACCCACAGACATGCCCAATATGATGGAGACAATTCTCCAACCAAAGGTTCCTTATCCCAAGTGTGTCGGGTTGACAACCAAGATTACCAACATCATAATAAGTTTCAGAAAAGAATACCTCTAGATCGTCAATGTACCTTGGCGTGTTGTATATTTTAAGCTTAAGACTTTTGACCAAACCACAGAACCAGATAGTGGTTATAACAGCTGGTCCTTACCCAACAGCTTGTCCCCTGAAGCAGGTCTTAGAACCCAGAGTGTGTTTTCTGACCTTCTCTAAGCAAGTCATAAGATCCTCATCAGAGAGGTTCAGGTTCTCTCTCCATACTGGGCCAGGGAGGGGGAGAGACATCAAACAAGATGCCAGGAAGAATCTGAACAGGGCTTGTCACCTCTCCCTTGGTTTGTTAGCATTAGGCATTACTCTTCTCTAGGACTTTACATTCTTTATCAAACACGGGAGTAAAAAGTACTTAGTATATTAGATGGTTTGTCATCACTGTGACAAAATCCCTGAGGGAAAACATACTTGGATCAGTTTCACAGGGTTTTTTAGATCGCGCTTGACTAGATCCACTAGTTAGAGCCTGAGGCAAAACAGATGTTCATGGTGCTTGAGAAGGTGTCAGAGGCAGATCATTTGACTGAAGTCAGAAAACTCAGGGGAGTGGGGGACCAAAGTCCCCAGTGATCTATGTCCTCCAATGAAACCCCTCCTCCTAATAGCCCATTCAGGTATGAACTCATTCATAGACGAGGTTAGACCTACTCACCATCCAGTAGCACTACAAACTTTAATACATGATCCAATGTCAATACATGGTGTTGAAGTTTGAGCATTTCTTCTCTTGGTCTGTCTGCTGTCTGTGTGTGTGTGTGTGTGTGTGTGTGTTCTACTTTTCTACTTTTCTCCCACTATGTCTTCTGAGACAGGATCTCTCACTGAACCCTTATCCTCCAACTGGCTAGGCTGGCTGGCCATTGAGACCTATGTTTGACTGCCCCCCACCCCAGTGCTAGGATTATAGATGTGTGCTACCATGTCCATCTTTTATGTGGGTGCAAGAAATCCTAACTTAGGTCTTTATGCTTCTAAAGTATCCATTTTACTGACTGAGACACCTCCCCACCTCTCCACCCCTCACCCACCCCCCACCTCCAGCTAAGTCTTCATTCAAAAATTTTGTTTTGTTTTTTGAGACAGGGTCTCACTATTGTCACCCTGGTTTGCCTGGAGCTCACTATGTGAGCCAGGCTAGCCTCAAACTCATGTAGATTCACCTGCCTTTGCCTCCCAGGTACTGACTGGGGTTAAAGGCTTGTGTTGCCATGCCCAGCTCTAAAAAAAAAAAAAAAAAAAAAAAAATTACCTTACGTTCTGTCCTCTCACCGTGTGGGTCCCAGGGACCCAGCAAACCCAAGTTGTCAAGCTCAGCAGCAGGTCGCTTTACCTGCTGAGTAAAGCTGAGTATCTTACCAGCCCAGGTCTCCATTCTTTACAAAGGCTCCCCTGTCACCCAGAACTTGCTTTGACCTTGTGAGTCTCTTCTGACACCAGCCAAGGAACACAGAGATGAGTGAAGGAAAAGATGTCTCTCTTCTCTTCCAGGGCACAGGACTTGGCTTTACAGTACAACTATGACATGTAACACCCCTCCCCGCACCTCCCATCCCCCCCATGCCTGTCTCCCAAACAAGTGCTGATGTACGATCGGTGTCACCAGGACTATCCACCCACTTAATGCCTAATTACAGATAATAAAAACAGCCACTGAGTGTAGTTCATTGTTAAGCAGACCCATTGATTTATTAACGGAGGGCAAAGCACATGAGCATTTTAATTGAGTGACAGACTATTAATAGAGTCAGAACTGTGATTGTTTTAGCTATAGTTCTGAACCCAACTATCCAAAATCCAAAGCCCTGAAGGTGGAGGTTTTGTGGCACAAGAAATGTGCAGAAATATGGAATCAGGACAGGGTCTCCACTGCTAAAACTTAGACGTTTGTTAGAAAACTAGATGAAGCTAGTATGTAGGAAAAGAGAAAATGGAAGCAGGCTGAGTCTCCACATTTTGAGCTGCTGGACTGGACTAGAAGAGGAGGAACCCGCTCTCAAAGAGTGAAAGACAGGGCTGTTGGCAGAGTGTGGGGTGTGTGTGACTTAGCCAGAACATGGCGGCCCCTTAAAAAAGAAACGTGTATCATAGCACAGCCCTCTCTCGCCTTCCTCATGGCTCCTCGGGGTAGCTCTGCTAACCTTCAGTCAACCCTTAAAGTCAAGAGTAATTGGACATCTTGTGACCTCATCACAGCACTAAAAGGGGTCACATTAAGTTGGGAAATGTGTACTGTCTCACTCTGTAACTTATATACCTAACAGAAGCTTCTAGATCCTGAAATGCCCCCTGTGTTGTGATATTGTATGCGGGAGGTCCTGGCAGGTAGAGCCAAGATGCCTCACCGAAGGTGAGACAGAGATGCCATGCAGACGGCGTTCAGTGAAGAGTTTTATTTAAGGGGGGGGGGCAGGAGGGAATAGAGAAGGGCAAGGGGTGCACACCTCGTGGGAGGAAAGCAGAAGAGAGGAGAGGAAGGGGCGGAGTTTATCCTTTTACACACAGGGCAGCGCCAAGGGCGGGATCATAATGTTAACACCCTGGGAAGACAGAATAAATAAGGAGTCACGGTGTGTTAGGCTAGGTGGTCTAGCCGGAGGGACTGAACTGGGTCTAGATGGTCTACAGAGGTGGGCAAGTGCTGCCACGCAATGAGCTGCGTGCTGGTGGGAAGCAGAGGAGGCCATGTTTAGCTAAAGAGCAGCTTTGAACCCAACAGTTCTCAGACCTTAGACCAGTGGATTAAGTGGAATCCTGAGGCGAGAAAGAGCATGCAATGTTTCCCTTTTGGCGACCCTCATTTGCTGACCTGGCTCCTTGAGCCTCCTTCCCGCAGTATTTGTGGAAAAATAACTCATTCTATCAGTTTTCTTTGTGGACTCTGCTTTGTTTGTTTGTTTGTTTTTTTAAATTTATTTTACACACCAACCACAGGTCCCCTTCTCCTCCCTCATCCCGCCCTCCATCCTCTCCCCCACCCCACCCCCATTCCCTCCTCCGACAAGATAGGACTTCATGTTTTATGATTTTCAATATGAAACACCTATGTTTGAATGTTCATCCATTGAAGGCTTGGTCTACAGATGGTGGCATTATTCTAGGAAGTTCAAGAATCTTTAGAAGCCTAGCTAGAGAAAGACATGCTTGCTGGCTATATCTTGTTTATCATCATCATCATCATCATCATCATTATTATCATCATTTTGCCTACCATTTATCTATCTATCTATCTATCTATCTATCTATCTATCTATCTATCTATCAAAGTATCTAGGGACTGGAGAGATGGCTCAGTGGCCGCTCTTCCAGTGGACCCAGCTTCAATTCCTAGCACCCACATAGTGGCTTACAGCCATGCGTAACTCAAGTCTCAGGGGAGCCAATGATCTTTTCTGACTTCCGCAGGCACCAGGCATATATGTGGTACACTGACATACATGTAAAGCAAACAGCCACATGCTGTGGGATGCTCTGTATGGCAAATGTGTTGCTGATTAGTCAATAAATAAAACACTGATTGGCCATTGGCTAGGCAGAAAGTGTAGGCGGGACAAGGAGGAGAATAAAGCTGGGAAGTGGAAGGCTGAGTCAGAGAGAGACTGCCAGCCACCACAGTGACAAACAGCATATGAAGATGCCGGTAAGCCACGAGCCATGTGGCAAGGTATAGATTAATGGAAATGGATTAATTTAAGCTGTAAGAACAGTTAGCAAGAAGCCTGTCACGGCCATACAGCTTGTAACCAATATAAGTCCCTGTGTTTACTTGGTCGGGTCTGAGCGGTTGTGGGACTGGCAGGTGAGAGAGATTTGTCCTGACTGTGGGCCAGGCAGGAAAACTTTAGCTACAGCCACACATATAAATATGTACGTATGTACATAAATGAATAAATAAGTTTTGATTGGTGTGGTGGCACACACTTTTAATCTAAGCACTCAGGAGACAGAAGCAAGTGGGTCTCTATGAGTTCAAGGCTAACCTGGTCCACATAGTGATTTCCAGGTAAGTCAAGGCTACATAATGAGACCTTGTCAAAAGAAAAAAAATCTATCTATATTACCTATGTATATATCTATATCATCTATCTTATCTAAATAATCTATAGCCCCCCTATCCACCACAGGATAATTAGCTCCTGCCACCATGACGTTCTGCCCCACCAGGGGTCTAAGGACCACGGACTGAATTCTCTAAAGATGTGAGCCAAAACAGCAACATTTTCCTCTTTCAAGTTATGTCAAGTATTTGTTACTGTCTTAAAAACTGCATGGAGCTGTAAATTATTTCATGGGTTTCCCCGGAAAATAAATCAGAGTTGTTACCCTACTGGCCTACTGTGAAGCATAGTCCCTAAAACAATAGGTCTCCAAGAGTTGAAATTTCCCCAGGATTCCCCAACTAGGGAGGCAAAGGCCAAAGCCTGTGTCTGCAGCTGCAAGTCAGCCGAGGCCCTCCGGTGTCTTGCTGTGGCTCTCTGCCTTCTTTCTTTGAGACTTGTCTCACAGAGCCTGGATCAAGGCTGGTGAGCAGTAGATTCACTTGATTCTCCTTTCTCTCCCACCCCCGTGGCACTGGGGTTACAGGTGCTCCTGCCACCACTCCCCCTTTTTTACACGGGTGCTGGGATTTGAACTCAGATCTTTGTGCTTGCACAAGGACAGTTACCTACTGAACAATCTCCCTAGCCCTCCTTTGTTCTTGAAGCGTGTGGACACTCAGCTCTTCCCATTTGTTTGCTGTGACTCTTCGTTTTGTTTTCTCTGAAGGGGGCGGGGTGCTTGTTCATTCGGCCACCTGTGCTTCATGGTTCAAAGAGTTTTGAGTTTTGTCAAGGAAGCTCAGGAGAAACTATACCAGAACTTTAGGATCGGGAGGTTTCCCCGATGTGAGTGTGTGTTCCTCAAAGGCATATTTCCTCCCTCTGGTTTAGGAATGTAGCATCTAAGCTCCTCACAATCACTAGCTTCCTTAGTCACAGGATGGGTTTGGGGGCCACAGGAGGCAGGCTGGGATTCAGAAAATGGCTGCCTTTGTTTAGGCCAAAGGCTGGCTTGGGTCTTTCATCATTCCCTTGGTGGTAACTGCCTTTGGATATTCCCAGCGGTTAAATGGTTACTTAAGCTATTTTGCCTTTCTTCTTCCTACTCTGGACAGTTAATCACTTCCTATTTATCTCTGATTTGTAATCTAGAGAGCTTTCTCTGTGAAATGCAGAGTGATTTCGGAGGGAGCCACGGGAAACTTCTCTCCCCCTGTTTTCTCTTTGTGAGATCAAATAGGTGTCTGTCAACAAAAGACAGTCATCCTGTGCTCAGGCTCTCTGGCGAGAAAATGAGATAATATTGGTCTCAGACACCCCAGAGCCTCTTCTTGGGTCTGCAGACTACACCCTGTCTACATTTCTCCCAGTTTGGCCCCTTTCAGTATCATCCCTGACTACCTCTCACTCAAGCAGCAATACGTTTATCCATGGTCTGTGTTCTTTGAGGCTTTAAACTCTTTTACAAGGTAGACCAGATTTTTGTCATTTGACTCACTAAAGCTGTCCAGTGCTTATGTTCAAAGATGTGTGATGGTGACAGCATAAGGACAGCACATGATAGAAACCTGAGCACAAGTCATGTGTGGGTCTACACACGCACTCTAATGAGGTGGCTAAGTTGGAGAGAAGGTAGGCAGAAACTATACACCAGGGCTGCATTTTCAACCAGCTGAGGTAAGAGGGGCTGGCGAGAGGGCTATATGCCCTTACCCAGTCTGTAGATCATGACCAGCTCTCATATCTCCACTGTCTTTCCCCTCCTAGCCTTCATTTCACTTTCATGCTTTACTGTGCTGCAGATCGAACTGAGGACTTCACATACAACTTCACGTATGACACATATATGCTCCATAGAACAACAGCATTGCTTACCAGCCCAGATGTTTTAATTATTTTTCTGTTGCTGTGATTAAACACCTTGGCCTAGGCGACTTATAGAAAGGAGGGTTCATTTGGGGTTACAGGTCCAGAGGGAGTAGAGTCCATCACGGTGGGGAACATGGCCGCAAGGAGGCAGGCATGGTGCTGGAGCAGTAGCGGAGCGCTCACATCTTGATCCACAGCAAGAAGCAGAGAGAACACCCTCAGAAGAGCATGAGTCTTTTGAAACCTCAAAGCCCACCCCCAGGGACACACCTCCTTCAACAAGGCCACACCTTCTACTCCTTCCCAAACAGTTCTGCCAACTGAGCACCCAGCATCAAATATATGAGCCTATGGGGGCTGTTCTCATCCAAACCACCACACTAGCTGGCTCTCTTTTGTCTCTCTTGGACTCTATGTTTGCCTCTCCCGCCCCCCCCCCCCCCACCTCGCCCTTTTTTTTTGGTCTGAATCGTTCTTTTCTTCAGTGACCTTGGATTCCGTGAATGACGGGGCTGATAGATGAACATCTCTCTGACAAAAACCATAGAGAACTCAATCAACAATGTACCTCACAGGACATATCATGATGGGATCCCTGTCCTAATGAATCACTCTCGATGGGGAGACTGCACCCTGGAAGAGGACTTATCTCATGGGTACCAGATTGCTCCCTTAGAGTAATGACAATGAAAACAACTCCTTTGAAGACGAAAGGTCAAAATATATAAATAAAGGCAAAATGTCCCACTTTCTAACAACGGAACTCCAACTGAACTCCGACTGCTTAGAGCCTGACCCAGTGACTTGTGATACCCCCCATAAATAATTAAAGTCTAATTCCTAATGACCCCGGTGACTCACTCCAACCCCTGGTGCCTCACTCCAAATGGCCAGTTTCAGAAAAGACAAATGATATTATAAAGTTTACTACCCAACAAGATATTACCCACCCCTTGTCTATTCAAATATGACTCCCTACAATTGGCCCAGGAGTAAAGTAACTGCCATAAAAGGACCCCAATTCCCTCTCCGGGGTGTGATTCTCTCTGTGAACTTGATTACTATGCCACTGTCCATTGTCGAGTCTTTATTAAACATTTTATATCAATTCTAGTCTGGTAAATACTTTTACCTCAGTGCCCCTGGCTCGTCACTCCCAGCATGATGTTCCCCGGAACCCCTGTAGAAGCAGAATTGAGACACCGCTCCTCATCAGCCCGACTCTTACCACCCTGTCAGCTATGCAGACCCCAGCCCCCTCCTTTGTTTCCCTTTCCTAGAACATCTCAAAGTTCCCATCATCTTCTTGAACCCTTTATCTGCCCTTCCAGACCCGCTCCCACAATCTTCGCTCTCTGATTCATGAGTCATTCTTTGCTCAGATAAACTCTGCTGAGCCTATTTTGTTGAAAACTTCCACTAGAAGCAAAGCACCACCCATTTTGAAGGTGAGGCTGAATCCTTTAACTAGAGAACTGATCAACAGAAATCACTTGGTGTACCAGAAGTTTTGGGGCATGCTGCCTGAGTTGCTGTGTTACTATTACAGGAGAATCAGGATCTCCTCTTGGGGTTCTTAGTTTCTTTAATGGGGGTAGTTTAAATGACATTGGCCCCTATAATCTCATAGGAGGTGGCACTATTAGGAGATGTGGCTTTGTTGGAGTGGGTATGGTTTTGTTGGTGGAAAAAGTGTATCACTGTGGGGGTAGACTTTGAGGTTTCCTATGCTATGGATACCACCCAGTATCTCAGTTGACTTCCTGTTGCCTGCAAGATGTAGGACTCTCAGCTACTTCTCCAGCATCACATCTGCCTGCATGCCACCATGCTCCCCATCATGATGATAATGGACTGAGCGTCTGAACTGTAAATGAGCCCCCTCAATTAAATGTTTTCCTTTTTAAGAGTTGCCATGGTCATGGTGTCTCTTCACAGCAATAGAAACCTGAAGACACTTAATGAAAGAATTTAACAACGGATTCACAAGGAAGCTCCAGGAAACACTCTCTGTAGCATAAAAACCAAAACGAAAACCAAACAAAACAGGGCAGACAAGCTGTAATCCCAGCAGCTGCCTGGAGGAGGAGGAGGAGGATGGATAGAGGAAGGGAAAAGGCCAGGCCAGTTATTTGAGTTAAGCAGTGTGGCAGTCATTCTTGTGGGCTTGCAGGTACATGGGGGAGGGGAGCTTGAGAGAAAGAGGAGGAAGCCAAAATACCAGAAAAATCACACTTAGTCTCTGGCCCACATCTGAAAGAAAGAAACAAAAAAGAAGAAAAAGAAAAAGTGGTGGAAATTCTGGGAAGGAAAAGCACATTATCTCATTAAAGGCCTAATTATTCCCCCCACACTTTAACAGGCTTAAGGTGTGACTGCCTTCCTGAGGAGTGGTCCCTTGGCCTGGAGACTGACAGGCCCAACTGGGAGACAATGGCATGTACCATGTTAAGGTGGATTCCATTCTTTCAGCTAGGAGGCCACAGCTTCCCCTTAACCGGCCTTCAGTGCTACTTTAACACAGAGCTAAAGTGCCACGTTTGTGTAGTAGGTGGCTGCTGGCCACTCATAACCACTGCCTACCCAAAATGTGGTTAATATGATTGACATACACTTCAGGGGTAAAATGCATCCTGGGTTATGAAGACAACACAAAAAACCAAACAAACAAAAAAACGCAAAATGCTTCAATAATTTAAAGCTTTGTGTTGAAACAATAAGACTTTGTATATATTTAGCCAAATAAGATTGTAGTTAAATGTAATTTGAGTTTCTTTTTACCTTTTGAATGGGGCTATTGGAATATTTCAAGTTACACATGGTTCCCGTTTCATTTCATTGAATTGCTCTGAAACAGTGAGTAGTTTCCGTGACAGGCCATTCTTGTGGTATTATTCACACTTGTTGGGCTTGACAAGCTTTAGTGCCGAGGGGTCACATATAATGCAGCCGTACCTGGCTTCATGAACACTCACGCACTGAGACAGTTGTGCTAGGGTCTGAGTTAGTCCTGTTCTAGGACCCTTTGCTACTTCACTTCCCCAAGGCTTCTCCTTTAAAGAAGGGACTTGTGGAGCTAAAAGCATCCAGGTCTGCAGGAGGCCGCAGCTTTTGTCCTTTCTCCGGATGCATCAATTAAAAATGCTTTGATGATCCAGCTTCCTCTCTAGCCCAGAGCTCAGACTCTCCAGCTAATTAACTCTCCAAAGAAAGCCAGGAGCTGCTTTCAACTTAGAGCTTTCCATTTCCGCTTCCACTCGGGGGAGAGTGGCTCAGAGGATCACCTGCTGCAGATACTGCTTTTATTTTTGGGTCCAGACTTTTCAGGGCAAACAACACTTTTTGTATTCTTTTATCCTTCCAGAGAGAGAGACAGACAACTCGTTAAAGGCACAGTTAAGTTTTTGCAAGTGATTAGGCCTTTTCTTTGCTAATAGTGATGAGCGGGGAAAACAGAGTGTCTTTGAGCTCAATGGGATTTTCCTCTTGCTTCAAGTGAGCTGTATGTACCTCCTGGGGGTTAAAGCACTGGATGCTCATGGTCACACAGAACTTCCACTGGGTTAATGACCTCTGGGTTCTTGTCCCTTGAATCTGAAGAACGGAATTTACAACAATGAGAAGATGGGTTCAGGGAGGAGTCTTGTTCTAGATCTGTGATGGGATTAAGAGTAAGAAAACAGAGAGCACCTGTGTAGTCCAAATGGGGCCCTGGAAATGGGATGCCATTGAACCCCAGGCTCTTCCTAGGGTTCTGTACAACCCCGAGTGACGTGTGGGCAGGGGCACGAGCGGCATGATCCAGTTGGTGCATCCAGAAGGTGTAGGTCCCTCCTCTCGGTTTTGGTCACATCCTGGTGTACAGTTTCCAGGGTAGACCAGGAACCAGAGGACCTCTGGCATCTGACCTCCTGCCAAGGCAGAGCTAGAGATAGTTGGGTTTAAACCTTTCTGGCATCTCTGGCTCTTTCTAAGGACAGAACTATGACAGCATCAGGACCAAGGAAAAACTGTTTAATTTGGGGGCCCCCACTCTAATGCTTTCTGGCTAGTTTCTGTCTCCTCGTCAGCAGTATTTGAAATAACAGAGAAGCCACACATTTGAATAGCTTGCCACACGGGCCAACAGGGCGCCTCTTCTTGCATTGCACTTCCTGCAGAGTAGAACCGATGTTTTCCATGTAGCTTCAAAATGTTGCTTCTCTCTGAGACAAATGATGCTGTACTTTTGTTCAGGTTCAGCTGCTCATCAGACTCCTCTGCTTGAGGCCTAACAGACACCTCAAAGTCAGTATGTGCAAAAGACCTCCTTAAAATCCCCCAAGGTGCCCACCTTCTCCTTAAAGCTGATGGGACCTCACCCTCTGATCTGAGGGTGCCCTCCCGGTCTCCAAGCTCAGAGCACTGCATTAAACTGAGCTAACCTTCTCCCTTGTTCCTCGCTTGCAAACTCTGCTGAGTCTGTCAATACAAAAAGCAAAGCTCTCACTGTAAAGGGAGTAGAAGGGGCCACTTGAGTGAGCCTCGCCCAGGAACAGACTTGGGATATCCCAGATCCCATGTTCCAATGTGGATTCCAAGAATTAAGAAAGTCATAAATCAAGGGGAGTTTAAAATACATTGGTGGGTAGATCAGAGAGGTTGTTACGACAAGATGGGGGAGGCTTTTCTATAGGCCTGAGATTCTGTGTGATGGCATTTTAGCTTTGGGGCTAGGGAAGCCAGTGGTCTGCTAAGTTAATAGATCCCAAAAGGTTTTTATGTATTAGTCACAGGATATTAATTCCGACACAGAGGTGGGCAAGGAATGGCTATTTATTCCTAGCTAAAGCTAGCCCAAGATAAGGGTGTTAGCCTCTGGACATTCCAGCTTCTCCACATCAACTTCAAGTTGGGGCGGGGGGGGGGGGGGGGGGGGATGAGCAGGGAGGTGGATTTGAGAGGAGTGAGGATCAAATATGATCAAAATACATAGTAGGCATGTGTGAAACTCTCAAATAATTTGAGAATATATATTAAAATTTAACAACTCTTTTAAGCTTGCATCACTTATATTTATGTGACAAGAGTCCCTCCATAAACGAATGGGGAAATGTATGTATGTAAGTGTTTGTGGACCATTGTGCACAGCTATGACTTGGAGAAGAGTAAGATCTGAGGGTAATAAACTGGGGTGTGTGTGGAACTCAGCAGGGCCTGCTTGCATAGACTCTTCTAGACATCCAGATATGTATGAAATTCCTTCTCTCCAGCATTAGGCAGGACACCTGTCTCATTAAGGTCTTCAAAGGGATGGTAGAGAGAGAAGTAGAGAGTGATCTCCCTGTGTTCGATGGCCTGCCTCAGATCAGAGGGTGAGGGCCAAGTAAAATGGCTTTCCTGCTTCTGCTTTTTCCTCGGATGCCAAGGTGCCATAGTTGGGGGAGGCACGCTCTCATCCACACTGCTACATTGTCCAATCTCCAAATATGACCATGTCCTGAGGTATTTCTCATTGCTGCATCACCACACCAGACAAAAGCCACGTCAGGAAGGAAGGGAGGGATTATTTGGCTCGGTGTGCGGCTAAGATCCAATCATGGCTTCGGAGGTGTGGCAGCAGGAGCAGGAAGCAGAAGGTGATGAATGCTACTACTGATCAGTTCTCTTTCTCCTTTTTATTCAGTCTCAGACTCCAGCCACTGGAAGACTGCTACTCACATTTAGGGTGGGTCTTCCCATCTCAATGAACCCAATCTAGAAAATCCCTCAGGAGCTGCCCTTAGGTCTGTTTCCATGGTGATTGTCAGCCCCATCAAGCTGACCTTCCTAAATGATGTCCTGAGTACCAAGGGGATATCATTTCAGTAAACACATGTTAGGAGATGCAGTTGAACCCATAGCACCGTGCTTTGGGTCAACCCTAAATGCCGTGCACTTCTGAAACCATCCCTGGCCTTTTCCACATTTCTCTACCCCAAGATTGAACATAATCTCTATCGCTCCCTGCACACCTGTGACCTCATAACACCTCCATGTTTCATAACAGAAAACACTGAAATCAGCATTTAGAAGCAGCTGCTTTTGCTGAACAACATTGTCTTGGACATGCAAGGTAACTGAGACAGGATCAAAGCCCAGCATGACATCTCTGCCGGTGTTTTATGTCTGTGCTTTGGCCGAAGGTACAGAGATAAATTGTGGTCCTTAATCTTTCCTCTTAAGTCACCTTGAATTCCAGGAAATCCTCCCAAAACAGACTGCCTTTCCCTCTAGATGAGGACAATTACCCAAGAAAATAAGGCTGCATCCTCAGCAATTAGCGGTGCAAAGATTTATTGGGCTACAGTTGGGGTAGCAACATATTGGACCACCTTGCGGCAGAGAGTGGAGCTGAGACAACGTTGGGTCCATATGGGCGGGACCATGCCTTGACCAGGACTCCTTGGTTATGAACTATGCATACCGCTTCCCCGTGTTTCAGCCTAAATTTCATCTCAGTACCCAGAAGACGTGGGGGTCATTGGATTGCTTCATTTGGTTCTTTTCCCAATGTGTCCATATTGCTTTTTGCCCTCATTCATCTCTTCAACTGGCGTATTGAGATGAGTGGCTAAGTCTGCCTTGTTTTAGTGGTGCCAGAACCTGGACTCCGTTCCTAAAATCTCTAGGAACAACCTTGGCATTGGCACCTGGCTCAGACATTTGTGATGTTTAAGCTGTTTTCTGCAGGGAATGGGGAACTTCCCCAGGAGGTCTCTAATATTCACTGCCCGTGTCTGGTCTCTCTTGAAGGGCAGAGGACCAGTAGTATCATTTCTTCAACATGAATTCTCCTTGGCCCTCCTTGAACGTGCTGTGTGTGCATGGCCATCCTCTGCCATGACTCTTGTCCTAAGAGATAGCGCTCCGTTCTGAAGACAGCCTTGCAGACTCCTTGATCTCTGACTGCTGAAGGCAGCACCTCCCATTGCTCCCACAAAAGGACTGGGCTTGTTCCAGCCACCCCCATCCCTGTTGACACCCTCCCCAACCACAACAGTTAATCTGATGTTTTAGATGCAGCGCCCGATTTCTTTTCACAGCCGGCTCAGCTACTTTGCGGTTATGATTAGGAGATAGTGCCCCGTGTACAAGAAGTAGGTCGGGTCACACCGTTTAATAAAGCTATCATGGCCAATGTGAGCGTGACACACAAAAGGGAACAGGAGAGCACAGCTGTACTCTTTGTGGCACAAAACCAGGCGGTGTGCACTTGGTAGGGACCTTTTTGATGTCACAGGGTGAGGGATTAAGTCATAATTATGTAGATCTAAATTGCCTTCCAGCGAGCCCACTGGCGGTTCTTCATTATCATCACAGCAGGTCTAATTCTAGTGCACACTGATCATCCTTCAGCTGCCTGACGCCCAGCCTATGGAATACGGTCAGAATTAAGCAGGGACCTGAGCCATAAAGAGCATCAGGTGCTGTCTTTCCACGTTTGCCTCAGCCGTGTGTTGATGAATGTGTGTGAGCCCGCCTCCTTTCTCGCAGTGGCTGGTCCCATACCTTTGATTCCAGTTCTCAACTGATTCAGTTCTCACTGAGAATCCAGTAGTTAGTGAAATGTTGGAGAAAACTGATCAGTTGCGTCTTCTAGGTGGTGCAATGTGACCTCAGATTTCATTTCTTAGAAACATTTGTGACTGAGATGGTCAGTTGGTATCACCACAAATCTAGACCTCACATAACTCTTCAAATGCCCATAACGTCTTAGTGGATCTCCCCAGGAAGGCTGAGGCAAGGTGCAGGGAGGGGTTTATGGATCAAAAATGCTGATCTGGAGCTAAGGTATTTCTATTCCATACAGGTGTGGAGGAGGATGCCCAGTTGATGGGTAAGAAACCTTGGGATTTAGTTGACTCTTGTTTGGGGTGACTCAGCTGTTAGTCTCAGTTGGGAGAGTCGATGAGTCAAAAGCGCTGTGCTTCCTCATCTTCCAGAGGAGTGAGTCCAGAGACTGCTTAACTCACAGCTTAACTTTAGGGCACCCATCACAAGGCAGCCCCTATGAACGACATTGAGACTAGCAGCTATCCAAGGAGGCCCTGACCACCTCACATCCACCTTCTAGGATCACCTGCCCGCTGCAAAGGAATCCTCAGCTGATTTTACCCTGTGTTTAGCTTCTAACAGAAGCACTGAGGTGATCAACTTGGGGGTGGGAAGTATAGTCTAAGCCAGCAGGTCACTAACCAAAGTTAGCCAGGTCGCTTATAACGAGTGCACTCCCAGACTCTGCTGTGACCCACAGATGCTCACTCCTGGTGGCAAGGGACCGCAGTGTCTTTCTCCCTTGTGACTTCGTGAGACTAACTTCCCATTTGCTGCAACTCTCCTACTTTTCTGTTGTCTTTGATTGCTGTTTACATGGATTTTAATTTATTAATTTTGAGACTGGCTTTCCTGTGTCACTCAGGCTAGCCTCCAACGTCTATGGAATCAATCGGTCCTCTTGCCTCAACCTCTTGAGTGATGGGATTATAGGCACATACCACTGCACCTGGTTTACTTTTAGTTTTTTAATCCTTATGTATCTATTTCATAATCCAGACCACTTTACAGTCTTTCTGGAAAACAGATGGTGGGGGCAGTATCAAACTGTGAGTGACTTTGAACTCAGAGGACATCTCTAGAAAAGTTCCTCCAGGTACCAGAGAACCACATTCATCGCCTCCAGTCAGTTGCCATTCGTCTTGAAATCTCCAGGTGACCAGCATCAGAGTGCTTTAAAATGGTAAGTATTCCATGGTGAGCCGCTCAGACGGAGTGAAATTCTTCCTTGCATTAAAACACAATTAGCAGTGTGGTAATGTTTTCCTATTTAATTCTGTCCTTTGATTGTCTAGAGGATTTTTCCTCTTAGCTTGTATTAGTGATGATTTCTGCATAACAAATCATTCCAAGCTCTAGCTGATTCAGGACCAACAAACATGACTTCCATGAGATCCACAGCTTCTGAGGGTCAGTCAGGAGCCGAGTGTAGACGGAGTGGGGGGGCTCTCGCTGAGCGGTTCTTCTGATGTTCTCTGGCTTGGCTGGAGCTGGAGGACCTGCTCACAGGGTGACCCACTTAACTGGCCGTGGGAAGGAGGCTTCATTCAGTTATTGGCTGGTTTCTGGCAGGAGGCCAGTCGCTTTTCATATGGCCTTCTCCATAGGTTTACTTGAGTGTCTTATGCATGGTGCCAGCTTCCCCAAGGAGGGTGAACTAGAAGGCAGCAGGCTGTGATGGCTGTGATGGCCAACTCTGGTCCTAGTCTGTCATCTCTGTCACATTCCAGGAGAATGGAGCTGTGGGCTGCAAGCTTGAGAGGGGAAGGGCATTTAAACTCCATTTTAAAATTTCATCTTTCATACAAGTTCTATCTTGTTATTGATATTCTCTATTTGAGGAAACGTCAGTTTTGTGCTTTTGTTTAACTCTGTAGACATGGTTTCCTTTATTCCTTGAACATATTTACATCAGTTGATTACATCTAAACATTTTCATTTTATTACTATTATTGTGTGTGTATATATATATGATAGGTGTGTAAGTGAGGGATTACACGTGTAACTTTTGGGAGTCCATTCTCTCCTTCCACGTGGATTTCTAGGATCGAACTCAGGTTATCAGGCCTGTACAGCAAGGGCTCTTACCCCCTGAGCCATTTCCCCACCTCACTCTCCACACTTTAAGAGCATGTGTAGTGTAATGTGATGGATTTTAGTGTACACAGATTGGACAATATTACCGTGAGCTACCTCCAGAATATTTTACTGCCCTAAAAAGAAGTCCATGCCCAGACATTGAAAAATTGGATATGAAAATGTTGCACCCAGAATGCCACCATCTTTTGATGTTATTGCTGTTTGTCAAGTAACCTTTCCAGATCAATTCTGTAAGTTACGTACCCCTTGTCCTGACTGAAGCCTCTGCTCAGCTGACCAAGGGAAGGTTGACTTCCTCAGATTACTGAAAAGTCAAGTCTTGTGTCTTTTCCAAAGGCTTGCATATTGGGCTACACTTGGAATGCCCCAGAACTTTATAACTTTCCGTGTGTTTTCCAGATGAGCCAGAGGTGAGGCGTCACAGTTGGGTCTCTCCACAGCGCACTCAATTCTGTACATGCGCATGGACTTCTAGATCACCAGACATCCGTTGGAGCTTTTCAAAACTCCCTGTGAACATTTCCTTCCCAAGCTCTTCTTTTTAATGTCTGGTCGAGCTCATGTTTGTCCCAATAGCTATCACGGTCTCAGACAGCTACACTGTCAAAACATTTCTATCGATTGTTCTTGACCCCCAAAGTTGAATGAGGTCAAATAACATCTTATGAAAGGGGCCTTTCCAGGGAGCTATGACAGGTCACCACAGGGACAATTCTACGGATGTGCATTTTGAGGGGCTTTCAACACACATCACCTCTCCAGTGAGTATAAAGCAAAACAAGTCAAAATACACACATTTTGTTCTCTCTCTCTCTCTCTCTCTCTCTCTCTCTCTCTCTCTCTCTCTCTCGGGAGTTCATCTATGGGTGTACATGTGAAGGCCAGAGGTCAAAGCCAAGTGTCTTCTTCTATTATTCTCCTTCTTGTAAAAAAAAACTTTTATTTTTATGTGTGTATGTATGTATGAGTATGGACAAATTTATTGTCATCCTTCTCTGGAGAGGTGAGATGTTTCACTACCCTATTATTTTTTGACCTTTAGAGTATATCCAAAGTGATGCTGTGCTAATTTTAGGGCTAGTCTTTATAAGGTTTTTATAAGGACTTTCATTTTGGTTTTGGTTTCTTGAGAGTCCTGAGCTATTATGTAAGAAGTTCAGTTCCTCCCTGGAATATGCTGGAGAGATCATTTGGAGATGCTATGGGATCACACACACACACACACACACACACACACACACACACACACACACACACGAGAGAGAGAGAGAGAGAGAGAGAGAGAGAGAGAGAGAGAGAGAGAGTGTGTCATGGGGGAAGAGCCTTATCTAGAGTTACCTTGAGATTGGTACCCACCAAGGTGTCAGGTTTGTGAGAAAAACCATCCTGGGTACTCTAGATTGGCCCAGATACCAACTCAGTAACATTAAAGGACTCCAGTGGGTGTTACATGGGGTAGAAGGATCATCTAGCTCCATCTCGTTAAATTTCTGATCATCAGAATCATGGGATATAATAACTGTTTTAATATACAATGTCTTGAGTTACCCAGAGATACTGACTGGAACAGGGAGCCAGTGCCCTTCGGCGAGAATGAGCCCTAGTCATGAGCAAGGGCTCAGAGTCAAACACTTTTCTCTGCATCACAAAATGGTCCTACTAGAACCTAGTTGGGTGTGCAAGCTGATCATACCCAAGTAGGAAACTCCCTTGTCCTCTTTGGGGACAGCAAATCTTGTATGTATGATGACCATCAAGTCAATAACTAGAAGGGGAATTGCTGGGTCATGATGGGTAATAGTCTAAGCTTCTTACATGCACACTACCAAATCTTTTCTAGAAAGGTCCTAGCAAGTCCAACCTCCCCCCACCCATGCCCCCGCCACAGTCTACAAGGGTGCCTGTTTCCTGCTCACTCCGTGATGCAGGCTATCAAGTGTGGCAGTCATTGTGATTTTATGGATTATGTAATCTCTCTGCATGACCTCCCTCAGACCGCTCATCTTTATGTCCACTGTGCCGGGCATAGTGTCTGGACAAAATTCACAAGGCAATATCATTTGAAAGAATAAAGCCCATGGAGACTGGCTAAGTCTCTTCCTCCATCCCAAAGCACTCGCCAACCTCCCTGCATCTTTTGCTAGCTGCTCAGGAGGTGCCTTGGATTTGTTCTCCGCCCACCTCTCACCTCCCACACTGTTTCTCTCCCTTCTGTGTGGCTTCCTGTCTCATGGACGACACTCCACCCAGTTACTCTACCTAGAAATGTGACATGGTGGTTTGAATGAGAATGTCCCCCACAGGCTCATGGATTTGAACACTTGGACTCTAGGTGGTGGTGGTATTAGGGGAGGTTATGGAACTTTTAGGATATGGTGCCTTGTTGGGAGGAAATACATCACTGGGGTGGACTTTTGAGGGTTTACAGGCTCACCTCACTTATAACTGGCTCTCTCTGCTTTCTGTGTGTGGTGGGAAATGTGATCTCTCATGCTTCATGCCATGCTCTCCCTGCCATTATGGACTCTTCTTCCTCTGGAACCATAAACTCTCCCCCTGGAGGTCTCTTTTGGTCATGGTATTTTATCACAGCAAGAGAAAAACAGACTAACACACCTGGACAGCCTCCTTTGCCCCTCCACCACACCCTTCTACTCACTGTCTTCTGTTCAACCAGTGACTGCATCCTGTCTGTTCAATTCCCTGCAACTAGGAGTCATTCTCAACATAGTTATTGGCCATCCACCGTGTGCCAGTGATTGATCTAGATCTGAGGATACAAAGAAGAAAGGAGAAGTCCCTATCCCACAGTTCAGTTACAGAGCCTGTCAGATGGCAATAAAGTTGTGAGGAAAAAGTAAGAAGTCTAAGATATAGGAAGGACTGCTGTTTAAATATTTGGCCAAAGAAGGACCCATTAGAGGGTGAAATCTAAGTAAAGCCCAAAGATGGTGAAGGAGCGATCATGTTTTGCTGTGGAACAATCTTTGTACATTGTAAATATGTATTACTCTCATTGGTTAATAAAGAGCTGACTGGCCTGTAACTGGGCAGAAAGAGATTGGGTGAGAGAGCCAGACTAGGAGAATTCTGGGAAGAAGAGCAGAATCAGAGGAGTCACCAGGAGACACAGAGGGAGCAAGACATGCTGGAGGACAGGTAAAGCCATGAACCATGTGGCAGCACATAGATTAATAGAAATGGGTTAATTTAAGTTGTAGGAGCTAGCTAGTAATAAGCCTGAACTATCAGTCAAGCATTTATAGTTAATATTAAGTATCCGTGTTGGTTATTTGGGAACTGGTGGGTGGGAAAGAAAAATCCATTTACAATGTTTTAAGATATTTCCTAAATGTGTCCACTTCTCTTCACTTCCATGCCATGGCCTCAGTCTTAACACTACAATCTCTCGAGTCTTCTTGATAGCCAGTTTCATTTTGTGTTCTCCTTCCCCGTGTCATATTTCTACATCAAAATCTCATGCCCTGCTCTTGCTTACAATCACTTAGTTGTTGCCACACATTCCCCAGAGTCTAGAATTCAAATTCATTAAATATTATCACTTACAAGCCCTTGCGTCTGTCTCCAACTTTATATCTTCCAAGTATCCAAGCATCCCAGCATAGAACTTAACTAAAAAAAAAGAAAACAAAAAACCCCAAACACTCTTGAGTCTGTTTTTTTTTTTTTTTCATTCCACAAAGAAAATAAGGGGCTGCTGTTGTTTATCTATTGATTGTCTTTTTTATTTGAGTTTGAGACGTACCTTAGAGAATCTCATCCCCTTTAAAAGAGCCATTCATTCAGAAAGGACAGGTTTGTGACAGGCTGAAGCGCTCTAATCAGGAAGCTAAGAGCTAATCATGCAGATGAACGACGTTTGTATCTTACCGCAGTCAGGAATCGCCATGCATTATTAATTAGCTGAAGACTGGTGTCATGGCCTGGCTATTAATAGTACAAGCAAGATGGATGCCAAGGCTTGTCGTGATGAGTGCAAAGCTCAGCACCTTGGAAAGGAACCTGTTTGCGTAGCAGCAGGAGTGGTTATTCTTTTCTTTTCCTTTGTTTCTTTCTTTCTTTCTTTGTTTCTTTCTTTCATCTTTTTTTAGGGGGCAGGAGAGGAATTTGCACCCAAGTTATCCGAACTAGTTTATAAGATCTTTTGATCAGACTTCCAGATTTGACGGTGTTTGTGTGTGTGTGTGTGTGTGTGTGTGTGTGTGTGTGAGAGAGAGAGAGAGATAGAGAGAGAGAGAGAGAGAGAGAGAGAGAGAGAGAGAGAGAGAGAGAGAGAGAGAGAGATCAGTGGGTTGGAGGAGCATCAGGTCACAGAGACAAAGCAGAGCCCCCTGTTTCTGGAGGACCCTGTCCTCATCCTTGTGAGGACTAGCTGGAACTACCTCCTAGATCCTATTTTGCAAATCTGAGCAGTGGTTTCCATGGGCACAGTGCAAACGAGCGTCCATAACCAGGAAGGTAACAATTAGTAGACACCCCACTTTGGGGACTAGAGGAACTATAGGGTGGGATACTAATGAGGAGCCCATCAGCCCAGGCTGGCTGCTCCCCAAGAAAAGGCTAGACTCCAGAGTGTCTTCCAGAACTCTCTCTACTGGAGTGGGCATAGACAGTTTCTCCAGAATTGACATCTAAATTAGAACAGTACCAAAGGGTTGACAAGATAAATGGATTGTAAGTGAGAATGAAGTGTGTTTAAGATATGCAGTTGCCGGGTAAGATTTTATGAGCTTTGCTTTTTTTTTTTTTTTAGGAATGAAGTTAAAACTAAATGAATTCACTGGAAGGGATGCAGCTGTACCCCAGGACCCTGATCTCGCAGTCTAGTCCTGATCTGGCTAGGAGGTGGGTCTGATCCTGCCGACAGGATATCTTTTTGTTTGCTTTGGAGTAAATGTTCCAATAACATGATGATCAGAGAGTGGGGACAGTCTGGAGACTTCCCAAGCTTCCATCGAGTTGAAAGGTGACCTGTGTCCTTGCTTGCTGACGTGTTGTCGGTGGATTGCTCACTTTGTAGCTTACGACCTGCTGGCAAAATTGTGGAGAGGAGACATCGCTCCCAGCTCTTCTCACGGCAGAAGCTAGCGATGCTTAGCCAGCTGAGGATGCTGCAATGCTGTAGAACAGTCCTTCCCCGAGGCTTGGGCTGTGGAGTCAATCAGATGCTTACTTCCCTTCTGAACCCTGAGTGGGGTCAGAGAAAGCGAGTGACCACCTTGGGTGTCTGCTGGACAGAGTCTGTCTTCATCCAGAAACCACAGAAGTGAGAAATATAGAAGAACATACCGACGGTTAATACAAGTGCAGTCCCCGACGATGTCTACCGTGGCTGCGCAGATATAAAATCTGCTGTAAGGCCTGCCTCCTGGAGATTTCTCCTTACAGATGGCCAGGTTAGCAGCCCTTTGGCTTATGTCTTCTCATTTAAAGGTGGTGGGTTTTAGATCTTGTTTAAATCACAGTAACATTTGCTTCCATTGGGACATCGAAGAAAGGAAGTCGCAGGGTAGAAAACCAGAAGAAGGAGTTTTCTACCAGCACTTCCATGGTTAGGAATGAGATCTGGGTTTCTGGAGGATAAAAATCTCAATTCTGAAGAATGGTATTATTGCATGGTGAATAATGGAGACACCAAGAGTGGCTGGCGCTGCCGGAGTAGAATGTAGGAGTAGAGATGTATGGCCTCTTGTCGGGGCCTTCAGGCTTTCACGGCAATTACTTATTATAGATAGAAGGTTTTTAAAATTATGTACTGGACTTTTATAGAAGATTTCCCATGAATAATTCAAAATACTGACCCCAGACCTATGTACATGGGCTTACAAACACTAACTGAGCTAAAAATAAAACAAGGAAGCAGAGGAAGAAAAGGCCTGTGAACTGAGGCGATCCAGGGTCAGTGTTTGTGATGTTAATTGACTGGGCTAAGGGAAGTCTGGGTAGCCGATAAACATTGTTTCTGGGTCCATCTGAAGATTAGCCCCAACCAATTCCCTGAACAGAGAAGATCTACCCTCACCAGGTTGGGAGGGCACCGCCCACTCTGTTGAGAGCTCTGAGGGAATAAAAAGGGCCAACAAGGGTAAATTCCCTCTAAGCTGAGCTGTCCGTCTTCCTGCCTCTGTGCAATGGGCTCCTGGTTTTCTGTACTCCAGGCCTACCTCAGAGCATGGCGCCCTTGCCTGGGAGATGCCCACTGATTCCCTTAGTTCACAGGTATTCACCTTTGAGCCAGTTCCTACAAGAAAATCCCAATCTCTTTCTCTCTCTCTCTCATTTTTTTTAATGCAGTTTTTTACTTCAGTGTGGGCTGACCTGGAACTTGCTCTGTAGCCCAGGCTGGACTTGACTTTCTGATGATCCACGTGTCTCAGTCTCCCGAGTGCTGGGATCAAGCATGAGCCACTACGCCTAGTTTTCTTCCTCGTTTTTTTTTCAACTATTGCCTTTCTGCTTCCCACCATGTGGCCACAGGGCGAGATGACCTTTGCCAGATGCTAGCCCCTTGTTTTTGAACTTCTCAGCTGCCCAAACTGTGAGAAACACATTCTTGGTCCCTATAATTTACCTGGCTTCTGGGATTCTGTTATCGCGGCACAGGACAAACCGAGTCAGGGACTCTCCCTCTTGAGTTTTTACAAGTTGGTCCTGCTGAGCCCCTTGTACTTAGGAGTGGTCCTTCTGCTTCACCTTCACGTCTCTATGGTAAACTGTGGGGCTGTCAAAGCGCATCCTTCTTCTCAAGTATCTCTCTCAGCTGATGCCCTACCCACACCCACACCCACATCCTTTTCAATACTGTGGTCTAGTCGTACCTCCATTAAGTTGTGTTGGGCTAACAGTCCCCTGCAGCTGTGGCTCCTTTTGCTGGGTTCCTCAAGGGTTTAGCCTGGTCCACAGTGACCTTGCTTTGGGATGCTGGCTACAGTATTCTTTAGCTGATCCATGGTGTTGTTCTTTCTATGAGATGGATAGGGCCTTGCCTTCTAGTTTCCTTCTTTTAACCTAAGCATAAGACAGGTGCAGGGTCCCCAAATACAGCATCCCTGGGGTGTGAGGCCAAGAGCCCTAGATGCTAGTCCTGGCTTAGTCACTGAGTAGACATCTCCACACTCTTCTCTTGGACTTTGGCATTTTGCTGCTCTGAGAAGTTCAACGGTTGGGACAAAAGCTTTCTAAGTCCGTCCAGTGTTTTCTGCCTACGGCAGGGTAATGTACTGGATAGCTGGGTCAGAAATGTCCCTCAAAGTCCCTTCCATTAGAGGTCTGGTCTTCAGCTTGGCACTGTTGGAAGGCAGCTGAACTTTGAGGAGGCAGGCATTTATGCTAGAAGTTAGCATATTGGTGCTTTGCTCTTGAAGGGCAGAGAGGGTATCGTGGAGGATACCCTGGTGTCTTGTGCTCTCTACCTCAGTCTATCCCTGTCTGTCTGTCTGTCTGTCTGTGCTTCCTGGCTGTCATGAAGTGAATAGGATTCCATAACAATAAAAATGATAGGCTACTAAGACATGAAAGCCAGTCTCTGTGGGATCATTCTCTCTCCTCCCGTATTTATTTTATTTTTGATATTATAATTTAATTACAATATTTCCCCCTTCCCTTCCTTCCCTCCAAACACTCCCATATGCCTTGCCCCACTCTCCCTGAAATTTAGGGCCTCTATTTTCACTAATTATTACTGCATATATATATATATATATATATATATATATATATATATATATATATATATGTGTGTGTGTGTGTGTGTGTGTGTGTGTGTGTGTTATATGTTGGTAGATATATATAATGCTACCTCTATGTATGTTTTCAGGGCTGACTGTTTAGCACTGGACAGCCAGTTGGTGTGCTCTTCGCGGGGGAAGGCTACCTCCCTAGGGAACATCTTTTTCTGAAAATACCTATTGCCTTCAGAGACTGAACTTTTGCTAGACCTTGCAAAGCAGCAAGTTAACAATACACCCTGAGATCATTTAAAACTATGTACTCTGTCTGCTGTCCTACTGTGCACTCAGCCAGTTTATGTTTAACCTGCTTTAAGAGAGCAATGGCACCCACCATACTCTGCTTTGTACTTCTCATGTAATCAACTCTTACAACCTACATGCATAGCTGTTGTGCAATGTTTTAACTGGGTAAAGATGTGTTACATGTGTTTATGCTGCGGAATATTACTTTAATTGTGTAAGGGTGTGTTACATTTGTTTGTGCTGTATTTGTTTAACCATGTAATGATGTGCGTTTAACTATGTAAAGATGTGTTGCATCTGTTCCCCCTTGCCTGCCTAAGGCACCTGATTGGCCTAATAAAGAGCTGAATGGCCTATAACTAGGCAGAGAAAGGATAGGCAGGGCTGGCAGACAGAATAATTATGAGGAAAAATCTAGGCTCGAAAGAGGAATGAAAGAAGAAGAGAAGAGAGAATGAGGGAGACACCTGGGGCCAGAAGCCAGGCAGCCTCCAGCAAGCAGACATGAGAAGCAGTGAAGTAAGATATTACAAAAGAAGGTAAAAGACCTCAAGGCAAATGGTAGATAAAGAGAAACGGGTTAATTTAAGTTCAAAGAGCTAGCCAGAAATGAACCTAAGTTAGGCCGAGCACTCATAACTAATAAGTCTTTGTGTCATGATTTGGGAGCTGGTTGGTGGCCCAAAAAGAGAGATCCTGGTACATATAGCTTCAATCTTAAATTGTGTATTCTGCCATGCCCCTTAGTATAGTGTGTGTGTGTGTGTGTGTGTGTGTGTGTGTGTGTGTGTGTATGTGCTCGCATGTGCGTGTGCTGTGGTACTCATTTGCTGAGAGTATCTAACAGGTTGAAAGTAAACTGAAACAAAACAAGCATATACCATAAATATTGGAAGCAGCATGTGGATACAGGTAGATAGTACATGATTGCCATTTTGGCTCATTCTGTGTTAATAAAGTCATTTTTCCTCTTATAAAACTCTATGAAAAGTCTTTATAGAAAAGAACTTATTTCTTTACACTAATGTATTTCTGTGCTATTCAATAAACATACAGCAAAGCCCTTTGTTAGGGACAGACATCAGACACACATAGCAGACAGATGGCACAGGGAGAGAAGTGAAGAATTCAAATGTGGGCTCGATCTTTGTCCACATCAAGAGGAAGACTTTTTTTAAATATCTCAATGTGATACTGACACATATCTCTCTTAGCTGTAATTAAAATGAAAGCCACGTCTCCTTCTCCTGACACCTTCTGAAGGTTTTTTGGGGGGATTGCTCTTGAAGTCCAGGTGCTCCTCATGTCCAGAGCCCATTAACAAGCTGCTTTTCTCAGAGCAGAAAAGGGGAGGGGCGAGTATATCTTTCCTTCTTAGACAGGGTACCAGCTACAATCCAAAGTATCATCTCCCAAAGTCTGAGTTGTGGAAACAGTTTATTGGGCTTACAGAGCATGCATGAGGGGTTCCTAAAAGGAGTGTGGGTGACCCCCAAGCAGCTGCACCATTGAACAGTCTCACCCCAGCATGAATGATGACTTCCCCACAGCTGCATAGATGACGCCTCCCCCTTCATTCATACCCTATGTACTCTACCTTCTCCAAAGACCACGAGGCCATGAGAAAAGGCGGCAGAATTGAACACAGTGCACAGCTGGTGCCTTCCAGCCCCTTCCTTCTGAGGGAACCTCAGCACTCAACAGCCTCCCCTACAAGAGTCTCTTGCAGTGGTCACAGCTGCTCTGATGGAGATGTGCCTGCTAGCCCTGCAGCTAGAATGCTACAACCACTTTACAGAGACAGGAAAGAACAAACCCCACACTTCTCTGCCCACCCTTTTCTTCAAAGGTCCTCGTGTGTATAAAACTTGAATACATCTGTATGTTTTCACGTACCTTTTGACACAGATGCCACAGCCAAGGAGCCTTCATGGGTAGAGAGAAAAGGTGGTTTTTCTCCCTTGTACAGGCTAAAGTGACATTCTGAGCCCTGATTCTAGAACCATGGCCTCCATTGCCTTTGGATGGAGTGTGAATCACTTTCAACAGCCATTTCAGTCCTTTGGAGGTTTATGTTTCTCAGATTTTTTTTTTTTAATTTTTGTAGATGTACTGGCCCCATGTTATTCATAGACAGTTAGGCCCAGAGAGAGGCAGAGATGGGGAAATGACTTCTCAAATTAAGCCCAGTAGTGCCTCCCTCTGGGGGCCATAGGAAGGACAGAGGAGCTAGAAGAGCCAGGTTGCCAGAGACTGTCACTGGAGCTCCGAGTTGGTGAGCTGCCACATTAGACAGAAGTATTGGCTCAGCACAGAGGAGGCGAGAGGGGCCCCCAACTTGAACCTTGGTGCCAAGCAGAGCAAGTCCACGAACTTGCTGGGTCTCAGACACAGTCCTTGATCCAAGTCCCTGTGTCCTCAGTGAAGGGGGAATGACAGTGTTTCTCCTAGGGTTATTGTGCAGATTCAGTGAAATAGTGTGGTAGAGCATTTAACACATATTGGACACATTACGTGTTCATGAAATGGTGTCTCCCATAATGCACTAGCAATCAACCACAAAATAAAAACAACAGAAGCCAGCTAGTAATGGTTTCCTGATCTCTCACAGTAAGTAAATCCCCGTGAAAAAAACTTGCTTTTTCGATGTGGAGTCGAATTCCTCCTGGAACATCTCTGCAGAGTCAGCAGGAGTCCAAGGCCACCGTTCTAGCAGGGATCACAGATAATGAGAACTCCGCTTACCTACAAGTGCCCAGCCTCATCTTTTTTTTTTTTTCTCCAGTTTATACACATGCAAGCTGTATATACATTTACACATTCGTATGTGGTTTTTACAGGTCACTGAATCCTTGGGATCCCAGGGACTCCCGCTCCAGGTGTGTGAACACCCTGGCAGTATTTTCCATCACAGATGTGTCTTTGGCTAGGCACGTCCCAGTAACCCCAGGTCACATGCATTTCTTCCCGCTCACACCTCATTCTGTTCACAGAAGTCCTTTCTGCTGTTTGCATCTTGGTTCAATTTCAGAGAGATTTCCAGCTCAGCTCCAGCCACTCTCCCATCTCATTACACTCTTGGTAATTAGCTCCATCTCATTACCCCAGCCCGGTTGGAATACGATTACTTGTTTCCAGGTGTAAACCTGTGCGGTGCATACACCTCTTCAAAATTCCAGGCAGGCCACCTGCCGCAGCCAAGGCAGGACAACTACTTCCAGCCGCATACCGTTCATTAGCGCTTCCATGTCAGGGAAAGCACTCCGTTGTATTCCACATCTGGTCACATGCTTATTAATTATGCACTTCTTATAACAACTGTGTCTAATTAGGACAGAGTTGAGACCTCTGCGGAGCCTAGTGATTCTTTGTTTTCCCATTCTTGGTACCTCATTACCCTCCCTCCAAATTATGCCCAATTTGTTTTACATCCATGCCACATTAAGACAATTGCTCTCAGGTGTGTATTACAACACACGCTCTGCTTTTCAACCCAAACTTTCTTGACCAGAACACTCCTTGTTCCCATATCCTGTTGAAGGCTAGCCATTTTTTGGTCTCTGCTCACATTTACCCCTGGATGGAATGAATCCAGCTCAGACTTGCTGAACCCTGGGGCTGGACTCTGGCCTGCTTTATTCCTTGTCTATTTCTGTGCGTGGGTCCTGGGGGGGGGGGGCAGCCACTGCCATGTCTCAGAGCAAGAATCCCAACTGTAAGGGCCCTGGTCCATTCACAGAGCCCGTGAGGCAGGAACCCATTTGTTCCAGCAGGAGCTGGTGAGGCGTGAGCTGCCAAGCTGTGCTGGTGAGAGAAGAGGCACACTGAAAGGGACAGTTCTGAGCTTCCAAAACTTCACACAACTGAGCCAAGCAGCAGGGAGGTGGGCTGAAGATTTCAGTCCTCAACCCTATGCAATGGCTTCCTGAATGAAAGGCTAGTGTTAGAGTATTGAGTGGGAAGTGTGGACAGTAGCAAAAGCAAGATCACCGTGAGTGTTTTAAGAAGCCAGTGGTCTTCTTAAACTTCTATAAACTCAGGGTCTGCGGTATTGACCCAGAGCCCTCCTGAAGCTATCCTGTGTCTCTGTCTTTTTCTTCATTTACGTCTATATTTCATAGCTATCATTTCCCAATTCCACCCCCCGCCCCCCTTCAGAACCGTTCAACAGGTTGAGCGGGACTCGACACCCTCCCATCTTATCCCTGTACCCTCCTGTTCGTATTCGTTGTTCCGTGGGACAGTTTTGTTTCTACCATATATACATATACGATTTTATATAGCGATTTAAGATCTAGAAACCACATGTACAAACTCTCAACAACACGGCTGCCTGCAAAGACAGCACCAACAGCAGCTGACACGACCAGTTTTGTCTGAAACTGGCTACTCTGCTTACAATCCCCTTCAGCTGCGTTCATTTTCCTGCAGATGACAACTTTGTTCTCTGTAGTGAGAAGACATCCCATCGTGCATCTATAGCATAGTTCCTCCCATTCCTCCATGGTTGGGAACCTGGCCTGGCTTCACACTTAGCTGCTGTGAACAGCACAGCTGTAGACACTGCTGTGCAAGTATCCCTGTGACATGTGGATCTGAGTCCTTCAGGCAAGTACCCAGGAGTACTACAGCTGGGTCATGTGGTAGATCTATTTCACTTTTTTGAATGTCTAAAATTTTTAATTCTTTCATAAATGAGCACACTGTATTTATGTCATCTCCACCCTCCCCTTCTAACTCCCCCCATGTTCCTCTCCTTCTTGAATCCCTAACTCCTTCTTCTCTAATTCTTGTTATATGTACATCCTAATGAGTCTGTTTAGTTGTTTGTATGTACATGCCTTTAGGGCTGACCACTTGTGATTGAAAAACCTACAAGGGGGCATGCCCCTGGAGAAGTCTGATGATTCTCCTTCTCTTAGAAGGCCTTGTGAATTTTCCCTCATCCATGTTGGCACGTCAACTGCTGTTGTCATTATGTAGGTCTTGCATAGGCAGCCATAGTTTGACAGTTCACGATGCAGCATCTTATGTCTAGACGATACCCTCTCACAGCAGCCACCCTGGTCCTCTAATTCTCCCACTTTTCCTGCCTCCTCTTCCGTGATGTTTCCCGAGCCTTGGGTGTAAGGGTTGTGCTGTAGCTAACCCAACTGGGGCTGGACACCTCACAGTCACATTATCTGCATTTTGACGAGTTGTGAATCTATTTAGCAGCCTGTCCACTTTAAATAAGGTTCATTGATGAGGCGTGAGAACTGCACCTGAGGAAGCGTGTGAACGCGGCTTCTGGGTGTGAGGATCTACAGGGCAAGGGGCCAGGGACAGACTCACCAAACTATTTGTACTATTTTGAGGAGCCTTCACAGTGATCTCATAGTGGCCAGACAGTCTACCTTCCTCCCAGCAGTATATAAGGATCTCCTTCAGGCCCCGTCCTCAGCAGCATTTGTTATTTAAGGAATATTCCTGTTCCATGTTTGCTTGAGTCTGTAGAAGAGAAGCCAATGGCTAGCTTTGTGGACTAGCCACAGGTCCATCTCATTTGTCCCACATTTAAGGGAAAACGGTGAGCTTTGCGCTCATGCCCTCCTGCTGAGGCTTATCAGTATTTTTCTCCTTTACTCACAACAGCACTTCTTAGGGAGCAGCAGTCATGGTAGAACGTTAACTCTTGAGGCTATGTGTGTCTGGGCTCTCTGTACTAACTCTAGTACTTTCTTGTAATGACTGTGAATAACACAGAATCCTTCTCACAAAACATCCCTGAAGTAGGGCCATACCATGTAGAAACCTTCAGTGTGTCCCCAGTGGTGACAGGTTCTGAGGTGGCTATGCTGTCCATCTGTATCCACTCAACCAGCTACTGAATGTGTCATTGGTTTTGACTGTTTGTAGAATAGATACCAAAGACTTGTGTTGAATGCCTTGGACAAAGGGCCCTATGACCTTTTTCTGTGTAGAACTGGCATTTCTGGTCTGCCACTATTGTAGCAAAGCAGGGATCCACTCTCGCACACGCTCTCTACAGCAGCTCCCGTGCCAGGATACTGCTTGCTGGCTCTCACTGATGCCACTGTCACGCTCAACCGAGTTCTTGTCCCCTTCCACACTCAGGGAACCCACCCCAAGCCCTCAGAACAGGCAGGGAGGAACGAAGAAGGCAAAGATCTAAGTGAAGTGGCCACAGTCACTACAGAGTCGTGTCCCAACAAAAGTAGAACTCCAACAGCTCTCTGCCCCTCTGGTCACCTTACCTCTTGGGTAGACGTACAAGAACCTTGTGTGAGGCATTGCGCTTTTCCATGATTGTCTCCTGTGTGCATTCCACTTCTTTCCTGTCAGGATTCTAAACCACACAGTTGTGTAGTCCTCTCTTCTTCCTCTCAGAAGGTACTGGAAGGCCATCCTGCGGCTGCCTGCTGGCTTCTCACCCCACTGCTGACCTGGTTTCCAGCTCAGTTCTGAGTATGAACTTGTTGGGTTTCAAGTCCAATCCCTAAATGCTACATAAAAATGGTGTCCTCTGTCTCTGGCCTGTGGTAGTTTGAAAGAAAATGACCCCCAAAAGGAGTGGCACTATTAGGGAGTGTGGCCTAGTTGGAGGAAGTGTGCTGTGGATATCGCTCTGTATAAATAAAATGCTGATTGGCCAGTAGCCAGGCAGGAAGTATAGGTGGGACAAGCAGAGAAGGGAATTCTGGGAAGTGAAAGGCTGAGGCAGAGAGATGCTGCCAACCACCGCCATGAGAAGATGTTAAGATACTGGTAAGCCATGAGCCACATGGCAACTTATAGATTAATAGAAATGGGTTAATTTAAGATATAAGAAGAGTTAGCAAGAAGCCTGCCACGGCCATACAGTTTATAAGTAATATAAGTCTCTGTGTGTCTACTTGGCTGGGTTTGAGCAGCTTCGGGACTGGTGGGTGAGAGAGATTTGTCCTGACCGTGGGCCAGGCAGGACTGGAGAATCTCCAGCTACAGAAGTGTGTCACTGTGGAGGTGACCTTTGAGGTCTCATATATGCTCAAGCCACACCCAGTGTCTCAATTTACTTTCTGTTGCCTGTGCAAGATATACAACTCCCAGCTACCCCTCCAGCACCATGTCTGTCTGCATGCTACCATGTCCCACCATGATGATGATGGACTGAACCTCAGAAACTGTAAGTCACCCGATTAAATGTCCTTTATAAGAGTCGTCTTGGTCATGTATCTCTTCACAGCAACAGAAACCCTAAGACATGGCCCAAGTATAGCAGTGCTGGCCACACGCTAGGCTCCCAGGAAATGTTTGTTGAATGAAGACAATCAGAAAAACAACATACAACATTTAAGCTTCTCAAAACAGTTTTTAATTTTTGGTTATTCCCATCCAGATCAAAGTTGTTACAAACAGGTGTGAAAATTCCCTCCCTTGGGGTCCAAGAATGACCTTGAATGGCCCCAGTCCTTCTGGCTCTTCTTCCCATGCGTGTTCAAGGTGCTTCTTTGTCAGTGCACTGGTGTCTCCTGTGACCTATGAACCTCGAGCAGCAAGAGGACGTGGGGGCCTGGGCAAGACCCATACCGCCACGAGCATCGTAGGCACCCGTCTCGGGAAAGGGCAACTGGAAAAGAGGCTGAGCGGCCAGGCCTGGGGGTGCATGCCTTTAATCCCAGACACAGGGAAACTGTCCCATCCTCCTTGCTTTCAGCTGAGTGGACCTGAGCTGTACTGCTTAATATTCAATATTTTTATTGCTTTATTCCTCTCTGAATTTTTCAGTAGATTCGATGTTTACCATAATATTGATGCTTTACTTTCTCATTGTCAAATTATTTTAAAACTATTTTTATTTTTGTGTGTCTGTGTCCCTGTGTTGTGTGTCTGTGTTGGTTTTGGTCAGTTTATCACAGCAACAGCAACCAACTAGGACAGGACTTGTCTGTGAATTTAAATTCCATTAATTGAGGTGGGCAGGCCCACTCTAACTGTGGGGGAATCATTCCATGGGCCGAGGTCCTGGGCTGCATAAAAAGGAGAAAGCTACCCAAACCTGGGCATCCACTGCTGTTTTCTGACTGCAGAGGCAGTGTGAGCAGCTGCCTCAACCTCTGGCTGTCATGGCTTCCTGGCTATGATGGGCTTACTCTTAACTGTTAGCCAAAAAACCCTTCCTTTCCTAAGTCACTCCTGTCACAGCAACAGGACAAGTGACTAACACAGTGTGCACGGGAACATGAGGATGCCCCTCAAAACTGACCCTCAGTGAAGTGTGAGATGGGAAGTTCTGCAGCCGTGGGAGGGTGAATCACCTTTCATCCTTCTTTTGTAGCACTGGTTTTATGACTTGACTTTTTTCTTCATGTGTATGAGTGGTTTTGCCTGCATGTATGTCTGTGCACCACATACATGAGGTACCTGTCAAGCCATGAGAGGACTTCTGGTGAGGGGAACTGAAGTTACAGATGACTGAGCCTCCATGTGTGGGTGCGGAGAATTGAACTCCAGTCCTCTGGAAGGACAGCCAGTGCTCGTAACTGCTAAGCCACGCTCCAGCTCTGACTCTTGGTTTTAATACAGAAGGAATAAACAAAAAGGTTATAAAACCGAACGGCAACCTGTGTACAAGCTATAGCGCACCCCCCCACACCCCCTCTCCCCCACCCCCGCAGCCAGGGATGAAAGCTGCTTTCCCCCAGCCTTGAGATCTGTTTTTGGTAGGGAGGCCAGCTGAGAAGCCTCTTACTTGATTTTGGCAATGGAGACAAAGTAATGTGTACACACTTACTTCACTGAACTACAAAGGCCCTGCTTATGCTATGGACCTTATTAAGTAGCTTCAGGGTGGTCCTAAAACAGGTAGTAGCCAACTTTCCTTCACTCCTTGACATGCCCCCCTTCCTGTCCCACCCTCATCCCTTGGGAATAGACAGCACTAAAGTAGTCATTAGGCAAAACATTCTGCACTGCAAACTTCCTTAGAGTTCATAGAAAAGCAAAAGTGAGGAGAAAAAAATCCACCTTCTATCCACTAAGCATCAGTGTAGACAAAATCAAGTCAGCTCAGGCCATGCCGAGTAGCTAGAGCCTGTGGCTGCACACACAATGAATGCTACCCACACCCACTGCAGTGCACACCATCAGACGGTGGTTATTTTCTTGTCCTTGGTGGCTTGCTTGATGGCAGCCTGCTCACAGATGATCTCTTTGAGCCTCTGCAGCCTGGTGTTCTGGATGGTCTGGTCCCCCACGCCGGTCTGGCTGCGGTGCAGCAGGGTCAGGGCATGAATGTACTCCAGCTCTGTGTACTTCACGCCCTGGTCCACCACCAGGTTCAGGAGCTCATCGGCTGTGTTGTACAGCATCTCGTAGTACTGCCTGGGGAGGCAAGACAGAACCTTGTTGAGTGTTTCCTCCATCAGTATGGTGGCCGGGGGCATGCATATGCTGTTAATTGTATGCTAATATGTTTACTTATTTCACAAACAGCTACGGATTACCTGGAAGGCAAGTTCTGTCCCACTCAACCTCGTAGTCACTCACTCACTCACTCATTATCTTATTATTTGGAGTCACTCATAAGCTTATTATTGGAGACTCTGGGAAAGAAATATAACTTTCTTCTCCTTTAAATGGGATAATAATGTTGCCTACTTCTTCGGGTTATTGGAAGAATTAGTTAATTCATATAACGCACTTAGAATGTGGTGTTTCATCAAGATGAACTCTTACAACAGCAATGGTAATAGGAACACAATAACAGTAACAGTAGCATGAGGGCAGCTTTGAGTGCCCAGCCTGTTAGTAAAGGGACAGAAAAGCTTCCAAAGTGTGGGTCACCTCTTTCCTTCCTTCCATGAAAGCTTTACCAAGGTTGAGGGGCTAGAAGCACGCAGAGTGCGCTAAAGAGATGTGGGCAGAACAGACAGACATCCTACATGTCAGGACTGCTGGCTCAGGAACGTGCATTCCTGCACACAGGGCCTGGAGTTTGCCGCTTCTCCACCAAGAATATCTTGGGGAAAGAAAAACCAAAAAACCAAACACCAAACCAAACTAAAAAACCCCAAACTTCACATTTTTTGGAGGAAGGAAGCCATCCTTGGGTATAGGAATGTATTTCAAGAGCTTTACAATTGCTGTTTCACTGGGGGTGTGGTCAGGAAGAGTTCTGGTGTCTCCACTAGCTTTTCTTTTCAACTCATAGTCTATTAGAGCAGGAGAAAGATGCCCTTGAAGTACTAAGAAGGGGAGGGATGAACCTGCTTGTTTCAGATGGGCAACTTCATGAGTGTCCTGGGAGCACAGGTTGGCTGTCATGTAGAGACTCCCTGAACATTAGTGTTCTGTTGTGGTTTCAAATGAGGACTTATTTCAGCCTCATGAGACCTGCTATGGCATGACTGTGAAATGTTCCCACAGGTTCATGTATCGGAACACTTTATCCCCAGACGCTGGCATTTTGGTAGGCTGTGAAAGTCTGACTGCAAGAGCCAGCTGGCAGATGCAGGACACTAGCGGCGGGCCTATGAGGGCTGCAGACTGGCTCGGCGGCTTCCCAACACTCTCTGCTTCATGACCATGGAGATGCGAAGAGGCGGCAGCTGTAAGCTCTCACTGCCCAGACTGAACAGCCATGCCTTCCCACTAGGAGAGACTGCGTCCCTTTCACCTGTGAGTCCAAATACACCTGTGGTGGTATTGTGTTCCCCAAAATATTGTGTTCCCCAAAATATTGTGTACCTTAATAAACTTATCTGGGGTCAGAGAACAGAAAAGCCACAAGATACTTAGGCTAGAAAATGTTAGCACACGCCTTTAATCCTAGCATTCCAGAGACAGAAATCCCTCTGGATCCCTGTGAGTTCAAGGCCGCATTGGAAACAGCCAGGCATGGTGACTCACGCCTTTAATCCCAGAAAGCAGCCTTTAATCCCAGGGAGTGGTGGTAGAAAGCAGAAAGGTTTATAAGGCGTGAGGACCAGAAACTAGAAGCATTTGGCCTGGTTAAGCATTTGGCTGGTTAAGCATTCAGGCTTCTAGCAGCAGTTCAGCTGAGAGCCATTGGGATGAGGACACAGAAGCTTCCAGTCTGAGGAAACAGGACCAGCTGAGGAATTGGCAAGGTGAGATAGCTGTGGCTTGTTCTGTCTCTCTGATCATCCAGTGTTCACCCCAATAACTGGCTTCAGGTTTGATTTTATTAATAAGAACTTTTAAGACTCATGCTATATACACCCTTCCTGTTTTAGGGTGCTTCTGTCCAGTATTCGGTCACCACCAGAAAAGCAATGAACACACAATGGGCATTTAGAAAGCACGGGCCAAGCTTATCCTTGGATGTGCACAGAAGTACCTCAGATGGAAGAGGAGGAGAAAGTTACTTGGAGGAGTCTGGGAAAATGGTATCATCAATAATCAAGAAACCCTTTGAGGTTGCATGTTTGGCATAAAGTCAATGAGCTTTATATTATACTCCTCAATGTATCTGCTATAATTAAAAATACTTTACTGAAAAAATTATGCTGTAGGAAGATACTTCATACTATCCTACAGCAACATACGCTCAGTGGCACACAGTAGCTTCCTCCCTGACACTTTCCTTATTTTATGAATTAAGAATCTATGCTATATAGTTCTGTTTCTCTTAGATGCATAGCTGTGAGAAGAAGCTGTCTGTTTAGGAAACAGACATCCATTTTAAATATTGCTCAAGAAGAAGACATGTACAAGTTTAGACTTATCAAATGGAGTAAGGCCTTTGTGAAATCTGGACTTTCTAGCCTATATGTTCCCAAACTTCAGAGTGCTTCACTGGGATCCCCCCCCCCCCCCCTTCCAGGGTCATGAGAATGGAGTACAGGAGCCTCACACCCTGGCACCGGAACTGTCAAAGGTTCCAAGCCACTCCACCTCCAGGATCCCCAGGACCGAGAAGCAGGGGCTGTTACAGAGGCAGTAAATGGTTTATAATACTTTTCACTGAGATTAAGCCAAAAGAATTGGAGTTCTTTGCATTATGATATTGATATTTTCATCATTTATCTTAAAAAGCAACACCGAGCCCATCAGCCCAGATGAAATTGGATTTCTTTTGAAAAGTCTGATGAATTGTTTCCAGGGAGACTGGTTTTCCGCAGAGACTGCCATTCCACCCTGGGAGCAAACAAGACAAAGGCGCCCAGATCTCTAGCCCTGGACCTTCCAGTGTGATGAGTGGCGAAGGGCACACCACTAAAGTACTTAATGTTTCAATCTCCTCTGTGCATTGACGACCTTTATGAGCCCCAGAATGACACTGCGAAGGCAAGGGAGAGACTAAAGGAGTTCTCAGGAGCCTCAGATGAACAGGGCACCAGGATTGCAAAGCTGAGTTATTAAATAAAATTGACAGCTAACTGATGGCATATTTTCTATAGTTAGGGGGAAATTCCCTATAACCATGATGATATATTAGATCATAAAGAAACATAAATATTTAACGACAGAATGAAATCCATTTATCTTTCAGAAAGCCACCTTACCCAGTAGCGAAGACTAATAAATGGGCAGAACAGCTGACAGAGAGGTGGGAAGGTGCTACAAGATGCCCTAAAGAGGAAGTGGGAACATGCCCCACAACTACACAATTAAAATGAGCTTCCATGATAAACATTGACAGATTGAAATGAAATCATGTAACCCAACAGTAATAAATAATTGATGGGTACGTACTGAGACTTCAGGAAAATAAAAGCATGGTTTTTTATCATCAAGCATTAAAACAGCAGCCATGGCTTCCAGGGTACCCCAGCTTACAGCAGATGGCATTGTATGTGGCTGCCTGGGTTGCATTAGTGAACACACATGTTCTGTAGATGTTTTCCAGCTCAGGACTCATAGAGGGAGTCTCTTTATAAGACCCTTAACATTTAGAGGCCAGCTGCTAGCTGTGGACTGAATAGCCTATTCTGAGGACCAAAGGAGTTTGGCATCATCCTGGTGACTGGAACATTCTGTGACCAAGCGTGTTCCTTCCCATGGTTCCTCTTGCTCTTTGCTGTGTGCCTTTTGGTAGCACTTCCCAAAGTATCATGAGTAGACATGGTGTATTAATGGCTTTTCTGATGGTGTGATAAGATATCATGACCCAGATTGACACGTGGAGGAAGACTTTATTTTGGCATATGGTTCTGTTGTGAAGCCACACTACATTTTTCGTGCATGCAGTCAGGCATGTGTGTATGTACAAACTGCTTGAACCTTTTGCTTTTAGCATTAGAACTCTTCTGACTTCCTTTAAAAGCCCTTTATACATTTACACACAGGATCAGGAAGAATTTTGTCCACACCTGTCCACCCCTCCTCTGACAAGCTCAGTTCATGTCTCCATTGTGACCTGAGGCTACTACAAATGGTTATGGGTTTCCTGTAGGAAACTGGGGGAAGAATGCCACCCCCCACCCCCCAAAGCCATCTCTTCCACCACAGCAACTATCCTGTGCCTACAGTCTTTCACAGCAGGTGTGTGTGCAGGTGACAGACAGCAAGACCCTGCTGGGGGCTGGCCTAAATCCCTGGGTATACTTTTACTGTCTGCCTTCTTTCACTTGGTGGAATTCAGAGTACAAGATTCATTTCTAAATGGCTTTTAAATAGTTACCCTGGGCATCTGGGGGCATTAGTGCCAGTACCCCCAGGCCAAATTCTCTCTATAAAATAACATAGTATTTGCATAAAACTTGCACAGTCCTCCTGTACATTTTAATTTTTTGAGACAGGGTCTCACTATGTAGCCCTAGCTGGCCTCAAATTCACGGAGTTCCTCCTGCCTCTGCTTCTCAAGAGCTGGGATTAAAGGTGTGTGCCACCATGCCCGGCTCTTCCATACATTTAAAATCTTGTCTGGATTACATACTCAGCACAATTCGAACACACTGCAGACAGTTGTTATACTACAGGTTTGAGAATAATGTTAACAAAGTCTGCACATATTGTTTTCCTGGATACTTGGGTCTTTGGTTGGCTAAAACCACAGAAGGCAGAATCTGTGGATAAGAACCTGCACATAAAGATGGGTAAATGCACACAGCTATGGGTTCCTGCTGTGCTCTGGAGCTGTATTTATTGTAGTAATATTAGCAATGTTTAATTTGTACATGCATCTGTGTATCCAACCTTCTGAAATGGGCATCACAATTCACACTGTACACAGAAGCAACTCAGCTGCAGAACATGAGTGCTTTGTCTCAGATCTCAAACTAAAGGATTTTAAGACCTACACGTCCCCCAGAGCCAAGGTAATATACAGAGCTGAAACTGTAGAAAGCAAAGGTACTAGCTGCAAAGAGTGTCTGTATAGCTAATTACACTGAGCTACACTTTCGGATAACTGAAGAAAATGATCAGACTGACTGACTCCAGCTATGTCTGCCGGTGAAGTGGAGTGAGCCTGCACTGCGGCAGTTCACACTTTGTTTAGACAAACCTCACGGTTACACCTGACTAGCTAGCTCTCTGTGGATATGGAATTCAGGGCTCCAAACTTAAACTTCAGCATTTAACTTAGGACTTTTTCATTTTATTACCTACTTTATTTTTCCCTGTTTTTCTGTCCAAGGAGGTAATGGATGAGGTAAGCATTCTCTTTAAAAGTTGGTTGCCTTTCTGATTTATTACTTCCCTTAGGATAATCACGTGTTTTCAGTGTGGTGCTTTAGAAAGGGGAATTCTCATACATTGTTGGCAGAGATGGAAATTAGTACAGCCATTATGGAAGACAGTAGATAGGGAGAGTTTTTAAAACACACAGAACTCTGTATGACCCAGCAGGCCACTCTGGGCTCTATATCCAAAGGGAACAAAGTCACTACATCAAAGAGATACCTGCACTTTCTTCTTTGTTGCAGCAGTATGCACAAGAGGCACGATACAGAATTGCTTACAGTGTCTGCTCCTGAATGTGTGAATAAGGAAAGGGCGGTGTATATGCCTAACAGGCTGTTACATAAAGAAAGAAGGAGATGCTGACCTGAAAAGCTGACCCGAATCTAACAGTATTGACCGTAGCTCTCTGAATTATCTTTAGGTGGGGATAGTGAGAGGGCTCAGTAGGTAAAACGGTGCTTGCTGCCAACCCTGGTGACCAGAGTTGAATTCCTGGGGCCCACATGGTGGGAAGGAAGAACTGGCGTCTACTAGCTGTCCTTTGATCTCTACATGTACACTGTGGCTAAGTGTGTGCACGTTGGGTATTGCTTTTCTAAAACGTTTAGAATCGGAACTGTGTTGCCTCAGGTGATTTCAGACTGGGAACTATATGCACATACATAGTGAGGTATCTTCGCGATGGGACTTGAGCTTAGATTCACATGTTTCCTACACATCTGTTATGGTGTGGCTTACAGCGCGAGGCTCTCTCGGAAGGCTCCTCTGTAAGAAGGCAGCACTGGGATGGTGGGCTCTTTAAGAGCCAGGGTCTAGTGGCAGGTTCTTGGGTCCCCGGTGGTCCTGCCTTGTGAAGGGACTGCTGGTTTGGGAACACAGTCCTTACAAAAACCAGGGCCTGACCTCCAAGTCATTCTTGTTTTTCTGTATCTCGTTGTGATCTCGTTTCTACAGGGACTGCTACCATTGCCATCTGCTGTGAGTGATGGGTCTGAGGGAGTCCTTACCAAAGATGATACAGGCACTGTATTTGAACTTGTAAAATGAAGCTCTTGTCCTCATTAGCAACTTGCCTCAAGTATTTCATTAGAGTAATGAAAAGCTGGCTCTTTGCAGAAGGCAATTTTGTGCAATATTTTAGTGAGAATGCATTTTGACTGCAACCCCTTGTACAAGGTTAGAGGTGGAGTTTTCCACTTGTGGCATCTGGTTAGTACCCATAAGATTTTGGAATTTAGAAAATTTTAGGTTTCAGATTTCAGATTAGAGATGTTTAACCTGCAACAGGAGTATTTCAAGCACTTTCATAAAGGCACCGTAGTAAAGGGTAACTAAACAATCAGTTGAAACACTGAATTCTTGTTTTCTCAGCCTCCTTAATATTAACTATAATAATAAACACAGAAATGGGAAGAAAGAAGAGAAAGGAACTGATTCATCCATAGACCAGATAATCATCCCATAAATAACTGACAAGGGGCCTCCTACAGTGGGGATACTCACTCAGCAACCAGGCTGAGGTTCTAGTTGTCTTGCAAGCCATCTTAACTGGCCATGTGCCTTTGGACAAATGCTGTCATCTGCTCCCCGTGTGAAAATCTGAGAGGCAATGGCAGGTGCTCTGTAAGCACGGGTGGCATTTTGGGTTTTACACTGGTACAAAGTTCCCTGCTTGGTCCTTTCATATCACGGAGCTGCCATCAGCACCACTGATGCTAACTGTTGCCAAGCAATGGTAGGCATCACATTAGCAGTTGATCTGCAAACACTCCAACAAGTATAATCTTAGCCCAGGTACTTTCCAGACCACTAATAAAGCAGATGATAATCCTGTGTATCAGAAGAATATATTAGTGTATTCAAATACAATATAATTGTTCTTATTTGTCTTCTCCTTCAAAGAGCTTAGAGTTTATTACAGACATGATTGAAATTTTTAATTTGAAATGCAGCGAAGTTATTTCCATTTCAGGAATGAAAAAAAGTAGAGAAAAGCTAAATAAGTTTCAGGCAGTTAATGGCAGGTTTAAACGAGTATTTTATGTTGAGATGGTCTTTAATACTTTCAACAGATTACCCTGCTTTTTGTTTAGGGCATGCTGCTGTAGAATAGATTTTAGAAAAGACTTTGCCCATATTCCCTCAGCTGATGACAGCACATAATCATTCCAGAGGTAGGTACAATTTGGAATTTTATGTTTGCAAAATTTGCTTTGTCTTTTTGGTGGCTTGTTTACTCATTTTTTATTGCTTAAGTGACTGGGGATATAGTTCAGTGGTAGAGCACTTCCTGAAGTGTGATGCCCAAAGCTGGACCCCAGACTCCAAAGCTGGGGAAGGGGTGGGGGTGGACAAGCAGTTACTTATCAGCCTTATTCTGATAACCTCCACACTTTCACAATTCTGGGGTGTCTCTCCTGGAGACTTCAAAAGTTCACGCCAGCTGTGTTCACCCCTCCTCTCAGGAGGGTACCTCATCTCAGCACTTCTGATGGGCAGCTGCAGCCAGAGCTTTATTTCTCTTCAGAAAATGCAGTTCTTACAGCAAAGGAATTCCACTGAGTCCACCCATCCCTGTCACTGCTGAGATGATGGTAGCATTCCTGTTCCAGTCACTGAGATGGGACAATACCTCCCCATAATCTTAGCTAGCGACTTTGTCCCCACACCACCTTTGGAATACATTCTGAATTTATAAAATCCCACGTCACTCTGGACTGCATCGGATAATTTTTTAAATTAAGGTTTCTACAACAGGGCTAGAGGACAATCTGTATTTTAAATTCAGTACAATTAAAACTGTGTCTCTTTGGTCTGGCACTGCCTTTGGTCAAAGCCCATTTATATGAATAATTATTTACTACATTAAGAAGTCAGCTCAAGTCCTTCTCCCATTCTGAAGGTTTTAATAAATATTGATCAGGACCATTTTTTGTTTGCACTTGCCAAAGCAATTCTGATGGATTCATCGTCTGATGTTATCAAATAATGAAATATGAAAGAGTGAATAGAATTACCCTCTTGTTCTGTGATTTTTTATTTAGGTCCTTCATTTTACTTTCATAATTGTGTTTGTCTCATACTTCTGTAAATGTTCTTTTGATTATCAAAAGGTGAGCCTGGGTTAAGGAGAGCTGTGCTGTGCTGAATAGCAGTTTAGAGTCTTTTCAATTAAAATAGTTTATCGGATAGCACTTTGGAGAGTTTTCAATTTTAAAAAATAATTTGTCTAATATCACAGGTTGAAAAAAAGGCACATAGCATATTGCCCTCTGGCAGTCACAAAGCTACAGACTGTTTACTAATTAGTAAGAAAATCTTAAATTGTGTATTATCTATATTTCATAGACTAGAAATCTGGAGGCAACTGCTCGTGTAAGCTGAAAAATAATTCAGAGGCCCCATGGCTTTTTCATCTTTAAGTAAAGCAACGGAAGTACTAACTTTTCAAAGATAATGCAAAGTGCTGCTTCAAAGGGAGAATGGACCTTGTTACCACTGCTGAGAAGTCCAGTAATGCTACAAATGACAGCATCTCATAGAACAAAAGCATGGTCCTAGGCTTCCAGGAGCTTCTTTTATTTGCTCTTTAAAACTAACATCTATCTAGGCCTAGGTCAAAGGTATCCATGGCAGAAGTCAATGTTTAAATTTAAAGTCAAGCCAAGCCAGGGCTTGCTAGTCTACCTGTTGGCCTGGGCCATTCCTCATGTACTGATCTTGGGAAATGATAGAAGGATTAGAGGGCCATAGACAAGAGACAAAAACCAGGGCTTAATGTCAAGTAATTATTAATATTAAGGATGGGGTAGAGAAGTGAGTGGATTAATGAGCTTAGTTTCTGCATCTATCTACCCATCTGTCCATCCGTCCATTTGTCCATCTACCCACCTATCTACTATAGTGCTGGGGACTAAACCCAGAGCCTCTCATGCATTCTAGGCAAGGGCTGTACTGCTGAGCTATGTATAGCAAGCTTGGTTTCAGAATTTATAATGGGGAGATTCTGCCTACCTGGAACTGTTTGGGAAGAAAGATCGTGGAATTGCATGGGATCTCACGGCTTTGCTCAGAAACCACTCTCATTAGAGCCTTGTGCTGAAGAGACCAAGGTAATGGCTTGATTATAGCAGATGACAGTTATGGCAATTCCATTCCACCTCACAACTGTCAAGACAGACTGGGTGAGGGTAATGGGATGGTCTGCTGCAACCCATTATCACTCTTTTGCTGCTACTCAGCTATCATTTGCTGGACTCTTACAGGACACTCACTCAGCCTTTCATTTCCATTTAGAAATCTGAACACTTGTCAAAATTGTTAGGGGATTTCTCTGCTTTGTTGAAACAAAGACCATCTATTTCATGATTAATAGGTCTCCATTGGAAAAAAAAAATTGGCAGCTGGGTATGGTGGAACACACCAGTAATCGCCCACTTGGGAAGTAGAGGCAGGAGGATCAGTAGTTCTGACTTTCATGAGACCACACACACACACACACACACATACACACACACACACACACACACACACACACACACACACAGAGAGAGAGAGAGAGAGAGAGAGAGAGAGAGAGAGAGAGAGAGAGAGAGAAGAGGGTTACTAGAGGAAACCCAGCCCCCTCTGAAATCCACAATTATTTGAGAAGTGTAAGCATATGCAAATCAGCAGGGTCCCAATAGCAAACACTTGAGGGTGTATTAACTAAACACTTAGGTTATTTATGAAGGAGAGAAAACCTAAATAAACCAAAGCTACAAAATGGGCCACCTGAGATTCAAGGACACGTGACTCAGGATGGATGTCAATTAGGAAAGTAATGGAGTAAAGAGGAGGGAGCTAATGGAAGTATGTACAGTATCCAGCAGGGCTTAATTAAAGACCCAAAGACTCTGACAAATGTGATGGATAGCTGTGGGAACTGTGAATTTGGTGGGTGAAAAGACCACTGTGGGTGATACATATTTGGCTGTCAGCAAACTGTTTGATACAGTGAGTCTAAAAATTGTAACTGGTAAAACGAATGTATTCTGAATGGCTGCCCATGACAGGACACAGGCAGAAAGCCCCACAAAGGGTAATGAGAAATGCAAGCCAACAGCTTTGGAGAAGGAAGGAAGGAAGCATCACTGAGTACTGAGGACACGGCTTCACAACTGGTCTCACTTAATGCCTTAATTAGTGTGCTGCGGGAAGAAAAGGAGCAGGAGAGGGCAAATGTTAGTAAACTGGGCAGGGCTGTGAACGGCAACCAAGAAGTACAAACACATAATGGACTCTAGAGAATTTAGAATCACAACAAAAGGAGGTCCATCTTAGACAGGCCCGCATGACCACGGCAGGAGGAAGTCTAACCTTCGCTTTCAAGGGTTGGCAGGAAGTGAGAGCAGCCCTGGGAACCAGTCTGGCCATGGATGGTGGGGAGACCAGGGCTATAAAAACAAGGACAGTTTTAGGGCAAAGAGGCAATGGCCCTCCTTTCTTTGATGCATTTCGTAGCTCTTTTTCATTTTGTACCACGAGCCACATAGAAGAAGCTCATAAAGGAACATCAAACGGGAGCAAAGGGACAAGGGTAGTCAGTTTCTGTTCATCGGTCAGCCCGTGGATAAGTGAGGTTCCCCTCTCACGGGCCTCATTCTCATCAAAAGATATGCAACTACATATTGACACATCTGTCAGTGTATATGCATACACGGGGTAAGGTCACCGGTAGCCTTGCTTTATCTGGCTTTGGACAATTTGTTAATCTTTCTGTATCTTCTTTTCTTCTTCTCAGTAAGAGAACTAGTACCATGGGCTGAGATGATTAAGAACATGGGTTGGATAAGACTGACTACAGGCAAATGCATGTTAAGAGTCACAGGTTGGGGATAACTTTGAACAGAATGACAATTTTTTTAAAGGCCCTTTCTATACAAAAAGAGTAATGATACTAGGATTTTTCATTGACTCTCTTAAGTCTATATATAAACAAAAGGGCCTTTGATGGGAGGAAATGTATATAGCATTTGCATTTCTTCTATAGAAAGAAGGCAACTGTGAGGAAGTCTGAGCAAACTGTATGCCTTTATTTACCTGCTTAATGCTAACCTATACCTCTAGGACATGTTAAGTCTCAAACTCTGGGACAAATGGCTGAGGTGCCTATTTCACATATCAAAGCAGACCTGGCTGTCAGGTTCTCCCAGCATCCTTCAGTCCCTACTTGTTCCAGGGTATGGCTGGCATATCCTTGCCCTTACCCTAAACTTCTCCAGCTCAGGGTCAGGGCTCCCCTTCCTCCAGCTGCCCTTCTCTATATAATCCAGCCATTTTAGTTAGGTCACTCTCTTGGTCCAGGCTGGTCCTCTTGGTTGGCAGCTCCTCTCCCCTCTTCCTCTCCTACATGGCTCACTCTGGACTCTCGCAGATGTCCCTGCCTCTGTCCATGCTCTTCCTTTTATCTACAATAAACTTTCTCCTCCACCATACCTAGGAGCAGTCACGCCCTTTCCTTTTTATTTCTTTTATTCAGGACACACCCAGTTTTTTTTTCGAAGACCAAAAGTAATTTTAAACTGAAACCTTACTTTTTTTAAGAAATTACCTATTATTTGTGAAGAGCAAAATAGGCATGGAATTGAATACAATTTTGATCAGACTTAAAGATAACCTGGTGACTTCGGAGAGGCCAGCCCAGGGTTACAGGGCTATCTGCCTGGGTGCCCTGTAGACCTTGGCACACAGGAGAGGTTATGTGTGCCCCGCCTACTTTGATGTGACGTCAAGAGATCTCTGATGGCTGAAAGAAAGTTCAGCGACAAAAGCAAGGAGGCAACACAAAGGCTGGGCAGCTGGCTCAGATTAGCAGAAAGGACACAGTGTGTGTGGAGAGCTCTGGAGTGCTGAGCACTGCTTTATTTCCCCTGGGAACCAATGGTAACGAAAGGAGGAAACCCAGGTGGGAAGGGCTGGGAAGGGCTTGCTCCAAGCCTGAAGAGGGCAGACTGCAAGGCTTGACTGGTATGCACTGATGTGGATGCACACTAACAAACCAGATGAACACTGAGCAAACAGAAAATGCCTGGTTTGAGATACGTAGGAGGGGCCAAAGGGACATTTTTTGGGGGGTAATTTGATATTTAGCACCTGACAATGCTCATTAGGGGATATTCACATCCTAAGATATAATCAAGCTCCATACTTCAGATTTCTGCAATCTGTTCATGTATGTTACATTTCAATAAAAACATGTTCCCAGGGGCTGGGGATACAGCAGGCAGGCACAATGCCTGCTTAGCATATAGGAGGCCAAGAGTCAATCCTTAGCACCAAACGCAACAACAAACATAAAATCCCCAACAACAACCAAACATAATGCCAAACATGGTGGCACACTCCTCTAATCTCAGCATATGGGAAGATGACAGCAGAAGAATTAGGAGTTCAAGGTCATCCTCGGCTTCACTGTAAGTTCAAGGCCAGCCTGGGTTATATCAGGAGGCACTGTTTCAAAACAAAACAACACCCACCCCTTCTCCATAAAACAAACAAACAGCACAGACCCACAATCAACCAAACACAAACACAGCGGTGGGGGTGATTCAGGGTTAGAATGCTTGCCTAGCACACAGGAGCCCTGATCCACCTCCAACTCTGCAAAATCTACAATAAGAACAAAAACCACCTTAGCCTCTTACTCCCTATGCTCTGCCCCCACAAACAAACAACACAAACCAGAAAGGAAAGAGAAAGGTCAGGTGTCGGGGTGGGTCCCTGGATACACTTTTTAACTCTGTCAGTTTCATACTGGAACTTTAAGAAATGCTAATGTTTTGAACTTTGAAAGTGCGATGCTAATTGAAAGCAGCTAGCTGTAAAAGACCACTTATTGCATAATTCCATTTGTATGATATGTCCAGAGGAGACAGAAAGTAATTAGTGGTTGCCAGGGGTAGGGTTTGCAGAGGAATGAAGAGTGATTGCTAATGGATACAGGGTTTCTTTGTGGGGCAATGAAAATATTCTAAAATTAGCCAGTGATGATGGCTGCACAGCTCTGGCTACACTAAAAACCAGTGAATTACACACTTTAAAAGGGTTAATATTTATGGCATGTAAATTATTACTCAATAAAGCTATTACAAAAATGCAAATTTTATGAACTCCAACCTTGACTTAAGTACACAGAAGACATTAGTCCGCAGCCAATACTGCTGCGAGGATTCACCCATTAATCAGGACATTGGCTGCAGCTCGGTGCTTCCCTTTGGTAATTGCAGCAGTGACAGATGTGGAAACACTTTCACTAAGTGCCCCTGAAATGCACGGAAGCCATTTCTCAGGACTCCACACTGTTGTGGGTTAAGTGACTGGTAGTCTTGTGCACTGCTGTTCTCAAGAAAACTTTATGGTAACAAATAATGGATAACCCTTACTAGAAAAATGGGTGTGAACTGGGACAGTTCTGTGTGTATAATTACAGAGTAATAGAAACATAATTGAGCCAAAGATGCAGTAATGATTGTCTTAATGTTCATAATTAGGAAGGACATTAATTAAGGGAGCAATTAGCATCTGACAATTTCTCCTGCTGTACTCTTTTCAAGCACACCTGACTTCGAAGAGGCTCTTAAGGGCCACTACCTGCCTAAGGTCACCTGGTCACCAGCACTGAGACGGAATTTTGATTATATAACAACACACTAGCCTGACTCCACAGAGTATTCTATTTAAACTACTGAATTAGCCTATGAGAAAACAGTTTAGAAACAGAATCAAGCTTAAGGAGACAAAACTGCTTATCTATCAGGAGACTAGGTCACTCTGTGGCAGCCCTGTGGGACACTGGAAGGTACTATGGGAATGCACACAGCTATCAGTTTGAGTATGGTACAGCTGTTAGATCACAGACACATCTTGTAATTATCTGGCCATCTGCACAGATGATCTTTAGACCCTTACAGCCAGGAGTAACAAAGTCTTTATAGTTGAGGCAGCAGTAGAGAGGTGTAGCTGAAGTTTTCCTGGTCCTGCCCGGCTCCTGCAGCCCTGTGGCCGCTTGGACCCAAGTAAACAGACAGAGGCTTATATTAATTAAAACTGCTCGGCCACTAGCTCAGGCTATTGACTAGCTCTTACATTTAAATTAACCCATAATCCTTATGTTTAGCCACATGGCTTGGCACCTTTTCTCAGTTCTGCCTTCATATCTTGCTTTCTCTGTGTCTGGCTGGGGACTCTTGACTCAGTCTTCCTCTTCCCAGAATTCTCCTTGTCTGTTTATCCCTCCTATACTTCCTGCCTGGCTACTGGCCAGTCAGCATTTTATTTATCAATCAATGGGAACAACACATTTACAGCATGCAGAGCACAACCACCCATCAGAGAGGAGACTGGAGGACAAGGCTGTCTGAGATCTTAGAGGTTAGATTTAAAAAGTTAAAAATGTTATACCTGTGTTTCTGTTTGCATGGATGTGTGTGCACTATGTGCATGCCAGTGCCTACAGAGGCCTAAAAAGGGCACAGAACTCCCTGGACTGAAATCACAGGTGGCTGTGAGCTGCTTGATGTTACTGGGAACTGAACCCAGTCCCCTGAAAGAGCAGCATAAGCTTTTAGCTGCTGAGGCATCTCTCCAGTACTGAGGATATAGATTTTTAAAGACTGTATCTGATGATCTCTAAAAGGAAAAGAAGTCATTCAAAAGGTAACAAAAACACCTTGGATGCCTGAGCTAGTTTTTCTTAAATACAACCAGAGGTGGTAGGTAGGATAGAGCTGAAACTGTTTCATTTCCTGTACTTGAGGCCTTCACAGTTGGTTTCAGTTTGCTTTAGGAAATTATAAAGCACTTTATCAGGTCCAGTGGGCATGTTCATGACAGAATGTACGTAGCCTCTCTGTCACCTCCCTGTGTCACACACATGTTGCTCTTATGACCTCCATATCAGGGAGAAAACTCCAGGGGAAGAAGGTGGAGACAATGGCTCCTGGAGCACATACTGCCCACCTTTCTTTGAACCTCTTTTCCACTATGCTCCATCCAGTGGCAGGATGAGTTAGTTGAAGAAATCCATGGTCAGAAATAGAGGTAGAATTCGACCTATTCTACTTAGACATCAAGTTGCTGGCTACAGGATGAGACCAGGTCCCATCACCACCAGAGCAGTGCTACACACCATCACAGCAGAAGTCATGGGGGGGGGGGGGAGTGTGGGGAAAAAGGAGGAGGCAACAAAGAAACCCCTGCCCATCCCCTTCAGTGATACTGCTCTGGCCTGCTTCCTGCCTCCTCACTCACGCTTCCTTCTCAACCAAGGCTCTACATTCTCAGCCAACTCTACATACACTCACTCAGAACCACAGCACCAATCACTGCACCTTCTACAGTTTCAAGTCAAAGAATGCCAAAGGTTAAGGTGATACTGGGTGATGCTCTTATGGGTCAGCAGGAGACAGCTTTGCCTTGAATGTCCTAAAGCAAGTATCTGAATGTATCCTCACTTCAGTCGGATGTTTCTGCTGGGAGTCTGGTTTACTGGCATACATTTCTAATGTTTTCAGAGAGGAAACATTTCAAATGTGGCAAAACAAACATTAGTTTGTGACCCAAATGTTTCTGCAGAACATTTCTCAGGCTTGGGGTGTGTGAATATTTGTAAACCAGTGAACCTGTGGGGATGTATTCTGGTCACTTGAGGGGAGACACTCCCAGCAAGTGCAGCCAGCATGTCCTCAAGATGAGGCCTGTCTACTCTTTCACATTCCATGTGGCAGTGAACACACAGTGTGACATTCCTGATGTGCCTCTTCCAGGCCTTGTCCCACTGCTAATCAGTGATTGCTATCTTGCTTCTCAATCCCAGTGTGCCTCAGTTTCCATTTCTGGAGACCTAAATGAATTAGGTACAAGAGATGGCATCTAAAACCACTGTAATCCACAGGAGGGCAGGAGAAGGAAAAGAGGCAGCATTATTAATATTATTTCCATTTTCCAGGAAATGCAATTTATGCAGAGAGAGATTGAAGAGATGAGGCCCTGGGTCACACAGCTCATCAGTGCGAGGCTGGCCTTAAATCTGCATCTCCTGAGCCTGAAGCCTGTAACCTTCCATTACAGCTTGCTGGCTCACAGCAATTTATCTGCTTCCCTGGATTCCCCGGGGCCTCTGGACTAAACGACAGTACGATGGGTTGCAGATGGCCCCCATTTGTTATTTGTTCTTTTACTTTATTTTTCTAGTATACATATGTCACTCAGCTGGTGTACACACACACACACACACACACACACACACACACACACACACACAGAGCTTTGAGAAGAGCAAAGAGTGTGCTGGGAAATGTGGGTGATGCAGCTTTATTTCAGTGTATATTCAATTGGATGTAATGGCAGCTTCATTGTAATAAAAAGCTTTATTGTGCTTTGTAATGAAGACACAAAGCACTTAGTGGAAATCACAGTCTTTTAAACTAATCTGCTTTCTACTCTATTGCAGAGATGCAGATACAGGGGAATTCAAAAGTGCTTTCTACAGAATGATGGTTTCACCCAGAACAGCAGAGTCTATAAGTGTGCACCCAAGCTTTGCCCAGGGTTTCTCATCTTTTTTCCAGGGATGGGCTGGGTGCTTATCTGTTCTCCTTTCCCATCATATTTATGGCAGGTGCACCCTGAACTTTCTGTTTTATTCTACTTGTGAGGACTGACGGACTTGCCAGTAAATACCCCATGGACTTGTGTGATCACAATTTGGTGTATTCTTCTGCCCACTAGTATGTGCACACCCACACAGACACAGACAGACAGACAGACAGACAGACAGACACACACACACATGCTCACTGTACGCAAACAGATGGCTAGCTCAAGGGAGAAAGGGTAACGAGGAGTTTAAAGCCTTTAAATAAAGACTGTAGCTGTTGCTGGACTACACACAGATACAGAGTAATTAAAAAGCTCTTCAAAGAATAGAGTAAGTCCATTAAATCCAGTTAAATAATTTTTCAGAAATACTGCAACAGATACTTCTTGCTGTTTCCTTCCCTCACAATGACTAGAGGAGGAATATCTCATTTTCCAAATGGAACTTTATGGAGTTTTCAATAAGCCCCCTCAGCACTTATCTAAATCTTTAATTAGTTCTATAATATACTGATGATATCAAGCCTAATTAAATTTATATAGATAAGGAGCAATGAAATTCTAACCAAGTGAGCTGGAAAGCATATATTAAACAGTAAATTTAATGGTTCAAGCTGATAACTACAATTTTATATCAAAAAATTAAATTCAATTTACATGTTATATTCAAATTGATTTTGAGTGTGCAAATTATTGGAAAAAATATCTGAAATGTATCAGTAAAATTGCTAATCTAGCCTATTTAAATATCAGTTATTAATGCCCACATTTGCAAATAAGCCACACACATTTGCATTTTTACTGCATATAGTAAAAAAAAAAATCTAAACTTTGTTATTTGTTAAAAATATTCAGTGATTTTTTTCTTTTTGACACATACATAAATTAAAGAATTGAAAGATGACCACTGGATCTAAAGAAGAGTCAGCAATTCAACATATAATAAGTAAAGAGGACATACATTTTTGCTGACTTAAGCAGTTTGTGTTGTCCTTCATGGACAACAATTACAATGGCAAAATGTCCCCTTAGGGCCAACTGGAATAAAAGCATCCACAGACATCTGACGACATAATCACAGGTGGAGGCAGACACAGGAACTGGGTGGCACTTATTGGCAGGTTGGGAGGGAAAAGAAAAGCTTCTGCTTTCACAGAGGTAATGGCAAACAACGTTCAAGCCATTGCCTTGAACAGTGCAGCAAAGGGAGGCCTCCTGCAGTCTACGGCAAACAACCACCCAATTAAGGGGCCAAGCACAGGGACCATGAAATTTGATCAACAATGCTATTATGCTGAGGTTCCATACCAAACTGCCTGCATCCTAGAAGCATTAGCCTTAAACATGCTTACATCTTTTGCTTGCTTGACATATATGAGTACTGACAATGTTATAAGTGAGTTTCATTGCCCTCATAATTGCTACCCTTTAGTAATAATGTGTGCTGTGATGACTTTGCCTTTATTGTAGGTACTTTTCCCAAGATAGACATTTGTCACTCTTAGATACTAACTTATCTTTGAAATGATGATTATTTGTTAAATACCTACTATAGGCCATATGCAAACATTCTAGGAAATGCAAGTAATATCTTAAAGACTTCAGAGAACATAAAGATGAAATGATCATTTTCGAAGAGAATAAGGACTTCCAGGTGTTTTGAAGGGTGTAAGTTGAAGAATAAATAGACCAGGTAGAACAAAGGCTTGGAGGCTGGACCATAAGTCACACTAAAGGGACTATGAGATCAGTGGGAACAGCAGATTCCAGGATAAATAATGAGAGGAGAAGCATTTGGTTATGTACGAGAAGCATAGTCTGTGTATAGTATTTGTAAACATGCTATCCTAAGGATTGAGCAAAAAGTTAGTTGAAAGATAGGGGGATGATTATCCCAACCTCATTCAAAAAGCAGGCTGAAGGGAAGAGAATGAAAGCATAGACCTCGACTGAAAGATGGATGCTTTATATTTTTGGTTGTGAGCCTAGCCTTTAACGGCTGAGCCATCTCTCCAGCCCAAGATGGATGCTTCATTTTAGATATGAGAGAGCAGCGGAGGAACAGTAACACAGGGTTGAGAATGAGAACCGTTTAGAGAAGAAAGAGTAAGAGTCACTGTAAAACAGTGCATGGAGGGTGTTGGTGACTTGTGTAATTGAAAGATCAGGGTGGGACCTAGCTTCAGCTCTGGCAGATTTTGAAGCTGCTTTTAAAGAGAAGCAGAATCAAAGTGGACAAACCTGTGGTCCATTAGTAACAGCTGAGGGCCTGGGTGAGGAACAGCTACAACACGTAAGGATGACCCAGCAGCAGGAGTCAGCAAGACTCCTCTCCTGAAAGCAGGGGACTGGCAAAGTTAGAACTGTGGACTTGCTTACGCAGAGCAGACCTTGAACTCTTCTTGGTCTAAACCCTTCAGGGAATGAGAGCCCTTGCATTCTGTGGCTCTTCCTCACATTTGTTCCTTCTCTTGGGATAGCTAAGCAAAATGGTATGTGAAAGGCTGGAGAGGTGTGATCAGCCAAATGGAGGACTCTGATGGGGGGCTGTGGCAGCAGGGTATGCTACCAGGCCTGGAAGTTTGCATCTTTAGCATGCTTGTGGCTATGTGCTCTGATCCCTGGCTCTTTGACTCAAAGACAAGAATGAGAGTAAACACAGAGGGCCAAAGAGAAGAGATTTGAAATCCCATAGCATTATTTGAAATTTTTCTAGAAGCACAACTATCTTGTCAGAAGAAAACACACGTGTATACTAACAGATTTTGATCTAATCATCAGGTGTCATGGACTCCTGAAGCTCTATCATGCACTTTAATGACTGCACGTTTTATATTTCAATTACCACACATATGTATATGTATTCGTGCATGCAAATACTTATCTTTTCTACGTGATATGCACCATAGCTAAATGAATGCATATAAATGCTTATAAGTCCATTTTCCTATCTAATCTTCTTGTGTCTCTGTATGTCTGTGCATTCCTATGTGCAAGTTTGTGTGTATATGTGTACACATGTAGGCCAGAAGACAACCTTCAGTGCTTTTTTTTTTTTTTTTTTTTGAGGCAAATTCTCTTGATGGTCTGGAAATTTCCAGCTATCCTCAGGGACACACCTGTCTCTATCTTCTTGACTCTACCATTATAAGGAAAGTCCATCACGCCAGCATTTTTACATAGGCTTTGGGATCGAATTTAAGTCCCTATGCTTGCAAAGCAAGCACTTTATTAACTAAATGATCTCCCAGGCCCATCTTCCTACCTGTTATCTAGGTCTTATATTGGACACTCTTCTATTTCTGATTAGTCTGGATTTTTATCTAGACCAGAAGGAAGCAGAAGGGGGTAAAAATATAGGTTGGGCAGATCTTACCCATGGACAATGGAGCAAAGACACTTGCATGTGTCTTTACACATGTGTGCTCAGTGCTTGGAGTCTGCTGGGTGCAAGCATCGTGTTTCTCGGCACTCTCGTATGTAGACTCATTGAAGCCCTAGGAAGATTCTGTTTCACCCACAACCCATGGGTCATGGAAGAGCTCCTAGATACTGTGGAGGAGAAGATGAAGACAGGGCTCTGCCTGTGCTCCACCTGTCTGCTAAGTTTGGCCTACACACCGCCACCTTGGGAGTGAGGGTCTGCAGAGCATGGAGCACAGTGGACAAACCCAGGGCAGGAAACAGGAAGTCTATCACATAGGTGAGTGTCAGCTACAAGGCCAAGATCTGGAAAGAGATGCCAAGTCAGAAGGCACTCAGAGAGAATACAATTAACACAGCACTAGTGATTTCTCAAAGATATTAACTTATCCACATGACTTAGCTTGGCACCTTAAGGCAATTTAAAGGATATAAAACAAACCAGAGGGGCCAATGGCTCCTAATACCTGACTATACACAGGGGTTGTCAAAGAGAAGGCATATAGACAGAGGTGCCCAGAGTATCGGTACAGCATTTGGGGAAACGTTTTTATTCTGTACTCCCTAAAACATCCCTGGAACTAATAAAAGATTAAAACTTTTATCGTGTTCATTAGCTCTTTCCATGGGAGAAGTCCCAGGCTTAAGCCCATTAGGTTGCACGTTAAAATCCTAAATCTGCCCCGTCGAAGTTCAGGGGGCCAGTTTGCCTTGTCTTTGCTGGATGCCAGCAGCCCTCACCTGCCAGGGGAGCTAATCCCTCTCCAATCTATACTGTGACTGCTTAGCTGGCACTTCTCTGCCTCAAGTGAGGGGACATCTGTATAGTTGTGGCAGGGAGGTAAAGGAGACCTACCTGCACTGAATCCCATTCCTACTGAACCTTTTAAGGGCAGACAGAGGAGAGAGGGTCATCTCTTCATTCTGGGCATTTAGAGAAGAATCCCCTTGATTCTGAATCAGAGGAAACCTGAGCAGGTAAGTCAGGACACCCTGTTCTGTTCTGCTGTGGCGCTTTGTTCTACAGACGGGATCTAGAGCTTCTCATCTGAAGACATGCAGTGAAGAGACCAGGACAATGAGTTTCAGGACCAGGAATGCTCCGGAGCAGGGATGGGGCAATCCACTTCGGAACTGTGCCTAAACGTTAGTGGCAATATTCATAAAGCTTTGGGTACCAGAGCTGCAGGGGGGCTGCTCAGTCTCACAGCCTTGGTGGGGTGAGAAGAATGCAGAAACCAATGCAAGCCCTTGTCTCTACTAACAGATGTGAGTAACTAAGATGCTAACTTGAACTCCTCTGCACCTTTCTGCCAGGAGAAAATGCTAAAGAATCAATGATTATTGAATTAGAATCTTACAACATATTTTATCCACCATCTCACGCCTTTTGATCATCTGATTTCTTTTTATAATTCAAAGTGTTTCAGTGAAGAAATAAAGTTGCCCTGATCTCCTTCTGGGAGGAAGCCATCCCACCAAAGCACCTTCAGTGGGGCTCAGCAGGATCCAGCTCAGGGAATCACAGTGAGAGCAGCCTGCTCTTTGATTGAGAAACATACTCAAAAGCATGGCTATCATCTCCCTTTGGTCTTTATCCTTTCTGCTTTTCATCTCTCTTCTTGTTGCTATATTCACGCTTCAATGAGAGTTAAATTCCTTTGCCTTGCCCCTAATCTGACTCACTTTCCAATAATATCAGCCTTCTATAAAGAATATAAAAACTAGGGAACCGAGGGTTAGGTATCCCCTGCATATTACAATAGGAAGGAGACTGGACAGTGAATCGCCTCCTCTTTGTATATGTACTGTTTTCTTAAAAATATTTTTAAAATTTTATTTTATGAGTGTTTTACTTGCATGTATGTCTGTGCACCATGCTTGTACAGTGCTCACAGTGGCCAGAAGAGGGCGACATATCCCTTGGAACCGGAGTTACAGACTGTTGTTTGCCACCCTCTGGATGCTGAGAATAGAATCTGGGTCCTTTGGAGGAGTACCCAGTGCTCTTAAACACAGAGCCATCTCTCCAGCCCACTGGGCTGTTTTCTATTGCAGTTGTAATCCTCACAATTTGCCTAGAGTATAAATAGGCTACCTCCAAGCTATGGAGAAGGGGTAAAACATTAAAAGCTTAGGGAATATTTGGTGGTTATGCAGCTGCTAGCACATTCGGGGGCCTGGGCCAACCACTAGCCCTGTGAAGACAAAACAAGAATCTATCTCTATAGCATCTATATAGCATAAAATTGATAGATTACAGAAAGAGATGAAAGATCCTTTAACATATATGATTTATATACAGATAATTACTCAAAGAAAAATATTCACTCAGAAGTTCTGAGGATCTTGAGCTGACACATTATTAACCTGTATTTCAAGGGAGGATTTCTGAACAAAGAAACTAGACACTGGCCAAGTCCTCTTTATTCTGATTTAGTTGCATAACTGAGTACAAGGCTAACACAGAAAACAACGTTTTGGACGGATCTGCAGGCACGAGCACTAATCAGTTAAGGAGCATGAGATTAATAGGTAACTTGTGTAGACCTTATAGTCATGCTGAGGTAGACAGACATTGCTGTTCCCAGGGACTTCCCACCTAATCCAGTCTACTGAGGATTGGCTTTGAGAAGGCATCTTCCATTTCTGCTAGCAGATAGACTAGGATGTGCATGTGATAAAAATTTGACCAGTTAAGAGTCACGAGAAATCAGATAAGGGACTGTTAGAAAGTGTTTCCCTGTTGGCAAAAATAAAACACAGAAAAGGAAACACTCATCTTCCATGAGATGTTTTTTTGACACTTGGATGTTCATGAGCTAACCTCAGACTACAGAGGAAGCTTCTGGGATGAAGCTCTTCCAGAAGGAGGAAGAGCAGAGAGATGGCATGACCCTGGTTCCTTAATGACATCAACAGGACAATGAGTAGCAGACCTTCAAGCCAGACTACCTTGGGACTTTAAATTACAGGAGAGGCAATCTCTCCTTTTGAAATGCACATTTTAGTCAGGTGTGGTGGTATGTAACTGTAGGCACAGGCACAAGACTGAAGTAGGCTTGCATATCACCTGCAGTACAGCACCTGAGCACAGGAGGGTGAGCGCAGCCTGGGCAACACAGTGAGACTGCCTGGAAAAAGTTTCAAGTTAGGGTTTCTGCTACATGCAGTCAAAAGCATCCTAACAGGGGCTGGAGAGGTGTAGAGGATCTTGATTTGATTACCAGCACCTACATGGTGGCTTACAACCACTTGTTATTCTAGTCCCAGAGGATCTGATACCTTTTCTGGCCTCTGAGGGCTCTCTATACTCATGGTGCACAGATATACATGCAGGTAAATCACACATTCACATAAAATAAAAATAAAATGAAAAAGCAATGTAAAGAAAGCATCTTAGCAGATGAGAATGATCTGGCTCGGCCATGACACTGAGCTTTTCAAACACTTCATAGATCTAAAGAATATGGCCTTTAAATGTTTTGATAACTTGGAATTCTGTTGACATGAGCCATAATTGCTTCTGGCAGCACTGATCTACTCCTGAGAGAATTTTGGGCTTCTAAGACACTCTGTTTGGAAGTTGGTCTTCTTCTTGGCACAAGATGGCCTGCTGGGCAAAGAACTTCCCTTGCCTCAACTGCTGACAGTATACATGCTGTCCTTTGCAGATGAGCAGGACACAAGGAAAAGCAACTGCTGAACCTTGCCAAGGCAGGGTAAGATGGTCTTTCAAAATTCCTGCTTCTGAAAATGGTCTGTCAGATATTCTAGGCCTGTAGCCAAAAATGGATGCCCTAATGCTGCTGAGAAACATTAGGTGACTGTTCAGGCTGCCAGCTGTCTCTCTCAATTCTTGCAATTTTCAGAAGTTTCTTGCTTGCACTTCCTGTTTACTTAGGCAATATTATTTTCCTCCTCAGGTATTTGATGGGGTTGAAAACTAGATAGTTACAGTTATAATCCTCTCATATCTTAGCTAAGAACATTTTAGGTACTAAAGTTAGAATCTTCAGGATAGGACAGCTATTGGAGTAATCTTGGTAATTTGCCATTTACCTATGATCTGGACATTCTGGACATTTAGCATGTCTTTCTTGTTTGATGTTGTTATTGTTGGTTGTAGTTCCATTTTTATTATGTTATTACCCTTTGTTTTTCCTGGACAATATTTGATAATCATTCTTATTGTATATAGTTTGCATTAGGTTTAGAACCTTCTAATTTAGAGAAAAGGGGGAAATGTAGTGGTATTTGCTCCATCTTGGGCTATATGGCCTGAAGGAGGCAGTGCTTCTTGCCATTGTAAACAACCTCTTATGCCTTGTACATGTCTCGCATGCCTTGTCTGCATGAGGATTCATGAAAAACAAAAAGACTGGTATCACCATGTACATACATACTGGTTAGTGCTGCAAGGTACAGGATAAGCGCTGCATTCCTCCATGGCCAGACACAATCCCCAAGTCTCTCAAGACAATCATTTCAAAAATTTGTTTTGTATGAATTGAATAGTTTTCCTTTGAATATCTCCAATCTACTTTTCTTTTCCTTACACGACTTATATTTATCATGCCTTGCTTGTCTGTAGCCCCTTAGCAATATTATCTACTTTCCTGAGTCTTTCCCCTCCCTAGAGACCTTTCTTTTCCACCTGGATGGGTTCATCTCTGAGTTGCTTCATGGCTCTTCTCTCACCGTTTCCTGGAGAGGGATCCCATGTTTTCTCACCACTATTTCCTTTTTCTTTTGGCTTACTTCTTTGCTTTGCTTGAACACACTTTAGATTCTTAGTTCCCTAGGACAGGAACATGAGAGGCTTCCCAGCTCCTTCTACTTTGGGAAGGGGCTGTCCTGGCCCAGAATAGGCTGCTGTGCTGAACAGGTCCAGGGTCAACGATTCTTCCTCAGAGCTGAAGACTGCTCCACTATCTCCTGGCACTTGGCACTTCTCAATCACAACTCTGATGCTACCTGACGTTTTTGTGCCTTCTGGGGGCTTTTAACAGCTTGTTTTTACTTCTGGCATTCTGAAATTTCAGAGGCTAGTTTTCCAGCCACAGCTCCAGGCAACAAAAGATCCTTAATATGAAGCCTTGTGACCTTTTTCAGGCTTAGAAGGTATTTTTACTGTTTTCTAGGAATTTCACCTTACTTTCATTTTCTGTCATCCTTTACTGGGATTCCAAATTGTTGGCTCCTGGTCCTCTAACTAAGTACAGGGAAGGTTCATGTGCTTAAAAAGCCCCTGGACCAAGATGTTCCTGTGCTTGGAAGCATGATGTGAGTGATGTAAAAGGTGCCAAGAGGTGGGTTCTCTGGGAGAACAGATGGGATCTGAACTGTCTGGCCATTTTTTTCTTCAGTCTTGGATTAGAAAGGTTTTATTCTGGAGCACTGACCTACCTATCAGAAGTCTGGATGCGCTTTGTGTTTCTTAACTTGGATCTTTCGGAGTAGATTTTCCAACACTTGGGCGGGGAGGAAAACAGCACGACAGCTTTCCATTGACTCTTCCATTTCAGTTTCTGTCCACTCTCACTCTCCCCCTTTTTGCCTGTTGATGATGAGCCCTGAACTTTCTGCATACTTCCTCCATTACTCCATCCACTAACAGCATCACCTGTCGGTATCTTTGGTTCACTAGTAAACACTTGTGGACTCACTCCTTTTTGGTTCTCTGTAAAGTCTGCCATATTGTACCTACCATTAATTTAGGTCTCATGGGCATCATTAAAAGTGTCAAAGTTGTGAGACACTGTCACCAACTCTCTCTCTCTCTCTCTCTCCCCTCCCCCCCCAAGACAGTGTCTCACTATGTAGCTCTGGCTGCCTTGGAACTCGCTCTGTAGACCAGGCTAGCCTAGAACTCACATAGATCCACCTGCCTCTGACTCCCAAGTGCTGGGTTAAAGGCGTGCACTACCATACCAGCTGTCACATAACTCCAAATTGGCACTAATTTTCCCAGTGGTCAAGGAGAAGAGATCACTGCTTCTCCTCCTGGGAGGAGGAGAAAGAGGCCATTAAAGCTATACAGAGCAGCTTTTCATCTCAGAAACCAAAAAAGAGACTGTTGGGATCTGCTATGGTAACTCCTAAACATGCAGGATTCTCTAAGTCCCAAGGTGCAGCCTCAGTGAGAGCCACCAGCCTGCACAGGTAGCAAGGTGACTACAACAGTCCCTCCATCAAAAGGCTGGCCAGCTCAGGCTAGGCTGCTCTCAGCTGACAACATTGCTGGGAAGGTGATAACGAACAGTGCCAGGAAAGGGTGTCAGATGGCTCTGAGCCTGGCAGGGTGACAACATCTGCACCTTGATGTGGCATGGAGAGGTGCCAGTCAGTCCCATTAGCAGCAGGAGGATGGTGGCAGGGGCAACAGCTTGTATGTGATGGTGATGACAGCCACAAACAGTGAGATCAGGCTGGAAGCCACAGATACTGAGACACAGCCACTGGACGTGACAGCAGCTGCAGCCACAGGAGAAAGTGCTGACAGACACAGGCAACACACACCTAATGCCTTGATGTAATAAAGCAAAACTGCTTTCTTTCTATACATAGGATAGTGCTTTCCAGGTGATGTGGTTATAGAAGGGGAATTCAGCAAGCTTAAAGGATGCTCTCAAGGAACTGTTTTGTAATCTCAAAGCCAGAAGACCTTTAAAAAGCCTTTGTTTCCATCTCTGTATCACCAATCCCTAAGCCTACCTCTGAGAGAATTAACTTGTCTCCAGGAAAGTCAGTGTTTGTACCGGGATGTGCTCTTTGTTGTCATCAGGTGGCAATAAAGAGTCATAATTCATACTCCCAGATAGTTGTGGTTACTAGGGGACTCACATACGGAACATTTCATATCATGCCTATATACTTACTACTGACTCATTAAGATGACCACAAGATTCAGCAGCACACGAAAACACTCAGCATAAATCATTGCAAACAGAAAACAAAGGAATTCTGCCACACTTCTTTAGCTGCTCGAACTTGATGGATCGATTCATATAGGGAGAATTCCTCCATTTGCAAATAAGTGTCCCTGTTCTGATGTAAGACAGTCTTCCAACTCCTTGGAGCTGCCTGTCAAGACTCTGAACTGGCAACAGCTGCCCCACTTTCTAGCCCAGTGTACTTACTCTTCCTTTAGCCGTAAGTTGTTCCATCTTAATTAGCTCCAAACCAATTCTAATAACAGGATCAACCTTACCAGGGTTACGGAAAGGACTACCTCATTTCCAGACTCTGTCTGCCTCGCCTCAAGCACAAAAGTTCGTGCTCCCCCACTCCGACTCTCTGCAGGGTGGGAGGGGGAGAGAACAGTTCCTTGCCACTTCCACTTCTGTCCCTCTAATTTTCCCAGGTAAACAGCTTTATTGAGATAACATTCTCCTAACACACAACCCCCCATCTCAGGTGTCCAATTCACCAGTGGGTTACATATTTAAAGTATGTGGAATCATCACCACAGGGAACTTTACATTTTTATTTTCCTAAAAAGAAATCCCGTATCAGTATCCTTCAGCTCCCACCATCCTGCCTCCATTTCCCAACCACCCTATGCAAACACTAGTTTACTTTCTGCCTTTTACATGTTTTTGTTTTTTTATTCTGGTCTTTTTACAATTGGAGACACATGTAGTCTTTTTTATTCACTTAGAATAATATTTCATAATTCCTCCATGTACATACAGAATCTATTGGTATGTCAACCTTATCATACCCATGTACTATTGTGACGTATAGCTACATCACATTGTAGAGTCTACTTACCATGGGTGGACATAAGGATTGTTTTCATATTTTGGCTACTGTGAAGAATGCAGCTCTCAGTGTTTGTACAGATGTTTCTGATGGAAATATGCTTTCATTCTCTTGGGTACATAGCTGGGAGTGAATCTTGTGAGCTGTATTTGATCCACTTTATTCTTAGGAATCTACACTGCTCACATCACTGCTTACTGTGCTCATATTACTGTGGACAAGCAGGGACCATATATTTGTCTTTCTAACTTCAAGAATACAGTGAATTTTGTATACCTTCAATAGACAGTTATATGAATGGAATGATTGCCCCCTAGCTGACCTGTTCTATGCACCCCAATAAGTGAATTCTCTAGGAATTGCTTCAGATGCTGAAATAATTGACATAACTTGGTTATACTTGGCTCTGTTTATTATGCAAATCTGTGTTAAGACACTCCGAATGGTAGGTGGTCCCCAGGATGTAAAAGCCTGAACATAGGCAAATTTAACAGGCTCTACAAGTGAGGGAGAGGCTGACTGCACAGCAAAGAACACACTCTATACAGTGGTTACACTCTCTCTTCACAGAAAATGATTACCCAATCGATGAACACCTTGATCTAGGCAATGTCTTTCTCTTAGTGTAGTAACAAAACTACTGTGTGTGTGTCCTGTAGCCATAGGTCTGCTTCCCTCTAGTTCCCCCTAAGTCATCTGAAATACTGCTGAAGGGTCTCAAGACCTCTCCTGTCTATACATTAGATTGACCAACATAGAATCATCTTTTGTGACAAAGGTCTAGATTAGACCAGAGAGAAAGTAAGAATTTGCAGATAAAGTGCAGCTCTTCTTTGAACTGATCAGAGATACATAGATTCTCTCTTCATCTTGGCATTTAAAGGGGACATTCCTACATTATGATCATGAACTCTAGAGCTCAGGACCAGAACCTGTTCACCCTGGGAAGGAATCATCACTGGAGACAGGAGACAAGTACCAGGTTACATCTGTCAAGATAAGTGATGACACTCATGCTCTCATGGGCCACACCTTCAGAATCAAGCCACTTTCTACCCAGGCTAATTTAAGAGCTTCATGCTAAGCTCACGATTTGACTTTATTGTCCTGAAAAGGAATTCTTTTCTATGATTTCTTATCTTCATAGAATCACAGTTTTTATATTTGTTTTGACATACAGTTTAGTAGAATTTAGATAGTAATTAACTGTACTACAGTTTCAATGTTAATTTCCTTAGGAGTAAAAAGATTCAAATTGATGTAGGCAGAGCAGATATTTATAGCTGAGAGAGAACAGGGCCATTCCAATATCAAAAGCTAAGAAAACTAACAACCTGCCTACATTTGCTTAGTAATAAGGACAGGGGTACGTGTAGAGAGTAAATAGAACTCATAATTATCACCATGCAACTTTCTGGTTGTACGAAAGCAAACTAGTCTAGTACTAGGGAAGGTTCACATGATGGTTGGTGGTTACTGTGACATTCTTAGGAACCTGTGGTGTTTAATCTTCATTATCAACTTCCCTGGATTTACAGTTACTGAGGAGACACACCTCTGGTTGTCTATGAGGGCATTTCTTCAAGGAAGAAAGAGCCATCTGGTGAAGGCTGGACTGATTAACTGAGACTTTCTCTGAGGACCTAATGTATAGAGAAGAAACACTGCTCTGTCTCTAAGACCAGGGATATGCTTGGCAGAGCTGGTAATGGCCTGGGGCCAGGGCCTTTGGGGAGCTGTGGCTTCAGATCCTGAGAACCCAACTTGTCCTACCATACAGGGCTATGGTAATCAGTCCCAAGGTTGCTGTGTGCTCTTGAGATACTATGTTTCCCTTATGCAACACTGTTTAAATAACTTCCCACTAACTTAGTTCCACTGTATGATAGTTTCTCCTGACTTTGTCCTATTTCTCCCCTGGAAATAGGACATAAGATGCTATACGTCTTAATAAGCTTGCCTGGCATAAGATATAGCTTACGCAAGACTTCCTGATCCCAAACTTATCTATATTCTTATCTTTCTGATATCCTGGTTCTCTCTCTCAGGACCGGTCATTAATGAATGACCTGCTAGTCTAGGTCACCATCCTGAATCTTGGGAGTACCAACCCATGCACTGAGGTCCCAGATTGAGGAAAAGGAACTAGTGGCTACACCAGTTTGCACTCCCATCAGCAGTGAATAAACACTCCCCTTTCCCCACATCCATGTCTACATCTATTGCCATCTGTTTTTTTGATCTTGGCCATTCTGACTGATGTAAGATGAAATTTCAGAGTAGCTTTAATTTGCACTTTCCTAATGGCTAAAAATATTGAACATTGTTTTAAGTCTCCCTCAACCATCTGTCTTTCTTTTGAGAACTCTGTTAGATCCATGTCTTATTTTTAAATTAGGATGTTTGTTTTCTTGGTGTTTAATGATTTGAGTTCTTTGGATACTGTTGATACTAATCCCCTGTCGGGGATATGGCTGGTACAGAGTTTCTCTCATTCTGTACTTTGCCTCTTTACTTGAATTATATTTCCTTTGTTGTACAGAAGATTTTTAGTTTCATGTGGTCCCATTTGTCAATTGTTGGACTTAATGCCTGTGCTACAGGGCCTGTTCAGAAAGTCTTTGCCATGTCTATATGGTGAAGCACACATAGTCTCTACTTTCTTCTCTATCAGATTTTGGGGGTCAGGTCTTTCGTCAAGGCCCTTGGTCCATTTGGAATTTGAGTTTTGTGCAGGGTGAGAGATGAGGGTCTAGTTCATTCTTCTATAGGTAGCTATGCAGTTGTCAACACCATTTAGTGAAGATGCTGTCTTTTCTCCAGTGTGTATTTTTGGCTTGTCAAAAACCAGGTGGCCATAGGTGGGTGGACTTAAAATTGGTCCTCAATTCTAGTCCATTGATCAATATGTCTATTTTTTTGTCAGCACCATGCTACTTTTATATTTTATATTACAGCTCTGTATTATAACTTAAAACCAGGGATGGTGAAAATTCCAACAGTTCTTTTATCATTCTGGGTTGTCTGGCTATTCTGGGTTTTTTTTGTGTGTGTGTTTCTAAATGGAATTTAAGATTATTTTTTCAACTTCATGGTAGGAATAACTCACACCAGAGTTCCCCTGCCACAGCAAGGCAAATAATCCTCACTGAAAATGGACAAACTAAGGAGCTGGTGAGATGGCTTAGCAGTTAAGAGCACTGGCTGTTCTTCTGGGAAACCTATGTTCAATTCCCAGCACCCACATGGCTGCTTGTAACCATCTGTAACTCCGGACCCAGAGGATCTAGCACCCTCTTCTGGCCTTTGCAGGTACCGGGGATGTATGTTGTACACAAACATATATGCAGGTAAACACCCTCACATACACACAAACAAACAAACAAACAAATGAATGAACGAATAAAATAAATAAATAAATAAATAAATAAATAAAATAAGTTAAAAAAAATTTTTTTAAAGAGACAAACTATTCCTAAGCCATGAAGAAAAATACCCTGGAAGAAAGAGAAGCTACAGAACTTACTGTACTGGAATAAATTCAGTACAAAATAAAAGCAGGAATCCTGGGGGAAAAAGACCTTTTGGTGGAGAAGGAGAAAGAAAGGAGGGAGGAAGGGAGATGAGGGGAGGGAGGAGGAGAGGGAGCTTGCCATTTTACTCCCTTAACTCGGGAGAGGTGTTAAATGAGTTCACATTCCTGGCAGCCTTCAGCTTCACAGGAGGATGTAACACAGCAAAGTATTATTTCTGGTAATTTAAGTATATGTTGTTAGTCAAAGTGACAGAGGACAAAAAATGAATATACTTTTGAAAAAGGCTTTTCTGTGACAGCAATCACCTCAAACACTTCATTTTTGTATGGGCCTCTCAAACCCTGCAACACTCACTTGTCACAGTCAGGGTTAATTTTATGTTTCTTGGACTGAATCTGAAACAATACAGTGTAACACACCACAATCAACCAACTCTTGATTTTCTTACAGGTCTACCTAGAGTTAGGAAGGCAGATAAAGAAACCCCCAAATTACACTTAGTAAATTCTATTTTAATGGCATTAGGAGAAAGCTCTCCTCGCAGTGCATACTATGAAAAGACATGCTTTTGTTGTGTGTGCATAGGTAGCAGTCAGGGCCCCCAGTTGTAGAGAAGGTCTTGCTGAAAGGATCCTAGGAAACTCATACTACCAACATTTCCTCTGACTATTTCATCTCCCTTCCTTTTCAGTCTTAACTTCCAAAGTACATGTCCCTGAATTACTTCAATCCACTCTGAATAATGTACCCAGCAACCTATTTCTTTCCATAAAAATGCCTTTCTGAGCTGTCCCCAAGCCTCAGGGTTGAGCTGCACCCCCCATACCCTCATCTCTCACTACACAGGGAGGGGGAAGAAGAACTGACCCTGATGTTGTGGCCTAAGGGAGCTGGCTCTGGCCCTCACCTGAGGGGGGCAGCCCTGGTGGCCTAGAATTGGCTCACCCTAACACATCTACTCTATCTAGGACCTGCCTGAGTTTGTGAAGGGACTGGTCCTGTGGAACCATAACTGCAGGATCTCCATGACTTGGGGAGACTGTGGGATGTCCGAGAGGAGTCTCAGTGAGAAGCCACTGATGATGGTGTACCAGAAACCAGACGGTGTACCTTGAACCAGACCAATGACTCAATGCAATGAACATTTGCAAGTAAAGGTGACTGGACAAAGGGTGTGACACACCACGGCTCCCAAAGCCACCAGAACAAATGAAGAGTACAGAGGTGGGAAAGATGGAGGAGCGAAGAGGGTTTTTTTTTTTTGTCTTGTTTTTGTTTGTTTTGGTTCTGCTTGATTTTTTTAATCAAAAATTCAAAGAGGGGGACTGCACGTGGGAGAGGAGGAAATAAGGGACCAGGAGGTGGGCTGCATGGTGTGAAATTCCCAAAGATTCAATAAAGAAATTGTAAAAATAAAAAAAAGAAAAATGCCTCTCTATGATGTGACTGGTTGGAAGTGTCCATCTTCTTTGGCACTTCGTAAATTCAAGTCTGTGCTTTATGTCATTTCCTGATTGAACTGCATCTATGCAGTAAACTACTACTGGGTGGAGCTTCCTGTCTCCTTCCTGGGTGTCCAGCTGTCCTCTCTTGCTTGGGTGACTAAACCTTACCTTCGGAGCGTGTTCTATGAGGTCCAGGCTAGACTTACAGATCTCCACATCTGATGTGTATAGGAACTTGGTCCCATCACAGTGCACAACCCTCCTGATTCTAGCATCTTGTTCAGAAATTGACACATAGAGGAAAAAGGATTTGCTCTATCCCTTTGGAAGAGAGAAGGTAACTATTTGAGTTCCAGCAATGCATGTTATATGCATTTCAGGTACTATTTTGCCACCACGGCGAGACAGGGTTTGTGGTACAGATAAGTGGATTCAAATAAATGCAAGTGCTGCTGGAAGAAAAGGAGTCTAGCTGATACAGTTAGAATCCTGGGATAAAAGCAAGGCTAAAACCAACTACTTCTTGTAAGTCTGTTTCATGATTCAGTACATTTTCCCCCCTTTTAGCTTAAGGGACTTTGAATTAGGTTTCTATTCCATGAAACTGAAAGAGTCTTGACAAAGACATTGGGTAGGTCTAACTGTATCAGGCTGAGCTAGGGTATCTAACCTGGAGCCCGTCCAAAGATAGACCCTAACAAGTCACTCTTCCCACCATTATGCCTTCATTTAATCCCCTCTATGGAAAACCTGGCGAGCTCTATGGCTTGCTCGGAAATGGTGGAAACAATTCTATGCAGGTAGAGGGTCCAGGCCTCATAAAGGCCTGGTAGTTTCTGTTTCATGATTTCAGAGCCCCACATTGTCGTGTGTGTGATACCCTAATAGAGAAATGACATGTGAAAGCTACATGGAGAAGGGGGCATTTTGAGAAATGTAAAGGGTTGTGCACTGTGATGGGACCTAAGGATCCCGCATCCCTCCTGAGCCTGGAACTCTAGCTAGCCCCAGCAAGTCACCATACATGTGAGGCAAGTCACTCCAGACTTTTTAGTTCTACTGCTGTATGGTGATATTGTGTTCCCCAATATATTGTGCACCCTAATAAATTTATATGGGGTCAGAGAACAGAACAGCCACTAGAAAGACATAGAGGCCAGAAAATGGTGGCACTCACACCTTTAATCCTAGCCTTCTGGAGGCAAAGATCCATTTGGATCTCTGTGAGTTCAAAGCCACACTGGAAACAGCCTTTAATCCCAGGAAGTGATGGCAGAAAGCAGAAAGGTATATAAGGCATGAGGACCAGGAACTAGACCTTGTTAAGCTTTTAGGCTTTGAGCAGCACAGTTGAGCTGAGATCCATTTGGATGAGGACTCAAAAGCTTCCAGTCTGAGGAAACAGGATCAACTGAGGAATTGGCAAGGTGAGGAAGTTGTGGCTTGTTCTGCTTCTCTGATCTTCCAGCATTCACCCCAATAACTGGTCTTGGGTTTGGTTTTATTAATAAGACTCTTTAAGATTCATGCTACACTGCTGTCAGACTACAGCCATTTGAGAGGCCAAGGCTGTCTACAGAAGAAGCTTATGGTTGGGCCTCAGTGATGACTGTTTCTAGAGAATGAATACTGGTGGTTGCTGTAGGTACTGAGTAATGGAGTGATCTATTACATAGAAATAGACAACAGGAATAAATGTGTAGATTGAATAAGTTTTAGTTGGATAGTCAACCTTTATGGATACAATTCAGTCCATTTTGCTCTTTAAAAAAAAGAAAATTTTGATAGTTATTTTTAAGGGTATTATTTAATTGACCAAGGATAAAGAAAAAGGATAGGATCAAAGCTTTAATGGCAATGCATGATACCAATAGACTGGCTTTTTCTGTGTCTGTATACGTATGTATGTATGCCATAGTCAGGGTCTTCAGTTAGAGAAGGGATTATTGAAAGGACTTTGGGCAACTCATAGTTCCAAGAGAATGGGACTTAGGGCGTGAGCAGGAATAAATCAATTCAGGCAGCAGCTAGAATCAAGTCACTTCAAAACTCTTCTTCATAGATGGTTCCATGAAGATAGCATTGCTGCTGCAAAGGGAGTGCCATGTCTTGCTCTGCTCCAGCAGAGCCGGATGTTGGCATCCCACAGCCACGGCTGCTGCCACCACCAGTTAGCCAAAAGTTGCTCATTATCACATTGTCTCCAGTGGCTCTCTACTGCCCTGTGCTCTGAGGCCCCAGCTACATGACCAAAGTTTGCAGCAGGTGCATTCAATTGGTCTAGACTGGCTTCCACAGAGGGTCCAGGCCTTGATTTCTGGGTTTTTATGATGGAAGGCAAACTTTGCCTCTTTCTAAACTCAGGAACTAAGGAACTTTCTAAACAGATTTAGAAACTAGATAGCCAAAATATGACAACTGTCAACCATATGTAGCATTTTTCCTTTAAAAAGGACTTGGTTTAATTGATATAACTAGAAGACATAGCTCCTTGTGATTTAGACTAAACACTCTAGTGTCTTCGAGATTCTCAGCTGTCATCATTACTACCATAGGCTAGTTTACCGATCCTTTGGGAATTGCTCTTGGTGGCAGCCTCACTTTCTTCAAACTGCCTGGCTCAGTCTCCTCTCTGACTTGGACACTGTCTAATGCTGTTGCAGTGTCAAGTCCTTTTGGGGTCTCACACCCTTTCATGTCTCACTTGATCCATCAATGATGGCGATCACTTCAAGACTGGACTTAGGTATTAGGTTACAATCCTTTCTCATAATCTTTTGAATGTTTTGTTTACCCCTGCATTACTATTTTTTCTCAGTGCGGGGGTAGATACATGACAAAGTCATTTAGAGAGGGTTGATTTTGGCTCACCGTTTGAGGGTACGGTCCACCATGGTGGGGAAGGGACTGTGACAGAAGTGTGAGGTGGCTTCTGGCTCACCGTTTGAGGGTACGGTCCACCATGGTGGAGAAGGGACTGTGACAGAAGTGTGAGGTGGCTTCTGGCTCACCGTTTGAGGGTACGGTCCACCATGGTGGGGAAGGGACTGTGACAGAAGTGTGAGGTGGCTGGTTATATTGCCTCCATAGTGAAGGGGAAAGAACACGAGTACTGGTGTGCACGGGTTCTCCCTTCTAGCCAGTCTGTGGAATGGTGCTGCCTATATTCAGAGGAGCTCTTCCCTCCTTAGTTAACCCTCTTTTGAAATGATCTCACAGACATTTCCAAAGGTTTCTCTCCAAGGTAACTCTAAAACCTGTCAAGTTCACCATCACTATTCACCATGACATCCTCCTAACCACTGTCTCCTCCCAGTTTCTCTCAGGGATGAGAAAAGGCTACGACATGCCTCCCTTAAGCACTAGGACTGCCTCATCACCACTGTTTAATGGAGTGAGAAAAAGCAGCAGGGCTATGGTATGTCTCTTGAGATATGGTCCATCACCATATGCCATATAACATGACTAAGCTGCAGACAGGCCTGTCGGTGAATCATGGTCCTGCCATCTACCACTAGTGTAGATCCTGCACCATGCTTTCAGAGACTTGACTTTTCCACATGCAAAAAGAAAATGCTAACCCCTAAGCATGCAAGGTTAGTGCAGACTTCACTGAGATGATACATGTAAATCACATAAGTAGGGTGCCTTACACGAAGTATGTGCTTAATCCATGCTATCATTAATAGAACTGCAGTAACAAAATATCAAATACTTATTTTAAGTAATCTATTGTTACAACCCAGGCTTACAGAGAACTTGAAATGCTATGACAGAGGTATAGAATTACTCTATAACGTAGCATGAAAGGAAAGGGGGCTATACTGCTTTTGCTGGAATATCATGCTGATTCACCACTGACAGAATACAGTCAACTCTACTCAATGATTCAACTATCTCCATGCAGTTGTGCCCTTCCTTGATGACAGAGGTATTCTCAACTCAAGGAAAACCATCACACACTCCAATTATCACTGCAGTGAAGAGGTACTACAGTCCAGTCAGCGTGATTTGATTTTCATGTTTGGTTCTGATCATATATAATAATTAAAGAAAGATAGTAGTATTAGAAAGGGAAGTAAACTTACCATTTCAAGAAATGGTCTAGGAGACAAGGCAAACTTCTGAAGTTAGGACTTAGCAATCACTGCTTAGGAATGGATAGCACAGATTAGACACATCAGGAAAGCATAATGTTAAGCTCCATTGAGAAGACATGTGGATAGGAACAGCTCACATTGTTAGGGTTGGCCCATTTTCATGCAAGCAGCAGGATGCTGCCATGTGCTGATGCATTATGTTGGCTAGTGTGAACCATGACACGCCTGCCTGGTGAGGTCCCCTAAGAACAACTGGCAAAAGGAATCTTTCTCTCTTTGCCCAGGTGAACAGAGAGGCCAGTATTTTCTAAGCTGATTTGTATGGGTCCTACTGGAAAGAAGGGGTCTGAAGAAAGGAGCTGCAAGAACTGTTGGAAAACCATATTACTTTTCATTTAAAAAGGGGGAAGAATGAGTCCAGGCTGTGGCTTAAGCGCCCACTACTTTAGCACATTGCCTCTGGTGAAAAGCAGCCCTAGACTCCAGAGAACCAATTCACCCTCCTGCACAGCACAAGGTAAATATCGGAGGCTCATTAGGGGAGCTGGCCAATAGTTGTTAGCCAATAGCTACACAGCTTTTAACTAAGGCAATCCGCTCCCTGGCAGACATATGCTTCTCTTGTTCAAATGCTATTTATGTGTCATTATCATTTCAATACTCATGTCCCTGGAGAACTAAGAAAACCAAGAAATGGAAAAAAAAAATCCAAATTTCTGAAAAAAAAATTTCCTATACCCCATAATTAAAGTTAACAAAAGAAAACAGACAGACTGCCACATCCATGGAGCAGAGAGAAGCTGAGAGGCTTCCAACGACTGATTTACCACAGCAAGTAATGCCTTTATGTTTTTCACAAACATTTGAGACCTATTATTACTTTCCCAGCAGCACACATCAACAGAAGACTGTCACCTAAGGGAGGAATGGGAACTGGGCTGTAATTAATTTCTGGTCGAATATATCATGAAGCCTTTAATGTTGTCAATAAAAGGCTCTAGCCACTAAAAATCCCCAGCCTCTCCCTCCTCCCCCATCGCCAATACCTCCAAAATATTTAATCAGCTTCTCGGTGAAACAGATTGCCTAAAGGAGAATGAGATGCAGTGCTCAGGACTGCTGAAAAGTTGGGGCCATTGATCCTTCCTCCCGACTCCAGGTATCAAGAGAGGGAAGTCAATCAAGTGCTGGCCTCTCCTACCCCCACTTGGGTTTCTTTCATTTCACTCCATCTGCAGTTGAGCAAAAGAGAAGGCGCAGTTCTTTGGAGGAATCTGAACATGCAGATGCCAAGCAACAGAAATCATTACAGCAGCAACTGAAGCCTGTGTCTTTAAAGGTTAGAACACAAAGATTAAGAGTGCCTCCGGGGGAAAAAGTGCAATGGCTGATCTGAATAAAACCTTTCCATCAACTGGAAAAGCACAGCACAGCAGATGAAGAGCTTCGGTGGATGTGACATTTATGGTTTGAGTACCCACATGTTTACTTTGTCAATTACTGTTTGGAGCCTACTAAGACCTTTATAGGTCATGCACAGGCACTAGCTAGCTTCTGCCGTATCTGTCTTGCTCTTATGCTGGTATGGTGAGCAAATGCTACACATATGATTTTGACTATGGAAAGACATGGGCCTACACGACTTCCTTCCTTCCTTCACACATTAGCTGGAGGGCCAGTGCACCTCTCAGAAGTCTTCGATTTCTTTATGGAAACAGACTGGAGCAGACTGCTTTTCTTTGATAACTTCTATCAAGAACTAGAGGCGGAAGTGGAGCATCAGCCCTCTGAATCCCATCTCAGGTATTATATCATGTGACAGTTGATCTTCTAGTCAAAATCATTTTATAGATGGGAAAACTTCAGCCAAAAGAGAGGAGATCACTCACTCAGGTTCATATAATGATTAAGGGCTAAGTTTGCTGGTCACCCACTAGACAAATGAAAGAGACACAACTTTTCTTGTGACAGAGTTATGTCCCCAGGAATCAACTGTAAGTTGCAAATACTAAGATGCAAATGCATTTACTATGAAACCAATGGCTTGGAATAGCTCACTTAGCCTAGCCAGGTTTGCCTGTGCTCACAACATTTCTTATATCCACCTCCAGTTGGGCAGAATCACGACATAACATCTCTGTTCTTCAATAGCGCTATGCATCTCAGGTACATTACCGAGTATTTAACTCGAAGTGAAAAACAGAACTGCTGAATCTAACAAGCCTTGGGTACAATCCTGAGTACCAACCTGTCCTTCTAAATACCAGAGAAATAGAAATTCTGGGTAGATATACCTTCTCACCATCACAAAGTTGTAAAATCTAAGTAAAGCCAGTATTGGTTGGAGGTTTTACTCAACTCCAAAGCTCCAAGAACACACTTCTGACTGTCTTAATTTCTGCACATAGAAGCAGAAGATAATAATTTGACTATCCTGCAGGCTAGTTTTAAGGATGATTTAACTTAATCCAAATTAGCACTTTTAGTAATTTTGACTTTCTTTGCCTGTAGTAGTGGAGGGAGGGGAAGGAAGAAGAGGGAGGGAGAGTGAGAAGGAGAACATGAGCAAGTCTTAAACAAGAATAAGAGGATGGGCTTTGACAGTAGGATAGTGTATGGCTCTCAAAAGATGTGAGGTCAGGTCAGTATTTCTCCTGGACTGTTCAGGAACTGCCCACATGAGGATCTCCTGGGAAACTCTCAAGCTGCATATATATGCCGAGGTAAACTCTCAACCATCTACTTAGAATTTTTAGGGAAAGAGTCAAAGGACTTCGCATGTAATACAGTATCCCCTCTCTTGCCTTTGGGAACCACTTGTTAAGCTGCTTGTTGTCTTAGCAGTGCAGGTTTTGCATCTGGGAGCAAAGCTAGAGTTTGCCAGGAAATGGGTGACCAAGTGTTGGCTCTACTTTGTGCTATGGCTCTAAGGCACGGTCTAGAACAGTAATTAAGTGCTACTCCATGACAGGCATTTGAGAAGACAATCTAGGAAGGTTGAGCAAAACTAACCCTATAACACAGTCCAGAGTAGGAGGAATTTGCAGAACTCTCTTTAAATTGTTAAGTAAAGTTATTTAAAATATCAGTATAAGTTCTACCTGCATTCTAAGTACTTAGCCTTATATCCACGGATAAACATAGCTCTCATGCCTTATCAAACCGTTTCTTTTTGCAGCCCAGGGAAACCATTACAGTACACCATAACTGGTCAAGATGCAAAGAACAAATGATGATGGGGTGCCCAGCCCTAGTAGGACATCGACACTACAACCCCAACACAAGGCTCAGGAAATATCATGGAAGAGGGGGCAGAAATATATACGGGCCAGAGGACCAGGATGTCTGCTGGGAGACTGTCTTCTCTAAAGGACAGGAAAGCTGCACTGTTAACATATCAACAATATGGAGCCTAAGTAAGACCTGACCATCATTTGATATGTGATGTAGATGGGGGAAATAGCACAAGAGTCCTACTCCAAGATGAGGAGCTACAGACAATTAGTGACTGCTGACATGGGAAGAATTCGTCTTCCCCAGGATCAGCATCTGGGCATCTAACACCAAGTAGTCAGCTTCAAAAACATATACCTATGAGCAACATCAAATGGACTCAAGACGGTGACATTTATACACATTTATATCTCTATATATGTAACAGGAATATTAATAAAAAATATATAGCCAGCAGAACTCCTAACTAGAACACTAAAGATGAGTGGTGGGAAAATATAACTAGAAAAAAATAAAGAAAAAGAGTATATTTGTGTGTTAAGACTCTAATTGAAAAATGATGCTATATAAAACAGAAACCCAATGTTTACCAAAATGATAGCCTTAACTTCACATGGGTAAGAGCATATTGAGGTCCAGTGACCTAAGTGTTATCTGATATCTATTATTACATGAACTTGGAATTTATCTCTTAAGTGTTTCCCTTTTTTGTCTACAAGATGTGATAATAACAGCTACACACACACACACACAATCTCAAAGAACCCACGTGGAGAAAGTATTCACTTCAGTGCATATACCAAGCCCAGTCATATAACAGTAACAATAATAAGTACTCTCACTTTACCACAGTAGCGTAGCTTCATTATTATACATGAAAGTAGCAAATTTAGCCTTGAAGATAAGTTACACCAAACCCATTTGTCTTTTAGGAGCTGCCCTTGTTTTAGAGAAAGCAGTTTATTCCCGCAGGTCTATAAGATTAGGTATAAAAATTATTTCTTGGAAACGTATTTGTATTTATTGATGGGTGCTCTCTGAAACAAATGTAAATTCAGGTATACTAAAATATTTTCAAGACCAGAACATGTTTATAAATACTTTCAATTTATGTGAGCTTTTTTAAAGAAGAGAAAATAAATTACATAATAAGCTGTAGACATCCAGAAACTAAAACTAAATACAATCCTGGTGACTAGTCACAAGAACTTCATGATTATGTAAGGAGGGAGAATATGCTAATAAAATGAGAGTAATACAATATTAAAAAATATAGGAAAAAGTGAAAATCAAGCCCATAAAACATTAATTTCAGAACACAGAAAATTAGAAAAAGTTAGATTACAAACAGAGAATACTATGGGCAGGCACATTATGGAAGACGAGAGCAGAGCAGCTTTGTTCCGCATGGCTAGGTGCTTCCTTTCAGCATCTGGGTTTGATCTTTCCAGATCAGGAAAGGGGGGAAGCAGAGAGGGAGGGAGGGAGGGAGGGATGCAGAGGGTGCTTCCCTTGTGTGTGTCTGTAGTTAGTCTACAGAACAACCTTTGGCCTCATTCCTCAGGAGTCATCCAACTTCTTTTTGAGAAAAATGGAATGTATTAAGTAAGTGAGGCTGGACTTAGCCTCAGGGATCTGTCTCCACCTCCTCAATGCTGGCGTTACAAGTGTGGCCACCACACTTAGCTATTTTTATATGTGTTCTGGGGACTGAGCTCGGGCCTTTTACACCCTAAATCACTTTACTGAATGAGCTGTCTCCTTGGTCTGTGCTTCTGAGTTTCAAGCATGTAAATTTCAACACTACATCTTTATTTAAAAAAAAAAAAGGAAGGGGCTAACTTCCAGCTTTTGAGTAAGAATTCTACTGGAGTTAATACATGATCATAGAACGGTGTAACTCAGCTTTCCTGGAAGAAACACGGTCTCACTGGGAGGGTTACTTTAGTTTCTTAAGCACGGAGATTACAGAAGCACTGACAGATAGAAGTGGCATCATCTGATGAGTTTTCTTGGACAAGCTGCTTCTACTTGAGATCTTCACTGTATAATAAGAACACCTGCCATCTCTGCTCATCTTTGACCAAGGCCAGTTCCAGAAAAGAAGCTACAAAGGAAAGACTGCCACTGCCAGGAATCTGGAGGAACCCCAAGCTCTAAACTGACTGGAGGTTATCAGGACAAGAACAGATAATTTAAGGAAATCTTATTTAATCAAGGCCTTCACATCTATGAGAACTCAGACATTAATTACCAACAGGTATTTTTCTGGGAAGATTCTGAGTTCTCATTGTTCTTTGGTGCTCTGTGGAGGATTCGCAGGCTGGTGAAGAATGCTCACCTGCATTCAAAGATCCCCAATTAAACAATTAATCAGAGACCAGTTAGTTGCTGCAATGTATGGAAACTACTTTAAGTATAATAAACTTAGAGAGGCTAGATCAGAAGAAAATAATACAGGCAGAATGGGGTCAAAAGTCAAAAGGAGGTTAAAGTCAAGAAAGTAACATTATTTAAATATACTTAAAGAGGATCCTCAAGAAAACACTCTCAGCAATCAAATTATACACATTTTTGTTTTATTACTGAATTTTATTAATAGGTGCCTTTCCTGACATCAGGCAGGAAAAGCAGTAAAACTCATCACTTAGCAGTTTTCCCTCCTGCTAAGGAGTCAGGGCTAGCTTTTTATCACTACTGAATTAAAGCAACTTCTCAGAACTTCTGGAGGTCATCGTTATGAAGAGAACTTTAGCAGAAGACGAGCTTCTTATTCGATCACAAATCCAGACTGCCCACGGCCAATGAAGCACTGAAGGGGGGCTTGCCAAAGAGACTGGAGTTGGGAAGGAAGATAGGACTGTCGGAAGGACACAACTGCTTAAACAATGACTGGTGAAAAGGATGAAGGGAATATTTTGTTTCTTTCTCTTCTGGCCAAGCAAAGAGAACAGGGTCTGTAGGGGGAGGCAGTCACTGTTTTAAGCCCCATAACTGAAGTCCCTTCAGGTGCAGAGCCTTTCAGATCACAGGTCTGTCCTGATGGGTGTTTCCAGTAGGTGGCAGCATGTCATCGCTAATTCTCTAGCATGTTATGCCCTGGTCACTCCAGATAGGAAAACTTAACAACCTTCCTGCAAAAAAACACAGTAATGTCCCCCTGTAACAGGCCTGTAGAAAATACTCGGACATAACAGCCCCCATTCAACATCCTCAGCCATGCCAGAGATCATTTCAGGACTTAGCAAGGTACAAAGGTCAAGGACTGGACAATGTCCCATTTAGTTTCTGGGCTGCCTCCTAACTCACTGTTACCTTGAGGAAGAATCTGGGTAGTTGACCTCACAGAGGATGTGGAGGATTTAGAAAGAGATACCACTTGCCTTCACTGGGAGGGAGAAGGCTCCGCCCACTGATGGAAAGTAGCACGTCTATGCAGGCAGCAGCAAGGCTGTGTGCTTTGTTGGCTTTTTACATCATCCTCTTCCTGCCTTGTCCTGTGGACCCCTCCTTTCCTCTCCTCTTCTGCAGCTCCTTCTTTCCCATGCCCTTTACTGTCAGGTCTTCCAGATAACTGCTCTCTCTTATTTCTCTTCTCTAAGAGCTTTGGACGACTCATGCTTCCCCAGGTCTGTTTGTCTAATCCCACCCTGTCTGGTAAGCTCCAGTCTCACAGCATTTTACATATGTTGGCACTGAGGACCCTTCCCACATCAAGGCCAGTCCTCCCATTGCGCCTTCTCTTACTTGCTGATGCTGTGTCCATGTCAGACTCTCCAGGGTCACCCTTGACCACTATTTTCTGTCTTCACTATTCTCCCATTCCTTAAGTCCAGGTAGTTGTTTAACTCCTTCACACTTGCCATATCTGTTTTCATTCCAGCCAGCTCCGAGCCTATTCATCACCTGTCTACCACACCTTCAGCAACCACTTTTCCACTGAGGACATTTACCTAGTGTAGGTCCTGGTGCGAGGTCTTGCCTATGGAATTCCCATTCTACTGGGTAGACAAGCCATGGACAAGCAGATATAAAATACGTTAGGTTTAGAACAAGAAATTAATTAGGGCAAGGGAAATGATGAGGGGTATGTTTTGAGTTGTGGGCAAGAAAGTTGAATCCGTAGCCTACCCAAAGGCGATCTCATGTGCCCCAGGCCTCATCTTTCATTGTCCCTCACTTCCTGACTGTGCCTCTTTCCCCAACTCTGGATAATTCCATTTAGTATTAAAACTAAGCATTACTTCCTTATAAATTCTTCCCTGATTGTTCACCTCTCAGGATGATTAGGGAAATGCAAAAATGCATAGGATAGTTCCTTGACAAAGTTCTCTATTAATATGAGTATAAAACCTGAGCTACTCATTTTCTATGTCAAATCATTTGGGACTTTTAAAGCTTTAAAGCTCAACATTAAGAAAAAAAAACTTACTGCAATCTTATTCAGCTAGCATACAATTTCCATATTTGAAGTCTAGAGTTCAAGATCATTTAACATATTCGAAGGGTTGTACAACCGCCTGTAGAATCCATTTTAGAACATGTTAGTCATTCCTGAAGAAACCTGAATCCACATTTTCATTTTCTCACAACCTCCAAACACTAAGTGACTGCTAGCTTGTAGATTTGCCTATTTTGGACATTTCACATAGTCACACACAATGCAGCCATTCATGACCAACTTCTTTAATTTGGCCTCGTGTTTAAAGGTCCATCATGTATTATGTTTCTGTATTTCATCTCATTTTATGACCAAATAATATCTATTTTATGGACTCAGATTTCATTTATCCATCAGTTAATTATTGATATCATTACTATAAAATTTGGGTAGAAATTTCTGACTACATGTATTTTTCATTTCTCATGGGTAGAATTGTTGAGTCATATAAAAAAACCTTTTGAAAAAGGATAAACTATTTTTCAAAGCTACTGTACCTTTTATTTTTCCAATAGCACAAATGAAGCTCCTAGTTTCTCTATATCCTTGTCAACACTTAAAAAAATTATCTTTATTTGATGTGTATGGGTATTTGTCTGCATGTATGTCTGCACCTTGAGTGTGCACTGCCTACAGAGGTCAGAAGAGGGCACTGGATGCCCTGGAACTGTGAGACACTAAGTGGATGCTGGGAATTGAACCTGGGTCCTCTGGAAGAGCAGCCAGTGCTCTTAACCAAAGGGCCAGCTCTTTTTCACATCATTTTCTTCTTCTTCTTTTTTTTAACTGTTGCAGTCCTATGGGTATGAGTGGCATCTCACTGTGGTTTTGGTTTTCATTTCCCTAATAACAAATGATGCTGAACATCTTTACATGTTCAACATACATTATCCACCTGTAGATCTTCATGGCATGTCTTTGACAACAATTTAATAGACTATTATTTCAAATAGTGTGAAGTCACAAAAAGTTGAGAAGTTACATTCATTATTCTTACTAATAACATCTTATACTAATATGGCACATTCATCACAAATAATGAACCAATATTAATATGCCATCATTAACTACAGCCCAACTTCATCCAGACTTCCTTTGTTTTTACTGCATGCTCTTTTTATTCTAGGACCCCATCCAGGACAGGACAGATTTAGCTGTCATGTCTCCTGGGTTCCTTGTGCCTGAGATGGCTTCACCAACTTTTTTCTTTGTTTCTTTTCTTTCTAAAGACTTTGATATGGAGGAGTGCTGGTCAAGTATCTTATGGCTAAAATTGTATACGAATCTTTCCGATGTCTTTCTCATGATTTGAATGTAACACAAGCTTGGGGAAAGACCACAGCGGTAAAGTACCAATTTCATTACAGGGTATCAAAGTCACATATTGTGAACATGATTCATACATGTTGATGTTGACCTTGATAAACAAGAGGCTACCAATTTGGCCTTTTCTATATCATAGTAGAGACATTCTGGCTGCATTTTTGTTTGCTCTAATCACATCTAGGCTACTAAGAGAAGCCTGTTTCACTTGAAGCTGGCTCCTACTTTAGACAAATTACATAGGAAAGATGAAGGGATACAAATCAAGGTATTCCAAGCCTCTGGTCAAGTCTATCAGCAGCCCGTTCTCTGTAGTGAGCTATTGTAACCCAGGAACATGTGACACAAAGGTACCTCCTTCAAACACTCCTCTGGACTCCAAGATTCCTCTTTTCCTAAGCTCTTTACCTTCCTTAGTAGCTGTTTACTCACTCTCTGCTGGAGCTTTTTCAGCAGCCCAGCCTCTAAAGAGCAAGGCAGTCACTAGGCCCAATTCTCAAAGACAGCATCTTTTTTCTCTACTTCTCCCAGCCAGATCTCAGTTCTCACTTTTTCTTCTGGCTTCAAACCCCATGTATATGCTGATGGTTCCCAAGATCTTCTCTCTAGGCCAGACTCTCCTCTACTCCAAGTTTCTTACTCGAGTCCCTCCTCTTACCTCTATTCATATCTATAAGAGGCATATCAAACTGAATGTATCAAACTCAAACTTTGGTATCCCCCACCATCTACTCAAACTCAACTAGCTTTACCCATAGTCTGGCTCAGGACATTAAAACTTCATTGCTTTGAACTGCTCAGAAGAAAACAGAGTCACTGGTTCACCCTGTCAGCTTGACTACTGCAGTCCAGCCTAAGCTGACTTCTTCTTACTCTCCCCAGTGCTGACTGGTTTGGATCACCATTGTTCACCTGGAGAATGTCCACCTGCTGCTGCTTTCTAATGGATCCTTCTGTTCATGCTCGAGCCTTTACCTTCTTCTCCCAAGTCCTCTGATTTTCATCAGAGCAGACAGGAGGATTCAGATTGTGGTACTCTTCTGCTTCCAGTTCATTTCTGCCTCCTAATCATTAGCAGTTTTCTACTTCTTTCTGAGTAAAAGTCAATGATGTTACAATGACCTTCCAGATCTCAGCCCCTTCGAATACATTTATGATCTTACCTCTCCCGGCTCATTCCAGCCACAGTCACCTTTCTAGTGCTTTCCCGATCAAGCATGCGCTCCTCTGGTTCTCCTCCTTAGAGCCCCTTTCCTGCTATGGGCTTTCCCTAGACCCACTGCAGGCATGTTCCTGCTAGGACTTTCATGAACACTCTCAGTGCTCATTTCTAAGCTTAGTTTTTCATCACAGTATGTCGGAAAAACTGACATATTTTGCATTTTACCTATTAAGTTTGTATTTTGCCTCACAAAAATGCAAGTTCATCAGAACTGACATACTCATATCTTCTGACACACTTTACATTTTACCTATCTATTAGTTTGTACTTTGCAAGTTCCTCCAGGGCAGGACCAAGAGAGGACACACTTCTGAAAAATATCTGTTCATTGACTAAAGGAATAATGATGTAAAGAAATGTTTTGTTCTCCATTGTACAATTGGTTCCCTGCCACTTCCGAACCTCAGCTTTCATTTCCTTATCTTTGTGAGGTTTAAATGAAGACATTTGTTTAATGAAATGCAGAATGAGGGGCGGGGTGAGGCAAGGAGCCATAAATCTTAATGAGGAAAGCAAGAGGCAAAGCAGTATGGGAAATACAGAACAAAAGGAAGAATTGCCAGGCTTAGCAGCTATGCCTTTAAAGCCAGCACTTGGATACCAGTGAGTTCCAGGGCAGCCTGGTTTACATAGCAAGTTCCAGGCCAGCCAGTGAGAGCCTATCTCAAAAGGCAACAACAACAACAACCACCCCAAACAAACCAAACATTTAAAAAACAAGCAAAACCAAAAACCAAAAAACCCCTGACAAATCCAAACCTAATCCAAACCCAAACCCACGCTCTCCCCACGACAGAAGGAAGACTTGAGAAAGAAAAGAGGACCTGGGGAAAAACTCTGGGCTATTCCTTTTGAATTAGGGCTTCACCTCATCTACAACGCCTGCTAGATAATCCTATCAGACCTTGTTACACGTCTGCTGTACACTCCATCTTCCTACCACATGGACTCCAGGGCAGCTTTGCTGACTTACTTCTGTAAAGGAACAGGGCAGCTCAAGTTTAGATGAGCTTCTGACAGACGGAACCACACCCCCACATCCCCACCCCCCACCCCCACACTCCCACACACACTTAGCCAAAAACTTTCCAGTTAATCTGCTATGATTTTCTTGGGCAGAAGTCCTTTGATTCCAAAAATTAACAGTAGGATAAAGAGTCAAAATTAGAGCAAAATGTAAGTGATCTTCATCATGGAGGGCAGAGCTGTCAGTAATCCTGGCAATGTCCAGGCTGTCTTGATTCTCTGCTCACCTAATCTACCCTAGGAGAGATTAGAGTGCAGTGTGTATAAAGAGATAGACAGCCATCCCCAGGCAGGAGAATCAACTGAAGTAGAATCATTCCACACCCCTTCATTCTCCAGTACAGAAAGATGCTATATGTTTGGCTGGCCAGGAAGGCAGTGGCAGAAAAAACTACAAGTGCTGTACAACTTCTTGTTAAGTCAGTTTTCTGACACACGGCGACTGGTGATTAATTACTTGTTAGAAGATAACGTTTCTATAGAGATTCACTGGAAATACAGATGCCCTTGTCCATGCTTGATTAGACACGCTTGAGGAATGCCAAGGCATACTACTGCAGTCTGTTAATTCTGCTTGTTTAGGTATTTATTCTACACAGCTTCAAATTTGGTAGAATTGATAGAGCCCATTTCAGAAAACTATCCTCTACCTCAAAAAGAAGAGGAAAAATAAACCTATAAAATATGTCCCTATGAGAACAAGAGCAAATCAGACAGAAAGAGACCATGGACTGGGAGGGCTATGTTACCTACTTTTGGTATTATCTTCTGGTTTGTAAAAGTGAGAGACACTCTTGTTCCTTATGAGTAGATAGAAAGTTGCCTATAAATGCTGCTTAAAACTTTCAGGGCAGAGAGCCTAACTGGTCATCTTACAAACTCTTCATTAGCCTTGATTTGGCATATACCCACTTTGTCACCACATCCAGTGATCATTTACTCTGTTCCAAGCACTGAGGAAACAGTGTGAAACTCCCCGTTTAGTAAGAGGAGATGGTCTCTGAACCATCTGGAGCACAGAATCCCATGCTATATGTTTACACCAGCCTGCATAATCCATTAGAGAAGAGGGATAACATTAGATACACCCCTCCCTGGTGGTCATGTTCACCTTTTACCTACTCCTTGGACATAATTCAGAAATCCAACTGTGAAAGGCATGACTGAGTTGCCGTTCAATTATATCCTGCAGAAACCCTTCACTGGAACATAGCCCACTGATGCCAATCTCAGTGCTACCCTGTCAGGGCTTCATGATGCAGACGCTGGGTTTTCAGTATGTGTTTGGGCCCCATATTGTCTGCCAAGAACTGTGTTAATTTACTTATTTCAGCTAAATAAAAAAAATCATTTAAAAAAGGATGATTGAATTTAGGAATTATATTCCTCAGAGAATTAGTAATGGCTCTTTGTATCCCTCAGGCCTCCATGTTCTTAACTTCCCCTTGTCAATGTTATTATGGATAGACTAATTCAATAATGAGATCATTTCCCCTAAGAGCGGCCAAATAAATGCAGCATTCAGTCACACCTGGTTTCCCTAATCTGAACAAGGGAGGCTTTCCACCAAATTTATCCTAAAACATGGAATTAAATGAACACACACACACACACACACACACACACACACACACACACACACACACACACACTTACTTTCCTGCAAATAGTAGGAAAAATACAGGAAAAGAGAGAAGCGAGAGAACCTAATGGGTAGCAATACAACAAACAGACAGAGAAGAAAAGTTAAAAAGGACTATATGTGGGCCACTTTCAAAGCAAAGAGCCCCCAGTACAAATGTCTTTATCGCCGTCAAAGTCACATGGCACTGTATAATTCTCTTAAATACTCAAAAACTGCTTCATTTTTTCCTGAACTTCTAGAGGAATCTAAAAGTCAAATGGAAAGAAACAGAAGTAATAAATAAGCAGAAACATTCTAGACTACTAAAAAACCAATATTTTCCTAGCTAAAAAGGCTTTGAAAATGAAGTTCATGGACTACTTCACCTAACTGTAAGTAACAGAGCATTCGGGGAGGGGGGAAGAAGTTGCTAACGAACTGTCATCCACATTCTACAAAACAGCTTGAACTGTCAATAAAACACCAAAGGTTTGATTATTTAATAAACAATGTGGAGACCAGATAAGTAAAATAAGATTAATCCTAGTATTTGAAAAAGTGTCATAAAAGAGAACATTAAGAATCGAGACAAGCAAACCTTGAGAAGAAAAAGGGCAATGACTCTTCTCCCAGTTGGAAGAAAATTGGACAGTTTCCAACCGGGGCAAAGTAGAAGCAGTGTCAGAACAGGCACATGTAAAGCTAACTTCAGTATTTACCAGGCGAGAAACAAAATACAAAAACTCTGACATCCAAAGTGATTAGAAAACAAATTTCAGTTAATTGTACCATGGATTTGTTTACTTATTGAAAGTAATATTTTCTAGAAGCATTAGTATTTGAAACATCATGTTTTCAAAGATTATTATTGATATGGGAAAATGCAATGAATATATTTTAAGTTACATTAACATAGTTACAGTTTTGTAAAAAGAGATATCATATGCATGTGTATGTATGAAAATTCACATACTTTTGTACTGTGTACATGTACTCAAAGCAGTTGTACTCAAAGCCAGGAGAAGGCAGACCAGATATCACTGTCTCTAGGCCAAAGGTTTATCATCTTATATATCTTGTAAAATGTGCATATATTTCTCTTTTACTCAGAAAAAAAGTCACCAATGTTTAATAGCATGAAAACCTTAAGTTTGAGGCCAGTGAGACACCTCAGCAGGTAAAGATACTTGTCACAAAGACTGATGACCCAATTTCAATCCTAGAACCTCCATAGTGGAAGGAGGGAACCACAAGTTGTCCTCTGGTCTATCTCCACACACACTCTATGGCATACACTCCCCCACCCCACTCCTCCCTACCCCTGACATAAAATCAATAAAGGTAAAAAATATTTAAAAACAGAATTTAAGTTAGGCAGTGATAAAACTAACATCTGGAGGATGTTAAACTTTGAATAGAGTTTTGTAGAATTACTGTCTCTGTCACGTGAAAATACTGCCTTCTTTTCTTCTTTTCATATGTGTGTGTTTATGATAGGAGTGCATGAGTATGCTTGTCTGAATGGATGTGTGTGTGCTTACATGTGGAGACCTGAGGTTGATGGCAGACAGCATCCTCTGCCATTCTTCTACCTTGTTTGTGGAGGCAGGGTCTCCCAATCAATCCCAGGTCTTGGTCTGGGGAATCTTAGTCTCTTCCTTCCAAGGCTGGAGTTACAGGAGGACTCCCATACCCACTCATACAACATCTACATGGATTCTGAGGATCTGAACTTTGGCTCTCTTGCTTGCACAAGTACTTTAACTGCTGAACTATTTCTCCAGCCACATTTCTTTCTTTTAATAAAATAAGTCTCTTTTTAGCAAACAGAAGCTCATTACAGGCAATGAGTTTGGTGTAAGAAACCTAGCCCAATATTCCCTCATACCTTGCAAAGTCCAAGTCTGCCTCCCGTGACATAGTGATGTTGGTCAAATTCTGCTGAAGAACAAAAATGTTCCTACACATTTTCTTGATGCCAGACTCACTGATGCGCCGGAAGTACTGGGCTCCATTAATGAGGATGCAGGAGATGAGGTGTCCCAGACCTGAGGGGTCAGCACAGTGCAGTGAGGAGACAAAAAAGATATATTAGTGGCATCTGGCTTAAACTTATTCATAGGATTGCTCTTTTTCATCCTCCACAGGTTTAAATGACTGAAGAAAACATGTATCCCAGTTGCCACAGCAAATCTTACAACGATTTCATAATACTTCTACAATGTTTTAGTAGTTGCAAATGGAAAACTTAATATAGTCAGCTAAATTTGGTATAGCCACAGCCCAGCACTGTAATACTCACCTAAAGCCACCATCCATAAGGGCTTCAAGAAAAAGCCAGGGTGCTATAAGCTATGGACATAAAAAGGAACTGTACTGTATGTGCAGATATTTGGAGAAATCTGTTTGGTCTCTCCTACTCATGAAACAGAGGAGGGCACACATTTGACCCTGAACATAATTGGGAGCCTATGTATATAAAAATAAGTCAGTCCGAAGGTGAGCATTATGATCGATAATTCTAATATTTTGCCTTCCATCACATCAGTAACTCGCCAAAATGACGGACGCAAAGGGAAAGAGGAGGGGCACCCGCTGTATGTTCTCCAGGCCGTTCAGGTAACACGGAGCTGCTCCTTTGGCCACTTACATACAAATCTACAAGAAAGATGATATTGTAGACATCAAGGGAATGGACACTGTTTAAAAAAGAAGGCCCCGTAAGTGTTACCATGGCAAAACCAGAGGAGTTTTCTAAAGTGTTACCCAGCATGCCATGGGCATCATTGTGAACAAGCAAGTTAAGGGCAAGACTCTTGCCAAGAGACTTAGCATGCAGACTGAGCACATCAAGCACTCTAAAAGCTGAGACAGCTTCCTGAAGCAGGTAAAAGAGAACGACCAGAAGAACAGGGAAGCCAAAGGGAAGGACACCTGGGTTCAGCTGAAGCACACTTTGTGAGAACAGAAAGGAGCCTGAGCTGCTGGAGCCCATTCTATATGAACTTATGGCCGAATGTACAAAAAAAAAAAAAAAAAAAGACCTGGACTGTAAACAAACAAACAAACAAACAACAATGCTAATCTTTAAAAAGAATCAATCAATAAATATGGGCTCCTGGCAACAATGCTAATAGATTTCAGCATTGGCAACAGGGTGAATGCATAACACAGTAATGGATAGAAACAGAGCATTTAGGAAAAATAGACTGTGAGTTCACTGTTGAATTCCCAGCAGACATCTACAGATAGTTCTGGGGTCCTATAAATGGTTTGTTTTTACATGTGAAAGATTGTCCTATTATCTTGCTTTGTTTTGTTTGTTTGGAATATACATATAATACATACATACATACATACATAAATATACACACACACACGGGATCTGATGCCCTCTTCTGGTATATATATATATATATATATATAGATAGATAGATAGATAGATAGATAGATAGAGAGAGAGAGAGAGAGAGAGAGAGAGAGAGTCACATTTTATGGGTTGGCCTCAAACTCTGACACTCCTGCCTCCACCTCTCAAATGCTGGGATTACATGCATGTGTTAGCATGCTGGGTAGGTTTATATACGCTAGGGATTGTTCCAAGGCTTTTTGTGTACACTAGGCCAAATACTCTACCAGCTGAGCCAAATTTCCAGCCCCTTGTGGACTGTTTCATAGTCTATGTAATTTGGCAGAGAATATCTGAGGACATCAATAAACTAGAAGGACTCCTTTCATCTTTTTGGTTGTGAATCTAGCCTTTAATGTTTGAACCATCTTTCTAGCCCCAGGACTCCTTTTGGATAACCATATTTAGGCTGAGGAGTGATGGATGGTTCAATACAACATAAAGTAGTTATAGGTAACCACCTTTAGAAGATAGATTCAACTTTAAATGTTTCTTCATTCAGATTGTCCCAATTTTGCAGAGTTGGCCTCTAGCAGGGTACTGTCCTCAGAACTCAAGAACCACCCCAGGTAGTACACTGTTATTGTCATCTTCCTCTCCTGGAGCCGGAGTCCCTTCATGGCAACTAGACTCCGATTAGTGACCAGTGCACATCTCAGGTTCAATGGCTGCCTCTAGCTTCACAATGGGTCGCTCCTTGGCTGAGATCAAAGCAGAAGAGGCCAAGGCCAAGACAATCTCTCTTGCTTTAGCTATTCTCAACCAGTAATTCTTCAAGACTACAGACCTGTTTGTGCTATTTACAGTGAAGAAAGAGATTTGGGCTCAAAGGAAAAGAAACACAACATAGACTTGTCATTTAAGCTAGAAAAATCTTTCCAAGTTATGGTCTGGTCTGCCATGGTACAATATGGTGTGATGAAAGTGTAAAGTGTAGATGATGATGGGATATATCTGATTATTAAGGCATAAAATATTAATAACTTAAAATATCATTAAATAAATGCAAGCACATGAATAAGACCTATGGAGGTCCAGGGCGTGGAAGAATCACACTAGGAGGAAAGAGAAAGCTCTGTGTGGTCAGAGAACAGGGACGGACCCCGACGGACACAGTCAGAGAACAGGGACGGACCCCGACGGACACAGTCAGAGAACAGGGACGGACCCCGACGGACACGGTCAGAGAACAGGGACGGACCCCAACGGACACGGTCAGAGAACAGGGACGGACCCCGACGGACACGGTCAGAGAACAGGGACGGACCCCGACGGACACAGTCAGAGAACAGGGACGGACCCCGACGGACACAGTCAGAGAACAGGGACGGACCCCGACGGACACAGTCAGAGAACAGGGACGGACCCCGACGGACACAGTCAGAGAACAGGGACGGACCCCGACGGACACAGTCAGAGAACAGGGACGGACCCCGACGGACACAGTCAGAGAACAGGGACGGACCCCGACGGACACAGTCAGAGAACAGGGACGGACCCTGATGGACACAGTCAGAGAACAGGGACGGACCCCGACGGACACAGTCAGAGAACAGGGACGGACCCCGACGGACACAGTCAGAGAACAGGGACGGACCCCGACGGACACAGTCAGAGAACAGGGACGGACCCCGACGGACACAGTCAGAGAACAGGGACAGACCCCGATGGACACAGTGTAGTCAGAGAACAGGGACAGGCGTTGACAGACACAGAGCCTTGAAGCTGCATATGATGCTACAGGTACTCTCTAGTCCAGCGTCACAAGGCTAGCCAATGGCTCATGTCATAACTACTCCCATTTGGGGGTACAATCTCCTTCAGAAAACATTTCTGTCTCCATGGCTCAACTTTAAACATTTCATGGTAAAACAGGATTCACCTATTCTGGGGCAAGGGTTGCAAAGGTGCTGTGGGACAATGTTCTCATAAAGCCAGCAATGGCCATGCACTGACATCTTGTAGTCTGCAGCTTGTCACAGTCTTTAGACAATGTACCTTTTTCTTTTTTTTTTTTTTTTTTTTTGGTTTTTTGAGATAGGGTTTCTCTGTGTAGCTTTGGAGCCTTTTCCTGGATCTCACTTGGTAGCCCAGGCTGGCCTCTAACTCACAGAGATCTGCCTGGCTCTGCCTCCCGAGTGCTGGGATTAAAGGCGTGCGCCACCACCGCCCGGCTAAAATTACATGTTTCTTTTTTTCTTTTTTTTTTTTTGGTTTTTCGAGACAGGGTTCTCTGTGTAGCTTTGTGCCTTTTCCTGGAACTCACTTTGGAGACCAGGCTGGCCTCAAACTCACAGAGATCTGCCTGCCTCTGCTTCCCGAGTGCTGGGATTAAAGGTGTGCGCCACCATCGCCCGGCCTTTTTCTTTTTTTTTTTTTTTAATGATTTATCTATTTATGTACTTTATGTAAATGGGTGTTTTGTCTGCATGTACATTGCACACCAGAAGAGGGCATCAGATCTCATGGGACTACAGTTACAAATGGTTGTGAGCCAACATGTGAGTGCTGGGAATTGAACTTAGAACCTTTGGAAGAGCATCCAGTGTTCTTAAACGCTGAGCCATCCCTTCAGCTCCAACAATGCACCTTAACTGTCCTATTCTGTGTCAAGACACTGACAACTTCTACTATGCAGGCCCATGCTTTGAAAGACAAAACAAGTACAGACCATGCAGGGACATGTGGGAGGACTATGTACCAGAGGCTCTGTGGTAAGGGCCTGGTTCTTGTGGGCGTTCTTGGGAGGAGGTGGGACCTTTGGGAATGAGGCCTAGTTGTGGGGGGGGCATACCATGAGATTTTGGTCTCTTTATTCACTACCCTGGCCACAAGATCAGCAGCTCTGCTGTCAGTTCCTTGTTCCTGCCTTCTGGCCTTACCTACCCTAACTCACCTAAAAGCAATGGAGTCTCTTGACCATGAATAGGAAAACAAGCCTCTTCTTTTTATAGCTTAATTATCTGGGGTACTGTATTACAGAGAAAAGGTTCTATGGTAGAATACAGCATCAAGAATTATTTGGCTTGCATCATATTTTTTAAGTTTGAAGGCAAATATCCCCAGATAATACTGCCTCCCACCGCCCTCCTGATGGAGGCAGCTGCCCTAAGTTACTGCAGAGCAAGGAGCCTGTTCCCTTCAGGGCATAATGCATTCTGTGAGAGAAACTTCCCCATCCAGGTACTAGGTGACCAGAGAAAGATTCTCCAGGGTTCCTGCCTCACTGTCCGCATGTGTGTGAACTTCTTCTTTTTCTCTCCTACCTTTCTCTCTTTAAATGAGCTCCTCTCAAGTTAAGTGGTGGTCCATTTACACATCTGCCCAAATCTCAGTGACATACATGTCACTGCAGGCAGAGGAGAGACATTTGCATTATCTTAGATAAAATCTCCTATCAGCAGGAGCAGGGGGCCCCCGAGATCTATTTGCTCATACATGAAGCTAGGTGCAGCAGTTCTAATCTAAACACACTAGGAAACAACTTTTCCTTATACATTTTGAACTTCTCTAATACAGAAATTCACGAACACCTTCTTCCCTCCCCTGCGCCTAGATACAAGAGGTAGGCTCTGACCTTCAAAGATGTACTGGAACTTGTGCTGCTGAAGGCTGGCGCTCATGGCCTCTTCCATGGCACTGATGTCTTTGTTGAGCTTGACCACCAGAGGGTCATAATCCATACTTTCCACATTGGCAACGATGGCATAGTTCCCCTCCTTTGCCAGAGGAATGAGATAGTGGAAACAATGAACTCTGAAAGAGAGAGGGATGGAGAGAGCAAATTAAAATAAACATTTCCCCATGAAGACAAGGATCTGCTTGGGAAAGAGCACCAAAATATTTGAAGCAGCTGTGGCCTTGTGCATTTCACCTAGACCTCCCAGCAGTCGTCTTCTTCTTTAAAAAACCAAAAGCCATCTTAGTTATACAGCTGAGTGATCTGAAGCAAGCAGGCATCTATGTGATTTGCTCATTTAATACATACACTCTTCAATGCCAAGACTGGGTGCACAGTATAGGAGCCAGGGGCGTCTTTCAAAAGATGTTGTTATAATGACAATGAGAGCTGAATTCCATCCTCAATGTGATGCTATTGTGGGAGACATCTGATTTCTGTTTCCCAGTTTTGACACTTATTAGCTTTAGGGAAGATACTGGAATCTTTCTATGCCTCAGTTTCCCTTGAAATAGGCACAATAATAACTTCTGCCTCAAAGGGCCATACAAAGCATGTAACACAGAGCCTGATGTAAAGGAAGCACACAGTAAGAATGGACACTGTCACTAGTATTAATCACTGCTAATTTTTATGTGACTAAGTCACTATTGAACATGTTTAAAACTGCTGGAAACTATGCTAGAACCAGGAACTGTAAGACCGTTTGCAGAACTGAAGACTCCACAGCTTATTGGGGCAGAATAATAATAATAATAAGAATGTCTAAAAGAATGGGCTAGAAAGATGGCTCGGTGGTTAAGAACACTTGTGGTTCCTACAGAGGACCTGGGCTCAGTTCCCAGCACCAACATGTTGGCTCACAACCATCCACAACTACAGTTCTTCATTCTCAACTTGACTAGGAGATACACCTCTGGGGAGAACTTTGAGGGTATTTCCAGAGAAGTTCAACTGAGAAGGGAAGAATACAGGCAGTACCATTCCATGTACTTGTATTCCAGGCTGAATATAAAAGGGAAAAGAAGGAAGCCACTGGGTACACTATCCATCCCTCACCATGCTTCCTGGTGGTAGATGCAGTGTTACCGGACACCTCAAGCTCTTGCTACCCTGCCTTCCTGTTCGTGACAGACTCTATCCCTTCAAACTGTAAGTGGAAATAACCCATTTTTCCTTAAGTTGTTTCCAGTTTTATGTGAAGATAAATGTTCATTTCTTTTGAGCAATTACTTAGAAGTAGGCTTTGCTGAGTCAGAGGCTAAGAGTACCTCTAGCTTTGGAAGAAACAAAGTACCGTGTTACTGAGTGGAGCTATTTTGCTCTCCTACTAGCAACATATTCCAGTCATTCTGTATCCTCACCAGCACTCAGTGTGCCGGTTAAAAAGACTCTTTTGTCATGTAGATGTAGTATAGTATCTCACAGTGGTTTTACTTTCCATTTTTCTAAAGAGTAACAGTGTTGGACTTCATGTAGTTGTTTCCACCCATCTATGGTGATACAGTACTGCCACAGTGGGCCGAGTCCTTCTGTCAACCAGCGATCAAGACAATGCAGCAGCGACACTAGGTTGTGCCAAGTTGACAACAGAAAACAACCAAGCAAAAGACACTGGAGTCTTCTTCCATTGCTCTCCATTTACTATCTAGAGACAGGTTCTCCCAGTGAACTGGAAGCTGTTTCAGCTCCGGTGACCAGCCAGCAAGATCCAAAGATCAACCTATCTTCACCCTCTGTCACCAATGCTGGGGTTACAGGTACTCACAGCCACATCTAACTTTTTATCTTACATGGGTTCTGGGGATTCAAACTCAAGTTCTCACGTTTATACAACAGGTGCTCAGATCAGTTAGCCATCTGCCTAGTCTCAAGCAATAAACTTAGAAATTTTCATATAAGGAAATACAAATACAAAATGACTATAGTTCATTCTTACTGATACGTGCTTATCCTCACAGCTGCTAATTACTAAGAAGTGTCACCAATAAAAAGCCCAATCTGACATTCCTGAGTTAGTTGGCAAACAGAACAGTTTTGATCAAGATTCAACTAAAGGCTCTGGTCATAGGCCCTCTCCAATGTGATCTTCCCAGTGTAATGAAAGATGACTCACTCAGGAGTGGGAATCTTGACTAGGGCAGTTAATCACTATCTTGCAGAAATTAAAATGAAGTAGCATTAATTGAAATACAAGCATCTATACTAAAGTATCTTTAAACTAGGCGTAAAGCTATGGTGGGATAGTCACACACAATAGGAAGACCATGCTGAAAGGCATGAAGTTGTATATGGGCAATGTCTCCGACCAATAGTGAGAGGCTCCTTTTTGTTCCATACAGATCACAGGAGAGAGACATGACATGAACTTAGGGACATGGGCAGTAAAATGTCATACTAGGCTTTAGAGGCCATCTAAAGAATGTGGACTTTATGCCAGAAGGTTTAGGGAACCTTAAGAGAACTTCATAGATTAATTGAAAATTAAAATACTAAGTATGTGTGTGTGTGTCCATGTGTGGATATATACACATGAATGCAGGTGCCCAAAGAAGCCAGATGTCTTACCTGATACGGATGCTGGGAATTGAACCTGGGTCCTTTGTACCCACTATTAATCGACAAGTAATTTCTCTAGCCCCAAGAGACCTTTATGCAGCAAAATGATAAACTCAAATACTAGCTTTGGCACCAAGAAAGTAGACTGATGGTAGAACATGGAGACAAATTAAAGAAGAGATAGGCTACTGAAGATTCTGGCACACTGGAGGTGAAGTTCCTGTGACTTTACAGCTGGAGGCAGAGGGGAGACAATCACTGTTAGAGGTATTATTTTATTTTTCCCAAATGATCAGAAAAAATTGTCACTGCTGAATATCAAATTCAGTAAAGTTTTATTTTTCTCTGGGTTCTGGTGTGCTGTTGCTGACCTTCCTCTGACTTTGGCATTAAGGTTTTCTGCAAACACTGCTGATTGCACAGCAGGATGGTTGATTTTCAGAAAGCGCACACTTAGGATCCCAACGGTGACAGGCAGTTGCTGTTGAACCCACTTAGAGCCCTCCTGATGGTAAGGGAAATCAGCTGATAAAGGTGACATTCCTGGCATTGTGGACTCAAATGGCAACTTAATTTTCTTTTTCTAAAGTTCAAATGAAAAAACCCTCAACAACTTTCAATGGTCTCACCATGTCTTTCATTTCTTAGGGGGAGGGGGGTGGGTGTCATCTGTCTTCTGCCTCAAACTGTGGAAAGATAGTACATGTTGGTTAAATGTGGCCTACAATGACATGGGTAAATGTCAAATGCTCTTTGGATGGGTTCTTCAACACAGAACCTGCTGGATTGGAGAACTTTTTTTTTTTTGCTTTGAACTTCAACAGTGTTGAAGAAAAATATGGGCTTTGGATATAAAGATATTTTGGGAGTAAGACAGAGTTTGGCATTTGAAGTTGTTCTGGACTTTTGCTGGCACAACCCATTAATATATTTCACATGGCTTTCATTTTTCTTTGGTTCCTACTGCAGTGTTTTCATGGCTATAAGTGCAAGAGAGAGTATCACTTTTCATCATGCCAGCTCCTGGACAGGGCCTCAATTATAACTCTCTTTCACAATAGGATAGGGGTAAAGTAAGCATTAGTGAATTATCAGAATGAGGATGAGGTTGGTCACACACCCTTTGTGGTGGTTTGAATAAGAATGGCCCCCATAGGCTCATGTATTCGAATACTTGGTCCCCAGTTGGTGGTGCTCTTTAGGGAGGTTATGGAACCTTTAGGGGGTGGGGTCTTTCTGGATAAAGTCTGTGAGTGGGGGTGGGCCTTTAGGGTTTGTATGTTTTCTGTTTCCTATGTGTAGATGACATGTGACCTCTCTGTCCCCTGTTCCTGCTGTCATCCCTTTCCAGCCTTGATAGACTGGAACTGTAAGCTACAATGAACTTGTTCTTCCTTAAGCTGCTTTTGGTCATGGTATTTTATCGTGCCAACAGAGAAGTGATTAACACACCCTCTGTACTTGCAGATGCATGTGGTTGACTTGCAAGTGGACTATCATGTGAAAATGCAATTTATAAACCAATTCATTTGCTTTTAAGAACACAAGTTTTGTTTAGGAAAATAGAGCTTTTTTAAAAAAAAATTTTTTATTTTTAAATCTGGGTTTCGTTTAAAGTCAGCTCATTCTTAAGAAGAAATCACACAGGCATTATGGCTGGCTCATTTCTGGGACTGTTTATAACAATGAACAAGACAGACCAGAAGAGTGAGTGGTCTCTTCCACAACCTTGCACTATAGGTTCCAAGAGTGTCTGGCAGTTGCTTCTGGTACAATACCCTACCAATGTGATGATTAGCATGACATCCATTTTGTTCATTTTATATCCTCACCACCGTTCCCCCACTCCTCCTCTGGCACTGGGATAGGACAGAACAGAGTGTGTCAGCATTCACCATCTCAGCCATACGTGGAGAAGTCTGTTTTGTAATAATAAGGACAAAATAGAAACACATTCATAGAAAACAAACTGAATGTTGGAACCAGGTTATAAGTGGAAATAAAAAAAATGAATTTAGAAAAACTATGCTTAGTGTTCTCAAAGTAAAGGAAAAATAATCTGTATCTAGAGCACTAAAATTCAGGCAGAAATTACCCTTTCCTGTTTTTTAATTAATACTGAAGGAGGGGCGTGGAAACGAATATTACAATTGTGTGATTTCTTAGAAAGCTGACAAAACATGTTTGGCGTTGTAAGACTAGTACTGCTAAGAAGAACAAACAATAAAAAAGACAGGACAGAGGTTAAGGATTTCAAAGATCTTACTCGAACGTGCTGAAAACATCCCTCCTGGAATTAACTACACACAAGGCAGTGATTCTGAATGTAGAGCATGTCCTGATACTGCACAATCAATAGCATAATTCTAGGAGTTGTGAGAGTAATTAATTTGCTGTTCTCTTGTTTTGCTTTGCAACCCGGGGTAACAGCAGCCTCAGAACATTACTGGGTGGTTTTTTTCTTCTTTCTTCCTTGTATGTCCACAGCATTTATCTATTCATAGAAAATGCCTGCTTTATTTCATTATCAGCTTGAAAATAGATAGAAAACAAATCTAAAAATTATCATAAAACAAATCAGAAATCACATAGGAAGATGCTTTATTTCTGGACAAGTTAATGTAAGAAATAAACTCAGGAATAATGTTGAGCACAACAGCTTCCAAGCCTGCAGGCTCCTTCTTTTGTTCCCCTCTCAGGGTGCTAACAAGCAACAGAGAAGTAGCTCATTGGGGGAAACCAAAGAATGCCAAAAGCAAGTTGCATAAAAAGAAGGTGACATTAACATGCCTCAAAGCCATCCAAGTTTTAACTGGAATCTAAAAATATTCCAAAGTCTTAACTATGAACCAACTTCATTTTATATTTTTAAAACATGGATGCTATACAAACTTCAAATGAAAAGAAAATATTTAATCAACCTTAGTATTGTTCCAAAAACACAGAAGAAAATGCACTACATGCCACATCAGGCTTCCTGATCCTGGAGTTTCAGAAGTATATATCCAGTGATCTAGTTGGCATTACTACCTAGATATCAGATAAGCTCCTCAAAGTGAACACCTTGAGTACTTGTTTTCTGAAACCTCAAACCCACATCCCCGACCTCTCTGCTCCTTCAGTCTGTCTTGCTTCAGTTAGATGAGATCAGGAACCTCTGAGTGGTGTGACCACCGACAAGGGTATAGTCCAGGATGCTCTTAACCTCGTAATGGTCCTGTCTTGCCCCCTTCAGTATTTGTCTACCGGTATTCACAGCTTTTGTACTCACAAATTCTAATAAGACTCTGAACTGGTGGGTTTCTGTGAGTCTTTTTTTCTCATTGCCACCAAATCCTGAACCCAACCCAATCTGTCAGTAAGTCCTAGGATTTCTACTTCCAGCATATGTCCCAAGTCGTACATCTTTGTCTTTCATATTTCCACCTCGTTACTTTGATGCTCCTTATTGGTCTCAACTGGTCACCCTATTTTCTGTGCAGTCCCATTGACCATACATCAGGAAGAGCAGCCTTTTAAAAATATTAACTAATAATATCTGTCCTTTCTACAAAGCCTCTCTGACAGCTTCCTAATGTACTTAGAACATGACTGAAACTGTTCTTTTGATCTTGAAGACCTCCCATGTATCAGGCACACATCTACCCATGATCAGGGCCCAGCCCATCTTTTACTTTACTCTACCCACCATCCACAGCTGCCTCACTCACTTGGTTGTAAATGTACTGGGCTCTTCTCTGTGCCTCTAACTTGCCTGGACTAACTGTGTCTTGGGACCTTTCTGAGTGCTGCTCCCTGACTGAAATTTTCTTCCTTTAGGTTTCTGTTTGAGTGGCTCCTGTCACTCTGCCACATGTCCTCTGTCTAAGCAACTCCCTTCCTGGTTAGCCCATACACCCTGCATTTTCCAGTGTATGTTTGCCACATGTAGCTACTGAGCACGCGAGTGTCCTCACCATGATGCACACTAAGTATAAACTGTGAATATGCCAAGGCTAACCACAGGGAAGGAAAAGTAACTCACTGTTTCTGTGTTGATCTTATGTCAACACAATAATCTATCATTAATATATACATGTATACACACATACTCTGAGTTAAAAATATAAATCATTTTACCTTCTTCCCTCTACGTTTTCAAATGTAACCACTGTTTGAGTATCCCTTATCGAAAATACTTGGGATCAAAAGTTTTTAATTTTAGAACACATGCACAGACTTACTGGCTGAGAATCTGAAAGGTTCTAAAGTCTGAAGAGCAGTTCTAGGTTTGAGTTTCTGGATTAAGGATGCTCAACCTGTACAGCAACTTTATATGACCTACGTGGCTTGCATTTATAGTTCATGTTATCTAAATAATATCAGAATATTATTATTTAAAATTATTTATTAATTTATTTGTGTGAACATACCTATGAGCTAACAGGTATGGAGGTCAGAGGATAATTTTTGAGAGTCAGTTCTCTCCTTCCACCATGTGGGTTCTAAGGATCGTACTCAGGTCATCAGGTAAGTGGCTTAACCCTCTAAGTCACCTCGCTGGCCTCTCGTTATATTATGTTACTACTTTAGCTATGATTATCTGAAAGTATCTTTTTTGCCTTATCCATGAGTGGAAGGCGTGGGGACCTGGAATATTTTGCTCGTTGCTATATGCTTAGAGCACTGCCTAGTACGAAGAAGACACCTGTTAAACTGTTCAACAATGAGGGGACAAGTGAAGATGCTCTGCCTCTTCCTCTCATTTCTAACTGTATTATAAGCATCTGCATGGCCAGTGTCTTCTTGCTGCAGGGGAAGGAACAGGCAACCTTGAAACCCATCTCTTGGATCATTCTTTTCCTTAATCTCTTCCATTGGGGTTTTAAGTTTGTTGAAGGGAAGCTTTGTGGCTCTTGAATATAACTTCCTTTCTGACTTGCAAAAATATTAATGATGATAAAGTCCACACAATTTGACTGACTATGTGACAGACATGGTACAAATTATTCAAGATTTCCTTCATAACATCTAAGGTAGAAACTGCTATTTTCATTTTAAGTGGAAACTGAAGCTTTGCAAAAATAACCAGCAAGCTGACCCTCAGATCATCTACGTGGTTGGTGTGCACATGCAAATCCAGGTTACATCATAGGCCCCACCACCCTTGAGTCACCACACTCACAGTCCAGCATATGCTCACATGTTTTTTTTTTTTTGGTTTTTCGAGACAGGGTTTCTCTGTGTAGCTTTGCGCCTTTCCTGGAACTCACTTGGTAGTCCAGGCTGGCCTCGAACTCACAGAGATCCGCCTGGCTCTGCCTCCCGAGTGCTGGGATTAAAGGCGTGCGCCACCACCGCCCGGCGTGCTCACATCTTTTTAAGAACAATGAATACTGCTAAACATCATGCTCACCAAAGAAATTGACAGCAAAATAGTAAAAACTGAAAATCATGGTGGCACTCCATGACAGCACCTGACTTATGTCACATGGGGTCCTGACACCACAATGTCCTGTGCTTAATTGGGTCGTACCTCACTTCCAGATGCAAGACGAGCAGGCAGCGGTCAGCCATATCCTGGAAGGACTTGGCAAGTTCACTCAGTGTCTGCATGATCTGTTCAGACACTGGCGGCAGGTCCATGTTCACATGGCTCTCTTGAGCAGGAGACAACACTGGAAGAAGAGGAGAGAGAAAAAGCAATCATTTATTAGATACCTATAGGTTCCCCATAATGTATAATATTTATTCATCTTGCCTGTTTTTACTACTTTGGCAGCATTAGAAGTCTAAGATACATCAGACTCTGGTTTTACTTTAAAATTTATTTTACTTCTTATTGTTGTGTATGCATGCTGGGTGTGAGTATGGATGCATGTGCCTGTGTGTCACAGTGTGTGGTGGCCAGAGGCAAACTTTGGAGAGTTCATCCTCTCCTTTCATCAGGGGTTTGGGGATCAAACTGAGGTTTTCAGGCCTGCATAGTAAGCATTTCTACCTACTGAGGCAGCTTACCCGGCTTATTGTATTCTTTCTTAAACAGTCACTTGCCTCAATCAAGTTACTGAAATAGAAGCAGCTTTAGACTTGTGTGGCCTGAACATGTGGCCTGTCATTGTATTTCCTGTACATTTTCAAGTTGTTGTCCAGCTTCTGGCTGCACACTCACAGCAATGCTTGTGAGGACAATCTCAGCATCTCTGAGCCAGCTGATTCCACATCTGAAATACCTGAGCTGACAAAACCCCTGGATCTGTCTTCATTAGCTTCCAGAATTTCACTGGCACTAATCTACTTAGCTCTGTAGTCATTATCAGACATGTCAGAACTAAGGACTAAAGATACCTCTTTTGGCTTCAGTGAAGTCTTTCCTTTCTCAGGCTAAATTTCCCCCATTCTTTAATCATTCTTCAAATGACTGGACTAAATCATATCCTAATTCTCAAACTCTATTGACAAAGTATTCTGTCTGTTCTAGATCCCTCCTGAAAGTCTCAGAATAAATATTACAGACTAACATGTCTACCAGGAGGGATCACTTGGGTTATTCTAGAGGCTGGTACACTTGAACTAAAGCTTAACATCTGGGGGATGAGATGGAGGGAGGTGGTGGTGGGCTGTATGCCGCCTCTTTAGTTCACATGTAACTTTTTAGGATACCGGTATAGCTACTTTCTCTAACTTTCCAAAGGACTTCATATCTTACTACAGAGATACTTGTGCATCCATATTCATTGCTGCTGTATTTGCAAAATTCAGGAAATAGAATCAACCTGATATCTATCAATGGATAGATAGATTATGAAATTAACAGGTACATGAACAGAGTTGGAAATAATCACTCTGAGTGAGGAAACCCAGACCCTGAAAGGCAAATGCCACATTCCCACTCATATGCAAGTGTTAGCTTTGAATCTTTAGGTATGTATGCTTAAACTGGATAGCCCAAACAAGTTAGGAAACTACCAAGAGGCCATAAGGGGATTTAAAAGAAAGCGGGATAGAATGGGAGTGATATGAAGGTGGGAAGAGGAATGACGGAACAGGAAGGGATAGGGTAGAAAGTGAGGGTAAAGAAGTGAGTGTGGGGAAGGATAACAGTAAAGTCCTTTGAAAACAGCATATGGAAACCTACCAATACAGACGCTTACACGCACACACACGCACACACGCACACCACAAAGCTTAAATGGAGATAGACTATAACAAGGGGTCAATGCTTCCTTCAGACAATAAAGGCTATAAAATAAAAAGCCCAGTGCGAGGAATTGTTTATCTCTTTTTGATTTGTTGGTGAATAGAGTCTCATACATGTTCCCAAACATTATAAGCTATTGTCATTGCTCTTGGTTACTTGATGATAAGACCCTACTGCGGAAGACACTGTGTATCTGAGTTATAGGACAGGGAAAAAATCAAGCTGATAATGACCTGGGAGTTTCATTCCTACTGGCTAGAGTTCAAGTTGAAGGTTCTATGCATGCTATGAAATGAGAAAAGTCATCAACGGTCTCACCCAGTGAACCTTATATGCTATAATAATGATTGGTCTGGCAAGATATATGGAACAGTGTAATAGTGGTAGGAATATCAAGGGGGGTAACCAACTACTTTCTGCTTGGACTTAAAGCCCATCCCACAAAATGGACCTCATTCCTAGTACCATTAACTGAGCAAAAAAAAAATATCTTTGACTGGCCAAGTCATAAGTTTAAGAAGAGAGACCCTACTACTATTATTCTGCTAAATCATCATAGTAATATATGTCCCTAAGTTTTTATCTTTATTTCCAAAGACTGATTCCCTGCTCAACCCTCATCACAGAAGCTTCCTTTTGCAGTAGATGGCAATTAATACAAAGACCCACAACTGGTCAACATGCATAGTCTGTGGAGTGCTCAGTATTGCTTCTCTGTCTGAAAATCCTTCCCTCTGCCAGAGAACTTGGGTCTTCTGGAATCAGGATTCCTGGACTTGGGGCCTGCCACAGGATCTGCTGAGACACCACTAACTCTAGAAACAGGGAGTCAACAACTGCCCAAGCAGTGCCTAGATGGGACATCTCTCTCTCATCGTTTTCTATAAAGGTTTGAGGATCACTGAGGAAGAAGGCATGGAAGGATTGTAGGAGTCAGAGAGAGCAGATATCTGCAGTGGGACAGTGTGTGCTGTACTTAGCAGCACAGCTGCACACATGCACTCGCAGTGGCTAGGACTGTATGTACAGACTTGTCTAGGCTCAAGCCAGCCAAAGCTGTAGCCTGGATGGGGGAGGTGCTCATGAAGTTCCACCTCTAGCTGAAGAGCTGTTGGCATCTGATGGGTGTTGGGGGAGGGAAGCCAGTTTTCTCTGGGTATGTGGGCTCTAAGCAGCTACTAATCCTCCTGTAGATGGGCCTACACATAGCACATCAGGCAGTAGTAAGTGGACTGCGAGTATTAAAAATCTTAGAAAGAGGAGTGCACATGAAGTTGGGAGGGAAAGTGGTGGTAAGGGTAAGGGAAGAGTTGGAGGGCACATTTGATCCAGAAAACTATATGCATATATGAATAGTAAATAAAATATTGACAGAGATTCCCTAGGAAAATATTGACCAGCCGAAGTGGGAGTTTTTGTTTACTTAAGCTTCTCACAGTTTCTTGGAGATCGTCAACAATAATTTGGCCACACTAGACAAGTCTTCTTTTAGCTCTCTGGACTCTCAAGTGCTGTACTTTGTCCTGTCTCTAGCTCATAGCAAGAGCCAATCTCTTCACATCTCTGCCTTATTCTTTTGTGTAAACTGTGTTACATAATGGTAAATGGTTTGACAATAGGAAAAATACAATATGAGCACATGAAGCTTTCTCAGTATTCATGTGAGTCAGAAACATAAACAGTCTTTACTCTTCCTTAGTCTTCTATTTGTCCAAGTTAGATCTTAGTAATTACAGCCAGAAACACTCCCATCTATATCAGAGTTCAGTTCCCAGTCATCTGTACAGCTTTGCTTCTTTGGCAGAGAAGCCTTTTCCCTGCAGAAGGGATCTATGGGCTTGGAGCCCGCCACAGCACCAAGACATCGCTAACTCACTTTAACGCGTAGGAGTCACTACCTGCCCAAGTAGTGTCTATTATGAATATGTCTTTTCCTGTACTATCAAGCCAAGTGAAGGTCAGACATGTGATCCAAGCATGTGACTTTTAAGGCTAAAGTTTCTTTTGGATCTGTACCCTAAGAAATTAAAACAACATCCCATGAGTATAAACAAGTGAATGTTATTCAAGGGAACTGACCTGTAAGGATGAGAATACAGTCATGGAGATTTAAAATTCTAATAATCCCTGAATAGCTGTTCACAAACTTGATCTGCTCGAGAGTGGACGTAAAACACTGCATTTCCTCTCAAATGTTAATGTTATTCGTGTTGTTTTCTGGCAAGGCAACATCACTGCCATCATACCGTTTCATGCGTCAGGCTAGATGAAAGCAACTTTCAGTAACATTATTATAATATTCCAAAGCACTTTAGGGCTTTTAAGGCTCTGAATTCATTTTGTATGTGACATAAACTCTGGTCCACAGAATTGTCTGTACACATCCATGAGAAAAGGTAGAGATTACTTTGATATTGTACTCATGGTCTCAAGCTCCCAAACACTATAACAGATCAAATACTATCAAAAATATTTTGGGTAAAATCCATTAAAAAGCTAGAAATTTCCCTTTTTATTATACAAACAAATAACTTCACCATGTGAAAACTGACCACTCCCAAACTATCAAAAACAAAAATAAATACAACAAAACCAAAACCCAAAATAGAATATAAGCAATGGAAGGTTTATCTGCCAAGTAAAGCTTGCCATGGCTATGGTAGGAGCAGTGTGGAATAATGGAAAGCTGTACATTGTGTCTGACTGTAGGTACAGCAAAGCTATGGCATGATATTAAAGTAACATGATAACTTATGTCTAGAGCTTCCCTGAAAGGCTGGCTTGTAAATTCCTGAGAGCTTCCTCAAGTTTATGAAGCTTTCCTAAATAAGAAGGAATATATCGAGTGAAGGAATGCTGAGCATGGCAAAGACAGTACAGAACAATTAACGGGCTCTTAAATGTCAAGTGACAGTGTTGATAGATTCTCTTTATAGTTAAGAAATGAGATTATTGGACACACCCACCCCCACACTGGTAAAAAACACACACACACACACACACACCCCATACAAAATACCACACCACAGACTCTCACACAACACCCCCCCACACTCATACACAACATATTTACCCCCCAATCACCTCGCACCACCTAAACACACATACACACACACACCACACACACCTCTGCACACACCCTTCTAGAGACTAAGTGATTCTATATCTGTCTTAGAGGCTGTTCTTCACTCTGCCACAGCCCCATGGGTACTGAACTTTTAAAATGTTAGTAATTGATCACCTCTGTAAGACATGCACTCTGAGCAGCTGTTCTAGCCCTGGGGAAGGTTGATATCTGACATCCATCATGTGACCACTAAATATAAGCATATATCTTTTAAGATTTCTAGCTCACCCTCATGCTGATGTTGGTGGGGCTTTCTCCATTAAATCCATTGGTCTACCAGGAGGACAATGAGTCTTGTGCTCTCAAACAGAAATAGCTTTTTTGTTGAGACAATGGACAGGACAGTTTCATCCCATCTTCACTCTAGCATATGAAATGCACACTACTGAAGTCCTGGGGTTATAGAAAGCAGTGGCCTTGTGTCACAGACTGGTAGACCTTCTAGCAGAGATTTTTCTGATCAAAGGAGAGGCCTGAGCTGGTAGCACTTCTTTCTCCCCTACTCGGCCTTTTCCTGATTTGGGAAGGGAAGGACAAGAATCGGGCAGGTGTGGTATTACGGTTTAACTACTGGCCAGCACGGGCACTGACCTCAAACTTTGTGCCCCGTCAGGAAAACAAACACCCTCTCAGAACCTGGAAAGAACAGAATAACAGCTCGCTGGTGAGTGGGGTCTAGTGCCCAGCTTCGGAATGGTACGTTGTCCTAGCATCCTAACCAGCTCCCAAGCTTTTCTTCTTCAGCCCTCCCCTATGCTTGCTTGTTTGCAACACAGCTGCCACTGGGCTTCACCTCGGGAATTCTTCCACTTTCCCCTTTGAAGGCGGGCAGGCGGGCGGCAGCATGGACCGCAGGGCTAGACCTGAGCCACCCTTTCACAGCAAGTGCAATTCCCTTGAGTCTTCTTCTGTTCCAACTGCCTCAGGCTCCCTCTAGCCTTGGGCCAGTTTTACCCACTGACATGAAAACAAAAGAAAACCTGAAAAGCAGAGCATTGCCAATAGGAAGTTCTTGATTCTAATCTCAAAAGCTTTCCACAAGCTGATAGTAAGGCCCTATTGAGAATGGTGCCCAACTAGAAGCTTCACCTCCTACAGACTAGTGTTCATGGTGCTGGAAGGTATTCTGCATGCTACTGGAGGAGAAAGGTAATCATTAATATTACAAATCCAGCAACCTAGAACAGTCAGCTGGCTGCAAGATATTCTGGTACAATAGCAACACAAACATGATAGCAGAAATCAACCACTTTTTGATTGGATTTAAGGCTTACTCTATGAGATGGAATTCATACCTGTGTATCTGACACTGCTAAAGTGGCCAAGAACCTGAGACTAGATAGGTCATGGGTACAGAAGAAAACCTAATGCTATTGTTCTGCAAAATAAAAAAAAATAAAATGACTTCTAATGACATATTGCTATACCCACAGACCAGTGCCTCACTCAGCCTGCAATAGAAAAGCTTCTCCTTGCTGTAGATGGGCACTAACACAGACACCCATGATTGGACAATGTTCAGAAGAGTGAGTGACTTTGGAGCACTCAGAGAGAACATAAAGTTGCATGGGTAGGGAGGTGGGGACCATCTGGGAGGAGTTAGAAAAGAGGGAAACCATGATCAAAATATATTGTATAAATTTTTTAAATAAATAATGCCTGCCATACCACTTCTCAGTCCTTTTGCTAGCCAGCTGCCCCTTTCTCAGTAACTTCCCCACTCAAGCTGCTCTCCTCCAGCTCTTACTTCTTCTCTCGTAAGATCTCAGCTGCTTGCTGAACGTGTGAGAGAACTTCCAACAGTTGTTTTCTCTACAGTCCTGCCTCCTATTAACTCCTCAGTGTGCCACAATCTGATTTCTACTTTATTAAAAATTATTCTGATATCACTTCTATGAAATTCAAATTTCCAAATTCATGGGATGCTTTTCGACGCTAATGCCATCTGAGCTTTCTGCTACGTAGAGCATCACTGGCCATTTACTTCTTGAAATTACATCTGCTTTGGCTGATATCACATCATGTTCTCCCGAACACTCTTCAGCCTCTCTGGTATTCCCATCGCTGCATCCTCTTCCTTTATCCTACCTATAACTGCTAGGCTTGCCTGGGGGCCAAGTGTGGGTGAGCTCATCATTTTCGACACTCCTAGTATTTATGAATTCATAAATTCATGGCTTTAAAAACTTCATTTAATTCTTTATAAAAACCTCTCTACTTGTGTACATTCCACAGGCATCTCAAAACTAAATACATTATTGTTCCTTGGAAAATTTATTTAAATTGCCTTCTTACCAGTGAAATCTAAAGTATATTATCTTTGACTTTTTCTTTTCCACTAAAGACCAATTTTTGCTTATTCTAGTTAGCAAATATTTTCCCAATATTCATTTTTCTCTTTTCTACATCAACCGCCTCTTCCTAGGTTTAGACCTCTCTTTTCCATGGATCTTCTAACTGAGGTCTGCCTCATGTTTGACCTTTCAAATCTAACAAAACATGAAGTAATTAAGAGATAATTACCCCAAATGCAAGTATAATGATGCTAATTTCATTGCATTTTCTAGTGCTTGTGTGACCAAGACCAGGTTCCTTAGCCAAGCTTTTCACGGCTGCTGTCTTTTTAGTGCTGGAGATTGGGCCTAGAGCTTTTCATGCCAGGCACATGTTCCACCACTGTACTGTACCCCCAGCTCTCTATAATTTATCTAGCAAAATATTCCAGTTTTTCTTAAACACATACCATTTTCTCTTCTTCAATCCATTCCTTCCCCAAACCTTGCCTTTTGACTGCCACACTTTAAATCTCTTAATTCTATCACAAGGTTCTATTATTCAATAGTTGTGATAGCTTTTATACTCTTCAAAATTTCTCATTCATCTGAGGGCAGGGCCAGTGACTTGTCTGCATTTTTCTCCATCCAACTCTAGTCCAGCAGTAACCACATCCCATTCTCTGACTGTATATTTATTTTGTCTCTCAACCACATCACTAATTCCTTCTGGGCAAGAAGCATACATTTTTCATAAATGAAGTCAGAAGAATAACTGGAGGCATTATATAATTCAACAGTGTCCTTTTAGTTAAACTGAGCTAGTGATTTTAATTGACTAGCACAACACAACAAAGAATGCACACAATAACCGATTATGAAGCCCAGAAAAAGAAAGAACAGCTGACACAGACCACCCTGTCTTTCTCCTTACTGTCCTGGGTACAATATAGGGAGAGAGTGGGGATGGGGAAGTCATTTGTTATTGCTGCTTTTCTGGGCCATTCAGGAATCTTACAGAAAGAAAGTTTAATTCAATTCTAGTTAATTCCTACAGCTCATGAACTATCCCTATAGGCAGTGCAGTCTTGAAGCCATTTTATTTTTAGAACTAGTCAGTCCATCTTGCTAAAACAGAGATTTGGGCCCCTTTTTTCTATTGATATAACATCCTTAGCTTGTCAAATATCCAGTATCTCTCAAGGAAAGCCAACCCACTAACTGTCATGGAGAAGCAATCAGTCGAGGGCATTAGGATGTCTCAAGTGGCTCCACAGCCCAATATTAACCAGACTGAAATCTGTTTAGGTCTTAAAATTAGTCAAAATTGGACTTATTCACACCCAGAAGAGCATCTGTTTTCAAGGATGCAGCTGCTACACTTTCAATGGCAACTTACTGTGACTTCTTTAATTGATTCATAGGAGGATGTCCTTGTACATCTGCAATATTATCTAAAATTGTTACAATATTAGCTTAGGCTGCTATCAGCTGTCAGCAAAGTGATAAATTGAAAAAGGAGAGATAGTTATCATGGCAGGAAAAGAAAGGTTAACCCTGGAAATTCAAATCTTTTAGAGGCTAGAAAAAAACACTGAAGCATGATGTCAGGAGACTTCTCATTGGGAACATTTTAGGAGATCAAATTTTGGTAGAGTAATTATTTCTGAATCCTATTCTTGTGTGTACAGAGATGACAGCCACCACGTAATGATCTCTGCTCTCACCTGAGATCAAATTACTTAATTTCCAATCTTCAGTTTTCCTATTTAGAAAATTGTGGTAATTACATCTTTCTTGCTCTGAAAGTAATATGTTATTAGGCCTTGTAAATAATTTTGAGATCCTTTGATGGTTTTATTAGGCTGAACACTTTAGAAAAAAATAAAAATAGGAATGAGGACAAGGTGTGTGAAATTCAGAAGTCATGAAGCTTACAGAGTCAGTGGGGTAGTGACAGCAGCCCCTCCATCTAGCTCCTTCCTGTCCTCAGAAGCCTATGGAATATGCTACTAGTGAGCCCAGCACCGATGGCGTATTTTAAAATGTCAGCTCTGCCCCGCTGTCTTGATAATCTCTGCACCACTATCCATACTTTTTATCCATGCCCTTGGAATACTTACAAACACATTCAAGCTTATCTTCCTCCACTCCAACACTTTGGGCATTGTAGACATTTCATAACTGTTAAGTGATCTAGTTCTTTACAAAGCTTCTTGGCATCTGAAATATGCAAGTGATCTTCACTGGATCAAGTATCTCTTGTCCATTTAACTTCAACTTTTCTTAAGGTACATTTTACTCTATTCTAAATGGAAATTTCTTGGCAACATTTTTTATGAACGTGTGTACATGTGTGTGTATGTATGGAGATCAGAGGATAACCCTGGGTGTCATCTTCAGGAATGCTGTCTACCCATGGGGTCTCTCCTTGGCTCAGAGCTCACTGATTAGGCTAGACTGCTTGGCCAGCGAGCTCCAGGGCTCTCCTGGTCCCTCCCCTGCAGAACTGGATTGTCCAACATTTTTATACGGGTTCTGGGGATTGAATTCTGTCTTTCATGCTTGTGAGACAAGCACTTTACTGATTGAGCTATCACCCAGCCATCTTAGTAACTTAAGGATTATTTTCTTATGATAAAGATTTTTTTTCACATCTAGGTATACTTTCCCAATAGACCTTAGGTTCTGCCACTATTATAATTCATTTATCTTTAATTAACTAATGATTTTCTTTATTTCTTTCTAAGCAGGAGGATATAGGCAGGACTTCTGGACAGAGCGAGCTCTGGGAAGAGGAAAGGCAGGGTTGCCAGCTGGACACAGAGGAAGCAAGACATACAGAAGTAAAGGTAAAATCCACAAGCCACGTGGCAGCACATAGATTAATAGAAATGGATTAATTTTAAGTTATAAGAGCTAGTGGGACAAGCCTAAGCTGTAGGTTAAGCTTTCATAATTAATAATAAGTCTCTGTGTCATGATTTGGGGGCTGTTGGTCTAAAAAAGCCTGTTACAAAAATTAGAGTGTAGAAAAGTAGAAGTTCATTACCATGTAGGAAAAAAGAAATAAGGATGTGGGAGCCTGGGGGAAGTTAGGACATTTTTCTCTGCTGTCCTATAATGCTGTCACTCAGTTGATGGTATATTTATTTATGTTACAAACAGGCACTCCCTGACTCTGAAGGGAATGCTTTATGTGGGTATTGGAGGCAGAGATCTTCTTCCTTTCCTACAGTACTATTTGGTGTTTAAATGACCAAGCTTTACATCTCTTACTACTGTGGATCATAGACCAGGACATGGTGACTTCTAAGTGCTTCATGGAATGTTTCTTTTGAGAAGACATTTATTATTTTATAGACAAAATCTGTCTGGTGATGAACATATGTCTGTCCTACTCACTAATGTTAAGCCTAAGCTTAACATTTCAGATGTCTGCAACATTTATTTGAGATATTATTATAAACCCTGCCCAACATCAAAGATCAAAAATTCTAAACTCTTACAAAAACTCATGGTTTTAAGGATAGATGGTAGTTTTCTTCTGATACCATATTCTTTTCCTATTATTTGCTAAAGTAATATAATTTATTCTCTCACTTTTTATTACATTTTGTGTGTATGAATTTTTGCCTCATGTATGTATGTGCACCACTGTGTTCCTGTAGAGGTCAGAAGTGGGCATCGGCTCCTCTGAAACTGGAGTTATGGATGGTTGTTGACCACCATGTGAGTACTCAGAACTCAACTTAGGTCCTCTGCAGTAACAACATGTGCTCTTAACCACTAAGCCATATCTCTATCCCCAGAACAGATTTCTGAACAACTGACTCTTAGTTTCTTTTCCTCTTCTTATGATAAAATATCCAGAGAAAAGCAACTTAGAGGAGACATGGAGTATATTTGGCTCACAATTCCAGGTTACAGCCTATCATTGCAGGGGAGTCAAGGCAGCAGGAACTTGAAGCACAACACATCCACAGGCAGGAGCAGAGAGCAATGGATTAATGCATGCAGGCTAGTGTTCAGTTCCCCTTTGCTACTCTTATTCAGCTAGGAACCCCTGCTTAGGGTATGGTACTACCCACAGTGAGTGGGTCTTCATACCACAATGAATGTAATCAAGATAATCCCTCACGAACATTATTAGGGACCACTTACCAGGTGATTCTAGGTTTTGACAAACTGACAATATGAATCACCACAAATTCTAAGCTTTATTTTCCTTACAGACAGGCCTTTGAGAGTTGCTGTGTGGACCACATGAAGGAAAGTGGCATCTAGCACTGCACTTAGCAGAAAGCCAGGGGTTGTGCACTGGAGAGTACTCCTGTCTCTCTACTGTGCACTTGGCCTATTTCATTTTGTACTTTATCCACCTGTAAAATCCCTAGGAAATGCTTAGACATGTGACAATAAACACATTAACCCATTCTTCTTGGCATGATTCACAATATATAGCTCCTGTTTATATCCAGCAGATTGCCAATAATACTTGCTGAATTTAACCTTCAAGTTAAGGACAAACCAGAGTTTTATATCTATTAAAAAAGCTGTATCTTTACAATGGTTTTAACTTCATGTCTTCCTAACAGTTCATTAGTCTGGCTCATCATTATGTTTCAGGGAAGAAACTGAAGTTCCAGGAGTGTGAGCATCTGAATGAAAAATTACTTCACACAGAAAGAACAAAGGGGACTCACGTGAGGCCTTCTGAAGAGTATAACAGAAATAAGAACCAACTTAAAAATGGACTGTTGTTCCCTTAGGCTACCATGGGATAAGAGGTCAACTTAGAGTCCACAGTACACACTGCACACAGCAGGGTTCTGTAGAGAGGCTGTTATATTCAGTACTCATAAAATACTGCTTGATGGTTACAAGTCTGAGCAAGCTCTAGGTCCTTAGAGCAGTTAGCTTCAGGGTCTTGTCTACATATAGTGCAAACCAGTGTGGACACATGATGTTTATAGCATGTGATTGACAGTACAGACCTCAGCCTCTTTCAGCCCTGGGTGAAACATTAAGATTGATTTTTTTCTCCTTTTATTCTAAATAATCTTCCTGGAGGCTTGGATGAAAAAAAAAAGAAAAGAAAAGAAAAAAGAAACCAAGAAAACCTCATCATCTACTAAAAAGGCATGTGGTGTGGCCAATTTAGCTTCTGCAGATATGAAAGAGAAATGGGGGAGGGGTGGCTATGGAACATCTCTGGTCCTGCTGAATGCACAGCTGTGGAGCTGCATTAAGTCCATGACTGCATAAAACCCAAATCACAGAGTATCCTAAAGTGTTAGGTGAAAAAGAGACAGGTTTAAGTTATAAGATAATTTTTGAGGCAAAAAATATTAAATGGCAGAGAGAAAACGTTTGTCTTTATTCAAACAGGATTCCTGGTAGGGGGAATGAAAGGGTTTGTTTAAGCTTACAGCTCTCAAGTCACATTCCATCACTGAGGAACCTAGAGCAGGAACTAAAGCAGCAGCCATAGAGAAATGCTGCTTATTGGCTTACTCCTCATGGCTTGTTCAGCCTGCTTTCTTATACATCATGGGGTCACCTACCCAGGGTTGGCACCATCCACAATGGGCTGAGCCTGCATATATTAATCACTAAATGAGAAAATGCCCCACAACTTGCTTACAGGGCAAGATGATGAAGCCATTTTCTCAATTAACATCCCCTCTTCTCTGATATGTCTAGGTTTGTGTCAAGTTGACAAAACCCAATCAGGAGAAATGTGCTTCAAACATAGGGATAAAGCCTAAGGTTGAAATGAAAGATGTTGCTTTCTGCTATTAACAAGAAAACTCTATGTAGCAACCAACACTTTGAATATTATTTTATGTGAAACCAGCAACCATATATCAGTCAACATTTACTCAGTCTACTTCTGGGGATATCTGGTCAACCAAATCATGGCACTGACATACTAGGGGGAGGAGGGGTTCACCAACTTATTACAGTGTAATTTTCCCTATGTTATTATTACATGGACTTTCCTCTATATTGGAGTTATCCTACTTTTTCCCTTTTATTGACTATAGCTTCATTCTCACATAATATATCTTAATTATGGTTTCCTCTCCCTCTATTCCTCCCAGTTCCTCTCCATCGCCTCTCCCATCCAGATCCACTCCCTTTCTGTCTCTCATTAGAAAACAGGCTTCTAGAGATAATAAAATATAGTAAGATAAAACAAAAACTAATATATCAGAAGAGGACAAAACAAACAAACAGAAAACCAAGAAAATGCACATAAAACAGATATAGATTCAGAGACCCACTTGTTCACACACTCGGGAATGTCACAAAAACATTGAAATGAAAGCATAATATATATGCAAAGGACCTGTGTGTATGAGAATATATATATATATATATATATATATATATATATATATATATATAAAATAAAAATGAAAAAAAAAAAACAAACAAAAAGCCCTGAAACAATATTATGAAATAAGGAACCTCCAATAATGATGTTGAATTTGCTTTTTCTTGGCCATCTCCTGCTGGGCAAGCAGCCTACCCTTGAAATTAGTTTGTTTCCCCAGTGAGAAAACTGAATTTGCATTTGCAAGTGGTTATCAACTGGAGAAAGCTTCTGGGTTACAGTTGCGGGCATGTATCCACTTCTTTCAGCCCTAGGACCCTATGACCCCAGATAGTACAGACCCATGCAGGCCCTGTGCATGCTCAGTCTCTTTAAATTTACATGTATGTCAGTCCTACTGTGCTTAGAAGGCCTTGTTTTCTTGGTGTCTTCTACCCCTGGCTCTTACATTCTTTCTGCCTCCTCTTCCATAGAGTTACCTGAGCCCCAAGGAGAGGGATTTGATTGAGACATCCCATTTAGGGTGGTGTTCCGAAGTCTCTCATTCTCTGAATAATATCTGACTATGGGTCTCTGTAATTGTTTTCCTCTGCTGTGGGAGTATTTATGATTTATGAGTATATCAGAATGTCATTAGGAGTCATTTTATTGCTACTTAAAAAACATATTTATTTATTTTTAAGGGCAGTAGTACTTGGTTTTACACGAGGTCCCTGGGCTAACTAGTCTCAGGGTCTTGGTCACCCAACAGTGTCAGGTAGGGTTCCATCTAGTGGAGTTAGTTGGTTACTCCCACAAGGTTTGTGCCACCATCGCACTAGCATACTTGCAGGCAGGACATGTTGTAGATCAAAGGGCCCAACAAGATTCTTATAGCTGATCACCTGCAAATCTTCCAAAGAGCCTTAGGGCATGATTAATTCACTGTGCAAATTAGAACATTAGGCTCATTTGCAAATGGTGAAACAGAAAACAACAGTAAGTGTGTTTCCCCAATACACAGACCAGATGGCAAGTCCCATAAATAGGGACAAAATGAAGTAAACAGCCTGATAGCCCATCATGGATCCTGCTCAATTGAATGCTTTACAGTTGCCCCTTTCCATGAGTTTACTTTCAAGCAGCCATGTCACTCATAAATTGGACCTGAAATAGGAAATAATCATAAGTTTCTTGATTGGCAGTGGAACAATCTCATTTTTATCTTGGTGTCCTCAGTAAATACCATAGTTCCTAGAACAAGAAAGTATCAAGTACATTATAAGGATGTAAGAGGATGTCCTCAGAAAGACCTGAGTTCAAATTCTCACTGTCTCATTTATTATTTGGATCACTTTCTCCATAACAGATTAAGAGACAATTTTCTTTACTTTTAAGAATTTCAGGTATAATGCCATAATAGGTTCTTCACCTGTAAGAAAAGGATCATCATCCTCACAGGATTCTGGTGATTAACTAAGAAAATTCATAAAAGACTGGAACAGTGTTGGCTGCATGGTGCTTAGTCATGGTAGTTAGTATTCCTGTCAGTAATATTATTATTTACCTAATAAAGCTACAGTAGATGGAAAGACATCCTCTAGAGTCATATATACATTGGACCACTTGGCCAGCTTTTCTTTTCATGCTAAAACCAGAGAATAACTGATTTCAGGGAACAGCCAGCCACAAGCCTAGAAACTTGGTCCTCAGATCCCTTCCTAACATTAGGAAAATATGCAGATACCTGGTTTATGGAAGACAGAGACACATGACATCACTGTGACTAGCTATGTACTGGCAGGGGCTCCTCTGATGCATCTTAGGGTCAGTAATGCAGAGAGAATTAACCTTCATACATAGGACAGAACTCACAGGCATTAATCTTGCTACTATTTCTCTTCAGTGAGAACAAGTGTTCTCATTAGTGTTCTAGCATGTGGTAAAGATTACAGCTGTATACTTCCCTTCAATCTCTCATGTGTCAAATGTGCTAATGCCTTCTGAAAGTTAATAATATATGACCATGCTTCTGTCTTTATACATTAGTAACACATGAAGATTCTTCATGTATTCATTTTCATATCATTCATAGAAAAATTCACAGTTCATGTATATGTCTCCACAATCAACTTTCTTAAAAACTAAAATATTACCAATCTGTGTTTAAATCCTTCATGAATATGAGTTGTTTAATCAGCTGGTTTATATAATTACAAGATATTCTCAAGGGACTGGGGAGAAGGATCAGTGGTTAAATGGTTGCTTTTCAAGAGGACCAAGGTTCAATTCCCAGCATCCACAAGGTGGCTCACAACCACTTTTGGATCTCTCCTTTGGCCTCCTCAGGCACTAGGCATGCAAGCGGTACAAAAACATACGTGCAGGCAAAACATTCATACACATAAAATACATCCCAACACCCTCTTTTGAGACAGGGTTCCTCTGTATATCCCTGGCTGTCCTGGAACTCACTCTGTAGACCATGCTGACCTCAAAATCAGAGATCTTCTTGCCTCTGTCTCCCAAGAGCTGGGATTAAAGGTGTATGCCACCATGGTCTGTTAAAAATAAATAAATCTTAAAAAAAAAAAAGATACACTCTCAAAATGTAACTAATTTTCTCAAACCATATATGAGTGGTTTTTCTTTTCCTTTGTTTCTTCCTTCCTTTTATTTTCTTTTTTTGAGACAGGGTTTCTCTAGGTAGCCCTGGCTATCCAAGAACTCACTATGTAGGCCTAGGCTGATCTTGAATTGACAAAGATCCTCCTGCCTCTGCTTCCCGAGTGCTGAGATTAAAGTTGTACACTACTGTGCTCCATATATGTGAATGTTCTTGTATTTAGTTATGAACCAACTTTTTTTTGGCAGTGGGGGTCAGGGAAGAACAGTCACCATATCTTCTGGAGTGGCCCAGAAGGCAGTGGTTAAAGTCTGACTGCAAGCACTTCTATAACCTTGGACAAAGCAGCGACACTTGTGAACAGGGTGATGATTTTTTTCAGTCATTATAAAGATTCAGTGAGCCGGGCGGTGGTGGCGCACGCCTTTAATCCCAGCACTCGGGAGGCAGAGCCAGGCGGATCTCTGTGAGTTCCAGGCCAGCCTGGGCTACCAAGTGAGTTCCAGGAGAGGCGCAAAGCTACACAGAGAAACCCTGTCTCGAAAAACAAAAAAAAAAAAAACAAAACAAAAAAAAATAAAGATTCAGTGAGATTTAAAAACACAACAGCCTTACAACAAGGACAAGTGCATTAGTACATGCTCAGTAAATGTAAGGTGGTGCTGTTAAGCCTCCTGCTAGGCACCCCAGGAGACTGAGATTCCAGATTCATCTCTATTAAAAACTCTGCGGAGGCTTATTTGTTCACGGGGTGGTGGTCAGAAAAAAAGGGAAGACATCTGTACTGTATACAATCACGACCTTTTGAAATTAGTTACAAAACCATGAGAAGAGTGATACAGGGAGAAGGGGACCAACAGTGGCAGAGCTGAATCACCTGTCTATCTAATAAGAAGGGGAGGGCAACATCCCTGGAACTGCCAAGTGAGGAGGACAGAAGGAATGTTCAGCAAGCATGAGGTGCATGGTTTGTGGGGAAGCGAGGAATGACATCTGACAGCATCCTAGGCAGAGATCAGAGATTACCTGCTTCTCATTTTATTTTGAAGCTACCTTCCCTCAGGGTTATCCTTGGGAAGGTAGTCTCCCTCATAAAGACAAGAATGTCTGCATTTGAAAACAAACAAGCATTATTTTAAGAATTCAGCCTTACTCAAGCAGGACCCAGCAGGTCATGTGCATATTTACATTCTGAACCAGCATTTATTGCATGAACACAGTTACTGCTCTTCTGCCAAAGTCACAATGAGATGGAGAAAAGCATACCATGGGTGAGACTCTGTGTTACAGGTAAAGGAGCACTGCATAGGAATCTAAATAGCCATTATTGACACCTGTGCAATTTTAACCCTGAGATAACAGAAACTGTGCTATTTTCAACTGCAGAGACAGAAATTGGGTTGTAAATTATCTAATATGCATATACAGACAATGATAAGTCATGTCTTCTATTAAGGTTAAAAAGAAGCTGCACGGAGTTACTGGGGAGTCTTTGTGTGTGTGTATGTTGGTATGTATGTATGCACATGCATGCACACAGAGGCCAAAGGTCAATGTCAAATGTCTCCTTTGATCACTTTCACCTTAACTCTTGAGGTAAGTGGAAGACCCCCACTGAAGGCTCAGACACAGTTCCCCCAGGAACCCAAAAGAGCTGAGGGAAGAGATATCTTAAAATAAACAGGACTGAGTCAGTTCCCCCTTCCTGGAGAGGGTGAAGTCAGGTGTTTTCAAAAGAACAAAGTCAGGATGTCTGGTAGTAACCGATTAACCATGAGATGCCTCTCTGTGGAGAAAACATGACCAGGCCCCGGAGATGGGTTGTAAAACTCCTGACAGGGCAAATAGATAAGCTAGAATAAGGCAAAGTCCAGGCCCGGGAAAAACTGGACCAATCAAGGATGGGCCCATACTAACCCCCTCCCCCCCCAAGGAATTTTGTGGTTTTTGTCTATAAAAACCAAGAAAGAGGAACTCTCCTCCCTGCCTCAAGGCATCGGGTGTGGTGGACGAGGGTTCCCTGCTAGCTTGAACTAAGCACGTGCGCTGAGTCAAGGGCACCGAGTCAAATAAACCTTGTTATTGCATTCTGGACATCTTGGGTCTCTGGTGGTCTCTTTGGGGGTCCTGATATGGGCAGAACAGTAAGGTCTTTCACTGAACCTGACACTCATTATTTGGCTAGCCTGGTTAGATGGAGAGCTCTAGGGATCCACTTGCCTCTAATGCTCCTCCTCTCCCAAACACTACAGTTATGGCATGCAAAGTCATGCATGTACCCAGCTTTGTTTATTTGTTTATGTTTATGTGAATGCTGGGGAACCTAAATTCAGGTCCCCATGCTTGTGTGACAGGTACTTTACTCACTGCCCCAGCTCCAAGTCTGGCTATTTTATTTGCTTTGTTGGAAGCATGGTTCCCATCATATTACCCTAGACTAAATACACTACAGAAAGTGAAGTGGGGAAATACCCTCGCACATTTGTCTGCTGACAACATGGCATTTTCCCCAGTGCCTTTTCTGGAAGCAGAGGGACATTTTCCAACCTCTTGCCAGTAGGGTTTGGGATTTGGGTTCTGCCACTGAAACTGTTCCCCAAAGATGTGTGGGGCATCAAGAAAAGGAAAGAAGCATCATTCTCCTCTTGCAGAGCTAACAAGAGTCACTTTGGCAGCTGGCAGGGTGATGAGGCCTGCAGCAGCTCCCACTACAAACAGCTGCTTCCTAGCTCTAGGTAGGCGGAACCCTGGGTTACATTTCCTGATTTCCTGAAAGATGACATCTACTTTCCCTGCTTTTTGCTTCCTTCCAACTGTTTTCTAAGCTCTCTCAGCAATTTTAAAACATCTAATTTTTTCTTGCTTGAAATAGCTAAACTGCTTTTCATATTTTTCACTATGCCTTGATGAATGAAGATAACCTTCTACTTGTGAGATATTTGTGAACTGTGGCAAGATTTGGAACAGGAAAGAGTGGGCTGAAGGGTCACTAAGAACTTTTCAGTTGGGAATGAAAGTAAAGTGCTTGCTGAGCACACACAGTCATGGGGTTGACGTGCTGCAGTACCACATACAGCAGGCATGGTGGCACTTGGCATACTGAGGCAGGAGGATCAGAAGTTAAAGTTGCCTTTGTGGTAAGTTTAAGGCCAGCTTGGGATACATGAAATCTTGTCTCAAAGGAAAAAAAACACACACAAAAAACAAAAAACAAAAAACTTTGGCCTCCCTCCCCTTTTATGGAATGCTGTAAGCCCTAGGCTAGGTTTCCTGAAGGTGTGCTCCAGGGTTCTCTATCCCTAAACCTTCACCAGGGAAGAAGCACTTAGACTGGTTAATCCCGGGGAGATCTGGAAGGAGAAGGCTGCTGCTAACAAACAAAGCAATCAAGGATGTCCAAGCCATGGCCCTTGAAAAGGAAGACTTTGGGACAAGCAAGCAGGTCTCTACTGTGCTTCCCACAGTGTCAGGCAAAGTGGGGGTGGGGGTGTGGGGTGGGGTTGGGGGTGGTGGGGGTGTGGGGTGGAGGAGGTAGTGGTGTGGGGGGGTGGGGCGAACACTGAAATTAGGCTCAAGTGTCATAGGCTGAGAAGAGGCAGAACATAAATAACATGTGCCAGAAATAGGGGGCCTATTTGCCTCTTTTCCTTCATTATTTCAGTTGCACAATCTCCCTTTTCTACACTGTTTTTCTTACTCTTTTCTGTATTTAACACTCACAAACTATGAGTTACTCTTATTCTCAATAACACTTTGTGGCATTTCTTTGCAAAAAAGATTCAGCCTTCCCTTCAGAAAAGTATTTACACAGACACGTCTGTTTTCTAGAAGATTGTGCCCAAAGTTTCTCTCCTATTTCTAAATATACACCGAGTTGACGAGGTAGAAAACAGATAGCTAGGTTGATACTCCATCTCGACTATGAATACTGCTGCCCTCAGCACGGATGTGTACAGGTGCAGCTTTAATATGCTGACTTCCTTGCCTTTGGATATGTGCCCAGAAATGAGGTATCTGAATCAAATAAATGAGAGATATATTTTTAGTTTTTTGAGGAAGCAACGTACTGGCTGAATGGGTTAAGGCATGTCCTCCTTCTCTGTCTCTCCTTCTCTCTACCCACTCAGAGGCTGCTCAGTCATAAGGAAGGACATCCTGTCCTCTGCAGCAAAATGGATGGAACTGAAAGATGTCATGATAAGTGAAATAAGCCAGACACAGAATGGTCATATGTTTTCTCTCATATATGGGAACTAAAAAGGCCAGCCTGAACATCAAATAGTAGTTATTAGAGAGTGGGATGGGGGCTGAGGGGCTAGAGGGAGGCTGGGCAATGGCATCTAGTGTTCACGCCACAGGGAAGTGACTATAGTTCATGATAGCCTACTATGTATTTTATGAAGATCTGGAAGAGGCCAGAGAGAAGTACCAAACAGAAATAAAGGAGGTGGAACATACTACCCTGACTAGATTATGTGCTTGTATACATGTGTTAAAGTGTCACATGGTACCCTATATGTGAGTGTTATATGCCAATTCTCAATTAAGCATATTTCAGGTCGACTTCGTGGACCTGCTTGCAGTGGCTCTGTAAAGGTTTCCCTGCAATACTGAATGCATCTTCCAGGAGAACTGCTTGACCTTGAGGACACAAGAGATGTTGCAACTTCTAGGGTTCATGGCTTACACACTATCCCTGTAGCAACTGGTTTAAACACTTGGCATTAAGAATGAATGACTTACTGAAGCAGACAGACTTAGCTGTGCCCATTCATCAGAATACTCACCTTTAACAGTGAGTACTGGTTGAGTATCCCTTCCAAGACACCTGGGACCAAAAGTGTTTTAATTCAGATCTGTAGGGTTTCTGGAACATTTGCTTCTTTCACTAGTTGGACAGCCTTCTGAAAATGCTCCAAATTCTGGAACTGCTTGCCTATCAGGCTGTCTATCACTATGGCTTTTTAGGGGTGTTAGTGATGTTCAACCTGCATCCAAATTTTCACAGCTTTCTTTGCTGGGTGACTAAGTAGATTTTCATTTTCAGGGAAAGAATGAGTTGATATTTGTAAAGGACATACAAGCTGAACTGAAAAATACGTGGCTGGATTCTGCCCTGTTACTTCCTTGTAAGTCCTATCCGGTCTCTTTCAGTGGCCTTGGGCACCTATGACACTTTGCTTTTTGTGAACCATGCTGGCTCTGGTTACCATCAGCAGCTCTTCTGCATCTTGAAACCACACTGGCTTCAGGGATCACTGTCAATTGTGCTCAGTGGAGTTTATAGTTTTCAGAGTTCTTTCATTGTGCTGAGAACAAGGATATCTGCTATCATATAGTACTGTGCTATATTTTTACATAATCTACAATTTTCAACTTTAGTGAATTTCCTTAAACCTCTTAAATTCATTTGAAGTCAACTTTAAAGTAGCTAGGTTCCATCAAATACATCTCTTAGAAATGTTTCTTGCCATGACCTGGTCTTTCATCCTATGAACACTCCCTTTTCTGTAGCAGACAGAACAAGAGAGAAGTGGTTTTGCTGTCTATTCCACTGCATGCTGACGGCCTCTCCATCTCCTGCTTTGTGTGCGAAGGCAGCTGCACACTGCGCCTTCCTGTCTGCAGCAGTTAGATGACTGTTGGGTTACTTCGAGCTTTTGCTTCCCTGCCACTGTACTGATGGCTCACAGCACATTTTGTGTGCATGCTCTGCACTCATCTATGGGGACACATCTTTTCTCTCAGGTTTTAGTCAAAATTTTCTATTTGTTCACATCAAAGTTTTCTCTGGATGACACCCACGTAGTGTGCTATTTAACATACAGCTAGAGGGAATAAGGAACAGGATCGAATTCTGCTAGTAGCTCAATATTTCAATGGCTATGTGTGAGATAATCTCACTCCTCAGGGCCACACTTCCCCTGTAGTTGAAAACAATGATAACTAGGAGATGAACCTATGGATCCAAAACAGCAGGATCTCCATGACACAGGACAACAACAGGCTACCCAGGAGGAGCCCCAGTGAGAGCCTATTATTGGTAGTGTAGCAGAAACAGAGGCCTCGAGCCAGACTGGCAATGAACACTTGGAAGAAAAGATGAATGGACTAAAAGGTAAACTGTGTATCTCAATGGGCCACACTACAATTTCCATGATAAGATTCTATTTGTTGTTTTGTTTGGGTTTGTTTTTTCTTTTAAATTTGCTTTTGTTTATGGGGGGAGGTTGCAAGGGCAGATGGAGGACTTGAGGGGACAGGGAGATGAGTGGGATCGGAATTCACGATGTGAAATCCACAAAGAATCAATAAAAGTTAAAAACAAGACAAAAGAAAGACAGAAAGCTGAACAAGGGATAGCGGGCAAACCTGAAAGTAGCACTCCTCCACGTTTCTGCCTGTTTCTGCTTGAGTTCCTCCCCTGCCTTCCCACAACAATGGACTGTGATCATGATATGTAAGCCAAATAAACCTTTGCTTCCTCCGGAACAGTGATAACTGTGGAATCCATGTAAGAAGCTTTTATGAAGATAAACGTATAGTGTATATTTATGTGTGCATATGTGTATGTTAGAATACTCTCTATCATACTGTATTTGCTATTACAGTTTGATCATTTCTAATTGGAATGTTTGAAATCTGAAATTCTAGACAATTCTACACCTTTCCTAATAACTACAGTAACAACTCAGGGTGCTCTGAAAGTATTATAAAACATTACTTTCAAGCTATGTGTGTATGATGTATAGAAAACATAGATACAATCTGTGTGTAGATCTGGGTCCCATTCTCTTTTATTCCCAATGCTGGTGATTGAACCAGGGCTCAAGCATGCTAGGTAAGCCCCCTATCAGTGAACTATATCTCTTGTTCTAACATTACTTAGTAGTTGATGCTTCAGATTTGATGTAGAATCTCTCAATTCTCATCATGAATTAGAATTATTCCTCAGTATCTAGGGATTCACTCCATGGACCTCTTCCACCAACACCAAAATCAGTGGGTGTTCTAGTCCGTTATATAAAATGGTGTTCTTTTTATGCTGGGCTTATCCATAGCCTCCCATATAGTTCACATCATTTCTAGATGATTTATAATGCTCGATACAATGTAAGTCATCTGCAAATAGTTGTTATACCTTATTTTTAAGGAAATAATGGCAATGAAAGTGTCTGTACATATTCAGTAAAGTTGTGTTTTTTTCTTGAATGTTTTTGATCTGGGATGGGTTGACATGCAAGGAAATGGAGGGCTAATTGTGTTGGTTTAGTAGCACAAAGCAGAGATACTATTTTCTACACTAATGCATTAGTTCTAGCTCTTTGTTTCAAAAATTATCCCTCTGCAATTCATTCTCTATTAGTCTTACTAGTAAAATCCTTCTGAATCCCTACTGGGTTACACCTCTCCAGTGTTTGAAGTCTTTCACTAGCCTGCCATTGTCCTTTGCTCACCTCTGTAGTGCCACTGTTTGTTAGTTCCCTATACAAATACATGAAATACTCTGAACACATTATTTTCTTCATAGCCTTTTCTTAATTTTACTTGATTTCTGCTTTCTATAATTTTGCTATTAACTCTTTACTTGGCTAATCACTATTTATACTTCAAGACCCAAATCAGAGGTCACCTTCTTCAGAAAGGCTTGCCTGGTATGTACCTTTCTCTGAAGATCTGTACTTCACACATTTCCATCATACGATGTGCTCCCTCCATATTTGGCAATTCACTATAATGTAACTACACTTACATCCATCTTTTCATGACTTACTAGCCCCTACAAGCAGAGATTGGGTCTTGTTTGCTCCTGGGTCTACATCTTAGCCCATAGTTGGTATTGCTGTTATAATGAATTAATAAACAAATATCAATGGAAAGAATAGCTTCCCTGATGGCTCCATAAGATAGTGCTTCACCAATGAAGATTAACTTCTACTGGGAAAGTTCCAGGGAACACATGAGTTGTGAATCCTTATCTGTGCATGTGACCAATGTTATTAGTAAGCTAATTGACTACATGTCCATTTCTTTGTTCAGCTATGATGCCTACTATAGAGATGGGCATAGAAACAACTGGTACAGCCAGAAAAGCAAAACAGGCAAGTCAGGCAAAAGGCAAAAAGAGGAAAGCAAAATTCCTCCAAGTAAGATCAATTTAGCACTTCCCTCATTTTCTGCAACTCAAACAACTTACAACATAGAAACAAAAAAAAAAAAACTAAGTAGACAGAGTATCTTCAAGTTTTTACATTTTAAGTTTTTATCTGAGAGGTGCTTATTTAAATATAACAATGGAGACAGCATCCCTGTAAAATACTGACTACTACATTGTTTCCAAATGTATTCATCCCTGGGAAGCAACAATGATATCAACTCAGAAATAGAAACCATAGCACAGTGGACAGAACAAATGTCCACAGTGAGGAATGCAGAGACAATGGGAAGTACAGAGCAGAAGGAGGAGAGTCAAGCCAGGCAAGCTCTCAGTTCCAGCGTCATGACTGTCAAGACATAGGCGTCACTCAAGTTTTCAGGTTTATCACTTGTGCTAGGGGAAGAAAAGAGCTAGCTTTCTAGTTAGTGCTCTAGGGACTAGTTTGCGTATGGCTACTATAAGGTGCAAATGTGGGGGGCTAGAGAGGTCTGGCTAAGATGAATCATCAAGGGGTAAAGAAGAAAGAGTAGAAAATTAGAAATGGGCCCAGTCACTTCATGGCTTCCTTGGCACCCCTGGATTGCAGGTCTGGAGGAATGCTCAGTGAAGCTCAGAAAGTGATGCAAACTCATTTGAGATGAGATGTGATAAGCAGGCCTACCCACAGTCCCATCAGCTCAGTAAACACCAAGGATAGAGCTGGTACAGACCGCCACCAGTGATAAAGGGCCAGCTAAACACTCGATTAGTTTTTCATTTTGTGAATTAATGTCCTTCACGGAGTGTGTGCACTAACTGGTAATGAATTGTCTTCCTCCAGCTGCCTGGGGTACTCCTCACTGACTCTGCAAGGAGGCATAAATTTCACTTGGAAATTAGCACTTTTAAGGAAGCAATCATTCCTTTAAAAGAGAGTTGTTTCCTATAAGCCTCTGCAAACATCTTGCTTTAAGAAAATCTACTTTTCTTATAAATCAGTGTATTTTATAGAAAAGAAAAAAACAAAACAAAATAATTCATCCATCCATCCTACATAAAGGCCCAGGTATGAGTTGGGAATAAAAAAAAAATTCACTTCCACTCCCTCCAAAAAAAAAAAAAAAACCCTAACAAGTTAGCTGGGTATGGTAGTATATGCCTGTAATCCCTGCACTCAAAGAGGAGGCAGGAGAATCCCACAGTTCTGGCCCAGCTAGGGCTACATAGCCATACCCTGTCTTGGAAAAGCAAAACATCAAAATCAAACCAATTGAACAACTCTGGAGGCCTATTTGTTAGTCTTCTATAACAATGAAGGCAGTCTCTTCCTAGCTAAGTCTTACATATTACCTGGCATGATCAGGGTTTTCTCCATCTGCTGAAATCTTCTATACCTTCTCTATGCTGCAGAAATAGATGGTTAAGGCTGGTCTATGCACAAAACAATGTTTCAGGGTCTGGGGTCTAGTACTTCTCCTGCATCTTAGAAAGAACTATGCAGTTATGTTTAGATGCTCTTCTCAACCTTAGCCAGCTTCTCATGAGCCCTTTATTTGGAAGATGTGCCTTACAATGCAGAAGTCATCTGTCAATCATTTCGAGGTCTGCAGAAAAGCCATCAGATAAAAACAAAAACAAAAACAAAAGGAAGATGGTTCTGGAGATGGTGGCTAAGAAACCAGACTCTTCTGGTGGTGACAGTTCACTCTACTGTCGATCTGGAACCACTGAAGCATAGGCTGGTGAAGCTAAGCTTAAAAACACACACATATATAGTTCTTAAAGTTTGGCATAAAGACCCACACAGGGAGGCAGAAGGTCTCAGTTCTATGACTGGTTCCTTTGCTGACTTTTCTAAGAGGGTTTGGGATTTATTTTCTTCACCAAAGATTTATGTACTGCCTATTTTCCTAAGAACTTGAAGTTCTTTCTCATATATCACCTCTTATTAGCCTTGCAAATTTTAATTAAAAAGATTTCACAGGGGCATACATACATAATAAAAACATTCTCATAAAATATATAAGACAAGTTCCTGTTTCTACACTTAACATTCTGAATATCCATTCCTTCATTGTGAACTACCCCTTTCTTGTCTCTAGAACACTCAGTATTTCCTAAGCTACTAAAAATAAAGCAAAAAAAAAAAAAATCCATGCATTACTTTAACTCACATCTATGCAGATAACAGCTCAGCTAGGCTGTAATCCTAAAGTGGACAGTAGACAGGACTCTGTTTCTAGTGTTCCCCCTAAATCCCCCACATTTTAATGTCCCCCCTGAGTCCCCCATGTTGTGCACAGGTCTGAGCACAGAGTAAGCTGAATGATAAAGCTAAAGGAAAGACTGAAGAATAAAAGGAAAGACTGAAGAATAAAGGAAGGGCAGTGTCTTTTCTTGTGTAGGGCCAATTTTACCTTCACCCTCCTTCCCTGGAGCGCTCACCTCTGTCTTTTGTGACACTGTAATGTCATGCACTTAGGTACAGAATCATTCCCTCCCCTATCTTCCACACGGTGCTTGTCCCATGGGGGCTGGTCCTCACATCCACTGTGCTGTCACTGTGCCTTCACTGCTGGCCTGGCTTGTCAGAACCATCCTTGCTGATGACATTTCTTTTGCCCTTGGGCTATCTCCAGTTTATAGAGAAGTTCAGTTCCTAAGGGTTCAAAATTCTGCTGTTCCATTGTGAAATCCATCCATACATTTTTACTTCAATGTATCACAATAGATCTTCAGTGAAGCTGATGATGTTGTGAGTTGATTAGCCTTTCTTAAATATTAAGTATGTGCTCTGAAATACACTAATAGCACTCAGACTTTTTTCTTAATTCCTGAGTAGTTTCAAGTTCTGAACACTTTAAATGTGGTTGCTTCCCCCTAATGTCCGACAAAAGCGGGAACCCCCTCGAGAACCTCCCTGTACAATCTGCCCTTCAGGAGTAAGGGGAGCCACAGCTGCAGTGAGTGGTTGGCCAAAGCCACCTTGTCAAGTGAAGAGCCTTGACAGACAGTCATGGGCTTCTGTGCACACTCTATGTGAGGTCGACTCCCCATTGTTGCCATGCCTGCCACCCCTGGGTTGCAAAGGCATCCTTGTATGTACATCATGTGAAAACATATTGAAATCCTCTTCATATCACAATACATCTGTTCTAAGAGGCTGAATGGGAGATGCCAGGGGAACATTAACTCAGAATTTCCTAACTTGAGTGCAATTAAAATCTCAGCCATAGTACAGAATTAATGTAGCCCTTTGCATTTTAAATACATATTATAATTAAATGACACCCATCTGTAGAATATGAGAGTGCATTTTTATTGAGGATTTCAAATGATATAATCTGTTTCTGTGAAGCATAAATGGCTTGGTTCAGGTTTCCAGAAGCCTCAAGAGCATTATATAGATGAAGCGTAAGCACGTGTGGTGACACTCAGTTTTTCTCAGATGGAAATGTCTGACTTGCTTGATGCAAGTTGTTTGTGTGTGAGATCAAGGGTGTGCATGACATCAGATAATAAGAGCATGACCTTTCCAATGTTCCAGCTTGGGTCCCCACAGACATCACGGGAGGACCGATGGGAACAGAGGCTCACAGCAGCACCCGTCTGCTATGACTAGTGCCCAGAGAGGGACTGAAGTCCTCTCTGAATGAATTTAACCCAGTCTCAGGGGAAGGTGTGCTATTGAGCCCAACTAACAAAGTCCATGAAGGACAGACAGCCTTTGGGGCTGCACCTGCCTTTTGACAGGAAGGCTTCAGGTTCCTGTAACACTTCTCAGGAAACAGAGCTGCACTACCAATGAGAGGGTAAATGTATGGTTTTGCATTTAGAGTGGTCATTTTTGGTTCCTTGCTGTGATATTTCCACACACTTTCAAGAACATTAGGCTCCAGATAAGCAGGAAGCCTCTGGGTTCTGCTCCTGGCTGTGGCATCCCTTAGTGAGGTGTCTTCAGGAGACCCAGTGAGATGAGGGCAGAGTACAGGCACCGGGCTTAACTGCTCTTTAGATTGGGCTCCAGCACCCTTGGCCTCTATCTCCTCTTCTGAGAAACGAGGGCACCCATCCCACACCTTGCAGGCTGCTGTAAGGCACAGACAAGATGGCACACTTGTCTCACACTTGCTGCTGTTCAGGGAATGCAGCCATAATGGCAGTCAGAACTCCAGGCTGGGAACAGGCTGCTCTAGGTTCCAGCCCTAGCTTTGGCACCTGCCATCTCATCTCGTAGAGACATCGTTTCATCTTTGAACCTTATTTTTGCTTTCTGGAAAAATAGAGGCAAGAATCAATCCTTACAGCTATGCTTCCTCCTGCTGCTGTGACAAGTGTTTATGTTCTTAGTGTCTTACCCTCGTACTGCACTGGAGAGCTGAGTGCCACATGGCTCTTCCTGACCCACGTAGGTACCAGAGGCCCTGGAGCAAATGCCCATCATTGCCTTGTCAATTACGCCCCCTCCCCCCTTGGACTTTCCCTTCATCTTCAAAGCCAGCAGTGTGGACTCTCTCTCTCTCTCAGGCATCCCACTAACCTACTCTTGTCTTCTTGCACTTGTGAGGACACTGGACTCACATGCGCAATCTGGGATAATCTCCCTATTTTGTTTGTTCGTTTGTTTTTCGAGACAGGGTTTCTCTGTGTAGTTTTGGTTCCTCTCCTGGATCTCGCTCTGTAGACCAGACTGGCCTCTAACTCACAGAGACCTGCTTGGCTCTGCCTCCTGAGTGCTGGGATTAAAGGCGTGCGCCACCGCCACCCTGCTAATCTCCCTATTTTAAGGTGAGCTCATGAACAATTTTAATTCCTCTTTGCCTAGCAGATTTCTAGGTTCTGGGGATTTGAGCACAGGCATCTTTGATAACTGAACTGTTTTTTACTGTTCTGTGTACTGAGGGGTCATCCAACCTCAAGATCTTCCCAGATAGAACAATTCTCCTTTCAAGAATCCATAGACGGGGGGTCCTGGCAGTACTCTCCTGAGGTGTGCTATGTTCTTACTGGGCCAGTGGGAGTGCTATTAGCCTAGCCTCACCTATCTCCATTATGAGGAGCTCTCTGTGAGAATTCTAGAACCTCTCTTTCCTATAGTTAAGCCTTGGGTTTACGTGGTATACTGATTTTCTGAGACTCTGCATGTCTGAAATACCTGTATCTTCTAACACACTGGATTAGTATGCTTGGATATATAACCCTATGTTGGAAATAACTTTTCTTAGACTCCTAAAGGTATTTTTCCATTATCCTCTGCCTTCCTGTGTCATTTTTTATCATTGCTTTTCTGTTTTTTGGTCTTTTTAAGATAAATTTCTCTTTGACAGTATATTTTCTCTTTATTTTGAGGGTTCTGCAACATTGAGATGACTATGTTGGTGAGAATGTAGGTTTGTTTCTATCTATTTGAGCATTTGACTTTGAAACTTTGTCTTTTCACTTGAGGAAGTTTCTGCATGGTTTTGAATGACTTCTGTTCCTCCTCTCTTCTTTCTCTCTGAGGTCTTGTCACTCACTTGTCCAAGACCTGGTGCTGTTCCTTAGGGTCTCTTGTCTTTTCCTTCCTTCCTCCCTCCCTTCCTTCTTTCTTTCCCTCCTTCCTTCTTTCTTTCTTTGTCCTATTTTCTTAGATTTTTTTTCAGTTTTATTTTTTCTAATCTTTCTAAGATTTTAATTTCACTGTCATAGGTGTTATTTCTAAGGTTTCTTATATTCTGGATGCTTTCTTATCATACTGCATATTGATTTTGTTTCATGGATGTGATGTTTTTACTTATTTCTAACTATAATTTTTCCAAGCCCCTCTCCACACTTTTTAGATAATCCATGTCTCCTCTAGGTTACCATTTCTGCTTGTCTTGGTTTCTTTGCTTTATATTACATAGTCTTCACAGATATCTACTGTCCCTGGTTGTCTGCCATATTTAAGAGGGGCTAAGTAAAGTTCTATGTTTGGGGAGGTAGAGCTGATAGACTGTAGTTACCCTTGTTGATGACTTGGTAGGTCTCTTTTATCTTTAAAATTATCTTTTTAGCAGTGGTGAGATTTTTCAGTTGGTTAGAACAATTGCCACTAAACCATGATGACCTAATTTGAGTCCCAGAACCCACATGGCAGAAGAACTTCCACATATGTGCTATGATACATGCGTGTATCTGCATATGCACACATTGGTAAATAAATGTAAAAATATTTTTAAAAAATCTGCACACAAAGTAATGGGCTCAGATGGCATTTTCATACATATTTTTGTTTTTGCAAGATTCTCCTCCACATTCCTCTTCCTCATCCCTCTGCCCACTCCTGCTGGTGCTCCCTCTGCTGAAGCTCCTCTCCATCTCACATACATTCTGTGTCCTCTTCTCCCTTCTTATGGCAGGTCTCTTTATTGGAGAACTAGTAATATCAGTGTCTTTGCCTGCTCGCCCTCTTTAGGGGGATGTTTAGCTTCTCTTACATCCTCTTGCCTGAGGTTATATACTCAGATACTAGCCCATAAGGGAACAAAAGGTCTAAACAGTCATTGGTATAAACTTTACCTAATTTCTAATTTCAGCCATGAGTTATGCTTTTTAGTGAATAGGATTTCTACTCTATCAGTTTTAGAGATTAAATCTCGAGTGTTCATGTGTCTGTGTGTGTGTATGTGTGTGTGTGTGTGTGTGTGTGTGTGTGTGTGTGTGTGTGTGTGTGTACATATGGGCATGTTGGGGCCAAAGGTTGACATTGGGTTTGTTCCTCAATCACCCTCCACCTAACATTTTTCATTAGGAAAGGGGATTTATTTAGATTGCCTTACACAATAAACACTGGTTAGTGAAACCATGCCATTTGAATGCTGAAGAGGCAGAGAACATGGTAGCTGCTCAGATCATGATGCTAGATAGTTCAGCAGTCCTAATCTGGTGCCAGAAGCCTGGGCTACTCCTGGAGAGCCACTCATATTTAGGTTCATGTTGGAAGACTGAAGAAGCTGGGTTCTGATGTTAGCAAAGGATCCCACTATGATCAGCAACAGGGTAGATGTACTCCATTCTCTTTTAGAGGGCGGACATGCAAACACCTACCTTATGCTTTGAGACAGAGTCGCTCACTGAACCTGGAGTTCACTGACTGGACATACTGGCTAGCCATCAAGCCCAAAGAATCCTTCTGTCTCCGCCTCCACAGCAATGGGAGTACAGGCTTGTACTACCATGCATGGCTTTTTAACTGGGTCCTGAGAATTGAACTCAGATCCTCATGTATGCACAGCAAGTGTTACACTAGCTAAACAACCCCGCTCTGCCTTCTATTATGGTTTTGATACAAATAATGGCACAGCTAGGTGAAGTGGGGGAGAAAACCTGAGGTTATGCATCTCCCAAAGACATGTTCAAAAAGGTCTTCTTGTTTTTGGCCTCCTCTTTATTTCTTCTTTCAACATAATTTGCTATGCCAATCCCTTGCATTTTTTAAAAAGAACTTCTGAAACATTACAGATATAATGTTCACTGAGTGCACATTTGTGCCAAAGTTGGTGCTGAAGAAAAAAATGTGTAAGGAGAGACAAATCAAAGTGGGAGGCAAAAGGGAACACCTTTAATAAATAAAATCCCTAAAGGAAAATCAGAAATATAATCAAATATATTGCATCAAATAATGAAGTTAAATGACTAAAGTATGGTGGGGATTTAAAGGTAATCATACTATTTAATCCAAGGAGATAATGGATAACTAGAAAAGAAGCTTTCTAGGCTATAATCATTATTGTGAGTCTTATTATGTGAGGAGCACAAAGAAATGGTGGATTTTGGGAGAACCAGATTTGGGAGAAGGTTCCTTTGATTTTGGAGCCAGTTCTGCAAATGGAAGCAAGAGCAGCAGGCTCTCTCTCCCTGGCAGCACTTGTTAACAGAGTTCAGTTCGATGAAACATTTGCTGACTACCTTCATCTTCCAGGGGTTAAGTCCGGAGCTGTTTAGTTGCAGACAGTGACACTAATGCTGACCTTGTTAACACTGAGATCAACATCAGTGCTAGCAGGCCCCATGGAACACACTCAGGTTGGCCCTGGCTGCTGCCTAATGCCACTGCTTTACAATTTAAGTGGATAGGAAGTGCTGGTGAGAAAAAGGAATAGTAGCTGGAACAATCTGGCAACAATAGCTTGTTTGGCAGGTATCTCATTATGTCTACTTCCATTCAGAAAGCAGGAAACTTTGTGGATTGCAATATGGGTAATTGGTCCTTAATTATTCTAGCTAAATCGCTATCTGTCTTTCACTATTTTTGTTTCTCAGGCTTTCAAAATACATGAAGTAGATGGACTTCTCAACTCTTTAGGTGTTTGGAGTAGTTCTGCTGAAGCCAGCACATGCTGTTCCATGATGTATGTGAAGCCTTAGAAGAGGGTTAGCATATACCGGAAATCATAGGATAATCCATCATCCATGTAGAGGACACAGAAAACACCTCATTAACATTTAGGAATCTTGACTTCCTAATCTAAAATCCAGAATACCTTGAACTCTTGGGACCTATATAAGAAAAATGCTAATTTAATTTAAGTTATGTTTTCCTACAAGGAATTAATTAAAGACTAAAGACTACAGTTATTCAAAATTAAGGACTTGAAAGTTATGGTAGATGTTTTAAGTTAATGCATATTTATTTGAAAATGTCTAGTATGTAGAGTGTTATTGGCCTGTTAGTATTCAGCCCATCTTTCCCAATCTGTTCAGGGTCACTCAGACTTTTAACAGTACATAAAATTATTCTCTTTTTTAAAATAAAATTATGTAAAAGAGCTAACTGGAAAAAACCCTATGAGCAATCTTTTCAATAAGACATGCTATGTTAGCACCTAGTAAAGAAAACAACAAAAACCTTGGCTTTATGGAAATATTAAAATGTTAAAAACACTTAATTCTAGATCAAGGATACAAAGACCATTTTGAACACACCACAGAGAAATACTTAATGGAGGCATGATTTTAATTGCCCATTTTACTCTCCATAGTCTTCACATTGGAAGAAAAAAACAAGGATAGTGTACTATCAGTTCAAAAATGTAGTTTTTTTTTCAAATAAGGAAATGGACAGAAAACATTCTGTGTGGGTCAAACTGATTAACTATAAATAAGAAACATGGTTTTCTTCATCATATTCTAATAGAGTAGAACATACAGAGTCACAATTCTTTGCAATTTTTCTAAGAAACAATCTTTCCCTGTCTCTTGACACTCTAGTGGCTCGATGACATTGGCTGACAGGATATGGCTGAAGTTAGGTTGGACAAATTTCAGAACCTGGGCTTAGGAGTTCCAGCTTCTGTCTTTGCCTTCATGCAACTTTCCTACTTTGCAGCAGCCCAGGATGAAAGACCACAGGAGAGGTGGATGAGGTAGCCCCCAGCTGAGGCGCTCGCTGAACCCAGCTGTTTGAGAATCTCTGGAGATAAAAAGTGGTCAAGAGGCTCACTGAACTCTGGTAAATATTGTTTTGCACACAAACAACTGAAATCTCAGGCTCCCACACACTCAAAAGACACCTTTTGTTTGTTTTTGGCCCTGCCATACTTCACTCTGCAACAACTAAAGCTGACAGAAGGGTCTCCACGCAGGAGGATGCTTACTATCCTTGCTTCCCTGGGGAACAATACTTTCCTACCCAATGGCCTTCAGAAGCATTGGTTAAGATCATCAGAAGCAATGCAGTACTGGGCATGGTAGAGCATGATTTAATCCCAGGACTCAGGAGATGGAGGCAAGAGGATATTTGTGAGTTCAAGACCATCCTGGTTTATGTAGTAAGCTCCAGGATGACCAGCGCTAGGTAGAGACCCTTTTGTGTGTGTGTGTGGTGGGGGGCACAGTGCTGTTATCCCGGTCCTTAGCAGCTTTGAGGGCTGTAGCTGGAGCTTTCTCCAGTCCTGCCTGGCCCACAGTCAGGACAAATCTCTCTCACCTGCCAGTCCTGCAGCCGCTTAGACCCAACCGAGTAAACACACAGAGACTTATATTGCTTACAAACTGTATGGCTGCAGCAGGCTTCTTGTTATCTAGTTCTTATATCTTAAATTAACCCATATCTATTAGTTTATAAGTTGCCACGTGGCTTATGGCTTACCAGTACCTTACATCTCGCTTCTCATGGCGGCAGCTGGCAATTTCTCTCCCTCAGCCTTCCTGTTCCCAGAATTCTTTTCTCTGCTTGTCCCACCTATACTTCCTGCCTGGCTACTGGCCAATCAGCATTTTATTTATACAGAGCAATATCCACAGCAGAGGGCCTTTCACTACATATCCTAACAGAAGTGATTTTGAAGTCCAAATCACTAGTGTATGAACATGTAGTCATTTAAAATTTATGTATATTTATTATGTTATGAATATACACCCTTATTATAACCTGAAAAGAAATCAGTCTCAGAGAAGTTAAATATGGGGCAAATAAAGTTCTTAAATGTCTTCCCAACCATGAGAGCTTTAAATTACACTAGCCAATAGCTCAAGGCGTACATATACTTAGGACAAGCAAAGTTCATATTAAGGATTTTAGATAAAAATTCATATTTCAGGAAATTCCTTTGACTCATTTAAGTTCTTGGCCAATTTTCAGCTATTTGATTAGTCTGTTATTACAGATCAGATACATAGAAAACTCACAAAGAGCCCTACTAAGCACAACGATAAATTGGGTTTGGCATTTTCTCATGGTTTGTTCTTGCTTGGATCTTTAATCCATGGTTTCTGCTTTAAATTATTTTTAGGAAAGTGAGTTTAGTAAACACTAAAAATCCAACATCAGCAAATAACCTTCCACCTAAGATTCAGGGGACATTGTGAAAGAGGGTGCAGAAAGATTGTAAGAGCCAGAAGATCAGGTAGTTTGCAGTGAGATTGTGTCTCCTGTTAGCCTCGGAAGCTAGACACATAAAGTCTCACAAACATGACCACCCAAACGTCGAGAAGAACAAGGACAACACTAACGAACATGCCAAATGGGATGGAGAAAAGCCCACAATGCCTCCATCCTACACAAAGAACTAAAGGCAACTGAGGAAAGCTGGGAGCAGAGAAATAGTCTTTCCCAGGGAAGAGCACACAAATTGGTTGTTCAGGACCAAATGGTCAGTCCCCAAAACATACATACAAGTCACATTATATGGCCTTAACAGGTTACACATAGGAATATGTATGTATACAACAACAATTAGTGGAAAAAGAGGCCATGACTTTGAAGGAGAGCAGGAAGGGTTTCTAGAAAGGTTTGGCAGGAGGAGAAGGAAGGGGAAATTATATAATTGTATTATAATCTCAAAGTCAACCAATCAACCAGCCAACCAAACAATCATAAAACTAAATATCCAACAGAAAATTTAGAAATCTAGTTCACTAGACACTTTCCCCAAAAGAAAACACCAACAAACAATCAGGCAAAGGATGCCATAATTAGCCTGTTTTAGAATCCTTAGTTTTTTTCCCTCAAGATACTTTACCAACAGCACTTGATATATAGCCTAAACGAAGACCCTATACAATTTCTAATATCAAACCAATGAAGTTTATATAATTTTTGATTGTTTTAGTTTTTAAAAGCATATATAAATAATAATATATTTTGTTTCTATGGCCCAATGTATATTTCACATATTCTTAGGAGGTATATAGTCCATACTGATAATGGAACAGAAAATTTAAGGTTTAATTATAAATGTTGAATTTCTTAGAAGTAAAAAAAGAATGCATCATCCAAGGGTTTTTATTTTAATTTTTATTCCAAGAGGAGACAAGGAATAATTATTTATTTGAAGAGAACAGAGATTAGGTGGCATAAACCCTGATGTTAGTCAAATGTGCCCCTATGCAAACTCCACTACTTATGAACAAAGTAATGAACCCAATAGGCTATAGGTCAGGAAAAATGCCTAGAACATATAGATCTTGGAATGTATAAACACTATTATTGCTTTCATTTATAAGAAAAAATACTAAACTTTTCTTCAGAAGACATCAAGCAATAAGGGAGCTGCAAGGTAAGTAGTAAGTACAAAAACATATAAAGTGCATCTATCTCAAAATACTAATTTCCATAGCTACATTTCTGTGTACATCCCTGAAAGAACTCCAAGCAGAAACTTGGATGTTTACATACCCATGTTCATAGCAGCATTGACAACAGCCAAAAGGTATGATGAACAACTTAAGTGTCCATCGGTGGATGAATGGAAAAACAGAAGATGACATAGCCATCCAATAGACTTATTATACAACCTCTGAAACACAGAAATTCTGACACATATCACATATGGATGGATCTTTAAGTCTCATAGAGAATGAAATAAACCAGTCACAAAAGAAAAGCCCTATATAATTCCACTTGTAGAGAGTACCAAAACCAGTTGCATTTCTAGAGACAGAAAGTTTAGAATACTGGTTGCTAGGGGCTGGAAAAAAGAAGGAACAATTTAATAGATACCTAATATTCCAGTTTTCAAAAGAGAGAAAAGTTCTGCAGACAGATGATAGTGATGTTGTACAACAACTTGTACAGTTGTAAATGTACTTAATGCCCTTGAATTGCCCATTAAAAATGGCTGAAATAGCAACAAAGAAGAGTAACTTCCATTCCTAGGCAATGTTCCTAAAAGGGGAGCAGAATCTGAACTCTTGGAACTTCAAGTGTTTTAGGACCTGGCAGGCAGCAGAGAAGGGGTCAGCAGGGAGCTGCATCACCTGCCACTCTTGTGAGTCAGGCCCAGTTGAAGTGTGGGTATGTTTTAACTACAATGATTATGCAAGCTTATTCCAATGCAGATAGAACCCCTTGATGTTAAAGGTTCAGAGCTCTAGAGCAAATTTCTCTGGAAATGGATGTCACATTATTTCCTTATTACAATAATACAGCAGCTTTGTCGGTTCCATATGGCTTGATACACTAAAGTCAAAGTTTACAGAGAAGTTACTCATGACAACTAAGGGGTTAACATCAAGCTCCACTTATTGTGGTTATTTATGAATAAATACCACCTCCCCCATGCCTGAGTTCCTAGGCCACATGGAATTTGGAAAGTTGTTAAACTTAAGAGCTCAAAAATCTAATTTCAAATGCAATACATCAAAGATCCCTTGACAGTGAAGTCAAGTTAGCAAGCAGAGTGGTTAAGTCATCAACGGGGAGAGTAAGAGACAGAAAAACAGGATACAGATTGGGGCATTTCTCACAAGGCACTGTGGGCAAACACTGGCAGTACAGTGGGAGAGTCAGAACTAAAATTGTCTGAGGAGGAAGAGAGCTTCAATAGGAAGCAGAAGAAGACAGACATTACCGCTCATTGAGTTCACTGTTCACTAGGCACTAGAACAGGTGTTGTGCATACATTAGGTGGCTTGATCCTCCAAGCAATCCTACCAGGGCTTTAAAATATAGATGACACTTTTAGCAATGGTAAGTACTTTGCCCAGTTCATCTGTTGGGATATGTTGGTATTGAAATGCAAGTCAGGAAGGGAGGTACAAAATTAGGTGCTGAGTTGGCTTTGGTGTTTCATGGGTAGGGCTGGGTCAATGGAGAGAAAATCAGAGCATGGTGTTTAAGAAAAAGGACAGCAGGTGGAGGAGGGGAGGTTTCTGGCCAACAGTGATGCCTGTGGCAGCCATCTGTCTGTGGGTGACCCATGCTCTGCTTTCCAGAGAGGCTGATACAGCAGCATATGCAGAACTCTCGTGGGGGTGTTTCTCCAGCACACTTCCAAGATTTCTGTGAAAATGTAAAAGGCTGTTGGCCTGAGCAAATGCGTTAATTGGGCTTGTGGTGCCTTTGACCGAATGATACGTGATAGTGGAGTTTTAGTTGTACTTCCTTCTGGAAGCAGACTTGAAGGAAGCCCTAAGCACCTCCTGCCTCTGAACACAGTTTGAGCAAATATTTTTCTTACAAAGTCAGTTCCCAAAGTTCTTATTATCAGTATGTGACAGAAGACTACAAAGTCATTTTTATTTTGTTCATAAAATAAAACTTGAAATTAAAATGTTTTTTCTTTTTCTCAGTCTTTTTGAGGCGATTTCACTGTACAGATATACCTGCCATCAAACTTGATTTTTATTATTTCTCTAAAAAATGTGAGAGACTATCTTGCAATGGACAAGTCCTTAGCAGGCCCAGGAGACAGCTCCCAGTAAAGGAAGACGTGGCCATTTTATTCTGATCCACTGTCCTAGGGTGTTCTCACCAGAAAGAGATGGGATTTAGCCTCAATCAGAAAGAGCCCAGAACAAAACCCTGAATAAAAGACAAATACCTAAAAGTATGTGTTCTAGGTCTGACTCAGAGTCAGGCCATGTACATGGCTGCTTTAAAAACAACCCTTCCAGAACCATAGATGGCATAACTTCTCAGAATGAAAACAGTTAATGTTCTCAGTAATGAGCTACACACGGGAGGAAGGCAATGCTGTTTGAATGGGCATCTCCTCCTGGGTGTCAGGCTAATGACTTTATCATCTTCCTTTCAGGAACTTTCTCATCTGGAGACCGTCTGTGTTTACAGAGAGATCCACTTACATCGCTTATCAGCACCACTCTGAGGTTCTATAATATAATAATTCTGATAATACCTTCCTTGCCTTGTCTTCTAAGCACATCAGACTTTGCAACACCCTCATCTTTACACCACACACTGTGTGTTTTAGCAGCAAGGGAGGGATGTGGGGGTCCAAAGAGGTATGGGCTATGCATACACTGCACAATAAAGAGGATACAAAAGAAGAGGGGAAAACCCCAACTGTAATTAAAATACAACAGTCTTCACCGTATGGCCCACGGCTAGTTAATGCAGGCACTTCCAATAACTTTAATCTCTAAGTGGTGATTGTTGGGGGGAAAAAAAAGAAATAAAGTTTGCGTTTTTTTAGAAGACAAGAGGAAAGAAAATGACTTGTCATATCTGGCTGGTTTAGAAATATAAAATCCAATTCTGAAGCGGCAGAGATAAGAAGAGTGCAGTGGAAGAGCCATCAGCTTAGCAAACACTAAATAATGAACAATGCTGAGACTGTCCAGTGTGATAAAATGCTCTATTAGAGGGACTGTTTTAAATGAGTGATAATTGTGGCACATCCACAGTGAAAGGTTATTGAATTTTTATCTGCAGAAGAAGCTTTTGACAGACTTGCCAGAAAAGTCCCCTACAAATAGCGCCTTCTTTAGATGAATTTGTCCGAAGGGGTTTCCCGGCATACAGCAGCTCTGACATTTGCAGGTTTTTGCTTTTCTCAAGGATCAGATCAGATCACCTGGGTTTCTATGAAGCACTTGGGGTTTTTCATCGGCCTTATAGAAAAGTCCCCATTATTCTTCCTTTCATAAACATTGAATTAACTTGTTAGGTAAAAACTCAGTCAAATCCACTCAGGACTCAACAACCAGAGCTTAAAGGCGTCAGTACCTTTATTAACCGCTATTAACAAGTGACACAGTGCCTTGGAGACTCACACCTGACACATTCCTTTTCCTCATATGAACATGGAGGTCTTGTACATTTTTCTGCATAATTTATAACATAAAATATACTGCTGGATTTAAGATAATAAGAGAAACTTTCCTTGAACACATGACAAAGAGTCTTTCAAAACAGGTCCTGGGGGGGCGGGGAGAGGGGTGGCAGCCCCAGTGTTCCAGCTTAAAAGTTGGTGCAGGGATGCCAAGGTTGCTTCCTCCCACTCTTCCTGGCAGTGCACGTGATGGCACTCAGGCAGGCCACAGAGTCGTCACTTAGTTGCTGTCATTATGGGGGGCAGCTTGAGAATGGCCCTGTTTGTTTATGTGGGAAAACAGAGGCACACTGGCCTGGGTTCTGAGGCACCCTATCACAAGTGAGCTGAACATCATGTCACACTCTGAAAACAGATTTAGTTACCTTTTCTTTTCCTTTTGACCTTGGGCAAATGGCCAAACTTCTGTGCTCTGTGATCATACTTTGTTAAACTAAGAGAATAAAAGCTGCTCTGTCAACTATAGCTTGAGGCAGGGATGTGCAATTAAGAATTAATGTCTCTAAAGGTCTTTGAAACTATGAAGTGGACTCTAACTGTGGAGTGCCACCAACATCATCAGGCCATCCTTTGGGGCTGTTACATGATACACATTCACACAGCCACTCCTCCGGCAGGCCAGAAAAGGGTTGTGGGTACCATTGATGAATACATAAACTTTCTGAAGCATATCCTGTTTAACTTTAGAATATTATTCTAAATTCAGTCCTACCCAGTGATGGAGATATCTTGCATGAAATCAGCCAGGCCTCCCCCATCCTCCAGCCCCCCTCCACTTCTGGAGTTCCCTGTCAAGAGTCATCTCTCTTCACCCAATACATTTTCTGACAGAGACAAAGTTTGTGTCAAAGATGAAAAAATTAAAAGGCTGATCTTTCTCCAGTGGAGTTCATTAAGTCCCAAATTCACACTGGTTCCTGGGCTTGTCTCCAGTTTTAAAGCACCCAAGTCATCGACAGGAGCTGAGATTTAACAGTTTGATGCGTGTCTTCAGGTCCTGGCTTTACTGTTCTGCACTGTAACACTTGGACCATTTGGCAGCCAAATTGGTCTCCTCAGATGTATCGTTTAAGTTGTGCCACCACAGTAGCCATCCCTCCTCACTGTTCTGCAGGGTGCCAGCCTTGCCCTAGGGAATTTGTACCCTCTTCTTAGGCTGGGCCTGCAACTTCAGCATGCCATTTTAGAACTCTTTTATTTTCCAACTTCTGCCTCCCATCTTTGCCAGAGAGTTTCATTTATATTTATTCTTACTGTTTCCATTTTATAGTTTCGTTTGCAGATGCAATCATTCAGCTGGAAGCTTCCAGCCACCACACTTAAGCATCCATGATATTATCATATTTTAATAAAATATTTCCCTTATGGATACAAATGTTGGCACTTTCAAAGAAATAGCCACATAATTCTTTATGTGCAGATACTTAGAACTTTGTAATTACATTGGAACGCCCACAGCACTAGCCTCCTCTAGCTCTGCAATTGATAACTGCCTCCTTACAGAGTGGGAGGAGGCTCTGCTCCCCAATCAGGACTCCGCACAAGACAAAGAACCTTAGAAAACATCATCAGACTGACGACAGAGAACTAGCTCAGGTCTTCGGGACAAAGAAGAGCAGGACACATTCTACATTAACTAGAAAGAAGTTGTGCGGGGAGGGGCAAGACTAACTATAATCTGGGAGCCACTCAGAGTAGGAACGGCTCAAAAGGGGAGTAGCCCTTATGCATTAGTATTTAGGATTGCTTAAAACAAAAGGGAACATGGGAAGTCCCCAAGGGTTTCCCTGAAGCTTGGCATTAATCCACAGTCATAGCACATACCAACGAGAAGCAGACAGCAGCCCAGGTGGTACTCCTTACGACACCCAGGGAAAGCATCATCTCCACTTCTAATATCAACAGGTGGCATCCTAACAACCAAACACCCTGACCACAGTAGCTTCCATACTGTTCTTTTCTCGTTGTAAGTTTCAATGCATTTGTAAAAATCAACACAGTACAATTAAGGCTGAAAATAAGCAAAAATTATCAGTTGGTGTTTTTGCCTCAACAAAACATGATTAGTTGTTAAGTTGGATATAACATAGAATTGCATTAGGATGTTGTTTTAATGAAAGAAAGGCTTATACAGAAGTATAAGCAATGTTGATTAGAGAAGCCCCAAACAAACTCAGAGATGGCCAGTGGTTGAGAAACTCATGAAGGAAATATGTCATCAATGGTAATTTGATTTTCTTAGCAAACAGCACGACCATGAAATTAAACAATGACTTTAAAAAGTATCATCAATAAAAGAAGAATGATAGGAATAGAGACATAGAATAAATTCATTTTAGAAAAATGACAGCTACTAACACCAGAAAATGATGAAGGGACTAGAAAACCTAAGTACAGAAAGATGAATCAAGAATCTAAACTCACAGGGGCAGGCTCAGGCAGATTGAAGCGGGATGTCTGATTAACAGTGTACAAATATTTGAAACTTGTAAATACTGAAGCAGGAAAGGATCACCACACAGAGAGTTCTAATTAAAAAGAATCAGATGTAATTAGGACAAGGGGAATGCTGGCTTAATGGTTTACCAAAAGCAAAGCTGAAACGGGACACTATCCCATGGGACACTTTTAAACCTGGGCGATTTGCATCTCATTTTTGTTTACCATCAGGACACAAAAAGACCAAGATAGTGAGTTCTTTCATGAAAGAATCCAGAATCCACTTCAGGAAGTGCTGAAGCACATAGCAGGTAACATGTGAACATGTCTTGGTATGCCATGCAGCCATGTTGACATGTAGGTGTGGATGGCCACCTGCACCACTTCTACCTACATTTTCAATGATATAATTGGCTGGTATCTGATTCGATATCTATTCAATAGGTTTGGCAATTGAAGACTTTGTGTTAGGAGAAACCTTCCTATTATTATTATTACCTTCAGAAGCATAAAAAGAACATTTTAATTTTCAACCATTTTGGGCAACAGTCAGGCTGATAACTGCTAAGTCAAAATGAGTCACTGTGCAAGTACCTTATCTTTGTGGCTTCTGCTCTTGTCCACAAAGTGGGGTCATGTCAACATCATGCTTCTAAGAACAGAAAACCTGCTACAAAAATTTATTCCATACATGGAGCTACAGAAATGGAGGAAGAAATGTTTAGGGGCTCTAGGTCAGTGGTTCTCAACCCTGACTGTCTGCTATTAAAAGGTAAATACAATACAATTATGAGCTGAGGTTGTTAGCTGCCTCTGGACAACTGTAGGTCTTATCTTAATTGGACTGGCTTGGGGTGCAGCACATCTTGTTACCTTTGGAGTAGGGCTCAGCTCTCCTACTGATTATAGCTTATGTGCAGTCAAGTGTGAGAAGTGCTACCCCAAAATGTTTGTTTGGAAGTAGATTTTAATTCAACACTACACATTAAAACTAGACAACAATGCATTAAAATACCTATTTAGTGAAGAGACCTCAATATGGTTTTGTTGGAAATAATACGTTTGTATGAGTCCATCAAATTCTGGTAACACACAAGACAACCAAGTACTACTGAGGCCCCAATGAAGAGCCCCAAGTGCAAAGCCCAGCTCCTCCTATAATGGAGCCTTTCAGAGCCACCAGTTAAAATCTACATCAATCACATCATTATTTGAACTGGATAGCTAGTTTTTGAATGTATTCAGCTTGGCTAAAGATTTGGCTCATAATAGATGCATTCATTATATATAAATTTTAAAGGTCACTAGAAAGATTGAATGGGCAAAGTCACTTTGTGGTGGGAAAGTGGATAGTTGATCTGGAATTCAGAAGGAACTACCTAGAAAGATTAAATGAATTAGAGGTATGGAAATAAATTTGAAAACAGTATCAATGATATGGTGATAACATGAACAATTCATTAGAAGAGAATGGCAACACATCAGGTAGTCTTCCTTTCTAAAATCCATATGCTCAGACTATTAAAAATATTAGACAGACTCACACTTAAGGGCATTGTGTAAATACCCAGCCAGCACCATCCCTCAATGTGCCAAGGTCATCAAGAACTGGAAAGTAGCTATTCAAAGGCCTCTGATGTGATTAAAAGATAACATACATATATGTAAAAAGCAAGAAACAAACAAACAAAAACCCCAAAACCCAAACAAACAAAAACAAAAAACAGGGAAAATGGAGGTGGAGGGAATAGGACAGATTTGATCAAAAACCACTACATAAATGTATGAAATTCTCAAGCAATAATTGAAAACAATGAAAAATCACAAGGGAAGTCTAGGAAACCATCAGTCTTCATGAGCCAAAGGAGACACGATGGTTAAATGTACTATGATATCCTGGATAGGCTCCCAGAGAGAAAAAGAACATTAGACTAAAACTAAGAAAACTTAAACTACAGACTTTAGCTAATAGCAATGTATCATATCAGTACTGGCTCATTAGTTAAGACAAATAGTCTCTCTTAATGGAAGATGTTAACAAAGAGGGCATCTGGGAATGAGACGTATGGGAGTTCTCTGTACTGTCTTTGAAATCTGAAGTCTGAAAATAAGAAACCATTTTTCCCCCTTTAACAAAAGCTGACTAGAAGTCCCATAATGGATCTATTGGCATCACTTGTGGTGTCTGACTGCCTGGCCTCCTTGACGACTGTGAGATGAACTCAAGGAGTGGAAAGAGTCAGAAGGAGAACTGAGGTTTAAGAAAACAGGAAATGTGGGCCATCTTATATCGGCTGACTTCAACATTAAAAACCCAAACAACTGAAGAGCGAAATAATTAGATTACAAGGGAAGTCACCTGCGGTTGTACAAATTTGTCATGAATAAGAAATTAAGTCCCTGCGACTGTGGAACATCTGTGCCTGGCAAGGACAGGAGAAACAGGAGCCATTAAGCAAATCATAGCACTATAGCACTGAACTGTGAGGCCAAGCTGGTTCACGGGGAAAGGCCTGTGAGCATCCTTGCAGTGAAAGGATTGGCATGAACAATATGTCTGATAAACTACACTGCTGTTGTAGCCTTCAATACATTGGAACCTTCATAGATTTAGGGTAGAGAGGCATACTCAAGGTGTTTTCACCACCACATTTCCTGAGATTATGTGATCACTCACCCCTTCCATTTTAGCACCCATAAACATTAACAGAAAAACCAGCTTAGAAAATAGAGGACCCATAACATATATCTCTCTTGGGGTGCATGTGGGAGGCCAGCTCCCACCTTTTCAAAGGGTGCTTATGAGGAGAGAGGGATAAGAAAATATTAGAAAGATAGAGAAAAGGTGAAAGACAGAAACACAAAATAGCTTCGGGAGGACCTGGGTCAATACCTATTGACCTTTTCCCTATATTCTAAAGAGCTTTTTATAACAATGCCAAGGGGCAGGGCAAAAGACCTCCCCCTTGCTAGATCAAAGGACACCATACAGCCAAGTGTAGACCCTTCCAAACACCTGGTAACCATGCCTGTGGTCAAATCATTCCATTATGCAGCCCTGCTGGGTAAAGCAAGCTCAGATTCTCGGACCCTGAATAAGTTCTCACTAGGAAACCTCTAAGGGTCTCCACAGGTGCATATGTGATTTAGGGGCTGAATGGTTCAAATAGTTATTCAGGTTTCGAGACAACCATTTAGACATTTTGAGTATGCTGCAAGGGCAGAGTATATGGACTGTTACTGTTAAAAACATTCATCTGTGGGTGGGATGACGAGACACAGCAATGCTCAATAGAATGAGCTGATGATAGTGAAGTGATCAGAAAGAAAAAATGACAGTTTAATTTAAATAGCCATATAGGCTAGTGGATTCAGTGTGGCACAGTGAAATATCTAGAATATATTACAGAGCATAACAAGACAGAGTTTCTCAATCAGAAAATGTTTGTAATACAAAAAAGGGTGACACATTAATATTGATTACAACTCAGATGAATTTCAAAAATGATATATGCAATAATTCATGTACCTAAGGTATAGAAATTTTGTTGAGGCATGAGAAGAAAATGATGATCAAAACTAATGAACTGAAGATGACTTTTGACCCTCCTGCCTCCAACTCCTGAATTTTGGGATTATAGCTAGTGTTACAATTCCTGTTTTATGTGGTGCTGGCAATTGAACCTGGGTTTTGTGCATGCTAGGCAAATAGTCTACTGAATGAACTATATTTCCAGCCCTTTAGATACATTTTAAAAAGAAAATATTGAGCACTGAATTTTTGAATAGAACATAACACATGAATAAAGGACTAAGGCATATAGCCTTAACAGAAAGATATGGCCTCCTAAGTAGTAATTTAGCTTAAGCAGCACAATACAGTATATAATCAAGGAAGATGTAGAACCTTAATCCTAGAGTTCTGAACAAAACCCAAGACAGAATGCAGGAACTCTGTGAGAAAGCATCCTGGGCAGAACAAGCCCCGGTGGCTTCTTTAGGTCTGTGTATCTGCTTTCTGAAACCAACATATCCATACAGAGAGTCAAGAAATAAGGCCATGCATTCACAATCAACTGATTTTCAACAAAGATGGTAAGCACACTGCAGAAAGGACAGTCTTTTCAACAGGAAATCAAGGCAAAAACAGACAACTGGGATTGCATTAAACTTACTAAAAAGCTTCTAAAAAGCAAAAAGTCAATAGTGTGAACAACCTACAAATTGAGACAAACTACACATCTAATAAGGGGTTGATAGACTGCATATGAAATTTAAAAAGGTCAATAGAAACAAGTGTACAGCATACCTAAATAGATAGTTCTTAAAATATCTTACAGAAATTTAGAGTTGAATGGTGATTACTAGAGACTGGGTGAAACAGTGGGAAGTGGTGGGAAATATCTGCAAATGTCCATCACAAATACTCATGCTCAGTGGACCTGGCTCAGTTTGCTTGTCAACAAACCCATTGACTTGAGTTAGATCACTAGAACTCACATGATAGAGAAAACTGACTTCTATAAGCTGTCCTCAGACCTCCACACACATGCTGTGCCACATTCATGTGTGCGGGGACACACGGACAGACAGACAGACAGACAGACAGACACACACACACACACACACACACACACACACACACACACACACACAGGCTAGAAGGGGATATAGGATCCACTGGAGCTAGAGGTGCAGGCAGTTGTGAGCTGCTTGATCTGGTAGCTGGGAACTGAACTCACATCCTCTGCAAGAGCAGCAAGCTTCCTTTATTGATGAGTTATTTCTCTATTCTCAACTGAAAAAATCTTAGAGGAACAGGTGCAGAGAAGTTTGATGGGGGAATACCCTCAGGAGATAGAACAGCAACCATGGACTGTAGAAGCCCCAGAGTAAAAGCAACACTTTCTGCAGTCAGCATCTAGAAAAGGGGGAGGAGACCCCTTTGCATGTAAAGGAGACAGAATGACATTTAGGAAAATACTGCAAGAAATAGAAAAAAAATCCCCCTTGGAAATGCCATTCACTCTGATCTCCTGGACAATGTGTGACCAACCATACTTTGCCATCAATAGATGATAATTTTCTCAGGAGGCCATGACATGTTTCAGGTGGGTGAGGATCCTGCTGTACTTGACTGAAGAGATGTTTAATATGAAAATGATTTTCAGCCAGCTGTCTCTAGTCCATTACAGTTGTAATGTGAGTTTAATGCAACATGGCATTTACCACAGCAAACAATTACCAGCACGTGGAACAAGAAATAAGCCTGATTTCCTCCCCATCTTGCTGGGCATCATCTTCATGCTTTCTAGTCTCTTGGCCGGGAAGTACTTAAGATGATGTAATCTTTTGGTTAACTTTTCAAAACAATAATAAAGAGCTGTCCTTTCTTAGACACACACACTGTTGTAGAGTCACACTGACATGGAGCAGTCAAAGTAGGCCAACAATGGAATCTCTGTCTTTGTTCAAATGACAACATCAATGGGCATCTCTCTGGGAATTCACAGACCTGGCAAGTGGGGGTGAACTGGGCTGACTGTGAGCAAGATAAAGCAGGCTTGCTTGGTGCTTTGTTTTAGCAAAGACACCAGAAGTAGTGATTATAGTTCACTTGGGTTTTGAACTGATTTTAAAAATGTTGACAGTTAGTTAAATCACTCACTGGGTGGAATAATCACCCTGAAAGGAACTGAGAGGGTGCAACTTGTATTATAAGACGGAACCGAGCACAGTAGACACAGCACTAATGGGCGTAGTAGAAGAGATCTTTGTCAGAATAACAGAGATGATTAAAGACATGCATTAGACATCATCTCCACTGGGTACTCTCAGTGACATGAACACAACAGCTAAATTGAGCAATTACAAAGTTAAGTGTAACTTAGAGAGCATCTTTCTCCTTTAGAAAACAGTTGACATCAAGTTAGCTTAGCTTGTCTGAATCACTCAGTGGCTAGCTTCAAACTGTTTTGTCTTGTGAAACCTTTTGAGAATGGACAGACTAGAAATCTGGCATGGTATGCTACTCAAAAATTTTAAAATGTATTACACAATATTAGATCTAATATATGTGTGTGTGTGTATACATACATACACACATACATATGGCACCAAACAAGCATATCCCTTCTAAACACCACTGAGAAATATACCTGCATCAACAGGAGCCAAAAGAAACCAGGAAAAGAGGTACCTGGTTCCTTTTCAGAGCTATTTGCAGTTAGCAAAGAGGAAATTAGCTCTGACTTTTTTAGAGAGGAAGAACAAAGTGGGTCTGGGAGGGAAAAGGGATGATTTCAGTGGCTGCTTGTAACAGGACTGTGATTACGGGATTGTAGAGTGGAGTGACCTTTCCACAGACAGAACTTCATGCACACTGCTCAAATGTAGCACCAGGCCCAAACTACCCCTAACAGGGTGAGCTTCTATTTATGCAGAGTTCTGAGACTGAACATGTGTACTTTTATAAGTAGATAAGACAATATTTTAAATAAAAATACAAGTGAAAAGTATACCTTTGAAGAAAAAGTCAAAGCACATGATAAGATTCCTACCTGCACACTGCCTCTATTGCCCACCCCGCCCCCTGCTGCTCCGCACCAGCTGTGGGGATGGGCACATGATCAGCACTAGAGGGCACAAGCAATGAGCCTTCAAGGGATCTCAAAGACTGGCTGTGGGCCTGTATTTCACGGAACAATTTATCTCTGTGAATTTCATCCACTCCTTTTCCACTTCTAGGCTGCAATTGTGGTTACTCAAAAAATAAAAACTTCACAGGACACTGATAGTAAATAACTGTGTCCAAACTTTACAGTCACAATAAACATGGGCAGTTTCTTCCTAACGACTATCATCTGATTGCTAGCCCTAACATGACAGAGATGACCTCACTGCTCTCTTCCTGCCAAGAGCTTGCTTTTCCTTATTTGCGCCCATCCCTTCACTCGCACATCTAAACTGGCTTTCTTCTTTATCCGCACTAGTGTCCCTCAGCCTCTACTTTCCATCTGCAGACTTCTGAATTGAGCTTTCCAGAAAGCATTTATCCATGGCTACTGTGATGCCGCAGCACTTGCCGCTCTTGCCGAGGGCCTGAGTTCTGTTCCCAGCACCTATACGGGGGCCGACAGCCACTTATGACTCCAGTCCTAGGGGACCCCACACCTTCTTTTGGCCTCCACAGGTACTATGCACACACACTGTAAATATACACAAATGTAGGAAAATTAAATATACATGAAATAAACCTTATTTTATAGCAATTAATTAATTAATCCTGAACTTCTTAGAAATCTATAACTGCTATCTCTCATCTTTCTCTTTTCTAGAATAACTGTCATCCTTATTACCTCTATTTTCTATTTCAATCACTTCTATTATTCTTTTTTTAGATACTTTTATTAGCTTTTATCCAGTTAAAGGAAAACTGTAACCATGTACTCAGGCTCTAAGAGAAGTTGCTGGAAAGAAGACAAAAGGAATTGCTTTCTGTTCTTGAGACTTAGTATTGCCATTTTCCAGGGGGTTGTATTTCTAGGGTTTAGTATGAAGCCATATGATATGAGCCATTTTGGCTTCTCATATTCCACAGAGGGAAGCTGAGGTGAGTTCTTCCCTAGAATCTCAAAGTAAGAGAGACATAGTGTGAACAGAACTCAAACATGGCTCTGACACCCTGGAGCACGCTCCACTAGATGACAAGCACCCGCACTCATGTTCCAAGTGGAAGCATTCAGACTGGCTCTGCATCACCCAGCAGCTGCCACCCTCCTGGGCACTTACTCTGGGATGTAGAGAGGTTGGCAAAAGCTGACTTTGTTCGGCCGGCCAGCCATTCCAGGCTCTCGTGCATGTTGGCCAAGGCTTTGAGGTCACTGACATCACGGAGAATGTCTTGCGGAGGAATAAGTTTGTCACCGAGATTCCCAATTAGAACTTCAGATTCCTTGCCGAAGGCTGCCCTGAAAAACAAATCAAAGCCACACCTCACTTACTGTTTGGTAAAGGCTGGGGACAGGTTTCATTCACTTATTTTAAAAAGACTTCTGAAGCAAATAAAATATAAGCATTAATCTATGTTGTGACAGAAAATCTAGGAACAAACACAAAGTAGCACAATGCAGGGATCCTTTAACTCACTGGGTTTCCCAGAGCCTACTGTCTTCAAACATTCTTAAGGGTGTGAAAAAGTTACAACATGGTGCAATAAAAGAACTCTGGAGACCATGTCCAGACACAGCAGGGATGACATTTTGAAAAACAAACTGCTCTATTTTTACAAATCTTTTCTCCTAAGAGGGGAAAGGGTAGAGGGAGAGAGAGAGAAAGAGAGAGATGGGGAGGAGAGTGACTGCTAAAGTGAGAACAGGTGACTAGGAGTTGGTTACACATGGTGGATAAGAAGAGCTGACACCAGAGGAAGTGGAAAGAGGTGCCTGGAGCCTATTCTCAGTCCTAAGGCTTTTAATACTCAAATCACCTTAGTGAACAGATGTGAGGGCTCTATTTAAATGTAAAACCACAATTTAAGCTTTGAGTAAATAATGAGTAGTAACATAAAAAAGACTCTTAATGGACATACAGGCACTTAAAATCCAGCATCAGAACAGGTGTTCACTGTGGCAGAAAACCTGCTGTGAATTAAATACTGTTAAAGATATCTGACATTAAGCCATCACTCATGATAAACTTCATTTCAACAGAGGGTTATGTTCCTAAAAGGAAGAGTTACAGGTGATTGGCTGATTTGGGTAAGTTGTGGCTAAAGGGGCAATAAAGCACATTGGATTGTGCATATGAAATTTCAGTGTGTTAACAAGCTCTACCTGTGATCTGAGAAAAGATATTAGGGTGACTGACTCCCCAAATGACACACATCTAACTAGTTTCCAAGTGATGGTTGGGTAAAAATTGTGCTCCAGCTTCAAAGTGGGAAACCCAGGTATGAAGCAAAAGTCTGCTGCTTGCTGAAGGTGGGATGTTGGACTTCCCTGTATGATGCATCTGGTGGTAATGGTACTGACTTCTTCTGAAGTAAAGTGAGGATTAGGTGAGGTGATTTTGAAAACTTTTCATTGGGAAAATATCAGTAATCATGAAAGCAAAATGTTAACAAATTCAATGGCCATCTCCCAGTTTCACCACCAGCAACTTACAGGGAACCGTGTTTCCTCTGTCCTCATCTCCTGCCCACGAATATTTAAGTGCACAACACAATGCTTGGGATCTAATAGAAATCATAACATTTTAGTTATTATTTTTAGGGCCATTGAGAAGGCTAGTTATTTACAATCAACTCAAGGTATGTGCTGATAAATGCATTTAAGTAGGTAAGAGTGAGCAGTGGGAACTAAGTCTCACGGGGTAATATTACAAATGGAACTTTCTAGCACTACAGTTACTCTAGAGGTGAATTACTGTGATAAAAATCCCTGGTCCCCTACCTAGTGCTCATTATTCTAGTCTGACCTGGTAAAAGGCCCTTCATATTACTGTAGTTGAAAGTGTGCCCAATGTCAAAACAATGAAACAAGCAATCTCACTAAATTTCACTGTCCACTTGCAAATGTGGTACTGAGTGCTATGTGATATGAATTTGGAGCTGTGTAGGAGACAGCTCTCTGGAGTAATCATGGTGGATCAGGACTAATTTTGCCCACTTCCTTTCTGGCATGTAGCCATAACACCTGAGCTACAGTGGCTCTTCTCAAATATCAGGAGACCTTGAGAGTAGAAGTCAATACTAAGAATGATGGAGCCTAGAGGTAAGATGGTTCAAGCATACTGTGACATCACAGGTACCACACTTCAGCCCCAGACAATATGCTCTGGGCTTCATGTCAGAGAAGAGAAAATAAAGGCTGTTATTTCTACTTTGCTAGTAGCTGCTAAATGCAATTTTTAACTGACACAATCATCTAATTAGCATAAGTGAGGCTATCCTCAGAAAACTTCCTCTGAATTTTGCTGTCCCTAAAATCCAGTTACTGGGAAAAGCAAAACTAAGTCTCCTTCATGATGTGAGGCCAGAAAACATCTATAATGTCTTCCCTTGGGCCAGGTTGCAAAATTTACTTTTCTTAATATGTCCTTATAAATCAACTTTTCCAATCCCTTAATCATCTTTGATAGATATAACACAAAAAATGTCTCTGAGCTGGGTGGTTAAAAAGCAACAGGGGAGGCAAAGGGCTTTGAAAGCCAGGCTTGGAGCCATTTTTATGCATGTGGGTCTAACTCTGGGTGGAATGTGACAATCAAGACAAGTGTATTTATGCAGAAGTCTAATCCATGTGTGCAGGTCTATGGGCCCCAGGCATGTCTGTGTGTGTTTCCAGCAGTGGACGCTGGTCCTCTTCCCTCTGGATCACTGAGATTTGCTTAACCTCCTCAGACAGGAGAGCAATAGACTTAGAAAAATACAAACTGCCTCATGTTGAATACATAGTAGATACCTCATTTGACAGGAATCCGTAATCACCCCCTAACAACCTCGAAGACGCATAGAAACTATGACATGGAGAATAACTGATTGACAGCTATAACCATTTCACATACAAAATCATTCCTTTGAGGATTTGTGTACGTGTGAAAGAGCATGCTGGAAGGTTTTTGTGTGTTACAATAACCTTAGAGTAATGGCTAAAGTTGCCTGACTGCAGATTCCTTTTCTAAACTCTCTGATTTATTAAATTGTACCATATCTACACTATGGAGTCATTAGAAATTATTCAGTGGAGAACTCTTAATATCACAGAAAATGTTTGGTGTAGCTTATTTTTATGGATGATATGCAGTTGGGTCAACCAAAACTATTATTACATTGTGCACACAGTGTAATCTAGGAATCCCAGGAAAGGAGGCAGGAGGACACAAGATTCACAGACACTAGAACAAAATCAGGAGGAGGGTGGAAGAGGCCCTCCCTCATCACTGTGCAGAGATGATATGATGTATAGCCAGGGACAGGAAGGAGAACTCACAACTTCTACGTTCAAAGAACTGATCTCTGGAAGAGCCCCCTTCATAGCCAGCTGGCCAACAAGCTCACACCATCCATGAAACTGAAGAAGCATGGTAAGCCTCTTAAGCTTAAATTTTACCACACTTTTTTTTTTAAATCGTTAAAGACCTTGATCTGACAAGGATTCATTTAAGAGAATTTTGCCATGAGTGTTAAATCTGTTTAACTTAATTTTAACACACAATTATACTCTTTAAAGAAGTCTATCTGACAAGAATTCATTTCAAAGAATTTTGCAAAGGATGCACAAAATTGTCTCCATTTAGAACTTAAATAATTCTGTTATCTACTGAAAGGAAGAGGAAAAAAATCTGCATTTTCAGCAGGCTACATGGAATTATGAAAGAAACATCATAAACGGTTTCAAAAGTGATTGATTTGAAGATCTGGGCTGTGTCAGACATGGCACACATTCGTTTCTGTCTCTTTCCCTGTGGCTGTTCCCTAATCTTTTACTGCTGTTACCTAGGGCTGAGCTCAGCTTTGAGGTCCTACAGATCCTGGAGCACGCTGCCTGAAGAGCAAGCACCACTGCCTCAAAATATGAACAGGGAAGGGCAAAGACCCATGCTCGTGGCTATGCAGATCAACTCCTTCCTTCCTTCCTGGTCTGCCAGGTCCATATGGAGCAGGCACCTGGGGCATGAGGTTGCCTTCCTTGCCTGAAAGATTTATCCTAGTCCCTCTGTTATGTCTACTTAGGGTCTTATTCATAGTCACAGTATCTTGTTTAACAATGCTGCTGACCAAGAATGTAACAGTACAGACTCCTGGTCTTCCCTTCTCCAACCATACAGTCACAATCATCCAGACGGAGCTAGCAAGCAGCAAGATGGCCTGGGCAGAATTCAGCTCTTATCAAATGGAAAAATACTTATAATGCTGGTGTGCTGGAATACCTGACTCAAAGACCAATCACATTATATCCCTTACTAACAAGAAAAGGTGAGTCTGGGGATTTGGGATTAAAAGTAGAAAGGATCCCTTCTCTCATTAGACTATTACTCAGGGAACTTTTGCTCTTTCGCCTTCAGCTTTGGGCTAAGGCAGCCTGGTAGTACCCAGGAAGGAATGCTTCGGCTGGAAGACATGGTGGCTGCATTAGCTGGAAGGAGAGCTTGCCATCGGGCTGCTTTGAACTTCTCATATATTCACAGTAAACAGCATGGTAAAGTAATAATATCCAGACAAAGGCAGGTTCATTAGGAATTCAGGTCTTTAAGGAAAAGGCTAGAAAAAAAAACAGGAGAGAGATCTGGCCAACTGAGGCACTGGCAACAGGCAAGGGCAATATGGAGCAGGCGGCTGCAGTATAGGATCCTTACTCCTGCTGTCTCGCTTTCAGGATAGAAAGACAACCACAACAACTCTGCATGGCAGGACAGGTAGCAACCATGATTGTTTGTGCTTTTACTTCATTTACTATTTTATTACTGTTGAATATATGGACAAGGGTTCCAGTCTCCTCACAGCCTTGCTAAACTAGCTACTTCATGATTTTTGTTTCTTTGTTTTTAAATAATAATCATCCTTATGGGTGTGGCAGAGGGTTGTAAAGACCCCATACTTGAAATGAATGTAATGACTCAAGACACTAACCAGGGCAATGCCGGAGAGCTCACCCTGGTGGTGAAGATGGGAGACAGCTGGAGGGCTGACCAACCTTGCAATTATCAATCCCAGAATCAACATTCACCCCATCTACGATCTGCTGAAGCACGTGAAGGGACCAGTTCTGCAGTCCCAAAGTTGAAAGAGCTCCATGGCACAGGGCAACAATAGGATAGCCAAGAGGAGTCCCAGTGAGGGCCCAGCATCGATAGTATAGCAAAAACCAGAGGCCTCAAAGCAGACCAATGACTCTTTGCAATGAACACTTGCAAGTGAAGATATATGGATAAAAGGGTTTACTGTGTGACTCAGTGTGCCATACTATAGCTTCCGTGATGAGATTTTTCCCTTAAATTATATATATATATATATATGGGCAGTGGTTTCAAGGGCAGAGGGCAGATAAAAAGGGACCAGTAAATTAATTAATGGGATTGAAATTCATGATGTGAAAGACACAAAGAATAAATAAAAAGAAGGTTTAAAAAAAGACTCTTAGGTGATTCTAGACTGTGTCAGTTGACAAAAGTAGCCATCACAGTGTGGAAACAACAGAAACTCTTATTGATGATGGAAACCTAAATGTTACAGCAACAGTGAAAGACACCTCAGTGGTTTCTTACAAACTGTATTAAACTAAATAATACTTATATTACATGACCTAATAATATACTCTTGGTTTAACCAAAATGTTATATCCATACAAAAGCTCATACATGGATATTTTTAGTAGCTTACCCATAATGACCAAAACTGGGAAGCAACCAAAATATTCTTCAGTGGGTGAATGTATCCTATTTAATATTATATACTGCTTATGAAAAAAGAGCTATTGAGCTGTGTTGGTCAGCTATCTGTCACTGTTGAAAATCCCTAAGATAATCACTTTATTAAGATAAGAGACTTATTATGGTTTAGTTTTTGAGGTTTCAGTCTATGAGAGGTTAGCCCCATTGGTTTTGGTCTATGGCAGCCTGTAACCATAATCGCAGGCAAAATCATTTACCTAGCCAGGAAACTAGTGGGAGGGTTAGAGAACAGGCCCACAGTCTCCTTCTTGGGCACACTCCTATCACCTGAAGGCCTCCATTTGGCCTTACCTTTTCAGTTTCTACCACCTTTCTACCAAGCTAGGGATTGGGCCTTTAATGTGCAGTTTTAGGGGGCATTTATCCAAACATGAAGCACAAGTCAAGAAAAGGCACGGGAGAACTTGTTAGGACACATCAGTGAGTAAAAGGAGCCTATCTGGTAAGGCTGCATTCTATATCTTTGCCATATTTAACATTCCAGAAAACACAGAACTATGACAGCAGGGGGAAAAAGTCCTACTATCAGTGGGGTTTAGGAGGAGGGACAAACAGGCAAAGCACAGAAAATGTTCTGCATGATGTTAAAATGGTGGATACATGTTATTCTACATTTGTCCAAGAACACACACCACCAAGGTTGAACCCCAAGGTAAACTACATGATGTACAAATACAGGTTCACTAATACAAATATGCCAGTCTGGTGAGGGGTGTTGATAATGGAGGCTGTATACATGTGTGAGCAGGAGGTGTCCTTAAAACTGCTCTAGAAAATAAAATGTATGTACACCTAAAAAAAAAAGAAGAATGAGTATCAGAGTGGACCTTTCTAAGATCTGTCATTCCTCCCTTCCTTTTTTGTGGTTCTCATCTATATCAGAAAAATGGAGCACAACCCTTGCTTCTGTCTGCAGATTCCCAGGTTCTGAAATCAGAGGCCTTGGTAGAAAACTGAACGGCAAAGGGAAAGAGAAGCAGTGTGTTTGCCCTGTAGTCCCTGTAGTGTCAGTTCTTTGCCTTGTGGCTATGGCCTCTCTACCCTACTGTGCCCTAGCTTCCCCGGGTTCTACTAACATGTGCCCGGCCCTGGCCTTTCAGCTATCAGATGGTGTGGAAGTAATGGATTCTGACCATTACTGTGGTAACACTAACATCTCCTGTGTGGTACTCAGATCCTGACTAACCCAGGGAACCAATGTCTGCATGAAGTTCACTGTCAGGTAAGTACCTGAAGTGGGCTTCCCAGGTTGGACTTGGATTTATGTAAGATTCAATATGGATACCTATTTTAATGCTATTGAAAATTAATTAGATTCTTTGGCAAGGTGATTGGGTGATTCTGTTGTGTGGATGAAGAAACTGAAGCATGTTAATATAACCTATTAAAAATCACTGAGGTTTAATCTGGCAGAGCATAAACTAATGAAAGTTAGAGAAGGCCAGGCCACCTGCCTAGATCCTAAAACTCCAGATTGCTCTTTTAAGATGTGACAATGACACCTCTGTTTTAGCACTTACGCTCTTTACCATCACTCAATCTTCAGTCTTTTAATTTGTTCTTGTCAAAAATGATGGGGACAGAATATTACTGATGGTTTTTAATCAGGTTTTCAAAAATTGTTTTTCTAAAATCATCTTTACCAAACACTCATAAATAGAAAGTAATAGAATTGTTCCGTTACCTTGATTACGATATTATTTTCCTCCAAGTCTAACCTTCAACAGTTCTCACCCATGTGTTTCCTGATATACTATCATGCGAGGAGTTAGTTTTTATTTCAGGAAATAACTAACCCTCTCTAGATGTCTGTCTCTTCTCTCAGTAATTTTCCATTTGTTTTCTTCATCCATTCTTCTTCCTCCACTTTAAAAAAATCACAATGGAGGCCGAGGAGCTGGCTAAGCTGGTAAAGCACTTGCTGTGCAGGCCTGAGGATCTGAGTTCAGATCTCCAGCATCCATACAAAGAAGTAGGTAGTGTACCTAGTGTAGCTATCTGCCTGTGTACCTAGTGCTGTGGAGGCAGATACAGGAGGACTCCAGGAGTGTGCTGGCCAGACAGTGTACCTGGCCTGGCAAGCTTTGTGAGACCCTGTCTCTAAAAATAAGGTGGAGAGCAATTTGGGAAGACACTTGATGTCAACCCATGGCTTCCATTGTCAACCCATTGCACATTACCTGGTCTCTCTCCCTCCCCCACGTGTGTGTGTGTGTGTGTGTGTGTGTGTGTGTGTCTGACTCTCTCTCTCTCTCTCTCTCTCTCTCTCTCTCTCTCTCTACACACACACACACACACACACACACACACACACACACACACACACGTACACACACACACACGTACACACACACACACACTATACTTTTGACTGGCTAGATGAGGCTATGTAGTGTACAAGCGTACAGAGCCTGAACTGGGAAGGGGACATACTGGTCATATGTGGGAAAACATCAGCAGCTTTTCTTTCTTGTACTTTGCTAGAGACTGAGAATACTATTCATTTTATTATATTTTTTTCCACTTAAAGAAATAACAGGGTTCTAGGGTTCTACTCATTCAGGGGTAATAGCCAGAAATTCACATGGCTGCAGTGAAGGCCTGGGTGGTTGGGGATGCCTGGTTTTCCCCTTGTGCCTTCAAATCAGCTTGTTTACTGGACACAAATCACTAGACTTAGTGATTTATGATGTTCTGTACACTTTAAATTCTGCATCCACACCCCCATCTTTAGGTAACTAAGAATTTACTTTCTATCTCTATGGATTTCCTCATTTTGGAGATTCATGTGTAATTTCTACTCATATCCAGGGTCACTGTTTTCTTTCACTTATCACATTTTCAGGGTTCATCCATATTCAAGGATGTAGCAGTACTTTAATATTTTTATATTAGCAAATAAGAATGTGTCATATGATCTAGCACATTCATGTATTCAACACGTGGATATATGTAAGTGGTTTTCAACTTTAAATAATTACCATGCTGCTGCTAAAAACATTAGTGTGCACGATTTTTTATGTTTTTTGAGACATAATCTTGCTATATGTTAAATATATACATATATATATATGTATATAATCTTGCCTATCGCTTAGGCAGGCCTGGAACTCACAATTTTCATTTGCCCCCTGAGTGCTAAACTGGAGAGATGTGTGTCATAACCTTTTTTCCCTCCCCCGCACTGCGGATTCACTCAGGTGTTGGTCTGGTTAGGTAAGTACTCATTCTGCCCCCCTATTTTACTCTTAGTTTTGATCTAAGGTCTTAACTAGGTTTCCCAGGGTCTGAACTAGCTTTAGGATTCTCCTAACTCAGCTTCCAGAGTAGCTGGGATTATAGGCGTGTGCCAGCATGTGTAGCTGCAATTATTTCCTGTACACATTTTGTATGGATGTGTCTTCACTTGTCTTGGTGCATACATCTGAAGATAGACTAGCTGGACTGCATAGCAATGCAACCTTTAACCTTTGAGGGAATGTTTAAGAGTTCAATACTCTATGTCCTTGCAGCACTTGTTATTATCTTCTGCCCTTCAAAATTACAGTGGTGGTCTGGGGGAGCAGTAGCTTAATTTGCATTTTCTTGACAGCTAATGATCTTTTGTGTCCCTGTTAACCATCTGTATTATGTTCTTTAGAGAAATGTCTATTCTGAGTCCTTGCTCATTTTTTTAAACTAGGCTGTCTTGTTATTACAGAGTTTTTATTTTTTAGCAGAAATTTACTGCAAATTTTCCTTTATGCAAGCCCTGTCCTATACTGCATCATGGGTTCAAAGCCAACTTGTAGCAATGAGCATAGCTGTGCTCAGAGTTGGGTTTCTAAATAAAAAGTCACACTCAGTAAAAGGAACCAGAATTCTTGGGGGAGACAGGCTTAGGATATTTTGTGGTGATTAAAGATTAATGGGTTTATGTCAGAAGAAAAAAATATATCTTTGTCTATATTTCAGACAATTTGAGATCACACCTCAAAAGAGTAAAAATAATAGTGACTTTGCTTTGGCTATGAAAGAGGAAATGGTATTGAATTGGTTCCCCAGCCATGGGCCAACCACAAATGGGAGAAATAATTAAACAGCTGTTCAGATATTGAACAATAGGCAACAAACTATGATGCCTGAGAGAAGGAAAGCAAGGAAGTAGCCATCCCAGCTCAGCACTGGGTGACATTATCTAGATTACAGTGCAGGCAGTATGTAAGTCTTTGTGTGTGCATACATATATATATACATTCATCTGCACTATATATATATGTATGCGATCCATCTTTGAAGTAATAATTATAGTATATATCACTAATGTACAGAGGAATATATATCCATTACAATAATACCTTTGGAAAGTGATGAGGACAAATGACATTCTGGGCCATTATAACAAGTACAATAAATTTAAAAGAACTGAATTCATTTCAGAGTGTATCATCTGACGATAAAAGAATCACATTACAAACCAATAACAAAATATATCTGGGATATTGCCACATAGCTGAAATTTAAGGACCATCTTTCTAAGTAGTCTCAACTCACAGAGGGATCACCGGGGAAAGAGAAAATGCTTTGAACTGAATGATAAGGAAAATACAGTATGTCAACATTTGTGGGACACAGCTAAAGCAGAACTTAATGAGGAATGTAAAACTGTAAATGTGCACATCAGAAAGGAAAAAACAGGATCAGTGATGCCAGTTCTCACCCTTAGGTGCTGTCTTACAGTGCTATACAGAGTAAATTAACCTGAAGTTACCAGAAAGCGAAAGTTAGAGAAACAAAACATCTAATCAGTAAAGTTAATGAAACAACAAAAAAGATTCATTGTAAAAATCAATAAAATAAAAAACCCTCAATTACTCATACATTGATAAAACTGGAGCTTGGTGATGAATGTCTAGTGAAATCACACCCACCGCCTATACATTTAAATGAAGCGTTACTGGAACACAGCTGCTCTTGTTATCTAGGTGCTGTGTACTATGGCTATAGTCACACTACAATAGCACAGTAAAGCAGATGAAAATGAAACTCACAAAGCCAAAAACCATCTACACTTTTCTGGAAAGAGATGGAAAGCTTTTGCCCTAAATGAATTGATGAATAAAAAAGTGAAGGGACACATACTACTAATATCAGAAATTAAATGGGGGCTTCTACCACAGATCCTGTGGTAGAGGGACATATGGGAATATTCAAACCTATCTTAGGTCCTTGACTTCAGTAACTTAGATCAAAGAAATGAATAAATTCCCTGAAATGTTTAATTTACAAAAGGGATTCAGAAATAATAGGATCTATAAATATACACATATGCATGCATATTTGAAGAGACCAAAATAGTAACTAAAGGTTCTCAAAAGGAAAAAAGAACAGATGGCTTCACTATAGAATCCTATCACACATTTAAAGAAAAAAAATACTAGTTTTATGTAAACTCTTAGAGCAACATATAAAACACAAAATGCTGACAAGAAAGTGAAGTAATGAGGACTCCTAGAAATTTCATATAATGTTAATTATGCTTTGATCCTATGATCCAGCCACTCTTCTTCCATAAAGGCATATGAAGACCTAAAGATTTTTTTTTTTTTTTTTTTTTTTTTTTTTTTTTTTTTTTTTTTTTTTGGTTTTTCGAGACAGGGTTTCTCTGTGTAGCTTTGCGCCTTTCCTGGAACTCGCTTTGGAGACCAGGCTGGCCTCGAACTCACAGAGATCCGCCTGGCTCTGCCTCCCAAGTGCTGGGATTAAAGGCGTGCGCCACCACTGCCCGGCCAAGATTTTTATAAGAATTAAAGTGTAAGACAGCATCTATTTTAGTCATGACAGAATAAGACTGCACACAACTCAAATACCTGTTAATGTAAGTGTGGGAAAAAACTATACTATATCCATACGACAGAATACAACTCAACCATAAATATAAATTACTAATGAGAACAATTGTTACTACTCTAGAGGTGGTAGGAGCTGGAGAATGGAGCCGACAAATGAGACAGACCAAAGTTTCATGCAATAGCCAAGTTTATTCAGAGCCTCAGACAATTTATACAAGAAAGCTCACTTGAGTCAAGTTCTCACGAGTTCAAGCTCCCGGACAATCACAAGGACAAACCACACATAGCAAAAGCATGTCTTTTCACAAAGATACAATTGAGTAATAACACCAAGCAGTAATGAGTAATCTGAAGTAAACTCGCTCCTACCCACTACACCTGGGAGGAGCATGAAAACACTTTCCAAGAACAGTTCCATGTTTGGAAGAAACTCAGGTCACAAGACCCTTATCTTGTTTTCTTGGAGTGTTCTCACAAGCACTTAGAATTCTCCCCTCGTGACTCCATTCCTGGACTGTGTTCTGACAAACAATGATGCGGAAGAAGCTTAAGCCAGTTGGACAAGTGAAACAAAAGATACCGAAGAGTATGCTCAGTATGAGTCTCTTACCATAAAATTCTAGAATAGGCAAAGCTAATCTATGGTGAAGGGATCAGAACTGTGAATGCCTCCAATGAGGAAAGGAATCGTTCTTGGAGTAATGGATGACTTTTACATATTCACTGGAGTATAGGTTATGTGTGTATGTGTGTGTGCATGTGTGTGTGTGTGTGAGAGAGAGAGAGAGAGAGAGAGAGAGAGAGACAGAGACAGAGACAGAGACACAGAGAGAGACACAGAGAGAGACAGAGAGAGAGGTGGGGGAGAGGGAGAGAAGAGAAGGGGGAAGATAGGGAAAGAGAGGGAGAATTTGTCAAAACTCATCAAACTGCAAACTAAGGTCAGCTGTATTTCACTGTATTTACATGTATTTTAGTAAGGACATAAAGAGAGGCTGTCCTGGTAATAATGTAATGAATTTAAAAGTGCATGCCTACAATAAGTAAGTACGTGAAAAAGAGGAAGAAGAGGAAAGAGAGGCAAGAGCAACAGAGAACATATTCCTCATGGAAGAATCTCAGTGATGTTTCAGACAAAACATCAATGGCTGTAGAGACTATTGGTGAATGATTGCTAGAAAAGCAGAAAACCGCAGGGTCTCAGGGTCCCACCTAATTAATAAGCAAAGAAAGTAAGAGCATCTTTCCACAGGTGAGGCCTGCTTGTCATCAACTTAACCAAATGGCTGCCAACACAGCACAGCCAGGCTTCAGGTGAGGTGACACAGTGGGAAGCCGAAAATATCATCTGTGTGATGCTCATGACTGAATTGTTTATGTAGGAAACAGTAACTGAGTCATAAATACAGACTTCCACCTGACCTCTGGCCTGGATTCTTATCCAAGAAATCCACAGCATGAACAACAGGAGCTGATGGGACTGGCAGGAGAGTGGGAACTTAATGTGTGAATCTTGACTGGATAGTGGACTTGAAATGATAGAGGTCACACTTTCTGGAGAATGAGTAGGGAAGTATGACTGTAGACTGTATGTTTGGACGAATAATGGCCATGCAAAAAGATGCCTATGTCTTAACTTCAGGAACTGTGACTACATTAATTGAAATGGAAATAGAATGTACTGGTTAGTTGGTTTTTGTGTGTGTGTGTGTGTGTGTGTGTGTGTGTGTGTACGGTATGTGTGTGTGTGTGTGTGTGTGTGTGTGTGTGTGTTTCTCAACATAAGGAAGAGTCACCTGGGAGAGGGAACTTCCTTTGAGAAAATGCCTCCAACAGACTGCAAATCTGTGTGTGTGAGGGGAAGATTTTCTTGAATAATGATGTGGAAGGGCCCAGCCCATGGTGGGTAGTGCACCTCTGGGGAGGTAGTCCTGGGAGGGATAAGAAAGCTGGCTGAGCAAGCGTTGGAGAGCAAGCTAGAAAGCAGTGTTCATCCATGGCCTCTGCTTTAGTTCCTGCCTCCAGGTTCCTGTCCTGCTTGATTTGAGTTCCTGTCCTGACTTCCCTCAGTGATGAACTTAACCTGGATGTTATAAGATAAAATAGACCCTTTCCTCCAAATTGCTTTTCATGGTGTTTATCACAACTCCTCCCCCAAAGCAAACTAGGACAAGGAAATTTACAGATGAGATTAAGAAGGCTGAAGACCATGAGCTAGACAGATTATCCTGGATTATGTGAAATGCCAAGCCTAATTACAGGGTCCTCAGCAAAGGAAAACCTCTCTTGGCTGTGCTCAGGGAGAGACATGTGTTTCCATACACGTTTCCCACTGATCTTTGGTTTTGGCTGTCAAAGAGCAGCAACCAAAAGGGAAATCTAAGAGGTAAGACACAGAAGGCAATTGCTATGGTTTTCAAAAGTGTCTCCTTTACCCCAACCCAAAGAGCATCAGGTGCAACAGTCTCATGCTTCCTAGAGAAATCCCTTGCTAGAGATCTATGTTTCTAACCAGAGTGCTAAACTTCTGGAAATGAAGATTTTTACACAAGGTATAATATATACATATGGTGAGAAGTTAATGTCCTGAATTACTAAAGTAAACAGAATTCTTACACACAGTTTCTGCCCTTAGCCTTTCAGACCCAGAAATCACAAACAAAACACAATGACCCTAAATGATGCTGTCATGGTAAATGTGGAAAACGTTTGGACAAGTTCAATCCACGAAGGCATGCATGCAAACTTTTCCCTTCAGTTCTTCTTTCTGTCCACATACAGCATGTTAGGATGGTCTGTGTGTTGTGTTCTCACTGGGGATGAGCACAGAGAAACATTGTACACAACTGAGCATTTCCAGAAGAAAAAAGGCCAGGGTTACTAAGCTCCGGGGTAAAGATCCAGACATTAAAGTGAAGGTACCACTGTGCTAGGGGCAGCCTCACCATCATGTGGGCTCACTATCCAGAGGACACAAAAGCAGCATATTTTGTGGAGTGAGTTGGCACAAAACACCAAGCTCAAAGAGCTGGTTCCCAATTAGAGGCTGAGATTTTAATCACAGGTCAAGGTAGGTAACTTGGTGAAAAGTTCAAGTGCATTATTACGGGAGATGCATTATGTTAAAAATCCCTACTCCTATTTGACTCATCCCTGCACAATTCCTATGCAAGAAATTCTTTAAAAGTTCTCTGCAATTAGTTTTATTTTAAGCTGCTATTTTCTTCCCGGCAGTGCAACTTTTGTTCTTTGGCCTATATTACTAACAATATATGCAATAGATTAAAGAGTCACGTTTTAAGTTTCTGGTTAATTTCCAATTTTTACTTTTTGAAACAGGGTCTCACTATGTAACCCTGGCTGGCCTGGAATAGGCTATGTAGACAGTGCTGGCCTGGCCTTAAACCTGGGGTGAACCCCTCTACATCAAAGTGCTGGGATGACAAAGGGTGCCACATGGCTGAATTTCCACTTGCAAATGTAAAACTGCAGTGCAGACTTATGTCAGGGGTTTTGTACTGTACCCTGAAGATTCCTATGATTCCCATTCTCCTGATGGCTTTACTTGGATAACAAGTAATGGATGAAGACAGAAATCTTGAATTTTCAATAAATCTTCTTTAACAACTACCATGTAGCCAGTTTGATGTGTGTCATCCAACAAATATGAGAAGTAAAGACTTGTCAGAAATACACACCTCTGGCATCTGTGGAATCCTGATTTGATCTTGGAGCTGGATGGTTTCAAAACCTATTCTAGGCAGTTTCTGTTTTTTATAAAAGTGTTGAACTGGAGACTTCAATGGAAGATGGTAATCATCAAAGAACCAACCAATTTTAAAAAATGAGGTGACTTTATAAAGAATGTCCTTCTAGGGGGCTGGAGAGATGGCTCAGTGGTTAAGAGCACTGACTGCTCTTCCAGAGGTCCTGAGTTCAATTCCCAGCAACCACATGGTGGCTCACAACCACTTATAATGAGATCTGGTGCCCTCTTCTGGCCTGCAGGGACACATGCAGGCAGAATACTGTACACATAATAAATAAATAAATAAATCTTAAAAAAAATTGACTCTCTGGCGGATATAAAAAAAAAAGAATGTCCTTATGATGCATAAATGATACATCTTTACAAACAATGTGCTATAACTGTAAACACACTAAAGCCTTAAGTAGTAACAAAGAGTAGTAAATTGTGTTCAAAGTTTGACAGAACAGCTACAATACATGAAGCTACTTACTTCTGTTAGGTGTGTTCTAGTTTATTATAAACTATACATGGGAAATATAAAGAATACTTAATCAGTTCTTCTAGGGTTTTTTTTATAAAAAATGTTTGCAAAATTTTTATTACAAATTTAAGAGATTAAACACACATTTTATCTCACAATTGTGAGATAAAGAGCTCCTATAATCTATGCTTGTAGTAAAACTCCCCAGCACAGTATAGTATTATCAGGTATAGCCCCATACTGCACATGAGATCTCCTGTCAACTTCATCTGAGTAGCTGATACTTTGAATTTTTCATGGGTATGTGTGTGTTTTCCTTCTTTGTGTGTCCCTTGTTAGCCTCAGACTTACTATGTAGCCAACCTTCCTGCCTCTACCTCTGAGTGATGGAGTCACAAGTGTGCTCATCATGCTCAGTTATTCTGTGCCTTCTATCAACTGAGCTGTATTAATTTTTCTTAAATCCCTTTTTACTGCCCCCACACCCTGTTCCTCTCTGATATGCTAGTTTAAATGAATAAATACACATACCTACAATCACTGAAAAGAAAACCCACACACGCAGCCTATATGCTGTAGGCACATATGTTGGTTGACACATGAATGGAAGGATTTGAAGAGTGGGCAGAGTAGGGCAGGATCACAGGCTCATCTCAGGCTTTACTCCATATGTTCTGTATCTCTTCTTTGGTACCAAGTAGCCAAGTACATGGATGCATCCATGGATAGACTGAAAATTTCCATGAAAACTGACACAGGTCCCAATAAGCAAAAATCAACTGTCAACAGTGTGTTACTTAAGGATCATACTTTAGTGCACTGATTCAACTTGCAATACAAGTGCATTCACAAGTTTTAAACATATGTTTCTAAGCTAAGCACTCCAAGCCTGGTCTCAGTGTTTCCTTCATAGATGAGAAAAAATACTAGGTGTAAGCAGTGGACTCTATCTTGTTTCTTTAGTTACAGGGATCCACATGGTCATGTGGGTTTTCTGCCAGGAGACACGATGTCACTTACTCATATAAACAGCAACCGTTTCCCACCAAGAACATGCTATAAGCTTCAGAACTTTGTCAGTATACAATTAAAATAATCAAAAATCACTAGTTATGAGTTGGGCATGATGTACCTTGGCTTTCAACTACAGAAAGTGACTACAGGTTTAAAAGCCGATGTTGATATAGCCCTGCAGACCCTCCTCTGAAGATTCCATTGTATTGACAGTTGTGATTTTTCTTCTGGTTGTCATACAGTTTCCTTTGGAAGAACTTAAGTCTTTGCTTAGCAGAGACACTTAAGAATTGACTGAAGCCGGGTGGTGGTGGTGCACGCCTTTAATCCCAGCACTCAGGAGGCAGAGGCAGGTGGATCTCTGTGAGTTAGAGGCCAGCCTGGTCTCCAAAGCGAGTTCCAGGAAAGGCACAAAGCTGCACAGAGAAACCCTGTCTCGAAAAACCAAAAAAAAAAAAAAAAAAAAAAAAAAAAAAAAAAAAGAATTGACTGGAAACAAGGTCCCCTAAGGGTCCAGTATTCTGGCAGCATTCAGAATAAAGGGAGAGATGGGATGAAGGAGGTAGGAAAAGACACAGAGAGATGGCAATGTGCGTGGCTATGTGAGATAGCACAGAGAAAAGAGGATGCTGCCATAAAACTGGGAGAAAATGAAGATGCCGTAAGATGATTTTTTCCCAAGGAAAAAAAAATTAGGGTAGTGTATTGTGGAGAACCAGTGAATGGGCAATAAATAGTAATAGTAAATGAGGGTGTGTGGGAAAATATTTAAGCAGGTAAAAATTTTAACATAAAGTAATGGTTACCATGGCTAAATAACCTATCATAATGTATACTGACATATTGTCCCACCTCTCCCCAGCTTCAGTTCTGTGTCCTAGAAAACTCACATACAATGGTTTAAGATTTATTTCTCCAAATTCTTCCAGTGATTATATGTAGACGAAATTCTAAACGATCTTATTAAATAAGAAACACAGAGCCAAATACAGAGTTAAAAGCCCAAGAGATCCGAGCATTAGCGAAGAGCCAAGACCACCTTATCTTACCACTCACTGCCGTCCTTCCCCTGAGAAAGAGAGAGAGAGCAAGCAAGCAAGCGCCCACTATCTACCAGGAGAAGAGAAAAAAGCTATGTGCCATGTGCTCGGCTTGAGCCGATTCGGGCCTGAATAGGCCCAGCTGTGGGTAACCGCTTGTAGCTACGGTTGAGTGCAGCTCTGACCATGTGCAGCTGGACTGGGCTGGGCCTGGGGCCTGTAACCCCTGGCCAAGCCGGCCCGCAACCATCAAGAGTTTTTAATAAATTCTTGCCCCACGTTGGGTGCTAAATGTAGATGAAATTCTAAATGGTCTTATTAAATAACAAACACAGAGTCAAATACAGAGTTAAAAGCCCAAGAGATCTGAGCACTAGCAAAGAGCCAAGACCACCTTATCTTACCACTCACTGCTGTCTTTCCCCTGAGACAGAGAGCGAGAGAGAGAAAGAAAGCAAGTCAGTAAGCAGCACCCGTCCATGGCCTCTGCATCAACTCCTGCCTCCAGGTTCCTGCCCTGTTAGAGTTCCTGTCCTGACTTCCTTCAGTGCTGAACAGCAATGTGGAAGTGTAAGCCAAATAAATCCTTTCCTCCCCAACTTGTTTTTTGGTCATGGTGTTTTGTCACAGCAATAGAAACCCTAACTAAGACAAATTGGTACTGGTGTAGTATTGAGGTATTGCTGTGACAATTATATTTCTCACTAAACAATCTGTTGAAACTGCTAATGTTACTAAACTGATTTTAGACATTTTATTCTGACCTGGTTGGGTTCCAATCACATCTTCTTCCCTCCCTAATGTGTTTGGGTTTTGGTTTTTGTGTGTGTTTAAAACACGTTTCCTCTGAGAGCACCACTACACACAGAAAGGATCTGCTCACTGCTCGCACCTGTGACTCCCTGTCTGCTCACTGCTCACATCTGACACCCCTATCTGCTCACACCTGTGACATCCTGACTGCTCACTGTTCACATCTGACACCCCTGTTTGCTCACACCTGTGACACCCTGACTGCTCATTGCTCACATCTGTGACTCCCTGTCTGCTCACTGCTCATATCTGTGATACCCTGTCTGCTCACACCTGTGACATCCTGACTGCTCACTGCTCACATCTGTGACTCCCTGTCTGCTCACTGCTCAAATCTGTGACACACTGACTGCTCACTGCTCACTTCTGACACCCTGTCTGCTCACACCTGTGACACCCTGACTGCTCACACCTGTGACACCCTGACTGCTCACTGCTCACACCTGTGACACCCTCCCTGACTGCTTCTGCTAGATAGGAAATGGGAGGTTTAGAGGAGGTGAGGGGAGAGGAGAGGACTTGTGAAAGAGATGGGCAGCACAGATGCCTGAGCTGAATTTAGAAAGCTGAGCTGGGCAGGCACAAGAGGGAAAGAAGGGACAGTGGGATGATTAGAGGCTACACCAAGAAGAAAAGCTGGGAAGGACCAATAAGGAGGGGTGAAATCACGGCAGAGTGGGAGTCTGAAAACATCTAGTAGAGAAAGAAAAATGGAGGTAAGCAGGCAAGTGGTTCTTCATCACCTAGCAGGGAAATTCAACCTCTACAAGTCCCATTGCTCGGCCTTAGCCTGGCTCAGCTGCTCAGACTCCATCACAGGCATCCTACCCACTATCATAATGGCTTAAAGTGGCCTTCTCAACCTCAAGGACCAAGATGGACTACATCAGAAGGGCAGATTTTAAAATGTTTTATTAAGACTTCAAATGGGAGAAAGAGAAATAGTGTTAAATTAACACCTAAATGGAAATTATTAAATAATCCCATGATCTGAAATTAAATAAAAATGCAATATATAAAATAACAAATTAATGCTTTTAAAATGATATTAATAAAATTATAATTCACAAATAACTGTCTAGGAAGATTAAAATTTTACAACCTGTATGGGAGATTTTATTTTATTTTTCATTTACTGCCCATTTTTTTGCTAATAGGAGTTTTGATATAAGAATAAAGCACTGAATTCAATCATCTTGAATACTGATATGTTTGTATCTGACTTTTTGGTTAATGGCTATCTCTTTTGTTTAATTCTGAGACTGAAGTCTGCTTCTCACCCTGACTTGTTTGACAACGTCCCACATCTGTCCATGACCTTCATCTTGTTTAATTGAGGAGTGAAAAAAATTTTAGCCAAGCATTTTCTACTCTTGCACTTGTTAATATATTCATGAGTCTGATTCATCTTTCCTTTTCTAATTGCATTTTAAAAGTCATATTAAGCATCCAGAGATAGTGAGATAAGTGGCTGTATTCTACAGACTAATTCGATAGAGCTGAAGTCTTTGCCCACCATTATCATCTCTCTGTTCCTTCAGATTTGTCTAGAGATTTCCAGCAGCTGCAGTTTGCTGAGACCTTTCTATAGTTGTTGCTTACATTATGTTGGGGTCTTTTTAAATTTCAAGTGCAACTGCTCAGAAAATTGTTAATGTTCTACTTTATTCATATTATTTCTGTATCTGAGCATATTTCGAGCCTTGCTTCTTTCATCATTGTCTAGTCTGAGCTGTGTGAAGAAATCTATCAGGGATAAGAAAGAACTGAAGAGAAAAACAAAGTGGACTAGTTGGCGTCAGGCAGGGCTGAGGACCAGAACTCTGGCCTTTTCCCAGCTTTATGAAGACCAGCTGACTTCTCCATTGCTAAGTTGATTTTGCCCATTTAACACCTATCAAGTATATACTGTGCTTTGAGGATTCCACAGAAGGCAGACAAAAGGCCCACCTCTGCTGCTTTTCTTCTGACTCTTTAAATTAAACATATAGCACAGAAACCAACATGAATAGAAGCTTAAAATTATTATAATCAACCACTGAGCACTGAAACAATATTTTCCTGTTATTTAATCATCTTGCCTCCAAAATTTCATACAATAAAAAACCCTGACAGTGAATACACCAGTCATCTGATCCTGCGATGAGGTGTTAAAAGGTTATCATCTAGACAACTCGGTTTTAAAAATACAAAAGCCACAGCTCTCCCTTAGTCTCTCTTTCCTATTCAGAACCGCAGCATTTTCTTCCCCAAATTTAAGCAATTAATTTTATCTATTGTTTACATTTTATCTTTTTTGTATCTTTCTTCCCTTCCTAACAACGATTATCTCTATTTTCTTTGCTTTGAAAAGACAAACAGATTACTGAGAGGGAAAGAGAGAAACAATTTAAAACACAGTACTGAGTTTAATGCACTGTTCCTCCCAGACACATCTGGGCACATACTGTTTAAACACTTGCTATTGGAATGGAGAGAATCCACAAAACACAATATATTAATAAATACAATAATAAAAATTATAGAGTCAAAGTGCCATCATGACACGTCTGTGACATTTGCAAAAAGAAGATCTATCAGTCAAGATTATGATAATCAATGAAAATGAGGGAGCAAATAAAAAGTCCAAAACTGTACATTCCTGATCCAATTTTAGACTGGCTGACGTAGTGTGGTGGCTCTGCAGGCCAGACTACCTAGGTTTAAACCTCAGCTCTGTCACTTAATGGCTGTGGCTCTGAAGAAGTTTCTTTCTCTCAGTTTCCTCATTTGTTGAATGGGAATAACATTTAGAGACTCATAATGCTACCCTATAGTGCCAGGCACTGACGATTCTTATTATTTTCATTATATTGTTGATCTAGAGAATTACTTTGTATCATTTGCCATTAGTCTGCTGTAATTCAAGACTAATCTGTAGGCTTCATACTTACTGTTTGATTTTTATCACTTGAACATTCAGATCCTGGTCTACCAATCAAACTTACAAGTTTTCAGGACTGGCTCTAGAGAAATGATTCTTATCCTTTAAAATTCAGGTTTTGGGGGTCTGATTATAATCTGCCCAACTTCTAGACAGCCCAGCCCTGTCTCTTTTACTTCCACCAGCACCTTCCTCCTTCTGTTAATTACAGCCCCCAATAGCAAACTAGCAAACTCTTTTCATCAGTGGATAGCTATTATCACAAAGGATACACACACACACACACACACATACATACATATACACATACACATGATGACAGGTGCAAAGACAATGGGCTAGAGAGCCTGCTTTTAGCTTCTTTGGGAACAAAGAGTATTAGCTTTTTTTCCCCCCTATTAAAGCCCTAGCTTGACCTAGTTTTTTTTCTCCTTTTATTCAAAGCTAAACCAGGAAATAATACATTTTTTTTTAGTTAAAAAACAAGAATAGAAAAAGGACTCATTTATTAATGAAGAGAGCATAGCCTTTATTCAATGCAAAGGGCACTGGATTCTATATTCATCAGTTCACTAAATAGTCTTCTGAGGTTTAAAAACTAATTACAGGAGAAGAGTGACTTTTCAGTCGGTTTTGCTCATGCAGTGCTATATGGTATTTTAATGTGCTAAACCAGGCCCTCTGTCAACTCCGCTACACTGGAATATCAGTGAAGAGTTTCAACTTCTAATCTAGATACAGGATGGGACAGGTTAAAGGAAAGAGCCCATCACATCTAAAGTAAACAGAAATCAAAACTTATTCTCTCTCTCTCTTGGTTTTTCAAGACAGGTTTTCATTGTATAGCCCTGGCTACCCTGGAACTCACTTTGTAGACCAGGCTGGACTTGCACTCAAGAGATCTGCTTGTCTCTGCCTCCTGAGTGCTGGAATTAAAAGTGTGCACCACCACTGCCCAACAAAAAATTATTCTCTTATGATGCTTTTCAAACCATGTCCACATGCAAAAATATGAACAAATATCTCAGGCATAAATCAGCAAAATAATCTAGACACTACAGCAAAAAAAACCACAAGGACAAGCAAAACTAAACTATGATGGCAGAGTTAGAATAGGGCTTACTTTGATGGTAGATCTTTGGAGGACACTAGGAGAATTTGATATTTTGATCTAGTTATATGGGCATAATGATATACATTTTATTGAGACCAAAAATGAGGAAATATTTATACAATTGGCTTTTCCTTTGATTTTAATATGAAGAGTAGTCTGATTGAATGATCAAACAAGAGTAAAGGAAGCTGGATCCTTAATTCCAGCTCTTCTGAATCCAAGGCAGTGTCAAAAAAAGGCTCCATTCCTGGTTCAGTATCTCTTTTCTATAATAGAACTGTTTCCTTTTACACTGAGCTATGGAAGATAACTAATACAGCTGATTAACAATCTTTTTGCAGGCATATATTACAATTTAATTCTTGTATAAAAATAAACTGAGAACAATAAGACACATGATTATTTGAAATATTAGTGTAAAAGAAATTATCATCCAGAAATTGCTTGTAATTCAACTACTGAAGTTAATACATACAGTTAAATGAATATAGTTATAAGAGGGAGTAGGAATGTGCTTACTCAGACCACTTGAGAATGTGGCAAAATGATGATTTGACAGTAATTCTGTGAAAGCATAGCACCTTGGGGCTTGCTTTCTGTATTAAGGTCAGTTGATTATATCTACTTGAGCGCTAATCAATCCATCAATCATTCATTATCTCTTGTCGTGGTAGATATGAGGATATTTTCTACTATTAAAGTCAAAAGAACATAATCTCAGTTGTGGAAAGTTTAGGTTACAGGGGAATAAAGTTAAAAAATAAGTTTTTTTTAAACATACTGGGGAACTAGTCAGTACATCAAAGTTTCCAAGGAACATTCCTCTGTGACTTTTGTATAAGCAAACGTCCTTACACAAAATGTTCAATCCATAAAATAAACTATAAACTGTACTTATATACTATGGACAGTAAGTGGACAGTCTCTCTAGTGAAAGACTGCACTGAGCAAGTAATAAGGCAATCTGTCAAGCGGGAGAAGACCAGTTTATCTATAACAAAGGAGTAATAACCTGGCATACAGATCACTCCTACAAATTACTAGGAAAACCCTCCATAGAAAACATAATTAAAATTAGCAATAGATTTGGAAAACACACACACACACACACACACACACACACACACACACACATACCCCATGAAGGTCAATAAATATATAAAAATACACAGGAAATTGCTCACCCTAATCCATGAGAGAAATGTACACTAAATGACATCAAATTATCTCAGTGCATGTACTAGAATGTCTGCTATCAACAGATGGAAGATACCCAGTCCTGATAACACACAGGCCAACAGAAACTCTGACAGACCATTGTGATGGTGCAAACTTCTAGGCCTACTTTGTTTTCTAATTTTTAAGACATTTATTTTAGGTTGTGTGTGTGCATGTGTGATGTGTGAGTGTGGGTATGAGGCCAGAAGAAGGTGTCAGGTCCTCTAAAACTGGAGTTACAGACAGTTGTGGGTGCTAGGGATAAAACTTGGGTACTCTGCAAGAGAAGTTTGTGTTCTTAATGGCTGAGTCGTATTTCCAGCTCCTTAGGAATACTTTAGAAAACTGATATTGTGGACCCCTCAAAATTTGCACACACTATTACCCAGCAATTCAAATCCTGACATATATTTAATAGACATGCATACACATTTCACTTCAACATTTAATTGTTGTGGAATATTACTTTAACTATGTAAAGGTATGCTACATTTGTTTATGCTGCATTTAATGATATAAAGATGTATTACATTTGTTTATGTTGTATTTGTTTAATTATGTGAAGATGTGTTGCTGTTTTATCTTGCCTGCCTAAGGCACTTGACTGGTCCAATAAAAAGCTGAATGGCCAACAGCTAGGCAGTAGAGTGATAGGTGGGGCTGGCAGGCAGAGAGAATAAGTAGGAGGAGAAATCTAGGCTCTGGTAGGGAGGATGAGGGAGAAAGAGAGGGAGATGCCCAGTGCCAGCTAGCCAGGCAGCTGCCAGCCAGACACAGAAGAAGCAGGAAAAGTAGGACATACAGAAGGAAAAAAGGTGAAAAGCCCAGAGGCAAAACATAGATGAAGAGAAACAGGTTAAATTAAGTTATAAGAGCTAGTGGGACAAGCATAAGATAAGGTCAAGCATTCATAACTAATAAGTCTCTGTGTCTTTATTTGGGAGTTGGTAGGCAGCCAAAAGAAAGCTTGCTACACTTAATATCCTACAACTTTTCAATTGTAACTATATATAAGCTAGTATCAGGAAAAAGTTACCCACTGTCAGTGAAAATAAGTTATATAGGCATAAAGACAGATAGGTGTGAAGACAGTTAACTTTACGAACAGTAAAGACTTACTATCTGGATTAGTTACTTTCTGTTGCGGTGATAAAGTACCATGACCAAAAGCAACCCATGGACAGCAGAGTTTATTTAGGTTATGGTTCTAGAGGGAGAATTCATAACGGCTGGGGAAGCATGGCAGCAGAGGGCAGTAATAGGAAGCTTAGAGATCACGTCTTCCACCGCAAACATGAAGCAGAGAGAATGAACTGGAAATGGCACAAAGTTATGAGCTCTTAAAGCCTGCTCCTAGGCTGCACCTTCTAACCCCCAAACAATGACATCAACTGGGGACCAAGTATTCAAATACCTGAGTATATAGGGGACATTCTCATGCAAGCCACATTATCTACAGTTTCAATCTACATTCTGACATACAGAGATGAGTCTGTTGTTGGATCATAAACTGAAAGTTAAGACAATATCCATTACTTTTGAAAATTATTTATTTTGAGTTTTGGTCTTTGCTGCTGCTTCTTTTTTCCTTTGTGACTCTGGGTCTCAGATGGTCAGGTCAGCTTGGAACTCACTATGAGGTGAACGGTAAATGAATTCCCGATGCTCTTGCCTCCACCTCCTGAGTGCTGGGATTCCAGATAGGCCTCACTTTCCCAGCTTTTGGTCTTTGCTTTTCAAAAGTGCTTTTATTTTATTGTACCACCTATTTTTTCCCTCAGATAAACAAAAGATAATAAGAATGAACCTAATTTTAACATGATGAAGCACTGTTGCCCTCGTTTACCTACTTTACACACTTCAGTGGTGACATGGTTGCAAACAGTTCACTCTTGCAAGCCAGACGTAGGAAAACATGCAGTTTCATAAGATCCCATGGGTTAAGTAAAGAAATTGTACAAAGACAATTGTTGAGTGATAATGTTAAAAGAGAGACCTTACTTTTATCAAAACAAGTAGAAATAGTAGAGACAATCCAGTCTGTGTGAATGAACATGTAAATTACAGGACATGCTTGGAATGCTGTGACATACGCTGAGCCAAACTTTATCTTACTATCAGTGTGTCAAGGAACAGGGTCAGTAGAGCAGAGCTGAATGAACGAATGAGCAAATGATTGTATTGTACCTGTATATAATCTGAGACATATTAGTCCAACTTGGCAACGCTTAGATTGAGTTCACAGCTCCTCCTTGCCGACATTTGAGCCCAAGGCACACTTTCATGAGAAAGGAAGTGCAAGAGGAGGAAAACAGATTTTTCAAGTTCAAGTAACTGCTGCTTGATCTTTAGAATCAGCACCCTTTCATTTGAGTAAGGATTTGTGGAAGGCATGGGGTTTTCCTCCCCCTGTCTAACATAACTTAGAGAACAGACGTTTACCTTATGAAGTCTTCTTCCTCTTCCCTCTTGGGCCTCAGCTGTTTGGGCTGAGCCATGTTAGTCCAGTTTGGCAGTGATTTCAAGAGTCTGCTGATATCATCATCTTTTGCCCAAGATGCACTGATGACGAGTTTCTCTTCCGACTGGACAATCCCCCTGAAATGGCCACAAAGAAATGGACAATTTAGAGTCATACACAGTGAGTGTTTTCTTCTGCTTTTGCTATAGAAAAAGATGGTATGCCCATCTCTCTCTTAACACAGTTCATTACCTGTGCTGGAAGCAGCAATATCTCTTCCTGAGTCACACTGCTGGGAAATGCCACTCTCAGATTTCATTTTAGGTTTCCAATTTGTTGAATAAGCTAATAATATTGATTGTCCATCTTATAATTGTTAATATCTTATGTAGAACACAAATGTATGGAAAAGTTTAGTTGGACCTTTTAAAAAATATTCAAAAAATAAAAAGTAGGACAATCATGTTTTTAAAATGCTATTTAAATGACCAAACAGTGGTATCTGAACGGTGACATAAGTGTTACAATAGACTGTTTTCTGACTTTTGGGTTTATGCTACCAATTAGTTCTATGTGAAGGTAGCTTTTGAATGATGGACAAATATCCCTCTATTCAAAACAAACCTACCATCATAAAGAAAGCCTGTGCCCCAAATGCCAGGCAGGGAAAACCTTTGATTACAGATAACTCTACTGGGCTTTGGCTGGTGACCTAGAGTTGACAGGCTTCTAGTCCTTTAATAGGGCCCATGGGTTCATTATTAATGCTGCCCTTACTAGAACATACCTGAAAAGTCACCTTAAATGTTCAATTTCAACTTAATTAAAAAGTTTCTCTTTCTACTCAATATTTCTGCCACCAAAGCTGATTTTAAAGGGTCTAAAAATTCTCATCAGTCGTCCTTCCCGACAGAAGTGACATTTACTTATGGAATGTTCATGAGCTGGACATTCTTCTAATGACGATGATCAAATCTCCAGTCTCTGGAAGCTTCTCACATCACAGGCATGGATACCTTTCGGTGCTAAGCATCACACTGAGATACAGCATACATTTTCAGATAAATACAAATGGTGCATATGTACCTATAAGAAAAGTGCCTTCACCCAACAGACAATTCAATATGCACAGGCAAGAAAAGATGAGGCCTACAAACCTTGACTCCTTGCAGTCTGACCAAAGGTATCATGGTTTCATATTGCAACAATACTGCCCTGGTTCTTTTAAAATAAGCTAGACTAGGACAATTTTTCTAGCTTACTTCAAGCAGAAATGTTCTGATAAAAACTGTTGTCAGAAATAAAAACTATGATAGCAGAGTCTTCTTCCCCGCCCAGTCTTTCAAATTACTCTCATGGGTGGGTGCCCCTTATTCTTGTTTCTCCTTTATTTCCTTCCAAGTTTCTACTATTTCACTTTGTTTGTTTGTTTGTTTTCCGAGACAAGGCTTTTCTGTACCTTTGGTGCCTGTCCTGGAACTCCCTCTGTAGACCAAGCTGGCCTTGAACTCACAGAGATCTGCCTGTCTCTGTCTCCTGAGTGCTGGGAATAAAGGCATGGGCCACCACCGCCCAACTACAATCTCACATGCAAATCTTATAGCATGATACCACTTTAGATGTATAACATTCCATTTCAGGCAAGTCCTGAATAGCCTTTGGCAAACTGAAAAATGTGTCCTCTCCATATTTAACTTGGTGGCCATTTAAAACACTTATCTTGTAGATCCTCATTGGTCACCTCTACATCCTTTATATCTGACAGAGAATGGAGAGCACATATTACACACTTGAGTTTCTCTCTTCAGCAGGCATATTCAAATACATTTCATCTTCCTTTCTTATCCTGCTCTTTCTTCCTATATGTCACATGTCTCTCCACAATGCATTTTCCTAGTCTCTGTTTTTTAAATAATGGACACATGATTTTCTCCCTTGACCCAGAATTCCTCTCTTCCAAAGTTCTTCTCTCTCTCCTTTAAAAACATCCCATCAAATGATCGGATAGAGCATCTAAGTTTCCTGGTTGCACTCATGGATGAACCCATCCCTTGTACAGCTTCTGCACAGATGAAAGCTCCACCTTTTTGCTTTGCAGGCTGAAGTGTCATCTTTTCCTTTTTTGCCTCTATGTGTAGTCTGATATCTTTGTGGTCCTCTCAGCATCAGCCTTTACTTTCCTGTGGCTTTTAATTCCTTTTTCAGTCGGGGAATATGGAGAATTGGCTTCTTTTTGAGTTTGATTACCAATTAGAAATACTTTTAAAGCTAAAGATTTTTACCCATTTTGTATATGTTAAAAGGAGGAAAAGGGCTTCCTAAATCTATTTTCTCCACATTTTTGACAGGTACTTAAAATTTAGTCTTAAGTCAACTGCAGTAATGGTTCTCAAACCAGCCTTCCCATGATGTTGACCTACCTTATTGACATGTCTTAAATCTTAAGGCTCTTTGACTGTTCTGAAGCTTCTAATGTTTTATTTCTCTTTTCTTTTCTATATCTGCTTTTTCTTTTTATATCATTTCCTCCTGGTTCTATTACTGCTACCTGAATCCATTTGGGAGCCAAAATGATAGCTCCTTTCCTGTGCCCACACCTTACATGCTGAGTCCCTCAGGCCTATGCATTTCTCACTTGGGCAATCTTGTCTTCTGGACAGATTGATGACTCCTCCATCACATCTCTGGGGAAGCATCACTTCTCATTCCTTGTTCCTACACTTGAAAGGTTAACTAGAGAATTCTTAGTGGACAGTTTTACCAATATTTCAAAGTAAATGAATCAAAAGGAATCCAGTCATTTCCATTTCTCTCTTTCCCATTAGAAACCTGGCATGCCCTATTCTAGCCATGCTGTAATCCAATCAGGAATATGCTCTTCTTAATCACCAACAGTGACCATATCCTATTAGTACCACATCTTTAATATCTTATGAATAGTCATTTCCTGTCCAGACTCACTGCCATTAATTGACATTTAAGCCCTAATCATTTCTCATGTGGACTTGGCAATGACTCAGGGCCTGGGCTTCTTGCTTGGAGTTATGAGACCATTAGTCATGCTTATCCTGCCAGAGGGGTCATCTCTGTAAATTAATATACAATGCTAGTCCCCTCTTCAGAACCAGACAGCAATGTGTGAACATCTACCTGTTATGTGATACCTCTTTTGTCCCTGCTCACTATTCCAGGCCACTCCCCCATGCAGGTTGGCATGCTGGCTGTACATCCTATCCAGAAGGATAGTTCCAAAGTTCCAAAGTGGGATGTACTGTTTCCCTCCTTTATGCTATCATATCCTGTGTGTATGTTTTTACTCCCTAAAGGTTACTTGGGCTCCGTCCTTGCTACTGTTGTGTGCATCTTTTTGTGTTCCACTCTCTTATGCTAGAGGTTTTTGACCTTGACTGTGCACTAGAATCACTTAGGGGAGCTCTTAAAAACAAACAAACAAATAAACAAAAATAAAAAACAAAACAAAAAAAGAAAAAGAAAAAACCTGGATGCCCAGGCCATATTCAGGACTAAACAAATCAGAAACTGTGTGTGGGAGCAGCATGGAGGATGTAATCTTTAAATTTCTCAGGTGATCCAAACTGCATGCCAGGGTCATAAATATCTCTCCCCTCACTGCTTTTTTTTTTAAACAAACAAACAAACAAACTGGGATCACAAACTTAATGAGTGTGCTGAGGATAGTTAATTTCTTGTCAGTTTTTTTTTAATCTTAGTACTTAGCATGATACCTGATAAGTGGAAGGTTTGTAAAAACTGAACAAGAAATAAACATAAGACTTCTTTCACTAGTCTGGATAACTCATTCATCTGAGGCCATTTTAGCAGGTTCCCTTTCTCCATACTTAACTCAGACCAGTCACTAAGCCAGTGATTTTCAGCCAAAGCATAGGTTTATTCTATGCCTCTCTAAATCACTAAGATCAGAAGTCATGGATTAACGAGCATATGTGTCTCTCACTAAAAACTCAACAGAAGAAAAGTCCTCGGAACAGAAAACAAATGAACCAAGGAGCAATTGTTGACAATCCTTGCCCTGTGCTCCACTTCCTCCTAGGTGGTCTATTATGTGGAAAGCCTCCTCAAAACCCTGCTTTCTCTGTGAGGAGTTTGTTGACCATGACAGCATACAACGATTTCTCTCTTTGGAAAAGACACAAAGCACAAACCTTTGCTTTTATATGGATCGCCTACCTCATTCTATACAACGAAGTTGGCCTGTGGATCCCACCTGCTCACCAGTTGTCTTTTTATGTCCTAGAAGCCATTTAAAGGTTGTCATTTTTAAATTGTTTCCAAAAAATTAAAGAGTAATATTTGTAATGTGGGTAAATTATTTGTAAAGTAAATGTCAATGTCATACTCACAAGGAACCTTAGCTGAGTAGTTCAGTTCCCTTTAGAGCCACATTAGAGGTCAAATGCTGCTTTGCAGACTTAAAAGCCCAAGCCAAATTCACTTTTCCAATTCTTAAATCCTGAGCCTGTCCACGGAAAGTGATTGTATCCATACCTGTGAGATGGTATTATACATTTTGGAGGGGTGTGGCTACAATCTTCTGTTTTAGTACTTCATGGATCAAAAGAAACAACATCTAAGATGTTCACTGTGTTAAAGGTACCCAGATTATTTACTTAGGTCTCTTAAAAATACTGCTTTGCTCTACAAAGTTCAACATTATATTACTACCTGAGAAATGGTAATCTTAATTAATCCAAATGTTAATATATATATATATATATATCAATAGGCAGTATATTAATTCATAATGGAATAAAGATAAAACCAAAAAAGCAATTCCAAATACCTAACCTGAAATACTGACATCCTGCAGGAAATAATTACCCTAAAGGAAATTTTTCATTCAAATGGCAACTGTCTTTATTAGTTTTTCATTTTGTAATGAAACAAATTAGGTGGGTTATAAAATTCCAGGACATATCTAAATAGCTTCAAAAAAGGACCCCAGCATTCCCAACAATTATTCTGTAAGAGGAATGGGGTTAATCATTCCAACCAGAAACCATAATCTACCAATTAATTCACAGTTCAATAGGCAGCAGACAGAGCCATCTGTATAACTATTTGTATCCTTCCCAGAGGGGAGAGGAAAGTAGGTATGTCTCTTGAAATAGGTGATGGGTTGCCATGAGAAGAGTCTACCCTCCAGACATGGCTGATTGGATTTCATTCAGAAAACATCTGCTGATGTCAACCGGCTCATATGTACACTTCTTGATCATTGGAACAGTTGGGAAGTGCAAGTGTGCACAGTCCCTAGACACAGCTGGGGTGGTGGGGCTTTCATTAGGTACACAACCAGGGGCAGGTGGGGCTAATTGGATTCAATGGTTTTGTGACAGCCAGGGCATGATGTTTACTTTCACAGACTGAATCTTCTAGACACTTCAAAAACTAGAAGCCAAGTTAGACAAATGAACCAAGGACAAGTCTAGCTCAGATGAAGCTGTGGTGTTAGTCCAGTTTATAGACTAGCAATGATTGAGCATGCATCAAACCAAACTTGAGCGCAACACCACTCAACCAACCAAGTGATAATGACAGTTAGGGATGCAGGAAGAGTTAGCATCATGCTGCAGAAGAAAACCAAACAAAACCAACAGTTGTAAAATACTAGCTATTGACAGGTTCTGTGAGAGTGGAAGTCACCGTTGTGGGTTGTGCATCCACTGCTGGGCCTGCCAGGCCCCACTGCCAGCTCCAAGTCTATGGTCTGGTTAAACTCAGTGGATCCCCAAACAAAACAAACAGACATGAATGTGAGCAAGAAATTTTCGGGGTTAGGGAGTAGATGAGGATGGGGGAGGATAGGGGTTGAATGATTAGCGTGCATTAAATAGGCACATGAAAGTGTCAAAGAAAAAATACGATTAACTGAAAGAACGGAAGGAGGAAACTGAAGAAGAGGGAGAAGAAAAAGAGAAGGGGGAGGAGGGAGATAATAATTGTAATCATAATAAGGTTGGACCATAATACTTAAGAAAAGAGATAGAAATACCAGTAGGTCTTTAGCTTCCTCACAGAGCTGTAGGTGGGTGTGTCTTATCTAAGGTTACTACTGCTGTGATGAAACACCATGACCAAAAGCAAGTTGGGAAGGAAAGGGTTTAGTTCACTCATGGTTCCATATAATAGCCCCCATCGTCAAAAGCAGTGGGGGCAGAAACTCAAGCAGAGCAGGAACCGGGAGGCAGGAGCTGATGCAGAGGCCCCGAGGAGTGCTACTTACTGGCATGCTTTCCATGGCTTGTTCAGCCTTTCTTATTCAACCCAAGACCACTGGCCTAGGGGTGGCCCCACCCACAGTGGGCTGGGTCCTCCTACATCAGTCACTAATTAAGAAAATACCCTACAGGCTAGCTTACAGCTGGATCTTATGGACGCATTTTCTCAATTGAGGCTCCCTCCTCTCTGATAACTGCAGCTTGTGTCAAGTTGACATAAAACAAGCCAGCACAGGATACATACTTCTTCCCAGGAGACACAATCTAAGAAGCATGTGGCGACAGTGCTGGCAGTCCATGGCAAATAGTTAAGTGGACTCTAGGGAAGGAGGGCTTGGATCTGAGTGTTTGCAGAAGGTAACTCTTGAAGATAATTTAATAACAATCTTCAAAGAGTAAGTTTGCATGATACTGTTCATAAGGACTGACTTTTCTGACTTTTTTTTTTTTTTTTTTTTTTTTTTTTTTTTGGTTTTTTGAGACAGGGTTTCTCTGTGTAGCTTTGCGCCTTTCCTGGAACTTGCTTTGGAGACCAGGCTGGCCTCGAACTCACAGAGATCCGCCTGGCTCTGCCTCCCGAGTGCTGGGATTAAAGGCGTGCGCCACCACCGCCCGGCTGACTTTTTAAGAAAAAGAATTACACTGTAGCATAGGCAGTGGAGCAAAAATTAATGTGAAATGTGCTTCAACTGTCAATGTTCAGATTTTCCTTTGGTAAACAAATTTAAATAATTCTATGTTTGAATATCCTTAAGATGTTTATAGAAAGACCAGGTAGCCACTTTTAAACTTCCCACATCCTCTTACTGCACTTAGGATAAAATCCTCATCTCTGGTTTTAAGATCCTTTATCAAGGGCTCTTAATCATGGCTATACATTAAAATACCCCCAAAACATTTAAATATATCTACCAGGCTCCCAGTCAGAAGCTGGGCCCCGACTGGGCATAAAAGTGCTCACACCATTCTACTGTGTAGCCTGAGAAGGATCTGAGTAGGATCTGACTGTTGTCTGAGCCCTAGTCCGTCTCCTCACGTCGGCTTCTATCTCTGCCTGGAAAGTCATTCCACTTCTCCACAGCCTTCCTTCCCATCCTTCACAGCCAAGCTCAAGTGTCACAGCTTCAGTGAGGTCTTCCGTACCCAGAAAACGTATTTTGCAAAATCAGATCATTCTTATTACTGAAGCCCACTTTTCCCTTCGTCACTAGATCATTATCTGTCTCTTTCCATTAGAAGGGAAAAGCCATGATTGCAAGAACTCGCCTCACAGATTCATTTCTCTAAGTTTAGCCCTCAGTATACCACTGCATACCCAATTCTTTTGTACTATAAATTGACAACTTATAATTTTACACATTCATAGAGTACAAAGTGATATTATGATTTATGAATATAACATATCCACCATTAAGACACATCATTTTTCTGAGGACAACATTTCAAACTTAGTCTTAATGACTCTGAGCACTGACAATACATTTCAACAAGGATGGGAGAAGCCTTACTTTTTCATCTAATGGAGGCTTTGTACCACTTACCATCACTACTCCAACTTCCCCTCCTCCAACCATCTGGTAACCACCCTTCCACCCTCTCCTCACAGACATGAGGATATGTCTTTGTGTCTGCCTTATTGTACTCAGCATAGTATTTTTCTATTCCATCTGTGTTGTCATAGATGACAAAATTTCTTTTTAAAAAGCTAAATAGAAACCCTTTGTGGATATGCACCACATTTTCTTTATCCATTCATCTGTTGATGGACACTTGGGTTGATTCCATAATTTGGCTATGTAAACAGTGTTTTAGTGAACAGGGACTGCAGACATCTTTTTGACATACTAACTTTAATTTGGGGAGTAAACATCCAGAAGTGGTATCACTAGATATAATTTTATTTGTAGTTTTTTTTTTGAGGAGACCCATTTTGATTTTTCCACAATGACAACACCAAGTTATACTTTCAGCAACAGTATATAAGTAATATCTCCTCTCTACACCCCCACTAGCAGCTAATTTTCATCTTTTTGTTAACAGCCTTAATGACAGTTGTGTGGAGATATTCTGTTATTTTAAAATTTGCACTTATTAAATAGTGATGTCCAGCTTTTCTAAATACATCTGTTGGCCATTTATACATCTTCTTTTGAGAAATTCCTACTCAGGCCTCTTATTAGTTTTTCCTTTTTGTTTTGCTGTTAGTGGTGTAGGATTCAAATCTGAGGCCTTAAATAAGCTAAATGGGCACTCAAGTTATACCCTCACACTCTTCATTCACTGTTAATGAAAATTGTTGTTATGTTTTGTTTGTTTGTTTGTATGGAGCTAAATTTTCGACAGGATTTTCTACTAACTACTAATAAAATGCACAGCTTGGAAATATTTTCTCCCAGGTGTAGGTTGTTTCCTCTCTCCTTCATTTCGTTACCCAGACCTTTGGTAAGTGTGTTCTTTTTTTTTTTTTTTCATCCTTCCCATATTGGAGGTCAAAGCTAAAAACATCTTTGCTATAGGAATGCCATGGAGATGTACTATGCACTCTCTTTGTAGTTTTGGGTCTCACGTGAAGGCTTTGACTACCTGCACTTCGTTTTCCTGTGTGACGGGAGATGCTGCATCTCCTCTCCTATGTACACTCCCCCACACTGCAGCTGAAGATAGTTGCACCCTCCCAATATGAATTCTTGGCACTTCTGTCAAAACTCAATTAACTGTACATGCATGAGTGCATTTCTGGGCTCTCAATTCTCTTCTTCTGGTCAATGAGTCTGTTCTTATGTCAACGCTGTGGTGTTTTAATTACTATCACTTTGTAGCATAGATTGAAATCAGGTAGTGTGATGTTTCCAGTTTTGTTCTTTTAGCTCATGACTGTCTTGGCTATTTTGGGTTTTACTTTGTGGTTCCACATGAATTTGATGTTTAAAAATATTTCTATAAAAATATATAGTAGGGCTGGGGAGATGGCTCAGTGGGTAAAAGTGCTTGTTTTGCAAACAACACGAGGACCTGAGTCTGAGCCCCCAGCACTCACCCATGTGACATGGCTGTGCATACCTGGGGACCCCAAGATAGGGGGACTGAAATAGGTGGATTCTAGGAACTTGCTGGCTAGCCAGACTAGCCAAAATGGTGAACCTCAGGCTCTGTGAGAGACCGTGTCTCCAGGCAATAGTGGAGAAAAGCAGACAAAGATGCAAACATCCTGTTCTACATACATGAGCATGGGTGCAGGAGTCCACATGCTCCTGTGTGAATACCAAAAACCAATTCACGAGCGTGCGTACACACACACCCACTCACATACACACATACCCACCCCACCCGCCCACACTGGAATTCTGAAAGGCACTGTGATGAATCTGTACATTACTTTGGGTAGTATGGGCATTTTGCTATTTTTACAATATGACTCTTGACACAAACATAGATTATCACTCTGGTACTGTGCCTTCCATTTCTTTCCTCCACACTATCACATTGATAGTATTCAGTTTTAGGTTTTTCATCTCCGTGGTTACATCTGTTCCTAAGTATTCTTTGTAGTCTTTGTCCTCCTGACTTACTTGGATTATGCTTATTCTCAGTACATGGAAGTGTGACTGACTTCTGTTCTCTGCAATCTCACTGCAGTCCTTTATTAGTCCTAGCTGTTTGAATCGGTAGAATCTTTAGATTCGTCTATCTGTGTCACTGATCATGTCAAAAAGCAACATTTTTCTACTTGCTTTTCTTTCTGTCTTTACTTACTTGCCCAGCATCTTGTCCTGCCCAGATCTTTGAGGCAAAGATTTGAATTTTTCACCACTGTGTTTCATGTTAACTGTGGATTTACTGCATATGGCTTTAACTGTGTTAAGGTGTATTCCCTCCACAGCACATTTGTTGTAGTGTCCTCAAGAGAGGACACTGAGTTTTGTCAAACGTTTTCTCTGCATCTAATGAGATGATCACACAGCGTTTGTCCTCCACTGTTAATGCGATGCATCACATTTATTGATCTGTGGATGCTGATGGGTTTCTGCATTCCAGGGATAAATCCCACTCGATCACAGGGAATGATCCTCTTAATGTGCTGCTGAATTTGATTTGCGAGTACTTGGTTGAGAAATTTTGTATCTGTTGTTGTAAAGGTTGGTCTGCGGTTTTCTTTTCATATAATGTCCTTGCCTGTCTTTGGTATTAGGGCCTCAACAATTCCTGAATAAATAAGGCAACAGATTGAATGATGGAATGATATATTTGAAGTATAAACACTGGCGACACAACAGAAGGCATAAAAATGTCTTTCCTGTGTCATCAGCAAACCTTAACAATGCCATCAATGAATGTAGTAATAAGCAAATATACTAACACAGTCGTTACCATAGTCGAGGCACTGTTCTAAGTTCTTTACACATGCTAAAGCTTTTTTTTCTTATGTGAGTGCATGTGTGTATGTGTGTGAGTATGGTATGGTATGTGTATGTATGTATGTATGTATGTGTGTGTATATGTGCTTGTGATATGTATCTGTGGTATATATGTGTAAGTGTGGTATGTTTGTATGTATGTGTGTATGTATGTATGCATATATATGTGTGTTTGTGTATGACTCTATCTCTGTATGACTATATTTTTACATGTATGCATGTATGTGATATGTATGTGTGAGTGTGGTATGTATGTTTATATGTATGTGTATATATGTATGTATATATGTGTGTGTATGTTTTGTGTGTATGTGAATGCATGTCTCTGTGTGTCTGTGGTGTGTGACTGTGGTATGCATGTGCGAGTATGGTATGTTTGTATGTGTGTGGTATATGTATATATACATACATGTGTATGTATGTTGTATATGTATGTATACAGGTATGTGTGTATATGTATTTGAGTGTGGTATATGTATGTGAATGTGTTGTATGTGTGTGTATATTGTGTGAAGTGTTTAGTGTGGTATATGCTCATTTTTTCTTATGAGAATGCATGCCTATAATGTACACTCATGGAGGCCTGCTCTCTCACTTTCAACCATATTCCTTAGAGACAAGGCTTCTTATTAAATCTGGATCTAGGCCAACAGCAAGACCCAGAGATCTTCCTATCTCTGCTCCCCTCTTCCTCAGTGCTGGGGTTACAGATGTCTGTGTGGCCATGCCTGACTTCTGACTTGGGTGTTGGGTCCTCAAGTCTTTATGCTACACTATCCAGCCCTCAGCTCACTGAGTCATCTCTGCAGCATGTTTACTCGTGACACAGCAATCCTGTGTGGTAGGTTCACTGCTTCCATCTGGTGGATGAGACACCTAGACAGCTGAGTGTTGGGGTAGACCCAAGCTAGGCTCACGGCTGCTCTTCTGGAGCATGGCCTCCGTATCATCGTATAGTCTTCTAAGTCTCCTGAAACATTTCTAGGTTTCCCATTACTTCTTTAATTCCATTGCTTATTTGGGCTTTCGAGTCAGACAGAGTTAGCTTCTAATGCATGCACTACGTCTTCCACACTCTGCCCTTCGCCACACTATTAACCTTTCTGAACCTCTGTTTTTTCATGGGTAAGGTAAGGAGAATCCAATTTAATAGAATCGTTATGAGTGACTAGATAAGCTAATGACTTATAAAGTCCTCTGCACTGTGACTATGCATTTTATTGAGTATTTATTTCCACTCAGTCCAGGTCCTTATTACTGTGCATCAAAGTTACTGCAATAGGCTCCTATCTGATCATGGTAGGCGAGCTAGGCAGGAGAAACGAGGTTCATTGCTTCCTAAAGAACTTATAGGTCACGTGGTTAGGGAGCAACATCTGGAACAACTGTTTGGGGCCAAGAGAGCAGCTGGCATGTAAAATAAAGTGAAGGGGTGTGGTGATATATTGTGTCCCCCAATATATCGTGCATCCTAATAAACTTATTGGGGTCAGAGGACAGAACAGTCACTAGATAGACATAGAGGCCAGAAAATGGTGGCACACACACCTTTAATCCTAGCCTTCTGGAGGCAGAGATCCATTTGGATCTCTATGAGTTCAAAGCCACACTGGAAACAGCCAGGCATGGTGGCACATGCCTTTAATCCCAGGAAGTAATGGCAGGAAGCAGAAAGGTATATAAGGTGTGAAAACCAGGAACTAGAGCCTGGTTAAGCTTTTAGGCTTTTGAGCAGCAGTTCAGCTGAGATCCATTTGGATGAGGACTCAGAAGCTTCCAGTCTGAGGAAACAGGATCAGCTGAGGAACTGGCAAGGTGAGGTAGCTGTGGCTTGTTCTGCTTCTCTGATCTTCCAGCATTCACCCCAATACCTGGCTTCAGGTTTGATTTTAAGATGCCTGCTACAAAGGGGTTCATCTGGTCAATAACCATGAGTGCCAGGATATGGAGATAAGATTATGCTAGTTCTGAGAGATAATTATGCGCCAAAAGTCACAGTAACTTCCTTCTAGAACCTGAGAGTTCAGATAGTGATTTTAACCAGTAACACACATGACAATCACTTCTAAAATTACAGTTGCCAAGGCCTAATGTTCAGTGGACCAACTGTGGGAAATCTAATGTCTTAAAATTTCTCCTAACAACTTTGATGGGAACCCATAGTTGGAGAATAATATTATGAAAAGAAAAACATACATATATCAATAACTGGTCAAATAATAATATACACAGAAATGTAAAGTTGCCAATGGGACAACTTCAGAAGCACATTACAAAAGGTCACCTGACTCATGCTTTCTATGAAGTAAATACTACATATTTTATAACATCCATTTGTTTGTATTTTATATTTAATAAAATCATGTGTGGTGGTTTGAATGATGGCCCTTGTAGGCTCATGTGTTTGAACACTTGGTCTCCAGTTGGTGGAACTGTTTGGGAAGGATTAGGAGGTGTGATGTTGTTCAAGGAGGTGAGTCACTGGGGTGGGGTGTAAGGTGTTAAAAGAGTCATGCCATTCCCAGTGTGCCTGCTCTTCCTCCTGCCTGTGGGTTGAGATGTGAGATACCAGCTGCTCCTGCCATCATGCCTTTGTTTTGCTATCATGGGCTCCAATGCTTTGGAACTGTAAGCACAATTAAATGTTGTCTTCTATAAGTTGTTTTGGTCATGGTATTCCATCACAGCAACAGAAAAGAAACCAATACACCACGTGTCAGTGTCGAGCGAACCAAGAAGGTGGGAGAAAAACAGTCTTTGTAGGCAGAGGGTAGTCAGAGCTGGGTAGGCCTTTGCAGAGGGTTCCTCTGGCTCACGACTTTGATTTCTCTCATGTTTACATTTATTAGGTTGGAAAATGTTCAAGGCAAGCTCAACTCTGCTCTTGGTCCTATAGGAAAGGTGCCTCTGGTTATGCAGGAATATTGAGAAATATTTCCTGAATCTGAAGGCATCCATGAATGTCCCATTTTCGCTAGTTAACACAATGGGCTCTTCCATAGCTCCACTTGGACCATGTTGTCCACTTCACCCCATACCAGCCATATAGTTTTCTCTGACTGATTGGGAACATTTCAAAGTTTCCCTTTCCTACCTATCCCCACATCCTGCCCTTGTTTCTATTTCCTCACTTTCCCTAACACACCCATTTATCCCTTCTGCTCCACATTCAGTTCAGCAAAGCTTCCTTGTTCATCCAACAAACATTCCAAAGGGCCAACAAGGTATCCTGAGTTGGACCTGTTCCTTGCCTTCATAGTTTATCATAGTAAGTGTGCCATCTTACTACTCTGGAATCAAATCCAGGGTCCTTTGAATGCAGTCAAGTGCTCTACAGCAATTCCACTGAGCCTCAGGCTCAGCTTGCAAGTGTGTCCTGATGCATGGTGTCTTCACACTTTAGCATAAGTTCCAGCTCCTTTAGGAAGACATAGTGAATAGCTGAAAGGTGAGTCCCCAGCTGCTTATAACCCCCGATAGTATGCTGTGTCTGATATTAATGGAGTATCTAAGTGTATAGCAGAGGTTTTATTTGTATTCTCTACCAAGTAGGTCCAAAGTTATGGCAGCGTGTGTGTGTGTGTGTGTGTGTGTGTGTGTGTGTGTGTGTGTGTATACGCGTGAGTGTGTATGTGCATGCACACACACTGTACCAGCCCCTGGAAAAAAATTAATGAAGTGATGCTAAATTAGAATGAAGAGGAACTTTAGACAACTGTGACTTGCAAGCATTAAATGACACTTTGGGGACAGATGGAGCTGCTGGTTGTCTCTCAGGGCAAAGAGGACAAGCATGGTGAGAGAAGCATTTGGCTTGGAGGTGGCACAGTAATAGACAGACTGCCTGAATGGGAACATGGTACATTTCAGAACTCACAACTGAGCTTCCTTGGTGCTCCAAGGGGTGTGACTAATTAAGGAATACACTTCTAGGCTCCTTTCCCTTTGAGGAAACATCTGTATCCCAAGCATGTACTATGACATCATTCCAGAGCAGTCTTTTTCTCCAGAGCACTGGGCTCATACAGAAGAGATGCCCTGACCTTCCCTCAGATCTTTAAACCTACAGCTCTGCTCAAGTTCTCCTGGCAGACTCAGAAGACAAACTGATTCTCAGCAGAGGGCATTGTGAGCTTGGGGATTTGACAGCTTCTGTAAGGGATCTGCTGAAAATCACGCGGGAGAAAGTCAGATTGCAATGTTTCCCTGCTTCCTCCCTCCATCCCTCCCTAGTGTTATATCATTTTGGATCATTTGAATTGTACATGCTTTCTATTTAAGTCAGTCATTTGCTGGCAGCAAAACTAGAACATTTCCTGTTTTTCCTCTCACTGTAATCAGGATTTGGTTGTCCAAATTAGGACTGCCCTAATTACTCCTCAGCAGGTGCCAATCCGGGGGGAGGGCAACAGACTGGAAGGGAGGAAGTAAGGACACTTTGCATCTTCAGAGTCACACAAGAAGAAAACACACTTTCCCTAAGCCTGAAAAACCTGATTAAGTCACAGAAACACACACCATGGGGTTGTGTGTGGAGAATGTACACACATGACCATGAATTGCTAGAAAACAAGCATAAAGATGGTTTTCTATTTATCTGCTGTCAAAGCTTTACAGATTTGCTTTTTCTAACTCAGATGAATTCAGGTTATACCCACAATTCAGCAGCCATGTACATCACCCCCAGACAGACTTGTGTGGAATAATCTGACAGTTGAAACAAGAAGTGCACATAATTCTGGAGACGCTCTCTCTCTCTCTCTCTCTCTCTCTCTCTCTCTCTCTCTCTCTCTCTCTCTCTCTCTCTGTGTGTGTGTGTATGTGTGCGTGTGCGTGTGCGTGTGTGTGTGTGTGTTTCCAAAGTGGTTCAGTCTCTTAAACAAAAGAATCAGGATCATGTTTTGTTCAGCCTGCTTTCTTATAGAATCCAGGACCACCAGCCCAGGGACGGTACCACCCACAATTGGCTGGGCCTTCCCCCATCAATCACCAATTAAGAAAATGCCTATAATCCCCGATCTTATGGAGGCATATTCCCTTATTCACTACCCCCTTCCTCCCTCTCTCTCCTGAGACAGGGTTTCTCTGTGTAATAGCCCTTTGGGGTGATATATTGCGTACCCTAATAAACTTGCCTGAGAATCAGAGAAGCAGAACAGCCAGCTACTAGATCTTACCTCTACAAAATCCTCAGTCTAAACAGAGTGAATTCCTATTTGCTCACACCTTATATACCTTTCTCTGCCCAGATATCACTTTCTGGAATTAAAGGCGTGTGTGCTTCCCAGTACTGGGATTAAAGGTGTGTGCCACCACTGCCTGGCTCTGTTTCCAGTGTGATCCTGAACTCACAGAGATCCAGAGAAACCTCTGCCTCATGAGTGATAGGATTAAGGGTGTGTGCCACCACTGCCTGACCTCTATGTCTAATCTAGTGGCTGGCTCTGGCCTCTGATCCTCAGGCAAGTTTATTAGGGTACACAATATATCACCACAGCCCTTGCTGTCCCATAACTTGCTTTGTAGACCAGGCCGGCCTCAAATTCACAGAGATCCACCTGCCTCTGCCTCTTGAGTGCTAGGATTAAAGGCATATACCACCATGCCTGGCCAGAGGCATTTTCTTATTTGAGGTTTCTTCCTTTCAGATGACTTTAGCTTGTGTCAAATTGACATAAAACTAGCCAGCACACCTGAGTTCCAGCTTGGGCATGCACACAGTGGAAGGAAATGAGTGACTCCCACAAACTGTCCTCTGATCTCAATATGAGTAGCATGGTATGTGCACATGTGCATACTACCCCACAATTAATAAATATAATAAATAGGAGATGGTAAACGTAAGTTTCCTTGGAAATATAAACACAGAGAAACAATTGAATTCCTATCCATAAAAGAGTCCACAGTGAATGAAACTATTCCCATTTCTCATTTCTGTCTAAAACCAACCACTCTACTTGTGTATGAGAGCCCACCCTTACCTACCTGTCCCCAATACAGCTTCACAGTCTCCCTTTACTTCATATACTAACAATCTTCTCTTTCTACTAAATGTTTTTCAAATATAGATATGCATATATTCCTCTTTGGAAATGACTCACCAAATCTCCATGTGACCTCAGCACTCTAGCTACTACCATAATCCTGTTCCCCTCTGTAGTGGCACTAATTATAAATAAATGCTTAGCCTATATTTGTCATTTCTATTCCTGTATTTTCCTTTCTCATCCATGCCATTCTGCTTTGCACTCTAATGCCCCACAGGAACAGCTCTTGAGATGGTCACCACCTTGGGAAAGCCACTACCCAGCCCATGCTCTGATTAGACCCAACAGCAGCATCCGGCTCATCCCGTTGCTTAGCTTCCACATTACATCCTTTTCATCGGTTGTTGCTTCAGTCCCCTCTGACAGTTACTCCTCCTCCTGCACACTTCTTAGGTCCACACTGTTGTCATCTGTGCCATAGCTAGCTAACCTCATTCCAAGCAGGTTTCACCAAGTACCACAGCTTCACACACCACTCCTACTACATGCTAATGGCTGATAAATGCCTAACTCTAGGCCAGGGCTCTCTCCTTTTGATGAGTGTATCCAATTGCCACCTCCGTGTGTCCATGTGAATGCCTACTAGAAACTTCAAATTTAGTTTTGTATAGGAAAACATTCAACAGAGCAGTTTAAGTTTAAAAATTAAGGGGTGCCTCATGGGCAATCCTTGTCAGGTGAACATGTATGTATTGTACAGTCTTTCTAGCTGGGAGACTGCCTTTGCTCAGGAACAGGCCCTACAGCCAGTGGGAATGGCAGGTTTTTACCTACTCATAATACAACCAACTGTCTAGTTGTCCCCAGATCTGCAATATTCTCTTCCTCAATGGAAACTGGTTCAGAATTTAAAAGTAGAAGATGGGAGGACTGTGGCAACACGAGAACGCCATCTGCACTGGGTGTGCACACACTATCTGGGGAAGATGTTGATGGGAGAGCTGCACGGAGAGGTTGAGGCTTCGAACCTGGAAACAACTTAGATGTCCCTCAACCGAGGAATGGATAAAGAAAACATGGTATATTTTCACAGTGGAGTGTTATTCAGCTGTTAAAAACAAGGACACCAGGAAATCTGAAGGCCAATGGATGGAACTAGAAAAAAACCATCCTGAGTGAGGTAACCAAGACCAAGAGAGACAAACATGGTATGTACTCACACATAAGTGGATATTAGCTGTAAATAAAGGATAACCACGCTACAACCCATAGACCCAGAGATGCTCGGAAACAAGGAGGGTTCATGGGCAGATGCCCAGATCCCCCTGGGAAGGGGAAATAGAAGAGATTTTGTGAGTGGATTGAGAGCAGATGGGGATGAGAACATGAGTGATCAGGATTGGGGGTGGGTGGAAGGGGAGAATACTGAAAGAGACTATGGGAAGAGGAGGCATTTCAGGGTCAGGTAAAAACCTGGCACAAGGGAATCTCCCAAGAATCTATAAGGATGACCCCAGCTAAGACTCCTAGCAATAACAGGTATGTAGCCTGAACTGCCCATCTTCTATGACGAGATTGGTATCTAGCCCAGTTGTCATCAGAGAGGCTTCATCCAGTAACTGATGAAAACAGATGCCGACCCATTGCCAAAAATTAGGGAAATTTCAGGGAATCCTGTAGAAGAAGGGAGAAAGGGATTGTAGGAGCCAGAGGGGTCAAGGATACCACAAGAAAACTCATAGAATCAACTAACCTGGGCTCTGAGGGGCTCACAGAGACTGAACCAACAACCAGAGAGCCTGCATGGGACTGACCTAGGCACTCTGCATATATGAGACAATTGTGTAGGTTGGTCTTCTTGTGGGACATCTAACAAAGGGAACAGGGGTTGTCTCCAACTCTTTTACTGGCTTTTGGGATCCTATTCTTCACACAAGGTCACCTTGCCCAGCCTTAATACAAGGGGAGGTGCTTAGTCTTACTGCAACTTGATATGCCATGTTTTGTTGATATCCATGGGAGACCTGCCCTTTTCTAAACAGAAGTGGAGGAGGAGTGGATGGGAGGGAGGTGAAACTGTGGCCAGGATGTAGAACAAACAAACAAACAAATAAATAAATAAATAAATTTAGGCTTGGTGCTGCACAGTGGCACGTGCCTACAATTTTAGCTCTTTGGATGCTGAAGCAGGAGGATCCTGAATTCATGGCTAGCCTAGGCTACACAGTAAGTTCCATTCTTGCCTCTAAAACTAAACCTAAACTGTCAGGGCAAGAAGCACCCACAAGAAAAATGCTTCTGGTAGAGCAGCAGATGCTACAAATTTGAGCTGTCATTAGCAGTGGTACAGGGAGCAACCACCACCATCAGCATCAGCACCAGCACCAGCACCACCAGCACCACCATAGCATCAGCACGAGCACCAGCACCAGCACCACCATAGCATCAGCACCAGCAGCACCACCACCAGCACCACCATAGCATCAGCACCAGCACCAGCACCACCACCACCATAGCATCAGCACCAGCAGCACCACCACTACCAGCAGCATCAAAATCACAGTTGAGTAATTTGGGTGACATTTCATTTGTTTAAACACAGGTGTAAAAGATTGGCATTTCTGGAATGCCTCTTTTTTTTTTTTTTTTTTTTTTTAAGGAAAGGGGGTTAAAGCAGAGAGGCTGTATAGCTGTCCAAGCTGGCATTCACACTGGCTGTAGAGCCTGCTTCCAAGCCAAAACTTGGTTCTGACTAGAAACACTGTATCATACATACATGTTCACCTGGCAAGGATGGCCTAAATTTTCAACTTAAGCTGTTTTGTTGAATGTTTTCCTGTAAAGAAACTAAACTGAACGGAGGCATGGAACTTAGAGGAATAGCTCAGAATTTCTGATGACAGAATGAGGATTTAAAAATATCTCAATAGACCCAGATGAGGAGTTAAAAATAATACTACATTCAATGGGTGAATGTGAGATATTGAATCTATGTTTAAAAGTTACCACAAAGTGCAAAGAGAAAGATGCTTTTACCTTTGTTTCCCCTAAAACCTCCCCTACCCTCTCCAGCGAATCAGCGGCCTGGCATCACAACTTTACCTCTTCAATACCTCCCGGACTGCCCCTTCTTGTTTTCCTCACCTCATGCCTAACAAGCACTCTTCTACTGCTCTTCCTTCTCTCTCTCCAATCCATCTAAACCCCAAAGCGGAAGAGTCTCCTCAGAGCACCTCTCTGCACCTGGCCCTCCCCTCGCACCTTCATTGGCTCCTTACTGCCTATGTTTAAAACAGGAGTCCAGAGCCTGCATTCGAGAGCCCCCAATGTCACCCCCACTCATTCACCTGTTCCTCCTTTTCTATACCTCCTAACCTTCCGAAGGTTGCCACAGTTACAGCCTACCCTTCCTAAGCCTCTCTCTCTCAACCGTCCTCACTCCTCATCAAACCAGTTCACGGCTTTCTCCAATCCTCTCCTGCTCTCATTAGTAATGTATTCCTAGGGCATGGCCCTTCTCTGCTTTACTCTATTCCCTCCCACAACTTGATGCTGTGGGCATATACGTTCTGTTTCTTTGTCACATATTCTTGCACTCCTTTCCCTGGACTCGATGGGCTCCTTGAAGGTAGAGTCTGTGACTGGTTAATGCTACACACACGGGGGAGGGGAGTGTCTTGGTGGATGCTCAGTGAAGTTCTATCCAATGCAATGACAGGATACAAGAAGAACTGGGTTTAGCCTTGGCTCCTAAAGGAGGCATGTGATAATGCTGTTCTATTATGCAGAGCACACCTGGAAAACCAGTCCAGGCTGGGCAGAGTCCTTTTTAAGATATATGCTGGGCAGAGTCCTTTTTAAGATATATGCTATCAGGCTAATGACAATGGAGGAAGATGACTGGGATAATGTCTAGTCTAGGGGAGAAAACAACATTAAAACAAAAAAAAAACCCACAATGATTGACAATAACTATCTTCACAAATGTGCAAGATTTTCATACATAAGGAATTAAAAATACTTTCCCTCTAATAAAAAGGAGTGGACTTTGAGTATGTGTTCTCAGAAGGAATTGTGGGACCCTGGTTTCATGACGTTTCTCTGCTTCTTGGTTCATGATGCAAGTTGTTGGCTTCACTGGGCACTTCTGCCTTGATATAAAACCCTTTGTCAGAGGCTCACAGCAATGAGACCATGCTATCTTGGACTAGAACAGCCGGATGGGAGCCATTCACTCTGTAGGCTAATGGTCCAAATTACTTCATCATAGTAACACAAGCCTGACTAACACACAATGGCTTCCAATCACTTTACACGTAGAGAGGAAGTGACGAGTGAGGTGCCAAGCTCTAGGAACTTAAAACTTTTCTGTCAAAATAATTAAAGCAACAACACTTAACAATGCCTATCAGTAGAATTTAGATTCAAGAGCCAACTAATTTATTATAGTTTAATTATAAGTAATATTCATCACCATTATTATTGGTGAGAAATTAGTTATATATATCAAAAAATGTTTAAATTTAATGGTAGTTCCATATAAACATAAAGTAAAACACAGTGTTATTAAAGTCTAATTTTAAAATGTTTTCACTGCTTAAAATTGAAGTCTCAATATTTAAAATATATTTAAATTCTCATTTGGTAGGTGACACACTGGTACAACCATTTAGGAATTTATTTTAAAATACCTGAGAATAGAACACTCATGGAATGACCAGAAGTTCCAATTTCAAACAAATACATTAGATCAGTGGATTGAGGAATTTGTATACCCACTAAAAGAATTTGTAAAAACTACAGTCTCCTCTCTGCATATTAAAGCTGACATACAGTTGTTTTGGGTGTGAATTTAAGTACTTGCAAAACTCATGACTTTTGACATATCATAAATACATTTGTTAAAAAAAAATCACTATTTTAAATGCTCCCAAAGGCTAGGAACAGAAATATCACATGTTCTCTTTCAGATGCAGAATCTTTAGAATTCAAATCCTAAGAAGTAGAGATTTAAAAAAGTGGGTATTTGGGTTTTGTGTGGGGTAGGAAAAGGGGTTATTGGGTCAAAGACACAATCTCCATTAAATATATGTATTTAAAAGTTGACCAGATGTGATGGCTCGTGCCTTTAATCCTAGCATTCTGGACACAGAAGCAGGCAGATCTCTGAGTTAGAGGCCAGAGTGATTCCTGGACAGCCAGACTACACAGAGAAACTCTGTCTTCAAATACAAAACCAAAACAAACCAACCCGCCTCCCCGCAAAAAATTCCTCAGTAGATTTTAAATGTTCATATCACACACATTAAAAAAAACCTATATGAGTTAATAGTTGTATCATAGATTGATTTAATCATTACAATTTAAACAATGAAACATCTCACTGTCTCCTAATTAGATTCAATTATTACTTTTCAAGTAAAAATAAAAAATGTACTTCATGGATCTCAATCTCACAGGGATTTGAATTCTTCCCCTGTATATTTATAATATATAATAAATTCTCTTCTTATGGACCCTTTCTCTTTTTTTCTTTGGGTACCAGTTGTATTTTATTTCTTCACTAAATTTTATTGTAATGGAGTACATTTTTAGCTTGAAGCATTTGCTTATTATGTTGTAATTTTTGGCAAAGCAAATTTGTATAAACTCATTTTAAAATAGGAATTTATGTTTTCTGTTACCAGAAGAGTAAATTTTAATATTTCTGAATTATCATGATAATTATTTAGTCTCTAACTGAATATAAAATATTACTACTGTATGACTTTAACCTAATATGTTGACAGTTTGATGAATACAAAAAGTAAATATTGTAGGGTTTTTAAAAATTTAAGTGAGCTATGAGACAATGGATAAATAATACTTCCTGTTGGAATGAGGGAGGTTTGCATTTATGTGTATTATATCACTCTTTCAGATTCCTTTTTTTCAACTTTGCTTCCTGACTCACATGACTCTTGGAACATTTAAATGTCAAAGTCTTGTCTTCTCAGACCCTCTGTTGGTTGGTATCAGTCTTCCTAGGAAACATTATCTCCTACTACTTCCCACTTAGGCAATCCTATTGTCCCCTCCAAATACAAGGCCATTATGTTAGTGTCCTCTCCTTTACTGCAATGCCTTTATGATTCTCTCCACTTCCATGAATGTCATCTGTCTAGCACATCACCTTCTGCAAAATCATTCCTGTCTGTAATCACGTTTTCTCTGTGTTTTCACACAGATTATGATTATGCACTGTACTGTACCTTTCTATCCTTAATTATATATCACATATAATTTAGTATTTTATTATACATTCTCTTTTTCTGTAATTGTTTCAAGTCTTGTCAACCAGGCCATAATTTGTTCCTATTATTAGTTTTCTACATGGAATGCTACGATCTATGAGCACTGGATAATTTGATAAACTATGAAAAAAGGATTCTGAGGTCTAACTAACAGGTTTTAAGTTTATAACACTATTTTTCTCCCTTCAACTGATGTTGAAAACAGGCCTAAATGTCCTTTTCTGACAGTAGGAGGGCTTCAGATCAATGTCAGTGGGATGTACTAGTAAGAATGAGAAATACTTTATATACTAGAATATTAGGAGTTTTAAATCACTCTATTATTAGGATCTTTTCACTCACCAAGTGGACTAATCAAGACCTGAAGTTTCCTTGAGAAGCCACACTCGTAGTTCTAGGTTTCTATGAAAACCAGGGCTGACCCACGAGCTGAGCCATTATAACCATCTTAAATGTCTCTGCCATTTGTTCCTTTCATTCCCTTTGTCTGTGTGACTGTGCAAGAACCTAAGAGACTGTCTCTATGGTACTCCTTCCTGTCAGGCCCTCTGACAAACTCAGGGAAGTAGGCGAAGAAGGCAGTGTGGCCAGCAGTACCAGGCTCCAGAGTCAGCATCCCCAGAGCTGTACCCCGAGTCATCATCCCCAGAGCTGTACCCTGAGTCAGCATCCCCGAGCTGTACCTGTAGGCTGTGGAGCAGGTGTCCTTGTACTCCTGGAGCTTCACACACACCATGTTGAGGAACTGATCTGAATATGCACTCAAGTCATGCATCAGGTTCATGAGGTCTTGCACCGTCTTCTCCACAATGATCGTGCTCTAGAAATGAACAAAAAAGAGAGGACACAGAAACTCATGAGATTTCTTTTAGAAATAATGCACAGGACAAACAAGAACAACTGAAAGGATGTGACCACTTAAGGCACTTGAGCTTCCTGTAGGATGTGTCACTTAAAAATACGAATTAAAATTAACAACCAAATAAATATCTCACACAATGCTAGCCTGTCAAAGACCTGAAAGGTCTGTTCCTAGGGTTGACACACGATAGGGATTTTCAAAAGGTTTTGTAGACTTCATGGAATCTACCAGATATCTTTGTATCTGTTTTTTATTTTTCAAAATGATGCTGTTGGGTGGAAACCAGGACTTTGCACTCTATCCCTGAGCTACATCCCCATTCCTTGCTGGTTTGTTTGTTTTGTTTTGCTTTTGTTTTTTGAGACAGGGTTTCTCTGTATAGCCTTGGCTGTTCTGGAACTCCCTCTGTGGACCAGGCTGGCCTTGAACTCACAGAGATCTACTTCCCTCTGCCTCCTGAGTGCTGGGATTAAAGGCGTGCACCACCACTGCCTGGCCTCCTCGCTGTTTTGGAGACTGGGTTTTGCTATTTTAGCTCAGGTAGGCTTAAATTCCTGATCCTCATGCCTTCATTTCCCAAGGGCTGGGATTACAGGCTTCCACCATCACTACTGGAATCTCTGTGGGTTTTAAGAAAGAGCATTCATAGTCAATGGAAGCCTCATTTATCAGCTCCAGGGCTCTACTTAGGGAGTAAAAGCCCACTACAGGCAGCACAAAGAAAAAGGCTGCCATTATTTGTTCTAAATTTAGAAACTATCACTGTATTAAGAACAAGGGACATTCGGGTTGTATCTTACAGCTGCAGGGTGTTTGTAGCGTGGTTTGAATCACTTGGAAGTCATATAATCATTGTGATTATCAGGATGTTTACAGGGGTCTTACAAGCACAAGGCCCAGCACTAGGCCTCCACTTGCTTTAGCTTATTTAACCCTTTCAGTACCCTATAATTACTGTCAGTGAAAACAGTAGTAAACAGGCTGAGAAAGAGGAAACAGGAAAGCAAGGGCTCCAGGCTCTGCTTGTGTTTCTGTCCCTTTCTGATTTAACACTGGCCCTCAGTTCTGTCCACAGCCCATTATTTTTTTCACAAGTTCACTGTGTTTCACATTTATTTCTGTTACTATAACAACCAAAGGGATAACCAGCTTCCCAAGAGAAAGGCTACCTGGCTCACAGTTTGGAGGTTTCAATCCTTAACTTATTGGCTGGATTGTTTTGGGCCTATGCTGAGGCAGCACACTAAACTGCTCACGGCATGGCTGGAGCCTAAGAGAATGAATGGTGCTGGACTCTACAGTCTCCCCCAAGGACACACCCCTGTTGGCCTGAAGACTGTCTATGATACCCCACTCTTGGAGCTTTGGCAGCCTTCCAACAGCTCTTCTCAGGGAATAAGCCTTTAACACATGGGTTCTTGAGGACAAGTCCAGAGCCAAATGATGTCATTATTGTCAGCACCATTGAAGAAGGGCTCACATAGACTAAGACTTTAAAATTGAACCAAAGAACTTCCAAAGAGAAAAAAAATAAGACCATCTTAAAGCTAGGGTATTATTACTAGCAAATTAGTGGTACTCCTGAAAAAGGGAATGTTCAATAAACTCTGAATCTTTGGTTAAAAAAGACTGAGTTGTTTAAACCACTATTTCATGTCTCTTGTAAAAAGAGCAGAATTACACTGAAGTAAATATTAATCATATGCTTAGCAGTCTGGAATCCTTTGGTCAATAAAGAGTGTGTTATATATTTATTTAAATAAAATTACACAGGTTACAGCAGACTTAGCCATAAAGGGAATATGAAAAAAATGTTTTTTCCAGTATCACAGTGACCTAGGAAGGAATCAAAGGCATTTTACTGTGCTTAAAGATACACAATGGGGTCAGGGTTTTAGATAATTTTTTCCCCAAAATAAAAAGAATAGATAAAAGTACATACAAAGGAGCATTAGCCTGGATTATGAGGTACAGTTGTATGCTCATTTCAGACGATTTGGTAGTACAGGCTTCTGCCTACTATGCCTTCTCCTCCCCTCCCCTCTCCTACTGAAATAATTAGAAGGAAAGAAGAAAGGAGCATCATATTATGTAAGGCAAACCTCATAGGAAACCAAATTACAGCCTCTATAGAATCCTCCCAAGTTCAACTTCCTTTTCTGTATTGATTTTGAGATTAAAGCACTGCAGCTTCACCCTGATCTATAATCCCATTCCTCTGTATTTGTGTGACTGACAGGAATTGATTCTGCCTAGCTACATGTCCCCACGTTAAGCATCTAAAATCCTCATCCCAATTCAGAACACAGTATCCTACAAAATGTGGACAGCAATTAATAAAGCAGAGGAGCTCAGCAATCCTCACAAAGCCTGCTTCGATTCTAAAGCATTGAAAGATGAACGTGGGGAGATGACTCTGATCATTAGGAGAAGGCCTGGTTCTGTCCTCAATTACACGATTGATAATCAGCTCTCAGGTAGCTTGGATAGTCTCTTCCTTTATTATGACTCAATTTAGTCCACTAATAACAAGGATAATTTGATTGCTCCTTTATTGGTCCACATGACGCATGTATTCAATCTGTGCATTGGTGCTTTGCCATTGGCTGAATTAGTGTATAACTGTTCTCAAGTTTTTGCAGGTGTTTCAACTAGATTATCAGCTTCTTAGAAGTGACCGGCATGTCCCTTTTCTTTCTGTTCATCTCCCGTCCTTCCTTCCACTTGCTCATCACATGTCAGGATCTTCAGAACTAATAAAAGAGTGCTCATATAGGAAATGTAAAAACTTCTCACTGAAGGTGGCATAGAGGCAAGGGATGTGGGAAACAGGCACCTGTATTTTGCAATCTTTTTGAGTGAGGGAGGTTTGTTATGTATCTACCACAGTGCATTAGGGTAGTAAGAATGGAACTGACAGAATTTGGAGGAGAAAGTATGACTGAATAGTCTCTGGAGGTTGAGGTTTTGGGGGTGAGGAGGAAGTAGCAGCACAGACTAACTAGAAAGGCACAATTTCATTCTGATGCTGTGCTTGACATGGCACCTATGTGATGCTCTATGATTCTATACAATTTCCCAGCTCTCTGGCTGGTTTACCTTGTCACCACAGCACTCTGGATAATCAATCACTGCATTCTCTTCAAGGAAAATGAAACTGCACTTTGCACAAAGATGGGGATTTTTATGGGAAAAAAGGTCCACCTTTTCAAGAAGTTACAACAATTTCCAAATCAGTGGCTCTGACAGATAAATGCTGGAAACATTAAATTTCAGCAAGGTCAATCCTGTTTTTATTTGTTTGATTTCTTTAGCATCACCACTGATTTACTGGCTCATTATTAGAAGTTTGCCACTATGAGTATAAGAACTTCAAAATAAGTAAAAGTGATTTTATTTATTATAATTCCTATTAAACACATTTGAATGATTTATATTTGTTTAGGAACAGGCAAATTCACATTTCTTACAACTTATTAGCAGGTAATGAATTCTGAGCATGACCAAAAAAACCAAACCAAAACAAAACAAAAAACAAAAAAAACAAGGAAATAAAAATCTCCAGACAGCTAATACAATGAAAAACTTCTATGAAAAATAAACTGAAGTTTATTACAGGGATGCAAGAGCACTCCAATATGGAAGTGGGTATATAAGAACCAGCAATTTGGTTCTGCACTAGAAAACAAATATGTAGAGTTAAGGTGTAACCTAAAGGTCATCCCAGAATTGATCCTCATCACTGCTCAAATAAATAAACAAAGCTTATGAATGGAGATCATTGGGTTTTTTGAGACACAGACCACTGTTACCAAAACTGGGCTCCAAAGAATGATACTAATATTAGTATTATAGAAAATTGGATCCATGCTCAAATGCTTGAAAGCTTTTATAATATTAATGCTATTATGAATCTTCAGGGGATGACTACAGTATGTAATCTTATTCTAATCAATTGACTTAAAAAAAAAAAAAACCTCACAACACAAAAACATTTGTCATAGTCCATCCCTTTACACCTGCTGAACACAGTTTTAGAATGACTCTCCCAAGCTCTTTGATTATAGCATTTGCTGACAGGGAGGGCCCATAACATACTTGATCACACAGAGGAAGAATTTTAGGGTTCTTTTCCCCATCCATTCATTTCCTTTCTTATACTATAAATCTGCTTAGCTTTGGCTCTTTGACCTGCCTATGCTTCTCTCCAGTTCCAGTGAGCATGGATATCCCTTGATTAACCACACTAGATTATCAGTCATCCATCCCATGCTTGCATCCAGCTAACCCCTGCCCCTGTGCCTCAAACCCCCCTAGATCTTTTTGTCTACAATGCTCTTCCTATGTCGTGAATCCCTTTCTTGACACATTAGCATATGTGTTACCCACTTTACTTTAAGTATCCTCTTCTGTGCTATGAGAACTCCTTGGATGAACAATTTCAGCCTAGTGTCTAAATGGGCTTTGGTACCACTGGTTCACCATTAAGCTGTCTCAGCCACTAGACTAATATTTTTTTTCATAAAGCCAAGGATCATTCCTTCATATCACTAACACTGGGCCATATAGTTCACACAACATAGGTTATTTATAAATTGTATTCGATGAAGTAATACACAGTACATTCTGGGGGCAGGCAAATACACACACACCTACTCACTCACATACAAGAGTAATCATTGATGAGATCAGTTAGAATGGTGGCTTCCCTTCAAGGAGGTAGATTCTGAGAGCAAAGGGAAGGATCTTCTAGGTGCTGGAAATATTTGGAATGGGTAGCTACTGTATAAAAGCACTGACATTCTTTGCACTTAAGATGCCTGCCCTCAAGCAGGTAAGTGACCAGCCTGCTAACTGGACTGCCACCACCTACTAGATTGTGCTCCCCAACACCCACTCTACCACCCATCCCCACCCACCTCTTCACTCTCCCCATGGCCAGCCCTTCCCTGTAACTCCAACAGACTCCATAGGCGCAGGCACAGCCCACACCAGCCAGGGGAACAGCAGACTCCATAGGTCCAGGTACAGCTCACACCAGTCGGAAAAAGAGCAGACTCCAAAGGCTCAGGTACAGCCCACACCAATCAGAAGAACAGCACCCCCTCCACTGGGTTCCATATTCTGGTCTACAACTTCAGAAGAAGACTTTGGCTTTACAGGTCAGGCTGGATCTAGGCACTCAAGGCCCTTCAAAACTCAGCAGAGACACCCTACTGGACCTGAAGACTTGCCAGTTATCAGAACCCTCAGCCACTTAGGCCAGAAGACAAGAGAGGAAACAGAAAACAAAGGAACAAAACACACATCCAACAAAGACAAATGCAAGAATCAACACCTAGACCTGTAATCATCCCAAATCCAGTGTAAGAACACATTCAATAACAGAAAGAACTATATGTCACCACCAGAACCCAGCGATCTTACGACAGCAAGACCTGAACATTCCAACACAGTTGAAGCACAAGAAAATGACCTTAAAAATAACTTTATGAAGATGACAGAGGCCCTGATGAGGAAATAAAAAACTCCCTTAAAAATCAAGGAAAAGACATACAAAAATTGGAGGAAATCAATAAATCCCTTAAAGAATGCCAAGAAATCCAAGAAAACAAAATCAAACAGGTAAAAGAAATGGTTCAAGACCTGAAAACTGAAATAGAAATAAAGAAAATACAAACCAAGAGAATTCTGGAAATGGAAAAATCTGTGTAAGCAAACAGGAACTACGGATGCAAGCATCACCAACAAAACACAAGAGATGGAAGAGAGGATCTCAGGCATTGAAGATATAATAGAGGAAACAGAGTCATCAGTCAAAGAAAATGTTAACTCTAAAAGATTTCTAATACAAAACATTCAGGAAATCTGGGACACCATGAAAAGACCTAAGAAAAATAGGAATAGAAGGAGGAGAATCCCAGCTCAAAGGCACGAAAAATATATTCAACAAAATCACAGAAGAAAACTTTCCCAACCTAAAGAAGGCCATGCCTTTAAAATACAAGAAGCTTACAGAATACTAAACAGATTGGATCAGAAAAGAAAGTCTGCACGTATCACATAATAAACAAAACACTAAACAAGCAGAACAAGAAATATTAAAAGCTGCAAGGGGAAAAGGCCAAGTAATATATAAAGGCAAACCTATAAGACTTACACTTAACTTCTCAATGGAGACTCCAAAAACCAGAAGAGTTTGGACAGATGTTATGAAGATGCTAAGAGACCATGGATGCCAGCCCATACTACTATACCCAGTAAAACTTCAATCACCATAGACAGAGAAAATAAGATATCTCATGACAAAACCAAACTAAACAACACCCATCCACAAATCCAGCCCTACAGAAGGCACTAGAAAGAAAATTCCAACTCAAGGAAGTTAGCTGCACCCATGAAAACACAGGCAATAGATAATCTCACACCAGCAAATCCCAAAGAACGGAAACACTCTCTCTCTCTCTCTCTCTCTCTCTCTCTCTCTCTCTCTCTCACACACACACACACACACACACACACACACACACCCTACCACCATCACCAAAAAATAACAGGAACTCACCATCACTAGTCATTAATATTTCTTAATATCAATGGCCTCAAGAGACATCTTGACAGGGGGTACATTTAGGCGTCAGGTAGAAACCTGGTGCAAAGGAAACTTCCACGAATCTACAAAAATGACCCCAGCTAAGACTCTTAGCAATGGTGGATAGATAGCCTGAACTGACCATCTCCTGTAATCAGACTGGCAACTACCCCAATTGTCATCAGAGAGCCTTCATCCAATGACTGATGGAAACAGAAACTGAGCAGCATCAGGAAATTTGTGTAGTTTATTAAGCAAAGTTTCTCTTTGAAACTGAAATCAACAGTGTGAAGAGATATGGACAGTGCTATAGTTAGACCAGGGACTCAACACTGTGCTTTGTGGTTTTCTGCGGGATTTACTAGAAAGATTTACTTGAATCACCATGCTGTTGAAGCATTCATGGCATTATCAATAGCTTCTTTCCTAGGATCTCTGTAAAGCCAGTCTGAATTACATAGAAGTCTTTGATTACACTGATTCTTTCTGACATGTGCTGGATCAGCTAGACTGGAGGACAAACATATTCAGAGAGGATTCTTTGTTGAAATTCTTCATTCTCACAAGTTGGAGAGCCACAGGACAGGAGAGGACAAAAACTGGCAGATTACCGTACAGCTGTGATCTCTGATTGATGACCCTGATGGCCCTCTCCTGTGGAATCATGGGATGGCAAGCTTTGGCAACTGGTTCTAGAATATGAAGCTCCTGTTTATAGTTCTTATACCCAAGAACAGTATGAAATGCTCTCCTGTCAGGCTGGTTCCCAATCACTGAGACCCTTGACTCGTGTCTTATCAAACTTCACTCCAAATATGGAGTTGGAGGGGGGTTTTCAGGCTACCACAGAGTGTCAGTGAGAGAACAAATATTCCTCCCAAGAGGACTTGTAAAATTTTTACCAGAAATGGGGAGAAGCATGCTGTTCCTGTCAACAGTGAGCTGACGCTCCAGTCTCAGATAGCTGAAGATAGCAGACACAAACTTCTAGGAACAAAGAATGGAATTGATGAGGTAGAGTTGATGATGGGATAGTGATTTCATGGGAAAGGAAAAAGAAGAAGCTGAACTTTCCACAAAAGGGCTATTATACCCTTTCTGCCTCTCTAGTCCAAAGTGTTACAGTTACAACCAACCTTATGTCACTTTTTTAGGGTATGGGATTTAATACTGGGAAGAGGGGAGATGGGTGTCATCAATTACAGTTTTACTTACCCTGGGCTGACAGGCCCTCTAGTCCTATGCAGCAGTTCCTACAATGTAGAACAATGTACCTGCCATTCATTAACTTTAGGGTTGTCCTGTTTTGATAAACACTGTGCTCAGGGACTAGCTGGAGCTGGATTTTTTTTTTTTTTAAAAAATCTTTAATTACAGATGTTCTTTCTATTTTCTTGTTGGGCTTTTGGCATTTCCAAAGTAGATGTTTCACAAGTGCGATTTTCCCAGAGTGTGAAGTCCAACACTATAAATATGCTGTAATTGCTGTAAACAAAAAAAATCACCTGGGATGGATGGACTAGGCCACAGCTGCAATTTAGAAAGCATTTGGAAAACTGATCATGATACTTGGAATCATTTCAATCTGTGCCATGACCTTGATTTCATGATTAAAGTGAGAAGGCAAGAGAGAAATAAAATACTGAGTCCCACGTTAGTAATTGTTTTTAAGGAAATAATAAACGGATCACATTTCATTATTTTTGCCTATCAATATAATTTCCTTTTGTTGAATGATATGCAAGGGAGTAGTATATTGGAAGCTGTTTTCCAATCTTGATTTCTCTGTCAAGTAGATATAAAACTTACTATAAGACATTTCAATTTCCCCCCTTCAGGTAACACCCTGAGGCCTCTTGAATAATCACTTTATATGAGCTCTTCTTCTTCAGGAATGACAACAAGTCAGTTTTGGCCACTGCTGTTAGCTTAGCCTTCACATACTATTTAAGTATTTCTTACTTGGGGATGGAGATTGTCAATAAAATATTATTATAATAAAATATGTACTGCAGCAGCATTTTCCACTTCAAACAAAACAAAACACCACCAACAAAAACCAAAAAGAGGTAAGAACAAAATGCTGAGCAAGAGGATTAGTAAGTACATTGACCTTACACAGCAAGGCAGTTACTCTAAAGCCTACACCAGAAAAAAGAACCTGGAGGGCATCCTCTAGAGTTTTCCTTCACAGCTGTATATCACTAAACACTCTGCCCACAGGGCTTAATAGTCCACATTCTACAGTGGAAATAAATACACTTTGGAAGTCCCCCCATTAGTTTCCTTAACATAACAAATACTGGATTTTAAAAGCTAACTTATTCAAAAGAAAAAAAAAGGACAGCAACATAAAAGTATAAAGACTTGAAAGGAAATAGTCTAGACAAGTTTACAGAGAACAGAGAACCTGAAAGACAAATTCTGACCCTTAGTCGTCTTGAGTGTCAAAAGTAAAATACCCAAAACTACTATTTTTCCTCATATTATGGAAAGAACTACAACTGTAAATAGAATTTATGTTAAGTTAAAAATAGGAATTGTAAGATGAGCAAACTTTCACCATTCAATACTCACTGAAATGGCGTTAGTGATACGCCAAGCACAGCAGTTCATACACACACATGTTGGGGGATATTATTTTAAGGTGTGTTACTTTTGTTTATGTTGCATTTGTTTAACTTTGTGAAGCTGTGTTACTGTGCCTGTCTAAAACACCTGATGGTCTAATACAGAGCTGAAAGGTCAATAGCGAGGCAGGAGAAAGGATAGGCAGGGCTGGCAGGTAGAGAGAATACGTAGTAGGAGAAATCTGGGAGGAAAAAATGAAGTAGCCAGAGAAGGAGGAGGACTCCAAAGGCCAGCCACCCAGCTACACAGCAAGCCACAGAGTAAGGGTAAGATTTACAGAAGTAAGAGAATGGGAAAAGTCTAGAGGCAAAAGGTAGACGGGATAATTTAAGTTAAGGAAAGCTGGCAAGCAGTAAGCCAAGCTAAGGCTGGATGTTTATAAGTAAGAATAAACCTCCATGTGTGATTTATTAGGGAGCTGGGTGGCAGGCCCCCTCAAAAGGGCCAAAACAAACAACAAGAACAAGAACAACAACAACAAACATGCAGATTGCCCTTTTTCTTGGGGTTTAACGTTTTAAGAAAAATTTGAAACAATCCAGGAGATTATAGTGAATTCTAAACACTTTATATGCATTATCTTATTTAACTCATGATAAATCTTATTTAGGCATCAACAAGGTGCATACTGGTACATACTAACATTCAGTTTTACAGGTGAAAAAAACCAAAGTGCCAGGTTCAACAAGGTACACAAATACACAAAGTTCTAACCAGGATTTGAACTCAAGCAGCCTGAATCCAGAGTTCATCTTCTAGTTACTGTTTTTGTTGCTTCTAGTAAACTGTAAATGATATGCTAGTATCTTAGGTAGTTCTGCAAGGTCAAGATGACTGATGGCTGCTGGTGGAAAGTTTCTACAATGTTCAGAATTGTCATAGTGATGGATTTGGTGAAGCCAGGTTTTCGGAAGCTATGAACACAGTGTGAGGAGAGGGAGGAGAGACTGTCACTGAAAACAGTGGTGTGATGTGTGTAGCTCAGCAGGCGCACAGGACAGACAGGAAACAGAGGTGTGATGTGTGTAGCTCAGCAGGCACACAGGACAGACAGGAAACAGAGGTGTGATGTGTGTAGCTCAGCAGGCACACAGGACAGACAGGAAACAGAGGTGTGATGTGTGTAGCTCAGCAGGCGCACAGGACAGACAGGAAGGCTGATCAGTACAATGTTCTGTTTGACCAGCCTTCTGGAGGCACAAACCTTTAACACCAGTAGCTAAGAGTCTATTCATGGATAGCTGAAGTCCTCTCTAAAGCCCTCTTCTCTCTTATTTTCCCCAAACCCTGGACCAGGAACTGATACCTAAGAGGAAAAGACAGACTAAATGGGCATAGGACCATAGCTTCTTCCTCAGATTAGGTCTTAGCATAATTTACCATGCCCTGCTATCAACATTACCACAACATTTCCTTTCCTAATTCTTTTTTAAAAATTTATTTATTTTACATCTCGACTGCAGTTTCCCTTCCCTTCTTTCCTCCCAGTCCCTCCCTGCCACTTCCCCTTGCCCCTCTAATCCATTCTTCATCTATTTCCATTCAGAAAAGGGCAGGTCTCCCATGGATATCAAACAACAACAACAACAGTAAAACCAAAAAAACCCCCCAAAACCATGGCATATCAAGTTGTAGTAAGACTAAGCACCTCACCTTGTATTAAGGCTGGGCAAAGCAACCCAGTATGAGGACTAGGGTCCCCAAAGCCAGCAAGATTCAAAAAGAGCTCCTGCTCCCACTGTTAGGCGTCCCACAAGAAGACCAAGCTACACAACTGTCACGCATATGTAGAGGGCCTAGCTCAGTCACATGAGGCTCCCTGGTTGTCGGTTCAGTCTCTGCGAGTTCCTATGATGAGCCCATGTTGGTTGATACTGTGGGTTTTCTTGTGATGTCCTTGACCCCTCTGTCTCCTCAGACCCTTCCTCCCTGTTCTTCAGCAGGATTCCCTGAGCTTGGCCTAATGTTTGGCAACTACAGCATTTTCTAAAACTCCTCTTCCAGTTCCTGAGAACATTGAACACTGTAAATATCTCAGTCAAGATCCTAACAGATTGTGAGAAAGTAGAACAGTCATTAGTGTCCCTATTTTATAGCAAGTCTAACACTTGAAGCAGTTTACAGGAGGAAGCATAACACTTAGAAGGTCTGCAGGGGATGCCAGAACATCAAGCTGCAAACCAAAGGTGCTGGGATGTGGTTTTTTTCTTGACGTTTCTGACATTCTCAAGCCACTCTGACTAGTCTGTCATGTGGCAAAGCATCTGTAATCACAGGAGCCTGTTTCTTGAGGTAGCGATATTACTCAAGCATTTTATAAGATTATTTTGTCCTTTTAAAGATTACACATTACAACCATTTCTGCTAGGGCCAACTAAAAGACCCAGGAATTCAGAGCAGACCTTTTACTGTTCTTGTGTTTGCAGAGGTAGGGTACTCAGCAGGAGGTTCCAATGACTTACAATGGGACACGATTCATTAGGGAAGAGTTGCAAATATATAAATCAACTTGTCAGAGGAGGAAGATGGGTGGACCCAATGGGAGATGCACACTATACACATATTCGTTTCACTCTGTGCAGGCTCACCTGTCTTTGGTGGCTCACACTATGTAATAATCAATTATGCTGACAAGCTTCGCTACAAATTCTTTCAGCCTGGGTTACTCAGGCACCTCTGAGGTAAGATCTGGAGCCCTCTGAGGAGGAGAAAGAGAAAGAAGCTTGGCTCCCAGCAAAATGGAACATATGGACCTGTCCAGGGGAGAGAGCATGTGAGCAAGCATGCATTCATCCACACACACAAGGAGAAATTTGTTCAAGGGTAGACTACAACCCAGATATGCTTCATACTGGGAGTGAAAACATCTGAAAACCAACGACTTCTAAAATTGTTTCTCATTAAAAACAAACAAACAAACAGAACCAACCCCAAACTGGTAGCTGTAAACCCAGCATTCTAGCTCATTCCAGGAAGAACTATTCTACATGACCCTTCCACGTTGAACAAGTCAGAATGTGTTGCATGCCCTCAAAACTAAAAGACTAGCCAACAGGAGAGCTGGGCTCCCAATGTGTTCTCCTGCTGACTGACTTGGGAGAGTTGAGCCAGTCTCTGTCCCTTTCTTCATTTGCAAGGAGCGGGATACTCTTCATGACCCAAGAGGACATCTCCAGCTCACCCACTGTAACATAAGCTGAGGTTTTAGGTCACCTTCTAAGTTTTAGGCCCATGTCATCCATGCTTCACTTTCTTAGGTTTTAGCTACTGAAGCACATTATTAGTGAGGAAATGGACTAAAATGAGCTTGGAAATCCCCATGATGCATTCCAATGAACTAAACTCCAAGGCATCCTGCCAAAGCTAGTGTGAAAAGAACAGTAATAGAACCACCTACACACTGCCCAGGGAGGCAGCTTTCCTATCATGAATAAGAATGGCAAGTGGTTAAAAAAGCAGAATATTGAAGTTTGAAGTGTCTCCCTCTAAGACAGCCTTCACACAGGAAACACCTACAGCCCTGAGAGGATACAGTCAGTATTTAGAATGTACAATTCTATCAGTGGGGTTTCACTAGTCAGGAAAAGGGTAGATGAGCAAGAGGTTTTTTTTTTTTTTTTTTTTTTTTTTTTTTTTTTTTTTTTTTTTTTTTTTTTTTTTTTTTCCAAGACAGGGTTTCTCTGTGTAGCTCTCTGGCTGTCCTGGAACTTACTCTGTAGCTAACTTGTTATTTTATTAAGTAAAAACCTTTCCTAAGGTCTTGAAACAACATAAAACATAAAATCTATAATATCACTGTCTTTAAAGGTGTGAATGTTTTAATGCTCCAAATAGAAACAATAATCCTGTCCAAGGAAATAAACTTTAAATATCCCTCCCCGCCCCCACTTACCTTACTTCACTTACTTTCTATGGCTCGTATGTTGGATTGAAGGGCCTGGGATAGAGAACTGGCCTTTGGGGGCCATCACTCTTAGGAGTAAGGTATTAGGCATCAGGAATAAACACTGTAGACACTATGTCTGATGAGACATATGCACAAAGTTCAATGCTGGCTGTGAGTGCCTCCAAATTTGGGTAGGACTATTGAGCTCTGGTGTTTAAGCCACCATGATGCTAAACTAGAGCCTCATATTTCCTATCACTTCTCACTAAACTATAGATGAGAACAGAAGCATACTCATATATTTTCAAAAGGAGGAAAAGTAACGTACAAAAACTCAGCTGTCGTTATTTTATCTTTGGTTTGCTAAGTACAAATATTTAAAAATACAACATTAGCACAAAATTCAAATGCATTAAATGAGATTGTTCAGCAGCCTTTTACGGTGTGGTACTTAGGAGGAGGCACTTTGAGAACATGCACATATAATTTGGAAAGAAAATTCTAATGATTCATAAAATTACCATGGTTCCCATGTAGCTGAAAACAATAGAACCCATAGCAAAATATAGACTGAGCATTCAAATCATTATAATGGTCTTTCATTTTTTTCTTTTAAACTCTCTGCTTCTGTTATCACTTGAATTATTTTTTAAATGAAAAGCAGAATGCCCTTGCTGCCCATTTTCTTCTTTTATTGTTTCTATTTTATTCTAAGAATGAGGGTAAAATTAAGAACCTAGATCGCTGGAGATTTCCAGATGGCCAGACAAATGAGTGCTTTGGCTCCTGCGCTTGCTTTCTTCCTAGACACAGACACCCATCTTGCACTCTGTCTCCATGGTGTTTGTTCAATGAACATTTGATTTAGCCTAAGTACCTTAAATTTGTGACAACTGAATTTCTTCTTTTAGTAAAGACTAAAATTGATTTAATTGCTGAAATCAAAATGGGAATTTTCTAAGCAGTTTGAAAACGTTCCTTTGGAGCTTAGAGGGTAGCTCAGCAGCACAGAGCTTGCCTAGCAAACATGAGGTTCTGAGTTCAACCCTTGGAGTGGGGAGCGGAATACAGCATTCTTTATTCCCCAGGCACACATATTTGAAGGAAAATGTTAAAGTTTATAGTATAGATTTTAACTTTTGCAAGGTATTCTGAAATGTAACTGTTTTTTTTTTTTCTTATTTGTCTCTATTCCTAATGACTACATCTTCTCTCTTTTATTTTGTTTACTTTTCCACTAGCTCCCTGTAGCTATTACTCTGTTACAACCTCAGGCCATTTTGCCTCTTCTTTGATTTACACATGTTTCATAATACTGTCCTTGACTTTTACTACACAGTAAGCTGGTGGATAGGAGAACAACTGCCAAGTATTTATTTATTCATGTTATTTGAGACAAAGTCTCACTATGTAGTCCAAGCTGGCCTAGAACTCATGATCTCATATCTTAGGCTTCCTAGTGCTGAGGCTCTAAGTGTGAGCCATCATGCCCAGCTTACAACGACTTACTTCATTAAACAAATATGTACATATTGCTTACTGCACTGTTGGAATTTTTCTAGGTCTTTTAAAAATGAACTTATACCTCATAATAACTGATCTCTATACAGATAATGAAACTGAGACTCAAAAGATTCAGTAAGAAGCTCGAGGTGACAACCAGTGAGTGTGGGGCCAGATTCAAAGTCATTTAGTTAGTCTGTCTCAATGCCCTTGTTCTTAACTACAAGGCCAGGAATTTGGAGCAGTTGGTAAAAGTGATGGGAGCTAGATACAGAGAAATGGATGACTGGTTCATTGGGGATGAAAAGGAAGGAGAGCCAGACCAGGACATAGACATGAATTCAGAGCAAAAAATATTGGCCTAATGCTCACTAGGGTTGAGCGCCAAAGAAACATAAGCTAGATATGAGTATCTTGGAGGTAAAATTTTGCCATCTTGAAGAGAAATGGTAACTGGGGTGACTCAAGCTCAAGAGTGTGGTGGTATTGTGTTCCCCAAAATATTGTGTACCTTAATAAACTTATCTGGGGTCAGAGAACAGAAAAGCCACAAGATACTTAGGCTAGAAAATGTTAGCACACGCCTTTAATCCTAGCATTCCAGAGACAGAAATCCCTCTGGATCTCTGTGAGTTCAAGGCCTCATTGGAAACAGCTAGGCATGGTGACTCACGCCTTTAATCCCAGAAAGTAGCCTTTAATCCCAGGGAGTGGTGGTAGAAAGCAGAAAGGTTTATAAAGGCGTGAGGACCAGAAACAAGAAGCATTTGGCTGGTTAGGCATTTGGCTGGTTAAGCATTCAGGATTTCGAGCAGCAGTTCAGCTGAGAGCCATTGGGATGAAGACACAGAGGCTTCCAGTCTGAGGAAACAAGACCAGCTGAGAAGTTGGCCAGGTGAGGTTAGCTGTGGCTTGTTCTGTCTCTCTGATCTACCAGCATTGACCCCAATAACTGGCCTCGGGTTTGATCTTATTAATAAGAACTGTTAAGATTCCTGCTACACAAGAGGAGAGACAAGCATGGCTAGCTGTATGCTGACAGCCATCTGACAGTTGGGTCTCCTGGAGATGGAAGGGTCCTAACTTGTGTTCCCTGGCTTTGGTTATGTAAGCAGTTCTAACCTGGTTGATTTTAAAAAGCCAACGTGACATCATTAAACTTAGAGCTGGGAAGAAATGCATAGCAACATGTGCAGTGATTGGGGTGGAAGCTACAGGAGATGCAGATAGCTTCAAGAACAGGGGTATTAGTACGATCTCTGGTAGAATAACTAGGACCGGATTAATTCACAAATATTATCATTGCTCTTCATGCCAAGGAGTTCATTTTTCACTAATAGCTTTCTTTTTTAATCAGCTCACAGAATTTCTGGGAATTTTAGACCCAGATCTTGGAGGCCCACCAGTATGACTCAAATACACGCTGTACTAGTCAATTTCCACATCTGTGGCCAGATATCTGACAAGAAGCAAGTTAAAGAGGAGTGGTTTAAAACTAATGGAAACACATGAACTATGAACCAATAGCTGAGGAGCCCCAACTGGATCAGGCTCTCTGGATAAGTGAGACAGTTGATTAGCTTGAACTGTTTGGGAGGCACCCAGGCAGTGGGATCGGGACCTGTCCTTAGTGCATGAGCTGGCAGTTTGGAACCTGGGGGGACTATGCAGGGACACTTGGCTCAGCCTGGGAGGAGGGGACTGGACCTGCCTGGACTGAATCTACCAGGCTGAATTCCCAGGAGAGTCTTTGCCCTGGAGGCGATGGGAATGGGGGGCGGGAAGGGGGAGGACAGGGGAATCCGTGGCTGATATGTAAAATTAAATTAAACTATAAAATAAAAAAAAAGGAGTGGTTGATTTTGGCTCATGGTTTGAAGGGGCGTAGTTGACATAGTGAAGAGAGTGTGGTGGCAGGATCAAAATACTGCTTGCTCACATCTCAGAGGATCGGGAATTCCACAGAAAATAGAAATTTCCATGCTCAACTAACTATTGGTCTTACTTCCTTCCATTTTATCTGGTCAAGGACCACAGCACAAAGGCAGTTCTTCTACCCTCTGTCAATTCTCTTTGGAAACACCCTCACAGATGGCCCAAAGCTATACCCCATTAATGGTCTAAGTTTTCTTTTTCTTAAAAAAAAAAAAAAGTTAATTAAATAATAAGTACAGCATTTCCCCCCTTCTCTTTACTCCAACCAATCTCTCCCATGTCTCCCCTTAGGTTTTCTTAATCCAACCAAGTAAACAATGAAAATTAGCTGTCACAGAGAGCCAACTCAGAGGGTAGATCATCATATTTCAAGTGAGTCAAATGATAAAACCATGTAATAGGGAAACTATGACTACAAAATTTAATGAAGGCAATTCATGCAAAAATCTGGACATAGTACTGAGAAAACTTACATGGAAAGCTCTGAGATTGACTAAAGTAAAGCATGAACAGCAACTAGCCACATTAAGAATGGACAGTCTGCTGAATTTAAAGTTCCCCAATCCAAGCCCAGGGTCCGGCACCATCAGAGCCAGGAAAGAGTTCTGCACAATGGATTTCCCTGACACCTGCTTCATGAGGTCTTTTGGATTTGTATCATTTGAGTACAAAGAGCTGTGTGGAGGAATATGCATGGGGGGAAACCATCTTAGTGGAGAAGATTCTGCCTATTTCTTTTGTTGCTTAAAATTTTATTTGAAAATGAGTCCACCAAGGAAGATACATTAAAATTTTCTGACCCCCTGTTCTTTCTGTAGCTTTTACTAAGTACACTACAGTACAGAATTTATATGTAAGGCATTTATCAAATGTGTGTTGGACTGAAAGATTAGGGCAAGGTCCATCTCATTACTCTAAACTGCCAAATAATGGGCTGTTTTGCTAATTGAAACCTGAACATACAATTACAACTGGCAACTCTACATAGCAGAGAGCCTTAGGTCAAACACCAGCCAGCTTCTAGAACCCAAGTGGCAAGCTGTGGCTGGAGTGGAGTTACTAGCACAGCTGTCACTTTGCTAACTGCACAATGGAAGCACAGAAGCAGCCTCAGCTTGGCTTTGGGAAGGCCAGCAGAGACCAGGCCCTTTTGGTTTTACTGAGCACACAGCTTCTGGTCCCCTGATGCCCTCACACAGGAGAGCAGAAATCTTCGGCCATAGCTTTACAGTTTAGAGAAGGGATGTATATATACAAAGCAAAACTACTTTTTGTACTTAATTTCTTAGTTAATTAGGTTCTTATAAAATGTAAGTTTTGAAAGCAGCATTATTTTCTCCAACTAGAAATCTCATGTGGAGCAAATAGCATGAACTCTCCAATGAAGAAAGTAGATACACTGTTCATATCCCTGTGGTAAAGTTTAGGTTTCCTGGAAGCAAACTGAATCTTGCTCACTTCTGTACGTTTCAGCGGACCTATGATAGTGTCCAGGACAGAGTTAGCAACCAGTTATTCTTGAAATCATCACAGAAGTAGGAGAAAAAGACCTTCTAGTATTTCTTCAAACTCAACAGCTGCCTACATTAAGGACACACCTCTCCATCAAAAGACAGAATAGGGACGAGACAGAAGAATAACTGGTCTGGATTTAAAAAGAAAAAAAAGAAAGCAGAAAAGGAAGCCAGGAATGAGTTTCAAGCACTGTCGAGGACCTCTGATCACAATGTTCATGGCCCTTGAGTATTCTCAAGATCATGGGAACATGCTGCCCATGTCTTAGATTTCTGCCCTTTGGACTCCTGCTCTAAGGGACCTGGTTATCTGGCCTAATTCCTGTGTTTTCACCTCATAACATGGCAGTTTACTTAGATCCAGATTGATCATGGAAATATTTGTTCCCTATCTGGTACACATAATTTGCATAGGAGATATATCTCTTATTCCACAATTATAGATGAAGCCATTTTAGTCTGAGAGAGAGAGTATAGAAAAGTAAAAACAATGCAGAATCAGAGAACAGATGGACATTAGATTCTGATTTCCCACTTACTAGTTATGACATTTATATAAATCATAGTTTCCTTCTACATAAAATAGTAGAAAGAGCCTATCTTATCAGGGTGTAATGCACACATTACACAAAAGCAAGATTTTAAAATGTCATCCTAATGAATAATCATTGATATCATCAACTTGCACATTACAAATCAAATGGCCTAATCTAATCAACCTTCAGAACCTCTGAACAGATAATTTACCTGGTCATGCTACTTTATACTGTTTCATCACAGCCACATAGATACTAGAAATAACATCAGACACATGGCTAGCATTCATCCAAGTATTACCTGATGGTGGTAATGAGAGTAAGTCCTCAGCAGGGAGAGAACACACCCAGAGTCAACATGAGAGACTTCCACATGCTATTGCTACCGCTATCACTCTCACCAGATGGAGGAGAAAACAACAGCTCAAGGGCTAGCTACTACCTCTTTTGAAATCTGGTTGCTCATATAACTGGTCAATATACTACAGTAAACTGTGGATGGCTTCAACTGTCAGCCACTAGCCCAGTGTAGCAAAGCTGGGAGTTTATCCAAACAGCAAAGCTATTACAGACTAGATGGGATCCTCTAACACAGCCTTTATTTTTCTTGGCAAAATGTTTAAATGAAATGAATATACAAACTGCAAAACAATTATCAGGATTGCCAAATTATTCAGACTCATGGATGTTTGCAACTATTCAGAGACTCTCAGCCTGGTAACTGTTGCTTTAGACGTTAAATTTCTTTCTTTTCCTTCCTTTCTTTCTTTCTTTCTTTCTTTCTTTCTTTCTTTCATTATTATTACTGTTGTTGTTGTTGTGTTTGTTTTTTTTGACACAGGGTTTCTCTGTGTAGCCTTGGCTGTCCTGGAACTCACTCTGTAGACCAGGCTGGCCTCAAACTCAGAGAGATTCATCTGGCTTTGCCTCCCAAGTGCTGGGATTAAAGGCAACAAATGCTTCCACTCATGTATCTTTGTCCTGCTAGAATTTCTGCATCACCACATTAATAAGATGTAGAAAATTAGCAAAAACTTTCCCCAATGCCTACTTTATTATTTTTTTTAAAAAAGAATATCTATAGGACTGGGGATGTTTCCCAGAGGTAAAGTACTTGCCTGGCATGAGGTACTAGGCTTAATCCCCAACACCACACACACACACACACACACACACACACACACACACGAGAATTCACATGCATATATACATAAATTTAAAGGGCAACCTTGACTTCTTGTACATATCCCTAAAAACCTTAGAAACAAGCCAGGCATGATTTTCACAGCTGGAAGCAATGAGTGAGCTTAACTAAAGGGCATCCTTTCTGCTGCAATTAGTACTTTAGTCAATCAATCAATGCAAGAAATAAAGTGCCCTGGGAGTAAAGCCCCTCTTAAGAACTAATTTTTTTTTTTTTTTTTGGTTTTGGTTTTTCGAGACAGGGTTTCTCTGTGTAGCTTTGCGCCTTTCCTGGATCTCACTCTGTAGACCAGGCTGGCCTCGAACTCACAGAGATCCGCCTGGCTCTGCCTCCCGAGTGCTGGGATTAAAGGCGTGCGCCACCACCGCCCGGCAAGAACTAATTTTTTTAATAAAAGCCTGAACTATACAAATCAGTGCTGGTACATGCTATGTGTTTACAAGAACATTTATAAAGCTATATGTGTGACCAAATACCTTGTCTTATGGATTGTACTCAGGAGAAAATGAGCTTGACCTAATACAGAACTGCAGAAGAACCTCCTGGCATCCCCAACTGTGCTTCTTTTCCCTTCTTTCCCTTGACATGCAGGGTACCTGCTCTTTAAGACAGTAGGTTTTTATTAAGGCTGTGGGCTTTGGATCACCACTCCACTGCTGAAGATCAGAATCCCCATTAGTTTCCATTTTTAAACATGATCCAAGGGGCAGCTTTTGTGAGAACTGCCAGTTTGGCTGTTGGCAGTTGAGGGAGAAATACTGGTGATTTGGGGATGGGTGAAAGGGGATTCCCAGTAGTGAGAAGAGAGGGATCTAAAAACAGAGATGTTCAGAATCTAAGTGAACAGAGGACAGTAGAATTTATCTGAGTTACAAAGGCACCCCCATGCATATTAATGACATGCAAACTAATGGATAGTCCTAGATCATGAGATCCTATATTCTGATTTTAAAAGTTTCAAATGTTTGGTTACAGTGGTGTAACACCTATAATGTCAGCAGTTGAGAAGCTGAGGATGGAAGATTGCAAGTTTGAGGCTAACTTGGGCTACATTGCAAGTTCAAGACCATTCCAAGCTCCAGGATGAGACTCTATCACAACAAAATAACAAACAAATAAAATACTTTGCAGAGGGCATCACTGTTTCATGGTTCTAAATTAAAGAATGAATTCTTCTTGTCTGAAAACTGGAAGTCAAGAGAAAAGCAGTCACATCTACTTAGTACTTCCATGACTTGGCTCTCCACATGGAATTCTATCTAATCTTCATCAGTTCATCAATGTCTCTGTGATGTTATGTCCTTGGTACAAAAGCCAAAGCAGTAGGCATTAAGATAGATTCCTAACATATTTGCTCAAATATAGCAGTTTTCATGGCTCCTTCTTCTCTCCCACAAACTCAAAATAAACGCATGCCTAGAATCAGCAGGGTCCAAGTTTCCCGTTGTGACATGGCACTTCACAGGACTGGGGAATGAATCCTGGTTCTTTCACTCCCTGTCTTGGAACTTGCAGTTTGGGATCTCTCCTGCTCCACTGGTGTGACTGTACTGAATGCAGAAACGCTGTGGAAAATGAAGCTTTGAATGAGAAAGCAAGCTGTCCAACATTAGTCAGTCTGTGTAGCCAGATGTTCCCCCAGCCCAGCAACTCTGGGCCATATATCTGACATGCAGTCACCAGCTTAGAGTTGGGATCCTCTCAAGGGCACATGGACTTTTGCATATAGGTTTTTAATGTTTTCTGAAGACAAAACATACAGATGGTGTCCTGTTGCTTTACGATTCTACCCAAAAAAATCAGCATTGCATAGTTGAACATGGGAGCGATGGTCAGGTTTTGACCTTTTCAAACAACAAATAGCAATGACATAATCTAATAGAAAAATTCCAGATACATCATAAGGTGTTTTGTAGTTTGTATTCTGGCTAGAACATAAAACAACCACTTGCTGTATAGCAGTTCTGCATTTTATAGCTTCCTGTTATTGACCATTAATTATACTTCAAAGTTCCAGAGCAATTTTCATCCAGTATCTTATTTTAATTCTTCACAATTTGTATAATGAAGACATAAAAAATGCCATTATTTTCAAACTCCTGAAAGTCAGAGATGAGCCTATTACATTAGGCCATTTGTTCTAGAAGGACTTTGTGATTTTTACTCTTTCTTAAAAAGCCAACCAACCGCTTAAACTTTCCCAACCAATCAAGGATGGCACGAAAGTAGCTCACCAGCCCTTGTCCTCAGTATCATTCCCTTCCTGTGCTAATGACTCCAAGCCACTACCCCATGAATAAACCCATTTAGGTCTCCTAACACCAGCTGCAAGTAGGAAATTAAAACAAATGGAAAGCCAGGCACTGCAGCAGTTCCAGTGTGGATAACCAGCATCTAAAAGATGCTCATCCATTAACCAAACAGCAGCACTTTCAAGCCCAGTGGGGCCAATGGCTCCCTGCTGAGAAATAGGAATTAACTTTGCAAGGAGGTAATTTGTCTTTAGATAGCTGTCATATTCAGAAAAGCTCTCTGGGTGAGATGGTAGGAAGAGAGGAAGCAAACTCCCAAAAACACAGTCACACATAAAACAAAAGCGTATCAGGAGCCAGGTGCTGCTGAAGATTGATGCTCTCTCTGGCTCACTACCTCAGGGACATGTGCTTCAAGTGTAGCAGGAGCTGTGGTACCATTTGCCTTTCACAGCCACATGGAAAAAAATGGCTGCCTACACAATGGCTGCAGATTGAACTCGGTTAAGAAAGGAATAGTGAGGGGGAAAAGGTAGCCCAGAGTGGAGTTCAGCAAACTTTGGCTAGAGAACAATCAAGTAACCAGAGGCTGTCAGAGATGGCCACAAAGACTGAACTGCATCCTGGGATTGAAGAGCAAGCTAGAAGCTGTCATTTCATGTTCAGAGTAGATGAAGCCTAAGAGGTGCCCAAGACATTGCTTTGACTAATTTGGAAATGTCTTTATTATGAGTTTGGATTAAGATGGTGAAAGTTTAAAGAAACTTTCTGATACTAGTGATTTAGCACCACCAAGAATGAACATTTCCCAACTACTCACCATACCCTCCAGGAGCTCCTATACGTGTAATTCTAAAAGGCATTCAGGTGCCCTCCTCAGAGTCATTCGTGTGCTTAGTGCCAGTATAATAGCACAGCATGCAAGTGTATTGCTCAATTCCTGTACAGTGCTTCTGGCTTTAAGTGAAGATCTATAAGGTCACCTGAATCAAAAGCCATCAAGAATCCCAAAGATGAAGAATGGGAGTATTAACTGCATGGGTTAGTTTCTTAAAGTTAATGTTCAGGTAGGATTGTACCTTATAAAATGCTTTTACACATTTCAGGTCATTTAATCTTTCTCATAGTTTTTGAGATGAAGAGCTCAGATTATAGGTAAGAAAACAGAGGTTCAGAATTGCAGGAAGAAACCTGTTTACATGGTTAGAAGTGATAGTGCCAACAGCTTGCTACCAGGTACCAGATTTAAATCAATGCTTCTCTCCAATTCAGTCTACACAGGTAGACATAAAAACTGTGAGGAATGTTTACAACTGGGCCATAATTTTTTCCCTTTTGTGGAATTCAAAGCAGGGTTAATTACTTTGAGCAGCAGATGGGACACAGAGGCCTGACTTAATGCCCACTTTCTTATCAATAATTGCTTCTCCCTTTGTCCCAAAGCAAAGGGTTCACACTATGCTTTTCAGGCTTGTGTGTCATCCTCTAACACGTTAACAGTGCTATCACATGGTAGCTTCGGCACCTGGGGTAAGATGAACAAATGCAGCGTGAGTCCTGCAATAAAGTCACACATCTCCAGATGAAGTTGTGCTGTTGCTTGAGAACTGAGGCAAAGAATCAATCTTAACCCATCCTGTAAGGGGAACACCTGCGGTGGCCATGGCTATGCATTTTACTTCCATATCTCTTAGGGTATCTGCTGTAGTGCAGAACAGCTGAAATTTGCAGGTGGAACTAAGTTGATTTTCTGGTTGAAACTACTGGATTATTCTAGGAAGGCCGGTGGCTCAGGAGACTTGAGGGAGCACTATCAGGCAGACAAGGTTTTGCATCAAATGCCTAGGCCAGGCCATGCACAAGATACTGCCCATTATTCTTTGCTGGTAGGAACTATTTGGCAGAGCACTAGGGATGAAGGAAGCCCAAATGACCTGACATCAGCCAGGGGCAGCCTGTGCTACTGCTTCCTCAACCAAGAAAGACATGGGGCCAAGCAGAAAGTCCTAAGTAGTAGGGATACTGCACTACACCAATCTCTAGCTGAGGGTCTAGATCAGAAGGCATATTCTTTCTTTAATTAATGTCAAAAGGCAAATTCTTTTTCTTTTTTTAATTGGTTTCTAGGGAGCAAAGGAAAGAGAAAGTGAGGGGGGATATACCTAAGTAGAAGAAATGGCTATGAGGGCCATTTGAAGGTAGAGATGGGGTGGGAGTTTAGAGGGCTCCAAAGTTTAAAGTGCCTCAGGGTCCCATACAGCCTCTCAATTTTGCTGATGGCTGCACTTGTGTTTTAAAAATAAAATATCTGCTGAGTGGATTAAAGGAGTGAATTGAATTCCCGAGGCTCCGATTACCTTTCTTTCTGCCAGTTTTTATCAGCAATGATCAGTAAGACTGTCAGATCTGATGTAAACTTCTTTCCTCTCACACTCCTTTTAGCCTCACAGCATGTGAAATACAGGATTAGCCCCCCACCCACCCAACCCCTTTGTGTGTATGCCTTTTAACAGTTGAGCTCAGTTGAGAAGAATGCTAAAGACAAACACATAGGGTGTCTGAAGACCAACAGGAAGGAGCAGGCATATGAGCAGTGGGCACAATGCCTTTGGGCATTGTCATCTACTAGTACCCAGGGTCTGCCTTCACAGCATTACCATTACTTTATCCTGAGGAACAGGAAGCTGAGTGGTTAATGGAAAGTTCATATAAGGATATTTCCTGGAGCTGATTAGGATGGAAACTGTGGCACTTATTCTCTGATGAGGTAGTAACCTAGCTCCTGGTTAAGGCTATTTCCTCCATGTACCCCATTTCCTTAGAAGCAAAATGAAATACTTCTAGGAATACGAATGGAAACACAGTCAACATCTTGAGCCCACCAGAGCCTGTGAACTGCTAGAACCCTGCTCATGAGACATTCCAGCTGAAGGATGCACCTGGAACACGCTGCTTAGCTACCATCGACTAGCTGTGCTTCTTACGTTTAACCTGGCCAGAAGAAGTGGCAATTACCCTTAAAACAAGATCACTGTGCCACTGGAGGTATAAAAACACACACCAGGGTTAAGCGTTTGATAAACAGAATCAACATGCCTGGAGACTAGCAATAAACAAGGGGTTTGAGACTGGGGTTAGGCATACCTAAACCCAGTGTTGAGCAACTCAGATATTAGGGCAAAGTGAGAGTTTCTTTCTTTGTAAAATAATGCTGGTTATAGGCAAAACAAGGAGTGAAATCTTGGAAGGGAGACAATGGGAAAGAGAAAGGAGGATGGCAGCAGAGCCCAGCTAGCTAAATGAAGCAGATGTGCCAGCTGGTGAAGAAGCACCTAGTTACCCTGTGTCAAGCTAATGAATGGTGTCATTTTAAAGAAGCCTGAAACGACCTTGATTGCTTAAGCCATGGCCAAGTGTACTTTAGATTTTGAACATTAGGTGCAAAAGGATATATACTTGACTACATCTAGCTTCCAGTAATTAAACCCATCTCAGTTCCACCAATCCTTCAAGGGATACCTAAGAGGAAAGACACTCAATTGTCTGGTGTGTGTGTGTGTGTGTGTGTGTGTGTGTGTGTGTGTGTGTGTGTGTGTGTGTGTGTGTGTATGTAACACATCTTTGTTAACTGTCACTGGAAGAACGCTCAGTAAACTCACTATGGATGAACTGACACAGGCTTGAATACAGAGGCAGAAGATGCTTCCCTGACAAAGGATACTTTTTAAGTTCTTCATTTTTCCTTATAACCCAATTTCTGTCACAAAGACAAAACAAGGGAGAGCAGTGTACAGCTTTACAATGGGGTGAGAGCACATTCTAGAAATTACTGATTACATTTCAGTAGTCTCTTGCATTATGAGAATTTAGACAAAGAAATTTCATCTAAAAAGCCAATACATGATAGCACAGGTGACTTTTAATTTTTTTCAGAATTAATAGACTGAGTAATCTTATAGTCTTTAATTATTTTGAAGTAAAACATATGACGGGGGACAATCCATGATGTCAAGCATGTTCAATGGATTCTTTTAAAGGAATATTCCTAAAAGCTAAAGTCATTAGAAATGACAAGTACTTGACAACACTGAATAAAGACACATACTATTTATTAAACTTAATCAAGCCAGAGTGCTGAGAACAATCAACTACAATTAGTGGCGAAGTCAGGACTAAACATCCTGACAGGCGTAAGACCAGAATTATGAAATTGAAGAGAGAAGGGTTCAAATCACTATGATCAGAAAAGAGCAATAAAATGACAAAAATCAATATGAATTAGAAATTTGACCAGATTTTTGTAAAAACAAGTGTAACAATTTGATCTAGATTCATAACAGCATGGTGTTAACGTGATGACGTACAGAAAGTCAAATGAACTAGAATTACTTTTTGAAAATTATGTCAGTCCAGTCTTGTGCTTCAAAATCTTCCAACAGAGTCCACAATGTTTAAAATTCATACTTAGCTGAGCCACAGCTACCTTATATAAGCCAGTAGTCAACTTCCTCTAAGAAATCTCAAGTTACTTTCCCCTGCTCTTTACCTCCTTCCTATTCAGGCTCCTTTTCCATGGATAAGACTTCCACCACTGAGCCTGCCCCTGGCCCCTTCCTCTGTGACCCCTTACATCTTCACTCACACTGTTTCAGGAAACCTTGGAATGGCACCTCCTGAGAAGTATTCTCTCATCACCGCCCCCAAATAAGTCACCTATTCCCAACCACTGTTCTCAACATCTACCTTACTGTATTCTCTGCACCTAGAATCATGCCCCAGATAGAAACAGTGGCTTCAGAGTATTTGCTGAATAAAAGGTTAACATCTGTGTTTGGAAAGATCATTGTACTAAACTCTAGTATCCTGTTTTGAGAGAGACACTGGACACTACCAAGGGGGAAAATAATCAGGCTTATGAGAATTCTAGGAACCTCCTTATTGGAGTAAGGATTGAATTTGTTATACTTTGCCCAAAGAAGAAAAGAGTAACAGGAAATAACAATAATTTGGAAGGCCAACTTGCTTTGTAGACATTTCAGATGGTGAAAGAGGAAGGGACAGTGATTGTAAAGAAAGCTCTGGTTCACCTGTAAGGATTTTTACTTGTTCATTGTCTGAAGGTGAGAAGGCAAGTTTCCTGCAAAGTTATATCCAGCAGAGCTGCTGGGAGCCACATTAGATAGGCTCTGACATGGGTGTGTGGGCAGGAAGTGTAACCAGGGAACCTCTGTATTCTCACTTCTAAGCACTCTATGATTTTATAAGTCAGCTCATAATGAATGTACTGTTTCCCACAGAACTCCTTGGAACATTTGGTCTGCATTCTCTTACGGAAGAATACTTCATTTGGGAAATAGTATTTACTGTATCTCCTTCTGTTATGTACTACTGCAAACAGCCCATTTCATGTGGAAATAATGTCTTCCCAAACTTATTTTGACCTTGGAACCAGTTTGTACACAGTGCCTATTAACAACCTTCAGGACTGGAGCTCATGAAACATATTCTGTGAAAGGTTAGCCTAGACTGTGAGAATCGTATTCCTTTTTCCTTAGCATGCCCTAAAGTGAATAAGTGCTAAGAATTCTATTTCTGCATTCTGATCAGTGCCAAAGCTTAAGCCTGAAGGTATGGAAGAATATCCATAAAAGGGTTTACATTTTCTGCAATTTCATCAAAACAAATAATCTATATATCACAGGGACTGGCAATGTTTTGTTGGGTTAAAAGAACACAAGCAGCTCAAAAAATTGACATTATGCTGAAAAATGGTTCCTGAACATATTTACATTAAGAGTTATTTCTCTGAACACTATGCCCATGAATAACTCACATATACTTAGTTGCAAGATATTGAAAACATTAATATTTCATGCACTGAAGTGCTTCAGGACGAACAGTCATTGTATATAGTTAAAGGCAACCAAGAGGAAGAAACTAAGGGAGTATTTTTTAGAAAAAGAAACCATTTTCCTTTGTTTTTAGGTTGTATTAATTTGGTAAGAATGAAAAACATGGGCTGATTTATTCAGTCAATGAATATTTGAATATCTATGTTTTGTTTCAAAGACGCAATGCTGGATGAACAAAAATAGTTCTCTTCCTTTGGAAAGCTCCTAACTTGTGGAAGGAGGCAGACAAATAACCCATTAAAATAAACTTGACAATAAACAGTGATGTGCTAGGGATACATCCTATCAGTTCATAGCTGTACACTCTTACATTTTTAAGGCTTCAGTAAGTCAGTTAGCAAATGCATCTGTCATTAAAAATTATATAATGTAAATGTACAATTAAATACATTTAATGAAAGTTATAGTGATACTCAATAGCTACTACTGCCCAGTTATTTTATATTGTCCTACTTTATATGTTCTGAGGGTTATTTATGCCTGTTGTACCTACATGAGGGCAATTCCATATAATTCTATACTACTTTGAATTCCTAAGACAGCACATCATGCTAGTAGCATTAAACTAGCCGTGTACGAAAAGCTATATCATGGCTATTAGCAAACACTACAAATACGAGCCTAATATAAATCCCCTCTCATTCTAATTCTTTCCTAGAAAGTTGGTTGTTATATATTTACCAGAATATAAATGAATATGAACTACATTCAGATCTCTAGATTAAGGTTAGGAGACCTCCAAATATAAGGCAGAAGCACCAAAAAAGGCTTGTGCTTATTAATATTCTTGGCTTCAGGGAGACTTTCTGATACCAAAAGCATCTTTGCTTTTGTTTAAACATACCTTTGCTTAACAACACACACTGAAAGGCCTATCATTAGCAAGGCTCCGAGATGGGGGTAGACCTGGATTAGAAATAGTCTCATATTTCAGAAAATTTATAATCTCACTGAGAAGCTAAGAGTGGCAAGGTAAGAAAAAAAATTAAATGAGCAAACTGTCATTTTTAAAAGACATTTCAGAAGCTGGCATTATTAGAATAAGAATAAGCATACTTCCGATCCCAGAGGAGAGCTGAGATGTGCTTGTGGGTAGGGCATGACAGTTGAAGGACAGAATAAAGGTATTTCAGGTAGGAGGGAAGAGTAGTGGAAGAGTAAGTGGTCAACAAATTGACATGTATGCTTTAGGGACAGTGACAGAGCAATTAGGCCTTTACCATGCCCGGTACACTGCTGCTTTTCAGATGCAGCCATCATCCATAGTTCTTCCTTACAGGACAAGTTAGCAGGGAAGAAGATCCATGGCGTTAAATATACAGGAACTGGGGAAGCATTAGTACAAAACTCAGTGTACCATATCCTTGGCAAGTTTAAACTCTTGGGAAGGCTTACATGCAGAGATGCAACTAAATGCCCATCATCCCACCAACTACCAGGGTCCATGTTAGGAATATCAGTCTTGGGGCCTCCCCTGGGCTCTTCCTGAAGCCATGCTCTCAAGCAGAAGGGGCCCATAGTGCTCCCCTCTGACAGACGGCTAAAGTTTCCAATTGGAAGCACATTCATATGGATATTTCCAGGTGTAGCCTAACTTCCAGCATGGGGCTCTCTCAGGGCTTGTGGGGGCCCTGCTCCCAATCCATAAGTTTCAAGATACTCTGGTATTATGGGGAATTATAAGTGAGTCCTAACTCTCTCTTCTTCAGAGAATAATATTAATAATACTAGGCAGAAAGGCTATGTTTATGACATTTCTCGGGGTGAATAAATATCTACCTAAATTTTCCTGAACTGTATACAGGAAGCAAAAGCAGCACTGTTACCACCACAAACTGCAAATAAATATAAAATTGATGAGGCCCATCAAGTTATGATGATTAAACCCTAGTTCAATATACAGATTTTTACCACTGTATTTGTTAATAAACTGGCCCATGGGCCAAATCTGGCTTGCTGTCTATTCTTGTTAACTAATTTTAATTTACTAGAACATAGATGGACAACTGAGTTTATTACCTAAGGTATAAGCTCTTTTTCCTCTACAAGAGCAAACCTGAGTATACAGATGATCACCAACTGCTGGTGGGGTTGTATCCTGATAAATTCAATGTAAGTATAAAATGAATTTACTGATTCATCTAACCTGATGTCCAACTGAGCTTAGTAACACAGCACTATGAACTTCAGGTGATCACCCTCACAATTGCATGGTAGTCTGGGATCTGAGATGCATCTCTCATGCCTGCCATCTCAAGCCTGGATTATATGCACTAACCCAGGAAAGATCAAAATTCAGAATTTGAAGTACAGTGTCCACTTAATGTGTATCACTTTTTCACCATCATAAATTTAAGAACTAGCCAGTCAAACCACTTCAGTTGAGAATTGCTTGTAGGCACAAGACAGATTGTTATGTCACAAAGGAAAACCAGTTTGCTGATGTGTGCACTACCCCACATTGTCTTTGTTGACTGATCTATAATTTCAAGAATAAAAGTATGGAGTCTTTCTGTCTAAAATACAGGTGAGGTAACTATTTATTGCTTAGCAGAAAGAGTTTCAAAGGCATTGTGTCAAGCATGGGATACACATTACCAACACAGACCTAAATTAAGGGAGGTAAAGGGCTGAGACTTTCAGGTTCTTGAATACCTTCAGATTAGCCTATGCTTTCTACTGTTAGTATTTTCTAGCATTTCCAAGAATCTGAAGAAAAGAAACTGATTCAAAAGATAGGACTAAAGATTTAAAAGACTGAATGCAAGCCCAAGGTAATGAAGCAAGTAACTGACAGAGATAGAAATGGATTTTATAAAATTCAAGTCTCAGCTTGCTTCTTGCATTGCCCTTTCTCAAATTTCCTTTCACATCATCTCCCATTTCTTTGCTTGATTAAAGACAAATTTATAGATATAAATGTGATTTCACCATTTTGGAGGTATTATGGAAGATTTTCTGTATGGGTATGAACACACATGGTGTGCATGGTTGTAGAGTCAGGAGGATATAGTAGTTATCACAGTCACTGTCAAGCATGTTGGTTTATTATAGAGAACCTTTTATATTCTTTAGTGTCTTGTAAGACAGAAAAGTCTCACCAGTTAACCTTCCAGAAGGAGAGTTTGCTATCAGTGCTCTGACATTACCCCAGCAGGGAGCCAGCTGACTGTGTTCATGACATGATTGTAAGAGGAGCCTGTGATTTGTTAAAATAATCAGATGGATCACCTTTGAGCCACTGTATGCACATGAAGTGTGGGCTTCAATTTAAATGAGGCTCGAAAGTGATAGCAAGGAAGATGCAACTGCTTCAGTGATAAGGAATCACCATGGCTAGGTGTTGAGTAGTTCTATAATTCCAGGAGGAAACGTTTGGTGTGGCAGGCGCTATAAGCTAGAGAATAACATAAATGAAGTGTTTTGGTCATTGAATGATATGTCAATATTTTTCTTTTTCCAAGAGAATTAGATACCAGGCAGTTTGGTTGGGCTCGGTCTAGTCCACAGGCATCTTCAGTCGGGAAAAGGGCAGAGGCTGTATTTTGAATCTGGCTTTCTCTTTTCTATTTGGTCCACACCGGATGCCCAAGCATTTCAACTCCACAAAATGTTCCCAGCAGTCCATTTGTTGTAAGACAAACTAGGAACAGGATGTTCATGGACCACACAACTATAGTTACTATTTAGAAAAAGTCATAAAGCATATGTCTACCTAGTTAGAGTTTGCCTTCATATCATCTCTCTAAATAGATAACAGGATTTATTCATTTCAAACACAGAAAACGCCACAGCAATAGAACCGAAGTGTCCAAGATGTAGAGGCTACTCACAGACATACACCTCAATTACAAATATCAAGATAATATTTGGGGGAATGGTTAATCCAAATAAAAGTGGTCTGAAAAAGCTATATGGAAACCTACTACTTTGTAAGCTAATTGAAAAAAATTGTTAAAGAGTTAGAAAGGAGATATTCAGGCTGTTCCTAAAAGTCATGGGCTTATTAAACAGAACTCGCATTGGCATGCGAGGGATAGCACCTTAGGAGTTATTAGTCAGGGAGGTCCCAGAGGCTCATATTCCTCTTGGTTATCCATCAGAACTAGCTGATAAGAATACTGTTGTTGCAAGACACAGAGAAACTAAACTGAGACTGCTCTAGAGGTACTTTCCCTCCTAGAGTTTGTAATGCTGACAAAGGTGCTATGTAGTCTGCTGAGGAAGAAAAGACATCAGGGGTGTTACTTAGATGTAAACTTACCAACTACAATGCCAACCTGACAGTCAAGATATGCACTGGTGCAACAGTGGCATGAGCGATGGTGGTAACTGACCATTCTTTGGTTAGATTTGAGGCCTGCTCCACAGGAGAGAATTCATGTCTGATACTACAAACTCAATCAAAACCCCATGAATAGGTAAGTCTTAGGCCTTAGCTGGCAACTTACTATAGTAGTTCAGCTAAAGTGACATGATGCCAAATTGCATTCCAAATATTTATGTTTTTATATATATATAGACAAATCGTACACCTAGTCAAAATCAGAGAAGCTTCTCTTTATAAGGAATGGCGATGAATGCAATTACCCATGGCTTCTCAAAGTGCTGAGAATAAGTGATGGTAGTTCCTGATCCTAAATAGGACACTTAGGCCACCCCTTCTAAGGCTAAGGGAACACTGTGGAAGAGGAGGCAGGAGGGGAATGTAAGAGCCAGAAGACTTGAAGAAGGGCTATAGAATGCTATCTTCTGGGCATTATATGGCCACTGCCACTATGATCTTTCAGCAGATGTACTTGTCTGTACTGGGCACGCAGATGACTGGACCAATGGATCTAGGAGGTATTCATAGGACCATAATGACCTTACTGGCTATTGGCTACGGGTAGATTCAGGGGGGTCAGGCAGTCATTGTCTTTACTTGTGTATCCACAAGTGAGCCCATCAGGCTCCAGTGGACAAATAAAATGGAGCCAGTGGAGAAATGGAGGTTAATGGGACAGGAGGGAGATATGCGAGGGTGAAAGTGAGAATAACCAGAATTTTATATATATATATATACACACACACATATATATGTATGTGTGTGTATAAAATATACTATATATAGTATATATATTATATGCTATATATACAGAATATACTATAGTATAATTATATACTATATATATATACACACACACACAAAATTGTCAAAGAAGAAAATTAATAAAAGTTACATAAAAAGATATGTTTGGATTTTCAGGTGTGAGTAAGGTCTTTTCAATAAATACATCTATTTGATAAGAACAAAAATCTATTCCAAAAGAAAAGAACTGTGGTTTTCATAGAGGTAAATAGGTATTTTTTAAAATAGATTTTAGGAGACTTAAAATGACTTTCTTTTTAAAAATTGGCTCTGGAGGAAGATTTTGTTTGGTTTATGGAAATTGAGTTGGGTCTGAGAAATAAGTAGTAACATGGGTGAGGATATGAGGAAAAAGGTGAGCAGTAAGGACCATACATTCAAACTAGTCAGAAAGGAATTCTCAGCTACAGTGAAGAAGCAGTCAGTTCAGGTCATAATGTATAGAAGGGCATAAGTACTTGAGGTGGTCACTGGATTTAAGGAGGATATGAAGACAGGAAAATGAGAAGTTTTCTTGTCCCATAGTAGATCCCGGTGTCCTATCTACAGCCAAATAGTGACTATGAGGTTCTATTGAAAAACATCCTTCACACCTACAATGGACTGTGCTGTGGGATGCTGTGAATATGTGTTGCTCTGATTTGGTTGATAAATAAAATGCTGATTGGCCAGTAGCCAGGCAGGAAGTATAGGTGGGGCAAACAGAGAGGAGAATTCTGGGAAGAGGAAGGGCTGTGTCAAGAGTCACCAGCCAGATGCAGAGGAAGCAAGATGAGAATGTTTAACTGAGAAAAGGTACCAAGCCACATGGCTAAACATAGATAAGAATTATGGGTTAAATTAAATGTAAGAGCTAGTCAGTAATAAGCCTGAGCTGATGGCCAAGCAGTTATAAATAATATTAAGCCTCTGAATGAGTATTTTATAAGTGGGCCACGGGACTGTGGGGGCTTGGTGGGACAGAGAAAACTTCTGGCTATATTTGACCCCTAAGAAAGCTTAAAGATTCTGAATGCACAGAAACGGAGCCACACTAGGCTTCCTAGTCTCAGTCTCATGCCAGTAGCAGCATAGAGACTCATCTCCCAACAGCTGCCCATAAGATGGAGCTGGCTGCCAGCTGCCATAAACTAATCAGCATGATGGATTCCCACCACAGTACACAGTGGTGTCTCCAAGCTGCACAGAACACTGTGCGGTGGATTTAGCTTTTGCTAGTGAAGGAGAAGAAGAAGAAGAAAAGAAGAAAGAAGAAAGAAGGAGGAGGAAGAGGAGGAGGAGGAGGAAGAGGAGGAGGAGGAAGAGAAGGAGGAGGAGGAGGAAGAGGAGGAGGAGGAGGAAGAGGAGGAAGAAGAAGGTTGTTGTTGTTTCTTGGCTACATGCTGCTGGATGGAAGCATGGATCCACTGCCTCCCAGAGTCAGTAGAAAGCATGGCTCCCAGAGATGGCGATGAATTACCTCTGCCATGTTGAAAAGCTAAGAAGGGTGGAGTCAGCAGCCAAGGCTGCTGCTTGAGTACTAGCCACTGTAGTTTAAAACAATAGATTCACAATAAGATTCAGATGAGATAAACCTTAAAGAGTTTACAGTGGGTGTAAAAGTGTGCATAGGCTTGGATGAGAGAAGAAAAGGAATATAGACAGTTATATAAAGAAATAGAAAGTTTTAGAAAATAAAGTCTTTAAAGAGAAAATAAAAGTAATATAAAAAAATAATCCATGTAAATATGGAAATCACACAGAGTCTGGATTATATTGTCTTTGAGATTTTTAATTGTGGAAAGACATTTGATTTTAAAAGCTGCTCAGTTAAACCAATATGTATATTTTAAAGGTATCTTGACTTCAAAATTTATGTCTAAGGATATGTTGCTTTGGAAAGGAGACTCTGCTTTTGTTTCCACAGGAAGCAAGAGGTTATGCATTTGTTCCAGGTTAAGATGGACCAGATCTAATCAAGCCAGACCTCCTGAACCTTAACAGATGGCACCTATCAACAAAGTTTATAGCCGGTCTTCCCAGGACTTGGCCATTATCTCAAATTTTCTCATGATCCCCATAAGACTACCAGTGCCCCCTATCAGCAGGAAGTAGCCTAGAACACTACGCCCTCATTCCTCCCAAAATAGATTATGGATGTTTGTCTTTGTTTAGGTTGTTGGTTACAAATTGTTATTGGTCATAGTCAATCTCTTTCTAAAAAACAAAGGGGGATATGACATAGATATGATAGAATGAAAGGGTAGATTATTGAATCTAGTTTTAAAGAGTAACTTATTTTAAATTGCTATAGATTTTAGCTTATTACAAATTTAAAGTTAATTTTGTTATACTGTATGTATATTTCTACTCTTGTTTAAAGTATTTTGTTTGTACAACTCATTTAAGATTGTAGTGTATAGTTGAGAAATACTGATTAATAATTAATCATCTATGATAATGAAACTTACAGTCATGTTAGTTAAGTTTTCTAGGAACACATAGATATATTTCAAATAGGTAGGTAATCTTCTAACACTTCAAAGACCTACAGAATATGGCATTTAAAATGTTTTTAAAACTTAAAATGTTTTAAAAACTGGACAATGAGACATGTCTGCTCCTGACAGCGTCAATTACTTCAAGGAGAATGATGGGCATTGAATACACTCATTAAGGAGTTTGCTTTCTTTGTGGCAAAAGTTAGCCACTGGGCAAAAAAGTGCCCTTGCATCAACTGCTTGACAGTATGTTGTATAAACTGGACATGCAGGACCCATAGGAAGGTGACCACTGAACTTTGTAAGACAAAATTGTCCTTCAGGTTCCTGCTTCACAGAAGAAACTGCCAGACATTCTACAGGACACAGAGAGAAGTGACTGAGAGACTCTAGTACTATAGGCTGAGGAAGGATGCCCCAATGTTGCACAGGAACTTTGGGTGACTGTCCAGACAGCCAGCTGTCTATGTCATTCTCGATTTTTGGAAGTTGCTTACAATGCTCTTCCTGTTTACTTAGGTAATATATCCTTCTGGGGTCTTCGATGTAGTTGAAGACTAGATAATTATAATTATAATTTTCCTTGGTTATAATAAAAGATAAATTAGATATGAAACTCTGGACTCACAAATAAGGATAGATAGAATAATTTCTTTAATTTTGTCAAATACAAATAGACTAGCTATTGTAACTGTAATTGTTGCTTGATAACTTTTATTATATGTAATTTTACTATGTTAAAGTTAAAACCTTCCTTTCTGGTTAGACAGAAAAGGGGAAGTGCTGTGGGATGTCGTTCTGTATGTTGTGAATATGTGTTGCTCTGATTTGGTTGATAAATAAAACGTTGATTGGCCAGTAGCCAGGCAGGAAGTATAGGTGGGGCAAGCAGAGAGGAGAATTCTGGGAAGAGGAAGGGCTGTGTCAGGAGTCACCAGCCAGATGCAGAGGAAGCAAGATGAGAATGTTTAACTGAAAAAAGGTACCAAGCCACATGGCTAAACATAGATAAGAATTATGGGTTAAATTAAATGTAAAAGGTAGTCAGTAATAAGCCTGAGCTGATGGTCAAGCAGTTATAAATAATATTAAGCCTCTGAAAGATTATTCTATAAGCGGACCATGGGACTGTGGGGGCTTGGCTGGTCAGAGAAACCTTCTGGCTACAGGACTGAATGTTTACACTTTTCTATACTAGTCACTTTTCCTGTTGCTGTGATTAGATACTAGGACAAGAGCAACTTAAGGAAAAAGAGTCTATTCTGGCTTATTGTTTCAAGGGATCATTTCACCATGGTGAGAAAGACATGGCTTCAGGCAAGAAAAGCATAGCAGCAAGAGCAGTAAGCCTGCAGGTCACATTGCATCCACAGTAGGAAACAGAGTTACCAAGAAGTGAGACTGGGCCAGAAAGTTTCAAAGTTTGATCCCAGTGACCAACTTCTTCCAGTGAGGCTAAGATTTCCATAACCTTCCCAAACAGTACCACTGCTGGGAACCAAGTGTTCAAATCCAGGAGCTTACTGGAGTCATTTCATAAACCATGAAACCTCACATTCACATGTTGACATTCCAGTCTCCACAGTGCAATTCTAATTCCAAAGCTGAAGGGGGTGATTAGGTCTAGATGATCTAAGATTTCTCTGTAACCAAAACTGTAAACAATAAATTGTTGTTAGAGCCATCAGGCACTGGGTTTTGCTTAAATGGACTATGATAAAACCCACTCCTTCTACTCAATCAAAAATTTCTCTTCTTTAACTCTATTTTATCACATTTACACATATGTGTGCACACACACATATAATGCACTGCTATCATTTGGAAACATATTAAATGTATTACCCAAAAACTTAAGAACTAGAATCTTGGTCTCAAGAATGGCAACAGTAAAAGAGGGTGGACTCTTTTGAGAATAGGAGCTAGTAGAAAGTACTTGGTTATTAGAGGCATCTCTCCTGGAGTAGATTAATGGAGTTCTTGTGGGACTCCAGTTAATTCCTACAGGAACAGATTGTTATAAAATATGGCAAGCCTGACTCCTTGAATATCTCTTTTGTGTCTTACTCTGTTACTACTTCATCATACACTTTTGCTATTCTGATGCCATCTACCGTGAGACCCTAATGAGAGGCCAAGTAGATAGGGCTGTCCAATCTTAGACTTACAGACCCTAAAACTATGAGTCAAATAAACCTCTCTATAAACTATTTTGTTATAGTAACTGAAAACAGACTAATTACATGTCTGCAAAATGTTTATAGTATGAGTGTATATCTTAATAAATAATCATTAAGGAGACATTGAATAGAAACCAAACCTGAAAAGAAATAAAAATTCTTAATATCCTCAGTACTTCCCTGTTCTATTCAAAATGGTCTCCCCTCCCATCTAAGGTAACCTCTGCAGCAACCTGGTTCTACCCTTTATCATGTAAAATATACATCTTCAAACTCCATAGGATAACTTGGCACATCATAAATAAAATCAGGTATTACATATTCTTTGTGTCTGGCTTTGGTGAACAGTATGTACAATAGCTGAGTGTAATGGTGTATGCCTACAATCCCAGGTGAAAGGATCATGAATTCCAGGCCAGCCTACACTAATTTAGCACAAACCTATGTTATGAACTAAGAACAAAAATATTCATTAAGTCAATCCAAAAGTGAATAACATGTTATTTGTTTATTCATTTTCATCACTGCATAGGTGTCCCCCTTCTGGGTATATATGACAATGTATCTGTCATCCTTGATGAGCTAGGCTGCTATACCTTTCTCATGGCCTCTTCTTCTACCAGCAACATGCAAGATACTAGCAACCTTTCTAGATTCATTAAGTCATCTCTCTTTTAAAATCTTTTCTGAATGACCTGCAAAGTGTAATTGATCATGCAAGCTCCCAAGGTGCCTTATATGAATGTACATCATGATGGACAGAATGTTGATTTGCTAGTATGTCCTCTCATCTTTGATAAACAATAAAGTTGAGGCAGGATTCTGTGTTCATCTCTATTGCTCTAGTGTCTTACACTGACTGTACTGTGTTTTGAGTATGTACACAAGATACACGTTGGCTAAAGTGCAGAGGATTAGATAACTTCCACATATGATGGGGGAAATGGGAGGGGACAGAGAAGAGGGCATAGGGTGTGGATTTGATTAAAATACATTGTATACATGAATGGAATTCTCAAATAATAAGTAAAAATATTTTTTAAAAACCCAAATATTTCTCAGGTTAAAAAAAGCCCACTTAAAATATCAAAGAAACAAAGTTCACATGATTGACAGGTCCAGGCATATTGAAAGGGCAGATCTAGTATACTGGTCTGAGAATCAGAAATCTGCATTTTAACATTCTCAGAAAGCACTTATCACTACAGGATTTGGTTATTGGCCCAAGTGTTCTTCCACGGCTGACGTCCTAAAGCCATTAACACTGCCTAATGAGCGCCAGCTAGGTCTTCTCCACTGACCTCCAACTCAGTGAGCACTTCTTGTTGCTGGTAGACAAACAGACAAGTGCTGAATAAGACCGCCAAGGAAAATTCGGGGGGAAATTCATTAAGAGCCGGTGTTGTCACCAGAGCACAGTCTTCAAAGCAGTGTGCTGCACTGTCATTATCTCATTACAGCAATTTCAACACTTGCTCCTGCTAACTTATTAAAAACATTTTAAATCACTTTCCTCATTGCAGGCACAACAAACTATCTCATTACCCAAATATGGATCACTGCCAAGTGATATGGCGAGGGGCGTGATGAAAGAACTGCACGTAGGCAGGAGGAAGTTAGAGTTTGGAGAGAGGCAATCACAGAACCACCCAAGAGTGTAAACCAGTACTTGCCAAAAAAGAATGGCTTTTTCAAAATGCTGGCACTCAAGAGGGCTAATACATTATTATTCTCATCATACTATATGTCCTCTAGAAGGCAGATATATTTTATTAATTTAAGTTCTTTTACTATATTACTTAGGCAAAGCATAAATTAACCACTATCCATTCATTCTATACATGTGCAAACATTATAAAAATGCCCTAGGTGAGCACGTGGGTGGAAATTTTTAGATTAAAATAACAAAAATGAATAATTTCCAACAAACTATCTAAAGTTGGAGTTGGCAAAACAACCTGTAGTCAAATCTAGCTGCTGCATTTATTTTTTTGTAAATAAAGTTTTACTAGCTCGCAGCTATATGTATTCATTTACACACTGTCTAAGCTTGCTTTTATAATATAATAGCTCAGTTATTCAAACAGAGATAGCCAAAATCACATGGCTCATATTTATAGTCCATCACTTTGTAGAAAAAGTGTGCTTAGCTCTGATCTAGTCTGGCTACTAGATGAATGGACCAGACACAGCAGCACTATCTGAACATTTGACTCAAAATGAAGAACAGAATGACTCACCTAGATTGGATGGATCAAATGAACACACTAAGAAGATACCACCCTCTATGATGAACAAGATAATTAAAATTTTAACAACAGTCATCCATAGAGTGCAGTCCTAAAGATGAAGATAATTCTCCAACAAAAAGGAGTGGGCTTATTACCAAATGACATTTTATTGCTAGAAAACAGAGGACAGGGTCCCTTGAAGAGAAAACAAAGAGGTAGGTGGCAAACCAGAGGAAACCCTCCTGTTGCTATGTAGGGGAAAGACTCCTTATGTCAGTCTTTACCCCCAGAGAAGATAGGACATGTGAAAACTTCATCAATTCAGGTGGATTTTTTTTTCATAAAGGAACTATTACTACTGAAATCTGATCTTGGCCCCATATCACTTTTCTTAGTACAAAAACAAGTAACTAAGAAACAGATTTGCTAATTTCAACCAAGTCCATTTGGTTGTCATACTCATTTCCTTTTTAAATACTCCATTTTCTCTCTAACAGGAAAATAGCTTCTTCAATAAGGCAAATGGGTTATGACTTGCTCTTTGAGAACAAACACGCTATAACATCCACTTTAAATCTCTAGTCTATCATGTGCTATTTGTGTTTCATTTGTCACAGGCGATTTGCTGTCATTTGGGGCTTCTGTTAGCCAACGCTATAAGGACCGACAGAGATGAACATCATTTCTTCTTAGTGCTATACAGCCTGTCTGCCACTGTGTTTACATTTAACACCTTCACATTTTCTATGCTTTTGAGTTGTTTAAGACTGGCCACATAGAAGTCAAATATCCCTAAAGAGACAAGAACAATAAATATATGAAGGATAAATACCAGGTTATGATCTTCCAATCTAACTAATGGGCAGAAAGTTAGACTTGTGAAAAGCATATATCATAACCACAATTCTTACTGGAAAAACAGCTTTGTGAGTTAGCAAAAAAGATGCCACATAATAATTTGACACAGAAGGTTATTTCTACTCTGATAATAAGTATCACTTGCTCAGATGCCACTTTCTGACCCCAAACTCACCCTGCTTTTGGCTACTGGACTTAGCCTGTAGGGAGTATATTCTGAAAAAAAGGGGTCATTTGTCTAAAAGCTTTCAGACTGGACAGTCTTTGATTTCAGACATGGTGAAGCAACTTCTGTCATAGCAAATTTATACCTTTTATAGTGTCTTAGTCTTTCAGTTACGTCTGACGAGGAAGAAAGTGGTCGCTACTCTCCGATCGTCTCCTGTGACGCACAGGTGGGAGTGCCCCTGGACCATCACTGTCGCGTGGAGACTAGAAGTTGAGCCTCAGAGAAGTCACACACACTGCTCCAAGCCATCCTGCATGCTGGTAACTGATCACCAGGAAACACATTCCTAAAGGACAGATGCCTTTCTATCCTTTCAACTGTCTGCATTTTCCAAGTCTTGGCGCACAGTAGGCATTCAGAAATTGTTTACTCAATGTACTACAAATCTCTGAATTTCAGACTAAAAGTTTCTTCTATTGTATGATGCCTGTTCATGTTTAACAATGAATTAATCTCTCTTTTATCTTTCAGAAGAATCAGAAGTCACATTTCAAATTATGCTTTTACACAGGTATAATTAAATCTTTAAAAGGTGGGATGGCAAAGAAATTAGAGGCTAGAGTGTAACAGACATTTCATAACCTGCAGATGCCAACAGCAGGCAGCTCCCACCCTACTCTGTCCCCTCCTCCCCCACAGTATAACGGCAATTATATTTCAGGGTGAATAATATAATTATCTAAATGAAACCAGGAAGAAAAAAATGTAGGCAACATAAAAGGATTAGCAGCGCGAGGATGTGTAGTTGGGGGAGGCAGGAGGATGGATCCAGGCTGACAATTCCATAAAGTAGCCATCAATTATTTAAATCATTGTGACTTTTCAGACGCATTCTGGACAGCAAGGAGGAAAAAAAAAACACTGTAGAAATTTGAAAACCATAAATTAGGAGGGAGATGCTTGTTATTTGGTTGTGGCGTGAAACGTGCTCCGCCTAGAGAAAGGCTCCAAAGGCAAAGTCACTCTAGATGGGGGGAGGAAAGATGCTACCTTCTGGGAAGTGCAACAGAACAAAACACTGTTCTTACAGAAAAGTCCCAGTGCTGCTCCAATCCACGGAAGTAAACCACTCGACACACTTAACAGCAACGTGTTTTCAAATAATACCACAAGCAGACTACAGAAAACTGAGCCAGGAGGAGGCGGACCTAGAGTCTCTATCAGAGCTGTCATTTCTAGATGTCACTTTAGACAAGGCTCTCTCACATGCGGAACCTGGCTCCAGGGATGCAGAAGAATTACTTTCTAAGGCATATTTCAGCCTTAAAAATTCTACTGAAGCCAAGTCATTATGTAAGTATATACCAAATTGTGCTGGGAAAACTCACAAATCAGATTAATTATATCTAAAAATAATTTACAGAATATTATATATTATGTACTTATAAAAGGAAATGTCCTGTCTCATGCATATGGTTGAGGTCACAACACTTCATGTCTGATCTATTATATTTTTACCATAGAAGTAAATCTGCCTGTGACTCTTAAGTCCAGGTCTTAAAAGAAAGAAAGAAACAACTGAAAAAAGCCACCCCTCATCCTGCTATTGCTTGAAGCATCTGCATTTGCTAAGCAGGCTGTAGAGAAATTGATTGCTTCTTCACAGACACAAGATCTGCTTTGGTTAATACTCATGAGGTAAATCTAGTCAATAGTTTCATGAGCCAATTAGCTTAGTTTCCACCTAGATTTAACTAGTTGAGAAAGAATAAAAATAGCTCTCAAGCCAGTCACTAACAATGATTTTTAAGAGACAATTAGATTTGCCACAGAAAAGCAGGCATTATAAGTACATAACGAATCATATAAATACTTAAAAATGCATTTAAGCAATTATGTGAGCTTTATATTCACACATACAAGATTAAAAAACAGTAACACAGGGACTAATTTAAAAAAATCTCAACAACCAAATAATGATTTTATAAATTACAGCTTGTCTTTCAAATTTTGCTCATGAAAAATAAAATCCTTAACTTATTAATATTCTATATATCAAAGCTTCTGATCTCTTCTGCTAATGAATTTCTTGTCTGGCTGGTAAGAATGATTTCTCTCTGCTTGCTCTGCCCCCTGTTATTACCGCCATTCGAATTGGCTAATTCCTTTCTAAATGGTAGATGCATGACACTATGCCTTCATCAGACATACAAAACTTCACAAAACAAAAATTAAATGTCAATGCATGTAAGGTTAAAACAAAGTCAGGACAGCATGGGATCTCAGATAGTGTGTGGAGTATGACAAAACTGGGCTGGGGATAGAAACCTGAGAGTGGAAAGACCCGGCAGACACTGCCTCAGGCCAGCAGTCAAGCTTTCCCATCCACACTGATAGGTCATATTAGAGGGTATACCTGAGGTGATGTTCCCAAACACACAGTTCTCAGGAAACCACCAGAAACAACAGGTCAGTATACTTTGTAGGATATTTTACAAGACACCTCACTATTACCACATAAAATACAAACACTACTTTTGTGTATTTACTTTAAGTCAACATAACACCAAGACACTTGCAATCAATGTTTCTTGCAGTATGATTCACAACAGCGAAGTTATGGAACCAAAGGAGGTCCCCAGCAACAGAGGAATGGATTTGTAAAATGCTGCATATATGCACAAAATGATTTTTACAGCCATAAAGAAGTTTGTCATTTGTAGGAAAATGGATGCAAGTGGAGATCATCACATTAAAGTGACTTAAGCCAGTCTCAGAAAGACAAATATTGGATTCATTCTCCCGTCTGCGGCTCCTAGATGTTCTATAGTATATATAATCATGTATACAGCTATGACAAGAAAGAGTTATGTATCGAAGGGATGAAAGTGAACCAACAGGGGGACAAGGGAAGGCAGGGGAGAAAGTTTGGGGGGAATGGGCTCAGGTACTAATATGTAGTTAAATAAAAACTGAGAAAAATAATAACAAAGAAATAAAACATTAAAAAATAAAAACTAAGCTGTCATGGCCATCAAAGAGGAACAGCAAGAAACTTCAGGAGAGCTGCTACACCACCCTTGCAACTTTTCTTTAAATGAAAAAAGTTCCAAAAGGAAAGTTTATTTTAAAACATAATGCTGTTTTCCTTGACAAACAATGGAAGTTTGTTTTTGTACACCCTTTGACAAAGCTGCTGGCAATTCCATTTTCCTCATTCAGTGCATCCCACTACGTGCTAAAGATTTCTACTGGTCTACGGTAAAAGTTGAAAGGATGACAGAAAAGGGTACTTTGGTTCGAGAGGCAAGAAATTAGCACAGTCCAGCCCCTTAGTCTGTTCAGGTTGCTCCCTCTGGTAAAGCTTTGGAAGCCATGGGCACACAGCAAGCAAGGTCATCAAAGCATTCTGCAAGTACCTGATAGGCAGCCTTGACCTTGGAACACCAAGAGGACAACAAATTCAGAAATGCTTCATGGAATAAAAGGGGGGAAAGCAATTAAGCTCTTGTAGTTGAAATCAGGCAAAGAGAAGTGCTGTGCACCCAACGAGCAGAGGTAGAGAATGGCTCATTTAAGTGCAGTTATCTGAATTTAAATTTATACATATTTGCAAGTGAATACTCATGGTATTCTGGACTCTACAGATAGGACCATCCATCATGGGAATAGCTGCAACCATGAGGGGTAAAAGAAGATAAAAATGGGGGAGAAAAAGAAAAAGAAACCAAATAGAAGCCTAGATGAATTTTTCTTCTCAAAAGACTCTATTTCTAATATTCACAGTCCAAAAAGGACACAATGACATAGATAACCTGTTAATGAGCTAGTTGTGGGTTGTCTATTCCCCAGAGCAAGACTTCCAATTGCCAGAGCTTGTGCGTGTCTAAAAAGAATGAATGAAAAATGTACAGCTTAATCTTTCAACAAATTTGGGTGTGCTACGGATGATGGCCGCTCCTGTGGATACAGAGGTGATCCCTAGCCCGTTGAGGCCTTTGTGGCCTGGGGTCGAAAACTTGACAGATTTGAGTGTGTCATTGCGGGAAATCAGTTTGTTGGGTTTGTTTGGCCAATTATGACAATCAATCAAAAGAATGACCTCAAACACTGAGCCCGGGATCACCTATCTCAGATGGTTGTGAGGTCACTGCTCAATGTTTCAGTCTAGAGAAAAACAAAACCTTCACAGGAGACAGTCTCCTGTTCAGGGCAGTATGACTAGGGCCCTCCATCAGCTGCCTCTGTGACACCAGGTTTCTGTCCTTCACTGTATCTGTAGATGGCAAGTCGCATTCTTCTTTAAAGGGCCACCTATTGAATAGCTATATTTTTAACAACCTTTCATGTTTCTCTGATAGACAGCAATAGGAAGCAGGTCTGCTGAAAGCCTGAGATGACCACTGGCGTGTTTGTTTATTTAACTGTTTTTCTCATTCTCCGTCCACTTCTGCATCCCAGTCCGTCTGTTCTTTCACACCACTGAGAATCTTGTGTCCCCTGCTTGGGATACTTTCTCCTGCCTGCTTCATATCTGCACATCCAACGACACCCAGCATCCTTCTATTTGGTTTCTTTTTCTCCCCCATATTTATCTTCTTTTACCCTGCATGGCTGCAGCTATTCCTATGATGGATGGTCCTATCTGTAGAGTTCAGAATGCCATGAGTATTCACAAGTATTTCTCTTGATTCCTACAGCCCCCAGTGCCTCTCCTTACCACATACAGTGCCTGGCTTCTGGACCATCTGAGCTGTGGTCAGTTAGACACTGTCCTCCACTCTTCCTGGATTTGTGGGTGTGACAGATTCAGACTCCCTAATTAACAGACTCCCTCCTAAACTTCTCAGATGAGGAAGTCTAGCTTTAAACTTATATCCCTATTCACCTTGTCCCATGACATTCAGAGATGAGACCATAAGTTTAGCACAGAGTAAGGATTTACTAAATATCTCCACTTAGTTTCAATAGCATTTTAACACGGGGGAATTACTGGACTGAACCCTGTCGTTCTTGTCAGGGCCGTGTACCAGATTTCTCTGGCCCACTGTAGATGCCCACACCAAGATTAAGTGCAGACAAGTTGAGCATTGCATGAACTTTGAAAAGCATGAAGAAAAACAGCTGCTTTCCTTGAACGGTTAATCTTTAAAGGGCCATTTAACTTTGAAGCTGAGATAGTCTTGTTTCGGTCTCTTCACTTTCTCACTAGAACGTCTCTAAGCCAGAGTGGCAACATACAGACAGGGCAAAAATTACTTAGGATAAGAACCTCAAAAATTCCCTAAGTACAGCAGTTCTCTGACTATACTCATCTGGCTCCTACCAGTAATCTCGCCAGATCAGCAATTCCCTCCTAAGAATGATAACTATCATTTGCTTGGGCTGTCAAGCCAGCCTTTCTCTCTTCCTAGTGTTTGTTCATGAAATGCTCTTCCCCCCTCTAACATTTAAGGAAAAGAAATAAATCTGAAGATGCCTTTGTTAGCACATAAAGTCAAATATATTTCAGGCAAAGGCAGCCCTCTAAAGATCTGAGTGACAGAGTGTTAATGTAGTTCAGTCCCTGTCAGCACATCTGTCATAAGTCATTACCTTCTGTCCTGCTTATCCACAATAGAGTGGGTTGAGGAAAGATCAAAATGGACAGCAGCCACTCAATGTTTCAAAATATTTATCTCAAATGTGGCCGGATACATGGAACCATCTAGGGGACAAACTAAGCTGCCCATCAGCACACTTACCGTTACTCATGATAGAAAGTAAATTCAGAGTCCCAGCTTACAGCCCCAGGCTTACCCCTATACTGATGGCATTTTCAAACAGCCCTGTGCTCAGCTTCTGAGCACTGAGAAAGCTGGTAGACAAGTGTCACTGGCTGTAATTACTTTCCCATGCAGACGTCCTTAGGACAAAACCTTCTAGCTCGCTCTGTTTTCACTTCCATTTTTAAACAATCCTATGACCTATGACATTGGTCTCATAAAACAAAAATATGAGATATTTAAGGATCCCCCCTATAAAATATATAGGGTTAAATATACATTGTTTTTTAGTGGCAGACAACAGGGAAAAAAAGATAATTAAGGATCCCCCCATAAAATATATAAGGTTAAATATATATATGTTGTTTTTTAGTGGTAGACAACAGGAAAAAATGACAACTAATGTTTATTTCTAGCCCTTTTATATATTGCTCCAAAAGCCTAACTATCTATACTCAATAGAAGTTAGGTTAAAATAGTTATATTTTTCTTCTCATTTTTACAGGAAGATTCCTAAAGAAGACCTATTAACCAAAAACTTCACTAAGAAAACCAGACAAGAATCTATTCTTTTATCATCCAGAGGCGAGACCAAACCTTTAAGATATTTATAAATAGTAAAGTTGCTCACATAGTGTGTTCGGTCTACCTGTACATACAAATCATTCCTTATTCATGCCACAGCCTTCTGCATCAATGCTGATAAAAACAAGTTCTCTTATTGTGTGATATTGATAAAGGCCCTACTTACAAATTAATCTGAGTTAGTCAATTTCATGTTCCATGCCAATATTTAAAGGAAACTTTTGGATGAGTACTTCTAACAACTGAGTGCTCCAAAGAAAGCACCTATGGTGTCACTCACTGTGGCACCTACACATGCCTATTTTTAAAGTCCTGTGAGTAGCACCATGTCAATAGGAAATGGTTAGTGATGCATTTCTGGCATAGCTGAAGAGAAATTAGAATGTGCAGGTTTACCTATGCTACAAAACTAATACAGGAAAATGATAATGGCAGAATTTTGGCTGGGGAGTATGTGTGTGTTCGGGGACATGTTTTGAGCTTTTAGATGCTTAAATATTTCCACAAATTATTCAAACAATAGTTTCTTAATTGTCAAGTTCTCATGTTGATGGTTTACTCATGTATAAAAAAAAAAAACATTGGAAAAGATTAGTGCTATGTTGGAGTGGAAATGTCCACAGCTGGTGGCAGTGGTCTATGAGGTTGTGAAATCTTTCTGACCTGGATCCCTGCTGGTAGTCATAGGGCTGCAGGCACAAGCTTTGAGGGTGAGAGGAGGGCCTTGCCTCTAGTCTTGCTGTTTCCTGACTGCCAACATTATATGACCAACAGCCTCACTATGCCTTCCTCACTATGACAGACTCTCATCATGAGCCAAAGTACATCCATCCCCTCTTAAGTTGCTTCCTTCAGGTATCTACTAACAGAGAGGACAGAAGAAACTAGCACAATAAATGAGGCTTTTCATTTACTAGGGAATATTTCTGCAGGAATCGTCTAAGCACCAGTCTCCTTGATGCTTGTCAGAATGAAGGGATTATGTGGTTAAGTGAACCAATAACACCTGTTGTAAAATGTCTCAGTATGTAGAGACTTTCGGAAGCCCTGCTGAACACATCATACCCACTGTATTTCTCTCCTTGTTTGATGGTAGCTTGGGCGAAGGTTCCTACAGATGAGGGAAGGGAACCAAGGGATGGTATTCAATGGGACTCATCGTTCTTAGGGACATCAGACTCACGCATCTTGTGCTTTCCCCATTTTACCATAAGGAAACTTAGTAGAAAAAAAGAAAAGATATAAAATGTAAAAAGATCTAAGCCAGCAGTAGGACTAACAGTATAGAAAAAGCACATCTGGATAATGAGAACACAGATGAAGGCAATGAAATCACAAGTCTCCCTTCTCAACAGAAGTATACGACTGTTTGAAGCTATGGTGACACACAACCCAAATAGAGACAAGAACAAAGGTACTTCCCAGTACTCCATCTCCCAGGACAAAGTCTAAACTAGCCACAAAATGCTGGTTAATTGAGGCTCCTGCTTGTTGTGAAAAAGTCAATCAGCACTGCTAGTGAATAAATATTAGGAATACAATTCCAAGAAAACAAGAACTATAAGTGGTTAGTGTTTCTTTAAGCATAGAGGTACACCAAAGAATGAGATTGGATCCCAAGAATCTTTGCTTTTTGAACTAGTTTTTCACAGTGAGAACATTAGAACCATCTCTAAGAGCTTGAGGAGGGGGGTGTCAATTGATCAGCTCTCTTTTCAACTTAATGATTTTCATGATGCCTTCCAGCAGACCTTAAATGGAACTAATCTATTTACACTAATAAAGCTGAATCAACTCTGTACCAGAGAGTGGAATAGTAGAACGGCAACAACTGGCTGTGATGCAAACGCCACTCAAAGTCGGCATTCTTCATGTTAACATAATTCGATCTGAGGAAAACAATATGCTGTTGCCGCTATCCATATATCCTTGGGAACACAGAAAAGGTTACTGGCAGTGCTTTGGCCTAGTTGGGAAGATAATAAGTTTGGGCGTCAGTAATTATTTCCAGCAAATAATTGTACTGTAAGTAGCTGTGTCCATTACAGCTTGACTGGGATTCCTGCAATCACCCACCTATCAATCACTCTCCTTTGGAACTCTGTTGACTCCTAGAATTCAGACTACCCTGAGCAGTTGCTTTAACAGAATACTTCCATACTGATTCCCATGGAGAGGTAGAGGAATGAACATGTGCTTCCCAGCCCACATCTTCTACATGCAACTTCAGAATGTGACCCAGCTTGGAAACAGGTTCTTTGCAGATGGAACCATACAAGATTAGGGTGGGCTATAAATCTACTGAAAGTGTCCTTATGGGAGTCAGACAAACGACAAAGAGAGGCAGGGACTGGATTTATGCTTCTAGAGCAAGAACAGCAATGGCCTCTAGAAAGGATCCCCTCTAGAGCTTTGGAGGAATTGCAGCTTCTGGCATCTTTAACAGTGTCAGAGTAAACCATTTAACACTATAAATGTTTATTTACTTGGTATGTATGTGCACATATACGTACACTACAGTGCTCGTATAGAGGTCCAAGGACAACTTGCAGGAGTCACTTCTGTCCTTAGGGTTCTAGAAATTGAACTCAGGTTATCAGGCTTGGTAGCAAACACCCTTACCCACTGAGCCATCTTGCTGCCCCACAGAATAAACTTCTTTTGTTTTAAGCCACCGACATTGTATTAGCTTGTTTTAGCATCCCTAGGAAACTAGTCCACTGACTCTAAGAGTCATAAACACCACATACCACTCCTAATTTTTTCTAACCAGCAGAGGGGCTCCAGGAACAGGTAAATGGTGCAGATATAGCATCGGCTCCTGCTTGCTATCAGGCTAGGTAGAGGGGAGCTAGAAAGGTGACTGGGTGGGTATTAAGAGTGAACACAGGCTCATGGGGAGAGGACAGCAGCTTGAAAATCCAGACAGATGGCAGGATGCTGAACAGCCAGTGACAGACATCAGACAGCCTTAGAAGTGAGAGCTAGGAGCAGGCAGGTACTGTATTAGAGCTCTTTATGCTAAGATCCAGTCACACGTGGTGTGAGCAAGAAGAGGGTATATTCTATAGTCATTACCCACTTAACCATTATCACGTTCCTAGGCCAAAAAATTATAGTTTCTATTTTCCAGAGAAAGAAATAGATATATAGAGGCTAAATAATTTGGTCACAGAGAAAAAGCTATCAAATGATGTGGTTGGAATCCACTTGTATGTAATTCCAAAGCTTACGTCTACAGCTTGTTCCCCAATATAAAACTGAGTACCCTGTTACAGACCTGACGAGATAATGCCTGAGCAATAACTTTAGCTTTTCCTTGTCAGAGAAATAACTGATTCAAAGCAGCAATCTTCAGAGAAATGGCACCAATTCTGGCTGAATGCTAGGATCATCTGGGTATCTTGCTGGAACTCCCTCACTCCGGGCCGACTGATGGAGTGTGGGCAGTGGTGCTTTTGGGAAGCTTCCTGGGTGACTTGAATGGGTCGTGTTCCTGAGAACCGCTGATCTAGGCCAGCAGGTGGAAGTGGGAAGTGTGGCTGGCTGAGGAGGAGGTGCGAGTTTGGTGTTTGCAGGCAGACTGCAGCTATTTCACTTCTCCGAAGTGACTCTGGCAAATGCTAGGGCAGCGAGGAAAATGGAATATGCTTTAAATGTATCAAGACGGCTTCCTCTTACTCACACAGCTTATGTTTGTTCCTCCAGTGATAGGAAGTTTGAGCCTGAGCATTAGGGAAGCTGCCTCTGTCTCACATTGTCCTCCCTGAGCCAGAAAACGTGGGCTCCTCTCTTGGGAAAGCACTCTGCAAAATTCTGCAATGTGCTAGACTAGGAAACAGCTTCTGCCATCATGGCAAATATTGTTTTTGCAATGTCTGGGTCAGTGTGAAACAATGTAGAATACTTTTTAACATGACTACGGTTGCTCACCACAAAGTTAAATACTCACAGCATTAGGTCCTGGAACTCCTTACCTTCAAGATGGGCATAATGACACTAAAAGAATGCTTCTCCAACTTCAGATTATATTAAAGCTACATGCAGGGCTGTTAGAATCCAGGTACAAAGTTTAGGAATCTAGTTCTCACAAGTTCCCAGGTGATGCTAACACTCTAGGCTACAGGCCACATGTTGTGCTGTACTAGTCTAGGGCACTGCTGCTCACACACAAATACACAGACATGTCAGATGGGGACAAGATATAAGTGCAGGCTGAGTCAGAGGTCTGATGGCCCTGTCTGCAGGCAGCTCTCCAGCTAGTAAGAATGGTAAAGATTCACCATTGGGGTAGGAGAGGAAACTTCAGTGGACCACTCTCAGATGGTTGCCCATTCAACAGTTTCATAGGCAAGGAATAAAAAATATAAACTATTGGTACTGTCACTTAAAAAACAAGGAAACAACCACGGAACCATCAAAAGATATGTAAATTACCAACAACAATACATGTGAGAACTAAAGCGAACCAGAGTTCAATCTCTCTCCTTATGTCTGCGTTTCTGAGTTAGGGTTTCTATTGGTGTGAAGAGACACCATGACCACAGCAACTCTTATAAGGAAAACATTTAATTAGGGGCTCACTTGCAGTTTCAGAGGTTCAGTCCATTATTATCACAGTGGGACATGGCAGCACGCAGGCAGACATGATACTGGAGGAGGAGCTGAAAGTTCTATATCTTGATCCACAGGCAGTGAGACAATGATGTGAGACACTGGGCATGGCTTGAGCATATATGAGACCTCAAAGCCTGCCTCCACAGTGGCGCACTTTCTCCAAAAAGACCACACTTAATTCAACAAGGCCACATCTCCTAATAATGCAACTCCCTATGAGCTTATGGGAGACAATTACATTCAAACTACCACACTATGGAATGAAAATCTCTGGACCACCTCAATGTCCATCTCAAACCAAAGTGCCCCTAATTCCAAGTCAGAGTGCTGAGCACAGAGCTTCAAAGTTCCACATCCAAAAGATGGCTTAGGAAAAAGGAAGATTTCTTTTCCTAAGAGACTTCCTTAGTTTAGCTTGAATCAACAAGCTTAACATAGCAGGAGTCGAGGCCATTTTGCAGAAAAAGCAGTGCAAAGGACACCTCAGAAGGCTAGATGAGTCATACCCAGTTTTGCCCTTATGTTAGAACACAAGAGGTAAAGGAACCATGACATTCTGATTTAGCAATGGGTAGGTTTTGAAACTGAAGATGAGAAATTTTGTGTCATGAGGGGAAAACACAGTCACATGTGTCCATGCAGTAAGGAAAGATCATTCATTCACTTATCCATTTATTAAATATTGAATATTGGGACTAATAAGGTGGGTCAGAGGGAAAAGGCACTTGCTGCTAAGTCTGATGACCTGGATTTGATCTTTAGGACCCACAGGGTAGAAGGAGAGAACCAGCTTTGGCACGTTGTCCTCTTATCTCCACACATGCACCATGGTGTGTGTACATGCATGCGCATACACAAACACACAGACACGTTCACACAAATAAATAAAAATATAAGAATATTCATATTACTATTATTAGATATTCTAGTCTGGAACTAGAGATTTTGGAGAGAACCAATGGGGACCAATACTCACGCTCTCTATTGTAAATGTGTTAGGGCTGAAGCAGATGGTCCTTTCCTTCACTCTCTGGGAGGCAGTATGGGACAGTAAAGGATCTGGAGCAATGCTCCTCTAACTATGGTAACAGCCCAGTATCCCCACAATCTGTTGTGAATATACGCTTTTATGAGATACGATAAAAATGAGTTACCAGAGAAAGAAATTCAAAACCTAGAAATACATAAGATATAAGTTCCAATTTCTTAGATTCACAGACAATATCCAAGCACTAAGAAGAAATAAACGTGTCTAAAGGGTCACTCTCACCTCTGTGTCTGTGGCACAAAGGTAGTAGGTAGCTTGCAGACAACCATAATCCTCAGACTATGATGTGCAAACTGTTGAACACAGGGCTCAGGACAAGACTTCCTGGGTGTGAACTAACCTTCCCTTTGCTAGCCAGAAGACTCTGGGCAGGCAATTTAATTTAAGACCATCAAAGAACTTGTCATACAATCAAAGCATATATAAGCTGGTTCATGTAAAGCACTCAGAAGAATGTCTGGCTCCTAGTCAACAGTGCTAATGTGCTGACTACTATCATTACTAATATTACTTCTTGTTCTGCTGGGCTGCATCATTTGAGGACCACCTCTCTCACAGCATTTCACCCATAAAGTGGGACTTGCTCTTTTTCTTCCTATCAATTCCCTTTCTTCCCTCCACAGAATTTAAAATCATCAGTGCAAGTGCATGTTAGCACTCCCAGATATGTCTCCTCATGACATGATGCCTGGGCTGCTTAGATGCCATGTTGGGGGTGGGGAGCAAAGACAGACCCGGAGTTCTCCTCACAGGACACCATGCATTTCACCTGCCCATCAGCCAACGAATGAAAGCAACAAGTAGACAACTGTCCTTCCTTCTCCCTGGAAAAACCAACGAGGCTGATGACAAACGACAGAGCTGCTGCCTCGGGGGAAGAGCACACGCTCGCTCTGCTCTGTGACCTGACAGCAGTCTAGCCGAGGGGTCTCTTTATGCTTCATGGAACTGAGCACTTTTCCCACCTGCGACTCTCACACATATTGCCCCCAGCTCCCTTCTTAGTGTGTCTTACATTCTCAGTTAATATTTTAAGACCTACTCACCACGTTTTTTTAGATTAGCCACCTACAATTAGCTAGAAATAAAAATGTAAAGTAGACATGGAGATACCTTTAAGAAACACTGAAATTTTAGCATAAGAAATCATGTTAGAAGGCCATCTATAATTGTTATAAAGAAAGGGAATTTTTCAGGATGGAAACCTCATTATCTTGGAGAAAGGTAGGTAGATTTAATGACTATACCCTCAGAACTTTGCATCTTCAAAAATATAATTTTAATGTACAAAAGAAGGCGAGACTATGACCATATAACAAAGCAAGTATTTTAGTTCTAAGCATAAACTTGGAAGTTATTAACTGGAATGGCTTTGGTCTTAAGTTTTACTTATTTATGTGTAATTATGCCTTGATAAAGTAAAAAATAGAACAGGTAGAGTCCTTACCTAGTTTAGACTGGAGTAATTGATTTAAAGGACAAAAGAGAGATACTAATACTAAATGATGGGTGACAAGTTTGAGAGTGATCTGACAGGTAGACTATGGACTGCCCAGGGGTGACATTTAGCTGGCAGTGTATGGTCTAATATGGGTCAGACGATGAATCTCAATGTGTATTTGCTACATAAGCCCAAAATGATCATGTTTATTAAGGTGAATCTTTAGTTCACAGATTTACTAGATAGTGTAGTGTGCTTTCCCCATCCGCCCCTTAAACATAGTACATGATATACGATAAAGCTGTCATCATATAGCATGGCATTTCAGGATAATAGATACTGGGTGGGTTCCTAATGGAAAAAAAAATCATGGTCAGACAAAACACACAAAAAAATGTTTCTCATTTTTTCCCATTTTGAATTTTTTCATTGAGTTTATTCATCTTTTGACCCATCTATGCATGTGTGCATCTGGTAACATGCATGAGTACTTCCTGTTGCCAAGAGAGAGCTAGGATTTAGAACTTACCTCCTAGTGGGAAATGATAGAAGAGAAGTTAGCAAAAGTGGTAACTATATCTGTGATGAATGTTAAGAAGGAAAAACCCAGTGTTGGCTTGGGGTGTAGCTCAATTGCAGAATGCTGGCCTTGCATGTGCAAGGTCCTGAGTTCAATTTGAAGTTAAAGCAAGCAAGCAAGCAAGCAAGCAGCAGATACTAAAGAAATGGTCAATGGATCCTGATACAAAGTGCTCCATTCAGGTAACTCAAATGAAGAACTATTAATGAAGAGATAACTTACAGAAGTACGCCCAGAGTTGAGAAAAGGAACTAGGGATGTTGAGAATTCAGAGACTAATAGCAGAAAAAGGAAATCAAGGAGTGAGGAGTAGAAACTGCTGTCAGAGCCCAGAGAGAGCAGGAGCTACAGCTAGTGAGGAGGCTGCAGCATCACAAGTAGCGAGGAAGAAACAGTTCAGCCTCTTTCTTCTCTGACCTTCGGGTTCCTGCTAGTGATCCCTCCCAGAAGAACCCAGTCAGAAGGTCATCTTGGCAAGACGACCTCAGTGAGACAGTACATAGGGACTGATCTCAGCCTTGAAAATACATGAAGAAGAGAAAAGGAAGAATGAGGAAAATCAGAAAAGAGACCTGGTTAGGTAGTAAGTAGCCTGAAAAACCTTCTAGTTGATGTGAGATACTCAGTAAGATTCAGGAAGGTCTCATCAGTGGAACAGCAATCCAGCAGGGACAGTGAACAGTGAACAGAGTTTTGGTACCCCCTTCTCTAAGAGCAGACCTGGCAGGACCAGATAGTGCAAAAGAGCAACTTCCCTTACGATGCTTCTAGTTCATTTCTTCTTTATCACAGAGAGTTTGTGTAAAACTAGATACCGTGCTGAGGAAGTTCTAGCATGTCTCTATATTCCAATGAACACAGACTTAGGTAGGCAGCACAGCCGGAGAGCTGAGTGAAGCAAGCATATCCCACCCTTCCATGTGCACTGCTCTGTTGAAGAGCTCAAATCTTCTACACCTGGCACCCCTCACACTGTGTAATCTATGGAACATTGTGTTGTGTTCTCTGTTCTTTTCTTGAGATAGAGTCTCACTATGTAGCTCCTGAATGGTCTAAAACTGACCATGTGGACCAGACTGGCCTCAAAATCCCAGAGATCCACCTGCCTCTTTTGGAGTCAATGGTGTGAGCCACCATGTCTGCTTATTGTTCTTCTTAAAGCAAGATTAATGCAATTGTCAACATATACCCACAATTCCAATTCATGATTTTTCTCATTTTCTATTTATGAGCATGTTATAAGCTAAAATGCATATAAAATATCTACCACAGGCCTATGAAACAAAAATATCTACTGTCAGATAATATATATTGCCCAGAAATTGTATCTTCAAGGAAAAATGTTCAATATTAACAAGATCATTACTTGAACTAAATGATCTGACTTTTAACAGGCAGTTTACTGGTTCAGACTCCCTGAGCTAGTCAAGTTATTTACACTATCTACCTAAAAGTGGTTCGGAGAACTGCCTTCCTGCTGGTAAATGAGGTTACATAGGGTAACTAATTTCCTTCCTGCTAATCCTTCCTACTCTACAATGCATTCACCAGTGGAAAAACAATTCTTTCAAGGACAATTCTAAACAAACAGTGAAGAATTGTCTGAATGTCAGTGAGACTCACCATCTCCCATAGTCAAAGTTAAACTTTTTTTACTCCTTTCATTATCTTGGGAATTTCCATTATCCAAACTATATCAGACCTAAATTTCCCTAGTGTCTATTTAATTTATTTCCTTTTGTTTTGTCCCTGTTGAATATAGAACCAGATGGTAATTCTTCTTCTTTTCTAAAGTTATGATTCTTGCCAAGTCACAAAAAAAAAAAAATGGTGATTAAAAACAGTAATTTTGGGGCTGGAGAGATAGTTCAGTGATTAAGAACACTGGCTGGCCTTCTAGCGGACCTGGGTTGAATTCCTAGCACCCACATCATGTGAGTTACAACCACTTGTTTCAGCAGATCCAACACCCTCTTCTGGTCTCTGCAGGCGGCAGGCACACAACTGGTACACAGACATACACACATAAAAACCACATTTTATAAAATTAGGAAAAGAGTAAGTTCTTTTCCTCTTATTACCTGTAGAAGAGGCCTCTGCACCCCCAGAACCTTCATGGTGTCTGCATTAGCTAGGACCTTCAAGGGGTCTGTTGTTTTGGTGACTCCTTCAATCTCCTTGTTGATCTCAGCCAAGACTTGATTAAGGAAGATGCTTTTGATATACATGGTGAGGAACTCTCGAAGGGGACACTGTTTGGCAGGGCCAAGTCCCAAGGCGTGTTCAATCTCCTGAATAAATCTGGAAGACAAACAAGAAGGTGGTTAAATAAATCAGAAAGACATAAATATGATACCACACATCAGTATCTGTGGGCTCAGGCTGTTTCCATGGATACAGCAAGGTCATCATTCCATCTCAATACAAGTTTCAGTTTTTTAAAATAAATAAGTTATTTCACTAATTAAATGAAATAGGATGGAACAGAAAAGCATGACTTCTTCTATGTATGGTAGAGCATAATACTCTGGTTAATTCTCAAAAGAAATAAGACTGTAAGAGTCAAAGGAAAAGTATAATAAACAGAAAACAAAATTATAGGGCAAACTAAAGAGCATATCCACAAACAGCGCTTATTTCTTATTGAAATTGCTTATATATAGTGTGTGGGGCATAAAAGTATTCCTTTATTTACAATGATATTGAGTTTGCAGCAGGCTAAAAAAGGGAAAGAACAGGAGTTGGAAGACAAAGGAGAATTTCAACTATATGTTTTATGTTTAATTTTATGTTTTTTTTTATAAAAATAGCTAAGGTGTATATACCAGAATATTAACAGCTGTCCTAACTCAGAGATGAATACATATTATCATTTGCACTTTTCTGTAGAGGTAGCCTTGCTTTCAGTGGTTTAATACACACAAATTTAACTTACTATAGTTTAGTTAAATGACACCAGCCCCCAACAACATAGTTTAAAACTTATAGAATCACAGTATAGTTAGCACCATCCATTCAGTGTAATTACACAAAGTCAAACTATGATATTATCCCTTCAGAATCCTATGTATAAAAAACTGCAGGGCATTGTGGTCAGAGACCAATCATTTCTTTCCAGTCTATTGCAAATGGTCATTGTGCTCTGTCTATTCAGTTCATGTACAGACAACCAAGTATGTGGTTATGTTGTCTCCTTGTCACCAAGTGAAAAGGCCACGTGGCATTTTATAAAAAGCAAAATAATTGGCCAATACAGATAAAATACAGGAACAAAACTAAATGAGATGACACCAGCAGTGAAATCTGAACTGAATGCAAATCATTTTATAGAAGAAATACACGACCATGACAATTTTGACACTGCCATTTCAAAATCATATGTAACCAAAATAAAACTTCTTAACATAAACCCAGAAATTGGCCATGATAGGAGAGAGGGCAAGGATGAAGAGGGATGGGCCACCAGAGCAAGTTGGGAACTTGCTGGGAACTCCTGGAGGTATTCTATAGCAATGGGACAAGAAGTCTAAAATGCTCACAATGGCTAAAGTGTAGAAGCACAAGCTTGCCAAATAAAGACAAGACACACATGTGGAGCCACAAAGTACACAACATGAAGCCAGCAAGCACCATTCAAGCATGTTTTGATATTTTCAAAGGAAACAAAGCACTTTAACTGTGTTTCCAAGGTCCCAGCTACTGAATACATTTTCGACCTTAGTTTCCTTGCTTTCCATTTCTACATATATTTACATGTTTTGACAGAACTTTCGAGAAGACACAAACTAATTAAGAATAGCTTGTAGTGTTTTCTTACATGGTCATTTTTATAGTTCCACAATGGCATGCAAAGCAGGGGCTGCTTATAATGTTTTCCCAGAAGAGAAAAAGAAAAATCAAGACAAAAGATAAACAAATAAATGTAAAAATATTTTTAACGTGTATCACAAATGTTGTCTAGACATAAGATTAAAAACCCACAGATCTTAATAGAAAAGTGGTCAAAGCCAGGAAAAGAGCATCTAGAAAAGAGAAATGCAACGTTCATCAAACATAAAAAATAAAATCTCAATTTCATAAGACAAATGCAAAGTAAAGTATTCTGATTTTTGAACCTATGTGCTAGGCCAAAATCCAAAGGTGTGAAAGAAAACACACTGTTAGTGTGAGTGTGGGGAAGGAGGCTTCTTCACACAGCACCGATGCAAGGACAAGTGGTACAGCATATATGAAGGGGATGTTGCAATATTATTCAGAACTATGTATGGATTTCCTTTTCCCCCAGAAACACCACTTGTGGGAAATTCTCCCCAAAGCTAAAGGCAGAAAATAACCTTAATGTTGATCAGTTAGGTGACAAGCAAAGAACTGTGGTGCAACATACTGGAATGTTGTGGACCCCTCCCTGCCCTCCAAATGGGAAAGCTTTAGCTACACGGGTATGAAAAGATCACAGCTCACAAGGTTAAGTAGAAAAAGGGAGTGAAGATCAATGTGTAGTTAGTGGTGTTTACCACATTAGCCTCTATATAAGAACTGTATAATCTCATTGTATACTTTAGCTTGCAGTCTCATAAAAACCCAACAGGTACCTGAAAGAGATGGGATGGAGCTGAAGTTGGGGAGTAGGAATGAGAATTTTCAATGATTTTTTTTAATGTTTAAAATGATTATAATCTGAAGGGTTAGTGACTAGATTAAAATTAAATTATAAAATTTAAAAATTGCCTACATAAGTTTTCTAGTTAGACTATATTTCAAGTTTAATTCTTTAATTTTTGCTTAACCTATACCTTACTCAATAAATGAACATACTCCAGATAATCTTAAATAGTATTATGTTACTCCATTGATTGTGTTCTTTCTCCCTCTTTCCACTTGCCTTTGTGTGTGTGTGTGTGTGTGTGTGTGTGTGTGTGTGTGTGTGTGTGTGTGTGTGTGCAATGCTAGGAAGTAAAGAAGTGGTTATTACAATGAAAATAGTGTGACCCAGGGAATTCGGGCAAAATGAGAAACTGAAACAAACACAAGACTTCTTACCTGATTTCAACAAAGAAAAGGAAGTCAAAGTAAACCTCATAAATCTTTAAGGAGATGGTGAGTAGAAGAAGGCAGGGAAAATGAGAGACAAAATAGTTAGCCACAGCCATAATTTTAAGATCTTGCAATCCATATCCTGCCCTCTGACCCTTCTGATTCCTGTACTTTGCAGAGGAACCCCTACCCAGGAGCACTCTGGTCCCTTTGGTCTGCCTCCAAAGGAAAACTTGTTATTTACCTTCCAAGGAGCAGATGAGAAAACCTCCTTTCACCAGAATCCCATTTGTTTTCTTAAGAGGGACCATGATTTTCTAAGCAAAAGTACTTACATTTTCTTTTCAAAATCTTTATAATCTGAACAAACTTTTTACTAGCCAGCCTGTTCTCAAAGTGACAGAAACCTTAAATTATCCACATTTTCCTTCTCTAGTCAAGTATCCCTAAAACATGAGATGGCTTCAAGCAGCACTGGCAGAGGGTCCCCCATCACTTTCAGTGAGCCATCTCTCTTGAATACAAACTATTCATTCCCTAGAGCACACAACATCCATCTCCAATGACACATCCAGGTTGATGTTGTCATTTTTAACTTGAGGGGATCCATTCAACATGTTTCCAAATCTGCTTTCAGAGCTGTGAGGGATCTCAGCAGAAATCGTGAAACATGGGAGAATGAAAGAAAAATTAAGGATGTTTCCAGACCCCTTTTTAGTCAGAAAATGGGAAGAATGGTAGTTACCAGGGTGGGAGATGGTGGTGGGGATGTGTTCATCAAAGGATATCAAGTTCAGCTAGCCATGAGAAATCAACTCAGATTGTACAAGGTAGAGACTTCAGTTAACGAATGTTATACGTGGAAAGCACACAAGATAGATTTAAGTAATTTTACCACAAAATATAGCAAATATGAATGGTAATCATACATGTTTTGTTGGGTTAGCCATTCTATGTCATGTTATATGCCTTAACATACATGAATTTCTTCTTGTTTTTTTCTTTTTATTTATTCTTCTCTCATTCAATACATCCCAACTGCAGCCTCCCTTCCCTCCACTCCTTCCAGTTGCCCCCACCCCTCAATTCACTGCTTCTCCATTTCCTTTCAAAAAAGAGCAGGCCTCCCTGGGATATTAACCAAATATGGCAAAACAGGAGGTAAGGGACCCCAAAATCAGCCAAAAGAGTCAGAAACACCCCCACTCCCACTGTTAGGAGTTCCCCAAAAATCTCAAGCTAAACAACCATAGCATATGTGAAGAGGACCTAGTGCAGACCTATGTAAAGCAATTCCACTAAAATCAGAACAAGACAAGGCTGTCCACTATCTATGTATCTACTCAATATAGTACTTGAAGTTCTAGATAGAGAAATAAGACAACTGAAGATCAAAGGGACACAATTTGGAAAGGAAAAGTCAAAGTATCATTATTTGCAGATGATATGATAGTATATATAAGCGACCCCAAAAATTCTACCAGGAAACTCCTACAGTTGACAAACATTTTCAGTGAAATGGCTGGATACAAGATTAACTCAAAAACACCAGTTGCCCTCCTATACACAAATGACAAATGGGCTGAGAAAGAAATCAGGAAAACAACACCCTTCACAATAGCTACTAACAATATAAAATATCTTGGGGGGCGGGGTAACCCTAACCAAGCAAGTAAATTTCAAAGAAAAAAACTGAAGAAGGTATCAGAAAATGGAAAGGTCTTCCATGCTATTGGGTAGGTAGGATTAACATAGTAAAAATGGCCATCCTACCAAAAGCAATCAACATATTCAATGCAATCCCCATCATAATTCCAATATTCTTTACAGACCTTGAAAGGACAATTCTCAGATTCATATGGAAAAACAAAAAACCCAGGATAGCTAAAACAATCCTGAACAGAGTATCACCATCCCTGATTTCAAGCTGTACTACAGAGCTATAATAATAAAAACTACAGGGTATTGACATAAAAACAGTCATGTTGATTCATGGAATTGAACTGAACATACATAAATGTTTTAAAAATTAAAAATAAGCAAATACATTGCTAAGTTATGCTTGTGTTGGCAAAAACAACAAAGAAAGTCTTCTCTTAACTTCTTGATAGGTGAACCTTGCTCACTGTCAATTGTGACAGAAAGGACAACTTCCGGAAGTAGGGTGATCAAAAACATAGTACTCAGAGTTGGTATTGCAGAGGTTGGACCAAGTTGCAACAACTTGGGCAAATAATTGAGTCTCTTGTAGCCTTACTTCTGTATACTGTGAAATGTGAAGATACCACCACCTCCTGACACAAACTGGACTGAGAATAACATGTAGCAAGTGCAGTAAGTGTGGCAGCTACTCCAACAGTTAGTAGTGTTTCCATAGTGCAAGCTTGGGTGAGGATGGAGAATCTCTAGTGGGACACATTGATAATTAGATTTAGACTCTGAATCCTTCAGAAACAAATTAAAAAAGTTCAGGCATGACCAAAATGTCCATATGGCCAGAGTGAAGTGTTAAGTGCTCCCTAAGTGCTTACATGGGCACAAAGCAGAGTCTTGGGAGAAATATTATTGAACAAGATATAGAGCAAAGGAACACATTTTGATCTCAACCCATAGTTCTTGAAACTAGGATGCAATTTGCCTGAAAACCAGTGCTCCCTCAACCCTACCCCCGCCAAGATTTTGTGTTAGAGGTCCCAATGAACAATTAAAAAGACAAAATAAATTTCATCCCTCATCCCAACCACTCCACTGTCAACTGGTTTCTCTTTTGTGAAAGAACATTTAATGAGTTTGTCAGTTTAACTCTGCCTTCCTTTTGGGCAATATGGCTGTTCATACTACCTTCCCCTGCTCATTCACAGAGAATCATAAAACTCTGTCATGCTAATGAGCACATTATTAAATCAAACATCTGTTAAGGAACATTAATTCAGATTTTATTACAGGTAACCCCACAGTGAACATCTTCATTCTGTTTCTGGTAAGCTATTTTAACAAGTCCAAATATTTTAAGTAGCTCCTGATATTTTTTCTGAGGAAGTTTATATTTTATTTCCTGTTCTTTGCCCCCAAATCCCTATAACATGTTGCCTGTTTCATATTTCGTTTTTTTGTTGTTGTTTTGTCTACTAATAAGCATTTTTAAGATGGTCTGTTGAACATGAGGAGAGAGGTAGAGATAGAGGTATAGAAGAAAATCATCAGGAGTCCAATCTTTCCATGAAGGCTCCTCATTAGCACTATGGGAGCAAGAAAACACTGAATATTTGATAATGTCAGAGAATCCCATTAGGAATGAAAACACTTCCAAGTTAAGCTAGAACACAGATGGAACCCTGTGAAAGGGGCATTATCTAATCTCCAGAAGTGCTGTCAGCTGGGGATTTCCCAGACCTATGAATGATGAGCAGGCAAACACAAACTACAGGTGCATCTGTTCATGGGGAGGAGACTATGAGAATCAAAGGAAAGATCGACATAATGCTGTGTGTGGAGTATCTAATCACAGGATTTTGAAGACTGTTCTCCAAGTAACCTCTTCAACCAGAGGCTGTAAAACAGGATGAACCATAAAGCAAATAATGAGGCACATGACTAATTTTCACTGCAAGTTTAAAACACTGGTCTTATTCCCTAAGTTTAGTATTGACAGTTATGTATTTATAAATATTAAACTGGATATTTTCATTTCAGATTATCATTGAGGGGAATTTAAAAAGTCTATGCATACATGATACCTGTATTTTTAACTGATGTTTTGTTGCAGCAAGTTACTTGCTCTCTGGAAGCCACAAATGAGCACTCACTGCCCAGTATTTTTTACCTTGATGTGGTTCCTATCTAGGGAATTTATAAACTAATCAAAATTTTACTCAAGCATCCCCAGTCCCTTGCTCAGCCTAGCATCCTTATTACAAATTATATTTTATTGTAAAGCATCATTTCCCCTTCTATTTCAGCTAAGAATTGTGGCTGGTACCAGCTGGACATACCATCAAGCACAGAGGATCTACACCTGCTGTAGACACTGCACTGAGAGCAGCGACCTCTATTTATCTTAATGATAATAGAGATGCTAGAAGTAGACTTATAGTAGGGCACGGTCTATTCAAAATCTCAACTGTACTGGAAAAAGAAATCAACCTAGAATCTATATAGAGTCAAAGAGTCTACCCCCAGACACGAGCTCATCCTTGTACAAAGAACTGAAAACAGTTAGTTATACACAGAAAGATGAGACTTTGGAATCTAATCCAACTAAGGCCATAAGAAACGCAGGAAACAACTTGGTCTGTACATAGAGGCAACACAGCACATGTGCCTTTCTAAGACATGTTTTGAATTTACTTGATACTTCTCACATTGACATCTAAGGCTGAGCAAAGTGGAAGACAACCTAGGCAAAGAAGTGAAGAAGGCTCAGCAGAATTGATTTGAGATATAGTCAACTTACTTGTATTATCTGGGTGAAAAAAGATCGTTTAGAAATGATTTACAAAGGACTCATTCAGAAACAGCAGCAACAGGCATATTTAAGACCATAAATCAGTGGAACATGAAAACTGAAGAAAAATCCATAAAGGTTAATGCACATTGGAGTACATTTGCCTCTTAATTCATGGGAGTGAGCCATTGGCACATCGGGGAGAAGCTCTCCCTCAATAGTCTGTAATTGCTCATGCTGAGTCTAACTACGATCTGGGCCTCTTGTATATAAAGATTTTCTGGGGAAAAGTACAAAATAAGCTCATCATTGCAGAGCCCAATTGTGTCCTCAGCTCGTGCCCCTAGGAGACAATTTGCTGAACTAATGAAATCAGAAGGGGTTTGGGTGCTCTTATTTGTAATGAGTGAGATTCATGCCTGGGACTCGAGGAGAAATGAGGTAAAAATCATTAAGTAACAAAAGAAAAGAATATTACCTATGAAATTTGGACTCTGCAGGCTTACAAACAAATTTAACTTTCAAAGTCTTGCCATGAGTGTATTGCAAATGATTTGAGACTATGCTTAAGTGCTCCCGACAGACTGAAAAGCACTTTAGGAAAAATGAAGTAAGCCTCTTTAAAATGACAGCTGTTAAAACTTTTAAGCATATAATTTGGAAATTGAAGTGAGAGTTAAACTCTAACCCTTAGTATAAAACAATCTTTCTTTAACCCCTCAAGATGCAAATAAATAAGTCAATAATATGGGCTATTGAACCAAGCTCAAAGGCAAGATGATAATTTTTCTATTCTGATAGGGTTGAATTCTATTTTATTGCTTCAACTTACTTTACTTACAGTTAAATGCCTTTTTATGTTGTCATATAAAAGATTAATCTGTCAAAAAATTCCAAGAAAAATTTAGGAGAAGAAACCTCCGGCATAGCTATAAACTCTCTTCTGAGGCTGGAGAGCAGTGAGGCCTTCAGATACTCTAATACAAACGCAGGGGAATGTGGTCCACACTGCTACTGTTGCTACATCGGTAGGAGTGCTATTAATAACCGCTCATAGCCACAGCTCTCTTACCATGTCTTCCTCAAAGAGCTTTATAAGGATTTGTCAATATAAATTTCAAAGGTATCCTAAGAGGACTGCACTGTTGTCATCTCCATTTTACACAGGATGGCACTGAGATACCACACACAGAAGTGCTGTGTGGAATCACCGTCTTATATTGCTGCAAGGTAGAACACATGCACAACTGCCATTTGGAAGCAGAACTGACTGGTATTACACATCAAGATACTTTCTCCAGATCAAACAGCTGGTAAGTGATGGGGCTAAAATTTGACCTTGGGCAGCGTGATTCCAGAGACCATGCTAGACTTCAGCCTATTCTAGTACAACTAATTCTCAGACATTCAGCCCTAAGGTCAGGATGCTTGAGATGGGCTATCTGTAGATGAAAGTCTACACTGAAGTCTAAAGTGTGTGGTAATGAGTGGATAGGAAGGGTTATATTATCACAATAAAATATTTTAATATGTCATGAATAACTATCTTAAAATAATTAAATCTTTTTTCTTTGGCTTTGTTTTGCTTTTTCAACGTAGGGTTTCTATGTGTAACAGTTCTGGCTGTCCTGGAGCTAGCTATGTGTAGACCAGGCTGGCCTCGAACTCAGAGAATTCTTCCTGCCTCTGCCTCCCAAGTGCTGGGGTTAAATTTAATAAGATAAGTAAATCTTAGCTTCAGTTTAAACTATTGGTTCTTAACCTGCATTTCCAATCACCTGTTAGGTACTTTCAACTTGATTTCCTCCTGATAATTCAAATTATGTCTCACCTAGAATTCTTCACTGCTGAGTTCCAACTGTTTTTCAGTTCTCTCCTATGATTTACATATTTATACCATTATTATCACAATAACCCTGGGTCAAGCTTAAAAATCATCTATCACTTTCACCTAATCTTGCTATTCATGCAAGAAACTCCGAGATTTAGATACGTTTTCTGTCTAATGTTCACATATGCCTATTTGGTCCCCATTTTGTTTATGTGGCATTATGTGGAGTGTGTTTATCATGCTGCCCATGGCTGTAGGTGATAAGCAAGCACAATGAAAGAATCAGGCTCCATGGGTTTCATTTATACATCATTTGGCATGGATGGAGCTAACTCAACTAGTTCAAGGATGTAGCTCAGGTAGACATTCCTGTGTCTCCATTACTAACATTTGCAACTCAATTCTGGTTCTAATTAAATGAGGTGATGCAGATAAATGGTGAGAAGTTAATATAAGCACATTTAGTTCCCTGGCTTCCCTGTTACAATTTCCTAACTGGTTTTCCAATTTTTTCTAAACCCCGCTTCCTTCAATTTGTCACCCTCATTTCACCGAAGTACAGAATAGAGAGGTACTTACAAGGTTGTCATGCGTCCTGCTCTCCCTTGCCCGCAGGCTGTTGCACAGGCCTGGCCATTTACCTGAGCACACTCCCTCCACTGTTAGTTGAATGCTGCACACACAGTCACAGCTTAGATGTCACTTCTCTAGTGTGTCTATGCTGACTGTCCTGTTCCTCACTACACCAACATAACACTCCTGGTGGAGACTGCACCCCACCATGTAGAACTTCCTGGAGAGAGGGGCATTCCTATTCACTGTGGACAGTCTGGTACTTCGTAGGAATATATCCCGTGTGTAACCTGCACGAAAGTAAACCTGGTGCCTTTTCTCACTTAGTATTTTTAGTGCACCTTGAGTACACTACTGTGGCAGAGCAGCAAGACTGGAGGTCTACAAAATTGTTACTTATTTCAATGTAGCCTTTGGATAAGGACCAATTAAAAGCATGGAATTTCCCCTGACCTCTAATTTAGTTGACTTCAGTCATAATATAACTACTTCACAGCATTAGTCATTTTTCTACCTATTCTTCACTCGCTGATAACACAATCAAGCTCCTTCAGACCCATAACTGTGTTCTATACATCTCTGAATCATGCCTGAAGAATCAAAATCAATTAAGTAGTGTGCATAGTTAATAAATATTCAAATAAATAATACTATTGCATTATTATCATAGTTTATTTAGTCCTTGTCATTAAGGGCTATGACTTTTTAAAGTGTTCACTATCCATGGGCTATTTTAATGTTCTGTTTTATAGATAAAAATGGTTGGATAAACAAGATGATAAAAGAATTGAGGTAGTGCAAGAAATACAGGAGGTTGTAAAACAGGTGATGCATGCATTATGTTAAGTGTTTCAAAATGAGGCATTTAAAGACAAATTATCAGCATATTAAAACCTAGTCTTGCTCTCTCATTTGAAGCTCAGAGAATCTGGTCCCATCTGAACACCATTTAGGCACCAGTAATAGAAATCAAGTACTGGAAACATGTCATGTATCAAAACTAGATGTGTGTACCTGTTGCAACAAGGCTGCTGCACACGTGAACTCACAGCTGTGAATGAATTCACGAGACACGCATAAGATCATACCATCCAAAACTCTATCAGAGGTGGGGCAGGGGTACATGCAGTCCCATCCCCAGCTCCCCAAGGAGCTACTAGCAATGGATGGCTGCTGGTGGAGAAAGAGGCAGTTTTCATCAGGATGTAGCCCTGAAAGCTGCTCATGCTCTAGCGGTTGTCTCTATACTCATGCAATACTGCACCCATGCACATACTGTACCCATATAATACTGCACCCATGCAATACTGCACCCATGTAATACTGCAACCATACACATACTGCACCCATGAACATACTGTACCCATGAACATACTGCATCCATGAACATACTGCACCCATGCACATACTGTACCCACATAATACTTCACCCATGCACATACTGCACCCATGTAATACTTCACCCATGCACATACTGGCATCACTGTGGCTACAGTGGGTAAAGAAAACAGCAAATGAAGTTGGGAAGGAAGAATGTTGGTTGGGGATGGGAGCAGTTGAAGGGAGGGAATGGGGGACTGGATTTGATCAAAACACATTATATACAGGTTTGAAATTCTCAAGTAATTTAAAATTAAAAATTACATAAGATAGTTGCTGGATTAGACAGGCAGGCTACTTGTGTCTCTTTCAGTGTTCATTGACAGGATGGATTTTATTATGCTTACTAATAAATGCCTTGGAAAGCTCAGTTTGAATTATCTCTAATGAGCCTATTTGGCAGCTAAACTTGTTCCATGATTTTAGCTTAGATTATGTCTTATCCATTCCATGTTTATTATTACTTGATTAACTGCCAACCTGAATGCGCAGCAATCTAAGAAAAAAGTGTGTGTGATCCCTAGCAAACAATTATGGCATGGGCTCCAGACACGTAGCATTGATTGAGTCTGGGGCCTTTGTGGAGGCACACAAAGGTTTCCTAGCAAGATCTGAGCTTGCTTTACCCAGTAGGGCTGCATGAGAAGACTGCTTGACCACATGCATGGTTACTAGGTGATTGGAAGGGTCTATACCTGGCTGAGGTAGAGGGTGGTCTTTGCTCTACCCCTTGGCACTCCTATGAAGAGCCCTTTAGAAGAGACAGAAGAGGTCAGTGGATAATGATCCAGGCCTTCCCGAACTATACTGTGTTTCTGTCTCTCTCCCCTCCATATTTCTATCTAAATATTTCTCACTTCTTCTTCCTCAGGAGTACCCTGGGGTAAAAGTGGGAGCAGAACTCCCACAGGCCTTAAACTCTTCTACATTTATCCTGTTTTATTTGAATATTTGATTATTAGAACGCAGCCATGATCATCTTCTTATCCCACAGCACACATGCATTTTCCAGGACAATATGTTTAATGAAGCATCATGCACAACTTCTCACAAAACTGTTATTCTATAGTGGTTAGACTCCGTCTTAGATTTACTCCAGGTAGTCCTTTCCTGCTTGGAAAAGACAGCATTTTCTAGAATCACTTGTAGCCATGCATTATTTTATCAGGGTTTTAATACAACAAAGCAGCCTGTACAATACTTATCTAGGATAAAAAGTGAACTAAGTTGAGTATTTTAAAGGTATTTTATCCAGTGTTCCATCACTATTCTATCCCTTTGAGAGGTATCAGAGGGCTCTTGCTTTACAGTTTCATAAATGTCTATTAATAGCCAGGATCCAAAGACTTTACTACTCCTGGAAGTCCACTTCCTTCAAGTTCTTCCAGTAAAGCTAAATCAGATTTTAAAATTCTGCTCACAAAACCAAGGTAAAGAAAAGTACAAATTATCACACTTCCACACAATCATAAAGAGGAGGGTTCCTTGCCTGTCTGAGAATCTGCAGGTAGATATGTACTAATAAACAGCATTTCAAAAAACAAAACAAAACAAATCCAAGATCTTAGAAAAGAATTTTGATGGCAATATTATCAACTGCCACAGAACCAACACTATTCCATATTATTATGGTGACAAATACCTAGAGCACAGAACAGATAACACAGTGTGCAACATTAGTGTCTACAAGCACATGACTCTGCTCAGCATCTTACACTTTTCAGCTGAGTGTTCCTACTAATAGGAACTGAATATATAAGAGACAGCAATGCCTACAGAAATTGTTTTAACAGAAAAAAATTCAAGGTCACATAATTTCATCTGAGAAACATTTTATGTTTTCAAAGGAATAGGGAAAATTTGAGGAATATATGCTTTATCACATGTAAATACAAAGTCTATCTTGATGTAAAAATTATTTAAAAATTACTTTGTCTCAGGAAATTTGTGAAATAATTTTTAGTAATTATATGGACAATAAGTTTACCCTTGATACAGTTTACTTATCAGCATAATAGTAAACACAAAACTTCATTTGGTCAGATGGACAATGAAAAATTATAGCCACAGGCATGGTAGACAAAACTTTGAAAGAGTTCTGCCTCTCCACGGATGGAGTTCACCTTCCGTGCACTCAGCTTAGTGACACTGCATTCATACTTGTTAATACCATGAAGCATTTTTACATCACTGCCCACAAAAATGCTTTGCTTCAAACCTGATAGGATATGCTATTCTTGGACAAGAAGTAGTTGATACATCTTTCTCTTTAAAAAGAATGCAACTGTATTCATTTCCTTGATTTAGAAAAATTCTTGGCAATAATCATTCAGAGTAGACCCTGGTTACAATTGCAAGCTTGGTGGCACAGAACTCCCCAACATCTAACTAACTAACTCAACTACAACTTGCTGATTATGACTACATTGTATTCTAGGAGCTAGAGATGCAGGTCCTCCAAGACAAGCAGAAATGATTATCTTCCATATATACAGTATTTATCACTGCTTACTGTAGACTTTTACAAAACCCTCTTATTCTGCTTTAGGGCTATTTTGACATTGATAATTATTTCCATTTTACACATGACAAACCTTCAATTCAAATAAGATAAGTAATTTTCTGGAGTTCACAAGGTTATCAAGCTTTAAGATTATGTCCTGAACCCAGTTCCAGCTTCTAAGTAGCTATAATTCTTTCTTCTTTACCACATCCTAAACATACTATAGGCAGAAATACAGAGGACTATAATACTTGGTCGCTGATTCAGTTATTTTGGAAAAATCCCCCAATAATAAAACATGAAATGACATTTTTCACAAGTTACAAATATTTTGATCCTATTAGATTTTTTTGTCTGAACTATTAAATCCTTGGTGGTCTGATGCATAAACTTTGTTGGACAGAGGGCAAGATACATACCTAAAAGGCACACTGTGTCCAGATCCTGTACTCCTAACATTGATTTTTATAGCAAAGATCCAAGAACATGCACAGCATGACAATTCTGCTGTACACTGGTCTGGAAAGTGTGAGGGATGTGGACATCACTAAAATTCCAGCTTCTTTAGGCCAAGCACAGAATCTGCACCTTTTGCCTCTGCTCAGTGTTGAATTTTCCAATGACACAAGCAAAAGAGTAATTAGAGTATGTAGGTTTCTCTTTAGCCTGGCTGACCATTTCCCCTAACAGCACAATTACCCTGTTAATGAGATTAAATTTGGTTTAACTAGAGGATTATTTTACTGCAGAGCCCCCACTGACTCTGGTTCCCACAGGACCTATAGCTCTGTTGATGCACCCACCTAACATTCATTTAGGATAATGAAAGCCAGACATAAGAACTGGGCCTGCACAGTAGTGAAAAAACACAAGGGCTTTTGTTTATATTGAAAAAGAGCCTCATTTAGTCAATCTGAATCTTCCTAATACCCAGTGAAATATTTATTAATGAGTATCAGCACAGCAAGCCAGGGAGTCTTATTTGCATTAATTTAAACCATAAATAATTGAAGGTAGATTTCATTCCTTAAGTCAGGGTTTCAGAAAAATCCTCAGCACGCTGAATAAAAGAGGCCATTAGTGAGATGAAATGTATTAGAAGTTGAGGGTGGTAGGTATTTTTGCCCAATCTTAGACTATGTGCATCATTTCTCAATTATACATAATTCATTATCCTGTTCTATTCACCTCAGTAGAGGGAGGAGGCAGAATGAGACACTGGGTTTTCTTATTTCTCCAGGTCAGGGTTATAAGGAATCTGTGGCAGGCAATGTCATCTACCAGGTTGGACCAAAAACTGGTTGTGAGATTTGAGTGCACCTTATCTCTCGTTTATTGTGTGCTTACCATGAAGCATGACCATCGTCACAAAGCAGAAAGGAGACTTGCTCTTTGAGAGCTCAGGCTAAAGGCGTGCTGAAATGAAACAATTCAAATCAAATCAAATGAAGTGTTATAAACAATATGGGGGTGAAAGAGAAGAGGGCAGTGAGATCGAGGATACCTGAATAGGACAGGAAACAGGAAATACTGTAGTATATTGCAACTATGCAGGACAAATTGCCATGTGCTAGTTATGCATAATTTCAAAAATCATAGTTTCATTTTACGTACATATGGCAGTGTGCTGGATTCTGAGTCCAAGAAATTCTTACTGGGGGTTGTAATGAAGAAAAAATATCCCCACTTCATTGACCCATAGAGAAAAGAGCTAAGAATTACACAGGACAGAGGCTCAGTGGTCTGGACTGCTCTCTAATTCATGTGTACACATCATGACCCTTCTGGACACTAGGTTCTTTGAAGGAAGGATGTGGGCTCGATTCATTACTCTGTTTCCCACTGGGTCAAGCACTGTGTATCAGCAGACATTCACTACAAGTCTCCTGCATAAAGCGAGAAGTTAGGCCAGCTCTGAAAATGTGTATGGTGTAAAGCAACTCCTTAGAGTTAGGCTTAGATACACATATGTGAAGAAAATATATATGTATTTGTTGTTGGGTGGTGTTTTTTATTTTATACTTGTATCTCTGTACTCATCTTAGATCTGAGATCTAAATTCATTTGTGCACGCTCTGATTAATTCATATTTCTTAGTCTCTATGTTCTAAAAGCACTCAGAAATTATAAACAATACTGCTGCTGAAACAGATTTTTGCCTCTTATTAGCTGGGTTTGCAGTAGTGTAGAAGTGGAATGGGCTTATTGATTATTTATAAAGAGCAAATATAATGTGCCTAACCAACAACAGAACAGTAATTGGGGGATGTGTGAACAACATCTCATTCATAGCCAGTGAGAAGAGAATCACACCCCCAATGTTTCCATGCCCATAGAAGCTCATCACCACTGGGTATCTCAGGAACAAACATCTTTGTTAAGAAAACAGTGAAGAGTGGAAGGAAAACTCGCCTTCATGCCTTCAAATCACCGTAGCCACCATGCCATGCCTCCTTCATTTGCCCTCGTCATGCTAAAGTGTCTGCTATATGTCAAAGAGGCTGTGATTCTCGGCCAGTTGCCATGCAACAATCCTTTCACACAGCTGGAATAAGATAGGTTTAATCAACTTCAAAAGTATGTCTGAACCATTCTTTCCCCATGATAATTTATGGATGTTAAAATGCTGGAAGGGAACAAAAGCAGTAGATGATCTTAAAATTTTCATATGTTGCTCTTAGATGTGAGAAGTTATGCATGACTGATGCTTTGTATTATTGTCATTAGAGAATAGAAGATCCTTGCCTGCTATGTCCTAAGACAGGGAAAAAGTTATAATGAGGTGTCACGCTCAGATACTTGGGTCAACTAAACTTTGAAAGCAATGACCAGGAGATTTTTATGAAATGTTTCCATGAATGAACTTCTTTTTGGCTATCACACCTACGATTATTTGGACTTTGGAAACAATGGAAAGAAAACTATCAGCAGAGGCCTGAGACGTCAGTGCAGGAACACGGTGCTGAAATGACTGTAATTCCCTACAGTCCTGGGAGGGCAACACTATCACTGAGACAAAACAGATTCCTGCAAAATCTTTTATTAAAAGTATCTCACACACACACACACACACACACACACACACACACACACAAAACAACAACAAAAAAACAAAACCAAACAAGCAAAACCAAACCAAACCAAACCAAAACATAACAACCGCCCCCCCCCCCCCAAATATGACTATTCTAGGTCTTGGTATCGAGAGGAAGAGGCTCTTTTCTTTTAGCCAATTAATTCTCTAGAGGCTGCTGTCATAAAAATGCATCAGGAAACAGAATAGTGAGAAATCAGAACACTGAGGTATGTTATACAGTATTTGTTTTCAAATATACTAACAGTATGTAAGTCTAACCAATTTAAATATGATTTGAGAGAATCGAAAAGGTATGACACCTAGGTAATAAAAATAATACTAATATTTCAAATTTTTAAAAATGTTTTTTGAATACCTCTCACTTTAGCCACCTAAATTAATGCTGCCAACAATTTACAGTGCTACACCAGAATTTTCATTTGACAGGAATGGGTTCAATCATAAGTGTAAACCTAGAGGAAGCAAAGAAAATTGGATGGGTGGATGAAAAGGTACAGTGTAAAAAGCTACCATTAGCTGATTCGGCATGTTACTGGGATTTTAATCTGTTTTTTTTTTTTTTTTTTTTTTTTTTTTTGGTTTTTCAAGACAGGGTTTCTCTGTGTAGCTTTGCGCCTTTCCTGGAACTCACTTGGCAGTCCAGGCTGGCCTCGAACTCACAGAGATCCACCTGCCTCTGCCTCCCGAGTGCTGGGATTAAAGGCGTGCGCCACCACCGCCCGGCCAATCTGTTGTTTTGAACTCATTTCATTTCAGTGGCTTCAGGATCAAGTTAGTGAAAAGACAATAGAGTTAACTCCACACAAGTTCTGTCTCTTGAACTGTCCACAGTTCCTTCATATATGCTCTTTACCTGGATCTCTACCAATGTCACTGCACAGTGGCTTCTATTTCTAGTACACCTATCTCTCAAAATCTCCCCTGCTGCCCGATCTATGGTTTTAAGAGCTTTCACCTATGATTTGGCCCCACTATTTCCCCACATTTAAGTAGGATGCTCCTTTGCTGTTATTTCCTGAAAATCAGCATTTTTTTCATCCTGGACCTTTTGTTAATAATTCTACTCATTCAGCATACATTTCATTCCAGTAATATTTCAGAATATCTGTATTTAACACATACAAAACCAATGATATATGGACTGAGCAGGGACAATGTAAACACAGTGAGACATTCAGCCTATGATTTACTCAGTGAGAATATGTCCCAGGAGAAGCAGGACAGGAGACACAAACCCAAGTCAGAATCAGTTCCTGGCTGCCTTTCATGATGTCACTATCTAGCTGCTCTGAGTATGACAATGTGACCAAGTGTTTTAAAATACCCATATATTTTACATAACATATTGCCACTTTAACAAGGTGAACACTTCACTTGAGGCTTAACCAAAGGAGAGGCAAGCTGTAGCGAAGTCCCGCTGCATTACCATTTCTAACTTGCCAAGCAATTTTCATGGGTTATAACAACATCTGATGTTCACCCTAGGTACAAGAGTAGATCTTAACATCCAAAGATGATGTTTCTACCTGTCTTTCAAAAGCTCAGCTTCAGGCTTATTGTCTGCAGTCTACATTAATCTCTGTCTCTCCTCTAGCTTTCACAGGCCAAGGAATGCAATTATGTGTTTATACCCCATCTTTCACTAGTCTCTGCTATTTCTCATGCAATCATCTCTTTCCAGTGTATTTCGTTTCTTTGAGTACAGGAATTGCATTTTTATTTTTCTTTCTTTTTTTTTTTAACATTTCCTATGATTCCTAACACAATATGTCCCTCATATTATGAAGTCAGAAGTAAGGGGTTTTTTTTTTGGGCAATGCAGTATACAAAACACAGCATAGGGTTTAGGGTCAGACAGGTCTGGGGGGCTTCAGATCTGCCGATAGTTAATGAGAGAACTTCCCTGACCAGGCTCCTAATCTACAAATGTGGAAATAATATGTGCCTTGAGGGATTATTGTAAGGTTGTCAGTGATGTATGTGTGGTGACATTGCCTTACATTGATGCAATACATGTAAGTCTCAACATTAAAATGAGTAATCATTAATGTAATACTTGTACAAATTAATTTTGTTCATTTATAAATCTTCTAATTCAGTTAATAATAGAGTATTTGCAACATAAACGTGATGCCTGTAAGTCAGTGGTTCTCAGCCTTCCTAATGCTGCCACAATTTAATTTATGAATTACTAAATTAATTTATTAGTAATAGTTTCTCATATGGTTGTGGTGACCAACCATAAATTTATTTTGTTGCTACTTCATAACTATAATTTTGCTAATGTTATGAATAGTAATGTAATTATCTGATATGCAGGATATCTGGTGTGTGACCCCTGTGGGGTTCACGACCCACAGGTTGAGAACCACTGCTATAAAGTTTGTCTCCTGAGAAGAGAATTTCTTCAAAAACAAGCAGTGCTCAGTTCCCAATGGTGGCGTTCTGGAGTGCTCTGTTAATAGACTGTGGCTTACAGCAGACTTTCATGCTTACTATCAGTACTCCCTAACTTACAAACAAGGAACACTATGGGGGCTCTTACCAGGTGAGGTGGGATGCTTGGGTCTGCTGGGTGCTTGACCCAGACAGTCACAAGATTCACTATTTCACAGCAGTCAGTTTCTTAAGAAGCTTAGAGAAGGGTGGCATAAAAAATACCTCCCCAATTAACTATCTCTTCCAGCTGCCTTCCTTTTCTTCATAGTTGGCAGAATCTGATACCACAGATATGAGTTTGTTAGCTTACTTTCTGTTTGCCTCAGTGGACACCAAGTAGACACCAAGTAAACACCAAGAAGACAACTCTTTGGCCAGTTTCCAGCAATATATCTAGATCTCAGGAAGGTGCCTGGCACATGCAGGAGCTCTTTAGAGTTGTTTTGAATATATATAAGCTTACTGGACTCCTCTTCACAAGCTCTGAGGGCAAGAAACTCCAGGATGTAACAAGGAGGGGTACAATGTTCCCTGAACCCGTTACTGAATTCATAGACACCATGTCTCTACCACTTGGCCATTAGCAAATCTAGCCACAGACATTTGAAGGAGAAAGTTCATAACCAGCTATGCTTCCAAAGACTTATATTTTGCTGACCCATGTAATTGCAAATCTTCAGTGATATCTAGAAATAAAAGCAGAATATGTGACAGGAAAAAAAAAAGGTAGTTAAGTAGCGTAACGATTGACCTTGTCACCCTTTCTTAATGCCTTACTACGATTGTCTCAGTTATACCGGAAAAGGAAGAAAGACATTTCTTGCACAGAATAGCTTCAATTTTCTCCCCTGAGTTATCAGCAGTAGCACATTCTACCATGTTCAAATCCTGCAGCTCTCAATCTGTCCCTCTGCAAAAAGTAACATATGCTCACAATAAATCTTTAAAATGGCTCTATTAATAGAGTGGCTGGGGTGACAGCTTTATAAATGGGCCCCATCTTTATGCAAACTGTGTTTTATTAGATTGCATTATAATGATTTGTAATAAGAATACAGAAATGAATTCTGAGAACAGGAACTCCAAACATTCCTAAGTCAGTCGGGGGTTTCAAAGCCCATGTATTCTGTGTGAAAGGCGATGTATTCCAGGAATAACAGACATCAGATTAGTTTTGTTACAGTGTATGCATCTTTGCCTGCTCCCCCCCCAATAAGATAATAACAGTCTAATAACTGTCTTTGTGTCTGTCAATCCAATTATGTCCTATTTGGGATATGCTGACACTCTATTAAATCAGCAGACAGATGGCAGGGTCTTTCATTACCCTATGACTGAATAATTAGCTTCCTAGGCACATAACTAGGGAAAGAGTCCATGTATAAAGTCAGGTGACTTCCAAATAAAACCAGACATAGATCACTAAACATACTCTTGTTAACCCCATGTTGGGTCAGCACCATGCCTGCAATAGGCAAAGCCATGTAGTACATCCTTCAGTCTACTGAGAAGTCCCTGCAGCAGCCTTGGGTGGTGGCTCTCTGGCCATGGTTCAGTACAGTTATTTCCTCCATCAGTCTGATCAGTATGCATTGCAGAAAAAAACACAAAACTAGCTAGAGATTCCAGTGATATCACTTTGGGAAAGTGAAATGATTCTCTCTTTAGACCTAATCTCATTAAAAAATGAAAACAGTGAAACACTCACTAAAATAAGCTGCCTATGGAGAAAGTTAAAATGGAATTTAACTGAAAACTCTTAAAGCTAGATGACTGGCTATCTACAGTATATTAAAATATAATTTTTAATAAAGTTATCATGCAATACTTACAATTAGAAAGAGAAGCAACATATGTCTTCCATATGTCATTCTATCTACTGGAACCATCAGCACAAAGCAGGTGTTCCACAAATTCCCTGTTAATAAACTTAAGGGTGTTTTTAAAAGGTTGTTTAAGATGATGGTGAGAGTTGAAAGGTTTGGGAAATGACTTTTAACAGAGCCACGGTTCTACTCCTCCACACTCTTTTCTTAGCTCTGTCGTCAAGGTCTCATTATCATGGTCAAGTTTTAGCTAACTACCTGGCATTTCATTTCTTCCCAGGATATAACTTCTAGAATGAAGCAAACAAATTAATATGGAGAATGTATAATACCATAGAATATGGCGTGGCAATCAGAAGGCATATGTTCCAATGTTGAGTGTACTACTTAAAACTGCAACCCTAAGGCCTCAGTTTACTCACAAAGTACTTTGAATGTAGCTTCACATTCCATGGTTCAATATGGGATGCTGGTGCAATTTGAACTTTTTCCCCACCTTTCCAGTTGCTAAGAGTAATTCTCTGGGGGCTGTAAAGGGGAACTGAATCACCTCTGCTATCTTATTATGAATATTCATTCCCAAAGGCCAGAATGACTAATAAACTCCCAGCTTCAGGGAACAGGGGGTCAACATAGTAAAACAGCACTAAAAGCAGAGAGCCATTAGTGTGCTGAACCACTAAAGCAGACAACTTTATAGCCCTTTAATGACGATTACATTTTCATGGCTGTGGTTAGAGGGAAAAGCAAACCCATTAACCATTGTTCTTTCTTTCTAAGTGTCTTTATTTCTTATTCATTGAAGATAACAGATTATACAACAATGGTTATATATGAACTTGTTTGTGAAATACCTAATTTTAAAAAAAATGGAGTTCTTTTAACATAATCTTTTCAGTCTGACATTTAAGAAAGCACACACAGAATGAAGAGTTGAAACATTGAAAAACAGCAATTAGATTGGGAGGTGTCCACTCTGGGAGCAAATGACCCAGCTACTGAAGAGAAAGTAAGTGAGAGTCTTAGGTTGAGATACATTTGGGCTATTATCTACAAACTATACAGCCTGCAAAGTTTCCAAGGAACTGATATAAAGGAGGTAAGTCACCTGGACTGAAAGAATTGCAGCCTAAAATAACTGAATTGAAGGCACTACCTTTCAGGTACTAATTAAAGAATGGAATGGCTTAGTGAGTTCAAAATCAAGAAAAGGGTGATTTCATAAATTCAGTTAATGTGTCAAAGCAGCAGGCTCTGTTCCCAGCTCAGAGGGGACCAGGGAGCTTTGCTGCTATTGGTCATGGAGCATGGAGAGGGTGCTCAAGTATTTTACCATTTAGAATGGGTAGGAAATGTTTAAGTTGTAACTGGATGTGGGCAACAAAGATAGAAAGACCACACTAATTACTTAAGTCTCCTCAATGTATATGATAAGACTTCTTTAAAGACATTTTTTTCATCTATGGGTCAAAAACATTAGAAAACTCATGAAGAATTCAAAGAATTCAAATGTTGGAACTGGAAACAAGTATAACACAATAATAGGCTAGACACATGAAGAGTGGATGGTTTCACTTCACAGTTCTCCAGGCCTTTTACTCAGCTTCTCATCACATGTGGGAAGCACAGGGTGAGGAGCTTTCCAAATGCATGTGAGCCTGTCAGTGCTATGAAGCTGAAAGTTCCCGTAGAGACGCATACTTGAGACCTACAGCTTCAAAGTTACACAAAACACCCAATAAACACAGCCAAGAGTAACAGTGGACTCTATTGCCTCTCTTCCTCTCCCCAAATCACTAGGATTAAAGCCATCATGAAGGGAAAATGCAAGGTGCAAAGACTCCAAGGGCTTCCTACACAGGCTTCCCTTTGAAGATTTTAAGGCCTGTTTTCACTAGGTGTTTTCATTTGCTAACTTCCTTTCCTTGTAATTGCAGTAAAGAACAGTCCCACAGATTGTCTGAAGGCAAGAAGGGCACCTTGGGAAGATGATTCACTACCTGCTTTTCCACACTGAGCCTCCAGATCCTCTCCAACAACCTACAGTGGACTGACTGACTGCTCTTTGCTACTATTTGATATCTCCTTTTGAAAAACTCTAAATGCACACTACTTTTATACTTTTTCCAGAACATTAAAATCATGTCAGTTTTTACAGTTCCATTTTCATTTGGGGATAAAAATGCATATTTTACAATAGCTCCATTTATAGCTTCATCATGGCATGGTAATTTAGATTTCTGCTCTTTGTGAACAATTTTCTTCTACAACAGCATTTTTATTTTTCCATATTTTCTAAAAAATAAAAATGTCTTAGCTGTAAATAAGTAATCAATCAGCTTCCATGGACATCGTGGAGAGCACCTTCTCGATACTAAGGGATGAAACGGTACAGACTGTTTAACTCTGATGGACATAGAAAGCAGGTATTAGAGCCCTTCAGCCCTGACAGGGCAGCCAAAGGCACAAAAGAAACAAAGGGAAGGTGATAGGGCCTTAAACTAGGGCCTTTTATCTGTGGGTCTGCAACCTGCCAGATGTTGTGGGTAAAACTGCATGGGTTTGAGCACACAAGGATTTCTCCAGGATCCACAGCTCGTTCTCTCTCTCTCTCTCTCTCTCTCTCTCTCTCTCTCTCTTTCTCTCTCCCCCTCCCTCCCTCCGCTCAAAGTAGTTGTCAAACCAATCATTTATTTAACTATTTCACTTTCATAGATTTTGTTTCACAATATTTTGCATTTATTAAATAAGTAACCAGAAAAGAAAATTAAGTTATATAACTGCCAAAAAGAATTCTAACTGTTGTCCCCATTTATCCAACAACTAATCAACAAATATTAAAGTTCCAATCCCATGTGACACTGTACTCATTAGACCTTATGCACACAGATGTAAACTGTACTTTATATAGTGTCTATTAGGGACCATTCAGTAAATGCTTTATTCTGAATGGCTAGAACTCCAGCTAAAATATAAATTTAGCTCTTGGTATTTGATAGCAACATGCTCAGAGTATTTATTTTTAACAATATATTGAAAATAACCTGTGTATTTTACCACCAACTTGGCACAGCTCCAGGAATTAGGTGCCCTCAGTGGGCAGCTGCTGAATGAGATCAGCTGTTGTGTCCCACTAGTTCTACAGTAGTGCAAGGCACAGGTCCCAGTGGAGAAGAGAAGATCCAGAGGTCAACACATTTCCTAATTCCCAGCTCTAATAAAAATGACACTTCAATGATTAAAACATTCCACATTCTCCAATCTACATATATGTCTTCTTTCACTAAGACCTAATTACGTCTATAACTGAAGTAGATATTTAAACTGATAGTTCAATTGATGTAATGTACATCTCCCTCTACGCTTCAGAGAGTTGAGTTTAAATGCCTTTTTTGATTACTAATTATTTTCTAAGTGAGTTTAATGCTTGTGAAAGCTATTGAGACCACATGCCTGAGAATGAATGTTTTCTGTTTATTTGACAAGCAAGTTCCCCAGTGTCCCTGGCAGCCTGCAGCTGAAAATGCTACCTGCAAATCATAACATTGAAGGCTTTTTTTTTTTGTGGAGCTGAAGAACAATTTTGTCATGATATACTCCCTTTAGTTACAAACTTGTTGTAAACTTCACAGACGAAGATGGCCTAGCTTTGGGAATGGCAGATGAATTACAGGAAGAACTTGCATAATGATTTAGTTCCAACTTAATTCATGTGGCCATACACAAAATACAAATTGTACAACACAGGACTAACATGTGCACTGTGACAGAGGCATACAGCTCCCAGTTTTTAACTAGCTGTCTAAGTTCTATCAATTTGGAACACTTTAAAGTATTACAGGAATCACCCCCACAGTTCCAGGAAATTGAATCATGTTTTTGCATCATCTGCTCCATCCCTCTCAGTGCTTAGCAACATGTAAGTGCCCCCAATGGGACGGACAGAGACTCTCATTAGCAGCTTAAAGCTTTAGGACTATTAGGCAATCTCAGGTGAAGACATCTCTCAGACATCTCCAGTGGAAATCAATTCATCAAATTCTTTTCCTGTCTACCATCTACTGCATGCTCTATCACTCCTAAAAGCCTGTTTCTCCTCCAGCTGTCGGAAGTGCAGTTCACTCAGCAACCTCTAGCTCACTGTGCACCTCAAAGTGAGACCACTCTTATTCTGCTGGGAATATCAGGTTGTGTTAGTCATAAGGTGATTATTTACAGGGCTGGATGCAGATTCTGATTCCCTCAGGAGCTGCCCAACAAGAACAGTGTCAGGTTTGTTAAATGGGAATATATGTTTCAGCTAATAATGTGGTCCACTGGATGGAGACCTCACCATCCAAAGTAGCAAGTCCTTGAACATTTGAACAAGATGATCAATATGTTGACCATATCAAGATCTCTGGAGAGTTAGAAGTGAAATCTTGGTATATTTGTGACGGTTAAAACCTCCAACTTACATGCAGTCTATTATCGTTTTTAACCATACATTATTTGAAACAATACCATCAACACCAAAATAACACATCTCTGAAATGGACAGACCTGGATGAACTAGCAGACCTGCATTTACCATGCAGTTATTGTGATGATAAAACCTACACACAGTAGGTGGCATAGAGTTTGCTAACATGTTCAAGTACAACCAAGATTAACAAGAAACCAGAACTGTTTTAAATCTGCCAGTCAGACTTTCCAGTACAGTGCCACCATGCCTGACTCAACTCCTATTCTGATGGCATTAGGAGGCACATAATTTGGAACTAATTAGATTTGAATGGGGTCATAAAGATGGGATAAGTGTCTTAATAAGAACAGACCCCAGGAGGGTGGTTATTGCTCTCTCCCAGAGTCCCAATAGGAACATACACCCAAAGTAGCAATCTTTGTGCCAAGATGAGCATTCAGCAGAACCAGGTGACATTCTCATCTCAGACTTCAAACCCCATAACTCCAGAAATGTAGTGCAAGCCACTCAATACATGGTAGTATGCTTTAATAGTCCAACATGACTAAGACAACAGTTTTATGCCTTTATCTAAAAATTTATACCACCTATATGGTGAGGGATTAAATGACTTAACCCCTAAAAAGTGTTCAATATGGTACCTGACCCAAAATGCTCAAAAGTTACTTATCATTACTGTTAATATTCATAAAGCCTTCCTCCTTTTATGCTTAAGGCACTTTGCATGTATACTACGATCATTTGGAATTTATATACAATCTTAAAGTATAACTGTATAATAACTCCTCCACTGTCTGCTTATATTATCAACCAAAGTATAGAAATGCAGGAACTGGTTCAACATCTTCAGTTTATAAATTCTCAATACTCTAAGCAGAATGGATACTGAATACATATTAGTCAAGTAATACCTTCTGATCGGACAAAAAAAAAAGGTGCATCCGTCTCTCTTCTTTTAGATTTTCTTCTCTGATTGCATGCACATGTAGGGGGAATACTTTCTCCCTTTTTATTTTTCATTTTGAAATTAAAATATAATTATATTATCTGCCCTCTTCCCTTTCCTTCATCAAACCCTTCCCCTCATCCATCTCACTCTGTCAAATTCATGGCCTCTATTTCTTTACTGTTGCTACACACACACACACACACACACACACACACACACACACACACACACACACACACACACACACTATATATACACATATACCTAAATATATGCACACGAACTTTAATGAGACACTTAAATGACCCATTCCAACAGGCAGGCGGATTAACATCATCATTGCTAGATTATGTGTGGTTTCTCTTGACTGAATGAAAGTCAGCAAAATGCAACCTGGTAGAGTCCAGACCTCGTGAGTGGTTGCTGGCTTTTTAGGGCCAGTGTTCCACATTTCTCAGGTTCTGAAGATGCTAGGAGAATTGTTACAATTTTGAGTTCAAGTAGAAAGAGAAATGACTTGAACCCAGTACATACTGTACTAAATTCTTAATGAGTTCTCACCCAATTCTAGTTCCAACAACACATATGCTTTTGAGGTGGCATCGTTAGTCCTCTTCTTAAAGAAGGACCCATGACCTGCAGTAGAGTACACCCTTTGAAGCCATTTAGTCTGACATATGGCTTTACTGTTGCTCCGCTGATGTGTACAATGTCATAAAATAGCTAGCCAAAGTGAGGCCTGAAATTCAGGAGTTGAAGGTAACTAGGGCTGTTAAAGTCACAGACTTTTCTTCTAAGGTTCCCGGAGTTGTTGTGCGCTGTTCTTCTAAAGGGTGTGATTAAATTACAGTATCCTTCTAAAAAACAACATTTTCCCCTTTTCCTTTCTTTCCTTATTTTCTTCTTCTGTCCTTTTCTTCCCTCTGTCCTGAGGACTGAACCTAGGGCTTCATACATACTAGGCACAAGACTACTTCCTGGCTACACACCAGCCCACCATTTCCTTTGTGTGCAGTGAAAACAACCCTTTACTGATCTGGTACTGATAGATCTGGTACATCAGGAAGAAGTTGGGATATAAACTGAGAATTTGAAGTTTTTTTAAAGGAACACTGGATGTTTAACACAGGTTCCTACTTCCTTTCCCTTTCCATCTCTTCTGTTAAACTCAGTTTGTCAACTGGACAAAATGGCATTTCAAGTGCTAAGGATACAAGAAGCCAGGCAGATAGACAGCATGAACAAGGGCTTCCGAAGGAAAGGGAACACAGAGCCATCTGTATACAAGTAAACTATGGCCCCACTTATCTAACCACACTCCATCCCTCTACAAGGCATTAGAGATTAACTATGAGAGAATGGAAGAAGTCAAACACACATAGGAAGACAGAAATGAAGAGTTTTGTTTCCAGGTCTCCATTTGCTGGGAAACAGGAATCCAGGAGATGCCAATGTGTGTTGTGCTATGATAGCCTGGGACTAAGTGAAGTTAGTCAGCTAATGGAGACTGACTGCATGGTCTTGTTCTCACCCAAACTGTGTTGTACTTAACAGCAATATACTACTGTGAGGTCATACGTTGCAGAGATTTTCTGGAGTGCCCGGAATAGTGCAGCTGAGAGCGTCAAAACCAGCAGCCAAGCAGTTAACTGCATTTGGAAAAGCAAAAGACATTTTTAACGGCTTCTTTTTTCAAAAGTTAGCCTGAGTGCAGCTGTGATTCTTGAACAGCTTGTTCCGAAGCACATGGCCTTCCAGCCTCCCAGTCTTCCCACTATGTCCCATGCTCAACTGGCTTATAACAGCTTTCCTGAAGCAACTCTGCAGCATACTAAACCTGGGATCTTTTAACACCAAGTGACACTTTTCTCTCTTTAATGGGATAATTTAGCCTTCTGACTTTCACAGCAGATGCATTTAAGACTCAGTGATGTCATTTAATTACAGACTCAGAACTAATCTGAAAGCATCATTGTAACTAGATTCTGTTGTCAGCTCCCTGGTGGAGCCCACCAGCACTGCCACACACAAGAAGAATGGACTACACAGGAGGAGCAGGAGGAGGAGGAGGAGGAGGAGGAGGAGGAGGAGGAGGAGGAGGAGAGGGCGAGGAAGAGAGGGGAGAGGAGGAGAGGGGAGGAGGGAGAGGGGAGGAGGAGAGAGAGGAGGGGGAGGGGGAGGAGAAGGAGGAAGAAAAAGGTCCAGGTGAAAGCCACTGTCCAATCACCTGAATACTGATAACTGGAATTCTCTGAATGTCATCTCATTAAGTGGAGATAAAACCCAGAAAGGCAAAGACTAAGGGTCCAATTAGAAGGCAAATGAATGGTCAGGTCAGCATACACACTAAGTAATTATTAAGGCGTATTTTCTCAATTAGCGTGATCAAATTAAGATACCAAAGGTACATTTTTCTGTCCCTTTAGTGGTCCCTTGAAGTCTTAGCCACTAGAGTTCAATGTCTGCCATGCACTATTACCAGCACTTCCACTTGACCTTGGCCTACTGAGAGATGATGATGAAGGGAAAAAAGGAGCAAAGAGAAGGCTGCAAGTTAATCAAACGAGAAAGTACTGTAAGAAAAAACCTAAGTGGCATATGACACATTTTATTGATTGAAATTATTAATATGTAATTATCAATAATATTATCATAGAAATGGAATAAAATGCTTTTAAACTATTGACTTCCATTGTGTAGGAACATAAAACGGAGCTATGAAGAATTCAGAGGTTGTCCAAAGGAAGCAAACCAAGTAACATATGACAAACAGATATTTCATGTACTACATGAAATTTTCTTTATGTCATCAAATACCTGAGAAATTATTAAACTACATAAAATAATCCATCAAAACCTGAAAGCATCTTAGCCCCAATCTACTAACTAATTTTGAGCACATGTACTTCTAGTATATTATAATGAGAGAAGAAATAACAAAGCCAGAGTTTTAAGTTTTCAAAGTCTGAACCTTCCTTCTTTTCCAATATTTTTTAGTTTTTAACACAACCTACAACCATCTCTTACATTTAACTCTTCACAGTTCACTAGATGTATACTTTATTATGCTACCTCAATGTATCAAGAGTTCAAGGACATAAAGATTGATGAACAATTTGGCATGATGAATGAGATGAAAAACTTGGCTCTCTGTCACCAGGAATCATGTAAATTCATTGCTCATAAGAGCAGTTACCCCTTACAGGAATAAAAAACAGTATGATGGCCAGAACCATGACTTGTGATAATGATGTCACATACAGCAGTGCTTCAAACTTAAGTGCCATGTTCTATGTGTGTACATGAATATAATGCTCTTCCAGAAATCAGTTACAGTCAAATCTTAGTCTACTGATATGTTCAATCATAGAAGGTCCTGGTAGTCTATGCAGCAATAAGACTTTTAAAGAGACAATGAAGACATAGATAATCTGAAATTTCCAACTATTAGGAAGCAGCTAGAAAGGTAAAGTTTTCAAGAAATGTAAAGGCTCATATCTATGGTAAAAGATATGTCACAGAAGGTCTTTAAAAGTCACTTATTGAGGGGGGCCATTGAGGTGACTCAGTGGTTCAGAGAACTGACTACTCTTCCTTTATGAAGGAACATAAGGATGGAGGTATGAAGAATTTATCACATTCAGAGGTTGTTCAAAGGAAGAAAACCAAATAATATGACAAACAGATGTTTCATGATTCCTAGCACCCACATGATGAATCACCTGTCTATAATTCCAGTCCTAAAGGGTCAAACACCTTCTTCTGGCCTCCATGGGCACTGTACATATGTAGTGCATAGACACACATGGAAGTAAAACACCCATATACATTAAATACATACATAAGTAAATAAATAGGTAAAAAATTTACTGAATGCTATATCAAATAACAGAAGAATGAATAAATATGTGTCATTTCTAGTCTTCATCCCTATGACACTTACATTATCAGTTTTCTATGTATGTGTATTCGTATGTATGTTTGTATGTAGTCCAGGATTCCCTTAAATTTGTATTCCTCCTGTTCTATCCTTTTGAGTGTTTGGATTACAAGCATGTATCACAAGGCCCAGCCACATTATTCTCATTTTAAAGGTGAAGTACAGTAATTTGTCGAAAGCTACTAGGGAACTGAAGGACACAGCTTGAATTCAAACCCTAGCCTGTCTTGATATTTGAGTCTTTTCACTCTGTATGATTCTTTCCCATGCCTCAGGCTGGAGACCAGGGTAGAATCTATTAGTGCTATGCCCTTTAAGCCAGTAAATAGTTCTCTAGCACCTTACTTTGTCTCTGTATATTCTGTACAGTACCATCAGCCTTTGATATCACCCGCCTCTCCCTTCATGCACAATTTTAGTTGTTTACTCTAGTCCTAGGAACTGAGGTAGCAGTCATCCTTGGCATTCATTTAAAATATTTGAGGTCTATTATAATGTGCCTTGCCCTAGGCTCCACTTCTGCTAAGGGTGATGCTGTGAAGAGGGCTCCCATGTTGGGATCATTTTTTCTGCCCTCATTTGAAACTTCTCCTCTGACAGCTTTCTCCCTGCCTGAGCTGAGTTTCATCTGTTCAGGTAGATTACTGCAGAAAAGGCTCCTTGCATAGTGAAATCAACATGCAGGGAGCATCAGATAATTTCTAATTGAATTTTGCATCACTTTGATTAATGTTAATGCCCTTAAGGGCCCAAGGATGGGTGCATGTGTGTGATCTGAAATAATCCAACAGTTTTATAAAACCAAGGAGGAATATTTGCTTATTTGTAAGCCCAGAGGCCCAAGCATCTAACTAGTATGAATCCTAGAATGCTTGCATACCCTTAGAGGTTACATTTATTTTAGGAAACCTAGATAAGCAGAAACATTTTACTTCCTAATGTAGCATTTTGACAAATAACTAGCAGTCAGGATTGATGAATTCCTCTGAGCTATGGAAGTTAACATGGTTTTAACAAAAGCTTAAGAGACACTGGTTGCAAAAAACACAACAACTCAGTCATGACACTTGGCAGCCTTCTGTTACTGAGCCAACTCAGCTGTCTTCATCCCTCCAACAAGCAGGTAGGAGAACATCTCTAAAGCTAGGATCACAAAAGCACAGCTTTAATAGGAAAACAGAAAGCACAAGGTCATAATTAAAATCAGAATAGGTTGCTGCTGACACAACAAGACTTTCTGCGCTGTCATTCATCACACAGCTTGTCTGGAAGGAAGTGTTATTTGTGTTTTGCAGCTGGTGGAACTAAAGATAAGTCAGACAACATGCCCACAGGCAGAAGGCCTGTGAGCAAGCCAAGAACACAGTTGGGAATTTCAGCTCTGAAGTTCCTACCTTTCCAATCCAATGACCATGATAAATCAAGGATGAGCCCCAAAGAAACTCAGAGGTAAAGAATGCAAATTCTCTGCAGATATATTAAGTTCCCCGAAAGATTTGAGCATATGAGTTTTGAGGGCTGCTACCGTCAAGATTAGCCTAGATATTGAATGAATCAGTTAAGTTTTGAAAAGAAAAGAATCTCGACGCTCACTGCTATTCCAGTTCTTGCATTCTGCAGACAAAGAAACAAGCCTAGACAAAGGAAGTGACATCCTCAAGGAAATAGAGGTCATATGTGACAAAGACAGACCCTAAGCACAGGTCTACCAACTCCTGCTGCATTAAGATTATGATGGCTAATTATCTTTAGAATATGGAATTTCAAAATGTCAGTTTGAACTTATGGGGAATCTAGAAACGCCACGAGATCTGGTATGATTTTAAGCTTAATGGACTACCAGGACAGCACCAAATCCAGGCCACCTGGAGGGGCTCATGAGAGTTCTAGTCTCCAACAACCTTCACCCTGGACTTTGAATTCCACCTTCATGTCAAGTCTCCTCTGTTTCTCCTGCTAAAATGTTTTGTGTGTATATGTGTGTATGAGGATGTTCATATTCATATGTGTGAATCAAGTTTTTTCTTTTAGGCCACCAAGCAGCTCCCAAATCATGACAGAGACTTATTACCTTTGAATGCTCGGCCTAACTTAGGCATGCTTCTGGCTAGTTCTTTTAACTTAAATTAACCCGTTTCTCATTATCTACCTTTTGCCTCAGGGCTTTTTACCTTTTCTTACTTCTTGCTGTCTCTATGTCTGGATGGCTGGTGGTTGCCTGGCTTCTGGCTCCAAGTGTCTCCATTGTTCTCTTCCTCTCCTTCTTCTCTCATTCCTTTCTTCTCTCTTCCCAGCCAAGATTCCAACTCTTATTTATTCTCTCTGCCGGCCAGACCCACCTATCCCTCCCCTACCTAGCTACTGGCTGTTCAGCTCTTTATTAGACCAATCAGGTGCCTTAGGCAGGCAAGGTGAAACAAATGCAACACATCTTTACATAATTAAACACATATAGCATAAACAAATGTAACACATCTTCACACAGTTAAAAGTCATATTCTGCAGCATAAACAAATGTAACACATCTTCACACAGTTAAAAGTCATATTCTGCAGCATAAACAAATGTAACACATCTTTACACAGTTAAAAGTCATATTCTGCAGCATAAACAAATGTAACACATCTTTGCTCAGTTAAAATAACATTCTACAACATATGTGTACTGAATGCATGTGCCATGGTTTCTGTGTGGCAGTCACAGAGGCCAACCTTGGGTGACTTCCCTAGCCTTCTACCTTGTTTTGAGACAAGGCCTGTGTCTGTATGTCTCTCTCTGTCTCTGTGTTTTTCTCTGTCTCTGTGTGTATCTCTGTCTCTGTTTTTTTTTCTCTCTCTCTCATCATATTCCAGGATAGGTTGCTGTCTTAGGGTTACTAATGCTATGATGAAACACCCTGACCAAAAGCAACTTGGGGAGGAAAGGGTTTATTTGGCTTACACTTCCACATCATAGTCCATCACTGAAAGAGGTCAGGAAAGAAACTCAACAGGGCAGGAACCTGGAGACAGGAGCTGATAAAGAGGCCATTGAGGAGTGCTGCTTACTGGCATCCCTTGTCAACTTGACACATAACACTTTTTACAACATAACGCCCCCAATCCTTTTTGGTTCACTCCAAGATCTCAGACTAACAAATATCATAAATACAAAACACATTACAAACTTAAAAGTCTCACAGTGCTTACCAATTCAAATACTTTTTAACAGTTTAGTCTCTGTAAAAATCCAAAGTCTCTTTTAAAATCCACAATCTCTTTTAAAAATTCAGTATCTCAACTGTGGGCTCCTATAAACTACAAAATAAGCTGAATACTTTATGTTAAGAGGGAAGAACCAGGGCACAATCACATTCTGAACAAAGCAAAACCAAACTCTAACAGTGTAAATTAACTCAATATCCAATATCCTGGGATTCCCTAACAATTTTCTGGACTTAACCAATGGGCCAGGGTCACTCCTCCAGCTATGCTTTCTGCAGCATACATAGCCTGTCTTCTAGACTCTGCCTGGCCCCACTTCACAGCTGCTGCTGTTCTTGGTGGTCCTCCCATGGTGCTGCCATTTCCAAAATGCTGCAGTCTTTTACTACAACTGGGCTGTACTTTCACCAATAGCCGCTCCTGGACTCTCTTCATGTTGCCAAGCCTCAACTTTTCTTCAGGACCCCTTTAATCCTGGGGCTTCCACTGATACTCCATTGTACCTTCACCAATGGCCTCTCCTGACATCTCACAGTGCCAAGCTTCAGCTGCTTTTCATGACTCCTTCATGGCTTCAAAACCAGAGCCACTTGTGACACCCTTACATGTGACCAAATTTGGCTGCCAGCACAAGGTACAATGGTGGCCACCTCTGAACACAGCTTGTATGTGCTGACTCCAAGGAAACACTTCCCAGAAGACCTCAGCTCAATGATGTTGGCCTCTTCTTCATCACAGGATTCTGAGGCTCCAGGTGACCAGTATCAATTGTCCCAGTAATTCTGGTCTTGTAAATCACAGCCATTTTTTCAGGTTCAGCTGACCACACTCCACAGATTCTTCACACAAATGGCAGTAAAGTCTTTGCTTCCCTATGAACTTCACAAGCCAGGCCTCCATCATCTGCACTGCTCTCAACATTCTTATTTTCAAAGCCTTCAACACTCAGTGGCTCTTCTAACACAAAGTTCCAAACTCCTACAATCCTCCCCAAACCAACATGGTCAGGTCTGCCACAGCAATACCCCACTATCCTTATCTCAATTTCTGTTGTAGTTACAAATGCTATCATGAAACACTATGTAACCAAAAGTAACTTGAGGAAAGGGTTTATTTGGCTTACATTTCTATATCATAGTCCATCAGTGAAGGAAGTCAGGGCAGGAACTCAAATAGGGTAGGAACTTGGAGGCAGGAGTTGATGCAGAGGCCATAAAGGAGTGATGCTTACTAGCTTGCTCCCCATAGTAGCTCAGCCTCCTTTCTTATAGAATCCAGGACCATCAGCCCAGTGATGATCCCACCCACAATACGCCAGGCCCACCCGTATAAATCCCTAGTTAAGAAAATTCCCAGCCGGGCGGTGGTGGCGCATGCCTTTAATCCCAGCACTCGGGAGGCAGAGCCAGGCGGATCTCTGTGAGTTCAAGGCCAGCCTGGGCTACCAAGTGAGTTCCAGGAAAAGGCGCAAAGCTACACAGAGAAACCCTGTCTCGAAAAACCAAAAAAAAAAAAAAAATAATAATAAAAAATAAAAAAAAATAAAAAAAATAAAATAAAATTCCCTATGGACTTTCCTACAGCCCAGTCTTACAGAGGCATTTTCTCAACTGGGATTCCCTCCTCTCAGATGACTCTATCCTGTGTCATGTTGACATAAAATAAACCAGCACAGTGGCCAACAAGCTTCTGGGAACTCTCATGCCTCCATGTCCAATCACTCATAGGATTGCTGGGATTACAGACATGTACTATCATATCTACCTTTTGTGTGGGTTCTGCAGATCGGAACTCAGGTCCTCATGGCTCTGTTGCAAAGTACTTTACTCACTAAACCATAAATATCCTCAGCCTCTTGTGCTTCTTGGTAATGTATATTTCTACTATAGAATAGGACACCCTATTAAAAAAATTGACATTATTTTTTAGAATCAAAGCATGGTGAGAATAGGAAGTAGTGTTATCTACCGTTGTCAGAGTGGCTTTGGCTTCATGCTTCCAGAGTAATAAAAGGTCATCTGCCCAGCTCTGTGAGCAGTCAACATGAAGCTCAGCTTATAACAAAAGCTCTCTTTAGTATATTAAATACTCACTCTCCATTTCAGCTAACAAAAATTAATTTTCAATTTAAAAATGTATCACCATGCTAATGTGAGCTGTTGTCATGAGGATGCTCCCCAAAGATCTTCCAATTAGAGAATCTCCTGTGGGGTACAGGATTGACTGCCCTGGGCTGTAGATCATTAGAGGTCTTCTGACAGGCCATAATTTCCTTAGATGCTCCTCAACAAGGACTGCATATGGCAAGTATTCAGAAACTGAGCCACTCCCACCCAATCTGGGATCTCTTATGACAGTAGAATGCCATGAAACAAAAGGAGACAATATCCAAGATTTATTTGTACAAAAAATTACTTTGATAGACTTCTGGCAAATCTGTGAGTGTTTTCAAGCTTCAGTAAAGAGGCTGTCTCTATTAATATAAAATCAACTAAAATATGTACAGCCTGTTTAATAACAAGCTCTCTCTCTAACACATAGCTGGGGCTTCTCATATTGTTGTTGATTCCCTTTCTAGATTTAAGAAAACAAAACAAAATGTTATTGATGTGGTAATACTATCAAATTATATGATCAAAGTGGAATTTAAAAGAAGATTCTTAGGAAGCAAATAAAGGAAGAAACACTCATTTCAACTATGAAGAAAGTGAGATTTCTAGAAAGCATATTGATTATAAATGCTAACTAAGGTATTAGGCTATTCCTTGATCATTAGAGATGAAAATACAGCTAGCCGTTAAGCACTATTAGTGACTACTAGTTCTAACGGTGCCCTACCATCTAAGTATCTGCTGCTCCAATTCTCCCCACCCTCAACAGACCAGCTTCTTTCCAGAAAACTACGGGGATCAGTTCTCTGACCCAAGCATCCACAAGTCAGCTTGGACTTTCCCAAAAGACCAAAGGCTGATCTGATCTGGGAAGTTTCTAGAAACTGTGCTTCCCAGGGATTGAACTGTTCCTTCTGTCTCCTCTTTCCCACACTTTACATTTTATAGTTCCATAAATCCACATTTTTTTTTTACCTACCACTGCAACACAAATAAGAGTTAGTAGTATTGAGAAAGTCATTAAAAAGGAAATAAACCTCATTTTTATGGAGAAGGGCATGAAACACATGGTATTTACACTTTTCACTTACACAAAGAAGAGGGCAAGTAGGCCTAATGTTTAGTGTCTGAAAGCAAACTGGTGGCCTACCTAAACAAAATTACCTTTTCAATAAAACTCCACAGTAAAAATGTAACATCTAATGGTCGTTTTGCATCCAAGTGCTCAAGGATGGATGAATTATACTCAGAGACAGATCAATAGACTGTGATGCTTCATCACCCCGGCAGTACATCAAATCTTCTCAGTAGTGGAGACGTCATAGGATGTTTGAAGGTACTTACTTGAAGATACAGAGGAGACCAAATCCCATCATACCTATTAGAGGATGGAGCCTTACCACGGGATCTAAATTAACACTGTAACAACTTACTTAAGAATCTCTGATGCACCCATATGAGTGAAGCTAAGTCAGAAGGGAAAGAAACCTTGTTAGCATTTTAGTAGAATTAGATTAAAGGAGGGGAGGATCCCAACCCAGCAGAAGCCATGCTACAGACTAATCAGGGATTAGATAAAGCAGTTATTGTTTGAGTATTGTTTCTGCTTTGTGACACCGCAAAGGGGAAACCAGCCTGAAACCTCGGTTATGCTCTGAAAACCTGAATGAACAACGGGGGGGGGGGGGGGGCGCAGGGGTGGGGCAGCAAGTGGCTACAACACTCTAACTTCAGTTGCACTCTGGAAAGAGGTGACGTCCACAATGAACTTATATCTCTGGCCAAGTCCCATTTAACATAATGAGTTCATGAGGGACTTGGTTTCCTTTCGAGTTTCTTCATTAATTTACCTCTAAGACCATAACCAAGAGATAAAGTGGCATAGATGGAAACTGGGGTCAAATCTCTCATTTTTAATATTTTCTTTTGTCTGAACTACACTACAGTCCAGGATAAAATGTAAATATTTGGGGGAACATGTGTGCTATGCTCATCAATCAAGTACAGTTTGTCAACCTTTCATAGTGACTTTTAACTATTAAATTAAATATATGATAGAGGGTAAAAAACTACTAGAGACCTAGGCTGCAAATAGCACTGAACTATAGGGATAGTGTAATTCAGAAGGAACCGAATACTACTTGGTATAATACCAAGACAAACATTTTACTGGTCCATGGAAATAGTCATATATACCAGATATACATATGTATGTATACACAAGCCAGAGACTCTTCCAACAACATCATATGTATTAATAAGTTTAATCCTTACAAAGGGTGGCTTTACAATAATTATCAACCATATACTAGATAGGGAAGATGAAGTCATAGAACTTGCTGGAGTTCACATAGCTAATAGGTGACTGGCCATGATCTGAACCGACAGTCTGGTTTGAAGTCTGCATTCCAAATCCTTACTATCATACCTTATCTGTACTGGTCACTGACTTCTGACGACAATTCCAAATAAGGCATCCCTGATTCCACCAGTGGTTTTTCTTTGTTTTGTTTTTTGTTTGTTTGTTTGTTTCTTTTCAGACAGGATGTATCCTTGACTGGCCTAGAACACAATACTTAGGATCAGGCTTGCCTCAAACTCATAAATCTGTTTGCCTCTGCCTCCCTAGTGCTGGGATTAAAGGCAAATGCCACCATGCCTGTCCTCAGACAGCAATCTTAATACTGCCTAGCCTCTTAATTTAGAAGAAAAACACTGAGAGTGTAAAATCACTTTTCAGCACTTGAAAAACAACTTCTCACAGAATCCTCAACAGGAAGTATTTTACTACACACATTAGCTCTACATTGGATCTAAACAGAGGAATCAGCAATAAATTTTCTTGAAAATGTCTTCTACAAATGTATCTAGTGAAATAAAATTCAAGTGATCCTGTTATTTACATATACCACAAACAGGAGATAAGCAGAAAGAATGACATCTATATGGGTTTTAATTTCAGTACATATTTTGGTAAATACCAAGCTGAAACAATCTTCCTTGAGAGGGAAAAAGAATTATTGAAGATCCTGATAAAACTCACCATGTAGAACCTATAATCCCATCTTACTAAATACTTAACTACAACAAAGTACTTACAAAATAACATCTGAAAATATAAATTAAATTATTTTCTTGCTCCTGGAGGTAGTCTTGTATTTCAAAAAGATTTAAGCTCTTCCTTTTTGTTTTTTATTTTCATTTTTATTGTAGTTACTTTTCAGAAAGCTATAGGAGCCTTTTTGTTACAGGAGAGTTTTGTTTCATGTTCCAAATACCATAGTGAATAATAGGTAAGTATTCTTAGATACAAAGCAATCAGCAAGGCATGAGTAGAAGCTGGGACAAGATCATGGCGTCCAGCCTGCAATCAAGAAACACAGAAAACTGGAGTTTTTAAAGGACAACATTGAACACCCAAATCAATCATTTTCTGAGCTTGATGCAAATTATTTGGCATATGAATAGGCCTGCTCCAAGCCAAATGTTAGCTCTTGAGCATTTGATAACTCTTAAAATATAATATGTTGATGATTTAAGAGGATACAAATTAAACATGAGTTGAATTTTTCATACATTGAAAACTAGTGAGAGGAATAAATGAATTATGTCCACATTCATAATGGACCCTGATTCATCATCCACATTTTGAAGTTCTTCATTCACAAAAGGGTCAATTAGCCTTCTTTGAAGGTCCCTTTTGCCACATAAAGCAATTGGGCTTGGGGCAACATGTGTCAAATGTCTGAAACAAGAGACAAGATGTTCAATTAGTTCCTGAAAGAAGACGGAATAGTGAATGAATACAGAACTGAAACTAATGTAGAAATCATGTCATTGAAGCTAGAAGTTGGAGAAAAGGAGAGGAGGGGCAGTCCTTGAAGCACATACTGTCCTGCTGTTTAATTGAGCAGCAACATGGAGACATTACCACTTGTTCTCTTCTTGCCAAAGGGCAGATGCAGAAAACAGACTCTGTCTACCAGTAAGAGACAGTAGAAAAAAGAAACTGCACAATTCAATTTCCTCAAGTGGCTAATCCATTCTTAAAGTAAATACTGTAACTTGAATTCTTTCCTTCCTTTGCCTTTTAGGTCCACCAGGAATAGACATGTACCTTGTTTTGCCTATTTTCATGATCTGAGCATGTTTTCTCTATAGAATACCCAAGGATGTCCAAAGATATTAGGTCTACTGAGACTAGGAGCCAAAATAAGATAGACATAACTCAGAACTGATGACTTTTATTTTCCCTTAGCACCAAGTCTAACTTACTATATCCTAGAAATAGTTGTCTGAGTTTCAAGAATATAAAACCTCAATTGTTTGTAGACACCAGAACATTCAAAATGGTCAATAGACAATGCTTAGAGGCACTATGGTATCATATCCATCTTGCTATGTATGCACACAAGGAGGATCCAAAAAGGACAACGCAGAAGGAAAAAGTTTGTGGGATCAAGGATGCCTTGCAGAAGACATGAAAGGGAAAGAAAGATTTCATATATATGCATAGTCACATAGATGCTTTATCCATGTGTATGGTTTGGGTGAGAATCTCCTGTCTGTGTGTCCAGAGTGGTGCTATTAGGGGCTTCAGGAGGTAGGGCCAGCCTGGGAGGTGGTCCCTGGGGTCATGAGCTCAAAGGGGATTCTGGAATCCAGTCTTTATCTCTTTGTTACCTGCTTATAATATAAGCAGCTTGCTTCAATGAGTACCCCCACCATGCTTGAGGCCCAAAGCAAATGGTGCAGCTGGGGCTTGGAATGGAACTGCTAAAATGGAAAGTGAAATCCCCTTATTCTCTTTATCTGCCTTAGATATTTTGTTACAGTGGCCCATAGCTAACATACCATATTAGTCTGCTTTACTATTGTGATAAATACCATGACCAAACAAAACTTGGGGAGTTAAGAGTTTGTCTTATGGGGCAAGAACAGAAGCAGAGGTGATATTGGAATGCTGCTTACTGGCTTGCTCTCCATGGTGTCCATGGCACAGCTTCTTTTTTTTTTTTTTTAAATATAATCCTGGTCCACCCACCTAGGGGTGGTACTACCCACAGTGGCAGGGCACTCCCATATCAATCATCAATCAAGAAAATACCCTACAGACTTGCCTACAGCATAAGCTGGTACAGGCATCTTCTCAATTGAGTTTTCTCTTTCCAGATGACTCATGTCAAGTCAACATCAACAATAAAAGCTAACTAACACACATACTATGCTATATTCCCCTCTCCTGTACAAAGCCTACAGAAAAGTTATAGGAAGAATAAGATGCAGATAACAGCAGTGTAATTTATATATTCTGCTGGATGCATCTATTGCATGTTTGGCAAATAAAATTAATTTGACCTCCTGCCTAACTTTATGAAGGATAATTAGCTACAAGACAAGAATGTAAGGGTGATACTACATTGTGTACCTAAATTAAAAACACTCTGTGCTTTCACATCACCCTATGAGACTGTCAAATTGACTGCTATACTGAATGGCCTGACACATGGTTTGAAATCATTCTTCATGCTGGAACCTACAAATGATCAACCATTACAATGGATATGAAAGCCTAACGTATATTTCATCCACGTTGATTTCTACTCTTCTAACATGAAAGACAGGCAGACTACAGAGCACAGACACAAGAAACCTTGGTGTGTGGCATTGTACAGCAAAGTATTACAGAGAGATATGATTCTTTACTTCTGACAAGAAAAACCAAGAAAATCATCATACAGAGTATTATTTACCTTCTGAACATTGCCGTAACTATGGCTCCATAAAATGTAATCCACTCAAAACCCCTAGATCAGGTATAAAGGCATTGCTTCATTCAACTGCCTTTTATCTGGGTCACTGTTAGAGGCAACAGACTTTTTTTAAGGTTAATCAATGTTTTTATCTTTATTTATTCAACTAATAAGGGGAAAGCTGAGTGGAAGATGAGAGTCCTTTGGGAAAAATAATCATAGACTATGAATTGACATTGTGAATTTTATATAATCTCCAGTGATCTCTGAAAGTGGTCCCAGGATAAGCTTTATAGAGCTCGGCTACTTACTTAAAAACATCTAATTCTCTAAGCCCAATGGAAATATGAACTCACTGATGTCTATAAGTTAACGACCACATACTATAATATGGAAAAATAAAGCAAGAAGTTTAACTTGAACAAAGTAGCTATTTTATATTTTTCCTAAAACAAACAAACAAATGAAAAGAAAAACAAGTTAAATGTCCTCAAGTTTTTAGCTCAACACCATGGCCAGTATGCTACTGGCTATCAAGAACAAGTTAAACAGTGGCAATGTAAGAACAGCAAAAACCTCAAATAGAGCGAATACTTAATGAAAGCTTATTGTGTTTTGGGATCTGTCTGAAATAACTTTAACTTATGGTATTATCTTTGAGTGGCTTCTTTTTTTTTTTAAAGATTTATTTATTTATTATGTACACAGTGTTCTGCCTGCATGTACCCCTTCAGGCCAGAAGAGGGCACCAGATCCCATTATAGATGGTTGTGAGGCATCAAGTGGGTGCTGGGAATTGAACTCAGGACCTCTGGAAGAACAGCCAGTGCTCTTAACCGCTGAGCCATCTTCTCTCCAGCCCTGAGTGGCTTCTTTTTAAAAGTTTTTAAATTTAAAACTTTAAATTCTGGGGGAATTTCATGCATGGACAATGTTTTTATGTCATGTATACCTATCCTTTTCCCACTCCAGCTCTTTCTGTGGCACCCTTACTCCCTTTCAAACTCATGACCTCATTTATCTTTAATCATTACTGTAAAACACACACACACACACACACACACACACACACACAAAACCCACTACTGAGTATATCTAGTGTTGTTCATATGTACACATGTATGGGATTGGATAACTTGTTAAGGAGCTTATCCATGAAGAAAATGGATTTTTCTTTCAGAAGCCACTGCTTGCCTATAGTTCTACATCTAAGGGTTGGGACCTTGAGAAATTTCTCTCATCTATGTTGGTATGTCAACTGATTTGACCAAATGCAAGTTTTGTTACAGCAACAATGTTGAGATTTTATGGGTGTAGCTTTCCTGTCATGTCTAGAAGATACTATGCAGCAATAGGTATCTTAGTCTTCTGTCTCTTACTATCTGTCTAACCCCCCCTTCTATGATGGTACCTGAGCATTAGGTGTAAGGACTGAAATGTTGATGTAGCAGTTGGAGTTGGGAACCCCACAGACAATCATTCTCTGCATTTTGACCAACTGTGGATCTCTAGTAGCCTCCATCTAGTACGAAAGAAGCTTCTTTGAAGAGGCATGACAGCCAAATTTATCTCCGTGTATAAAGGTAACTATTTAGAAGACAGTTAAAAATGGTATTGGTTTAGAAGGTTTTCCTGAAGTCTCTAAGACCTCTCCAGCTATGGGTAGTTGGCTAGGTTTACAGTACAAGACAGGAATTCCCTCCTCTTGAGCAAGCCTGAAATTCAGCTAGAAAGTAATTGGTTACTTCCAAGATAAAAGTGCCACTATTGCACCACTGTGTTTATCTTGTTGAGTCAGTCACTGTTGCCATTCATAGGCTTTATAGCTAGGGAGGACTATTTACTGCTCTCCCTAGGCAGCTTGCATGGCACCATTGGAGACTCCGAGAGATAATCCTCAGTGAGTAGGCTTCTAGGTCAGTTCCAAATACTTTTGTTAAAAATAATTCTCTTTGTACTGATGTATCTTTAAGCCTTTATAAATATTTTAAGTCCAAAACTGGTATGGAGGCTGCATTCAACTAGAAAACAAGTGAATCATTATAGCAATACAGGGATTTAGCCAAGTGTATTTTCTGCCATGCCTGATGATTGAGTCAAGATACCAGCCTGGATTGTTAAGGATGCTAATGGGCTACAATCTAATAACCTTCTCAGTGCAACCCTGTTTGTGACTGGGTACATGATTTAGCATGCTTTGTAATAGCACTCTAATTAATTACTTGATTCCACATGGTATAATTTTAATCCTAGCTACATGTTTGAAAGTATGTACTTTTGATCACAAGGCCACCAGACACAAGAGAAAATGCCTTGATATAAACATGGGTGGTAGGTATGAGAAGATTATGTCTATTTACTTCTATAGCTGTGATAAAGCACCATGACCAAGGCAGCTTACAGAAGAAAGCATTTAATGAGGCTTACAGTTTCAGACAGTGAGTCCATAACCATCATGGTGGACAGCACAGCAATGTAAGGTAAGCAGGCAGGCAGGCAGAGCACTGGAGCAATAGCTGAGAGCTTATATTTACCCACAAACACAAGGCAGAGAGCTAAATAGGAATGGCATAGGCTTTTGAGACCTCAAAGCCCACACTCAGTGATACATTTCCTCAAACAAGGCCATACCTCGGAATCCTTTCCAAACAGTTCCAACAACTGAGCACCAAGCATTCAAATATACGAACCCATAGAAGCCATCCTCATTCAAACCACCATAAAGTACTATCATAAATTAAAACAAGTTTCAAATGGTTTAAAAGGAAACCTAGCAAACATGATTAACAGACTGAAATAGTTATGCTGTATTAGGCCTTTTTAATTTAATTTTTTTTGGGGGGGGAACCAAGTCATAGGCAGAAGTGGGAGGGGAACAGGAGTCTATAAAAATACTCTCTGGGCATTCTGTACTATATTTGGAAGTTCCTGCTCCAGAGACAGCACTTATGACCTCCTATGTTGAAAATGTTTGCATTTCTGCACATACCTTGAATGGGGCATGTCTCTAAATTGAGAAATAGAAGACTAGTAGGCAGCCTGTAAAGAGTATGGTTTCCAGCCAGAAAGGGAGTGGGAGCTCTGTATGTGCTGTTAGCCATGCACTTAGAATGCTGATGGAGTAATAAAGGCAGCAAGGACAGCACAGCTTTGCTTGGAATCCTGGAGGAGACTGTGAGCAGCTCTTCCACTCTCACTCACTGCAGCTCTAGGAGGTGCTGTGTTATTCCTAGGCACATTTTACAGACTAATTCAAGCTCAGAAACTCCCCATGAATGGTTCAGTTACCAGAAAAATAAATCAGGAGGCAGTGCTTCTCAGGGGAAAGAATACCAGTCTACAACTCAAAACAATAGAGATTCAGTCCACTGCAGGAGCTTAGCCAATTACTTTGGCTCTTTGGATCTCAAATGTCTTTGTAAAGTAAAGGAATTGGACTTGCTAATTTCTATGAACCCTCAACATTGTGACAATCTAAGATTTTAAGCTGCCACAAACAAGTTTCTATTTCATGGCTTAGTTTCCTTAAAATTACACTTTATTGTCTTGTTATAATGATGTTTGGAAGAGAGGGCATGAAAAACCAAGGATAACAGCTACCTCTGGGACTATACCAACTTAAGATTCTTCTAAACACAAGAAAAACTAGTCTCAAGTAATGCACTTAAAATTCTGTTTTAATACAGAGAGTGACCTGGTGGTTTGAATTCAATACTGAAGGGGTCTGTGGTCTAATGCTTAAGTTGCATCTTCCAGAAGATCAGGTGTTAGAGACTGCTGTGTGAGATTTTCCCAAACATTTCCAAGGCTGTAGTTACATCTTGGTCTGCAAAATGCACGCCTGGCATAGCCTGGGATGCAGGGCACATACTAAATAGAAGACATAAATGTGCACAACGGCTGTATAATTGTTGAACTCGCGCCTCATATATTCATAGTTAATTTTGGCAACCGATTTTAGTTATGGGAAGGGGGAAGAAGGGGAGGGGGGTGACTTCTCCTGTCCTTCAACTTCTCAGAAATGTATTAGAAATGACAGCCTATGATTGCTGCAGACAGTATCTAATTAACTGTCATTATAAAACACATGTCAGAGCCTGGGGCCTATGAGGGATCTGATGTCTAATTTCTTTCCAGAATAATAAGAGTCTCCTTTGAAACAAGCTGGTGAATGAATTTTGTTGTCTTATTAATCAAGTGATTTCCATCTGACCCTTTATTTTCTCCCTACACCTCATTCTTTACTGCTGTATTCCCTCCCCTAACTATTTGGGAACTCATTTTTCAGACAAGTGATAGATTTAAAGCAACTTCTTGTCATCTTCTGCCTTGGCAATCTCAATAAAGAGTGACTACAAAAATATGATATGGAAATGGAAGCTGTTTGTAAAAACTATTAACTCAATAATGAAACAATTATTCCTAAACAACCATGAAAATTACTTACAAGCCTTATTTTCTCTCATTTTGCCATACCACAAGATTGCAATTCTATTTTCATTCCTATTAATTAGAACAAAGAACTTAATCCTTTTCTCCTTCTATTATGCAAAAACAAGCATAGTTATTAGGAAGCTATCTAGTTTCCAATTAATTTTATTTAGGAATGAGCTGCAGAGACAGAATCATTACTGATGTACTCTAACTAGGGGGTTAAGATGAAATGGGGCCTGAATCAACATAGAAAGTAAGTAATTTTCCTCAGTTCATTTTTTTCCATTCACAAGATTACTCATCAACTTTTCACATGCATCCACAGCATTCGGCAACCAAGCAAGCAACATTAGCAAATGGGGCTTAATGAAGCAAGACCAAAGAGCGTCAGCTGATAGAAGGTATATGAGATGCAGCAAATAGCATATTCATGGTAATGCCTACCCACGCCATTGTAGGGTGGGTACAATGTACATCTATAACTGTTTGTGAATTCTGGGATTTGGGAATCAAATTATCAATCAAAGTAGTGTTACTGGGAAAAAGACCAGAGTACTCTTTTAGATTGTGAGCTACAATCATTGTGGGAGAGTGGAATTAAACAGAACAGACTAGAAAATGTCAGGGTACATTTCTGTAGTTAGATATATGTCCACTGTTGGTTATGGGCCTGTCCTTCTACAGACTAAAGTAATTAATCAGTAAGTATTCATTAAGTAAACAGAAGGTCCTAGAACAAACAGGGCAAGTATAAAATTGTCAGACACTTAATTTCAGACTCTCCTCAACAGCTATTTCTGCTCCCATCTTCCACCCACAGGAGAATTCAGAAGGGTATAGAACAATCCCAGCACTGAGGGTCTAAAGATAAAATCTTGACTTGTGGGAAAGTCAGTTCTAATTGTTACTAAAGCTTTACCTTTGATTAGGGATGATGGAAAATGTTGGAAGGTAGGTCCACTGTGTGATAATCAGAAAGCAAATTAAGTTGTTAAACTTTTTATTCCTTTTTCCGTAAGAAAATTTTTATTCATTTTACATACTAACCACAGATTCCCCTCTCTTCTCTCCTCCCGCTCCCCTCACCCTTCCTCCCAACTATCCCCCCTTCCCTCCTTCAAAAATGTATGGCCTCCCATGGTTAGTCAGCAGAGCCTGGTACATTCAGTTGAGGCAGATCCAAGCCGCTCTCCCCGCATCAAGGCTGTACAAGGTGTCCCACCATAGGTAATGGGCTCAAAAAAGTCAGCTCATGCACCAGGGATGGACCCTGATCCTACTGCCAAGGGCTTCTTAAGCAGTCCAAGCTACACAACTGTCTGCTTATACAGAAGGCCTAGTCCAGTCCCATGGAGGCTCCACAAAAGCTGTTAAACTTTCATAGTCAGAAGTAGTCACTTGCTTCTACAGCTAATACAACTGAGTAACCAATTTATATATCTATTTATATAGTGAATATTTATATGTTTGTCAGAGTACTGGTAAGTGATTTCCATATTCAAACTCAAAGTCTGGGCTGTATATTAGATCTTTCATAATATTTATCTAATGTCTTATGTGTTACAGAGAGGTGACCTGAGTGTTAACAAAGCTAACAAGTTGTGTGAATGGAATCGCTAAATGAACAACAAAATGGACAGACTTGTTTATTTGTCCTCATATCTATATACCTTCTAAGCAGCATTTAATCACCAATAATTATGCACCAAGGCATAGTGCTAAATATGCTGATGAAGATGTTTATTATCCAGTAAGGGGATAAAGCATAAAAAAGAAATTCACTAAAAATTGCAAGTTGTAACACTAGAAAACCTGAAGTTGATTTTGTAGACTTTTCTTAAAAGATTTTATTTTTATTTTGTGAATGTGTGAATGTGTGTGTGTGTGTGTGTGTGTGTGTGTGTGTGTGTGTGTGTGTGTATACCACTACCTACAGGTACTAACATGGGTGCTAAGAACTGAAGTGCAGTCCTCTTGAAGAAAAACAAGTACTCTTAAGCCCCGAGCCATCTCTCTAGTCCCTGTAGACTCCTTTATCATGAAACTCTTCCTCCTCTCTGCCCTTCCTTGTTGCTACTGCCTAGGTCTGAGTCATCATTTCTAACCATGCTTATAATATTATGGTCCCATAGTATACGGAGATGGAAATCTTTAAAGCAGAAATGGGATGAGGCAACTACTCTACTTAAGACTTCCCAGTCCTCCTTAGCATCCGGCTAAAGAAAAATCTGGCCAGAGGCATGTGAAGACTTCCATAATAGGGTACAGAGTGATCACATTTCCTTTGTGGCCTTAGAAGTCAGTATCTTAAGAGTCATCTGTCCTGACCCTTGACCTTAGTTCCACCTAGATACTCAGCACCACCATTACTGTCTCTCTGCTGTGAAACTTGAACTCACTGAGGAAAAGTGTACCATTTCTTTCTCTGGATTACTACATCTGCTCACTCCATAGGTTCATAGTACCTTTTATAAAAGGACCATATGTAGTTCAGAATTCAAAGTTCAAATCTTCAAAAGGTTATGCAAGGCATTTTCTATATATTCTATAACAACTTGAGATAAATTTAGAGTTGTCCCTTATAATCAAATTCATGCATAAATATTTTAAGAGATACAAATAAATGACATGTGTAGCTTCTTATCAGCTCAGGTCAGGCATTATGCTATAGTCTTGCAAACAGTAAAAATGTTCATTTCTCAACGTTTTTAGAGTTGGAAATTATGGGGAAAAGATGACATATAGTTGGGTTTTTGTTTTGTTTTGTTTTGGCTTGATTTGTTTTCCCCCAGTGCTAGGGTTCAAACCCAGAGCCTTGCTTTTGTTATACAAGTGCTCTACCCTGCAGTTACACCCAAGGGCCTATAATTACTTAAGTTTTAGCAACTAGATGTAAGGTTTTTAAACCTATCTCAGTGCCTGCAATAATGTATGGCTATTATTAACAAAACCATACTTTCTGAGTAAACATTTATTAACTCTGTATTGCTTATAGCTTACTTTCAATGTTTACCATAACATTTAGCAATGAGCCATTACGTATTGTCCCAAGCAGTTAGTTGTGGTTTCCAGTGAGAAGTACCTAGAGGAAGGTCTACTTTCCAAGAACACAGAAAGATCAAAGAGATGTGGTTTACCATGGAGTTAAGAGCATTTACTTTGGAATCAGACAGACCTAGGTGGGAGTTCCTGCCCTATCAGTGCAGGATAATAAAACTGTTTGATTTTTCAACTCTTAGTTTCCTCATAGATAAACTGGATATTACCCTGGAGCATTAGCACAAGTTAAATGAGGAAATTAATAGTGAACAAATACGATGATTATAAAATGACTACAGAAACATTTATGACCTGACTGAAACATCGAAAGGAGCAATGAAGACAGTATCCCACACACAGAGGAAGAGACACCTACTGATTTAACTGTTTGTCAAAGCAACGATTTATTCTTTCCTGACGTATAAGTTGGTTATTTTATTAATGTTTCATCTTGAAAATGTGAGCATGTTTAAAATACAGGAGTTGAGGCCAGCAAAACAATGGGACTTGTAGTAACCACAAGAAAAATGATTCCGGACTGGAAAAAAAAGGTAGCAAATAAAATCAAAGTGTGAGGCCACCTGTAGTGACTACTAACAGTTCTTCAAACATGGAAGCAAATTCTGAACAAAAATTGCCTACTTTGAATAGAAAACCTTCACAATAAAAAGAATAAAAGAAAGTTCATACTCACCTCAATCCTGTTACCTTTAGTCTTGTGTAGGAAACAAGATTGGTGGTCTTTGCTTAGAGATTTGCTTCCCCATTAGAAAAATAACCGGACGTTTCTCTCCAATAAAATTTCTGTTCCCTAAATAAATGATAGTTCTCACAGTTGCTAATAAAGGGAATTATCAGAATAAATCATGTATCCCTCTATGAACTACATGGCTCAAGGCATAAATGTGTGTAGACAGACCTAGAAATTGGAATAAAAACCAGACACAACCTGAGGACAAAGAGGATGGATCAAACACATGTCCTGCTTAACGTCTTGGAGAAAAATGGTGCATTAATAGGGAATAAAACTTTCCATTTTATATGGCTAAGTTCAGCTGCTCCCAAACACTAAAATATGGCCACCCTGATAATGACAGCCCATGAGTTGTCAACATTAAAAAAGAAAAGAATACATTTTTAAACAATCAACATACTAAGTCTTTGTATAGGTATGCTCACACTGAATTCTCCCAGTCCTTTGTGGGAATCACTAAAGTAGAAATGGAAGGTCAGGTTCCGAAGTGCAACAACGGGCTCATGCATTGAACATGGAATATCTCAGGTAGACCTGATGGCCGTTCCAGGAAAAAATGTACACGATCTGCCCAAGTCCCAGGTCATCCTCACAGATGCAGATTCCGTGTCATGATTTCTAATGTGACATCCATTTTTCTGGTTCTATAATATCTTTATATTTCTTCTGGAGCACATGCTACAGATACTGTTAAATTATCTCCTTACCTATCAACTCTTTCACTAGATTATGGGTCTCTGAGAAGGACTATGTCTCTTTTTCTTGCATCTTGGACAGCTAGTTGTCAAACACCATCTATTACATTGAACTGAACATCTGTCCCAAATTCAGTATCATATTTTAGTTTAATTAAAATGTGATTATATAGCTAATAGATAATACTTTCCTACGAGACGGGTATAATTACTGGTTAATAAGAAGGAATTTCTTCCAGAAAACACTGTAGTACTCCATTTTGCTAATTAAGGTGTTTTTTAAAATCTGTATTTGGTGAAAGCAATAACTTAATTATTTAACCATGACATAGTATTGGTGAAATTATTAAGGCCACTCCACGTAGTTAAAAGGAGATTTATTTAATGGCGTAACTTACAAATTAAGGGATAGGTAGGTCGCGGAGTCTGGGGAAGGTGTATCGCAGTCCAGCGGTGTTCTCTGGAGCTCTGCTTGGTACACCTCTCCAGTCCAGGGTCCCGCAACAGAGAGAGCGCCCCCCCCCATCCAGATCTCGGGTCCCCAGGCGCCTCCTTTCGCCCCGCCTTGTAGGCGTGACAGTTGCCGAAGTCTCAATGGGGGGTTGGAACTTCCAGATCAAAGCTGGAATGGCTACCCACTACATCTCCCCCTTTTTGTCTAAATAAGAAAGTTTTAACCTAATATAAGACTATATACAAAGGAATGGTTATCAAATATAGTCCAGGAATAATGAGGGATAATGACCTAGATAAGATGGAACTACAACCAATGCAAACAATATCAAGCAAGAAACATATATTATAATCCAGAGAAGTATAGAGCATAGGTAAATGGCATGTTACAAAGATCATTCCAAAAGATGTCCTATCCTAAAGAACCTGAATCTAATACTTAATATGTTCTATCTACTAAGTTGTAACTATAATTGTTAGTCTTTAATCTCATCAAAGACCTGAGAAGGAATATAATGGTACCTGAGAAATGGTAGATGGATGCAAGCAACTTTCGGGAATCTTGCGAGAGTAGACCGAGACAGCTGGCAGCCTGGACAGTCATCTAATGTTTTTCAGTATTGTTGGTGCATTCAAATTGGCTACAGGCCTAAAGTATCTGACAGACCATTTTTAGAAGCAGGAATTCTGAAAGACCATCTTACCCTGTCTTGGCAGAGTACAGTGGTCGCTTTTCTTGTGTCCCGCTTGTCCAGAAAGGATAGCATTGCATTTGTACTGTCATCCATCGAGGCAAGGGCAGTTCTTTGCCCAGTAGGCCATTTTGTGCCAAGAAGACAAACTTCCAAATGGAAATGTCTTAGAAGCCCAACATTCTCTCGGGATCAAATTGGTGCAGCCAGGAGCAATTGTGTCTCACATCAACAGAATTCTAAGTTATTTAAATGCCATATTCTCTAGGTCTATGAAGTGTTTGAAGATTACCTGTCCATCTGACCTATGTATCTGTAAATCTGGATAACCTAACTAACATAACTATAGAGATGACAAGCATAGGTGACTATAAATCTATAAGTCTTATCTACCGAAATAACCTAAGGACTAAGGCTTCACGTAAACAAGGTAAACAGTCTATAAGCAAGTGTATGGTAAAGAACGATGACTTCAAAATTGTGACAATACACAAGATGTTATAACAGAGGTAGGAGTATATAGTGCGATATGCAATATGACAATAATCTTAAATATATATCAATATACCGAATATCCTAAACAGAAGTAGAACATACATAAAGTATGACATATAAATTTACATTTGTATCAATATACAAATATTTCAAATAAGAGTAGAAATATATGTACATTATAACAAATATAGTTCTGTATTTGTATCAATATACAAATTATCTTAAACAGGAATATAAAAATAGTTTATATTTGTATCAACATATAAGAATCCATAACAGTGCAAATTACAGTGCAAATTATTTAAGGCTTCTATTTTACTAAATTTGTTTACTAGTATACATAATAATCTACCATAATATCTTATACCTATCCATTGCATTTTAAGGTGTAAAATTATCAGGTGTCTTTGTTTACCTTTCGTGGTTTTGGGGGGTGTAGTAGTACTTTTCAGCCAGCAGGTGGCGTTGGTACAGCTCCAAAGCAGGGCCTGTTGGTGATCTTGGCTGACTGCAGTTCGTTGGAGTCAAGATGGCGGGAGCCGGAACCGGCGCTGGCAATCAGGAAGCTGGGGAGTGCCTCTTTCGCTGGTCTCGGGGCTAAGCTAGGGAATTGAGACCGGACTAGCTGCTCTCTCTTTAGGGAATGGAACCGTGTAAGTGTTCCCTGGTTATATGGAACTTTGCAGGCGGGTTTAGGTACCCGCCAGCTGGGGAGGAGGCTGAGGGTGGGAGCCATCCAGGCCTTTGGAATTTGCCCCACGTTGGGCGCCAGATATTGGTGAAATTATTAAGGCCACTCCACGTAGTTAAAAGGAGATTTATTTAATGGCGTAACTTACAAATTAAGGGATAGGTAGGTCGCGGAGTCTGGGGAAGGTGTATCGCAGTCCAGCGGTGTTCTCTGGAGCTCTGCTTGGTACACTTCTCCAGTCCAGGGTCCCGCAACAGAGAGAGCGCCCCCCCGATCCAGATCTCGGGTCCCCAGGCGCCTCCTTTCGCCCCGCCTTGTAGGCGTGACAGTTGCCGAAGTCTCAATGGGGGGTTGGAACTTCCAGATCAAAGCTGAAATGGCTACCCACTACACATAGCTACTGTCATAGATGAATAGACTCAGTAGTGTGTTATAAACCCTAAGAGTTTGTCATTAAAGTGTATAGCTTGCCTATTACAGTTGACATGGGTATACATTCCAGCTGTACAACAGTGTTTCCATACAGCATTTTTTCTTGATTAAAAGCTATAGAACCTTATCTTATAACTAAGTTCTCACACTGTTTGATAACTGACTCATTTTCTTTCCATCTCATTTTCAACTCCCTAGTTCTGTCTGTCCCACTTAACAGGATCAATATATTGAGCAATGTTTGTTGTTTCCTACCCAGTCTCCAAGTCCTCTTCCTTCATCCTGACATGCCCACAAAGAGTTCCTTCCCATTGTCAGCAACCAAGACTCAAATTGTTGAAACCATCATTAAAGAAATTCTTCCCAGTTTGGTCTATGGATCAACACAACTCTATAGCTCTTATGTAGTTACATATCCTACCTAGCCAAATATATTGTTTTGCAACTATTGATGCCTTTATTTCAACCTAGAGTTCTTAAGCCTCAGAGTTGGAAGAGCTTGTCTATTTGATTATAAACTCTTTGAGGTCGAGAGCTATGCCATAATTTATTATCAACTCAAGCACCAGCACCATTACCTGGCATATCATGGACATCTGTTGTGAAGGAACTCAAAATTACTTCAGTCATTTTTAAATTATGGATCTCAGATTACATAATTTTTCAGATATGATTTAGAAGGGTACAAATGGCTCATATGTTTCAAGGACAGAAATTATATCTCTCTGTTTCACATAAATCTCATATGGATTTATGTAACATTTCAATAGAAAGTATCTTCTACTGCTATAAAAGCTTGAAAGCACTGATTTTTGTCATATATTGTCTTACCTGTTAACATATTTGTCTCTTGAAACAGACGGGAGGATATGACAACAGAAATTCAGCTGTGTACACACAGTAAGTTTAGAACATGGCAAATGTCCTAACATCATACATATAATGGATGACTGTTTGTGAGCTAGAAACTTTATATGTGTTATTCCATTTGACCATTTCTCTGGCCTTATAACAGATATGCCTTATAAATAAGAATTCAGAAGCTTAAGTAATTAGCAATTACCTCAAGAAGCATATTTGAAACTCAATTCTCTCAGGACCAAAGATCAAGGTCTTCAGATAGCAAAGGAAGTTTCTAGTATGAATTATAGAGAGTAAGTAGGAAGAATGAATTATAGAGAGTAAGTAGGAAGAATGACTTACAAAATTTTTCAGCTCTTTTTAGAAAGACAGAGGTTTTTTGAGACAGGGTTTCTCTGTATAGTTTTGGTGCCTGTCCTGGATCTTGCTCTGTAGACCAGGCTGGCCTTGAACTCACAGAGATCCACCTGGCACTGCCACACAAGTGCTGGGATTAAAGGCGTGCACCACCACCATATTTTTAATTAAATTAAATTAAAACAAGAGACAAAAAAAACAAACCAAGATGACAATCAAGCTTGTCCCACAGAAAGGAAAGTTAGTTAGGTGTGACTGTACATCCCAACACTCTAGGGGATAAGCCAGGAGGGTCTTAGGTTGAAGCCAGCCTGGGCTACATAAAGAAATTCTGTCTCAAAAACAGGATGGGAGGCAGTCATGTAGATAATAGTTTCCAATTTCCCAGTATGCATGGGAGATTTTATTTATTTTTTTAATGACTTAATGTTTGACAAAGGATGAAAGAATGAGGTTTATATAGAAGTACAAGGATTTTGAATCTGAGAAAAGATAGAGATCACGAAAATAGAAAAGATTCAACTCCACCGGCAATTTACTTTTAAAATTAATGAAGTATTTACAACCATGAGATCACCTACACACACTAAGTATGTGGGGTGATCACAACTATGTGATAGAGCATCTGAATGTATTAGGGGTAAACAACACTGGCCAGTCTAGGAAATCATTCTGAAGTACTAACACCCTCCCTTTTCTGCAGTAGGCAAGAAGGACATTTGGAAAAGAAGAGTAGGTTCTCCTTAAAGGGTGAAAAATGTATCTTTCAGTGTATCATGTGTATCACCAGTTGATGGTGAAATAACACTAACCTTTTTACTCTTCAATTTTTAAGATTCACCATTACTACCTGATATTAAAACAACTGTTGAATTTTAACCAGTTCAAACTTCACTGAGGTAGATAAATATTTTTCAACTATTGTTCTAATGAAATGTCACTACTATTATTTTAGGAGGCATATTAAATTAGAATTTAATTTAAATAGAAAGCGAGTTGCTTTCTTTTGAAGAATTATGCTATTGCCTGTGTTAAGCAAATAATAATTAACACAAGTACATACAGTTATAATTAGAAGGGAATTTAATTAAACAAATATGCCAACATAACCAGATGCATGACAAAGTAATTGTAATATGGCTTGCCAATGTATTCTTTCCTACTTTAGAGTTCTTACACAGTAATTATAAAGCTATCTCTCCTTTATTTTTTTTTTTTAAATAAGCACAGAAATCTAAATGCAAGCCTTGTAAAAGCCACATTCAAGTAAAGGAAGCAAGTAAATGAACTCTTACTGATCAGGGAGTACCAGAGGCAGCAATCAGCTCTGTCAGTAAGAACTTGTGGTCAAAATGTGATGATCTGGTTTGTTTGTTTAGCCTCACCTAGAAGTCTCCAGCCTTCATGCTCATTTCAAGTTTAAGGGGCTGTATCTCTACCCTGGAGAGAGAATGGTTTTACTTAATATCCTTGTAGAAAACTTTGTCTAGAAAGGAAAACAAGTCATCCAGAAATCTTATGTCACTGTGAGTCTGTAGAGTTAAGACATAGGCAAGACTACCCAAAGGACAGAATTATGATTCACAAGTAAACTGCAAAATAAGTACTCTTGAGCCAGACCTTATGGAACATGCCTGTAATGCCACCAATTAAAAAGTTGAGGCAAGCTGGGTGGTGGTAATGCACGCCTTTAATCCAGGCACTCAGGAGGCAGAGGCATGAGGATCTTGGTGAGTGCAAGGTGAGCCTGGTTAACAAAGCAAGTTCCAGGACAGCCAGAGCTGTACCACAGAGAAACCCCATCTTAAAAAACAAACAAACAAACAAACAAACAAACAAACAAACAAAAAAGGTGATGCTATGATACTAGAGGATCACATATTTGATGTTAGCCTGAGCAACATAGGAAATCCTTGAATCATCAAAACAGACTAAAATCAAACTATAAGAATGTAAAAAATAAATTTAAATATGTACTCTTGTTTAATATCAATGAAAGAAAGATGGTGGGTTAATCTGACAGCTTCCTTATAGAAAATATTATAATATAAAGGAGACTAATGTAGAGAAAATAAAAATTTTTATTTGGTCATCTCTAAAATATAATCAAATGTAAATTTAAATATCACAATGGCATGTACCACCCAAATATGTTAAAATACTACATTTCATTTATATTGTCTATATATGCAAAAACTCTGATGTTTTCATTGATCAATCAACAAGGAATTTGTGCATTAAAATAAATCTAAATTTGTTTTTCTGAATCTATCACTGTTATCATCATTCCATTAAACTCGTGTTTTCAAAACATGAATAAGATACTTGAAAATGATATAATCTGTACTTATAAAGGAACTATTCGGTCCTTTAAATTTTACAATATATCATATGAATTACAGCAAAACCAGCAGTATTCAATCAAAAGGCAGGTGGGCCAGACCATATGTATGACCAATTCCATTTAAGTCAAAGCTCTCAAATCAAGACTACTCAGTTAAACTATTCCCTTAGGTATACTTCTATTGCTGTGATAAGACATAAGGGCCAAGGCAACTTGTAAATGAATGAATTTAATTGGGCTTATGGTTTCAGAGGGCTAGAGTCTAGGACGGCAGCACAAAAGCATGGATACCAGAACAGCTGGGAGTTTACATGTTGATCCACAAGCAGGGCAAAGAGAGAAAGACACTGGGAATAGTGCCAGTCTTTTGAAATCTCAAAGTCCATCCCTGTGGCACACCTCCTCCAACAAGGGCCATTAATCCTAATGCTTTCCAAACAGTTCCACCAAGTAGTGACCAAATATTCAAGTATATAAGCCTATGAGGCCATCTTCATTCAAACTACCACAAGTGTGAATACATCCTAAGCAACAAGATATGCATATTTTGCAGAAAATATTTGCAGAAAATAAAACACATTATTGCAAACAATATAACCAAGATAGCAGCAAAATTCAACTACTATGTAGGCCTACCAATCCCATTTAAATTTTACCCTCACATTTCATTTCTATTTTAGCTGAAGGTTGTAGCTGCTGCCAAATGTGAATCTGTATTCAATTATGGGGAAGTTGAGACCTGGGAAGATTCAATGACCTGGATCATGTAGCTAATGAGGGGCCAGACCACAGCTTAAAAGCAAGTCTTTTGATTTCGAATGTTTTTCTCTTCTAGCTACCTCCCCGATGTCACACAAAGGACAAATAAATGTATATGTGAGCAATAGACATTGTTATTCTTTAGATTACTATCAGCTTGATTAGTATTTAGACTGTCTACCTAGGTTAGCTAACGCTGGTACACCTTATCTGGAAATCACTCTGTAGTTGAAACTACTAACCTTCTTACAATTACAAATATTACAAAAGTTGGAAATTAAAGGGTCATAGTGCACACAAGAAGTACAAAGCGTATTTCCTGACTATTTCACAGGAAATCAGCCATGACAAGGAAGTTTTCATATGAGCTTCACACCAAACAATTTTCAATGGCACACTGCGGAGCTCGCCTGCAGCCCAACCCCCCCAGTAGCTGCCTGACCCCTGCTCAGGTGAACATCTGTATAGAGCAGCCACATAAGCTGCCTGGCCTACAGGCTCCCTGCTTGGGACCAAGGGGTTGCAGGACCCAGCAAGACACAGGAAAACTTCTAACTACATTTGGCGCCCATACATGGTGCCAAGAGTTTCCACCTAAAACCTGAGAGAACTTAAAAAGAGATTCTAGGTCATGTCTCTCATTACCAGCAGCACTACAGAGATGTGTCCCCTGGTCCTGGCAGGCTTCAGAGGGAATATGGCGGGCTCCTACAGTCTTCTCCCAGCCGCAGTGCATGCTTGGGATCACAGCCTCGGGCTTAAAAACACAGGCATACTACTTAATATACTGTTTCCTAGAATTGGGGACGTAAGTGTGACTCCTTGGCACCCGTGCTATGCTGAAAAACCGAGTGGGGCAGAGCCAGCAGCCAGGGTTACTGTTGCTTTCATCCTAGCCACTCAGCATAGCAGTTTAAAATCTCTCCTGGTCAGAAAAGGATTATAGATACACAATAAGACAGATTCAGATGGAATAAACCTCTAAATGGTTTACAGTATGTCTAAAAATGTATGCAGACTTAAAAGAGAGAGGAAAATAAGGATAGGCAGTTATATAATGAAATAGTTTTAAAAAATAAAGTCTTTAAATAGACAGTAAAAGTAATATAAAAATTAAGCCACATAAAGATGAAAATTACACAATGAATCTGGATACTGCATATTATTATTTTGTCTTTGGGGTTTCAACTACAGAGAGGCACTTGATTGTATGGGCTACTCAGTTAAGCCAACATTTATATTTTAAAGGTATGTTGACTTCAAAATTTATGTCTAAGGATATGTTGCTTTGGAAAAAGGTCCTGCTTTTCTTTCCACAGAAGATAAGATTCCTTCCAGGTTAATATGGTTTCATCAAGGAAGATCCTCTGAGAGGTCTCCAGATGATCTAACATCCAGAACAGCTTCAAGGAAACTGCCTCAGAGAATACAGCCTCACAGACTACTCGAGCCAGGACTTGACCATAATCTTAAATTTTTCCTTGTGTCCCCATAAGACTACCAGAACCCACAATCAGTAGGAAGTAGCCTAAAAAAAAAACTACAGCCACATTCCCAAAAAGTAGATCATGGATGTTTGTTTTTGTTTAGGTTGTTGGTTACACATTGATATTGTCACTGTCAATCTCTTTCTAAAAGAAGAAAGGGGGATATGATATAGAAACAATGAGAAAAAAGGTAGATTACAGAATCTATTTAATAAAAGAAACCTGTTAATCTCAAAATATTTTACATTGGTATGGATTTTGTTTTATTAACACAAATTTAAGGTCAATTTTGTTATACTGTATATCTCTATCTATCTATCTATCCATACACACACACACACCCCCACACACACACCCACACACACACACACCCACACACACACTCTTGTTTAAGGTATTATGTATGCAACTCATTTAAAATTGTAATGTATAATTAAGAAATACAGATTAATAATTAGTCATCTATGATAATCAAACTTATAGTAATGTCAGTTAAGTTTTCTAGGTATACACAGATATATTTCAATTAGGTACGTAATCTTCAAAGACTTCAAAGACCTACAGAATATGGCACTTAAAAAGTTTAAAAAACTTAGACTTCTCTGGACAGTGAGACATGTCTGCTTATGGCAGCACTAATTAACTTCACATAGGCATCAAAGGCACTCCATATGGAGTTTATCTTCTTCTTGGCAAAACTGGCCATTTGGGCAAGAAACTGCTCTTCCCTGAACTGCTTGACAGTATGTTGTATAAACATGACATGCAGAAGCCATAGGAAAATGACCACTAAACTTTGCCTAAACAGGGTGAGATGGTCCTTCAGGTTCCTGCTTCACAGAAGACACTGCAAGACACAGAGGAAAGCAACTGATGAACTTTGCCAATATGCAAGACAATCCTTCAAATTCCCTGCTTCACAAAAAAGTCTGCCAGAGATTTCTAGGCCTGTAGGCTCAAGATGGATGCTCCAATGTTACAGAGGAATTTTGGGTGATTGTCCAGGCAGTCAGATGTCTGTCATTTCTAGATTTTTGGAAGTTCCTTACAATGTACTTCCTGTTTACTTAGGTAATATTATATCCTTTTGGGGTCTTTGATGGAGTTGAAGACCAGATAGTTGTAGTTTTCCTTAGTTGTGATAAAAGGAAAATTAAATATAAAACTTCAGACTCACAAATATAGGATAAATGATAGAATATTTTCTTTAATTTTACCAAATACAAATAGACTAGATATTGTAACTGTAATTCCTGCTTGATAACTGTTTTGTTATATATAATTACACTATGTTAAAGTTAAAACCTTCCTTTTTGATTAAATAGAAAAGGGGAAGTGCTATGGGATGTCTTTCTGTATGCAGTGAATATGTGCTGCTCTAATTGGTTGATAAATAAGGCTGTTTGGCCAATGGTGAGGCAGAGTAAAGTTAGGCAGTACATTCAAACTGAAGACGGAGATGAAGAAAGGTGGAGTCGGGCAGACACTGCAAGCTGCCACCAGGAAAAGCAAGATATGAGAGAACAGGTAATTCCACGAAGTCACATGGCAATGAACAGATTAATAGAAATGGGCGGAGTTAAGTTGTCAGAGCTAGCTAGCAAGAAGCCTGAGCCATTGACCATATACTTGTGACTGAGTGTCTGTGGGACCATGTGGGACACAGAAAACTTCTGACTACAACACACTTACAACAGAAAAATATTACAGTCCAAGGCCAACTCCTGTCATTTCTCACTGAATAGAACCGTTGTCAAGGGTCAAAATGGATTTTCCCTGACTTAGAGATACTTCAGTGAAATATCCTTGAGTCTTCCTGTACTGCAAAAGTGGGGCTTCACATTGTGACTTGGCAGATTGGCATCTTAGATATCAGAAATAACACATATTGTGAAATCTTTGGTAGTTAATTTAAAGCTTTACCAACCCAGGTCAAAACACTATTTTTACTTCTATCCATTATTAGCAAACTACATAGAGATGTGGGAGGGAGAAGGGAAAATAAAATGAGTATTAAAGTAAGTTGTCTGCCTAGGACCTTGTTAGTCCATCTCCTTTAACACCTCATTTAGTCTTCCTTATAATTCCTCAGTTAATCTATATGAATCAAGATTAGAAGTCATGTGGGAAGAAATTCTACGTGATGGAGAATCTTTTCTATGTTCTCAAGCACCAGTACCACTTGGGAACTTAAAGAGATACACATGGACATGCTTCTATATAAACATGATAAATTTTAGCTGGGGGAATATTGACTTTGTACACTGGTGTCCAACAAACAAGGATTAAAGATATCCTCCCACATGATAAATAATATATTTTAATAAGTCTTAATATGTATTAATAATATAAAGTAATGTATACTTAAATATACTAATAAAATAACAAGTGAAATATACAAGTAATTTTTTTCTTGCAAAAAAATCAATACAATGTCAATGCTTTGGTATATTAGCTTATAGTATTCTATGATTATAAGCAGCTTTATATTACAATTATGACCATAAAACAGATTATTCTGAAACAGTTCATTTTTTTTGACATTTTCCAGTATCATGAGAGATTTAGGTAAATATAATTATTACTGAATGCCACATAATATGGATATATTATGATTAACTGATAATCTCCTTATTGCTACATATTTAGTTTCCAATTTTTGTGCAGTTATAAACAAACTGTGATGAACATATTTCCACAAAAATATTTATGCAAGTATCACCACACTACCTTGGTATAATGCTGGGGACGTCTTTCTGTATGCTGTAAATGTGTTGCTCTGGTTGATTGATAAATAAAACGCTGATTGGCCAGTAGCCAGGCAAGAAGTATAATATAGGTGTGATAAGCAGAGAGGAGAATGCTGGGAAGTGGAAGGCTGAGTCAGTAGACACTGCCAGCTGCTGTCGCCATGAGAAGCAAGATGTAAAGTACTGGTAAGCCACAAGTCATGTGGCAACTTATAGATTATTAGAAATTGGTTAATTTAAGATATAAGAACTAGATAGCAAGAAGCCTGCGATGGCCATACAGTTTATAAGTAATCTAAGTGTCTGTGTGTTTACTTGGGTCTGAGCGGCTGTGGGCCTAAGCGGGAGTAGAGAAAATTCTAACTACAGTATAAATATCTATATATGAAAAATACTGAGTTTAAATATTTTCATATTCACTGTCTGTATTAACTAGTGTTGCTACCAATAGAGCACAAAGACTATCTATGGGTTTATGCACTCACAAAGGTGAGGACATAGTTTCTTATTTAGATTTCAGTTCTTAGTAACCCCTTTAGTTCCTGAACTTCTTATATATTAGCCACAATCACATTTAAAACATATCTAAGCTCATGTGATTTTTATTTTTTAGTTTATATGCATTACAGGTAAAATAAACTTGTAAACTAGTAATTTTAGAGTATCCAAGCCTAAAAGCCTAAATTGAGTTTGAGGATTCAGAAAGTCTGTCAATTATGTGGTCAATTTTACACAATATTACACAATAGAATTATATTTATTTGAGCCACTTTACATACATATACGAAAATATGATAAAATACACATCAATAGTCTTAGTACTATCTCTGGTCACAATCAGAGCTTGACCTCCTCCTACAACTAAGTGACCCTAGGCTTAGAACAGTCAGTGTATATGTAGATAGAACAGATTAAACTAGAGAGTCAAGCTTAGCAAAGCAGCAAGGGACATCCACAAATCTCATTTCCTGCCTTTTTCTCATTCCTTTTTGGAACACCATTTCAATGAAGTCTCACTTGAGGAAAGAGAAGAAATATTTTATTAGCAAACCCAGCCCCAAACTGATGATTTGCTCAACAGGAGGGCAGGGGGAAAGTGGGTCCAGGTGAAATTGTTTGCTTATAATTAGTTTTGTTAGTAAGTTACCTAGGGACATGGTCAAAAATGAACAAAACCACCAAGTGAAGTCACTTTCATTAGTTATTAGAACAATAAACAAAGTCCATTGCACTTAAGAAAAACAAACACTGGCCACACAACAAAGGGGGATGAAAAGATAAGAAGAGCATGGTACCTCTCTCCATCTTTTCAGGCAGCTTCAGTCTAGCATGAGTGCTTTCACCTACAGTAGCCAAAAGCCCAGTCAAATCTGTTCCCTCTTTCCTAATGAGGGAAGGCTCTATGGTATCTTCCCAGTTCTAAATTCTACAAAGACAATGGCAGTTAGAGAATATTATTGACATTCTCCTTTCCTTGTAACTCTAGCAATAGCACAATGTTGTCAAGGGAGACTCAGCAAATCTTTCAAAGTAGGCTCTTAAGCACTCTTAAACTCTCACATATGCAAGAAAATACACAGCTTTTTATGAGTTTCATGAGTCTGTTTCAGACGCTTTAGAAGAATACTGTTATCCCAGCTAATTAAATCATTTCATCTGTGTGGCTGTATGTAATTGTTGGGATTTCTCCAAAAATGTTCCTTGGGGTATCCTCTGCTTACACTGTTTTGTTCTAAATTTCAGAAGTAAACATCAATAGAGGATGTTAATCTCCCTTTAAGACTTCTTAATTAGGGAGGTTTGGAGCCCCAATAGGTTTACTGTTAATACTAAATTCTTAGTGTATTTGTTTGCTCACTTATCAATAGACTGAATCCACACCAGCTTTAGTGCAGGGTAGTGAATCTGTCATTCTATTTAGTACGTTCAGTTGTAAAGCTGGGTATTGTAGGTCAAATAATAATGACAGAAAAACTCAATAGATGCATATTTTGCTAGAAGTTTGTTGTATCAGATATTTCTTTTTTTTTTTTTTTTTTTTGGTTTTTCGAGACAGGGTTTCTCTGTGTAGCTTTGCACCTTTCCTGGAACTCGCTTTGTAGACCAGGCTGGCCTCGAACTCACAGAGATCCACCTGCCTCTGCCTCCCGAGTGCTGGGATTAAAGGCGTGCGCCACCACCGCCCGTCCTATCAGATATTTCTTAAAGTAAGACCATTTTCCTTGAGGATGTTTCTGTTAGAATTGTCTGCTACCTTGATAAAAAGCCTTTTAAAATCAGCCTGAGGACATTAAGTATGTGGTATGGTATTTACCTGTAGTTTTTAGGGATGAATATCTTGTAAGATAGAGTAAAGTATTGTGGAGACCTTGGTCCTGGCTTTGTTAATAATGCAATTCCTAAGTGCAGCCCAAAATAATACAAGGTCAAAACAGACAGAAGTGACTTGGGACCCTGTAACAGGAGAGCAAAAGCACAGGGCCAGACACTCAGGTATGGGTCATGTTAGGATGAGGGAGAGGAAGAGTGGGGGTCAGCCCAAGTATGCTCAGATTCTGAGACACAAACAAGAGAGCTCTCCACTGAAGACAGCATACTTCTCTCCCCCCCCCCCCCTCCCAAGTTTCTTACTTGAGGAATGACATTTTAAAATTTCTGTGTTGAAGGGCAGAAATACATTAGACTCAAATGTGGCCTTTTTTATCTTTACAAAAACCATAGCACAATCTGTATTCTTCCTCTATATTCTTTCTTAAACTACACACACACACACACAGGCACACACACACACACACACACACACACACTCACACACACACACATACACACACACACACACACACACACATACACACACACACACACACACACACACACACACACACACACACACACACACACTCACACACACTCACACACACACATACATTCTACAACATCCAAGGACCGATAAGTCATTCTCCTTTCTCCTTTCTGCAAGTTCCATTTGAGCATCAACCTACTAGGACTTCTGCAATTGGCTGTAATGCAGATAAGACTCAGGAACTAAGTGACTTTTCACTGTAGGTATGTAATGCCAGTTTTATATCCAGTGGTAGCAAACACAGGAGGGAGGGGCTATCGAACCATATAACTGAGGTTTGAAGTCTGACTCTGCCACTTACTAAATGTGTGACTGAAAGTTAGGAATTCTGCTGTAGACCAGATCAGTTTACTTGTAAAATGAGAGAGTTTCTAAGTGTCCAGCACTTAAGTTAGAGAATGTATATCAAATACTTCTAGATGTATTCCTGAGACATAGGAAATACTCTTTACAGATAAAGATGTTTTTATCACACATCGTCACAATCTCATTATTTATTAGCTTTCCTGACACATTTGAGTTTAAAAGATTTTTCAAAGAAAAATATCTTAGTCCATTACTACACACACACACACACACACACACACACACACACACACACACACACACACACGCACGAATTTGGTTGCTTTCATAGACATCTGGGAAGTGCCCCCTTAAAAAAAAAATAAAACTAACAAAAATCCTGTGGTCTATCCCTTTACAATGGATTTCTTATAATCTTTATTATGCTAAAAACTCATGAACTGCAAAAAATAGTTGCAGTATTAACCATGTTTAACATGTTAATTTGGTTTTTGAACTTTTCTTCTTCCTTTTATCTCACACAAAACAATAAAATTCTAAAAAACAAAACTTAGCTTGTGGACTGGGGGAGTGGGTGGAGGGCAGGCTCCAGTGAGCCAATATCCCAATCAATGGCACACCCTAGATAATCTAATCTCTTTCCTCTATCCCCACCCATCTCCCAATAGCGCCGTCACCTGGGGAGGGACTACACTCTTAATGCATGAGCACAGCTGCACAGAGGACTTAAGTGGACCTCTTAGCTTCTGTGGCTAGTTCCACCAAACAGAATGCTTCTCAGAGACCAAGGGCTGGTTAGAAAGTCATTTTTATACCTCTTGTACCTGGTATATCACAGGCATCAAAAAATACACTGAATAAACTATCTGTTGATTATTCTAACGTTGTGTCTTTCTGATTGGGTCAGATAGCTAGAGGTATCAAAAAAAAGATATCTGCTATATAGCTTATTAGCTTATCAATGCATAATTCTCTTGATGGAGCAAAAATAAAAGTAGCCATGAATGCATTTCTTCTTTCACCTGGATAAGTAAGCAGGCCCTGGAGCCCATTCAAATCCCACCAAGTCATTTACTTTCAGTGACAATTTATGCAAGTTAAATACCAATTTTATAACTCAGTCTACCTTTTATTTTCAAACTGGAAGGGAATAATAATAGTAACTACCTTGATGGGGTTTTTGGGAAGATTGAACAAGTTAATCAACCTAAAGACACATAGAACCATGTTATTAACCACACAGGATTCAGGACTTAAGGGCAGACACTCAAAATCAAACTTGGAGTTGTCACTGAATAAGTGAACATTTAGCTGGAGCCAGATCCATGAATGTAGTGTCTTTGTCCAAGTATCACAAGAATGTTAGGACAAAAGAGTTCTCCACAGATAACAACAACAACAACAACAAAAGCCACTTGGCATTTTATGTTATTAGCACTTATTTGTAATTATAATTCAATCAAAGTTAAGATTTTATAGCATTTTATACACCTCTCTCAGAGACTTTACCAAGGAGTCTTGACTCAATAATCCCCCACAGAAAGGATCTGATAGCCTTCTCTTATATAAATGTAAGGAACACATGTAAGGCCTAGGGTGAACAACCCTGGTCAGGAGTGATAAGCAATAGAATGATGTAAGTAAACCACAAATGGAGTAGTGATAAGCTAGAAGCTATGTGTGGAAGTAGGGATAAGACTAGAAACCTAGCCAGGAAAGAATATAAAAGATGAAGCCTCAGACCTGACCAACAGAGCTCGTCAGGCCCTCGCGCGAGACGACTCTCCTCTGCCAGAGACGTGAGATCCTGTCCCCAGTGCAGACGTGGCTGACCTGAGGAAGGCTGACCCAAGATCCAGAGGAACAGACATGGCGAGTCCGGACCTGTATACCCGGAGAGGTACTCCTGCTTCCATTTGGAAGACAGGATGAATATTGCTTGTAATCTTACTGTGTGAATAAATGAGTGTTATACCAAGTCTGAATCAAGAGTGATTATTCCTCCCCCGTAACTGGGTTATGTGCTCGCTACAATAAACCTGCATGTTTCCAAAGCTAAAGCCTCCCCAGGACACTTCTTTAAACAGCATTAGCCACAGGGCAAGCACAGTCTACATCTTTAAAAATTACTTTTAATTTTTTCCAGGCTACTCCACCCCTATTTCTTTTCACTTCAACAGAAAAAATCCTGAGTAATTCAACTAGAGCCCAAAATGGAACTTACATTCAACCTTCTATCATTTCCTCACTCTAATTGCATTTTAAAAGAGGATCCACTCTCTCTATCTATAAAGGGAGGGTTCTTGAAAGAGTGGTGATGCCATAGGAACCAAGCAGAACCTTAGCACCTACCTATCTACTTACATCTGGAAAGTGCAATATGGGAGAGTCAGTTTCACAGACAGATTTATAAAAGATAGACGGTGAAGGAGCAAGCCTGTTTAGTCTTTTAACATGTTTTCATGAGTCATTCAGCAAGGTGTGAGCTTGTCCATTTTCTCCTTCTCCTTCTAGAAGCCCTGAGTTAGCATTTCTGCGAAGCTGCAAGGGACATTATCTTTGGTGATACGAGTTCCTAAATAAAATGAGCAAATAAGACTCAAATACTATAATTTAAAATTTAAATTCAAGTCAGTATTTTAAGTAGCTTTCTAGTGTGTTTTACATATACTTTTCAAAATAGCTTCCCATTTCCTACTTTCTTTGTGTTACAATACTAGAGTAAAACCCATATAATCCCTTAGGGTTTTCTTAGGAAATAACTGTATCTTGATTTTTATGTCATTTCCATAATTTTTCTTTCCTATTTTTAGGGCAGGACTCTTGAACCCAAGACGGTAGTATGTTTAATATTTTGTGTGCTTATGCACAGGGGCATTTTTAAATGGAGAGGATCCAAAGTTCTTCCTGTGTTCTTAATGGTATGTATGAAACCAAAAGTTGAGGAACTATCAATACTTTAGAAATCCATTACATGCAGAAGGTCATGGTCACATTCTTGTTAGAGCTTAAAAGGCCTTGAGAGATGATCATAATCAGCTTCAATGCCCTCACTCCAAGGTTAAAGTGAAAGTTCAGAATGGCTAAATGAATCTGAAAGAATTTTTGTGAAAATGTAGCCTTTATTTTACTAAGAAGTGGCAGTCTAGGTTTCCTTAGCCTTTTAAACATTCCCACCCTCTGCCTTAAATTATACCCAGGTAAAAACACTTGGAAGTTATCAAGATAATGATTATAGTCTATTTTCCACAGTTAGAAATATTTTAAATGAAAAATATGATCATAAAATTATATAGAAATATGAAAACAACACCATGCAATGGATATAAGATATAAAATAGTACATGAAGAACTATAAAAGTATGTTTGAGGAAAAGATTAGGATGAAAATAAAAAATGTTTCCCAATTAGGCTAAAATGGTTTGTTTTTACCAAATTCCACTGGTATTGCACTATTTTTCCAATGATTTAACAGGGAAGGGAGCCACCATGTAGACTCTAGTAAGAACATGTTAAATAACAAAGATCAAAGATGTATCACAGAGAAGGGAGGACACACTGCTCAGAGCAAATATTCCTGCTGGAATCAAGAAATGGAAAGAGAAAAATAAGGCCATCTGAGGGCGGGCACCGGTGGATCGTGCTTGAAGTCCCAGTACTGGGAGGGCAGAGGCAAGCAGACTGCTGAGAATTCAAAGCCCGCCAGGGTTACACAGTAAGACTGCTGGAAAAAGTTGAAAATGTGAACATCTGAACAACAGTGTAAGAAGCCCACAGGGGCTGAAGACACAGTTATGGGATCAGAAAGAAGACATGTACTGTTCCTTTTTGTAGGCCTCAGAGCACAGTCGATGTTGTTATTTTTCAATAACTCCTTTAAAAATTCTCAATAAATGTCTTACTGATCACTTCAAACAGAACCATTCCCCTCATCAAGTCCTGCAACAGACCCAGAGTACTAGTCATCAGATGGTTCAACAGGATGTACCCTTGAACATGTCTGAGCTTGCCCACAAGTTCCAGCCTGGTAACTTGTGTGGGTACGAGGGTCCCAACTGAAGCCTGGAAGCAACAGGAGAAGACACATACCCTATGGCCCACACCAACCACACAACAGTAAAGACTGCTGGTGTCAGCCCCCATGGATGCACCACCCCCAACAAAAGGAGGTTACAGAAAACAATGACACATGAGTAGTCACCAGGACTGCCAACCCCCTAAAGAATGACACAGGCCCTATAATTATGGTTGACCAATTTTGTCTTCTTTGTCACCCCATACCCCATGATCCAGGGCTCAGATATGGAAATTTAAAAAAACAAAAACAAAAACCAGGGCTGGGGTGCTTATAGCCAGTCTATCCAGTGAGGCCCAACCCACCTTCCAGGTAGATTTCTGTAAAATATTCCATCCAGGGGCTACTGGAATATGGTTCCCTTCTCCTCTAGGAACATGCAACTGGGACTGTGGGTCCACTGATAATGAAAGGGGACTCTGACCTATGCCTGTCAGGTTGAAGGCTCCACAAACTGCCAGGATATAGGTGAGTACCATTGTGCTCAGTGAGGTTGCAAAACCAAGTCCTCCTGGGGGCACATGGACCCCCTCATCATCATAGAAAGGAAACCATCACAACATCACAACATACCTGTGGTCATGGGCAATACAATCCCATATCCATAAAGGCTAGGGCCTGCCGGGAAGCCAAAGGTCATCATTGGGAAACCAGTAAAACCTGGGGAGTCAAGTTCTAACTAAGTAATCCAGACCCCAGCCAACAAATTCTCTATCGAAAAGAAACCTGCACCTAGGGTCATCTGACCCATTGGCCCTATCTGACACATCTTGATTCCCCTGGGATATGAGTCCCCCTAAGGTGGTAAGCCTTAAACTTCCACATCTCCCAGGAATTCCCTCAGGAACCTTGAGAACAAAGGTCCAGGAGGCAGCAGAAGCCAGCCCCCAGTTTTCAGGATGCTAGAAAGAGTGTATCACTTCCTTAAACATTCTCAACCAGACATAGATCAGGACTGATGGCTGTGCCTGGACCCCAACCCCATATTGTATTGGGGTTAGAACTAATCCAACAATTAGCTCCACTTCTAACCCCAACAGCTGTAAATGGGAACAAGCTAAGCTCACCCTAGGAGGCCTCCAAGGGAAGGGTGCCTGTTTAATGTCACCAAGATTCCCCATAAAAAGCTCCCCCAATGCAGACTCCTGTAGGAGGATAACCCCAGAAATGGTGGCCAAATAAATGTATTTCCAGGCCCCAGAGACTACTGGCTTGCTTGCACTAACAGCTTAACAAAGTGTACATCTTGTGAATCGTTTGCATTGGAGGAGACCTCAAACCTTTTCATCCTCATACATGTTATACTACATAATGGAGTGGAGGGCAGGGCACCCCTAAATCTAGATTCTGAACTTCTTTGTGATGTGTTCAGTGAGCCATCCCCATTCTCATTTCCCTTTTGGTGGGGCAGGCATGGTGGGCTGCACTACAGTTGAAACTTCAGCCATAAAAACTTTAGTAAACTCAGTGCTCAAAAAGACATAGACCCAGGCCATCTGGAAAATTCTGTTCTCTAAAAGTGTTCTTTAAAATCAAAGGGGATTGATCTTCTCTTTTTGAGACAAGGAGACCTCTCTATGACAATGGAAAAAACTTGCTGCTTCTATGCCAACTGGTCAGTAATAACTAGAAGAAGTTTAGCCATGGCCAGAGATAACCTTCACTGGTAAAGAAGAGATGTCAAGAATTTAACAACTGGTACAATCTTTGTTCTCTTGATCCCCCTGGTTAACTATTCTACTTACTGCATAACTGAGCCGATCATCCTTTTGCTCCTAGTCCTTCCTCACTATAGGACTCTGCTTGCTCAACTGCCTACTTAGCTAAGTAAAACAGAGAATAAATTCTTTAAGCTACTAATGCTAAGAGGACAATATAACCCTCTGCCCCCAGATGAATCCATGATTTGACTCATGCCCTAGAAACAATGGGGAATGTAACAGGCCCCTAGACCTAGCACAACTGACACCATGATTGGAACCCAGCTCATAGCCAACAATGCCCATTAAAGCAGGAACAAAGACATAGCCCACCTACCAAAAAGGAACAAAGGCTAAGTCAACAGTCCCAGGATGCATCTGGGAAAGTCCCTAAATGCACTAACCTTGTTCTCTGGCTTCTGTTGTTCTGCTTCTTGCTAAGTGTTCTTGTTAACTAAAGTGTGTCAATTCAGGATGTGGTTTTTGTGCTTTAAAAGACAAAAACAGTAAGGCCAGGAGACATGGTTTGTGTGAGGTCTTCCTGCAGCTGCCAGCTGGCTATAAAGACTTTCTATTTAGCTTTAAGAGTTCACGTGTTCTCTAAGGAGTTACCTCACAACACTGCCAGTTTCAACTAACACCCAAACACCTGTAACTCCCATTGCTACTCTTCTAAGCTCAGGGCAGCTATTCCTAACCAGCTCCTGCATTCCTTCTGGAACTTTCTTCAGCATTTCAAAGGCCAGAGTTCAAACCTAAGCTTAATGCCTTCTCCTTAAACCTGTTCCTGCTCTTATTCTGTTTATTTCAAAGAGAAGCTCTGCCCAGGGCAAAACTAGAGGCTAATCTGGGCCTCTTCTATCTCCTTCATCTCCAAAAGCTTTGTAAGACCTGTGAATTCTGCTGGCAAGAACTCTAACCCCTGACTTATTGAAAGACTCTTGCCTGAAGACCTATTTCTCAGACTATTAGAATGAACTGTTCTCTGTGTTATTGGTTTTTATCTTATTTAAAATAAGCCTCTGTACCACTAACACATCGCTGTAGGAAGATAAGATGTGAAGATTAAATAGGTACTCTATGTAAGTGTCATACTTACTGTTCTATTTCTGTGAAGAGACAACATGAACCAGGCAACTGCATTTAATTGGGGGCTTGTTTACAGCTTCAGAGGGTTGGTCCACTATCATTAAGGCAGGGAACATGGCAGGCAGATGTGGTGCTGGGGAAGTAGCTGAGAGTTTCATCCTGATCTGAAGTGAGAAAGAGAGAGAGAGAGAGAGAGAGAGAGAGAGAGAGAGAGAGAGAGAGAGAGAGAGAGAGAGCGCGAGAGAGCGAGCAGACAGACAGGGCCTGGTATGAGCTTTTGAAACCTCAAAGCCTACCCCCAGCAACACACTTCCTTCAACAGGGGCAAACCTACTCTAACAAGCCTACATCTCTTAATCCTTCCAAAACAGCATCATGTGGTGGCTAAATATGCAAATATACAAGCCTATAAGAGCCATTCATATACAAATCACCTCAATAAGCAATATAAGCTTTTGTCTGGCTCACTGAAAGAGTTAAAGCATCTCTTCTTCCCTATACCCATTTCAAGTTCAAATCAGATCAAATCTCTCCGACTTAAACCATGCAATGCTCCCCAACTTACAAAGCCCAAATAAAGTCATGCCCCTAAATAAAACAGACCTTCAGGCTTCAGCTTTGACCTTTGGGCCCAGTGTGATATTCATGCCTCTCAATAAGCTAAATATTCAGTAGGTGCCATGAGCAACTTGTGATTCTGCAAACATGTGTTAGAGTTTTCCATCTTTTTGCTTTCTGCATCCTGAATCCTCAGGCTGGAATACACTTCCTTCCTATTCATCTGAAGAAATTTTTGCCATTCTTTCAGATTTAGGATCTGTGGGATAATATTCATGAAGACTTTCCTGGCTGTTTCTAGCTGGAGGTCAATCAATGCCTGAACTGTATCCATGTAACATTAACTCTAATAGGCTCTATGGATTAGACAGCTACCTACATAGTTCACTTCCAGAGTTTTTGTTTGTTGCTTAGATATAGCACAGGCTTAATCCTGACGTTCTTTTTGTGTATACCTTCCTTTAAATAGCATCATATCAAGTATTGGTCATGAATCATTTTTTGTGTGCTAGTGATACAGAAGCAAACATATTTGATTCCCTACCTTAGGGACCACAGTAGGCTGGTAGATTCAAAGAACAAACAACTACAATAAGAACTATAGTGTTGGTCCTAGGCAAGAATGGTTCTTATAGTCTCAATAGATGAAAGTAACTATATTTATACGTAGAGACTGAATTTATTTACTTGATAAATAAAGCCCATTCTAAAGAGATTAAATTATTTGATTTTTGAAAGAGTAGATTTTTAAGTGGTAGAAAAAAAACAGCCAGACTATTCTACAGGAAAGAGATAAAAAGAACAGTGTTGGACCACTGGCCAGACCAAATCTCATAAAGGATGACAAATTGTCTGACTCTACCACAGTAGGTGGAACAAACAAAACCTGGCATGAGATATGGGCACCTGTATGGGGTAAAAGGTGATGGAGCCAACTTGTTTTTAAAGGTTGAAAAGAACTGAGAAAGTGAGACTCTGGTAAACAGCATTTGCAAGATTTGCTAGAGAAGCCCTGTCTGTCCACATCCTCTGGGAGGACATCAGCATTTATTTGCTAGGCCAGGTTGCTCATGGGACTACTTAAGCAGTCCCACCTTTCACCCAAAAAGAAATTCTGTGATGGTCTTTCCTCGTTTGAATGCTTGTGTTGCTACTATGGCATGTTCTTCCTATTTTAAACAGCAGCCATTTTATAATTACTTATTTACCTTGCCTTTTCCTTAGTGGATTATGGGTTTCATGATGGCATAGACTATGCCTCTGCCTCTTATCATATCTCAACAGTGGCACTGGGCTTAACACCGAGCAAGTGTTCAATATAAAGGGAAGATGAGAAAATGAAGAAAACAATGTCCTTGAAAGATGAGTTTCCACTGGTCTCACTTTACGTTGAGAACACCAAATCTCTGAAGCTAGCAGCAAGAATAGTAGTGAGCGAAACTGTTAATACTTTACCACACATAGTCTTTGCTTTAGACCACACAGCTTCCCTCACAGGGCAACTAAAAATTAAATACATAAGTGTTGAAGAAACACAAATGTTCCTCTAAGAAAAGGATGACTTACTGATGAAAGATTTTAGATGCTGGTCTTAAAATAAACTGGAAACTTCCCAGGATGCAATAGTTACTTTAAGCAAAAGGAACAGTATGTAAGAGGACAGTTTCAAGGGCTCTTGGAAGAAGTGGAAAGTTACAAGTAAGTATATTACAGATCTGCTTTAACAGGCATGTAAAAGCCCATATGGCAAGATCTGTACACGAAGCAGTGGTTTGGATGGAAGTAGACAAGTCACAAACACCTAAGTTACAACACTGCTCTACATGAACTCATCTGCTTACATACATCCTCTGTACAACTTCTGCCTTCCTGATTGAATTCAGCCAGAGAACCCAGTTAAACTTGTACGAAAAGGGGGAAAAAAAACAGTTTGTAGGAGATGTGACACCTCATACATGCCGATGAGTAAAGCTTGGGTGTGGGAAATGTTAACAAGGAGATAAACTATTTTGGGCTATGTGTTTTCTCAGGGTCCTTCCTTGTTAACCTGTTCCACCCCAGATATTTTACTAATTGGAACTTCCCATTTCTAGTAGAAGTCTTAAGCTGTAATTTGGTACATCTGCTTAGAAATGTGACTGGAATATCAAATGATTTCATTGTAGCATTGGAAATGGTGAACATTAGTGCAATTACAAAAAACTATGAGAGAAATGCTAATAAATGTCACTTTGTCAGGAAAAGAGACAGACAGATACAACTTCATGGAAGCAACTAAAGGTGCCTTTGTGATCATGAAATATGCTGGACTTCCAAATATTTTTGAGGGCCTTTTATAGAATAAAACATTCAAAAAATTCCATAAACCAATTCAGGGAATACATACTTTCTGCTTAAATAAGCTGAGAATAAATTACTAACAACTTCTGTCCAAATATTCTGATTCTTCTTTTAGAGAAGTCTGTGTGTCCCCTAAGTGGGTCCTCTTAAATCTTGCCATTGGGAGAGCTCAATACAGCATCAGCACTTAGCTTTCAGGTACCATCTTGACCATGATTTTAAGGCTGGTTCCTCATAGCATTAAGAACCCTGATTGTTTGGCTTTACACTCACAGTTTAAATATCTTTAATACAAAACTCCCCAATACTACAATACTACAAATTTTGAGTGCCAATGTGATGCCACAAGTGGAAAAAATCAGTGCCAAGCACTAAGTTTAAATGTTCAGTGTCCTTTCCCCTAAATTCATGTGTTGCTCCTCAGGGTGGCAGTGTCATGTTGGTGTGAGCCTTTAACAGGCAGGTTCCAATGAATAGCCTTAGGTAACCTATTGGGGGTCAGTGTGTGGGGTCCTCTAGAGAAGGATTCCTATGATCTTACATGGTACTGTGGTAATTCTCCTGAGATACTGGTAATAAAATGAAACAAGATTGACCCCTTCATCTCTCTGACTTCTTGTTTGAGATAAGAGCCTCCATTCTTACAAGAGTCCCTGCTTTGGGACCACCATGATTTGAAAGAACCAAGAAGGTCCTTGTCATATAGGAGATACAAACATTATGTCCTAAGATCTCCAGAATTGTGAACTAAATGAATCTCTTTATAAAGTTAGCTAACTCAGGTGTTTTGTTATAGTGACAAATGCTGAGACTGACTTACCATTAAACAGTTTCTTGAACAAAAGTATCTAAAATTTTGCATAATATCAACTCTGTAAAGATAAGGTATATATGAAATGCTCATTAACTCTGTACTCAGACTTGTGTCCCATCTCTAAGATATGCATATTCAAAAGTTCTGAATCAAAAGAAAATCTGGCCCCAGGCATTCTTGGATAACGGATAAAACAGATATATATTACAGAAGGCACCAGAGAGGCCTAGATTTGCTAAGTCTTCATTCAGGAGAAACTTAGTAACTCCAAAAGGAGCATACTAATTCTGAAGACCTTGAGTTCCACAGACACCTTGGAAAAGGGTTTTTGGCCAACAATTTTTAAACATATGAGGGTCTGAATATGTTGAAATATAAAATTTCAACAATAATGTATTACTATTAGTGCAAGGAAATCTGGAATCTTGGCTACCAGGGAAAAAGCAACAGGAAGGAGGTATCAAAAGGCTTGGCATCTGGATCCCCAAGTAATTCTAATAGATAATGCTTCTTCTCTGCTGATCACTACAAAATCACATTAGTTCTGTAGCTTTCCATTCTTCTATCTATTTCCAATAATTTCATTTTAGTCTCAGGCACTTATCTGCTTTCTACTCATGACACCAAATACATTGATTGAAAAAAAAAAAAAAAAGAAGAACAACCAACTTTAGGAAGGTCAACAAAGAAGCGAAAGGTTCTTTGTCACCGACTGAATCTCAAGGTACTATAAAAGGAGTGTAGTACCTTTTATACTATACTATACCTAGTCAGTGTTTGACTAGGGTAGATTTGCTTACAACTCTGAATGAGACAATTAAATCACAGTTTCAGAGTCTGTCTGATTACTTATAAAGTTTTAAAATATAGGTCACCTGCCAGACCTACAGACCTGATTACCACTACAAAGCAGTCCTCCAAGGGGAGAATTGTCCTTTCCTACCATCTCTCTGGTCTCCAGTGAAAAAGTAGTTTAAAATTGTGAACAGGGACTCTCACCAAAAACTGAAGCACAGCACCAGAATCCCCTGAATGTGCTTCCTAGCTAGCTAATGATGTTCTTTTAGTCGCTAAAACAGTGGACCATTGACACCAATGCAAAGACTGCAGTGTTTATCTAAGGAGAACAGACACCCAAGGTGAAGCCATCAGTCGAGTAAGAAGCACTTGGGAGTAATGCAGTAACACTTCCCAGGTCTTCAAACAGAGCTGGACCACAGGAAGGAAGGGTTAAGACACACGCCCACAGGAAGAGAGAATGTACTGGCCTCCTTGTCCCCGACCCTACAGATTGTGCTTTCTCTGTAGAACAAGGAGAGAACAGTTAATGAGGCATTCTAAATCAGAAAGAGCCAATTTTCAATCAGAGTGTAGATGCTGCAATTATATGGTAGTAGCTGGTAGGCAAGAAAATAATTAATATCTTCCCTTATTGTTGGTTTTTCTTGCTGAATCATAGAGATTCAAACCACTGCCTCAGAGTATGAACAGTTATGTTAAGGCTGAGGGTTAAGAGAGCAGGGAGTCAGGTTTATGCTCAATTTGACCCTAAACAGCTCAAATTACACTTACTTTTGACTACAGTAATCTATACATGAGAATTTACCAACATACACTACAATGTATGTGAATTTCAGAGCCAATTCATAAATTATTTCATTTGACCCTTACAGCACGCCAATTCCTGAGTATATCTTTGGTGTGTTCTGAATGAAATGATCAAACAACTAATCCTTCTGGAGTTCTTACCGTTAAATGTGCTCAATGTGTTTCCTATGTGAAAATAAAGTAGTTCTGTTAATTATCACCATGCTCACCCTGCTGTTGGTGCAATACAGTGTAAGCTTGTTGTGTGATATTTTGATTATGTTCTGAAAAATAAAGCTTACTTGGAGTCAGTGGGTGGACCTAGTCACTAGCTGACCTAAATTAACCATAGAGGTTTGGAGGACTGTAGACAGAGAGGAAACAGGAAGTAGTAAGGTGAAGCGGAGAGAGGATCTCAGCCTTTTTGGAAGGAGGAATGATAGAGGTAGGAGGTGCTTGGTGGCTGCTCCCTGCTTCTCTGATCTTTCAGGTTCTTATCCCAATATCTGACTCCTGATTTTTTATTGATAAAGACTAATTAGATTAACGCTTCATACGCCATTTCCCTTCTGAGTGCTGCTTGAGGTACTTAGTTAAGGCACACCTCAATTATGATGTCCCCAGGATAAACCTGCCCTTCTTCTGATCTTTATCTTTTCTTAATTTGCTTTTTTTTCTCATCTCCCTTGCTTTTGCTTTCTTCAAAGTGCTTCAGGAAGACTCTTCAGAAAAGGGAAAACTAAGCACTGACTTGTAAGCACATGATAAAATTTCTTGCTGGCAGTGTGGTAGTTGAATGAAGGACCATGTGGAAAGATGGGTTTGTCTCTGCGACTTTGAAATTTTCTAGCAGCAGATGAAAAGGCTTCTGCAAAGGATTTGTTTGAATCCTACCTGCAAGAGCTTGTGTGAGTCATTATGACTGTTGCACTGAGGCTTCTTAAAAATGAACGTGGAGTGTTCATTTTTAAGAAGAGCTACCAGAGAACTGTGTGCATCTCAACACAGAGTGCCAAGGCCAAGCTTTACTGGAAAGCAGATCTTCAGGCAGCGGATCAAGTATGTGCCTTCATGGCTCACTGATAGATAACTGAGCCTTTGATTGCTTAGTAAGCAAAAAATATACTAGTATGGAATCTGGAATTCAGAAAATTGATGTTAATGAAATCACTAAAGGCACTTGTAGATTCATTAGCCAGGATACAGTTTTGGGAACTAAGTGCCAGAATAATACATTGTTACTTACAATAATGCTTCAAAGTAAAATTTAACTAGAAAATATCTAAAATGTTCCATATTCCTTAGAACTTAGAATTCCCACAACCAGAAGAGAAAGCCTCTCATGAGTTAAACTTGAGAAATTAACCTACCCATTTTACTAAATGAAATACACACATACACACAATGTGTTGGAAGGGTCACAACAAGCAAATGTATAATGTGAGAAGCCCTTCTTTTTGACACCTGACCTTGAACTAAAAAGCAGTAGTAATATGCCTTCAGGAAGGTTAAGGCAGTGCTTACAAAACAGCACTCTCCATTCCATCTATTACATCAACAATTTTCTGCTAACATCATTGGAAAATGCAGAAAAGAAAGAAATAAACACATTTATTGAACAGATATTTATTGAAAGGCTCCCCAATGCTAGGCATTTAGCATTAGACACAGGATATACATTGTAGAAAAGGCCAACATGAGGCTTGCCATAAAAGTGTGTTCCATTGCAACACACCACGAAAATCAAAGTAAAAAGGCCAATAAAATAATTGTACATTGTGGTAAGTACCTCGTATTAAGAAAAGACAGCAAGAGGAGGGAATGGCTCTAAAACGAACCATAGTATTATGGGTCCCGTTATTCTGGGGCCTTTAAAGACGTTTTAACTGTTTGTGTACCTGCAATCACATGTTATTGTATACATCTTTGTTTCATATAAAGCTCTCTTACTCATATTTCTGTATCATTATGCATGCCTCATAGACATACATTTATTAATGCCTCTTATTCTTAAATAAAAATTAAATAGTAAATTTGCATAACTCACTGAAGGTTATAGAGTTAATTTAAAAGCATAACTGAAATGTTTTAAGTTAGAAAGAAAGAAAAAACAAAAGCAGCATCCTGCAAGTGAAAGCAGGCAGTGAAACCTGAGTCAAAGTTATTACTAAATAATTACATCACCATAAGGGTGGCATACTAATCCACCATGGTTATTTGTATTTAGTACCCAGGTTTTTATAGAAACATTAAAGACAAAGAACATGGAGCTATGATGGAAGCAATAAATATAGGAGGAAGTGGGAGAGGGTAAATCTTCCTTTGGAATTACTAAAAGAAATGATTCCATGAGGAGAGAAACAATGGCTTTCAAGAGTTTTCCATGGGGGCCAGAGAGATAGCTCACAGGTAAAAGCACTTGTGATACATGCCTGATGACCTGAGTCCCATTCCATATAAAAAGCCAGATGTTATGACTCCCATATGGAATTCTAACCCTAACTCTACTAGAGATGACTGGTAGAGGCAAAGTTGGCTAGAGACTCACAGGCCAGGTTGCCTGGAATTCACAGCAGACAGACTCTGTACTAACAAGGTGGAAGATGAGAACGAACTCCCAAAAGTTTTCTTCTGACTTCCATATTTATACTCCCAACCCCAATGAAATAAATAACAACAATATATTGTCTCCTTAGAGCTAGGCATGTAGGTGTAGCATGGTGGCGCACACCAACCAATCAGGAGGTTGAAGCGGGAGGGCTGTAAATTACAGATCCAGCATAGGCTACATAGGAAGCCCCTGTTTAAAAGCAACAGTAGTAACTACAAAACAAGAAGAGATCATAATATGAGGCCAGAAAGAGAGGAAAACGGAAGGTAAGTGATGTGACTGGAAACTCCCTGGAAGGATGAAAAGGACCAAGGGGTGTGGCCAAGGGTGCTGAGGAGGCTGAGAATATTCCCTGTCCTCAACCAAAGGTGTATAAGAAGCAGGAGTTACCGAAAGCCCTGACACAATTCTATACGAATTCTGCCACCCATCATGAGAGGTTTCCTTTGTTAGAAGTTCTACATGTAACAGATTCACAGACACAAACTCAAGTCATGGTGGGATGACAGGAGGTAAAGCATTATAACAGCTCTCAACAGCCTGGCTCTATTTGTGCCTCACCTTTCCCTTTCACCCACACCTTGCACCTCTATCAGCAATTACGTTTGAACTCACTGAGTGAAAAATGGCTTTACACATTCCATCAACTCCTAGAGCCAGGGTTCTCAACCTATGGGTCATGACCCCTTGGGGTCACATATCAGATGTCCTGCATATCAGACATTTACATTACAATTCATAACAGTAGCAAAATTACAGTTATGAAGTAGCAACAAAACTAATTTTATGATTAGGGGGTCACCACAACATGAGGAACTGTATTCAAGGGTCACAGCATTAGGAACATTGAGAACCACTGCCCTAGAGTCCTTAAAAAAGCTGTGTTTAAAAGGAAAATGATGTAATAAAAGGCTTAAGAGCTTGAAAATCAGACTGTCCTGGACCCAAACACAGGTACCATCACTCACTTCTGACTGACAAACGTTGGGGGAGGAAGAAGAAGACTTGGGGAAGGTGAGAGTTCATTATTTTCTCTGCCACTGGGCTCTTCTATAATCTTTAGACATAGCAGGTGTTCAATAAATACCTCTATATCACATTCTTTCCATCTCAGTTTTAACTATATTTACCAAGACCTAATTCTCTTCTACATTTTTTTTTCGGCCAAGAAATATGTATCTGGCAGATGTTTAACAGCTACATATCAACAGTGAATGAAATGATATAAGTACATAATTTGGTTAAAAAGTTTATAAAGTGCTTTAAGCTGACAAAAATGGTGCATATGGAGACTGTAAATGGACATAAAACATGAAATATCTCTCTAACCAAACTATCCCTTTTCTTTAGACTTATCACTTCCAAAAGAGGGGCTCCTTTGGTATGTCCTTCCCCTATAAGGTAGTTGCCAGCCTAACATGCAACAATAAGACACTGGGTGCCTCTGTTTAGAAGATATATTTCCAGAACCAGGGCACACAAATGCCCATGCAGGTCAAAACCAAGGCTTGGCTCCCTGTCCTAACAAATAGCATTCATTCAGAATGTGTTTATAAGAGGCCAGCATCCCTGTCAATTGGGCCCAGAGGACAATACTCAAGTGTGGCAAACAATGGCTAGGAACCAGGACATTTTTATTTAGTTCATAGTTTTGTAAAAGATAGAATTAAATTTTCAGAAAGATCAGGATGCTTCTGGGAGAAATTCATCTCCTATCTTCCTCTGGAGCTTAAATACATGACATGTCATGGTGCTTTAGAGTGGGCTTTTGCCAATGGTGCAGAAACGGATGACATGAAACAGGTACCAACAATGCCACAGCTGCTAATGGGAACATTTAAATCAACGCCTATTCTTCCCCTGCCATCATGCAAAGCCCCCTTTACTGCTCTAAAACAAATACAGCTTAATTTTATTTCCTGCCTGCTTTTGTATAATTTTGACATGTCCTCAGTCAAACACGACCCAGTCCTTCAATCAGGCCCTATTTTTCTGGAGATGAGGAAACAAGAGGAAGCTAAAGCAATTATTGAAAACTCATAAGCAGCAGCTTTAGCCTAATTACCTTTACTTTCCTTTTTAATTTTTCTATCGATTGTCTCCTGCTAATATGCAAGTATTGACTGAGCGGGTAGAGCCTGGAGCTGCTACGATAAGAACAGATGCCGCTGGGAAGCAGAATGTAATTAGGAGGCCCAACACTATGCCTCCTTTTTGGAAGCACACATGCACAGCCAAGGCTCAGGCTGGCCCCTCTTAAGCAGCTTTACCACCAGAGGGCAGCTGGGCAAAGGAAAAACTACTCCATGTTCTTTGTTTCTCTTTTGATTTCAAAATAATTTGTTTTCCATATTTCTCAGCATATTATCTATCAGAACTCCCAAGTCTGCAACTTTAGGAGGATGAGGTGCCATTGTTTTGAGTGGCAAAGTCCTTTTCAAATGCTACTATATTTAAAGCCTCAACTTAAACAACTGAGTAATAGTGGGTGTTTATCTGAATACTCACGTATCACTGATAACTGCTTTAACAGCTGTTGGCTTTTTCTTTATCTTGAAGAAAAATAAGTTTCTTGCTTTAGCATATAAAATTTGCTTTTAAATCATATTTCAAAGCTATTGTAAACTCTCCTTTAAAAAAAAAACTGTTTTCTCTTAACACTAATGATACCCTGTTTGTCAGTCATCTTAAATTGGTATTACAGTGTATAAGGCTCACTATGAGCTAACACAATTTAATAAAACTGTATGGTTATCTGTTTCATAGGAGCCAATATGACCCCAGAAAACCAAGGTGTCATGTTGTGTTCTGTTTTACTTTATCTTCTCCCAAAACCCTGGGAAGAAATCAAGTAGGAACAATTAGCAATGCTTAATGAGCTTCGAATACAGCTGCAAAACTGTTAATTAAGCAAAAGGTAAGCATGGGTGAAGCTCTAAAAGAAACAGAAGAAAAATATGAATAAAAGAATCATTAGATAAAAACATGAAGAAAAACGAAGGTCTAAAGACAGACACAGCCGAGATGGAGATGGACAGCAAACACCTTAAAATAGCAACAAAGCTACATTAATAACAAAGGTGCATCCATTACAAAGTGACAGTTCTACAGACAGTGGGGGCATTTAGCGAACAATAAACTGACTTATATTAAAATAACTTCACCAATCCCTGAGGGAATCAATGTAACCCCCTCGTCACAGGCATAAGAATATCAGCCATCAGATCGGCAATCGCAAGTCTCTAGAAAGCATGGAGGAAAAAAACTCATACTACAGTGTGAATAACTGATTAGAACAGCATCAAATAATGCCATAGGTGTTCATGATACGGACTTCAAATAGGATTTAGAGAAAAAATGTTTGAGGTACCTTGTATAATACTTAAGGTTCAGGAATAAAAGTTGAAAAAGATCCTAGGATTTTAAATGATCATATCTGGAAGTATAATATTGTGCTCTGCACAAGGCTTGATTAGAGCAATTAGTGTTCCTTCCAGGTGGTTCAAGAAACTGTCCTGGAACGCCACAGTGTCCCAGATGGTGGGCACAGAGGCGGGTATAAGCTGGCCTTTCTTTCTACAAAGGCCTAACGTAGAAAAACAAGTAACTATGATATGAAGTGATATGGACCATAATTATATAAGAACAAGATGTTATGTCAGCTAAAGAAAGAAAAAGAAATTTCACTTTTCAGTGGAGCTGTGGCTAAATAAATAATTTAAAAGACTGTTAAGAGAGCAGGGACATTGTTAGCAGTTGGTACAGACAGGCCCAGGAAGTTTAGGTCAACTGAGACCTCACAAAGAGAGACAAGCCAGTACTGATAAGAGTACTGTCATGGTTCCTAGGCATGTAGGACTGACTACTGATAGCTTTCTTCCCTTGGCAGCTTACACAGCACCTTTGGGTACTAGGAGAGCTAGTCCCCAGGAAAAAGGATTCCAGGTCAGTTCCAGTTTCATTCTATCCAATCCTGTGTCTACAGTGTGTGGTGTCTACAGCAATAGGAACTTCCTTTCAAGTTCTGGGAGGCTACCAAGGGCAATGACAATAGTCTATACTGTCTGAGAATTCTTTTGAACTTTGTTGACCAGCAACTGGAAGGAAAGTTTCCCTTGTCTAACACTCATGTTTTTGTTCTTGAGGGAGCATTATCACCCCATATGGTATGACTTTATTAAAAATAGGTTTATGTGTGTATGCATATATTTTTAAGTAAGCTTATAAAATGTTTCCCTATGGCCATTTCAAGCATATCTTTAATATCATTTATCCCTCCTTTGTCCCTCCATAATACCCTCCCTCTGCCTATCCCTATTAAGAGTACCACCATCCCCATTTTTCCCATTTCCTCCCTCACAGCATTGGCAAGAGACCCCCAATGGTTCAATAGTGGCACTATTATCTTGGAAATAACCAACAGCTGTCTAATTAGATGTAAAACCCATTCAAGGAGTGAATTCATTCCTTGTACTATAAACCTCGCCAACTAATGACTCATGGCTGGAGAAGTTGAAGACCCTGGAGGAGAATCTATTACAGCCATTTTCCTAAATTAATAGAATTTCTAATTATATTTTAAATACATAAAACAACAGGTGAATATTATTTTCAACAAGGAAACTTCTTTTTGCAACATATGGAAGCTACAATTGGTCAAAATGCAGAGAATAGGTGTCTATGGAGTTGGGGAGCCCGGTCCTAATTGATACATTTGTACTGGAACCCCTGCATCCAAGACTCAGGGAACATTCTAAAACATAGGGCAAAAATATTGTAAGAACCAGAGGCTCAGGACACCTGCTGCTAGATAGTGTCTTGTAGACATGACAGAAAAGCTACACCCATAAAATATCAACAATATGGTTGCCTAAACAAGACTTGAATAATGCCACCACTAGTTGACAACAAGCTAACAAAGATTTCAGAGGGCCATGCCCCTAAATGAAGAGTTACAGGCAATCAATGGCTGGCTGTTAAAAGAATGAGAATCAGTCTTCCCCAGGACAAGACCTCTGATAGTTTATCTAATCCCAAGTGGTCAGCCATAAACATATGTACATCTAAGCAACACTGAACTTGAGAGGGAGTTGAGGGGCATAGGAGGAACTGAAGGGGTCAGGGGGAGGGATATAGATGATGTAAATACAGTACTCATGCATGAAATTCTCAAAAAAATATAAGAATAAAAAAGGATAGACTTGTGTTTAGAAAGACAAGGGATTGATGAGAGGTGTGCGTGCATATGTATGTATGTATGTATGTATGTATGTATGTATGTATGTATGTGTGTGTGGGGGGGGTACCAAAATAATTTGGAAGACAAAGGAAAGGGTAAATAAAATAAAATAAAATAACAAGTAAAAAGCCATCTTCCAGAAATAAAAATACATGGCTTTTATTGACTTTATAGTTGTAGTGTCATGGGGAGAGGTTTGAATTTCTGTCAAATTAGCTTGGTTCAAGTAATAACTATTGTTTAGTATGTATATGACAGTCTTAACCAGGATTATTTCTGCCTCAAGTATCATAAAATTCACTAGAAGTGTTAAGTAGGTAAAAGAAAACACTTTAGCTGTTTTACTCAGAAATTATTTAATACAGGAAATATGCTACTTGCAATAATATAGGAAGCATTGGTGGAACTGGGAGTAAGCCGGGTTTCCAAGGAATAATTCCTAAATAAAATGTGAACAGTGACCTATTACTGGCACAAATTACTACCCCTGTCACAGTTAGCAAAGTGAGGAGGTAGGAGGTTGCCAAGACTATCATGATGTCTTTTAGAAGGTTTATGAGTGACTTGCAGTACTTTGGCAAACCCCTCATCCCTATGCTGACCAACAAACAACTGAACCACAAAGACAGTCTTCACCCAGTGCCCTCTCTCAAACCTCTCAAAAGTGGATCTGCTAGGAGGAACCTAACTTATCCCTAAACACTGTAGCAAGAGGATCCGGGAACACAAAAAACAAAAACAAAAACAAACAAACAAAAAAAGAGGACTTAGAAAGCTTCCTTAGTACCAAGTCAGGGTATGGACAACAAGATGACTGAACATGAAGGGTTCCAAAGGTAGGGCTACTTCAGTGTGACTTACCTCTTGGCTGATATATTAGGGTTTTTCCACTGTCATCAGAGGATTGTTCCACTTTGATTACAAAATGGAAGTCACAGTTCTACTCAGCACATGAAATACAAATGACACTGTTGATGGGAACAAACTGAACTAATTCTTCGTATCATCTTTTAATCAGACAAAAACCCTTCCTCTAAGAACCTTAGCAGGCTTTTTCTCACATTTGCTGACCAGAACTGTAGCACTTATACATGTCCCTCACCATTACTAGCACAAGCTGAAGTACTAACACAACTGTAAGATGAATTATGAAGAACCCTCAGGTGCAAAAAAATCAGGACCCTTTCCCGAGCATGTCACCCTGCAGGGAGTACAACCTCAAGCATGTTACAATCTGAGAGTTAGGAGGAAGGATGGGTATGGATGCAAGTAGGAAGCCAGTAGGTTCAGGCAAGTTGTGCAACTTCAACTCAATGGCTTCGTTCCTTCAATTCTAATACAAAGGTGATGATATGTGCCCACTCAAGTAACAAGGCTATCAGTACAAAAATGAGTAGTGTCTACAACCTGATAGGGACATTATTACATTACATAGGTAAAGTCTCTGTAGACAAGGTGAAATACAGGCAGTTAGTTATAAAGGAGGATGAGGAAGGAGGTTTGCTAACGTTTTACTCAGGACAGAAAATAACTGTTAAAGGAAAAGCAATTTGATGAAAGATGTTGTTCCCTGTTTTATATTATTTATTATAGGAAAGAAAGTCAAATCATATCTGATGACAGACAATAAACGAGCCTTGAAAGTTCTCAGCAGGGTTGGAGTATTTTCAGAGATTTTTTTTTTTTCCTTCGTCAACAAAGACACCATAGTAGCACTACTCTGATGGCAGTGAACTACATTAAAGATGTATGCTGGCCATGTTGGCCACTCTCCCTGTAGGTTATCAAGAATATGAAGTTTAAGGGCCAAAGCTTGCTATTAATGCAGATGCTAATAACCACAGAGCCTCTTCAATAATGTAATGTGTACAGTGTACCAGTAACTGAAAATTTCATGGTCCTAGAGTTTTCAAAGGGTCATATTTGGTGGTTTACTTACCACCTGCAGTGTACATGGGAATGCATACCAATCCCCGTTGTCAGGGTCTAAAATTCTATCCTCAGAAGCATTCACGTCATACAGTTATGAGGGCAGCAAGTACTGCTACCTAATAATACACTTGCAATGTCTCCCTGCTTGCCAGAGATAATTCATTAGATCAGACTACATTATATTGTGAATTGTTACTATAGAATCCATGTCATAAATTGATCATCAAACTTTGAAAGGAATTTCCCCTAACATCTTCATATATTCCTTATTACTACTGACTATTAGACTTCTTTACTCTTAAATATAATGAGGATCCTCATTGTATAAATGCAAAGGACCCTCAGCTGCACAGTGGTATTAATGACACAATTATATATACTACCCATAGCTGCAACATTGCTGATTATATATTGTGAGGAGGTTGAGAAAGTTTGGCCTAATATAGGATATTCACTAAATAGAATATCAGCTTTTTAAACAGAAATAGAAATGATACAGAAGGCTTTGTTGTTGTTATCGTCGCTTGTGATGTGCAACTGTGTCAGACTAATGTGCTTTCCTCCCTTTCCATGTGTTCAAAGCCAGACAGGATAGGAGCCTTCCCCGTGTGTTGAAGTTAGAATGGGACAGGAGAGATACTCTTCTGAGATGTGAAGGGTGGCAGAGGGGCAGCTTGAGGTTATCACTAATTGCTGTCTCAGAAACTTGGCAGCAGCTGTCACTCATGTATCTGCTCTGACTTTCAGGGATAACTCCTCAGCCAAGGGTATGTCTAGTTCTCTAATGGGGGTACCAGTTTCTGCTTCACTTGTATCACTGGGGAGGGGACAATGAGAACAGACACACATTCTTGCTCAAGAATCGCAGATCATCTTGTTCACCCAACCTTTTATCATTTTCTCCTTTCTGGTGGGCTGACCTGCAGAGTCTAGGCTCTGGCATGCTTTGTGATGAACAAGCTTATAAAAAGTGTCTGACCTGATTCTATAGCTGACTAAAGTGAAGTTACCATAACAAACCTCTTATTGTGTACACATATGCACAAGCATGAGTCTAGATTTCATACACCAGCTAACATTATAAACAACTTGCTAACAGACTCAAATACATTGACACTGTTATTTAAAACTGCTGAGAAATACCACTTCTTTCAAGATAGCAGTAGAATACTTTACATTTAATATTCAAGGGGCACAGGAAAAAAGTGAAGTTGAATTGAAAAAGCACAATCCTGGCCTTTCAGCAGAAGTTGTGTTGCCCTGCAAGGAAAAGTACAGCCTTTCACCATAGTAGGTATGAAGGGAAGGCAGTGGAGTGGGAGTGTCAGGCCTTAGACCACAGAAGAAATTTGCATTTATATTACACTTCACAGCTCATTTTTTACTTTTGGATCTCAGTTCTCCTCCAATCATCCTTGGACCAGTTAGTTTCCTTCTCTTCCACTGCTACAAACCATCAAAACAAGCCAACTATTTTATTAAATGCCTCCTACATAAAGAATAAAGTGCATCTAGAGCATATTCATCTCAGTTACTAGAAAACAGAACAATTCCTATGATATGGAAGTAGCATCTGGATTTTAGCAGAGGGAGGGAATTTCTAGGCATGCTGGTTCACATGGTACTCCTCAGGCTCTTATACCCAACAGCTTTGGCATTATCAGTAACAAACAGTTCTGAGAATTCCTAATAAATTGTTACTTAAATGAACATTTTAAATCATGTTCTCTAAAAATAACATTTGTATAACTAAAATCCATAAAACCAAAGTCTAAAATTGTCTGCAGAAGACTCACAAGAGAGATACAGCAGAGCATCTGTCTAACTAGTGATAGTTAACGCCAAGGAATGCCTTGTGGAAGGCAGCACAAATAGTAAAGTTATCTATTATCCAGACTTTCCTGTAGAACTCGTTCTCCTAAAGGGATTTTCTTCGTCTCTGAAAATGTTGTATTAAGCACTATGTCATTTCCAGAAATGCCCACCAGAAAGGTAATGATGCTGTACATTTAATTCCTCTAGCCTTTTTGTGTCTGCTGGCATTATAAGTAAATCATTAGCAGTCTCAAACAGACTGGCACTGTTGTTTGCTAGTGATGAGAAATTTTATTTCTTTCAATACAGCAGGAGGACAATTTGGAATTAATAACTGGGGGACACTGAAAGCAAGGAAAACTAAAAAAAAAAATCAAGGGTAAATGGGTTCAACTTTCTAGGGCATTTATTTTATCATTAATTCAAAGATTAGATGACATTTTTCACAAAAAGTCCAAGCTAGAAAGATAAACTTTGACCTACAAGAACATGGAAGTTGTCCCAGACCAAAACAGAATAGAGGAGAATGCAACTACCATACACACACATGTGCACACACACACACACACACACACACACACACACACACACACACACAACCATCTTGTGACACAAAGTGTCAGGGTAACATTCAGTTACAGCCATCTTTCAATATGTACATACACACTGGTTAGGTGAGCTACAATCAATTAGAAACCTCAAGCTAGTATTCCATGCTGAATTTAGAAGTAAATAACACGAGAGGGGTCTGTATAAGCTTGGACATGTATGGCAGAAACCTCCCTGTCTATGACCTTGAGGAAAAAAAATTAGTTCATGAGACATGAGGCTGGGGAACAACAGCCAGGAGCCCCATTGAGCTGAAACATGATGTCTCTGAGGAAGAATGATGGGTGTGGCGTGGAAATGCTGGCAGGAGTCTTTAATCAAGTATCTTGAATTTAATGCTAAATGTTTATATTTGGTTATGGTCAATGGGGAGCCTTGGAAGGTTTTAAAGAATAGTGAAGATATTGAAGCTGTGCCTGAAAACCAGTACTACACCACTGTGTAGGATCCAGTAATGACTAGTGAGGAAGTTATTACAATTGTCCATACATAGCCAGAAAAAGATTAATGACTATGGAAATAGGAAAAGAATAACAACTTAAGAAGTGATCCTAAGACAGGATATACAGGATTTAGATAATAACTAGCAGTGAAAAAAGAAAGATAAAGTTGAAGATAAGGATGATGGACACAGTGTAGACTGCTGGAAAAGCAGAAGCTAGCTTGCTCAAAAACTTGAGCAAAATAGCATGCTCTTCTTGACATGAGTGCCAATGGCACATAAAGGAAAGATGACTATAGGGCAGTTTGCAATGGTGATGCTGGTTGTGGACAGAAAGCAAGTTGTTAGTATCTAAACAAGAAGATAAGATCACCAGTCTAGAGAATATAAACATGATGATCCACTGTTGTTATTTGGGCAGCCAGTAACTCAGGAATGGTAAAAGAAAATAGGAATTAAGGAAGGTGGGGAAAACTGACAACGGTTCCAACTGTAAACACTCATGAGGGAAGGAGTAGGTTTCCACATTTCACAAGAACCAGCAAGGGCAGAAGGGCACAAAACTGTTGGAATTAACAGTTAAGGGCCTTACTGCAGTGATGGCACGATGGTTCTCTGCCCAAGATGCATATCATAGTTCTCTGAAAGAGTTTTAAAATGATCAATAGACAGGCTCATTGCATCAGATAAATCAGAAATTATCATGATAGTTTCCAGGCATCTGTAGATTTCACAGAAACTTCTATTGAAATGCAGTCAGGGTTAACATTTATATAAAATAATGAAGCAGGTATGTTCCCAAAAAAGGTTGGAGTCAGTGGGCAATAAAATGAGGAGAAGGAGCCCAGTCTACATTTTAGATATACTTGGTACAGAAAAGGCGGCATTGTCTTAGCAGACTGCAGGTGAAAGCAAGGTATCCTCAGGTTATGTAGAAAACAGGAAGCCAACAGGTGTGAAAAAACAGGTATAATGGATATAGAAAACTTAAATATATGAGATTATAGAGTGTTGGATTGAAAAGGAAAACAATAGAGCAGGGAGAGCATGAAATCAAAAGCACAAATGGGAGCTTAGCTTCACAAGGAAGATGATTTAATTCTTAAAAATACAAACAAAAGAAGAAAAGAGAGACAGACAGACAAAACTCCAAGTACAAAGCAATAAGATCTTTGTCTCAAACAGTGAGTTAATAAGTTGGTAAAAACAAAAAAAAACATCTATTTGATCTGGGGACCTTCTTCTGCTGGGGATAAAAAGATAGAAGGATATTACCTAAATTTAATGGCAAAGCAAGCTCAGTAATGTAGATCCCATAGACTAGACTCCATGGAAGATAGCAGGATGCATGGCTGAATACAGCAGGAACTGTGAATGCAACACAGCGGAGAACAATTGTCTTACAATAACAGGACTCCATGTTTACGTTCCACCCTGCAGAGGCAAGGACTGTAGTTTCTCGAAACATAAGGGCCCAGGCTCATTCTCTGCTTCCTTTTTTTTTTTTTTTTTTTTTTTTTGTTCACCCTATGAGCTCTTAGCTTCCCACTCCAGTCACCATGCTTGAACTTGCTGCTTGAACCCACATAGTCCCTGCCATTATGGACTCTAATCCCCTATATAGGTAAGCCAAAAAATAACCCCAAACCAAAAAACAAACAAACAAACAAAACTGACCCACACATGATTCAATCTAACTAAAGCAGGTTAATGAAGTCTAATGTAACTGAGCAGATTTCTTTATGAGAAAGATGACATATGTCCATGGAAAAGACTTGGATAAGCTTGTAAGTCATCTGGAGGAGGTTTATAAAAAATGGCTCAAAGTCAAACGCTAGCTGTTTAACAGAAAAGGAAATGGACTATTTGAAGCTAAGTTTTACAGCATCTACACTGGCTGAAGAATGCTAAAGATTTGATCAAAAGTTTGAGGTAGGAATGGTTTTGAAATAGTTGTTAATACCAAACTAGAACCTTTGAGAAACACTGACAATGAAGTATGAATTATGATTTGTTAAATCTCTAAAGTTTCAGAGTAGCATGAAAACATTACAAGAAAATGAGAATGTCAAGGAATCCCTGGGTTTCTAGAAGACATCCCAATATGAAGAGAAACTGGGAAAAACCCTCTAAAAGCAATTTTCCAATAAATAGTCTAACAGAAATAATCAGAAATCATCTACAATTTCAACCTCATACTCATACTGAAAAAAGTGAAAAATTATCATGAGATAAGTGAACTTCAATGATTCCATTTATATTCTGCCAGATCCTGTTTAAATAAAATGGAAAACCAATTTATGACCCATCACCATCTCCTGCTTAATGTGATAATGACTGCATGGGCTTAAAAGGTTTAATTTTAAAGTCTTTTTAGTACTTGGGATGTTCTCGTCAATAATTTGAGTTTTAAGTGTCACCAACTCTCAGCCTAGACTGTTAACAGAAGCTGTCCTGGTAATACAGTGAGACTCTCCTGTGGACAATAAACAACTTAACTGTCTAAGTTGGATCTGCCAAAGGCACTATTGTCTAGTGCTTGGTAAATGGTTTGTATAAAAATCCATATATTGAGTTGAGCAGAAATGAAATAAAGTCTGAGCAGTGACAGAATGTCAATTATAGAGTTGGTAAAACAGTCCTGTTAAAAAGTTGTTAACTTGGTCCCTTTTTTATTCTAAGAATTATGCTTAAATATCACAGCAAGGAAAGTCATTAAGAGGAAAAATTCTGGTAACTGACATTAATTGTGTGTGTGTATGTGTGTGTGTGTATGTGTGGGTATGTATACACACACACATACACACACACAGTAATGTCTGTAAAACTCATTTTAATCTACAGAATACATTGACATATTTCATTCTTGGTTTTTTAAAACATCTCTTGAGGGGGAAAAAAAACCTCCTGATACATCCATTCTAAACCTAATGCAATTCAAGAACAGCTTGTAGAAACTAACCTAGGTAACTACGGTAAGTGCTTGATCAAGGAACCAAATTAAGGGCTTCTGCTAAATTCCATGCTGACTCTCTGAACCAGGAAGTTTTAAAGTGGTGAGACTGATTACCATTTTATTTATCTTTTTATTCTTTTTATTCTTTTTTTTTTTTTTTGTTTTTCGAGACAGGGTTTCTCTGTGTAGCTTTGCGCCTTTCCTGGAACTCGCTTTGGAGACCAGGCTGGCCTCGAACTCACAGAGATCCGCCTGGCTCTGCCTCCCGAGTGCTGGGATTAAAGGCGTGCGCCACCACCGCCCGGCTTATCTTTTTATTCTTATTCTCCGCTATACTGCAAGTTTTATAACGGTATAAGTCAATGTGATAGGTTTAAATCATATCCTAGTAATATACAGGTAATCTTCAATTAATGCTGATTACAAGGACCCAGGTGTACTGAGCATCCTTCAATCGATGTCCTCTATAAAAGGCAGAAGCTTTCAAATGGGAGATGGAGAATTAATGTTTAGTGGATAAAGTGCTTCAAAGACCTGGATATGGATGATGGTGATGGTAAAAAATGTGGCTATACTTCCTGCCATTGAATTGTAAGCACAGCTAGAATTGTAAAGACAGCTAAATGGTTAAATTGCTAAGTTTGGTACTGCTCAATTTTATCACAATAATAAAAAATCATTAAATGTTTTAAACCTTAACAATCTGATTAACATTGTTCTGTAAATAGTAAATTACTATAGGAAGATATTTAATGGACTTGAGGAACTATGTTAAGCATGCTGCTTTTCTATTTAATATGACTCATACTTAAAGTAACCTGAAAACCCTAAATCTTTTTTTCCCCAATTGCACAACTAGATCCAGTTTATAAGGATAATATAAGGCCTTTTAAGTGGTCTTATGAAGTCAAATGAAGGCTAAGAGATGGTAATAGACTATCTGCATATTTCCCATAGCATTTCCTAAAACTAGTAAAGATCTCTATACTAGAATCTATGAGCTAATCCACACAAAACTGGAGAGGAGCTGACAAAAGGACACTTATTTCTAAAGACCACAAATTTCAATGGTGGCATCAGTAGATGCTACTTTCAAAATATGTCACAATATCACACATCCATGAGGGCAGAGGTTGTATTTTTCTTTGCTGTACAATAAAACTTAAGCAAATAACAAAGGAAGGGAAAGAGATAGAAGACAAATGTCTTTATAAACATTTCCAAACAAAAATCCAAGAAAAAATTTGGGTTGTGCTCAGTCTGAAGTAGCTTGCTGTTAACCAAGTTGACTCTGATTATTTCAAAATACGATTTGTTTTTCTGCACCCTTGCTCGGTGAATACACTGATTCATCTTAATGTCATCCTAACAGTCCATCATTGATTTGAAAGGAATAGCCACAAAACAAGACATGTCATTAGGGATAATCACAGACATTTCATTCCAGCAATCCTTACTTCAGGGTCCTCCAAAACGCTTCTATGATTTTCAAAAAAAATGCTCTGTTCAAGTATAAAATACAATTTTAATCTACCCAATGAGATTCTGACACTGTCACTATTGAGTATTACCCATTTGACCTATGTCACTAAGCAAGAAGCAGAGTCTCCAAGAAGCTTCTACAACTAGAGGTTGCCTTTGTTTGCATGCTTTTTTAAACCTTGCTTTGTGACTGTTAGAATTGTGCAAATATTAGAATAAGGGAAGATTAGGCCCACACTGTTATTTGCTCCAAAGTCTACAGCTTTCATTCCCTTCACCTACATCTAAAAGAAGGTAACCACAGCAGCCAAGGCTTCTCTCTGCATGCTGTACCATTTCATTTGTAAAGGTCAATTACTTTATATATTGCTTTGGGAGGCTTCCAAATTAAGATTTAATTAATCTTCTTCCTTGGACCAAGAAATTTAGAAATTTAGACTTAGCAAATGAAATTTTCTTAGTATTCTATAGTGAGGGAGGAAGCTGTCTCCACACAAGAGCACATTCAGAAAAGAACTCACAATGTTGACTCTGACTGCTATTCTGTTTTTATATTGCCATATAAAACATGAGTAAGGAAATTCTCAAAAGTCTAATTAAAATAGAATGCCAAGAAAAATCTGTATCTAACTAAAAATGAAATATTAAAAGAGCTTCAGAAAGCCTTAGTATCTTCCACAGGACCTAAGGAGGTATCTGATTCCAAGGAAACAGTTCCTTCCTGCCATGACACCCTCCAGCCACAAGGCATACAAAGAGCACTGCATTGCGCCCTGGCACAGGCTGAACCCACAGACCCACCTGCTCCCTGTTACAAAAGCATTTACTTGGCAGTTACCTTCTATGTATTAATATTTTCTCAGTCTTATAAAAAGTACCTTGCAAGATTTGAGTATTAGGTCAGCATGATGAGACCAGACCCACTGATTAATGACAAATATGCACAGAATTCTCCTTTAATTATTCCATAATACACTTAGTATGGTTACTGGTTTCACAAAAATTAACAAGGTTTAATAAAATGGTATCATTTTATATCTACTTAATAGAAAGTAACCATGTCAGTGTTTGCTTATTCTCACATTTCTCCTTAAAGCCTTCCCCAAGTTTTTAGTTTGTTATTGTCTTTATTCATTTTTTAATATTTGTACCTTTTTGCTTTCCTTAGAACTAGTTCTAAGGAGAAAGTCTGAAAGGAGAAAACTCATCAATACCAAAATTATATAAGAACCAAAATGTTTGTAACTTAAAGACATCGTCTTGTCATTCAAGTGTCTCACAGCCTGCTTTGGTGGATGGTTTAATTACCTCCATATGAACTGCACCTGAAGAGGAAGGGAGGAAAACAGGAGGCAAACAGTTTTGCAATACATGAATGTTTTAATGGCAGTTCTGCTGAGAGATGCAAAAAGGGGAGAGTTTTGTGGAATTACAGGTCCAAATGTTAGGCTGGCCCAAACTTAAGCCAAAGAGAAACTGGGGAATAGTTGTGTGTTGGATGACTAGAAGACTGCAATGGATTAAATATAATACCTATATGTAACAGTTCTTTTCAGCTCAGTAATAAATAAATGGGGTAAGAGCCCCAGAGTAGTTTATAGAACAGAACAACTGTACTTATGTCACTGGGGGACATAATGCAGATTACAAATAGTGGAAAGGCACTAAAATAAGGAAAGTTTGTACTAAATGTCAAGACAAATTATCAATAAATACAACAATTTCCCAAGTGAAACACAGAAAATCCAGCCTAAATCTAACAAAGAAAGGTATTCTGTTCTTTGATTGATTCAATATGTTCAAAAAAGGTCTGAGACAGTCTATACCTCACAGTGCTATCTACAGTTCTGAAATAAAAGGCTGTCTTCAGTAACCACCATGTGACAACATCAATGGAGAGACTCAATAAAAATATTCCCAGTACATATTGTCACAAAGTATTCTTCTCAAGGCAACTTCCCAGCAGTTACTTTCAGGAAAGAACAACTGTGTGTCTTGCTGCCCGAGGTTCGCAATGCCATTAACAGAAAGTTTAGCACCCCATGCAACTTCTCCAGTCCAAGTTTCACAAAGGCATTGATAGGAGGCTCAGCACCCTGTGGAACTTTCCCACCTGATGCACTACTATAAATTTTCACGTGACGTTTCAAGGTCTAATGAAAAAGTTATAAATATTGACTTTGGCTACAGTTCCTTCTCGTTTTGTGATTCTCTGTTGATCCAAAATAATGTAGCATTTGGGGACAAAGGAAGAATCAGAAGCTAACGTGCAGATACCAAGTGGCAATGATTTAATGGAACTTCAGCAGGAAATATAGAGTGTAAAACTGTGGTTAAGGCATAAGACTGAGCACTTAAGTGTTTCAACATAAATAATTTAAGAAAAAGGGCATGCAAAGGTAAGTAAGCAGCATTACTGTACACAAAACATGGAGAAAAGCAATGATCTCTGAGTTTTCCTATACAACTTGCTTGTTAAATTGTCCACATTGAAAATTTTTGCTTTAACATGATCCACAGTAATCTCAATAAATGAATACACTTATTACAACTCTCCTATCTAATTTTCATGAGACCTTGTTTATCTTACACTGAAGGTAAAGAAATGAAGACTACAAAATTTAAGTTACTTAGAAAAAAATCACAAGCAATTAACAGTATATGGAAGAACAGGTATATAAAAACTAGTTTGTTTTATACTACCCTCAATGCTCAAAATCAGTATTCTACTAATATTTTATGCACATGTTCTTAGGGTCTAAAATAACAGTGTACATTAAATTAGCAACTGGGATCAAATAAGAAATGGCATTCATGACAATGGAACCATTCTAAGGTTGCAAGGGTGGTTTAAAAAAAACCTTCAGAAAGAAGACAATGTACCAAAAAGAGAAGACATTTGACTAGGTCCAGAATAAATGACCAAGATTTCAATAAGGACTGAAAGAGAAAAGACATTTCAAATCGAGAGTATTCGACACAGAACAAGAACAAAGAAATTCACTTGCAGGGAGGTTGAGTGTGTGCTGTAACTGACAATAGCCATATGAAAATATATGTGCCTATCAGGGAGTTGGCAATGTGAGGAAGGCATTACCTATTTCTAATCAAAGCTGTGGTTATGTATTACAACTTAATAGGAGACAGAAGAGACTGCTGTATGCTCAGTGACACAGTGACCAAACACATGTGGAGGAACTCACTATGTTGTTCCACGTGGCATCTGCTAAGTACCACTGAATCCCTGCTCAGTGTGCTTTAATTTGGCTCCTGGAACAGCACTTTCTGCATTGTTCACCCTTCCTTACAGTCTTCCTCACTGCCTTCCTCTTATTTCCCACCAAGCTGTGCCACAGATCAGTCCTCAGAACTCTTCTTTCCAAACTGTCACTCTGGAAAACCTCATTAACACTCAGGAATACTATTATTTTTGCTAACTATCAAATATGTACTATAGCCCAGATGCTTCTTTTCAACCTCAAAATTCTTTTGGCTATATAAGAGATGAGATGTCTTCTTTCCCCTCCTCTTTTTTTTTTTCTTTTTTTGTGTGTGTGGGTGTGGATGTGTTCCCATTCGTTTCCCTGTCCCTTCATCCACCCTCTGCCCTTGCAGCACACCCCACCCCATAAAATTTAAGAGACAAAAGAAAAAAGAAAAAAAAGGGAGGGGAATCTCATCATGGAAGCTGTACTATGACACAGTGAGTCACACAGTAAACCCTTTTGTCCATATACCTTTACTTATAAGTGTTCTTTGCAGAGAGTCATTGGTCTGGTTTAAGGCCTCTAGTTTCTACTACACTGTCAATGCTGGGCCCTAACTGGAACTCCTCTTGGTTATCTTGCTGTAGCCTTGTCTGCAGGACGGGTCCCTTCATGTGCTCCAGCAGATCACAGATGGGGTGGGCCAACTCATAAGCCTGGTTCTGGACCTGGGTAGTTGCAGGGATGGTCAGCCTGCCAGCTCTCCCTTGTTCTCACCACCAGGGGGAGCTCTCCTGAGTTGTCCTGGTTGAGTTCACTCTTTGCAGAGATGAGCAAGGGGCGGGGCCAGTTCTCCTGCTTTCATGTCCTCAGGGTTGGATCTCCCACACCTACACTTTCAGGGTCAGCTTTACCATGGTGCCCAGGTATGGTGCAGGGTCACTTTCCCTAGTGCTGCCTGCAGTTGATGAGGGGTAGGGCCAGCTCTCCCACCTGCTAAAGTATAATTATACCTGTGGGTGGGGGGAATCTCTCCCCTGCCCATGGTGTCACATGACATATGTGTAATGGGGACAGCTCTCTCATGCTCACAACTTCGGGGCTGGCTCACCCACACTTCCACCAACAGGATTGGCTCTACTGTGCTGCACAGGCGAGGTGCAGAGCCTGCTCTCCCAAATGTTGCAGCTGGTGAGGGTAGGGACAGCTTTCTTGCCCTTCTGACCTCAGAGCCAGCTCTCCCACCCACCTCAGGTGTTTATCAGTGGGGTGAGGGTAGGGGACTAAGAAATGACTTAAACAAAACAAAGCCAATTAAACTCAGTTTCTCCTCCAAAATCTGCTGAGTCTTTTCTCCCTCTGTAAATGGTAACTCCACTTTACCAAATGTACAGGCCATGGGCTTCCAGGTATGTGAGCCCTCCTTTTCTTTTACACTGCACTTGCAATCAGCCTATAAATCCTGTCACTTCTACTTGGAAGGACAGCCAGTTCATCATCATCTCAACTCTACTAGGAGTCTTTAAACTACAGCCTACAGACCCTCAAAGAATGTTCTATGGAAAAGCAACTGCTCTAGCTCATTTACATATTGTCAGCATGCACATGAGTAGCTTTGAAAGAGGTTACATGACATGCTGTAGTGGTTTCAATAGGTATGGCCCCTATAGATTCATGCTTTTGAATGCCTGACCCACAGGGAGTGGCACTAATAGAAGGTGTAGTCTTGTTGGAGTAGGTGTGGCCTTGTTAGGGCAAGTGTATCACTGTGAAGCCAGGCTTTGAGATCTCATATATGCTCAAGCCATGCTCAGCATGACAGTTCATTTCCTGTTGCCGGAAGACAAAGATGTAGAACTCTCAGCTCCTTCTCCAGCAGGATGTCTACCTGCACGCTGCCATGTCTCCTGCCATGACAATAATGGACTAAACCTTTGAAACTATAGGCCAGTCCCAATTAAATGTTTTCCTTTATAAGAGTAGCAGGGGGTCATGGTGTCCCTTCACAGAAATAAAACCCTAACTAAGACACATGCAAAACCTAAAATAATTTACTATCTAAACCTTTGCAAAAAAAGTATTGTTTGGATAATACTACAATAATTATCATTATCCCTGCTTATGACTCTGCTTCCTTCCATGTATTCTTCACAAAGCAGTCACTGTTGGTCATTACCTAAATGATGCTATTTAAATTTAAATTGTACTGAGTTAAAGATCTTTAGATCTTTAGATTCATTAATTACATTTCCAGTGAACCATAAAGGCATTTGTGGCTGCCTTATTGGCCATGGTTGATTTTAGAATATTTCTATCATCATAGAAAGTTCTGTCATCTAGCACTGCTTTAAAACCTATCAGGCCATATCCCTCTACTTCTCTAAACCCTCTAAAGGTTTCTATTTTAATTCAATGTCCAATTCTTTGTTGTGGCCTACTATATGGCCATTCTCCATGCCCACTTCCAACCACTGCTCTGACCTCACCTCCTTTTTCTTCACTTACTGGCCTGTTCTCACCAGTTCCTCACAGTTTCTCAAAATACAAAGCATGTGATTCCTTAAGGCACATTACACTTGTTACCTCTTTCTAGAATATCTGTCTAGAAATACCTTCTTAAATCCTTCTTTTATTTCCTTTGAATTCTGTTTATTTCTACCTCCAGAGATCCTTTTATTAGTTCATTGGTCCACTTCACCTATATTAATGATATTTTTTATTATTAACTATATTTTGTGGTGTACTAGTAAAACGAGAGATAATGGTATTGATAGTATATGTGTTTCTCCATAGAGCATAAGTTCTAAAAGCACAGGAGTTTTGTGTGTGTTGTTTACTGGCAAAACCCCCAAACCAGAATACTATCATGTACACAGGAAGTATTCACAAATGTTTGCCAAATGAGAAACATGAATGAATAGATGAATAAGAAGGCCCTACAAGGGATGCCAGAAGAAGTAAGATGTAAGTTTTCCCTTGAAATTTGTCTCACTGATCCAGCTGCCAAACATAGATTGAAAGTTTTCTTCCACCAAAGCTTGGACTGATGGAGATCTCTTTTCAGTTAACTTTGGAATTGGGAAGGTAAGGGGCAGGTTCTCAACTATTCCACTGACATCATCTATACCTTGAGCTATCTGATAAGAAAGGTGTGAGTGTTTTGGAACACTTGTGTGGGAAAATGAGACCTGACTAGCAACTCAATGCTTAAACCTGATAGCAGACAAGGAAACTCAAATCTCAACCCACTAGCCTAGGCTCAGTTATGAATCTATCATCATTAAAATTTCTAACAATCATTTTTGACTCAGATAATTTATATGGCTATGATGATCAATCTTATCTAAGATTCTTTCTCTTTATGTAACTCAAGGTTTCACTCAGCTTAGAGAATGTCATCATGGGGGAAAACTATTTAGAAAATGAAGATGATAGTCTCTGTGGAGTATAAGAGGTATAATTATACTTTCTGACCTCTTCTTGAGAAGAAGTTACTAGCACTGTTGTTTGGAATGATGTTCCTTGGCTTCTCTAACAATTCTATGGAAGAATGAATGAAGTACATGCACAGAAAGAGGAGTGAGATCAATGGGTCAAGGGCCAGCAGGAACTGGCTCATGTCAGCTAACACATAAACCACTGCAAGGAACATCACAGGAGTTCTTCTCCAACTCTTTTCCTTTCTTTTCTTCCCTTCACAGTACTTGCTTTGGCCAAGAACCTCAAAACAGCTACTTTAGCAAGCAACAAAGTAGTACAAATATATTCATTCACTTTACAGCTTTCATCTAGCAAATCTGTAGCATATGAGTTCAAAAGTGGGTAAATAATTACGATTAGTAATGTAAACAGAAATAACATTTAACTTAAAAAAAACACCATAAATAAAGGAATTATAATTTTCTGAAGCACATAAATAAAAGCAAATCTGTGAGATGCTTACTGACCTAGAAAAGATTAAGAACATTTGAAATAAGACATGCAGAAGATTTCAGACTCACACCAATTTTCTTTTTCTTGTCCCTGATACTATCTATAACCACATGACAACAATCCAGTTCGAAGAGCTAAATTTATGTACTAAGGACATAACTCAAGGGCCTGCTCATTTAAAACTGTAGCACTTTAGGGCAGTTTGGAGTGATGACGCTATGAACCACTTTGCATTTTGAATGGTGGTAAAAGTTTACATTGATTTTCACAGAAGACACTTAAATACTTGAGTAAAAATTAATGGTGACCTTTAAAATGCCTGGAATCCAAGCTGAAGTATTGAACGGTTATCTCTTTGACTCCCTGTATCAGTTGCATGACACCCAAGGTCTGTGGGTTCAACAGTTTCCAAACTGATTACAGAGAAGCACCCTAGTCACCAGTACAGCTTAGCAGCATCCTCTTGAAGCATCCCATAGAAAGGATCCATTGCTGTGCCCCAAGTTTGCAGAATCTCCATTTTTTTTTAATGGAAAAACTGAACTGCTTTCTCCTTTTAAAAAGACTCAGGGATCTTCCCAGAAGTCCAGATAATTGCAAAGGTGATAAGAATGTACCCTTGAGCAGGAGCCATGCTAATCTGCTCTGTATCATGCCGATTTTTATGATATACTCTACTGAAGTGAGAGAGAAGAATACATACTTTAAATAAATAAAATTATAAGATCATATAACCTAAAAAAAATGTACCCTTGGACAAAGCAGCTGAATGTACATGAGAAACTGGTTTACTTTATTTCATGTCTCACACTCTTACTATCAATAGATTTCCAATACTTCACTGCAACGAAAGAATAATTTTGAGACATTTTAGCCCCAAATTAAGTAAGTCTTAACAAGAAACAATACATTTTGGCTCTTCAGTTTTAACCTCCTCATCTACGTCCCAGAATTTACATGCATTTGCAAACTACATCCCATATAGAAATTCCTCTGTGTCTTATTTAAAGTCACAGTATTCAAACTCAACTGACTTGGGGGATGTGAGAGTCTCAAATTTTACCCTATCTGCAAGTAATTAATAAAAATTATCATACCACAGTCTCACAAATGCTGGCAGAATTAAAGTAGCAAACAAAGGAACCAAAAGGAAGTTCCTGGTTGGAGATCAGGGACATATCACCACCCTTGGCGGTAGTCATCGCCAGCATTATGGTTCCTGTGCACTGGTTCTTTGAAGCTGCAAGATGAGCTTCTGGTTGTACACACACTGGCCAGTACTGGAAAAGGGGAGATTGAGATTTGAAAAAGCTACATTTTTTATCAGGGATCATGGGTGTCAAAAGCAAGTCAGTTCTATCCACCTCTGTACCGGCAGGAAAATAATTATTTTTTATGTTAGATAGTAGGTGATTCATTTTTTTCTTTCAAGACCTTTTAAAAAAATAGAATTATCCTTGTGAAAATAGTCCTTGATAAAAGCACACTAATAAGTCAAGAAGGAAACCAAGAAAAACATGAAGATTTTTCTCTGAACTCTTGATCTTTGATATCTACCCAGCAATGACATCTAAAAGAGATACCTAACTTACTAGGAGGTCATGGAAATTCCTAATGCCTGTGATTGACTACAAAAGTTCATACTATATCTATGTTTTACAATAAAAAATATGGCATGGCCTACATCACACTCGATCAACTCTGTCTTTTAAAATGCTTAGTAACGCTATTAGGAAGGGGAACATGACCCCTTGATATACCACATCTGCCATATCACATTGCCTATGCATTAAAAGAGTTTCTCTACCATATTAATGGTTCCAATTATCAGTTTTGATTCTTAGTTTTTCCCCTATAGATCCTATGAAAGCTCAAAATAGATAGTATTCCAAAAACATGTTTGATGATTTTTTCGATGTATTTTTCATAATAATAAGCTCCTATGAGTATGGAAAAGAGTATATTGCAATGAGACACTACTGCTGATAAATGTGCAAAGCACTGTTTTTCTTAGTATTAATGAAAAAATGGAAATGAAGGTCTATGCTTTCCCATCTTCACTGAAAAGCCATTAATTTAGTGACAGAGAGAACGAGTTTTCGAAATTTCAAGTTCTCTTTCCCCTTAATTGGACACAGATAGGAAATGCAAAAGCAGGTCCACCAGAAATGAAAGAAATAGAACCAAAGTTCCACCTCAGTATCATACCACAATCCTGCATTGACTTTAGGAAAGTGCTAAGAAGTTCTATTTTAAATCAAAAGATAATTCTTAAATTATCAGATTACACCTGGGTCAGAATAACAATAATAATAATAACATTATTTTCATGATGTCATGTGAACACTGACAGACAAGCCAGTCTGAAATTATGCATTATTCCTTTGCTAGAATGTTTATTTCCTACATTGGTCTTGTATTCTGTTTACCAACAATGAGATTATTACTATTTGCAAAACCCAACAGAGGACTGCAATATGTATCATCAACAATGTAAGCACAAATATCATTCTGACTCCAACAGTACTTTTACTGGGATATTTAAAAAAGAAGAAAGCAAAACAGGAGTAGAAAAGCCAGTATATTCCTAAGAGTAGTAGTGACATACTATTGTAAAATCCAGTGTTTAACTTAATTGTGGGAGTAGAGTCATTCAAGTCACTTAGGGAAAAACTATTCTATTCTAGGCACTGAGTCAGGGACTAGTGATAAAAAAAAGATAAACAAAACAAAACAAAACAAAAAATCAGGCTTTGCTCCAATCGGTCATCAGTCCACCACGGTGATGGTAAGGGACATAGTAGACAATCATACCTAATTAGTCACAATACTAGAGGCTAAGAATCTACTAATTCTCAGCTCCTTTGCATGCTTGTATCCATCTATTCACCCACCCATTCATTCATGTACCCATCTACCCATCATCCACTAATCCATCCTGCTATCTATGCCCCTGCCTGTCATCCATCCATCCATTCACTCATCCATCCATTTTCTGGGCAGCCATCAGTTTCTAGAAAGCACTATACTTGACAGGGTTGCAGAACAGAATGCTAAACAAAACATTTCTAATGTTTATGGAACTTTGGCACACTACTTTTAAAACAATCATTACATCTTGGAAAGGGGATGTGTTGTTCTAATTCAATTAAATCAGAAATCGCATCCACTTCAAAGAAATCCTGTTGTACTTGTTCTTTGTACTTGTCAATATGTCCTATTAAAATGATTTATATTGATTTCTTTGTTCTTACAATGCTAGGCCTTAAATCATGCCTACAATAAAGGAGAGAAGCTGATGAACAAGTTATGTTGAACACCGCAACTGAGTCTGTAAGTGAAGAGCTGAAGGCTGAAGACAGACTGAATGACAACCAAAGTCAGACAATCCAAATCTACAGCTTTCTGGAAGATAAACTACTTTTAGCATAAAATGTCTTCTTGCCTTTTGGTTTCTTTACCTTTAAATCTATATGAATTATCTACTAACACATTATTCTTAAAATGTCCAATACATATCATAGTTTAACATGAAAATCTTCAAGATTCCAAGGGGACTGGTGGATGAATCCATAGTGCTATAGTAAAGGTCTCATATAGTAATATGTTAAACCCAATCCTCCTGAGAATTCACTTTCTCTGATGGAGCTAGTTTACTCATAGATACGGACATACATGTTCTCATAAGTTTTCTCACCATTAGCTTTCTTGGGGGAACTTTTTTTTTCAGCTAATACTCACTAAACATTAATAATATGCTACATGCCTATCTAACCCTCACTACTCTTCTACAGAGACTAAATTGACATTGCTTCAATTTTATAGTTGGAGTCTTTGGTAACATGACTAGTGATGGGACAGCTGATACCTGACTTGAGATACATACTTCTGGGATCCAAACTCTTAGCCATGCTAGAACAAGAAAGGTTATCTGGTGGTGACTCTAGAGCTTACTCAGTGTTGCCTAGACATATTGGCTGGGCCAAGAGAACAACTTCCTTCCCTATCAACTATCACCAGAAGCAATGACTTCTTCTTTGCAAAGGGGGAAAACAATTTCCCACTGTTTGGAGGTGTCTAGATACTTGACAGCTGACATTCCCAGATACTTTCTGTAGGCAGCTAGGACCTAGAGATAGTGATTCTTTCTCAATCTTGTCCTATGATAGGTAAGAAATGCAAAGGAATTCGTGTCTATGTGATGGGTTCAGGAGAGTCTAAGCCCAGCGCATCTCTATGTGTGATGACATGAGAATTAGGGGAAAAATGCTTTCTCTTTCCTTGCAAACTTATTCTTATATTTTTCCTCTCACTAGCATTACCTATTTCTTAATTCCTTCTGGTAAGAAGAATTAAAAAAAAGTATAATTGCTTTTATTGTTAGTATTTGGTGAATGGAGACATTGATGGATACCAATACATACAATACTCCAGTGCCATTCAGCATGAATCTTACATTCTTATACAAAATTAAGCTAAAGTATCATTCTCTCTGTGAAGGAATTCCTGATTCTCTTTAGTGAAGGGGTCCCTAGTCTACGAATAAAGTAAACCACTATAATATATTCTATTCTTTTATTAAAGTATTGTTTACACAGACATATATTGTAATTCCACTGAAATTGTAATTTCCTCTAGGTAAATAACATAACCATGTAGTAAAGGCCATTACCATGTAGTAAACAGATGTCACCATATACAAAATAGGCACTTGAAATCTCACAAGTCCCTGGGTGTGTATGTCTACCCACTAAAAATTTATTAACAATAAACATATCAAGAACTTTCTTGGGCACAAAATATTGCTTTGCCACAAGATGCTCCCAAACTCTCAATAGGAAGAATTGCTGTGGAATAATCCTTCTGTATACTGTGAAGATGTGTTGCTCTCATTGTTAATAAAAAGCTGATTGGCCAATGGCTAGGCAGAATTTTGGGGGCAGGAAGAATGCTGGGAAAATAAAGGGTGGAGTCAGAAGAGTAGAGAGCCAGATATGGAAGAAGAGATATGAGAAGCTTGCAGATGAGGTAAATAAGCCTCAGGGCAGCACTATATATTAACAGAAATGGGTTAATTTAAGTTGTAAGAGCTGGCTGGAGACAAGCCTAAGCTATCAGCCAAGCATTTATAGTTAATAATAAGTCTCTGTGTGGTTATTTGGGAACTGGCTGATAGGAAAGAAAAGTCTACCTACAATGAATATATAAATAATATATTCTGATAAGATTATGCACAATGAAACACAGTGAAAATCACAGGAGACTTCACAAGTAGGTGAGACACACTCAGACAAACATATACACACAGTGAGACAAAGGGAGACAAGCATAGAGACAGACAGAGAGGAAGGGAGGGAGATGGGGAGGGAGAGAGGGAGGGAGGAAGGAAGAGGGGGAGGGGGAAAGAGTGAGAGAGACACTAGAAAAACTATGAATCAACATTTAATGTGGCCTTAATGAGGCAGACTAGAAAGAGGGGCTTTCACCAGGCAGTGGTGGTGCACACCTTTAATCCCAGGACTCAGGAGGCAGAGGCAGTAAGATCTCTGTGAGTTCAAGGTCAGTCTAGTCTACAGAGCAAGTTCCAGTACAGCCAGAGCTGTTATACAGAGAAACCCTGTCTTGAAAAAAGAAGGAAAGAAAGGAAGGAAGAAAGGAAGGAAGGAAGGAAGGAAGGAAGGAAGGAAGGAAGGAAGGAAGAAAAAGGCTTTCTACAACCAAATGAAGAAAATCAACCAAGTCCTCAGTTACTAAGTAATTTATGTGGGAGGATCCTGGTCAGTTGTAAACCTACAAACCTCACCAAGATTCCAAGTTTTCCTATTACTGATCAACCTGGAAATACACAGACGTTTTTTGTGATTTCATTCTTTACCTGTCTTTAGACACCACCTAAAACCATAAGAAACAACAGTGACATTTGCAAAAGTTCTAACAATTCATCTTTGTGTGGATTCTTAATATTTCTCTTTGCCTTATTTTTCTGGTTTTAAGTGTCAATTCTAAACCTATGGGAAACATCAAAGGGAATGGGGTAGTTTTTAGCTTGACAATGAAAGAATAAAGTTCATGCTTCTTTATTTATATCTACATTCAAATAACATGGCACTGGTGTGAACTGTGGCCAACTGGAGAAACACTTTTGGAGATTTTTCTTTTTTTAACTACTAATAACAAGTGAGTCTTATAAACAAGAACCTTTAGAGGAAAGCTCTTCCATTTTGGATATTTTTATTTATGTTTCCTTTCAGGAGACCAGATTTGTATTAAAATCATTTTAAGTCTTTTAGTCTAATGGATGAGGTCAAGTGTAAAAAGCACAGACTTTGTAAACAGGAGGGATTTTTCTAGATCATTCAAAAGCACTGTTCTTTGCTTTCAAGTTCTTTGTAAATCTGTATGTGTTAACAGATTATTTTTGCCCAAGACACTCTCCCATGAGCTCCATAACAAGCTTTTGCATTAGGTTTTTCAGTTTGTTTCTGTTACAATATTGAAAACTTGAATACAGATGTCCTGTCAACTTTCCCACTCAACAGTGTACTGCACACAGTAGAACTTACATTTGTTCATTGAGTATATCTTCCAGAAGAATATTCAACACATAGCCAACTACAATAAATATCTTGAAGTCAGCATTGTAAACTATCAATCAGAATTGAAAATGTTCATTAAATCACATTCATAGACAAGGTCTTCCTGTGTAGTTCAGGTGGGCTCCAGCCTTGCAGGGCTTCTGCCCAGTCTCCTGAGTGCTAAGATTCCTGACATTAATCTTTTTAAAGAGCAGGAAGACAATTTCTTGATTGTGGCAAAGTGTCCTCGCCACACTCCTGAGGCAAAGCTAACTGCTTTGATAACCCAACACTGCCTATAAATGATTTTCCCACTGAACAAGAATAATACATCTACCTGATGAAGAACTATGCTTTCTGAAGTCAGAATGGGAATAAGCATAGGAGTCAACTTCATGGTCTCATGCTGAGAGAAAGAGGCAGGAGGACTGCCAAGAGTTCAAGGCCAGCCTGGACCACATGGTAAATTCTATGTCAGTCTGGGCAACGCATCAAGACTCTGTCTCTAAAAAAAAGAAAAGATAACCAAGCAAACACATGAAACAATAACAACAGCAGGGGGTGGAAATAGTAGCTGAGGACAGACAGAGGTCAAGAGACAGAACAAGACAAGATAAGAAAGTGGATGGACTAGATGCTAGAAAACAGGGTAAACAAAAATGAGGCCAGTGAGTGGCAACTTCAGCAACATGGGAACAGGAATTAGTCAACAAGTTAATCTAAGGAACCCTGGAATCAAAGGTAGGGAAGAGCTGAAATCAGAGAGTACACCAGAGATACTGGTATCAACCTAGCAGAAAAGTGGTACAAAAAACTAGTGTTTAAAAAACACAAAAGTCCCTTAAACCAACGATCAAACTATGTGCCTGACTAGTAGAGAGTGTATTGGTGAGGGAGTAATCTGTTGGTATGGGAAACTAAATGTAGTTCAGTTAGTAGAATGCTTAACTATCATGTACAGAGTCCTGGGTTTGATCCCTAGCACTGCATAAAGCCAATCCCAGCATTTCCCCAAGTTGAGGCAAGAGGCTCAGGAAGATCAATATCATCCTTGGCTACATAATGAGTTCAAAACCATCCTGGGCTATATGAGATCATCGCTATAAACAAACAAACAACAAAAAGGAATTAATAAATACTTAAGTGTTCTAAACAAATACTTTAGGAATACATGTAACGAGTACAAGGTGTGAGTAAGAAGGAAACTTCAAACATTAAGGCAGTGGGTCGTGACTCTTTTGGGAGTTGAATGACCCTTTCACAGGGGTCACCTAAGACCATGAGAAAACACAGATATGTATATTATGATACATAACAGTAGCAAAGTTATAGTTATGAAGTAGCAACAAAAATAATTTCATGGTTGGGGGTCACCAACATAACTGTACTGAAGGATTACAACATTAGGAAGGTTGAGAACCACTGTATTAAGGGAACTATGTACTTTTAAGAAAAAAAGAAAAGAAAATATGTAACTTCTAGAAGGAGTATAGCTAGTTTTGACACTGTACTAGAAGTGTGAATGGAGTCTGAATGTGGTCAACCTCCATGTCCAAGTGTATTCTATCTAGTGGAAGAAAATCAAGCCTTCCTATATTTTCAGGTATTATCTTTCTGTTTCTAGTAAAGTTCTTATTGAGTTAATAGATATTTTTGTGTTGCCTATTTACGTGTGGTTTGTTTTGGAGTTTTAGTATTTTGTTTTATTTTGAATCTTCCTCCTTTACCAGAAACTTCAATGAAGAGTATATTACACCTACCTCACCACATTTATATTCTCAAAGATTAGCACAATGTCTATAGCACAAGAAGCTCTTATTAAATAAATACTCCAGAATAATGAAATTAATGGTGATAGGGCCCACAGTGGGAGGGGGTATCCAAGGGTAATCCTCATTGTGAAGATCACATCTGATTGTTAGGAATGAACATAGTACATACTGCCTCTGCTATAAACTACTCTTTCATTCAGCAAGCCTGTAGGCAGAGAGATCAGTTAGTATTACACATTCTCAAGCCTACCTCCAGACCCCAGCACCACAAAATAGACTACTACAATGAAATGCTACCTAGGAGTGCTTGGTTTTTTTTTTTTTATCCAAACTTTGTGTGGCATTGTCATGGGTAGTACCTCTTATCTACTGTTGATGGGTATTTGGGCTACTTTTATCTTTTAGCTACTATGGATATTGGTCTAAGAAACTTGTGTGCATGTGTACTTGTTTGGATCTCCCATTCTGATTGTTTTTAGTATATATATACCTGGGAACAGAACTGTAAAGTTATATGTCAAGTCTATGCTTAACCTTTCCACTACTGCAACATTCTGCATTTCCATCAGGTGCTTTCAACATCTGCCAGCATTGGCCATTTTCCAGCCTTGGTCTTGGTCAAGCTAGTGGATGCAATGGATACCTCACTGTGGTGCTTTAATCTCTTTGAAGGGTTTAATATTCGATGCTTCTTAGCTGGATGGCAGTGGTACACACCTTTAATCCCAGCACTCAGGAGGCAGAGCCATGAGGATCTCTGTGAATTCGAGGCCAGCCTGGTCTACAGAGCAAGATACAGAACAGGCACCAAAACTATACAGAGAAACCCTGTCTCGAAAAACAGAAAACAAACAAATTCAATGCTTCTGTTTTCTGCTGAGTACTTAATATCCTTGCAATTGACCACACCCACTCTCCATTATAAACATCAAATTTAGGCTCAGTAAGAAGTCCTTTGGAGTACCTAGATACTGAACACAGAGTAACACATGCCAAAAGGGCGTACATTAGCAAACAGGAAGGAGGGCCGAAATGTAAGATCTATGGTTAATTACAGAACCCCAGGCAGCAGGAAATAACAACAATAGGAGGCTCCCACAGGAAATGACTCCTCTCTCCAGCTAGAAGAGCTCTCAAATGACTGCTGCTATGAAAAGACTAAATGGCAGGGTATGGCCAGAACATAATTTTGACTTTCTCCCATTCTTTGCCAGCTCAGCTCACTGCAGAACATCCAAGCAAGCATAGTTTACAAGTACACAAGGCTATTATCATGGCACTAACTATAGGTAGATATACCCAGGCTGACAGAATCTGAGTTCCTCTAAATGTAGGGGGTCTTAGAAGTATCCAGCTGAGTCTATTTTCCCTATAAACATACCTGAATTGCTTAATACCATGTACTTTTATAGGAAACTCCAAAGGGATTGTGTGTATCTTATCAGTGGGTTTCAGTTTGTGCATCCTTGTATAAAAATCCATGAAACTCTCTTCGAGTTCTACTAAATCCATTTCTCTCTCATTTCAGTCTCAGCATCGCAATCCAGCTCTACAGGTAGCAAATTGAAATGTTTAGTGGCCCATTGCAGGCAGATTGAATCTGTAAAGAATACAGCAATAAGAAAGAAGCAAGGCATCAATATCATACGGCAATGCTCTCACCAATGACAGCACTGATGCAGGCTGAGTGATTGAGCATTTGTTAAACTTCTACCATTGTGAAAGTAACCTATTATTTTCCTGGTTGTATTCTGAAATGCCTCAATCACTGACAGAACAAGTCAGTAAAAAATGATACAGTTCACTTACTATTGCTCTTCTTCCATACAGACAGCATGGCATATGGCCCCCTCACCCCCTGAACTCGGTTCCACCAGTAGTGTGCTTAATTTATCCCTCTTCTCATTCATTTTCTAAAATGTCTGATAATACCTGAGCTGGTATTAATGGCTTTTCTTTTCCTTCCTCCTCCTCTGTTTTCGCTGGCTGTTAAAGAAAGCCTGATAACATGACACAGTTTTCTAGTTCAGTATTACTCCATAAGAAAGATAAGAAGGATGTGGTGACTACAAGGAAGCCAAACAAAGGGAAAAGAAATGGGCAGCAGTTGCCCAGAGGAGTTTCCTTGTCTCTGACTGCACAGTAAAAAACAGCTGGGCTATTGCCAAGGGCCTACCCAGGAGCACTGCAAATCTGCTGTCCCTGTCCCAACTATTTCCATGTCTAAACCATGTCACCATATAATGAATTCCCAGTGAAACTCAGTATGTAACATGAGTCACAAACAATGCAGGTACTCAGGGCTGTGAGTCAGAGGCAAGCTACTGGGAAAAGCCTGGAAGACCAAATGCAGAGGCAGATGAAGAGGAGATGACCCATCTCCTCTTCTGTGATGGAAGACGAGACCACCATCAACTCTTCCCAAATGTTCTGTTCTAAAATCCCAATCACTACCATGTCCATATTACTAAATTTGTAAGTCCTTTTATGCCTGATAAAAATTATACAATTATAGGGCTGGAGAGATGGCTCAGCGGTTAAGAGCACTGACTGTTCTTCCAGAGGTCCTGAGTTCAATTCCCAGCAACCACATGGTGGCTCACAACCATCTGTAATGAGATCTGGTGCCCTCTTCTGGCCTGCAGGGATATGTGCAGACAGAACACTGTAAACATAATAAATAAATAAATCTTAAAAAAAAAAAAAAAAAATTATACAATTATACACACACACACACACACACACACACACACACACACAATCCTATCAAGTAAGTCCTTTTTCCATTCTTATTTTACAGAGGAGGAAACTGAGTCAGTGAGAGATACATTATTTTACTAAGATTTCATAGGTAGTAGAAATTTTACATACTGAGCCACAGGCTTCAAATATGAAAACTAGATAGAACTCAAAGCAGAAATAGAAAATCGATTTTAAGTGAGGTCTGTCAAGAAAATCTTCATGCTAAACTCACAACAGGTAGTGGAGAGACTTCAACTCCAGCTAACTAGTCTGAAGTTTGGCCAAACACATATTAAGCATGACCATGCCACTCTCTGTAGAATCGGATCAACACAAATATTAATTTGGTAAGAAATACGGTATCTAAAACCCTAACCTGTAATAATCAGCTTACAGAATGGTTCACCACAGCTGACTGGTAATGCATGCAACTGTCTTGATTCTGTCCTGATTCCTACTTAAGAGAATCTTTTATTCCTTCCTGATATCATCTACTATATTCCATTTTTCAGCACATCTATACATTTCTATAGCACCTGTGCCTATGTCAGCCTTTGTAGACACTGCCTGATTATAATCAGCCATGCTTTGCTCCTCCGTGGCCAGCACAATTAAAGAGGCAATTGCTCCTCAGAGTCACCGTCCCAAAGAGGCATCCGCCGGGCGGTGGTGGCACACGCCTTTAATCCCAGCACTCGGGAGGCAGAGGCAGGTGGATCTCTGTGAGTTCGAGGCCAGCCTGGTCTACAAAGTGAGTTCCAGGAAAGGCACAAAGCTACACAGAGAAACCCTGTCTCAAAAAAAAAAAAAAAAAAAAAAAAAAAAAACAAAAACAAAACCAAAGAGGCATCCATGGTGACACTTCATGCTCTAACTGAGGGAAAGGAGGTTTATGCTCGGAGACCACAATAAGCATATCAGATCCAATTCCTTCTGAAGGCACCATCAAGCCCAATGCTACAAAATGACTGCTCTAGAAAACAAAAACAAAAGACAAAACTGAGCCAGCATTTTCCAGCCTCATTAAACATTACCCTTGGTAAAGTATTTTATAAAGCTGTGGCCACAGCAGGTAGTAAAGCCACAGATCTATGGGATCACAGGGTCAAACTGGCTAAGAATTTTGTTTGTTTTGTAGTTTAAAAAATTACTTTATGGAGGTGGGAAGGACAGATGAAAAAATGGTCCATATTTAATGCACCACTTGCTTTTCCTATGTGGTAACTGGCTATGTAACCTTAAGCAACTTACCAAGACTCAGTGTCTTCATGTTTTGTACTGTTCTATGTTTGTTGTGGTGCTATGGATGAACTTACTGTATGCCTTAATGTATGCTAAGAATGCACTATGCCATAGCACTGAACCTCCACTCCAACTTCAATGTGAATTTCACAGGGGCATTCAAAACTTAGAAGTCCCTATCTGCCAGCTAGAATGTTCGATTGTTCCTAAACTTCATAGTACAAATGCAACAAGGGCTTATCAAGACAAAAGGCTCTGAGTCTCCATCTCTTTTTGTTTACTAAGAGAGTCACTTATGTAGAATCCACTATTCCTATTGACCATACATCCTTCCTTTTCACTGTCTTATTCAAGAGTTTGATCACCAGAACCCACAAAGTGGAAGGGGAGAATCTTCTTGTACAATCCATCCTCTGGCCCCTATCATGTGTACTATAGTGGCCTCCCATGCCCCATAACAAAACATGGAAAACATAAAATAAAAATTTACATCATTTTCTCAACTTCTCTCAACTGTATATTTATACTTCTTCTCTTCTTTTTTTTCCCCCAGTAAAAAGCTTCCATATAAATCCTCTGATGCTCCTGGCAATTCCTATGTACGTAATGAGTATCTTGGCTTCAAATGTACCACCAGCAATATTTTTTTTCTTTTTTAAAGAAAACAGACAGGAAAAGATTTAATGTAAACATATACAAACATGGTACGACCTCTGATTAGAGGCATTGAAGCCGGAATGTTCTCAGCTCCTTGGTCAATGCATAGGTCAAAGCCTGGATCCCAAATGTTATGGTCTTATCAGGTGACACTTTCAGAGGTTTACAGGCAGTCATAAAAATGGCATTTCCAAAGGAGACAACCAGGCAAGCATTTTCCTCTCATCCTTGGTATCTCTTCTTTCTTCTTTCATCCTCCGTCCCTATGAACTCCTAAGAAAGAACAAATGTGCAACCCAGGAAATAGGCTCTCACCAGAACCCAACTATGCTGGTACCAGGATCTGAGACTTCAGGCCTCCAGAGCTTTAGGAAATACCTGTTTCTGCAGTCACTCAGTCTGAGATAGTTGGCAATGACAGTCTCAGTTACAAAAGCATCTTCATACTTTTATGTCACATTCATATTAATTATGCAAATTAACCCTGACTTTTCCCTCAAATGAACTTTACTCACAGTGGGTGAGTTACACCCTAACTTATGCCTATGAGTGGGAAAAGTCTATAGGGCTAAGGTGGGCTTCTGAACAGCAGGCTTCCAGTAACCTGGACAGGCAGGCTGTTCTTTTCCAATCTAAGAAGGAATCAACAAGTTCTGAAACATTCTCTAGCTCTTCTGCCTCTGTGAATTTGAAAACTATGGTTTCTATAACAAACTAAGAAGTTATTTGGGTATATACCCTTGTGTCGTTTATATCTGTATTGCTGTGTTATTTTTCTACTTTATGTTTCAATTTTACTTTATATAGTAAGGAAGCAGTAATTATTGGAGAGTCTGTCAAATGATCTATGATTTAATCATCATTTTATTATTCTGACAATTGTTTTAACAGTTCCCAACTAGACTGACAATCATCTACCTTGCCCTACCCAATAACAGTCACCACAAGCCATAAGTGATTACTAAAACCTTCAAATTTGGCTAGACAAAATTGGGATGTTTGTATTCCATGTATAAAATACACACTGGATTTCAGAGGCTTAGTATGAAAAACACACCATCTTAAACAAATTTGACATTAAGAAGTGCTTAATTAAGTAAAACTATTTATTTCATCTATAGTTTCTAAAATGTGCCACAAATGTTGTTATTGGAAACAAAATTACAAGTGAAGCCCCTATTAAAGTTATACTGGAGAATGCCTATGAGAGTATTTGTTAGTAGCCCAACACTGCTTCTGATGTTGATTTGGGGTTTGGTGTGAAGAAGGTGAGTATGAGCATGGAAGGTAGGAGTGCATGTGGATATCTCCTGTGCAATGTCACTGACAGCGCTAGTTTATAGAGCCCTACAAGGTCGAAGCAGCATAGGCTGCAAACTGTTCAGATGCTTGATTCCCGCCTTAATAATTTATTTATGTTGAAGCAAAGAAAATAATACAAACATATTGTTTTTCACAGAGTCAGATTCGTATATGTGCACATACATAGTGGCCATATAAGTGATATTAATTCAAACTGTAGGAAAAGTTCATGTACAAACTAGCAAAAAGTCAATTAAATCAGCAAATTCAGATCATCATGTCCCAGATGCTGACCTATACAATCTATGGTTTTAACCACATCTGTTTCAAATTTCTAAAGTCTAGGAGTATAGTTTACTTCAAATTACTAAAGAGGAAAAGCAAATTGGTAATAAAGACTCTCTAGGAATTTTTAACCTTTTGGTAGATATACTGGCTGGTTTTATGTCAACTTGACAAAAGCTATAGTCATTAGAGAAGGAGCCTCAATTAAGAAAATGCCTCCATAAGATCCAGCTGCAAAGCATTTTCTTAATCAGTGATCAAAGAGGGCGGGCCCAGCCCATTGTGGATGGTTCTTTCCCTGGGTTCTATCAGAAAGCTGACAGTCCTGGGTTCTATTAGAAAGCAGGCTTGGCAAGCTATGGTGAGCAAGCAGTAAGCAGCACCCCTCCATGGCCTCTACATCAGCTCCTGCCTCTGGGATCCTACCCTGTTAAGAGTTCCTGTCCTGACTTCTTTCAATGATGAACAGTGATATGGAAGTATAAGCTGAATACACCCTTTCCTCCTCCAACTTGCTTTTTGGTCATATAGTTTTGCCGCAGCAATAGAAACCCTAACTAAGACAGTGGAATACCTACAAATTCAAGATAATACTTGTATTCGTTGATGTACATCTCTGTATTCTGATACTCAAAGCCGCTACTTCTTTTTATTTCATCAGGCAAGAATAAGTTATGATTTCTTTTTTTAGAATTTATTTTTTAATTTATATGTGTATGTATATAACTCCTTCTCTTTCTAACCACTGCATGTACCATGGAGGTCAGAAGTGGATGTGGGATATCCTGAAACTGTAGTTATAGGTGGCTTTGACTCATCAGATATGGGTGCCTGGACCTGAAGTTGGGTCCTTTGCAAGAGTAGCAATTATTCTTAAGTGCTATTTGATTTCTTACCTCAAATAAAACATAACTATTCCAACACCCCTTCATAATTCAACTTTAATTCAGAGAAAGCTTAAGATATGATCACATTGGCCAGGTGGTGGTGGCACATCCCTTTAATTCCTGCACTCGGGAGGCAGAGGAAGGCAGATCTCTTTGAGTTCAAGGCTAACCAGGTCTATAAGGGTGAGTTCCAGGACAGCCATGGTTACATAGAGAAACTCTGTTTCGAAAAACCAATAAACAAAGTCAACTTTGGCTATTCTGATATATATATATATATATATATATATATATATATAGAGAGAGAGAGAGAGAGAGAGAGAGAGAGAGAGAGAGAGAGACAGTGCCTTGCCCAATAGTCATGGGAAAGGCTTCATCTAGCAACTGGTGGAAACAGATGCAAAGTCAAACATTAGGCTGAACTCAGAAACCCTGCTAAAAAGAGAGAGAAAGGACTGTAGGAGCCAGAGGCACCACAAGGAAATCCACAGAATCAATTAACCCGAGCTTACAGGAACTCACAAGAGACTGAATCAGGTAGCCTGCATGGACTGACCTAGGACCTCTGCATATATGTGACAGTTGTGTAGCTCGGTCTTCTTGTGGGACTCCTAACAGTGGGAGCAGGGGCTGTCTCTGAGTCTTTTGCTGACTTTTGGGACCCTATTCTTCATACTGGGTCACCTTGCCCAGCTTTAATACAAGGGGAGGTGCTCAGTCTTACTGCAATTTGATGCGCCATGTTTTGTTGATATACATGGGAGGCCTACCCTTTTTCTGAAAAGAAACAGAGGAGGAGTGGATTCGGGAAGGCAGAGGGGATGTGGTGGGGAGGGACTGGGAGGAGAAGAAGGAGGGGAAACTGTGGTTGAGATGTAAAATAAATGAAGGAAGGAAGGAAGGAAGGAAGGAAGGAAGGAAGGAAGGAAGGAAGGAAGGAAGGAAGGAAGGAAAGAAGGAAGGAAGGAAGGAAGGAAGGAAAGACTTGATGACATTCAAGTCTTTACATATGGACACTATTAAGTCAATATTTAGTATTTAATATCCTTTTCCCTTTAGTTGACAAAAACACAAATGCCAAAGGAATCTCTGCAATCTTTCTTGGAACAGATTTGATATCTAACTCTACATATGAACAATAATTATGACATCAACTTATTTTTGCAATAAAAACATAACTTCAGCAAAATAAGAGAATATAGATTGACTGTTGTTACCTAAATGATCTGACATACACATTTTGAACAAGGCCTGTTAGCTAAACAGATTTTAGTGCAAAATCACAAGTACAAAGATTAAGTAATTGATGATGCATCTCCCCAGTTATCCCTTTTACTAATGAATAAATGAATGGGAAGAAATTCAAGAAATTTTGGAATGTATCAAAACCTATGAAGCAAATCAGAGACAAATTCCAAAAAGAACCCACAAGCAGTATCATTTCAATTCTTTGCTTTTCATGCAAGCCAAAAATGACTTTGACATAAAGAATTTGAGCCAACATCCTACAAAACATACATTAAGTCTTCTCTAAATTTTGTGTTTATATAAAGGTGACCTTTTGAGAAAAATCAGAGTAAATTTAAAGAACAGTTTTGTTGACATACAACTGTAGAAAAATAAGTTATATTACTCATTCTCGCAGTATGCATTTTAGTACACTTTAGTTAAGAAAAGCCTTAGAGCTGAACAACAAAAAAAACAAGAGAAAACCCCAACCATCTAACTTTTATTAGCCAATGTTTTCCCCAAATCCATCTTCCCTCTCTAGGCCACGAGTCCAGTTCCATTTTGCGAGAATAATAACCTCCTGTGGAAGACAGTGTGGCAATGGTAGTTTATTGAAAAGTATACAGGATTGAAACAAACGACCACAGTGTCAGATGAAATGTAAGGAGCAATCTGTATGGCTTCAGCAAGCTATTTACTTCCTCATACTTCAGTTTTCCAAGGGTCACAATAAATCTATCACTCAACAATGTAATGTGAAATCATTTGCTCTGGTACACTCTCTGCCAGTGGGGGAAATAATACATTTCATTCATTAAATCAAAATAAATATTTCCCAGAAAACATTGTTCTTAAACTTGGGCTTTATCATGTTGGGAAATTCTGATATACTTAATTCTAGGTCTATGCTTAGCAGAGGTTTGTCAAATGCCTAACAAATAAGGCATTGTTGCCCACCGTTTAAAAAGGGAGGGTGCCATAGGAACCAAACCAAACTACACTGGAACAAACACAACGATGGAAAGAGTAAGAAGTAGGGTGGGATTACTGTGCTGTTTTCAAACAGTTAAAGATAGCAGTGCACTGTAGTACTTAAATGTCAACATTAAAGCCCAAAACCCAAAGAAAATGAAATGGAAATAAGATATCAATGTTCAGAATGTATAACGTTATGCTTTAAATGCCACTGGCCAGTAAATGCATATATGGAGAGAGGGGGAGAGACAGAGAGAGACAGAGAGAGACAGAGACAGAGAGAGAGAACTCTGTGTATATTACATATAATACTATATATATATATATATATATATATATATACACACACACATATATACTTAATGGCTTGAGAATCAATTAAAATAGCCCCCGATTCCTAAAGGGGACATCTATATTAAACCCACCACCACCAAGACTCAGCAAATATTGCTGAAAAAAAGGTGCAAAGAATACAAGAGGTTGGGGAGTAATGTTATAAAATGCTGTCTTCTGGACATGACATGCTTTTTGGATACATCAATTTCCAGTAGCTATAGTTACTTGCACACAACCTATACAAGATCAAGCCAGATAAAACCCTTGCACAAATAGGTAGATGATCTCCAGGCCACACTCCTTACTGAGGAGCTATTGGAGAGTGGATAGTTTTTGGGTGAGGGAGAGTCATTCTTGTTGAGAATGTGGCTACCGGTAGGTTTCTTATACTTCAGAGGATGGCCCCACATGCATGTGCATGTGTGCATGTACACATGCACAAGAAGTTGAGAGAGAGTATGTTAGGGGAGGAATGGTTTCTGAAATGTAGATTATAGTTAAGGTCAATCTTCATGTAATAGAACAGTATTATTTTACACAATGCCTCAGAACAGCCATATCAGATATAATAAATGAATGGAGATGTTTTTTACTTTTATAGAATTTGATTCATGCAATATCACTGTTAAGAGGAGTATAACATAGATGCATCTAGAATTCCATTTCCAACTTTTAAAATGCTGAGCGCACAACAGACATCACTTAATAATGATTATAAGCAAGTTTGCTACCCCTGCCACAATTATCAACAGAGACTGACTCAAGCTATTAATGGCATAGTTTCACCAACTTGTTGGCAAACAGTTCATGATTTTATTATGACAACTTATCATTGAATGATACCAAGTTTCTCCAAACTGAGAGGATAATTGGAAGAAATTCAACTCCTTAGAGCTAAAGAACAAGGGGAAAATGATGAGTCAGTAACCTAAAAATCTACTCTTTTCCCAAAAATAAAGGGGTAGAAACAATGCACAGTGATAAAGCACTTGGCTAGCACATATATACCACCGGCATGTATATACCACTGAATCCATTGCAGCACTATTGAAAATGAATGTCAAAGGCAACTATTCTTTAACTGTTCCCTTGGCAAATATGGTTAGGTCAGAGGTGGACAGCCTAGATGTGATAAATAGGTCTATTCCTTTGAGAGGAAGGGAAAGAAATTGACATACTATCATAATATTCTGATTCTTGAAATAAATCAGTTATTTTCTACCATTGGAGCATATATATATACATATATACACATACACATACATATATATGTATATATAAACTGTTTCATTTGAATACAAAGAGGATCAAATGTGAAGGCTGAGAAGAATACTCTGGGAGTTCCACATTCAATTTTGTGCTTCCACAGGTCCAGGTGAGGTGGTTGCCTACATTTCCATAAGTCTCCTAGGAGGCTGGTCCAGGGTCACACTGTATACTCCCTGGCAAGCATCATCATTTCAGCCTTGGGAAGTTTGCACAAACTTGGCGTTCTCACTGAGCCTAGCTCAAAGACAACATTCTCTCTGAGTCTTCCCTGAGGCCCTATCAGTTTCTTTCTAAACTCATTCCTCTGCTGTTTGAAAAAAAAAAAAAAAAGAAATCTCTTCTTTTTTTTTTTTTTTTTTTTTTCATTTCCTTCTTTTTTTTTTTTTTTTTTTTTTTTTCGAGGATATTTCACTTTATTTCCAACATAAATATACAAATAATGACAAAAATAAAGAGGAAATTTAAAATAAGTTCAAGTTACTCAGCACTTAAATTTTCACACATGAAAAGAAAATGGCAAAAGCATGCTTTTAAATTTGTGTGTTTGTTCTATGAAATCAATACAAAGAATCTGCATATAGACATATAAGAAACAAAAGTAAAAAGAGACAGGAGAAATCAAATACCTAGTGAAAATATACCAAAAGAATGAATATATAAATAAGAATAGGTATTAATATACTGCATACAATAACTCTGGTGTAGACTTCCGGTCCCATTAATGTAATTTCTGAGTTCAGCAATTTGGTCTGTAGTAAAAGGCATCTCATTAAAGTATATGCAGCAGATTTACTTAATTCTTAATCTAGAATAAAATACATTAAGTAATACTCAGGGGTTTATCAAGTAAAAAAATACCCAAACTAAGCTCACGCCTCGCAATAGTAAACTGGCATTTGACAGAGGGATGTGGAGAAGAACGGGATGTTAAGATGAAGCCATATATACACAGCCAAGAATGGACAGCTGAATTAAAAATCAACAACAATTTCCAGAATTTAAAATCCTGAATCATGACATGACACTAGTGGAATTCAGGTGTTTCTGGTACATGGACTGCTCTCACCCAATGTGAGGTTGAACTGTCGACCTTGTGTACATCCTACTTCACAAATGAGTCTGTCAGATATGCTAAGCCTATAGGCTGAAGATGATGCCCCAACACTGTGGAGAAACCTCAGGTGACTGTCCAGGCAGCTGGCTGTTTCTGTCAACTCACAAATTTTTTGGAAGTTGCTTGCATGCACTTTCTGTTTTTATTTTTGTTAGCTAATATTATTTCCTTCTTGGGTCTCTGAGGGAGTTGAAGATTAGTTAGTTATAGTTGAAGGTTAGTTAGTTATAGTTGAAGATTAATTAGGATAGAAAGTGAATTAGATACATTTTGGACTTAACAAAATAGGATAGATAATGAAATTATTTTCTCTGAATTTGTCAAATACAAATGGACTAGACATTGTTTAGACATTTATTACTTGTATATATTGTATATAGTCATTGTACTTTTGTATATAGTTTTTCTTTTGTTAGTTATAACCTTTTTCTTTTTTTTCCTTTTTATTAAAATAGAAAAGGGGAAAAAAAAATAATAATAATTCTGTTGTGTTGGTATTTTAGTTTCTGTACCAGGATAAAAGAAGTCCCACATAGTACACTAATGTTTTGTTCCATTAAATCTTGCATAGTTGTACCAGAAAATGTGTCAAAGACTAACTACCTAGTTAAAGCTTGTGTTTACATAATAAGAATGGCTGAAACAATTAAAAGTTGAAGGCAGATTTATGAACCTAGTATACATGTAGCTTTCATGCTGTTTTTATAAGAAAAAAAAGAAAAAGAAATTGGATATTTCCCTGGTATGTATTGGAAATGAGACTAAGCAACCCTAGCATTTACTAGCAGAAATCTGTTTCATATTATTCATGATGGATTTGTAACTCATTTGATTCTTCGAAGTTTTTTGAGAAAAGCACAAGGATGAGGATTATATTGATTTTCTTTCTGTTAAAATCAACATGGATTAGATCTAGAAATAGTCTAAAGAGCTTAATCAAGTCTTGGTTTGGGTATTTTTTTACTAGAAATCTCTTCTTTGTCCTCCTCTGTAAGGGAACAGATAAATTCTAGACCTACCATGAATGGCTTCTTTTATTATCCTTAGTGCCTAGAACACAGATAGCATCTTATCCATTCTTTTTCATGATTAAAATTCATATAGCAATCAGGGAATGAGTGGTTCCAGAATCAGACTGACCCACTTTAAATCTGGCCATATGAGTTTCTGCGCATTAGGAACTGCTACCTAAATTCTGCAAGTACTCATTTTCGTACTTACAACAAACAACCAGAGCATCAGCAAGACTGGCAGCACGGGACCATGGTTCAAACTGAATACAATAACGCATTTAAAGCACTTAGCACAGCACTCCATGTGGCATAGGCCTGCATTTTTACTCACAGTACTATTAAGAGACACTAAGGATTCTGACAAGGAGGGGAGATGCTGTTGGTGAAAACATTACAACAGCACACACTGACAGCCACTTTGGGATTAAGACTCAGTGCTCCGAACACAGACTTCTAAACTTAAGATGACTAAAACTTGTTGTCTTTTAAAATGCACACAGTCTCCATTTCTCAGAGTTGGCCAGCTGCGGGAAATGGAAGTAGAATCACTTAAGTAAACCACATAGAGTGGGAGTGGTGGCTGACAATCTGGGACTGGTTCTCCACTCTCTACTCAATGAGAACTGTCTGTAAGACTGTAAGAAGGTGAGCACTCCCAACATCTTCAGGACAGAAGGTAAATAGTATGTCCATCATTAATCTGAATTCAAGGAGTAGGAACAAAAAGAATAAAAGTTTGTACAAAGGACTGTGATATCGGGAAAGAGAAAATATTCAATTAGTAGTTCCTAGTTTGATAAGGCAGAATAAAATTGTTTTACAAAGTAACATGATTCAATTCATCACGTGTATGTGTGTGTGTGTGTGTGTATATATATATATATATATATATATATATGTGTGTGTGTGTGTGTGTGTGTGTGTGTGTGTGTGTGTGTGTGTGTGTAATTGCATATTTACAATTATAGTTGTCTGTCAATATGGAGGAGAAATTGTTTTGAGAACTCCCCAAAGATGCTATCATCTATGGATTCTCCATCTTACATTAAATGCTATAACCTACACACATCTTCCCTTTCTAAATTACTTTCAATACGAAATACAATGTGCATGCTATGAAAATCATTGTTATATTGTACTGATTAAGAAGTAATGATGAGGAAAAAGTGTCTTGACATATCCAGTACAGACACAGTTTCAGTTACAGTGTTAGATGCAGAAATAAAGATGAGGGAGGTAATACTTGTGGGGTAGTCTGGTAAATTCTGCTCTCAGCTGGACTCTGTGGAAATGCTTTCGTAAGTATCAGTTTAATTTAGATTTTTTTCTAAGTTGGTTTACAAGTTCATCACACTTTTTTTGGGGGGGGGGAGAGTTAAAACTCACACAGACATATCCTACAGCTGTCCAGAAGCTTTCAAAGGCCACATTTGACCTAGAACTGCCATTACTTTCCTCTGTCTGGCTCATACCAGAAATGCAATGCTCTCTCAATATAGGATTAAAACATAAGCCACAAAATCATGAGGCAAGTGCATAAGGTTCCCAAAACACTGCATGGTCTTTGTATGAAGATTCTGTGATATTTTACTGCACCAGCTGCTTTCCTTTGACTCAAATGTGCCATGCTCCTGACCATTTTAAAGGCATCATTTCCCAAATTCAACCTTCTCTCATCTATGTTGTGGAGACTCTGTCTGACTACTCTGCAGAGTGACTGTACTTTTTAATCCTTTCCCTCACAACTCTCTGGCAAATTCATTATGCTTTGTAATTCTCTAATTTTTGCTTTATTTGTTCACTACCTGTGCATCCCCATTATATTTAATCAGGACTTTTAATCATTGGTCATGTCTGCATGGCTCACTATTCCATGTCTCACGTACCTAGTACATTCTGTGTGCAATAGATACCCAGTGAACACTTTCATCAATATTCTGTATGTTCTGCTGTGTTGCATCATCACTGCATTGCTGAAGATGCTTGTCACTACATTACAAAGTATCATTGTCATGAAATCTCTAAGTTATTCTGCTTTCAGAACAATTGCTACTTTAAGAAAATAGTTTGTTTTGTGTTATAGATATAAAGGATTATAACAGAGATACATATATCTATCTTGTGCTGGTACCAGGAAGCTCAAAGATACATCTATAGCTCATCTCTAAGGGTAGCACTAACATCACAGCTGACGTTTTCTGAATTCAAAAAAAAATGGTGCTGGAGGTTGAACCCAGGGCCTCAGTGCATGCCAAGCATATGCTCTACCAATATCCTCATTTAACTTTTCCCTTAATTTTATATTTCTCAAATACTAAGATAATTTACTCAGTTGCAGCACTATAACCCAAGATAATTATTTTATGGATGATGAAGATATCAACATATTTCTACAAAATATGTCACTGTGGTACAAGACTACCTTTGTGCTAAAGGCAATTAATTAAGAATTAGCAGATCCACCCTCCTCTTATAAACCTGAAAGCACAGCATAAACTTGTCTTTGTGAAAGAGGAATGATTCTTCTTATACTACTTTTCTTTTTATACAGGGTCTTGCTATACAGCCCAGGGTGGTCTTGAACTCCAGATCTTTTAGGTGTCACCTCCAATATGCAGAATTACAGGCATATATTACTACATCTGGCTAGAAAAGCAAGCAAATGATAGCCAGAAAGGTGCTCGGACATTTGAGTAAATAAACCGTGCCAAAATAATCCTTATCGTCCATTAGTTTCCTCCATATTCCTAATTAGTTCTTCAAAATTGATTGTTCCCTTGAGCCCAAACCCTGTTTTCTTTGCTTAATGGTATATAAGACAGAATTTCTAGCTTAATTTTGTGAAATCTCAATAAACAAACTAGTACAATTATCTGTCAAGAAGAAGGAAAAAGCTATAAGCAGGAAAGAATCTGAATACTTGGAGCTCTGTGGTCTCAACAGTAAGGAGAAGAAGGCAGCAAAGGAAACTGGGAGAGAGCACGGTGATGTGGGCCTATGGATATGCTGTTACTAGCCCCTGTAGATATTAACATCAGTTTGCGGGGGATACACATTCAAAGAGAATTTAGCAGAGTTTTGGTTGGATGGACTTTATTTTGTCTGTCTTGCAGTGCTGAGGATGGAAGCCAGGACCTCATGCATACCACCAAATGTTCCACCATTGAGCAATATCCACAGACAGATCGCATTTTTAAAAGTAATTTTTCCTCTACCAAAGTAAAGATCTTTACTCTAAAAAGGATTCAGGTCTTTGACCAAAGCTGAGTCAAGCTCCCGAGTCCTTTTTCTCCCTGAAGACACTGACCTTTGGTCCTTGGACCCCTTCATTCAGTTTTTAGCAAGAATTCAGATAGGGTAGTTCACCATTGGAATCTAAATTTTACAGCTCCTACCCATGCTATATGATTAAATTATTTATCTATCAGCCTCAATAACTTAATACTTGAGCCTGCAGTTGGCAATAATCCTGATAGGATAGTTTCTCTGGATCTCTCCTTCCATTGGCATTTCCTAAGGACAATTTCCATCTGTTGTCCAGATGTGGGAATGCAGATCTCTAGCACTCCTTGATACATTCAGTATGGAGCTTACCTTACTCCCTCCCAAAACCTTACTGTAGGTTCACCTGAATAAAGTTCTCTATGCTTTAATAAGTGTCAAGGACAGTGTTTGCTTTAATAATTCCTTCACTTTTCTCATTGTACTAGTAAGTGAGGTTAGGTCACAAGATTGCAAGCTTTCTGGATTCTGTGTGTAGACAGGGGAGATGGAGGAGGAAGTGGAGGAATACTAAAGCAGGAGGCTAAAATGATCCAGCAAACTGCATCACCATGGCCATGAACAATCACCTCTACGAGACACCTGTGTTCCAAGAACTGCTGCCTGTGTTGGCTGTTCGCTTAGAGACTGAAAAATAATTTCAAGACTGTTTTTCCCCCAAACTACTTGACTTATGATGATAACTTTTTTGGTAGTAACAACAGAAGACAAAGACTGGGTTGCAGATGAAAGAGAGTGACATAAAATAGACATATAACAAAATATCTCTAAGGAAATATGAGATAAGTACAATTTTAGGACATACACGAAAGGGTGTGACTGCTTCCCTGATAAACAAGAACTGCTGACTAATTTCAGACAGAATCCTTTGATCTCTTCTCAAGTTTTGGAGTAGATACAAATATGAAAAATTTCACACAGGAGGAGAGAAAATAAATACCTTTATCAAAGAAAACAGGGCTTAGGCCATAGACTACAGAGCTATGTGTCTAAAACATTCCAGATTGGATGTGAAAGCCTTCTTTCTTTAAGAACATATCTTTCTTTGTAGCCCAGGCTAGCCTACAACATTCAATTCTTTTGTCGTTGCCTCCTAAGTTCTGGAATTACAAGTGGGTGCCAATATATCTGGTGATACTTTTATTTTTCTAAGACAGACAAATTACACTTTTACCAAATTACCAATACTGAAAGATATTTGTATCTTTGAAAAACTATTTAGGCTATGTTCTAGTTCCAGAGCATCCACATTACTAACACCAGAGAATACTAATAACTAAGATAACAGGGTGCCATGCCTTTGCTGATCAGTCCCAAAGGAGCAATAATCATCATTGTTGAATACTATCATTCCTAGTGTAAAGTCAAATCACAGACCCACTGGGACCTGAAGTAAAAATCTTAAGCACTATATTCCTGCTGCCACCTTTGTTCAGCGTGTATGTTCTTTTTTTCAATAAATTTTTATTGTTTAATTAAACATACTAGTGATAAAAGAAAAATGCAGGTAATATGTACACAATGTACTGACTCTTATGAACACTGTATACCTACATAGAGAGTTCCATTTCAAGTTACTTCACATAAAGGACAACTGTTTCAGTTACTCATATTTTAAAACTTACTGCTGTCTCCTTCCTCGCTCAGGTGACCTTCCTTATCTTATAAGATTATACATTGATCTTATGACATTTCCACTTGCACTACAGGGTGCCTCAATCATTACGTTCAATGGCATATAAACTGATGCTAAATAGTTCCATTCTAGACCAACTATTTTAAGAGATCTTGACAGCAAAAACAGATGTCCTATAATTCTATGTTTTAAAACAAAGTTGTGCACATGCCTGTATATATACCTTTCACTACATTTCATGACATTTTAGGATTCAATGCAAATATAAATGTTAAGTAAACAGAGCTAGCCAGCACAGTTATTTCCTATCACTAGCAAGGAATAAACAGTTCTAGTCAAGTTAAAATAATGATCAACTGCTCAAATTATGTTTAAGACTGAATATTTTATTTGAAAGAAAGATTCAGTACTTTAAGGGATAATCATTTCCTGAAGCTGCTTAACAATGATGGTAAAAGGCAACAGAGGGACAGGCAGTAACACGAAACTTTAGAACTTAAACAGATAAAAAAGCACAGAAGTGCAAGTCAATCCTCACACTTAGTACATTTTCCCCTTGTCTGTAGACTCTCAAAACTCTAAGAACCTAGCTGTGTGTCAATTTGCTAACTAGACATACTAGGCATAGGAGATCAAATGGCTACACCACAAAAATACTTGATATACAGTCTTCATGCAGGTATTTATTGTAAGACTGTTCTAGCAGCATGGCTCCATCCCATCAAACTGCTGCCAGTTAACTAAGAGGAGACATCCAACATCAGTCAAACCAAAGGGCTAGAAGCCAAGGTCTTATTAATACTCTAGAAAGCTGAAATTGAAATAAAGCAGCTGATTTTTAAGGCAACAACTAAAGGAACATGATATAGAGAAAGGCTAGAAATATCATACGTACATTGAATTTAAAAGGAAACTTAATTGCTGAAACAAGAAGATAGAAAAAGAAAAAGAAAAAATGTTGACACAAGGGAGGGAACAGCAAGCATGAAAGCTACTGGACTCACCACTGGGTGAGGGATGAGCATCTTGACTTGCACTCTGCTCTTTCACTGAGATTTACATTTACTACCCCTGTTTGGTTTCTCAGCATTTTTTAATATGTCCTAACTATGTCACATACAGACTTTATGGAATCTGCATGAGTTTCTACTCTTTGAAAAGATTCAATGAAGGATTGAGTGAAAGCCTCACTGAAAAGATCCTGAAACCCAGTTAAGTCTCCAAAATCCCTTCTGCATTAAAAAAAAAAAATTCCATTTGAGAGAAGAATATGTACAGTAGCATGTAGTTGGAGTTATCTCCAGTCCCGTCCAGGCCCACAGCCACTCAGACCCAAATAAATACACAGACATTTACATTATTTAAACTGTTTGGCCTAATGGCTCAGGCTTCTTGCTATCGACTTCTTATATCTTAAATTAACCCATTTCTATTAATCTAGAAGTTGCTATGTGGCTTGTGGCTTACCAGTACTTTACATCTTACTTCTCATGGCGGTGGATGGCAGCGTCTCCTGACTTAGCCTTCTACTTCCTAGAATTCTCCCCTCTCTTTGTCCCGCCTATACTTCCTGCCTGGCTACTGGCCAAAGAGCGTTTTATTTATCAATCTATCATAGCAACACATTCACAGCATACAGATATCCACAGCAGTAGCAATTAATGACCACTCTCTTCCTGATGCTTACAAATAGCAGTTCCCTAATTCTTCACCTTTCTTTACCAAGTCTCCATTTGCTCACCATACCTTCCTTCTATTTCATTCACAACTACTTACCATGGTTAACACTAATGTTAACTTTGGGAGGCTCTAAGGTCACTTAGGAGACAAGCCTCTGTGTGTGTTTGTGAGGGAAGTTTCTAGATTACTTAACTGAGAAGGGAAGATGTACCTAATTGTGGAAATATCAGAAATAGGCTGGGGTCCTGAGCTGCATAAAAAGCACCAGTGATCCTCTCTCTCAGCTTGCCAACGAGGGACGCAGGTATGACTAAGGCTGCTGCCTCCATGACTTCTCTGCCACACCCTCAAGCTGTTCACTAAAATAAATTGTGCCTTCCTTTCTTTACTTTTGTCATAGCAAAAATAAAGATCAACTAGTATAACTTACAATGACTATTTCTTTTTGACAAATCCAAATTATTTCCATGTATTTGACAAATAAAAAATAACCCCTGCGCCAAAATGTAGCAGAATATTTATTGCTATATTCCAGCAATAAAAAGATTTGAAGATTATAATATTTCCAAAAGTATCACATATGATAAAAAAGTAGGTCCATTTTGTTTATTATTGAGCAATATATCACATAGAAACTCTTACATTCAGTATGTAGGTTCCTTATAGGTATCAGATGTAGTCCTGTGGTAGAATGCTTGCCTAGAGTTCAACAGGCTCTAGGTTAGGCACATTGCATTGCAAATATAATCTTCCACTACCACAACAACAAAAGCAAGCTTTTGTATCTCTTAGTTTATATCCTTCCCTCTCAAAGCTTCTATATACTCCCATCTGTCCCCATTAAAAAATTTCCAACCAAGTAGGTCTGGTTTCACAAATGTATTTTTCTTCTTCCTGTGTATGAAATTATTTATCTAATCATAGCAAGCAGAATCAACCTCATCTGTAACCTCCAAATCCGTTTAGACTTAATGAACATCACACCCAGGAAGTATGGAATTAGGCAGCTTGACTATACTTCTATTCCTTTGCTTGCTATTTTAGCATGTGAAGGATCCTCTGTACATTTCAAAAGTGGGGAACACTAAAGTTCCATATATAAAATGGCATAGTCTTTGCATATAAATTGTGTGCACCCGCTTCATATTTTAAATCATTAGATTACTTGTAATAGCTAAACTAATGTAAATAGAGGCTACAAGACTTATTTAACGAATAAAGGCACAAAAAAACCTACACATACTTAGCACAGATACTTATTTTCAAGTTGAAGTTGGCTGAACCCATAGATGCAGAACTCACAGGTAAGAAGTGTAGCACAAATATTTTTTTCTTTTTTTTTTTCATTTTTCTTTATTAAGAAATTTTCTACTCACTCTACATAACACCCACAGATCCCACCTCTCCGCTCCTCCCACCCCGCAGCCCTCTCTCCCAAGCCACCCCACATCCCCACATCCCCCAAATCAAGGTCTCCCAGTCAGCAAAGCCCGGCACACTGAGCCTAGGCAAGTCCAAGCCCCTCCCCACTGTACCAAGGCTGTGCAAGGCATCACACCACTGGCACTGGGCTCCCAAAAGCCTGCCCATGCACCAAGGACAGATCCCAATCCCCCTGCCTGGGTGCCCCCCAAACAGTTTGATCCAAACAACCGTCTTCCATATCCAGAGGGCCTAGTCCAGACCCATGGGGGCTCCACAGCCACCAGTCCACAGTTCATGGGCTTCCACTAGTGTGGCCAGTCATCTCTGCACGTCCTCCCATCATGATCTTGATGTCCCTTGTTTGCAGTATCTCTCCTCTCTCTCATCAATTGGATTCCTGGAGCTCAGCCTGGTGCCTGGCCGTGGATCTCTGTATCTGCCTCCATCAGTCACTGGACAAAGGCTCTATGATGACAGCTAGGTTATTTGCTAGGCTGGTCACTAGAGTAGACTGGTCCAGGCACCCTCTGGACCACTGCCAGCAGACCAAGGTGGGGTCAACCTTGTGGATTCCTGAGAGCCTCCCCAGCTCCCTGCCTCTTCCTATTCCCATGATGTCCTCATCTATCATGGTGTCTCCCTCCCTGCCCTCCCACTCTGTCCCTGTTCTAGCTTGACCCTCCCATTTCCCTATGTTCTCATCCCCCACTCCTCGCCCTCCGCCTTCCCCCACAATCCCCGTCTGCTCATATAGATCTCATTCACTTCTCCTTCACTGGGCCATTCATGTGTCCCTCCTAGGGTCTTTCCCTGTTAGCTAGCCTCTCTGGAGTTGTGGGTTGCAGTCTGGCCATCCCTTCCCTCACATCTAGTATCTACTTATGAGTGAGTACATACTATGTTTGTCCTTCTGAGTCTGGGTTACCTCACTCAGGATGATATTTTCTAGTTCCACCCATTTGCCTGCAAATTTCATGATATCATTGTTTTTTACTGCTGATTAAGTACTCCATTGTGTATATGATAGCATGAATCTTAAAAGGTCTTATTAATAAAATCAAACCAGAGCCAGGTATTGGGGTTAAAGCTGGAAGATCAGAGAAACAGAACAAGCCACAGCCACCTCGCCTCACCAATTCCTCAGCTGATCCTGTTTCCTCAGACTGGAAGCCTCTGGTCCTTATCCAAATGGATCTCAGCTGAACTGTTGCTCAAAAGACTAAAAGCTTAACAGCTTAACCAGGCTATAGTTCCCGGTCCTCATGCCTTATAAACCTTTCTGCTCCCTGCCATCACGTCCTGGGATTAAAGGTGTGTGTCACCATGCCTGGCTGTTTCCAGTGTGGCTTTGAACTCAGAGATCTAGATGGATCTCTGCATTCAGAATGCTAGGATTAACGGTGTGTGTGCCACCATTTTCTGGCCTCTGTATCTAGTGGCTGTGATGTTCTCTGACCCCAGTAAGTTTATTAGTGTTCACAATATATTGGGGAACACAATATCACCACAAGGAAGTGCTGACTGTACTTGGAGCAATCAGCACTTCCTGACTGGAGCAGAGGTCTGCTTTATTATATTCTCTTTCCTTCCCTACTATACTGACTTTAAACTGTGACATTAGATGCATAAATTATAAAAGCATACACATAGAAACACACATGCAGTCTCTCAAATTTTCAAACTTTGTATAAATGCCATCATGCTATACATATGGAAATAATTATATTTGGATGATTGATTCACACTGATAACTATAGCTTCCAGTCAACCATTTTTGTTGCTAGATACTATGTATAGCCTTTGATTATTATAGCAAATCACAGTACATTGATAAAGTCTTGTGCTGGTAAGAGTTAAGGATGTTTCTGCTCTTTAGCTATACCAGCTCAAGCAGGATGATACTTAACTAGTGCTTTTCTCTCCGCTTTTAATATTCGTGATATCTTTGACCTGAATGTTATATAGCTGTATATGGGTGCATTAAGTTATGTCTTTATTCTCCTTTCCCTAGTTGAGATCCATTAACTTTATGTTACTCAATTCTTGACATTTCTTAACTTCTTTTTCTTTAAGTGCTGTTCTTCACCATTATTTCTTCATCTGTCTTTTTAACTTTTTTCATATGTTCGCTAGACCTTGTCATCCAATATGCTCCATTTACTTCCTGTTGCATAAAACATCACCCAAAACCTGTTTAATGCAAAAAAAATAACCATTCTTTGTTAGGAATTCAGGCACAGGGGCTGGAGAGAGAGCATGTCTGTTAAGAGTATTCTTGCAGAGGACCACAGTTCAGTTCCTAGCACTGGTATTAGGCAGCTCACAAGTTGAAGACACACACCTTCTACTGGCCTTGGTGGGTACCCACAAACTAGTGCATACACATACACACAAATGCACACATACATACATACACAAAAATAAAATTATTTTTTAAAAGAATTCGGGGATAGACTGTCTGCTCTAGTATGAATGCAATCTCAACTATGAATATTCAAATTACCATGGCACATATTCAAACAAACAAGACAACCAAATAACCAGAGCGGGACTCTGCATGTGTTTTGGGGTTCCTCAAAATACTGTGGCCTCAGAATGGCCAAACTTCTTTTCTAATCAAATCAGGAATCCAAAAGCTAATATTCCAGCAAACCAATCTGAAGCAGTATAGCCTTTAATAGTGTCATCTTGAAATTACATATTAGAACACTTTCAAAGAATATGTTGTCTATTTTTAAGTTGACCAAACATTGGGCTATTTGTTTTATTTTTACTGTTTTGTTGGGAGTGGAGATTAGAATTTCCTCATAAACACATGGGCCCTGCTACTGAAATTCCACCCTCCAGTCAAGGAATTCTACATTTTAAACTTCTTTTGTATTTTCTAAATATTTTCTCTTCACATACTGCATCTGAAGCATTTCCTTCAAAATTATGAAGTATTTCACCTTGTGTGTTCAATTTCCTACTTAACCTCTAAGTTATTGTTCAATAGAAAATAACCTTAATTTTTACTTCTACAAACCTGTTCAATTCCTTTAACTCTTGTCCAGTATTTTCTGACAAAAAATTTGTTTTCATGGCTTACCCAAAATTTGTTTAATAATTATTAAAACGCATCCACTTGATATTCTTCAATCAGTAATTTTACTTCTAAAGTTACCATAAATAAAAAAGTTTGTTGTTTTCTAACTCTAGCAATGGTTACATATTACTTATATATTTCTGCAGTTTATAAATTAATGTTTTAGAATATTTATCCATGGATAAAACAAATGTCTAAACTGAAGGAGTGCGCCACAAAATTACCTGGTTTGTCAGACAAATTTCATTGTCTTTCCCTTTGCTGGTGTGGGCTGTCTGTCTCTGTCTCTCTGTTTCTCTGTGTGTGTGTCTCTCTCTCAGCTTTATTTCTTAAAGAGTGGTAAACAGAATCTTTTCTTTTTCTATTCTAGTCTCTCACTGAAAGTACTATTTCTGCTTTATATACGCCTGAATCCTACCTTGCACAGGCCCAAGCCTTGTCTTTACTAGTCTGCAGCTGCTAAAGCTCAAACTTCAGGTTACCAAAACTGACAAATGCCCCAAGGCACCTGCTGTATCAGTGTCTGCTCACTGCCCTGGTTTTTAGTTTTCTCTCTATTTTCAACCTCAGGAGACTTCTTACTCTCTAACAAAGTCAGCAATATATTTAAAAGGAAGTTTATTACATTTTCTCCAGTGTTTCCACCTGCTTTGTATCACAAAATTTTCTAGACGTTTATCTTTCAACTTTATGAAAAATAAAAGTCTTTCGTTTTCTTTTTATGTGATTCTTCTATTTCTCTCCCCATGTTCTTGGACCCAGAATCCACAAATTTGACAGATATTATTACAGGAAAATTTTTACATTACCAAAGTAAGTAATTAAAAAGTGATGCTAGAGAAGCCCAGTTAGGCTGCCCTTGGATCTTCCCCACTCTCCGTTACCCTAGATCCAATTCTCAGGGGCACCCTAGTACTGCAACAGAACACCTGCAGCTTCCCACTGCCCTCCACCCAATGTTCATGCCTCCTGTGGATCCTTCAGATCATCTTCCCCTGGCCTCCGCTTTCCCCAGCCTCCAATATCAGTAAGCATTCCCCTCTGAACACAGCAGCATACAAGGCAAATAAAACAGGCAACACTCCGCCATCATACTCTCTGCAAATCCACAGAGGAAACGGAAACCAAGAAACAAACTTCCCACCCAACCAAGACAAACCCAGAAATCAGCACCTAGATCTATAATCATCCCAGAATCTAGATGCCTAGACACCAATATAAGAATACAATCAGTAACAGCCAGGACATATGTCTCCATCAGAGCCCAGCTATCCTACTAAAGCAGGCCCTGAATATTCCAACACAGTTGAAACACAAGAAAAAGATCTTAAAACCAACTATATGAAGATGTTAGAGGCCCTAAAAGAGGAAATGAATAAATCCTCTTAAAGAAAGCCAGAAAAAGACAATCAGATGAAATGAATAAATCCCTTTAAGAAAGCAAAGAAAAAAACAAACAATCGGAAGAAATATGTAAATTCCTTTAAGAAAGCAAAGAGAAAATAGGTGAAGAAAACAAATACAACTGTTCAAGACCTGAAAATGGAAATAGAAGCAATAAAGAAATCACAAACTGGGGGAGTTCTGGAAATGAACAATTTTGGAATGGTAACGACAACTACAGAGACAAACTTCTCAAACAGAACACAAGAGATGGAAGAGAGAAGTTCAGGTGTTAAAGATACAACAGAAGAAATAGATACATAGGTCAAAGAAAATGTTAAATCTAAAAAATTCCTGACACAAAACGTCAAGTAAATCTGGGACACTCCAAAAAGACTAAACCAAATTATAGAAACAGAAGAAGAAGAGTAATCCCTGCTCAAATGCCCAGAAAATATTTTCAACCAAATCACAGAAGAAAATTTTCCCAACCAAAACAGAAATAAGTGCCTATAAAGGTAAAAGAAGCATACAGAACACCAAACAGATTGGGCCAAAATAGATTAAAAGCTGCAAAGGAAAAAGATCAAGTAACATAGAAAGACAGACCTATTAGAATTACACCTGACTTCTCTAAAAGCCAGAAGGACTTGGATAATTGTCCCGCAGACTCTAAGAGACCACAGATGCCAGCTCAGATTACCATATCCAGCAAAACTTTCAATCATTAAAAATGGAGAAAATAAGATATTACATGACAAATTCAAATTTAAACAATATCTATGTGCAAGTCCGGCCCTACAGGAGACACTAAAAGAAAAAATCCAAACCAAGGAGGTTAATTATTCACATGAAAACACAGGAAATAAATAATATCACATGAACAAAATTAATAGAAGGGAAACACACACACACACACACACACACACACACACACACACACACACACATGAATGCACCCAGCAGGCATGTACCAACACCACCACGACCACCAAAATAACAGGAATTAACAATCATTGTTCATTGTTCTTTCTCCATATCAATGGCTTCAATTCCCCAAAAAGTAGACACAGACTAACAGAATGGGTGTGAAAACATGACCCATACAAAAAAAAAATAAGAAAAATACACCTCAACATCCATACACATTACCTTGGGGTAAAGGGTTTGAAAAAGATTTTCCAAGCAAATGGTTCTAAGAAGCAAGTGGGTGCAGCCATTCTAATATCTACCTCAAGACCCAGCTATACCACTTTAGGGCATATACCCAAAGAACACTTGCTGAACTATGTTCTCTGCAGCTTTATTCATAACAGTCAGAAACTGGGAACAACCTAGATGCCCCTCAACTGAAGAGTGGATAAAGAAAATGTGGCATATTTACACAATGGTTAAAAAAAATGACATCATGAAATTTGCAGGCAAATGGATGGAACTAGAAAAAAACCATCCTGAGTGAGGTAACACGAACCCCCCAAAATAAATAAGGTAAGTATTGACTTATAAGTGGACATTACCTGCTAAGTAAATGATAATTAAGCTAAATCCAGAGGCCTATATCAGTTAGGTAAAGAGGAGGGCTATAGAGGAGAAGAATGAATCTCCCTGGGAAAGAGAAATAAAATAGATTCTGTGGGTGGATTGGAGCTGGTGGAGACAGTAGTGGAAGGGATCAGAAGGAGGGGAGGGATGGAGGGAGAGAATGTGAGGAGAGACAGCTGGAATGTGGAGAGGGCATTAGAGGGGTGGTGTGGAAACCTAGTGCAGTGGAAACCTCCTGGAATCTAGGAGGGCGGCCCTAGTGAGGACTACTAGTAATGGAGGATACACAGTCTGAACTAGCCCCATCTTTTGTACACAGACAAGGCTTCCGGTGGTAGGACTGGGTTACATTTGATTGAATTGTTGGCTAGGAGGTGCTGCCAGCAAGATGTTCTGGGGCAGCAATGGAACACAACTTGTGAGAGTGACCCACCAGTGTTTGGTTTAACTTGAGGCCCACACCACTAGAGGGAGCCCATGCCCGAAACTGCTGGGATGGCCAGGAACCAGAGCGAGACCTAGGGCAGAACCAAACATGACTGGCAACAACAACAACAAAATCAATGTAATGACTCCTAAGGACATTCTGCTGCCCTCATAGATCAATGCCGTGTCCAGTCATCATGAGAGAGGATTCCACTGGCAGTAGATGGGAGTGGGTGCACAGACCCACAGTCAGACATGCAAAGACAGAGTCAAAATTGAAGGTCTTATCTGGTCCCTCTCTTCAGGGATCGAGAACCCGAGGAAGTGGGGGAGAAAAACTGTTGTGGTCAGAGGGGATGGAGAACATCGGGAGAACATGGCCCACCAGATCAACTAAGTAGGTCTCATATGGACTCACAGACTGAAATGACAAGCATGGGGCCTGCATGAGTCTGCACCAGGTCCTCTGCACATATATTATAGCTGTTAGCTTGGAACTCATAACAGTGGGAGTGGGTGTGTCTCTGACTCCTTTGCCTGCTCTCCAGGCACTTTTCCTCCTACTGGGTTGCTTTGTTCAGCCATAATGTGAGGGCTTTTGCCTGGTTCCACAATGTGAGGGCTTTTGCCTGGTTCCACAATGTGAGGGATTTTGCCTGATTCCACAATGTGAGGGCTTTTGCCTGGTTCCACAACGTGAGGGCTTTTGCCTGGTTCCACAATGTGAGGGCTTTTGCCTGGTTCCACAACGTGAGGGCTTTTGCCTGGTTCCACAATGTGAGGGCTTTTGCCTGGTTCCACAATGTGAGGGCTTTTGCCTGGTTCCACAACGTGAGGGCTTTTGCCTGGTTCCACAATGTGAGGGCTTTTGCCTGGTTCCACAACGTGAGGGCTTTTGCTTGGTTTCATTGTATCTTTTTTGTCCTGTTTGGCTGTCATCCCTTGGAGGCATACTCTTGCCCGAAGAGGAAAGAGATGGGGAGTGGATCTGGGGAAGAAGGGGGGGAAGTAGGAGGAATGGAAGGAGGAGAAACTATGGTTGGCCTGTATTGTATGAGAAAAGGATCCAAAATGAATTTTTTTTAAAAAAGTGAAGGTAATTAGGTGCTCTTTAAATTATGAATCATTGGAAATTAAACTAAAAATGTAATTTTGAATTGTGATTCATTGTCTTTAAATGCATATTATGTGCATTATAGAATCAAGCCATTACTATGTCTGCATGTTAAAATCATAGGAATCTATAAGAGGTTTTCTAGTGCACACTGTGACATTTGCTCAGTCCACTAGCCCTTTTAAAATTAAAAATTTCTATTTTCCAGGAATTTTGTTTCTATATAATCTTGTATATTTAGATATACTGAAAATACATTTCTTTTCATACAACTTTTCATAGTTTGTATATTACCCAATATATAACTTAGAAAAGTGACAACTATTTCAATACAATGCACTAAATTTCTTTTCTTACATTTTCTGAGTGTCCCAAATTTAGAGAGAAGAGATCATGTGCTACCTGGAGACTTCAAAAGTCTACCAGTGTAGGGTTTCTAAGTGCAAACTTTACTGAAATTATTTTCATAAATTTTAAACTTAATAATTAATGATCAGTGAAAGATTAACTATCACAACATATTTTCATATGAGTCAAAAGGTAAAGATATTGGTTATAATAGCTAAGATAATCAAATTATAAACCACTCATTCTGCTATTGCCAAACTCTTGACAATTATTTTATACACACACACACACACACACACACACACACACACACACACAAACACACCCCACATTGGAGCCCAAGATAAGACCTAACACTGCATATGAAATCAGAACACAGTGAGTTAAATTAACAAGTTCAATGTAGAATAAACCACAAACAATATTGATCAATTCTGCCCCAAGCAAAGCAATCAAGGATTTCTATCTTTGAAAGTAAGCTTGTTGACCTAGAAGAATGAGAAACAATAGTCATAGTGATTTGACTCCTTCTAATCTGTCTGATAACACTAACAGAATGTGTCAGCTGGAATGAGCCATGTAATGTAAACACACAGAGAAGGATGGAACAGCCAGACCCCACAAACAAAGGCAGATACAATAATAGGCAAGAAGAAATGACATTCAAAAGAGTCAGTGCTCACAACATTCAGATGGAAATGAGATCTTCGACATGAACCCCCATAATTCACATCAACTTGTTTAAAGAAAAACATTTCATGGTGTTCTGCACAAGAGTTAAAATCCATAGATCCTTTTACCATGTTTGTACCAATTCTCTTCCTTCCACAGCTTGAAAAATAACAATGAGCTCCAGGACCCAGCTGAGAACCTGAAACCCTCTGTTGTTGTAAAAAGGTCTTAACAACTATTTACAACTGATAGATAACTCTCTAGCGATGACATTATTTTATATGCATGAGATATACGCTTATGAAAGTGCTCAGGTAAGCCCCTCTCATATACTATACCACAAACCACCTGAGTGCTACTATGGCTAGGAACTTTATAAAGGAGGTATTTGAAATTAAGGCAAAGTGGCTGGCCTCTATAATGCAAGAATTAAGGCTTTCTTCTCTGGGTCAGTGCCTAAAAAGCTGTAAATAGTTGCAAAGATCCAATAAATAAATACATGCAATAGTCTTAAGAGAATGCTAAAACCCTATCAGTCCACAAGCATTACATGGCTCCCTAGTGTGGATGTTTTCACACGTACTAATTAATAGCATTTATCATTCTAAACATATTTAATTGATTATCTTATTTCAATATTACCACTTGTCAAATTTGCATGTTTATATATTTTATTAATCTTCTATTTTAATATTTTGATATGATTTCTTCATGGTAAATGGAAATGTGTTTTTAAAAGAACATCAAATTAAAGGCAAAATATAATACATTATGCTCACACTTGATGTTGGGACTCAAACATAAGGCCTTATGCATACTAGTACACATTCCCTACCACTGAGCTACAGCCCCATCACTTAGATCTTTGACTACACAGAATACCTAATTTTCACAATTATATCTAATTGAATATAATACACAATATACCATTTCTTTTGAAAAAAGTTGTATGCACTTGTACTTCAGAGAACTTTAAGTTATTTTGAAATAACTGCATGCTTGCAAATATTGTGTGGAAGTCCTTATAGATGCTTCCACTTATTTAATCACAATATATTTACCAGAACCCAAATTAAGATGGGTATATTATTATTAACTACTAAAGACTACAATCATTTCTAGTACTCAGTTGCACTACTGTTTTCTTTCTAGGGCAGGATATATCTTTGAGGCCACACTGAACTTAGCTGTCACATCTCCTCAGTAACTCCAATAGAGTTACACTCCACAGTCCTTCATCTTTCATGGTTTAGAAGCTTTTCAAGAGTATGAGTGAAGTATTTGGTTTCTCTTATGTTTTCCCAGGGTTGGACAGTTGTAGTGAGTTTTTGAAAAGACTAACAGGTGTGAATTCCTCTCATCTTCACATGAGGGCATCAATGGTATCAATACACATGTTACTACTGGGGGCACGAACCCAGAACACCTGTGAAGTGGGGTCTCTTGTGCTTCTTTTTAATAATTCCTAAGGAAACCACTCAATTTTATTTTATGTTTGGCTGTTTGGCCTGCATGTATATCTGTACTACATGAATGTAGTACCCGCACAGGCCAGAGGAGGACCTGGAGTCACAGGTAGTTGTGATCCAACATGTAAGTGCTGGGAATTAAACCAGGACCCTCTGGAAGACCTAAGCCATCTCCCCAGCTCCCACTTCTTCCTTTCAAAATTAACTTTGCCTTCTCAGTACATTGTATGTGTGAAAGGTGAGTCACTATGTTGTATGAGGGAAAATAGTTCTCATCTATAACTAAGTTGGAGGCTGAGGCCTTGATAACAAAAGACTTATTAACAAATGAAACATAAACAAATGCATTTCAAATGAGTTTTAGGTGGCATGAGAACAGTCCAAAGGAACAGAGAAATCTGCCTATGTTTCTGCTTATTTGACTGAGAAAAGGATAGATTCAGGGAGTACTTACTGGACAAGGAAAGTATGACTTCATAGAAATAAACTAGGGTGGGGAGACTGAGCAAGGCCCATTTGTTCAAAAACTGCTGCGACTGTGTCTTGGGGGATAAAGATGTCCCTTTCATCTAAGCACTGACAGGGTACACCACTCACATCAAAGTTTGATGTACTACTTCATGGGGAGGTCAGAAAATTCTAGGATTTATGAACTGCTTCAGTGGAAAAGGGTGAGCGAAAGTTACAGAATAACCTTCCTGGTTCTGCTGCTTTCTGTAAGCCTAACATACCATACTGAGGTGTCTAGAATGTCATCAGTGTCCAACCTAACTCTAGAGCAGGAGATTAGGTTTTGTTTCCTAGTAGGGAGGAGCAGTAGCAAAAACACGATTGACTTGTGCTAAAACCATCACAGTAATAAGTAATTTTGCAGACACTTCAAACCTTAACAAGTGTGCTGGCTAATTTTATGTCAACTTGACAGAGTAGAGTTATCTGAAAGGAGAGAACTTTAACTGAGGAAAAGGACCCCCAGAAGATTGGCCTGTGAGGTATTTTCTTAATTAGTGGCTGATGGGGAGGGCCCTTGTGGGTGATGCCAACCCTGGGCTGGTGGTTCTGGATTCTATAAGAAAGCAGGCTGAGCAAGCCATGAAGAGCAAGCCAGTAAGCAGCAGCCCTCTGTGATCTATCTGTGCATCAGCTCCTGGTTCCAGGTACCAGCCCTACTTGGTTTCCTGCCCTCATTGCTTTTGATGATGACTGTTTGCTATATGGAACTGTGAGTAGAAATAAAGCCTTTCCTTCCCAAGGTGCCTTTGGTCATGAAGTTTCATCACAACAATAATAACCCTAACTAAGTATAAGTCTTATATTGTTTCTCTAACTTAGGTTTAATTAAAAACTAGCCAGGCAGTGGTGGTGCATGCCTGTAATCCCAGCACTCGGGAGGCAGAGGCAGGTGGATCTCTGTGAGTTCGAGACCAGCCTGGTCTACAGAGCTAGTCTAGGACAGGCTCCAAAGCTACAGAGAAACCCTGTCTCCAAAAACAAAAACAAAACAAAACAAAAAAAAAAAAAACAAAAACAAAAACAAAAAAACCACTATTTTATATGTAACATTTCATTTGACCATCACAATACTGTTTTTTGTTTGATTTCTCTTGTTTTTGGGAGATTTTACTGAATGTATACAACCAATAAGACATAAGGGTGAAGGCTTACAAATTCTTAATTCACTTTAATACAGACTAAATCCAAAGTACAAAGACTATGGAAGGGCTAGGCTAGGAGACAGTCAAGTGTTGATGCCATTACCTTTCTAAATCAAAGGTATTGCTGATGCATCTTAGACTAACCACTTGACTCTCTTCCTATAAAATCAACTAGATGCTGGGTGCTCTAATCAGCACTACAAAGATCCTGAACAGTGAGGGATCAATGGGCCTCAAGCCTAGAGACAGTCTCAATGAACCTCTTTTCATAACTTCTGAGCCATGCTTCATCCAATGTTACACTTTTAGTACCAATCTTTAGCTAGTCATTCATATTTGAAATTTGAGAACACTAGATATTTCAGACATACAAGAAAGCCTAGTATATTTTTTATAATATTTATAAAAAAGCTCATATATATTTCTCATTGGGTTATTTTTCAAACTACATTAGATCATAAACATTCCTGTGTCATGGACTAAATAAATAAGATTTCAAGTAGTTTACTTAAGAACAACCATCTAATGCTAGTCATTGAGAATTGACATAAAACTAGCTTAAAATGAAAATTTACATTGGCATGAGCTAGTGTTACTACATTTGTATGAGCTGAGGTGCTAATACAATGGTGTGTGTTAGTGTGTTATTACACTGGTATGATTCTGGTGCCTGGTCCCCTTGCTCTGAAAACACACAAACTTTCAAAGGTAACATACATATCTGCATTAACACAAGTATGGACCGTGAGTTGTACACAAGCCAGCCAAAGATAATTTTTTTGTTTTATGTTTGAGCAGATAAAATATATGTCACCTGTCTTGTAGTTTTTCTAAGTTTGTTTCTTTACATCTGTAGCCAGGATGTTCAGGAGGTCTCCCCTAGTCAAATCTGATCTCTATTAACCTTGAATGAATCCACAGCCTTTTGTTTCCTGTGGAAACAAAAGTATAACCACTTCCCCCAATGCAATACAATTTTTTGACTTCTATTTTAAAGTTAAGGCATCCCTAAAGTATCTAGGCTGGTTTAATTAATCAGTCCCTTTTTCAATCCAGTGTCTCTCAGCAGCTGTTGTTTGCTCATCAGCAATCAAAAAATTCTAAGTTAACACAACATCATACAGGATCCAGACTCCCTGTATATTCTTCATCTTTACATGGCTTTTTTTCCTTTATGTTACTTTACCCTTATTTTTAAAGACTTTTTATTATTTTTAAACTATCTTTTTTCCATGATCATCTATACCCATTTTCTTTTCTTTCTAAGTCTATGCACACTTCACACTGGAACCTGTTTAGAAGTTTTTTTCCCATCTGGATCTGTCTTTACTGTGTATCTCTATCCTATTCTGACTGCATGAACCAAACTTCTGTGCTGGCAGCTCTAGCAGCTCCCTCGGCCCTGCTTGGGTCTATGAAAGCTGTGTTTTTTTTTTTTTTTTTTTTTTTTTTTTTTTGTTTGTTTGTTTGTTTTGGTTTTTCGAGACAGGGTTTCTCTCTGTAGCTTTGCGCCTTTCCTGGGACTCACTTGGTAGCCCAGGCTGGCCTCGAACTCACAGAGATCCGCCTGGCTCTGCCTCCCGAGTGCTGGGATTAAAGGCGTGCGCCACCACCGCCCTGCGAAAGCTGTGTTTTTTAACCAGGAACTGAATCCCAGCTCTAGGAAGTGGGTGCCCACACTATGGCAGGTGTTTTTAACTTAGTTTGCTGTTTCTACTTAGCTTTCTGGCTGCTCGAGGGCTTGCTATACAGCAGAGCCTATTAAAGGAGTCCTATCTGGTTTTTTTGTTTGTTTGTTTGCTTTGGGGGGGTTGTTTATTTCTTTCAGTTTTCTCGGGACCTATGTGGAAATTCTGGCCTCATGTTGGAACACCAAAATGCTGTTTTACCTTCATTACAGTGGTTGCACTTTAAACTACTAGTGGCCCAGCTGCTCAAGCCACAGCCTGGGGGGAACTGTTCCCTCAAACAATGGCTCTGTTGCTATACTAAAGGTACTGCTAACTAAATCTCTATCATTATAATAAAGCTCAAGATTCAAAGGCTAGGATGAAAACCTGCTAGCTCAGAAAGTTAGAATAGCAACTGGCTAACTTTCTCTCTACTGTTGTCCCTGGAAGCCACTCCCTTCCACACTGCCCCAACTAAGATAACACATGCTAAGCTTCTCCCTGCTACTTCCTGTCAGCCAGTTGTTAACCCTGCCTCTCTGAGCCCAGGTTAATTTTATTTAATTAATGCAAATGCAACACATCTTTATATGGTTAACAAATGTAACACATCTTTACATTGTTAACAAAGGCAGCAGAAACAAATGTAACACATCTTCACATATTTAAAGTAATATTCTGCAGCATAAGCAAAAGTAGCACATCACTGACCAATTAAAATAATATTCCACAAGATAAGTTGATGTGTCACTACATTGGTATGAGCTGGTGTGTCACTACATTGGTATGAGCTGGTGTGTCACTACATTGGTATGAGCTGTGTGTCACTACAGTGGTGTGAGCTGGTGTGTCGCTACATTGGTATGAGCTGGTCTGTCACTACATTGGTATGAGCTGTGTGTCACTACAGTGGTGTGAGCTGGTGTGTCACTACATTGGTATGAATTGGTGTGTCACTACATTGGTATAAACTGGTGTGTCACTACACTGCTATGAGATGGTGTGTTATTCCTCCTCCTTGTATCTGTGTCTGCCTGAGCATGCTTATTTGTATCAGATCACTTTTACTCAAACTGCATTCTTAAGCACTCTACAGGCACTGACCCTTAGTCATACTTTCTCCCCAAATTCTAATAGAATTGTTCTTTGAATGAACACAGAAAAATAGGAGAAAATTCTAAAATGACCACAGAATTAATTATTTATGTTAATGTTTCTTTTAATATTTCATAAAATTTGAGATCATGTCATTTCTGACATCTTATATTCACTCAAAGCATATGTGTTTGTCTTTGCTACTAAAACTTTTCATAGATACTAGTCCATTAAACCATAACTCAGAAAAAATGGCAAAAAGCTATGTGATGTGTCCATTCAGTATCTATGGGCTTCATAAGTATAAACTTCTTTAAGCTTTGCCTTAGCTACATGAAGTTTTATTATACACATTTAAATGATAGGAAGCTGATCCAGTGACTGGAAATGCCATAATTTACTTAGCCTCTTCACTTTTTATTCAAAGACGGGTATCACCCAGGCTGGTCGGGACTCCTGGGATCTAGAGAACTTCCTATTACATCAGCTACCAAGGAGCTGGGACTACAGGTTTTGATATTTCCTGCCCTTGTCAGGTTGTTTGTAACTTACAAAACAGTGACCTATGAGGCCAATGTTAAATTCTGACGCTGCATGTATTATTAACATAAATGCATGCTGATTTGGCAAAACTGTTGATCAAGTGAAAAGGAAGGGAGACACAGTCTTTATGAGACACTGCTGAATAAGTGGTACCAAAATAAAAGGTAATAAAAGGCAAAGCTGCCTTATACTTTCAACTAGCTTGGATTTCTGTAAGACCTCTAAGTCTTATGTCCACGGCCAGGAATTCAGTTATCCACATTTTTTGCTTTAAGAATAGCCCTTTACTCCATGATCGTAACATCTGGTGACACCATTTGTAAAAGGGAAATGGTGACTCAAAAAAGCAAAATTACTCCTTTAGTCAATCAGTCAATAAATATTGTTACAATCCAGAAATTGTACAGTTACTGAGGTAAACGTTTGCATCTAGCAGATCATATTGCCTTTCAATTTTAAAACTATATAAAGTACTTCAAAATCTTCTATAGACACAGAAGACTGAATCCTCATGGAACACCATGGAATGTAAGATGAAGCCCAATAAATGTATAAACTGGATTTTTTACTGCCAGTTTGGAATTATTAGGCAAGTATATATCTGGTTTATCATGAATAGAAATCTTTCTCACCCTAGCTACAGAGAGAACATTTATTTTTAAATTAAAACAAATTCATTCCCCTTGAGCAAGTTTTCCTCACTGAAAAAGGAATCTCAGTGCCCTTTATCTACTTTATTTACATGAGAAACACGACAGGAGAGACTTAAGGCTCTCCACCACCCAATTCTCTAAGCTACAGCCATTGATTCTTTGTAAGTTTATTTATTCAAAACAACAGCACAAACAATTCTTTTTTCTTGGGTCAGCAGCTTACTGAATTAACATCAATCATCAAAGGAGACAGAGCTGAAAGGAAGATGGAAGCCCATTTGCTCAGACATTGATTTTTTTTTTTTTTAAGCCAAAACACACAGGCATAAGCAAGAGGCTATTTACCATCAAAAAGGTTCAACTTGAAAGTCACAGCCCAAAGTGGGCAGACACAGTACTGCTGGGTTCCCTGAAATCTTAAATAACGAGTATGCTGTTGCTTTTTTTTTTTTAATTACTTGAATTTCTCTTAGGTGGTATGGAAGAATTTGATTTCCATAAATAAAAAAAAAAATCCCAAAGAGCTTAGGACAGAGAAAGCAGTGGTTCCATGCAGAAAGAAGGGGTCAATGCTGGTGTTTATTACAACGATTTTCTAATGGTTCTCTCCACTCACTTTACTTCTTTTGATGTATTTAAAGTGGGAAAGTTCATCAAAGGCATCAGTGATTAGGGGCTTAAATGTATTTAAATAACTACCTTTGGAGTGTTTGAAAGGTGATTTGCTCCTTAGGCCCTAGCAAAACTATTCTTTGAAAACTCTGATTTGCTTCTTACTAGGAATTCAGCTGGAATAATCTTTCTTACAAGGAGGGTGGCAAGTTCTTGCAGGAAAATGAAGTCAGAAGAGTGAGCATTCCTGAGACAGCTCTAAGAACTGAAAAAACAACCAGCTTATGTCCATTTTACAACCTGGGGTGCTGAGGGAACCTGTTTCCTTCCTAGAGTTTCCTGGAGATTTACGGAAGGTGAAAAAGGCCTTAGACCAAGCATGGATGGAGTGCTGGCTGTCTATAGTCTTTATTTTAACAACAACAACAAAAAATAACTATATTGTTAATTCAAATTAGGAAAAATATTATGAGATTTTTTTCAATCGTATGTAGAAGAGAAAGAAGACAAACCAAGAAAACCAAAGACACATATGTGTGGACTGGTTGGCAGAAAGGACCTGTGCTATATATGATTTTCTCTCAATTGGAGGCAAAATTATTTCAGTTCAGAATTTGATATCAAAACCATCAATCACTCTCTTATCTAGAATGACACAAGACCATCTTTTTGTTTTCCAGAAACAAACAAAGATTTTTAGCCTATGATTATCATTCATGGGGATTATGTTGTAGAATAGAGGTTACACCTTGGAAAGAAGGAAGTTGACAAATTTATCAAACAAAATCAACAAAGCAGGAGGACTTTCAATCAATCTAAGGAACACCAAAAAGGGAACTGGGTAATACAAAGACAGCATAGTTTACACCCAGTAGAAATTCACTTCTACTCACTCTTCAGATTTTGATCACAGATAGATCAAAAACCTAACTTTGTACTTCTATGTCATCACCTATTTCTATCTTTGAGTGTTTTTGTTATCATTTTTGTCTGGCTTCTTGGCATGGGGCTGTGTAACCTAGGCTGGCCTCGAATGCATAGTAGTACCTTGCTTTAGATTGCTACATACTGGGATTGCAAGCATGCACCTCCATGCACAGTTTTACTTAAAAATCTTTCCTCTTCCTAATGCTGCACAATGAACAAAGAAAAACCTAGGTGCACTAAGGTCTACCTCATATAGTGCTTGCCACAGTCAATTGATTAAAAAGGGTTATAGTTAATATAACACCTGTACGGTCCTATGTGGAAAAAGTGAGATTTAAGTGAAACTGAATGTATTCTCCAGGCCATCCTAGGGCAGGGTAAGAACTGGACATCACACCAAGGCTTTGCTCTTGAGGCTCTGCAGTGGAAGCCACACTGAACAAAACTTCCCAAGGTCGCTGGAGCACTAAAACCACAGAGGGAAAGAAGCTGGCCATAACCAGCTTGAAAAGGAAAACTTAAGCACAGTATTATCTAAAAAAGTACTTTGGGGAAAACTTAAAATGCATAATGGCAATAAAGATGGAAAAGAGAACCAAAAAGCATTACAAAATTCTGAAAATAAAACTGTTTAACAATTTTCAAAATGGCTCATTCACTTTCAACGTGACAGTTCATTCTCTTAGAAAAACTTCCAGTTGAGAAGCATGCGGAACATGGGTACAGCAGGTGGATGGACATATGCCTGCTATTCCGAGTCAGGGAATGTCAAAAAAGGCAAGTGCTCCCATTACCCAAGTATTTTAATAAAACTGAAGTCCTTGTAAGAGTGAAAACAAAGTTCTTTTCCCCAAGAACATTTTCATTAATAATGTAATTTCCCCTTCTCCCACTCAAGCGTGATGGACTTCCTCCTCGTCCCACACTGTTAGTGCTCCATGAACTCAGAAATTTCAAAACAAGCAGGAAATCAACCAGGTAAAAACATAGGTAGGAGCTATCAAGATATGGATTGGTGACATAACGTATACATTTCATAATGAAACACAGACACACACAGACAGACAGACAGACAGACACACACACACACACTGAGAATGAGACCAGGTGTGAATAAATTTATGAGCCCCAAGGAAATTAAATAATTTCAAAATAAATGTAACCTTGAGAAGTTTGTTCCTTTAATAACGGGGTCAGCATGAGAAAAACAGTTGGGAGTAAATTGCATTAAATGATTTCCTTGTGAGTGAACACACAGGGTAATAAGCTGTGAACTGGGTAATTCCATACTTACATTGTGTTTTGCAAGCAAAGTGGGAAATTGAGAATTACTGAACCCTGCTTAGGTTCTTATCCAAATGAATGTTTTAATTAGTTAACTAAGATTTCTTCATGTTTTAGAACTGGAATTAGTATGGAATAAAGCAGTCAATCCATGAAGCAGCAAAGTGACCCAAAAAATATGTTCTACACGTATCAAGACTAACTAAAGAAGGTTACTTGTACTTTCAGTATATAGCATTTTTAAGCAGATAGGATCTTTTAAATTTCTTTATGTATACACATAACAGCTTTACTAAGATATACATCATATATTATAAAATTCTAAGTGTTTTTATAGCTTGCTATTAAGTTCAACAAATACAGGAGAGAAATTGAGACACAGTAGAAAATAAGAAAAGTTAAGATGATGTTTTAAAACTAGAGTATACTGCTGATCATATTATAAATAAAACAATAAATATAAAATAATAATAAGTATGATATAAATATCCCAATTCACTAGGTGACACTAAGCCAGTGTGTGCTTTCAAATATATCTATCTACCCACAAAAGTTAAAATACATAAAACCCTTCTGTTTAACCAAAAGAGTCCATCAGATGAAGTATACTAGAAAACAAAGTTGGCCACAAAGTTTAAAGTAGAAATAACCTTTTACTACATTTTAACTTTGAAAATGCTTAGCAAGATTTCTGCCATCAGTGAGAACTTAAAAAACTATCTGTACAATTAAAAAATGCACTGGAAGCTGAAATATATGATGAGACAAAAGCCAAAATAGAAACCTAAAGCCACAACAAACCAAAGTTACTTTATGGCTTGTATTTGGAACTGGATAGCTTGGATGACAATTTTGTTCTCTTTTTGGGGTATGTACAAGATGACATATGAGAAATTCTATCACAGCTTCTTTGTGGTGAGGTCAGTATGGCCTTGATGAAGATGAAAGTGTCTAAGAAGGGAATCATGGAACAAATCAAGTTCTACTAGACTCTGACCCAAAAGTCTAGTAGAAGTATTCCTGAATGGAAAAGAAGTGAAATTTGTCACTTGTTCCTAAGAATTGTAATGAATTCTTAACCATAACAAAGATATTATAAAAGTATCCCATTTTTTAAACTTAAAAATATGAGACAAAGGAGATATTAAAAATTATGAGTTAGTTTTATTTCATTCACAATAAACCAGGAGTACCAATAGAACCAAATAACAGTTTAAGGATAAGATAGACATCAGTATAAATAAGAACAATTCTGAATACAGGAAGGAAGAATCGCTCAGCTTTTGAGATGCTTCACTTTCCACACACACACACACACACACACACACACACACACACACACACAAAGAGAAAGAGAAAGAGAGAGAGAGAGAGAGAGAGAGAGAGAGAGCCAGCCATTTAGTACCTAGAACATTCCCTGTACACAATAAATTACAATGAATAAATAATTTTTGAATGGGTAACTAAAACTCTGGCTGGATGTACTTCAGAGTACAGGAATAAACTTGAGAGACAGTGAAAGAAGACATGTGTATATGGCCAGTCTAGGCTACATAGTGAGACCCAGCCTTAAAAACCACCACCAACTTCACCAATACCACCACCACCAGCAGCAGCAGCAGCAGCAGCAGCAGCACTACCACCACCCTGCAATCCTCACCCTACTAATTTAACTGAATTATATCAGTGGCTCTGTCTGTCAAGTTTATCTTCAAAACTTCAGGCTCCTGGAACAGGCACATTACCAAATAGGCAGTGTGTTTTTTACTAATGGTACTGGTCTAAATAATTAATAATACATATGCCAGTAATGATGAACTGCCTGGTTAGAAAGCCTGAAAGTGTTATGAGAAATTGAGAGGCTGAAGGCCCAACAAGTAAAGATTATTTTATAAGAAGACACATTTTAATTCAATCTACTTTGTCCAAAATAAGAATAGACACTGAGTTCCTAGCTCCCCAAGTTAAAATCTGCCTTGTGAAACTTCTCAGTCCCTGACACTCAAGATACAGCATAGCCTAAATCTGCTTGCCAAGGTCATCAAGAATTCCATTGGCTCTAACTTAAAAGATCTACAAAGTAGAATGTTTGTCCACACAAGAGGTACACAACTAGTAGATAAGGCCTCAGGTTCATCCCAAATAAAGTCACTTCTATCTTCATCATGCAAACATCTCATCCCGTGCTGTTCCCATACCAAACATCTGCTCTATAGTTTCGAGCTTGATTTAATATATCCTTAAGTACAACTATGAAGACAAAATGTCTTTTTTAGATTGACATACTATAAAATACACTGACATACTATTCTGGTTAATAACGAATAAAATCTATATACAGCAACAAACTAGGGCTATAGAGAATAATCAATATGATTCTCTTGAAAGCCATAAATTTAAAAAATCCTGTTTTAACAAATATCTTCAAATAAAATGGTCCAATCCTCTGGTTGTGTAACTAGGATTTGGCATAACTCTGCTTATTTATCGCTAGTAACAGAATGCAATGATCTGATCACCTGTGAGTCATCACTCTGAGGAAAACCTGCATTATTCTACATCATTCATACATTCCATATACATAAAAATAACATGTAAAAGGTTAAAAACACAAAAGTGTTACATATAAAAGCAGCACTGAATTTTGGGGTGTATATATATTCACATATGTGTAAATAATTGATAAATATGCATATATAGAGATATGCCTCTGCTTTGTAATAACTAATTCCATTTCAACAATGTTAAAAGGAACACAGTAGCTCAGTAATATTTTAATTCAAGAACTAATTTATCTGTATAAATACGTTCATGAAATAGCTAAATGTAGCGACACACACCTGTAACCCCAGCACTCTGGAGATGGAGACAGGCAGATAAGGACTTGAAGGCCAGCCCAAGCAATAAGCTACATGGTGAGTCTGAGCCCAGTCTCATCAAATGAGATCTCATATTTTAAAATAATTTTTTATGACCTAATAAAGCAGAATTGTCAAAATGATAGGCTATACATACTTAGTGTTATAAAAGTTAAACACAAAGATTTACACATGAGAAATAAAAGTTACTTATTCAGTAAATTTAGAAGAATTGAGATCACACATTTTCTGGATCTAAGCAAAGACTCAGGCTTCTAGGTAGACAAAATTGTGGTATAAAGTATTCATGAGTTTCTATGGTCATTTAAACTTATTTTCCCTTATTTCAAAGGCCAAAGAACTATTAATAAAGACAGACAAGAAAATATAATAAAAATAACCATGACTACTCTGGGGTATAACTAGACAGAGGTTGTTATATGGAGAATTTTAAAGATTATTCTGCGTGTGTGTGTGTGTGTGTGTGTGTGTGTGTGTGTGTGTGTGTGTGTGTGCGTGCGCGCCTGCCTGGGCCTCATGGAGGCCATATGAGGGTGTTGTATCCTCTGGAACAGGAGTTACAGGCAGTTGTGAGCTGTCATGTGGGTACTTGAAACTAAACATGGGTCCTCTGTAAGTGTAGCAGGTGTTCTTAACTGATGAGCCACCTTTTCAGTCCCATTATATTGAGAATTCTCAATAGTGACTGTATGTTTCAGCTAAGAGAGGTGAGCCATTCTTGGGACTACTCAGAGACTCTAGTTTGTAGGTAGTGCATGTATAGGTGGCTGATAGTCATCTTGAAATCTCCAAATGGAATTGAAAATGAGGGGATTTTGAAGTAATTTTGTCCCTGAAACAAAATACAAAAGGCTGATGGCTTTCCTGTGTATAAAAAGCACTAACCTAACACTTACACATCACAAGAAATTAAGGATAACACACTATTGAGAACATTATCTTATTTGTCTTGCCAATTTGAAGGTGATGTAACCTAAGATCCTACTTCTATGACTGAGTCTTTCCCATCTGAGTCTCATTACATTCAGATGCCAGTGCTGAGTGTGATATTAAGCACTATAATTCCACCTTTATAAGATTCAGGTATATAAATGGCATCCCAGTGTGCATGGTGAATTTTGATCATTATTTCTCCACTCAAATTGTGTTCATCTTCCCGCTGAGAGAGATCACTAAGTTTTACCATAAGCCCAAGGGACCCATTAATTATTATATTACATTTTATGGTGTGGAGCAAATAAATAACATTAAAGTGCTAAATTCATTCATAGGGATGAACTGTATTCATTTACTGGGTAAGTTCTTTAAATCAAGCCTAAGCTGATAATAGGCTCTTCATAAAAATGCAGGAATCACCCATTGTAATATAGTAGCAATAAAGGAAGGCAGCTGGGTTAACACAGAGAAACGTTAAAAGACACACATTCCCTTCAAGGCACATACATGGCATGTAAGTGAATTATGAGGTTAAATACACAAAATTCATTTAGTAATCAGTGATTTCCATATAGTTCAGTTGTAAAAATGCATATCTTAGAGTAATATAATTATCCTTGCAGAAGAACTCAAAATAAACTAAATGTATGAAGTGAATGAAGAATCCAGCAGCCCTGACCCTTTCAAAGACATAATTACTGTACATATTGCCTTAATCGGCTTGTCTTATATTAAAAGCCCATTGGGCAGGGAATGTGTGTGCATTCATCTTTTGTATTATATATAATCCCTGCTCATTTACATTTGTAGTTTCTAGAGTTATAAGCAATTGCTTTTGTTATACCTTTTGACTGTCAGAGATTTTCAAGTCAGCAGCCCATTGGGATTTTCTTTCCCCATGCTTCATGTGACTTTTAATCATTCAATGCAAGGTACAGCTCCGCATTTTTTCCTTGGCAGATTTAAACTCTGGAAAGCTTAAGAGTGATACCAATTCTCTGCCTGCCTTGTACTTCACTACAAAAAATCACTATGGGTTTTCAGAGTCAGGCTCCATCCTACCCCACCATCTGCTCCTCTGCACACCTCCCTGTAACCAACACACTGAACACTTGACAGTACTTTCAACCACAGGAATGAGAATGCACTCTGTATGTCAGCTAAACTGTTCACCATTGTGAAATGGTACAAAGTGCTGGGCAGCAGTCTTTAATCCCAGCACTTGAGAGGCAGAGCCAGGCAGATCTCTGTGAGTTCAAGGCCAGCCTGGTCTACATAGCGAGATCCAGGATAGGTGCCAAAACTACATGGAGAAATCCTGTCTCAAAAAAACAAAAAAAAAAAAAAAGAAAGGGAGGGAGGGAGGGAGGAAGGAAAGAAGGGTACAAAGCACATATAAAGAAAAGGAAAATGAGTATTAAGAATGTCACAGAGTTAACTCAAAATTATACCAACAAATTACCATAGGAATTATAATCAAAGCATTAAAATTGGCAAAGGAAAAGCAAGCTTGTCCCTTTGGCTTTGAGATTTCTCCCCAAGTAAATGTAGCAAGTCTGGGGTCATGAGAAACAACCCACCAAACACAGAAAAGAGATAAGGCAGTGTCTGGTACAAAGAATGAAGACAGAAATGGGGACTACAGAGAAATATGCAATGAAAGCTTATTAGGGCCTGAGCAAACAAAGCAAGAATGTACTCATGTTGTTAAATAAGAGGCTGAGTCAAGGTACATAAAGGAACCATGGAAAGAGTTTTCAAAATAGAGGAGTAAGAGGAGAAATGAACAGAGGAATATATAATATTATAATGTTATAATATTATAATGTATATATGGGGGGAGACACAAAATTGAGTATTAAAACTCAAGGTCCAGGGGAAGACTAAAAGAGATGTCGAAAGGGAAAAATACATCAGCAGTAGGTATCAGAGAGTTAGGGTAAAATCTACCTTTCAGTCACATACATTAGTTTAATTTGATCTGACTTCCAGATTTCCTTGCTGGAATCTTTTTAAGGAAACACCAACAGAAACAAAAACTGTGGGAGAAAAGGAAAGGCTAAGGCTGACCAGCTGTTTGGTTCTTTTTCCAAATCTGCTGAGATGAAGAGATCATCTTATTGGCTTCATTTCAACAAGCTCTGGTAGGACTGGAGAGAGGGAATGTGGTACCCATGCTGGTGAGGCTGACCAACAAGAAATAGTACACACAGTGGGCACTCATCCATGTGTGACCTTACGTCAGGAGACTCATCTCTTTCTTCTTCTTCTTCTTTTTTTTTTTTTTTTTTTTTTTTTGGTAAAGAGAAATATTTTATTTACATTGCTTTGAAATCTTTTTTTTTTTTAAAGGTTTATTTAGTATACAATGTTCTGCCTGCATGTATGTCTGCAGGCCAGAAGAGGGCGCCAGATCTCATTACAGATGGTTGTGAGCCACCATGTGGTTGCTGGGAATTGAACTCAGGACCTCTGGAAGAGCAGCCAGTGCTCTTAACCTCTGAGCCGTCTCTCCAGCCCCATGCTTTGAAATCTTAATAATTCTTTTTTTTTACATTAGATTGTTGTATCTCTTTAATGACTCTTAATCTTAAACAATACTTCAGTTAAAATGATTTAGTTTTACTATAAAATTTCTCAGTATGGGTTAATATGATTCTTTTCTCTATTGTATAGTTTAATTTGATCTTGTATATACTTTGCTTTTAGTCACAGTTTTCAAGCCCTTATATGTGATTACATTCAAGAACAACAAGTGAATGATGATATGAGCTCATGAGGTCTCCCATTAGGATGCAAGTAATAAAAGCTGTCCCCCTTACTATTGTTATTTGGATCAAATTCTCTGCCAGGGTCACAAATATATTTGCAATATTTTCTTTTTTTTTTATTAAGAAATTTTCTATTTATTTTACATACCAACTACAGATTCCCCTCTCCTCCCTCTTCCCGCCCCCCAGCCTTCCCCCCAATCCCATCTCCTCCAAGTCAAGGTCTCCCATGGGGAGTCACCAGAGCCTGGTACATTCAGTTGAGGCAGGTCCAAGCCCCTCCCCCCTGCACCAAAGCTGTGCAAGGTGTCACACAGACACTGGACTCCAAAAAGCCGGCTCATGCACCAGGGACAGATCCTGATCCCCTGGCGTAGGGGCCCCACAAACAGTTCAAGCTAAACAACTGTCTCACATCTCCAGAGAGCTTAGTCCAGTCCCATGGGGCCTCCACAGCTAGTGGTCCACAGTTCATGGGTTTCCACTAATGTGGCTGACGGTCTATGTACTTTTTCCCATCATGATCTCGATGTCCCTCGCTTATAGAATCCCTCCTCTCTCTCTCATCGATTGGATTCCTGGAGCTCAGCCTGGTACCCAGCTGTGGATCTCTGTAACTGCTTCCATCAGTAACTGGATGAAGGCTCTATGGTGACAGTTAGTTACTGGAGTAGACCAGTTCAGGCACCCTCTCAACTATTGCTAGTAGTCTAAGGTGGGGTCATTCTTGTGGATTTCTGGGAACTTTCCTAGCACCCTGTTTCTTCCTATTCCCATGATGTCTTCATTTATCATGGTATGTCTTCCCTTGTTCTCCCACTCTGTCCCTCATTTCTTGAAGAATAGCTTTTGCAGACTCTCATCTGCTGAACATCCTTCACTTTTGGAATGATTTAAAACAAAAACAAAGTCAAGCAAATAAGCAAAAAGCACTTGCTAGGATCTGGGCTAAGCAGAGGTTATAAGGAGATAAACCCTTAAGTAACTTACTTTAAGATGAAGGTGCATTTACACAGTGTGTAGTTCTCATGGAGACACTACTCTCTATGAAGTCAAGGGTTCCACAATTTCCATTACCATTTAGTTCTATTGACTAGCCTTTCCAACCTCATAGTCCTTTGTCTTCCTAACTTCTACACTGGTGGAACCGGTTCTCAGATGTCTTGTCTTCTTTACCTAGATTTCCTCCCAAAAGGATTTATCTAGTTTGAAGGCTTTATAAAGCACTGACATGTTGATGACTTTTAAATTAACATCTGCTGTCAGCCATATGGACCTCTAGCCACATGTAACTTCTGAAATTTAATTTACAACAATTATATTTAAATAAAAATCAGTTTCTCAGTTGCAACAGCCAAATTTGTCATGCTCCAGAGTAACACATGGCAAGTGGTTGTCCTATGAGACAGCAAAGATATGAAACCATTCAAATGACCGTTACATATTCAAGTAACCACTCCACAAGAACACTGGCTACAGACACCCCAAGCCAAACTAAGGAGCTGATTACTCGGTCTCCCTTTAGTCTTCCTTATCTCTTTAGATCACATCTGGATTCTTCTGGTGCTCTTAGGGAAAAATTTACAATGACCTCTGGTTTTTGCATAGTCCTGCCAGGGCTACTGCAAATCTTCATAATTCACCCAGAACAGAGGAACCTAGTTGAGACCATCCTCACGTAGCATTATCATAATGGCTTTCTTCTCTTTATTAGTACTTTTACTTCCTTATGGTTTTATTTTTCATAAAATAGCCAAAGCAATCTTTAAAAAGAATTAGAAATAAAGAAATCAGAATGAAATGTGCCTTTAAAATGGCTCAAATCCCTCAAAAAGCTTTCCAATTCAGGATAAAATACGAAGTCTGAACCACCATCTAAAAGACTGGACAATCTTGCCCTAACATCTCTCTGATGTCATCTCCCACACACACTCTTCCTTCTCATGGATCTCAATTCTAGTCCCAGAGCTTCAGGACTCCCACTTCCTCTGCCTGCATGGCTTCTTTCCTTCTTTCATTCATGCATTTCCTTGAACACCGACCTGCTCTGAGCACCCTAAGTCAGCACCTATTTGCTCCTCCCTACCCTATCTTCTTTTATAGTAATTTAAAACCCAAGGCATGTGGCATCTGTTCACTCTTTGCTTTTCTTATTAGGAAAAGATTCTGTTTTGGAAAAACACACTTTATGCTTTTCATTTCTTGCTCATGATAATAGCCACATAAATATCTGTTAAATAAAAACAAAAACTTACCACTGTGGTAAATGCCTGGACAGACGAATGCTGTGGGATGGTCTGTATGTCAAACTGCTCTGATTGGTCAATAAATAAAACACTGATTGGCCAGTGGCCAGGAAGGAAGTATAGGTGGGACTAACAGAGAGGAGAATAGAGAAAACAGGAAGGCCGAGGGAGTCACTGCCAGCCGCCACCAGGACAAGCAGCATGTGAAGATGCCGGTAAGCCACGAGCCATGTGGCAAAGTATAGATTTATGGAAATAGATTAATTTAAGATGTAAGAACTAGATAGCTAGAAGCCTGAGCCATTAGGCCAAACAGTTTAAATAATATAAGCATCTGTGTGTTTATTTTATAAGTGGGCTGTTGGACTGCCGGGGCTTGGGGGGACCAAGAGAGAAAATTCTCCAGCTACAGAGGAATATATAGGAATGTTCTCCAGCTATGTAAACTCAGAACACCAGCTGGAATTAGCTTGATCGGGGATATCCTGTACCAAACAGAAATAAAGGCAGAAACAAACACCCAGGAGAATTCCTTGTCTTACAATGCTGTGCACTGAGGAAGGAAGATAGAATGGGAGAATCTAAACAGGAAATTCTGTAGGTTTTCAGGATATCCTTCACAGCTCGGCCACAAAACAAATACCCTCCAGACAGACTGCTGCTGTAATGTCTTTGCCGTATGTTAGCAACAGGCAAAGAAAGCATTGCCACAAATGGAACCAAACTAAACGAAGCAGAGCCTGATTGGACATCTAGCTAATGCCAGGCCCTCGTACATGTACTGCATGACTGAGTGCTGGTGATATTTTATTTGTATTAAAATGTTATTTGTATGTTAATAAATAAAGTTGCCCGGGGGTCAGAGCTATTAGCAAGCCATAGGAAACGAGGGCAGTGGTAGCGTATGCTTGTAATTCCAGCACTTGGTAGGCAGAGCTGGGTAAGTCTCTGTGTGTTCAGGGATACAGCCATTATTGGATACACATGCCTTTAATCTTAATACCAATCATGGAAAACCTGGAGGCCTATACAGACAGGCCGTGAGGAGGCGGTCATGTGGTTGGGTTTATAACCAATGAGAAGGCAGGACAGGAACTCTATATAAAGACTTTAACACAGGGGTAGCTCTGGTTCAGAGAGGTAGGACCACCGCAGGAGGAAGAGTAAGGTTTTAGCTCTTAGCTCTGACCTCTTGGCTTTGCATTGGTTCTGTGTTTCTTATTTAATAAGAAGGTTGGATACATCTACAAATGGCGTCCAACGTGGTGGCAAGAGTTTCCACCTAAAAACTGAGAAAAAAAGATTCTAAAACGAAGCTAAAAACAGCTTCCTAATTGTCTCTCTCAAATGAGCGGCAGCTGCCGGTTTGAGCTACTTGTGGGTTTCTGTTGTGCATGCTCGACCTGCAGTTTGGCGGGAATGAGGCCTCTGTAAGTGGCACATTAAGCTGCATGGTGGATTTAGCCTTTGCAGGTACAAAACAAAAAAAGAGGTTTCTGGGCTACACGCTGCTTGGATAAAAGCATAGAGACCCACGATAGCTCCCAGAGCTGGTGGAAAACGCCATGTTGGGAAGCTAAGGTGGGTGGAGCCAGCAGCTACAGCTGCTGCAGTTTAAGGCAACAGATTCACAATAAGACAGATTCAGATGTAATAGTTTACAATATGTGTAAAATATACGTAGGCTTAAAAGAGACAAAAAAGGTGATATATAGAGTTATAGAAACAAATACATAGTTTTAAAAAATAAAGTCTTTAAAGAGACAGTAAAGGTAGTATAAAAAATAAGCCACGTAAAAGAGAATCTGCATTGTCTTGTCTTTGGGACTTTTAACTGCAGAAAAACATTTGATTCTAAAAGCTGTTGAGTTATGCCAAAATGTATATTTTAAAGGTATCTTGACTTCAAAATTTGAATATAAGGATATGTTACTTTGGAAAGGAGACTCTGCTTTTGTTCCCACAGAAAGCCAGAGGCTATGGATTTGTTCCAGATTAAGATACATCAGGTTTGACCAGCCAAGACCCCCTGAAAGGTCTCCGATGACACCATGGCCCAGATGATCCAACATCCAGAATGGTTTGAAGGCAACTGGCTCAGACGATACACCCTCATGGACTTTTCCATGATCCTAAAATTTTCTTTGTATCCCCATAAGATACAGCGCCCCCCTCCAGCAGGAAGTAGTAAGAGAAGCTACGCTCAAATTCCCAAATTATATGTAATTTTACTTTGTTAAGGTTAAAACCTTCCTTTTTTTAAAAAAAAAGGGGGGAATTGCTGTGGGATGTTCTGTATGTCAAATGTGTTGCTGATTAGTCAATAATTAAAACACTGATTGGCCTTTGGCTAGGCAGGAAGTGTAGGCGGGACAAGGAGGAGAATAAAGCTGGGAAGTGGAAAGCTGAGTCAGAGAGACACTGCCAGCCGCCACGATGACAAACAGCATGTGAAGATGCCGGTAAGCCACAAGCCATGTGGCAAGGTACAGACTTATAGAAATGGATTAATTTAAGCTGTAAGAACAGTTAGCAAGAAGCCTGCCACGGCCATACAGTTTGTAACCAATATAAGTCTCTGTGTTTACTTGGTCGGGTTTGAGTGGCTGTGGGACTGGCAGGTGAGAGAGATTTGTCCTGACTGTGGGCCAGGCAGGAAAACTCAAGCTACAGAGTGCTGGGAACATTGCAGCTAGTTGGCCCACAATACAGAGGAAGGGAGAAGTACCAAGACCAAGACAAAAGCACTTGCCCAGTCAGGAAGCTGTGAAGGCCACAATTTTAGCTTCCCTGGGAATGCAAAGACTTGGTGATAGAGATCACACAGAAAACAGGGTAGTCTTCACATCAGAAATGGAGGTGCCAGACTCTGAACCAAGCCCTTTAACTTCACAAGGAAAGCCAACACCACATCTGCTACTTGCAATTTCAGTGTTCACAACTGCACCAACTGTGAATTTGTACTACTGAAGGTCAAAATAACTAATCCCTAGAAAATCTAGAAAAATTTCACTGGAAACTTGAGTCTTAAAAGCAAAAAAGCTTCCTATACAACCACAGTGCAATGCTAAATTAGGGACCCAGGCGCCAGAAATATGCCTAAGTGAGTACAAGGGCTTGCTTTGTAAGACTGATGACCTAAATTTGTTCTGTAGACTATACATAAAGGTAGAAGAAGAAAACCAACCTCACAAAGTTATCATCAGTATATACACATGCTGTGATATCACAGATAACACACACATACATGCAACAAAGGAAATCTTTTAAAAAAGTGAAAAATAAAATGTTTAGATGTAAAAATAAAAAGAGAAAACAAAAAAATTCTTCAGAGTCCTTTCAAAGCTTTCCACAGAAATGAATATATTCTCTCATGAAGCCCTTCAGTAAGCTCTAAATGAACCCAGATCTCCAGGCATTCTTCCCAGAGGACTCTGAAGGATTCTGCTTTAAGCTCTCCACCTTCCTCCTTAGAACCATCCTCCTCTCCTATTACAAACCAACACAAATACATCCCACCAGCAATGAAGTATACAGATTTGCAAGACTCAGTGTAAGTGGAGGTAAGTTTTTGTGCATGCGACACAGCACCTCACAGGCTTTTTGTGCGCTCTTCATTCAATGCAGTTTGAATGTTGTTTGGTATAGCATGAATCTTAGAAGGTCTTAGTAATAAAAACAAACCTGGAGCAAGGTATTTGGGTGAATGCTGGAAGATCAGAGAAGCAGAACAAGCCACAGCTACCTCGCCTCACCAGTTCCTCAGCTGATCCTGTTTTCTCAAACTGGAAATCTCTGAGTCCTTATCCAAATGAATCTCAGCTGAACTGCTTCTCGAAAGCCTGAATACTTAACCAGCTAAAAGCCTCTAGTTTCTGGTCCTCACGCCTTATATATCTTTCCGCTTTCTGCCATCACTCCCTGGGATTAAAGGCTCACTTTCTGGGATTAAAGGCGTGAGTCACCATGCTTGGCTGTATCCTTGAACACACAGAGATCCAGGTAGATCTCTGCCTCTGGAATGCTAGGATTAAAGGCATGTGCTACCACTGCCTATCCTCTATGTTTAATATTGTGACTGTTCTGTTCTCTGACCCCAGATAAGTTTATTAGCGTGCACAATATTTCAGGGAACATAATACCACCACAGTTTGGTTTCTCGAGTCCAATGTCCACGAAGCTTTCCTGGAATTGTCACTAAATGACAGATTTGGATCCATTAAAAAAGCAGTTTCCTTTCTACCATTAACTGAAATGCAATGCAGACAAGTACTCAACTGAACTTTGGCATTAGCACTGTCTGCTACACACACACATGCGCGCGCACGAGACACACACACACACACACACACACACACACACTTTACCAGGCACTGTCATGCCCCCTGTATGTCTCACCCTGTATTCAGGTAGCCTCATCCCCTACATACACTCCCCAGGTAGACCCCTCAGAAGCTCTCTTCCTCATCACTGACAGCAAGACCGCACCATTCCTGTTTGGGGCACTGCACTCTGCAGCCAAACAGCTGAAGGGAGAAGGGTAAAGGTGAAAAGGTTAAACATGAGAGACACTTTGACATCTTGTCCAGGAAGAATGTCCTTGAACACTCACTCCTGCCCTCAGACCCCTGTCACTATCTCTTCTTCCCAAGCTCACTCCAGAAACATCTACAAACTCAGGCCACAGCTCCAATGCTCACTCCGGTGACCCTGGAGATACTGTTCCTCACATCTTCCCTACAGGACCTTCTGCACCAGCTGTTGATAACATTCCTGGGCATGCAGAAGGCTAGACTAGATGATTGCCAAGACCCTTCTGTTTGCCATACTCTAACACTGAATGATCTTCTGACCTCAGGTCTCACTAGGAAAAAAAGTGTTGCTAGAATCTTAAATCGAACTGTTAATCCACTCCTAGGATACAGGCTTTCATTAGAACTGAGTAAGTTACAGTGAGAAACGCTAGACATCCAAAGAAGGTTTGCACCAAATGAAATTATTTCCATGAGCAAATGCATTCTGAGTTCCAAAAACTTGACTTACTGATGATCCAAATGCATGAGCTTCAATCTAGTCACAATATAAAGCCACATTGTAATGACAGAACAGGGTACCACTGCAGAAAACCTTCCTAAAACAGGCTGTTTAGCAAATGACAGTGAACATGGTATAAAGTTGTCCCAAAATAATCTACAAAGTAAGTACACATTTTTATTTGATTTACACATGTTTTGGGAGAAACAATTAAGAGAAAAGCAAGGCCTGCTTTATGACTTCTTTTTAACCCATACATTTAATGGTTTTTATTCCGTTGTATTTACTGTACTTCCCTGGACATTAAAAAACTATACAGAAAACCCTACACAGGGCTCCTGCTGTATATTAGATTTTAATGCCAAGTCACTTTGGATGTGTCAGGGAGTATGGAAAAGAAGGCCCACTAATGCCTCAAACATAAGATAGCTATTGTGAAAGCACCACACATCTTATGATGATAGGAGATCAGATGAGCAACTACAAAGAAAGAAAGGGGAAGCTGGCTCATTCTGATATTATTGTGAGAGGCCCCAAAGGCCATTTGACAATATGGGCTATTTCTGCCCTGTTTGATGGTAAAGGCCATTTATATCACAGTTGTCTCAACCATACTACTTGTTCTGCAGTATCAAACTTCTGAGGCAGATGTCAACTGAGAAAGAGTATGGTGTAAAGGAGAATTAAGAGACTTAGGTTTGGCAGGCTCTTCTAACTGGTTCTAGTATCATAAGTAAATCTCTTTCTCTTGTCCTCAACAAATATTTGAAATGAGTATAAGGGGACAGAATAGATGACTTGCCAATGCCTTAGGAGTTTGTCTCACCCATAGAAAGACATTCCAGAGAGTGGCTGTGAAAGGGAACAGTGGGGAGGTAGCCTGCTTCTCCTTCACAGACTGCTGCTCAAAGTACCTTCAAGGACTGACTAGATACAATTTCCAACAGCTGTTCTGGGAAAGTTGCATTGTCTGCCCTCACCCTTCTCTAGGACTGTCTGGCAGGTGAACAGTGAAAGTGCTACATCATCAGTTCTCTAAGTGTATACTGAAAAGCAGCAACCCAGAGGTTGTTACTTAAGCTCAGAAAACCTGGCACACTCTATTTGACTACAGACATTCACAATGCACCTGGTATGTTAAAGGTCCTAAAAAGTTCCATAACACGAAAAGTGCTTGTTTTAAAATAAACACAAATTAAACATTATACATTTTTTTTTCTGTTATTGCTAAAAAATACCAACTGGAATAGAGACTCCTGGGTATGAGAACCACTTCTTAATTTGCCTTCCTGGTGATGACACAACAATTGATACATGACAGTCCTTTTGTTTTGTAGTGCTGTTTAAATGGAGTAGTTGAACCTGGGAATGTGACCCATGTTTATATCATTAATTCTTGCATAGTAAATGCAAAAGGTTTAAAATATGAAAAAATGCAAAAGTATATGAAATGTACCAAAAAAAAAAAAAAAAAAAGAACACTAGTTGCCTGTGAGGACAAAGAGTAAAGGAATGGCAGTAAGTTCCATGGAGTACTTTCTGCAAGCATAAAAAGGAAAGCCAGAAGCAAAATATACTGCACAGGACTCATGAAAATATGCTCCACAGGGGCTCAATAAACATTAGGTAATATTTCCCGGCAGTGTCTGTAACTTATTATCTAGCCACTTAGGTTCTCAATGCCTCAATTTCCCTGTCTATAAAATAAACAAATATTTACTGTAAAATAAAACAGCAATCTATACTCACTAAGGAGTTGCAAGGCTTAATTTAAGTTTCAGAAGCATCTGGAAAAAGGTAAATGATGGATGGGAGTGTCAATCATCATCACTGTACACAACTGCTATTGCAAAAACAAGGTTAGAAAGGCAGCCAATTCCTAGCTCCTGTGTGCTGCCACAGGAAAGGTGCCCTTGTATAAAACGACAGACTTCTCACATTCCTGAGTATGACCAGAAAGATGAAAATCACTAAGGCAACAAAACTGTATACAGTTAAGTTCCACTGATTTGCATTAATAAAGATGTTTTTGTATTATTCTCTGACAAAAAGTTTCTACTTTCAAGGTTATATAAATCAATTTGCTGTAAGTGCCAAGATAGAATGTGGTTTTAAAAATTGTAAAAGAAGAACAGGGGAAGTCAGAAAGGACTTCAAACCTAGAACGGGTGACGGGCTGTCTTTGCTTAGGGACTTAATTGTATATTACAGGTTCCGAAATCATCCTTTAACAAGTTACTTGACAGAGAGAATGGTGACAATCAGCCAGCATCCTTTATAGACAATCACAATCCTTAACAGCCCTGAGGACTGCCATGATGCCTGGAATGCATCAGGCACTAAGAGAAAAAACACTGAAGGAATCCCTATGCCCGATGTTTATCAAACAGCAGACAGACCTATGCTAAACAAAGGCTGACATTAATGGCTCCTGCTGTTTGGAAACAGATGTAAGGAAAAAGACGAAATGCTTGTATCCCTATTACCATAAGCCTTAAAAACAGGAAGGGAGGAAAGAGAAGAAGCTGGCATCTATGCAGGCTACGAAGTGTCCACCAGATAATCTATGGCAGTGGTATCAATCTGCACACCAGTCACCCCAATCCATCCTGAAGAAAAATCATTGCTTCCAACATAATACACTAAAACAAATTTATAAATGTTAATAAAATTTTTAAAAGGTCAGGTCACTGCTTCCTTTAACAGATGTCAGAGGAACCCAATACATCTCAGTATCAGGTCACAGGCAGGACAGCTCTGACATTAAAGGATGGGGAAAATGGAATTTTTCTCTTTTAAAACTAGTTAACCAGCACATCCGTCTGCTTCCCCTTTGGCTGCCTGGTACAGAACAAGCACGGTAACAGGAAAATTTATTGAAACATACCACTAAATCAATATGGCAGAGCATTCTAGTTTATACTGGGCTATAAAAGTCATGCATGTAGGAAACTTAAGGAAATGCACTGGTACTGGAAACAGGAATAAAAATGTTTTGTAAAAGTAAATGAATCCCTAGAATGTAAAATTTAAGAGATTACATAGCAAAGCTGGGAATTTAAAATTGACCATGTAACCCTTTGTTCTTAGGTGGATGTGAGAGGTAGCCTTCTTACTCAAGGACAGAGCTGGAATGTGACAAACAAAAGTGAGGGTTCTGGCAGGATTATCAGAAATTACTTTGGAAAGTGGTAATAAAATCAGATTTATAGAAACACGTCATAGTAGGACTTTATATACTCATAAAGGGAGAGGACATATTTTTTAAAATAATCCAGGGAGATTCCAAGGGTCAGAAGGAAATGTTCTGCCACAGAATCTTGCTGAAGAGTAAAATGTATTGTGAATATCTGAGAAGTGCACACTGAGAACAGTATGTACAGGACACACTGAAGCTCATAAATGAGTTTTTAGAATCCTTTGCCACTTCCAATTACTTAATATTTCATAGTCAGCTCTTGGAAAGCCCATGTTATAGACATGCGTACACAAATGCACACACAGTCTGAATTTATAGAATCTAGTAGAATGCACTTATAAAGGCCTTAAAAATAATTAAGGTCTACAGGTGAAAGGAATTTTAGAAATCAGATGATCTGACGTCAATATTGGTATTGGCACTGATGATTTAAATGTTTCAGCAGTTTATGAAATGCATCTCTATGTGTTTGATCCTCATAAGACAATTCGTAATGAAAAAAGTTAACAAACCAAGACCACCCAACTAACAATATAAAAGTCAAATAGTAAAATGAAAGACTTCTCAATTAAGAATGAGGAAAACAGGCTGGGGAGATGGCTAGATGGGTAAAGGGCAATCTGGCCAAACACTGGGGCTGGAGTTTAGATCCCCAGCACCCATGGAAGAGTCAGGTGTGAAGACTGAGGTCTGAAGTCCTAGGGCAGAGGGTAGGGAGTCTTTCAAACTCACTGGATAGAAAATCAAGACAATGAGTATGCTATGGATGGATGGATAGATGGATGGATAGATGGATGGATGAATGGATGGATGGATGGATGGATGGACGGACGGACAGACAGACAACACATACATATAGTGAAGAGCAATAGAAGAAGACACTAGAACACTGGACATAAACCTCTTGCTTGCACATATGTACCCCTTCCCAAGAATGAAGAAAATACACAAAAAATGTAATCTAGACCACTATGATAACAGAGTCACAAGAAAATTCGGTGGGGAATGGAGCTTGCCATTAAGCCTGTAAACTGAGTTAGATCCCTGGAAACCACATGATAGAAAGATAGAAGCATCTCCCTTAAGTTGTCTTCTGATTTTCACACATGTGCCATGGCAGTCACATGTCCAAACCCAAATAAATAAATATAAAAAAAAACACAGAAAATGTTGACGATCACTAGTATGAAAGTTAAGAAAGCAACTAAAAACTCCATTTAATTATTTGAGACAGAGCTCATGAAACAGGAAGGGAAAGGAAGGAAACTAGGTTGCTACTAGGAATAAAGCCACATTACACTTGTAATTAGTATAGTAGAAACCCCCTACCACTGACTTTCACTGGTATCCATGCAGTACTTCCTACCCAGATTCTTATGTTATCAACAACAAGGGGAAAAAAGTGAAAAAAAGAAAAGGAAAAAAAGAGAGATACCATAAAAACCACCTTGAACCAAGAAACACTTGGAAGCTGTTTCTTTACATCTCTTCAAATGGTTTCACTTTAACCTTTTTTCTTTATCAAAAACAGGAAAATCTCCACCATGCATGGTAGCTTAGCCTATAGATACCCATTTTGTCACAGGCCATTAGTTTCATCATTATAAGGCTTAATGTAGTTGGTCTGCTCCTTTTCATGAACTAGTCATAGATATGCCTTCAGCTAATGCAGCAGAGGCTAAAAGGAACTATCAGGGTTTCAGATTTCTTTGCCTCTGTGTAATAACATTTTGAAGCCATTCTGGTCCAAAGAGATACTAACAATTGGAGACGGTGATATGTACTTTTTTCTCTTGCCCTCCTCTGACAGGCAAGGCTTGTTCGTGGAGACGAGGATCTGGGTATCAGGGGCATCTGTGTACTGAGGTAAAAATCTTTACCTTAGGATCACAGCAGAGGCACCAGCAGAAAAATTCCATTCACAGACTAAAGGAGCAACACTTGTATAGTGCAGCTCAACAACTTGGGTGAGCAAGTTCATTCACTAAACAAAAATAGGTGGCCTATTAGATGTTAGTCATGATGCTGAGTTTTAGATAACAGTGAACAAATCCTTAAAAATCCCTTCCTACCTTTAGAGAAAAAATGAAGAGTGTAGACAATAACAAGCATGGTAGATGGACAGGCAGAGCATGTTGAAGGGATATCAATGGGATAGCCAGGAGAACTAGGAAGGCAACATTTGAGAAAATCCATGAAGATGCAAAGAAAGCAAGTTAGGTGGATGCCTAGTAGTACAGGTGCATGGAACTTACAAGCTACGGCTAAAACACCATTGAGTGGAGGGGAGTGATCTACAGAGGGAAAGCTGTAGAAAATTCACTGGCAGAGCAGGAAACCACTTTTAAAAAAGGAACAATTTCTATCACAGATGAATTGCTAGTGGAGAATGTTCAGCTGTAAATTCATAAAATGGGACTGAACTTTTTAACAGTATCATTCTGGCTAAAAAATAGTAAAGAATATAACATAAGACCAGAGCCTAATTAAATAAACCAAGCAAGAGAGGATGGTAGCTTACACCTGGGCAGTAGTTAGGAAAATCCTGGGCAATTTTGAAAGCCAATGGCATACCTATCCTGATGGGCTGCCTCTGAGGTTGGTAAACAGGCATGACATCTAGGCTTTGCTCACAGCATCTAAAAGCTTGGCATATTCACTGACTGAAATGGGGGAGACTGAGTAAAGGACAGCAAATACTGGACATATACAGCAGAACTGCGTTTGGGGTGCTTTCAACTCGAGACTCCTAGATGACAAACCAATGGAAATGACAAGAAAGCAAAAGGTCATCAAAATGAAAAATTCAGTAAAGTGTTCCAGGCTGAGGAGGAACTTTGGGAATCGACAGACTGACATGGCCTTTAAAGCCCTGAGACAGGATGAGGCTACCAAGGACACAAACGAGGGCAGAAAATGAGCAGGTGGCCAAGGACTGAAGCCACACACCACATCAACAGAGGTCAGGTAGATGAGGTTGAGAATTCAGGATGTGCCAGGGAGGTCTGAGGAAAACCAGAAGGGCAGATACTTTTGGGAGCCAAATGAGAAGAAAGTCTTTCAAGGAGGTAATAGACAAAAATCCCATCATGTATGGCAAGTTGGTTTAGCAACATGCAAAACAAACCAACTGTTTGCTCTGAATCATTCTGTTCTCCATTTCAAGTGTGTGTGTGTGTGTGTGTGTGTGTGTGTGTGTGTGTGTGTGTGTGTGTGTGTAAGATATTAACAGACTTATCCCTCACATATAACATGTATTTATAGAAGTTGAACAAGTCTGTGAAATGTTTTGAGTATCTTACTATAAAGCATGGAAAATCATGTTTTCAAGATAACCCACTAATAAATTTACCTGATTACCCACTGTCACTGCCTATCTACTTCTGGCATTACGCTGCTATTCTTGGCACGGCAGATACCACATTACAGTTTTTCATTCTTTTATATTTGTACTCTGTGTGTTTTGGAGAAGGAGAGACAGAACAAAGACAGGAGAAATGCAGATAGGTTCTAATTTACTAGGAAACAAATATTCAGAGCAATTATTCTAGATCACCAAAATATGCTCTTAAATTAGCCTTAAGTGAAAGCCAAGAATACTCAGAGTAAACAAATCCAAAGCTTCAAAATGTATGGTACACTCAGGTATGATGAATCTCCTTTGTTTAAAATCAGTCCTGTCAAAGTCTTCATATCACATATTTTTCTCACTGTTCTTGGACATCTACCAGTTGTTATAATGTCCTTCTCACCACACTCAGTTTCTTTCAGATGCTCTTTGCTACCTCATTGTCTCAACATCATTTGACCATCATCTAAGAATGAACTGATTCAAGTGTTTATAGCAGCACTGTGCCAAGTACCATAGGAACTAAGAACCTGGACTGAAATATCATGAGGATTGGGATTTGAAACTCTGTCAATTACTGCTTCTGTAACCCACAGCAAATGACAAAGCCTTTCCAGTGGCTCTCTCCCACCTGTGACACATTGATATAACTATAACGCTCAGAAAGCCAGCCATGGTGACATAGCCCATAATCTCAGCACTTTTGAAAAAGAGGAAATAGGATCAGAAGTTCAAGGCCAATCTTGTTTATGTAATAATTTAGAAGCCAGCCTGGGTACCTGAGAGGCTATTTTAAAAAACTAAAAATTAGCCGGGCGGTGGTGGCGCACGCCTTTAATCCCAGCACTCGGGAGGCAGAGCCAGGCGGATCTCTGTGAGTTCGAGGCCAGCCTGGTCTACAGAGCAAGATCCAGGAAAGGCACAAAGCTACACAGAGAAACCCTGTCTCGAAAAACCAAAAAAAAAAAAAAAAAAAAAAAAAAAAAAACTAAAAATTAAAATGATTTAACAAAAGATATCACCTAATAGTTTTTTAAAATCAGGATCAACATAAAGAAAGGCACATATGAAGCATGCAAACACTGTTAGCTGTTACTGTATTCCTCAAATAGAAATTCCTACCTAGAGCCTTTATTTCAAGCTGAATTTCAAAATTCTTCAATTCCTGACGCTGGTGTAACAACATACTTGATTAAAGCATGTTGGACTCATTGGACACTGATCTGCTGCTGCACAAGTAGAGCTCACTTTCCTATCAATTGGGTATCTTAGACTTTGTCAAACCTAATTGGACTATAATCTGTTTTGAAATCTAGATTCTCATTGCCATCAAAATTCTTTTATTTCACACATATACAGCCCTTCAACAATGAATACTTAATAAAATATTTAAGCCAGTTAAATATGTATTGTACATTCATTCATTTATTAATTCATTCATTGATTTTGAGGCACTAGGCATGAAGCCCAAGCAATGTACGATTCAGCAACATTCCCTGGTACAAACAACATAGTCTTTCTTTGTGCTTGTTTTGTTTGAGACAGAGTGTTAGAACACTTGCCAAGGCTGGTCTCTTACTCAAGACCCTCCAGTCTCATGCCCTAAGCAGATAAGACTACAGGTGCCAAACACCACATCTGGAATTTCACCATTTCCTGTGAGTATGAGTTTTCTACATTCTTTGTTGCTGTAGATTTTTCATATCTGGATTGGGGATAGGAATAAAGCTGATGTTTTGGAGAAAGTTCATATGATGTGTAAAGTATCTTCTATTTTTCTCAGTGAAAACTAGTTAGCTTGTGAAATGTCTCCACAAATGCCTATCATTAATGACGTGGTCTAGCAGATCATTCTAGGTGAGGCTTTGAAGGTTACACCTAGCCCCACTTCTTGCCTCACTTGGTGCTTCCTAACTCACTGTGATGTGAGCAGCCTGTGACTGAGTTCCTCTGCCATGTTCTTCCTGCCAATATGGTCTGGAACTAGGAAACAAAACAAACCTTTATTTTGGTCGCAATAACACAAAGTAACCAACACTGTGGGGAAGCTTTGAGAGGAGTCTGTAACCTGAAGTTAGTTCACTGGAAAGAGCATGTCCTCTTTCCAGTGTCCCCTCTCTTCCCTCTTTTGATTCCTGGCTATGAGGTGAGCAGTTTCCTTTACTGCAACAGTGCCTGTGACTGGGAACTACTTTGCCACAGAGCACAGGGCAACCATGCTTTCATGAACCAAAGCCTACAAAACTGTGAGCCAAAGTAAATGTTCTTTCTTTTTTTCAGTTAACTAACTGGAGCTAAGACAATGATCAGAAGCTAAGAGGACAGAGTGGATGTGAGGGTTAATGGGTTTTTATTTCCCTTGAAGAGTAGCTCCTCAAGCAGTCATTTCTAGAGCCTTGTTCCGCAGATGCATGCCTGCTCTGCTAGCAAGAAGCAAGGGACTGATGGGCAGCATGCAAGCTCACTTCCTTCCTCTTCCCTGAGTCAATGCCACACTGCCAAGCTATTTCACAGAGGTCAACTGCCCTTGAAAATGCCCTAAGGGAACAACTGAGTGGGTGTTCAGGCAAATGAACAAAACATAAGGAGAGGTTACAAAATTCAAATCTCAATCCCAAAGTGTTGTCACGTACAACTTTGAGCAAATTGTATTATTTCTGTCTCAAGTGACTGTTATGAAAATGAAATAGGACATTCATGAAAAGGAGTTGACACAAAGTAAATGCATATTAGTAAATGCCAGGTTTCTCAGTCCAGGCTGACTGGGCTTGTGGGGTGGCAGCACCTCCTTCTGTGTCCATCCTTTTTATCCTATTCTATATTCAACTTAAATAAAACATTCATTATATAGTCTATAATCCAAGGAAGGGTGAACATGAGCAAAGTAGATGGCATACATGTATGAAATGGTCAAAATATAACATCATTTTATAGACTAAGTATATGCTAATTGACAATTTTTAAAGGATTTTTATTTTTTTAAAGCTGAGGGGAAACCCAAACTGGACACACAGATTTAGTATTTTTACAATTAGATGCATTTTTACACTTGCAATGTTCTACTCTCAAGTGCATCCAACTTTCCAATGTTGTGTAAAAATATTATTATCTATGAAGTTCATGCTCAAGAAGCGTGCAATTAAGTGGGGAAAAAAGTAAAAAAAAAAATCTCAATATTTTAACTGCATTTACAAATTGATTTTGGGCCACATTTATAGCAACCTTTGACCACATGCAGCTCAAGCAAGTTAGACGTGCATGTGACCCATGTCTAGAAAATAGATCCTTTTCATGCCTTACAGAGATGTCATAAACAAACAAAAACCCAAAACCCAAAAACAAACCAAAACCACTAAAAACAGGCTCTATCAAGGAATAGCTTTCATCCTCCTCTCCTTCCTCCTCCGCCTTCTTGTTAAAAGACTGCAGCACACAGGCCGGCACCTCTGACTGAGCCTTGCACTCCAGTCACCCAGCATCAGAGATGGCTGCTTCTCCCTATTCAAATTTACTTGGAAAATACTCAATAAGAAATGTGGGGAAACAAATGAGTCATCCTGTAGTCTATTGATTAAACCACTCTAAATCAGGGTCACACTGGGTATGCTTTTGGGGGGAAGCAAAGCAATCAATTCAAGACTGTACAATATTAATGAAAACATTAGGGACCTTTCAGTCCTTTTTTTTTTTTTTTTTTACCTTGTTATTAACATTCTAGCTAGGAATCCTGAATAGACTGCTTAAGGGCAGGAACAAACCCTATGATGGGGATAGGAACTTGTATTAGTAACCACATAATAGCAAAGTCCTGGCAGACAGGCTACAGTATCTATTTCTTGAGTTACAGGAAAAAACAAAAACAAAAACAAAAAAACGCTAGTGAGAAGAAAGTATGTAGAGCATGAGAATTCATGAAAACGAGGCCACTGAGTAGGTTTCTTAGTAAACCAACCAGCTGTTCTGGATTCACAGTTGTAGAACACTAAATAAAGGAAGAGAAGGAAATACCCTTTCCTTGTGGTGCACCAACATGGAGGTCAGTGGGAAGAGGAACTGAAGAGGCTGCTAACCGCAAGTGCACAGGAATCCCCGACGAGTCTGTTCAATGCCACTTCCACACCCTGCCCACAGATTCTCATTTAATGGAAGACAAATGAACAAACAAAAGGGCTGAGATTTCATTTTGTAAATAGTTTCCCATTTGCTATAGAGGTTCCTGAAAAACACTTTGACAAATGTTATGAAACAAGTGTAATAGAATTAAACTAAAACAATAATTGCTTTTGTTAAAAAGAAATGAAAAATTCAAATAATAGTTCAAAGTCAGTGCAGAGCAGCCCATGGCCTAGTACCTTGGGCTAGTCAGTAGCTAACGAATTAGGGCCTTTTTCTCACGACAGGACACCACAGAGCTGTCTTAGAGAAAGCAGCCCCGCCAATGTCCCTTTCTTTTCATTTACACTAACTCTAAAGAAAACTTCTTTGCATTTCCACTGAATCAAAGATGGTACCACTTTTTCTTCTATTTTCTTTTACCTGAAAGTAAGCTAAGCCATCATTCCTTTCCTATATAATTTTATTTGTATTAACTTCACGAAGTTTTCACTGTTCTAACCTCCTCACATACTCTACATTTAAAGATAATTACATAACCCCTATCTTCATACTTGCCATTCCTTTAATGGAAAGGTGCCTTTTGGACCAACCTGTATTCTGTTTCTGGTTTGAGTCTGACCTCCCTCAGGAAACCTCTGGATGATCATATATGCAGCTCACATTCCTACACTTCTGTCATGCCTAATAGTTCTAAAATGCTTGTAGGCTGCCTTACTATTGTAAAAAAAAAAAAAAAAAAATGGGTAGAAATTTGCAGAATTAGTCCAAAGTAATACTCTCAAGATTTTGGTTCAACCATGATATACAGGATAACAATCCAAGGGCTGAGGACTATCCTACTTTTGAGAGTTGGAGAATACAAGCCAGAAAGCAGTATATAAGACTTCTGAGGAAGCTCAGAAGGGGCAGTCCAAGACAGTGGATATCAGCTACTTAAATGGAGACAGCACACTTAAATTTTAACCTGTTGGGATTCTCAAAGGCCCTACAAATTCATGGGCAAAGAAGCCATATATATATATATATGTGTGTGTGTGTGTGTGTGTGTGTGTGTGTGTGTGTGTGTCAAAATCACTTGCTCCTACCTCCCAAGTGTAAGGGAGAAACAAAATCTAATGGCAAGTGTGTCCATACTGGAAAGCTGGTGTACCTCATATTCTCAGAGCCTCCAGAAAAATATAGACTTGCCTTGCTTGCTCTGGCTCTCTCTTCTCATGTGTCTACATATGCATTTTCCCTCGTCCCTAAGTATGGCTCTCCCAAGATTCAGCCTAGGTAACTTCTACTATAGAAGGATTTCTCTCAAGGGCTGAGTTAGGACACTATAGTCTCCCATTCTTTGTGTGTGTTACTGTCTTCTTCACGACTGCTTTGCCACCACTAATCTGTTAGCACTGTGAGAGCGTGAAATGTAATTCCTGTCTGTTTGATTCCCTCTGGCTAGCATGGGACCTAGTATTTGATGGGTGCTCAGTAAATATTTGTGTGTAAGCCAACAAGAAACTAAGCAGGCACTCTAAGTCTTTCCAAAGCACCAGGTGGCACAGCAGGTCACAGTAGGGACAATTCTATGGTGGTTCTTAGCATGCATCAGTTTTCCTACAGTTGTGAAATTTCCTAAAAGCAAAGACCATGATAGGATTTATTATCAAAGCCAAATTAATGTAGAGCATTAAAGTATTCAAAAAGAGCCAGGTGTGGTAGCACGAGTCTGTAATCCCAGCAATCTGGAGGCTAAAGCAAGAGGCTTAAGTTCTAGGTTAGCCTCAAATTAAAGCAAAAACAAAACCAAAAACAAAAAACAAAAACATATGCAGATAGAGAATCCATACCTTTTGGTTCCTAATTTTTTCACAGAGCATCAAAAACCAAGTTGATCATCTTTCAATACTGAATACATATGTAGTTAAGGCCAAATCAACAATAATGTCTAACATAACAGTGTAACTATCATTAGAAGAAACTTAAAGCAAACTTTCAAAAATGCTGTCCTTGGGAAACTGGAGATCATTCCTGCTCATAACTGCTATTCTGAAAGCTTAACGATCCCCTTTAGTACAATCTGAGTATCATGGAGACTCAGTTATGTGTGTCAAGGGAACTGGGTTAGATTTACCAATACTGAACTTTGACTGCTTTTAAGACCCATGTCTAAAAAATGTTCTGTGTTAAGATTTTTTTGTTCTCTCTTTCAATTTTCTATGCCAGGAACAGACTCTAAGATTTTATTATTAGGATTTTATCATTCTCTATAGTTAGATTGCCAGTTTCTGCTTGGGTTGTGTATTAATTACAAGCAGGAAAAATGGTCCCCATAAACTTCCTTTGTTATTCATTATCAGTAAACTAATAAGAAACCAAGAGGGATCAGTAACTACCCCTAGGCACTTAGAATAACTTTCTTTCTTTTTTAAATCATGTCTCACTTAGTAGAAAAAAAGCCATTTGACGTTAGGAGAGTGAGAACAAAGAGACAGAGACCCCACATGCCACAGCTTATGATGGTCTCCCTGGTTGTCTGAACATGTTCACAGCATGTGTCAAATTACATGAACGAGCTCCTCCTCCAAGTGCCTTTTGTTATCTGAAAAGCTCTTCTAATTCTTATTTCAAATCATAACTTATTTATTTATTTATTATGTACACAGTGTTCTGCCTACATGTATGCTTGCAAGTCAGAAGAGGGCACCAGATTTCATTATGTGAGCCACCATGTGGTTGCTGGGAATTGAACTCAGGACGTTTCGAAGAGCAGCCAGTGCTCTTAACCACTGAGCCATCTCTCCAGCCCCAATGACTTATTTCTTAAACCTGGTCACCAAGAATAAAATCCAGACAGCCATATATAAAGAAATTACTACAAAGCTATATTATATTATATTATTTAACAATTTTTAGGTGTTGTTTATATATGCGTACATGTTAGTGTATGTGCAGATGCATGTGAAGACCAGAGGTCAACACTGGGTGTCTGCTATCATTTTCCACCTAAGTTTTTGGGCCAAAATCTTTCACTGAACCTACAGTTCACTAATTCGGCTATATTGACTGGCTGGTGACATCCAGGCTGGGCCTGCCTCTGTCTCCTCAGCATTAGGATTCCAGGTGCATCCCACCCTGCCTGGCTTTCATGTGTGTACTGGAGCAAGCACTTAACTGACTGAGCCACGCTTTAAGTCTTTTAGTTCCTTTGTTGTGTGTAATTGGTGCTCATTTGCTAGCACAAATCATATAGAACAAATCAGGGCTAACTCAATAAACTCAGCTGTACTTTTTTGAAATATATTTTAAGACTGAACAAGTGGCTGCTTGGTTTTGTTTCTCTATTTTAATTCCATAGGGCTTTGCTATAGTTCTCACAAATAACTTAGGTAAACGCATCAATAGTGGGTAATTTCAGCAGCATTGTGCTGCCATTTCATACACACTACTATTTTAATTAATGGAGGTCATTTATCAATCTACTAGAGCTTTTTCCTTATTTGAATGGGTTATAATATCTTGTTAGCATTTGAAAACTCAAAATAATAATTTGTACTACTCATATTACATATTAGAAATAATCTAACGATGTGATTTACTGATTCCCCCAATATCTGATTTTCCTAATTTCTTCCAATAAAAGAAAAGGAAGTAGTATGCTCTATGCACTATTAAGGAAATATTTGTGGGGAATATTTCCCACAAATATTTCCTTGTCACAAAAGCTTGAAATTCAGCTCTTAGTGATTCACATGCAAGCAGCTTTTCTCTATTTCCTATAAGCACCTTGCTGGAGTAATAAATCCTATTACTTTTCTATGAAGGAACACTGAGAAACAGGAAGAGGAAGTAAGGAGAAGAGTGAGCCCAGTGTGGAGGCAAAGGTACAGGAGCAGATTTTTCCTTCCTTTCCCGTCCCTTTGCTTTATCCATAAGTAAAGCCTAAATGGTATATACTCACTCATAAGTGGATACTAGATATAAAGCAAAGGATAACCAGACTGCAACGCACAGCTCCAAGGAGGCTAGCTAGCAGGGAGGACCCTAGAAAGGACGCATAGATCGCCCAGTGATGGAGAAATGGATGAGATCTACAGGAGCAAACTAGGGGTGAGGGGTAATGGAGGGCAAGGGATGGGGAATGAGAGCTTAGGCGAGCGGGAGGTTCGAGCTGGAACGGGAACAGAGTGTTAGAGCAAGGAAAGAGATACCATGATAAATGAAGATACCATGGGAACAGGGAGAAGCACAGCGCTAGGGAGGTTCCCAGGAATCCACAAGGATGACTCCACCATAGACTACTGGCAATAGTTGAGAGGGTGCCTGAGCTGGCCTACTCTAATGATCCGATGGCTGAATAGCCTAACTGTCATCACAGAACTCTCATCCAGTGACTGATGGAAGCAGATGATCCACAGCTGGGTCCCAGGCGGAGCTCCAGGAGTCCAATCGATGAGAGAGAGGAGGGATTCTATGAGCAAGAGATATTGAGACTGTGACTGGAAAAAGTACAGAGACAACTAGCCAAACTAGAGCATGAACTGTGGACCGAGCTGAGGAGCCCTAATGGTACTGGACTAGACCCTCTGGATAAGTGAGACAATTGTTTAGCTTGAACTGTAGAGGGGGCCCCCAGGCAGTGGGATTGGGACCTATCCCTAGTGCATGAGCCGGCCTTTTGGAACCTAGTGTCTATAGTGAGACACTTTGCTCAGCCTTGAGGCAGGGGGAAGGGCTTGGACCTGCCTCAACTCAATGTACCAGGCTCTGCTGACTCCCCATGGGAGACCTTGCCTTGGAGGAGGTGGGAATGGGGGGTGGGTTGGGGAGGAAGACTGGGGGTGAGAGGAGGGAAGACAGGGGAATCTGTGGTTGGTATGTAAAATGAATAGAAAATCTCTTAATTAAAAAAAAAATTATTAAAAAAATACTAAGGAGCCGGGCGGTGGTGGCGCACGCCTTTAATCCCAGCACTCGGGAGGCAGAGCCAGGCGGATCTCTGTGAGTTCGAGGCCAGCCTGGTCTCCAAAGTGAGTTCCAGGAAAGGCGCAAAGCTACACAGAGAAACCCTGTCTCGAAAAACCAAAAAAAAAAAAAAAAAAAAAAAAAAAAAAAATACTAAGGCCCTACATGCATGCACACGTACATTCGGACACGTACTTGGACACGGACAGACAGGCACACACAAACCCATTAACTACCTACTTTCAGTTTCTAGAACCTGTGTAAGTATTATGCAATTTTCCTGGTCACAAGCCTCACTATAATTAGTGTAGGTATGTCAGCTCAGACTTCCTGCCAACACCAAAAACATGGACATTATTCCTATTGTGCAGATGAAGGAATCTAGGCTTGGAGAAGCCTAGTAAGCAAAATTGGAATAAAAGCTAAGATTGCTGAAACTCCTAAATTTGACAGCTCATAGAATGCTAGGCACTTAGGATAACTTAGAGGATTTGAGCCCCTCTCCTTTAAGTTCTTTCTAACATGTATTCCTTCATATAATATTTTCATACACTTTAGTCATTGATTTATTCACAATGCTAAGAACCAGTGCTTTAATGACCATGCAATGTACCTCTTCATTTAACCTCCTAAGGGGAACTGCTCATTAGAAACTATTCTATTAAATCCAAAACAACAGGAAAATACATGTTATCTGAGGGAAACCCATTCCTTCCCATAGCTACCTCGATTTCCCCAACTTTTTTGGTGTCATTGTTGCTTGTTTTCTGAGACAGGGTCTCATGCATCCTAGGCTGGCCTTGATATCACCGTATCTGAGAATGAGCTTGATATCTTCATCTTTCTGCCACCTCCTCCTAAGTGCTGGGATTACACAGGAGCACCACCATTCCAGACTTCCCATTTATACCTATTAATGCTTAAGACTGTCTCAGGTCTAATCAGCCTGGACTAAAAGAACTTGAATGCCTACAACCCTGACTTCCACTGTCCTGGACTCTGTTCTTACTTCGTGTTAGCAGAACAACAAACAGCTGTGGACAGACAGCACAGTTCTGAAATATTTCAGTTTTGTTCACTTCTCTTTTGCTGAGCAGTTCAGGAGCATGTAGTTGTTTGGAAAGTGTCAACACAGAAAAAGGTTTATAAAGCCTGGATTATTTTCTCTTAACTGTCAAAACAGAAAGAAATTCAACAATATCGTGGAGACAATTCGGCTATACAGGCAAAGGTATTTGCTGAGCTTTGGAGAATTTAGAAGGAGTGAGGGGATGTTTGCAGAGCTGAAGACCCAGAGAGGGAAGATTAGAGATGCTTATGATGTTAACCTGTGAGAGTCCATCAAAAGTTCTAGAAGATAAATGTCCTGGCACTGGTACACAGATGTATAATGGTGCAAACACTGCACAGAACTTGAGTATTCTTAAAGAAAAGCACCTCTGAAGTACAAGTTCACAAATAAAAGACTATCTGGATACAGGGGAATTTTCATTCATGACAGGAAAACATATAGGGAACTATTTTTATTATGGTAACTGGTCTTTGGAGAAAAATGTTCCTGACTGATAAGCCACAAGATTTAAGAGAGAATATAAAAATATAGTATCTACTTTTTAAAAAATGTAAACTCATTATTGGCACTAAAAACAGCATTCTTCCTCCCTCAAGTTGCATTAGAGACACCTTTTGGCCCACCATGGAGGACACTGTTGAAGCTACATTCACCTTTATCTCCACCAGGAAACAGAAGTCAAAATACCATCAAAATGAAAAACATCCTTTTACTGAGTGGTTGAGAGACTGAAGAGGCCAGTGAAGGCTCTGTCCAAGGCTGCTCCTTTCTCCTCAGTGACCAGGTTCATTCAATCTACCACTCACCAAGGTTCCTCTGGGAAGCCATTCACTCTCTCCCTATGGCTCCTCCCCCCCTTTGGACTCTCATCTTCCTCTTTCCCTCCCCCTTTCCATCAATTCACCTTTCCACACTCGTCTTCTATATTTCTTTCCTTTGCTTCAACACTTCTGTTAAGAGCTAACGTGGAACTAAAGTTTTGTGCTTTTTACACAATTTTCATGTTTAGTATATAAAAGCTCAAACTCTTTATTATGGTAAAGAAAAATAAATAGCTTATATCTCTCCAGGACCCACCCTAATAAAAATAATTGTTTCATCAATACGTAGCATTTGTTTTTGGATAATTCAAAGGAAGGGAAAATGTAGTGGGTAGCCATTCCAATCTTGATCTGGAAGTTCCAACCCCCAGTGAGGCTTCGGTTACTGTCACGACTACAAGGCAGGGGCCGAGAGAGGACCCTGAAGACCCTAGATCTGGATGCGCCCTCTCTCTTGGTTCCCAGACCCTGGACGCTGGAGGTAGACCGAGCAGAGTTCTCCAGAGAACACCACCAGACTGCGCTACGTCTTTCCCAGACCCTGCGACCTACCTATCCCTTCATTTGTAAGTTACGCCACTAAATAAACCTCCCTTTTAACTATGTGGAGTGGCCTTAATAATTTCACCAATAGGAAAACTCTCATCTTCCACTTATCTTTAAAATGATATTGATTTTCTAGCTGTGTGTATAAGTAATTACAATTTACACTTTTAACATACAAATTAAAAAGCATCCTTTCATGTCCCAAGTACTTGCGTCAGTTTCATTTCATTGACATGGAGAAGTTTTACTGCATGTCATAGGGAGAACTCAGTAATATATGACGAGAACTAGAGTCCAGTACCTAGGAAAGAAGCCAACTAGCTTTTCAGTTTATCCTAGACTAATACAAAGAATCAATGTAACAGGAAGTGGATGCTCTCCGGGGTTTGGGGTTTACAAGATGTGGTCTTTGGGGGCAGTTCTGCTATTCCATAGATGTCCTCAGGATAATTTTTGAAAATTTTCCTATGTGATAGTGAACACACAAATCATAGTTTTGTATTATGAAGCCAATCCAAACAATAGATTTGAAGCACACTTCACCAAGACTATTTTGTGTGTATGTGTACTTTTTGACATTGTGTGTATGTGTACTTTTTTTAATTTAAAAACTAATATAGAATACAATGTTAAGAAACCACTGGTTCTCGACGTGGCTGATATGTAAAATTAAATTAATTATAAAATAAAAATATTTATTAAAAAAAAAGAAACCATTGATGTTGGTTTCTTTTCATTTTGTTTGCCTTCACAGTTTTTGGATATATAGCATCCTTTTAGTCTAGACTTGTCTTGAACAAGAAGTTCTTGCTTCAGTTCTGGTTTTGAGCTTCTTAGCTAGAATGTCTAGTTTAGACCCTAAAGAGAATAAGTCACTAGAGATGTTATCCATCATGGACATCAAAGTCTGTGCATGAGCAGAGTGACTTCTAATGACTCAATTTCAATGTTCTCTTTGGGGAGAAAAGGGAGAGAGGAGAGAGGTATATAACTTCTTCAATTTCCTTTCTTTCTCTTTTTTCTGCACAGAGCACTCAATGGCTGCTTTCTGTACTAGTTCCATGTGCCTTTTCTTGGGCTCTTTTCCTTATGTTGGGTTGTTCTGTTCTATTCTAATTTAATTTTGTTTTTATTATTATCCCTTAGATGTCCTTTTCCTTTCTAAGAATAGACAGAAAGGGAGTGGATCCAGATGGGAGGGAGGTCAGGAGAAACTGGGAGGAATAGAGGGAGAGAAAACTGTAATTTCAATCAAATAAAATTTACCAGGAAAAAAACATATTTCCTTAGGCCTAATCCAATAGTTAAGAATATACTAAGGTATATAATCATGAAGCCATACTTTTCCTTTCAATAACTCCCTAGACCACCAATAGCCAGCCACAGAAACAGAAAGGTAGAGGATTAAGCTGAGCTACCTAGTGCACTCTTGCTACAGAAACGAAGATGACGTTCAGATCACAGTGTCCAAAGGAGACAAAATCTGGTGAACAGTGAAGTTTTCAGAAGGATGCTAAGACAGCAAACTCCAAATAGTGAAACCATTCCCTTCCCTCTCCAGAAACACAAATGAGAGTGGCAGACACCAGATTACAGCCTTCAGTGGTAGGAAAGGAGTAGGACTTCACACAAGGCAGGAACTGGCAGGAGGTTGCGGAGCAGGCTGGGGAATACACACTACTCACACTTATTTGCTTGTCTAGGCTGTGAACCCTGCCTCCTATATTTAAAAGTGAATGAAATACCACTGAAGAAATGCTAATGGCAAGGAAAGTGGTGTTGGAAAAGCTTCTGGACTTATTAATGGTTGTATTGATATCTGGAGAAAGAGATATTCCACAGAAGCAGAAGATCCTCAGGATAGCTTACAAACACCAGGAACAATTAATACAGAGTATGCAAGTCTAGTACTCTAAAAAGGGAGGGAGATATTATTTCAAGATAATAAGAACAAGAAAATTCCCAGTTGGGTTAAAAAAAAAATGGTTATACACTAAGTTTCCATTAAAAACCACATCTACTGAAATACATACAACACAATTATACTTACACCTTTTTCTTGTTCTAGTGTTAAAGGCACTAATTGGAGCTGGGTGGTGGTGGCACATGCCTTTGATCCCAGCACTTGGGAGGCAGAGGCAGGCAGATCTCTGTGAGTTCAAGGCCAGCCTGGGCTACAGAGTGAGTTCCAGGAAAGGCTCCAAAGCCACACAGAGATACCTTGTCTAAAAAAAGGGGGGGCACTAACTGGAAAAACCCAAGTAGATGAAGAGAAGCAAGTACAAAACTGAAGCCACTCTGCTTCTCTTTGATCAATCAATCCTGGAGTGGTTTCACCATGTGTTTACTTTTCAGCTGCTTCGCAAACAAAGTATTTGATCAACTGTCTCACAGTCACTTTGGATAAGCATAAACATGAAATGAACAACTGGATGAATTAAAACAATGTTATGCCTCTGAATCAAAATGATAATCCTACTGACATGCTTCCAAATAAATACATTAATATGTCCATTCATAAAGACTAAAGCATAGCAAGATGGTACCGACAAACTACCTGAATGTAAGTCAGGTTGGTTGTCCTTCCCTATACTATACTATATTAGAATGAAGAATTTTCAGACACTGAGATGTACATGTGTTGAAAACCAGTCTATAGTGAATATTTGGTAATAATATACTCCCTATATGTTGTAAGAAGAAGAGCTTACAAACGCAGAAGTTATTTGCAAAGTAAAATAATGCCATGACAAACATAGACTCATATTCTCTTGAAGACAAGGCTAAAGATGGAAACAATCCACTTGTCAACATAAGAGATTCATTTCACTATATCCTAAGAAACAAAGTAAATGAGAAACTCATTGTGCTGTACTTTGTGAAAAGATTTTATTTTATTATTTGTGTGTGTGTGTGTGCGTGCGTGCGTGCGTGTGTGTGTGTGTGTGCGTGTGCGTGTGCGTGTGCGTGTATGTGTGTGTGTGTGTGTAACCACCAGACATGTGTGCTGGGAATCAAAGCAGAGTCCTTTGGAAGAGCAGTTCACAGTCTTAACCCCTGAGCCATCTCTCCAGCTCAAGGTCATACTCTAAAATATTTGGTGCCTTTTCTGAGATAGGGAAATTTCTTTTAAACAAATTTTATTTTTAATTGGCTAGAAATTTTATCATTTATAAAGTAAACGTCTTTAAAGTATATAAACTATTATACTCAAACTAACCAGTTAGACTATAATGCTTCCTTCTAAAATGGCTCAAAACTTTGTTGATTTTCTTTTTTTTTTTTTCAGAGAACAAATGAAGAGGCAGGCACAATCAACAGACTAGAGTACCATGAATATGACACAGGCAGAGAGGGCCTTGACCTGGTCTGCAGTGTCTCGCCTTGGAGCTGGCCATGATACATATTCTCATCTGAGTTGTTTAATAGAAAAATCATTTACTCTAACCCAGCAGAAGAACTGCATTCATGAACTATTTCCAAAATGTCATAATGTAATGATATTCTAGGGTGAAAGAGACCAGTCTGCTTTATCACTGAGGAGTACAGCTCCTGAGATGCCGCTTCACTTTAGGGTGTTGAATGGAGGCACACACCTGCACTACAAAGAAAGAAGCAGAACTCAGGGCTCTGGAGCCTCTGACTCGGACTTGCATCTCAGCTGCGACATTTACAATAGTACAATTCTGGTCAATCTACTCCATCTCTCTTAGAGTCAGGTTTTTCAGATACAGGGTGGGGATGATAACTGAACGGAACACAGAGAGTTCCCAGAAAGGTGAAAGGAGGTGATGCTTGCAACATACAACATAACTGGGCAGATCTCTAAGGCTCAAGTATTTTAGCTATCCTTTCATCATGTGAGGTGATTGAAACATGAAGAATACAAAAGCGAATTATAAAAGTGAGTCCCAGGATATGCACACTTAGGTGAGTAAGCCCATATTATATAACTCTAATATCCTAGATTCATAAGGTTTGGAGACTACCATTTATTTTATGTACAGTATAAAATGGAAAGTGTTATATATTTTCTTCTATACAACATAACAAGGGATCAAAATGTATATTCTACTATATCCAGCTACAAGAAAGAAACAATGTTAATGTTGAAGAGATTCAATGTTTGCATGGTTTCAAACATATGATGATAAATTGGATGTGAGCAGTACAAGCAGAATCACCAGGACTGCATCAATAACCTGACTCCTTGTGGTTTCGGTGATGGTTTTCCTGGAGTTTGCTGTGATAATGAGTATATACATTGTTGATCCATTAAGGACCATGCCTGCTGTCTTAATGTGTTCCCTCAAGTAATTCTGTCATATTTGTTTGGGAGAGCCTTTGTGCTATCTTAAAAATATTCAAACATCAGGGTCTCCTAGGATATGCTAATAATCATAAATTATAGACGGGTGTGCTGATTTCATTATAAATGCATCTATTTTCCCTTTCTTCTCTCTGCAGAAGACATACCTCTGTCTATGTTCTAACCAAATGCAAACTTCTTTGGAAATGTGATTATTAATTACATATTGAAGTTCAACTGGTCTCACTCTTGGAGGATATTCATCATCCACCACATGAAACAGTATGTGAAATATGAATGGCTCACAAACATACATTTCACTCAAGTCCCATTGAGCACAGAGTGGGAGTGTGCTAGTAAAAAGAATCTAGAAGGCTGGCAGGAAAAAAAGAAAAAGGTATTTATTTTATCAGTATCAAGGCCACTTGGAAAAGCTTATTCTTTGCTTTTTCAGAGAAAGCAGGATAAACAAAAAAAGAATGTGAGATAATAATTAATATTTCAAAGACAGATTTGTACTGCAGCAAAATACAGAATTCATGTAAGCTGCTTGGAAGATTGCAAGAAGGTCAGGCAAGCCTTCTTCCAAAGCAAACTATGCCAAAAACACCCCACAGAAGCTCCAAAGGCTCTGACAAGTCCCACTGACATTAACGCTTATAGGAGTTTCCCCCCGCCCCAGGAGGAGACATATAGGGAAATGAAATTCTTGACAGCCTTTGTGATGTTCAGTAAGGTGGAAGCATGTTTGCAAATGTGAAAACTGAATGACTTGCTGTGGCACTTTTTCTGACAGACGACGTTAAACAAACGTCGCACACAGGAGTTCCTCTGATATGTGTGCCTATGTTTGGGAAAAGACAAGGAGGGGAAGCTTCATAAGCTGTCATGGGAAATTAACAGTCGTACCTTAAGGAGTTTACATACTATCATCTTAAATCAAACACAGGCACTCTGCCAGCAAACATAAAGCAGGACCACAGCAAAAGAAGTGAATGGCTGCCTTAGTGTCACCCTCAAATTTATCTCCAAGGCCTGGGTAGAAGATCGTCTTCCTTGAGTAACTCCACTAGAGAGCATAGTTAGAAACGGAGACTTGCAGCTTGTCTATCAGAATACCAAAAGCTACCACAAGAAGAGATCTGGAAGCAAATGTGTTTTAGAAGGCAATGACCACAAGGTACACGGGATGATCCACGATCCATGACCTGTGTGGGCACCAGAAAAAACAGATGTCTGCACCCACTTTACTCTGGTTCTGATGGAGAAAACTACAGTATTTCTCTTAAGGAAAAATTCACATTGATGAATTCACCAAAATTCATTCCTCAAGTATTTACTAAGAAACTAGTATTGTTTCATGCTACAGCTGCAGGAAAATATTGTAAGAACTCAGCTGGTTATGGCAAAGGGATCAAGGAATTCCTTCAGAGGAAGCCAAATTCCAAGGAGCTTTTGGTGTTATTTGGCTTGTAATATATCAGCTGTCTTCTGTTATGAAAATCATGTGTGCCTTCATAGTTTTCCCAATTGATTTCTCCCTAAGAAGTGCTAACAGTGTGGACTGATCACTCTCTGGACATACACATTCAAGGTATTTGGAGAACAGCCTCAGGAAAGGCTTCCTTCCCCCAGCCCACCCGTTTCTCCCCTTTCAGCACTGGAATCAGATTATCTCCCTTAGCCACTTTCAAGGACTAACAGAAATAACAGTCCAGACCACCACATGCTAGTCTCCTGATTTAAGGTAAATTCCACAAGGAGACACCGCCTAGGTCAGGTGAACCCTAAGTAATAATAGCTTTACCCAATTTAGCTCGGACCCTTCTTTCTTACAGCCTTACTAACTTTATAGACCCCTAACTTCTTACCTAACCACTTCTCAGAATGTAAACTGAGCACATAAATCTCCTTTTTTATATACTAACTGGTCATTAGCACTCAGATGACCTCCTCTTTTACCACTCCCATTTTGGGTTGCAAAAGAAGACCTGACAGTTACTGCCTGAGGAAAATTCTTACCTACCTTTATGACCCCACAGAATTCAAGCCTGGTGACCTTGCTCAACCAGGGGATTGCTATTGCTTGGGTTTATAACTGGACTCCTGAGAGACTTGGGGAGAACTTAGAGACAGAGAACAGAGAGGGATAAAATGGATTTTGACCAGAGAGAACATGTGGACGAGATGGAAGATGAGGAAGAGCCAGATGGGAAAGTACTAGCTAGGTAAGAACAAGATGAAAGGATCTGGATGAGGCAGAATTAAGATGAGAGAATTAAGATAGAACTTAGAGGGAGCAGTAGACAAACAGAGAGAGAAATCAGGCAAGAAAGGAGCTAGGCACAAGAACAGAAATGAAGCTGTGTAAATAGAATGTTATCCCAGAAGAATTAAAGCAAGTGGACTAAAGAGCTCAGTGTGCTGAAATTCTATTTCCCAAAAATAGTCCTCGCTGTTTGTGGTTTTCTCTCTTGAGCCCCTGGGATGTATAATATTAAGGTTGGTCACTCTAATATTATACAAGAGTTTCATATTATCAAAGATCTAGCTATGCAGAAACAATTGGCTCTGAGAACTGTCTCATAAGCTAGGAACATGAGAAGACACATCTGCACACACATGCGGGTTAGGCCTTCCAAGGGACTGAGAGCAGGGAGGGGAAGCAGTGAAAGAAAGAGAGGACGAAAAGAGGTTCTAGAAAGTTCTCACAAGAGCATGTTGTTTAAGGGAATAAACAATTTACCAGGAAAAAGAAGAGGAAACAGACTGACATGAAGAGAAAATGGACACAGTACAACAGAGGGTGGCACAGATGCCCACTGACAAACTTCCAGAAGCAAAGGATGCTTCCATGAACTGTAGAAAGTAAAATGAAAACTGAAGGCGAAAGGTAACACTCTTAGGATCGAGTCTTTGATATGGTTATTCCTTAATAAGTAAACAGACACCCAGACTTAGATGTTACAGGAACCTCAAAATGTAGGGGGCTCAGATACCTGAACAAAATCCTTAGTACCTGGGACTTAAACTCCACGTGATAGAAAGAACAGTTTTTAAAACCAAGTTAAAAAAAAAAAAAAAAACTAAAACAAAAACAAAAAGCTGGGCGGTGGTGGCACAGGCCTTTAATTCCATCACTAGGAGAGCTAGGCGGTTATTTGCAAGTTGGAGGACAGCCTGACCTACAAAGCGAGATCCAGGACAGGAACCAAAACTACACAGAGAAACCTTGTCTCAAAAAACCAAACCAAACCAAACCAAAACAAAACAAAACCAGATTCACTGATTTGTGTTCAGCCTCCAAAACTGTACCTCAATAAGAGCTGGATATAAAGTCCCATCCATGAAATGAGGCCTCATTACACAATCTTTTCAAATTGTATTTTAGGATTTTTTTTTCCCCCAGAGCTGAGGACCGAACCCAGGGCCTTGTGCTTGCTAGGCAAGCGCTCTACCACTGAGCTAAATCCCCAACCCCGTATCTTAGGATTTGTGTGATCAACAAACATGAAAATATCCTTGGATGTAATTTATAAACTGCTATTTATATATTACCTAATCTTTGTTATTACAAATATCTTAAGGTATCATAATGCTTGTGATAAGGTTATTGTACTAGGAAGTCATAGTCTTAGAAGAGTGCCTCTTCCTTTTGTCTTGGTTAATTCTAAATAAACATATGTTAATTGTAATGAATGAGAAAATATGGGAGGAGCTGGGATGTAGCTCAGTGTAGACAGCTTGCCTACTATGTGTAAGGTCCTAGGGTTTGATCCTCATAATTAGAGAAGGGAGAAGCAGGAAGAGGAGGAGTGACAGGATAACAGGAAATACAGATTATCACTGCACATCTATTACCAAATCTAAATGGTATTTATGAATTATGAACTTATATATTTCATACCCTTATAAAGTTACATATTTTAAGCAAAATTTGATCTACTATACATTCTGCCTTTAATCAACATTATTAAATATGTTAAATGCATATCTTTATGCTAATAAAAATATACCTAACTACTCGTAAAGATTAATACTGGTGGTCAATCACCATAATAGAGTCAGCTAGGAGAAGAGACTCCTGGCACATCTAGGAGGTGTTATTAGATCAACTTCTGGACATGCCTATGAGGAGTTCTCTAGATTAGTTCAACTGAGGTTGGAAAAGTCACCTTACCTGGCATCTATATATTGAATGATGATAATAATAATAATAAAGCTAGGGTCCTCTACTGAGTAAAAAGGAAGACATGACCTAAATTGTAGCATCATTACATGTGGATACAACGGTCAACTGTCTCAAATCCCTCTGCCACCACGATGGACTACACTCTCAAACTATGAGCCCAAATAAATCCATCCTTCCTTACCTTGCTTTTGTCAAATATTCTTAGGACAGCAACAGGAAAAGCAATTAATATACTACTATTTCAGCACAAATGACTGGACAGGGTGGTACAATATCCTGTAATTTGTACCACCACCAAATCCCCTCAACAGAGCTAGCCTTATGTAAGTAAAACTTGTAGTCCAGGGAGTTGTCTGATGCTGTGCTTTATTCTCTCCTCCTACTCCATGCTCCTACCCACTCATCTGCTGGTTTTGTTTCTTTGGCATAATCTCTGTATTTCACCTCAAGCATTTTGTTTTCTGAAGGATTTCCACTGCCATCATAAGATTCAATATCTATTTAATCCTCATATAATCTTGAGTTCAGTCATGACTATCAATAACTCATCTGGCTTATACTATTTTAGTACAGGTTCTACTCTGGTTTCCTTTCCTGTCTCCCAGGCAGACTTCCAATTTTGTATTTGATACAACCCAACTCTATTTTCATCACTATTCTGCCACCTTTCCAAATATCATCAGTAATTATAGGTGTCCCCACTTTCTCCTGATAAAAAGGTCAATTTCCAATTTGTGGGCAGATTATGGCATGAGAGGCCCAAAATAAGAAATGAGTTATGGATCTAGACTGAGAGGTGAGCATGAGAGTTCTATGTAGAGTGGAAGTGCCAGGTGTGATGCTTTACACCAACAACTCAGACTAAGTGGGCAGGGAACATAAAGTCAGGACAATCAGGCAGGCAACATGAGCCCCTCACAGAGCTGATGCAGGTGGGTTAAGAAAGGTCAGATCTGGCATAATGGAAGTAGTAGGGAAGCTAAGACACTAAAGCAATGCCAACAGGAAAATCCAAGACACAGAAGTAGAACCAGAAGAAATTTCTAACACTGAATACACAAGGAAGTAGGAACAAGAGTCTTCTAGGCAACATTAACATGTTTATGTTAAATTAATTTAACATAAAGATACTAAGTTTATTTTTTGCCTATTTTTTTTTTTTAATTTGGACACCAAGTGATAAGGGTCAAGGCTAGATATGAGTTAGAAAAGGATCTGCCTGCACAACAGTCAAAGTGTCTTTATGGCAAATACCTTGATAAAGGAAAGGAAATCCAGCAGTGATGGAAAGGTGGACTTCCTCACTATGGGTTTACTTTTGTACTCAAATCACCACAGTACTCTAATTAAGAAAGAAGTTCCAGAGCCAGGCAGTGGTGGTGCACGCCTTTAATCCCAACACTCAGGAGGCAGAGCAACGCAGATCTCTGTGAGTTCAAGGACAACCTGATCTACAGAGAGAGAGATCCAGGACAGGCACCAAAACTACATGGAAAAACCCTGTCTTGAAAAAAGAAAAGAAAGAAGTTCTAGTAAGCTCCATGGACAGTGCTACACAAAAAGTTAAGATCTACATAAATATTTGTGGGGTGGGGTGGGGTGGCAGGTGTTAAGAAGCAAGAAGTGAAAGAAACATAGCATATATATGTTTTTATATATTTTTAATTTATTATAACAGATATATAAATATTTAAATGTCTTCAAATTCAGTTCATTGTAAAGTATAGACAACTCCCACTCAAAGTCAGAGCTGACCCCTGAAAATCAACAAGTCAGCCAGGAGTGGTCATGCATGGCCTCTAACTGCAGCACTTAGGAGGTAGAGAAAAGAAGATGCTCAGATTGAGGAAGCCATAGGCTATACAGGAGATCCAGTCTCAAAGAAAGATGGAGGGATGGAGGGATGGATGGAGCGAGGGAGGGAGGAAGGGAGGGGGTAATTTATTTACTAATCAAATCATATATAAAAGAAAATATAATAAACTACACTTATATGGCAGAGGGAGTGGCAGCTCAGAGGAAGATATTGGTGTTTTTTTTTTATTTAGAGAAATCAATCTCTCAATTTTCCTAAAAGAGTTGAAATAAGAAAAAAACAAAACTCACTCAGATGCATTTATGGGTATTAAGGAACATCTACCCTGTCCAGAAGGTTTCAGATTTCTAATTACATTCTGAAGAATAGGTACAGGACTGCTTTTCTTACACTTTTCATCACTATTCTTATTTCTATTTTTACATTTTAACATTTTCCTATCATACTTCACATAGACACACAAGGCAAAAGGAAATTTTAAAAGGTACCTTTGGTTTCCCAGATGGAAACACCCTGAGTATTCGTGGCACAGCCAGAGAGCTTCAGTGGCTCACAGCAATGCCAGCTACACCAAAAGAGGCCACGAGGAACTATATAGCCCTGGCCGCTCTGCAACTTGCTCTGTAGACCAGTCTGCCAGTCTGGCCTCAAACTCAGAGATCCGCCTGCCTCTGCCAGTGCTGGGATTTAAAGGCATGCTCCGCTAATGCCTACTCTCATCCCCACTTTACAATCTGTCCTAATTATTTGTAATTTTCATTTTTGTTTTGTGAAAAATAGCTTTCCAACTCCCCACTATGGCCAGAGCATGCACTTTATGGTAACCACTCACCTGAAGCTTGCCCTAGACTCCAGAGGGCCATACCTGAACCCTCATTTGTAATGCTCCCCTCTAAAGGGCTCCTGGCTAATCACATTTGCCAAGCTCCTCCCTTCCCCATTTGACTGAACTTATTTCCTCAAAACTATATTATATGCCCATATTTGCTTAAGAATGTTGATTTAATATTATCAATTATCTTTCTTTGAAAAGGTTAATTCTTAGTTCTGAATGACAAGTAAATTAAAAATGAACAAATATTCAAATAACCATTCATGAAAATTTAAAAGTTGAAGTTAACAAAGAAGAGAATTAGTCTTATACAGAAGCCCTAATATCAAAGTCAGCAAAGTAGAAATAACTCAGTCAATGGAGAGAGAAAGAAAGACAGGGAGACAGGAGAAAATGAGACAGGGAGAGGAGAGAGGAGGGAGAGTGTATGGAGGGAGGGAGAGTGGAGGGAGAGTGGAGGGAGGAAGAGTGGAGGAGGGAGGGAGGGAGAGTGGGAAGAGGGAGGAAGTATGGAGGGAGGGAGAGTGAAGGGAAGAAGAGTGCAGGAGGAAAAGAGAAGAGGAAGGAAAGAGAGAGAGTGCACACTGAAGGGAACAGGGAATAGGGAAAGCTTCCAAATTGAACAGAGAGAATGCATAGCTTACACCTAAAGGAATATGTTATTAAAGAAGGAAATTACACTTTTCTTTAGGTATACCTACATTATTTTGATCTTACATTTCATTATCAACTTATATTCCAAAATCAGATAGATGTACATAGGCCTGTAGCTGGATATAAACATACTTCATTGATGCTGAGTAGGCATATTTTAGCTAATACAATCCAAAAGACAAATGCATGTTCAGAATACATAAAGAGCAGTATACAAACTATGTAAACTTCTGCACTGAAAAGTTTTACTGCTGACTTTTATATTAACACTATCAGTAATGTTAATGGAGAGTGATAGAATTAATAAATATAAAATCTCAGCATATAATTTAGAAATCACAGCAGCACAGTTTGGATAATTTTAGTGTAGTGTGTTGTGTTTTAGTCTTTACAGTGGTAGAAAGACAGAGTCACTGCAAGAATGAATTCACTACATGAATAAGTTGCTATGATAAAACAAAACAGGAAAACAGCAAACAGAAAGAAAAGAAACCGAGTGAGGTAAGGAGGGAGTAAAGCTAACTAAACTACAGAGAAGACAGGGGTGATCTCTAGTAACACTCCAGATCTGAAAAGAACTCCACTGTCCAATGTGGAGAAAAAGTCAAGCTGAAAAGGATGCAGAAGATATTAGAATTTCCAGTCCTGCCAATGGCAATCAGTAGTGCTGATATGTTTGATTAAAAACAACCAACCAACCAACCAAACAACAACAAAATCCCTGAAATCCCAAATGAACATTCTGAAAGAAATACATCAATCCAGATCTCAAAAGCAGCACATCTGTCAGAACTAGAGTCACAGAACCAAAGAATGTGCACCTACCACTTGAGCATACAGTTAACTAACTATTCTTGAACTCAGCTGCCGGTTATGCATCTCCAGGGTAGATACTGCCTCCCAAGAGAATCTTTCCTATTTCTACTGATTTTTCATAAGAAAACCATCACTAATTAGCATCAAGTCTCATTACATATACTCACATTTCTAACATTTCTAATCTTTCCAGTTGGTTTTTAAATTTCCTTTTATTTTTCATAGCATTATCTGTACTTTTCATGTAAATGGATTACCAAATGACTTCTTTCAACATTGTTGAAGGGTGTACATAGAAGTGGTTTGACTCCCTGACTGACTTCCATTTCACTCAGGTACAGGGTGTTGCAACCAATGTGCAGCATGTATCACATAACATGGTAGAAGAGATAAAGGTTAAGAGAAGATGAGAATACAAAACGTGATTTCACGGAGCAGTGGTGGCGTATGCCTTTACTTCCAGCACTTGGGAGGCAGAGGCAGGAGGAGCTCTGTGAGTTTGAAGGCAGCCTGGCCCACAAAATGAGTTCCAGTACATCCAGGGCTGTTACAAAGAGAAACCCTGTCTTGAAAAAACAAAAACAAACAAACAAACAAAAAGAACAAAAAGCAAACAAACAAAAAACATGATTTAATTTCCAAATGTTTGATGAAAGATTAAAAGCAGTTAATATTTGTAATGAAAAGTTGAAAGCATGTACTCATATGTGGGTTTTAGAATCTACATAAGTCAATGCTCAGTGCACCTTAGGCTTCATAGGTCATATAGTCTGTAAATTATTTTCATAATTCAGAAAAAACAGTTCTATTTCTTAGGAATGCAACATAGTAGCCATATCCCCCCCCCCAATTTATGAATAGCATATGACTCACAGTATCATCACTAGTACCTTTGAAATTGTGCACCTAAGCTTTAGCAAGAACAAGCATGTTGGGGCTGGAGAGATGGTTCAGCAGTAAAGAGCACTGGCTTCTCTTCTACAAGACCTGGGTTCAATTCCAAGCACCCATTATAGCAGCTCACAATTGTCTGTAACTCCAGTTCCAGGGATCCAACACTCTCACACAGACATACACATGCAAGCAAAACATCACAAAATAAAAAATAATTTAAAAAATCACTTAAAATAAAAGAACAAGCATGTTTCTGTATAAACATATCACATACATATGGATGCTTGGAATAACACTACCAAATATCACTGCAAATATCAAACCGTCTTAGTGGAAACAACTTTTCTACACTTCTCAAAGATAAAAGCGTTTGTTGGGGAATATTACTTTAACTATGTAAAGATATGTTCCATTTTGTTTATGCTGCATTTGTTTAATTATGTAAACATGAGTTGCATTTGTCTCACCTGACCTGCCTAAAGCACCTGATTGGTCTAATAAAAAGCTGAACAACCAATAGTTAGGCAGAGGAGGGACAGGTGGGGCTGGTGGGCAGAGAGAATAAGTAGGAGGAGGAATCCAGGCTTGGAAGAATGAGAGAGAAGAGAATAAGGGAGAAAGAGAGGGAGATGCCTCAGGGCTAGCCAGACAGGCAGCTGCCAGACAGACACAAAGTAGGACATACAGAATGAAGGAAAGGTAAAAAGCTCCGAGGCAAAACGTAGATGAATAGACACAGGTTAAAATGAGTTATAAGGGCTAGTAGGACAAGCCTAAGCTAAGATCAAGCATTCATAACTAATAATATTCTCCATATCATGATTTGGGAGATAGGTGGTGGCTCAAAAGAAAACCTGCTACAAACATTGGCAAAAAATATAGAATGTTTATTCTAAATATTCAAACTACATCTTCCTTTCAAAGCAAACCATATGAACACACAGATACCTACATAACCGCTATTAAGAAATGAAGGCATTATTCCACACTTTTGAATATAAGGGGAAAATCCAACAGAAACAGGGAAAGAAGTTAAGTAAGATTTTAAAGCAAGGTTTCTATTAGAAAGGTTTTATAATCTTGGAAATATTTTCAAAACAGACCCATTGTGCTAGACTAGGTTTAGGCTAACATGTAATTTGCCAAAGAAGTCATTCTTCTGTAGTTACTCTCTAAACTTAGAAAGATTAGCATGCAAATCTACTACAAAACCTAAAACAAACCAGGACTTTTGTAATGAAGCCTGCCAAACCATTCACTGCTTCAGAGGAAAACAAGACTTTATAAGTATATTTGAAAGTACATTGTATCAGAAACCACACACAGGACGAATCCTTTGTGACATTCTGATTTTCCAAACAACATAGCATTTGCCAAACAACACTGGAGAATATAATAAAAATGAGCTACATCAAATTACATATTCTACTTCTAGATATATCATTGTTAGGAGGGATATATCATTTTTGATGTAATAATAATCTATACTAACTACACTAAGTTATACTAACCTAGTCCTTAGAAAGAGTTCTTCTGTACTTCAAATCAAGTAAGAGGCCTAATATAATAATTTTTCCTGAATGCCAGCATTATCAGGCTTTCTCTATACTTTCTAACCTTTTGGGAATTACAAAGGTAGTTCCTATAATTTTTCAGTCTAAATGTATTGCCCTCTTTATTGAAGCAAAAGGAAACCATTTATATTCTACTACTTTGAGTATAAGCTTCCAATTCACATGCTCCAACAGGAACCATTGGGGAATACACCCAGCCTCAGCAAGCCCATAGTGGTTCTTGGAACATAGTCACCTTTCCCTTTTCATTTGCATTTCTGCTGGTCAGGGATTCTTCCCTCAAATATTCAGGCTGCTCCTCTTACTGCATCCTCAGGTCTGATTAAGAGACATGCTCTCACAAAGACCTTCCCAACTCAGACTCTCTACAAAACACCTAGCAACAGAAATAACACATGGTAAAATTCACTTGTTTGAACTTTTAATTTTTGAAGGATAAGGCCCTTGCATTCCTGAAATATAAAGGCATTGCCCAGTAACAGTCATAAAAATTAAAATGCAGAAATCAACATGCAAACTAATCAACTCTTTTCTAACATACAAAGAAAATTAAAACTCACTGTAATTTGGCCAATAGAAAATTTGTTTCAATATGCTTTTTCTCATTTAGATCAACAGGCAGAAAAATTGATTAAATGACCTCTTCTCGTTGCAAGCTTTTGTTAGGGCTTCAATTGCTTACAATTTCTTGGTAGGCTAAGAGTAAAGCAAGCAAGATCATTCTATCCCCCATCTTCTCAAGACACAAGATTGACTAAAAGCAAACAGTAAGGAAAAATATTAAACAAATAAAAGCACCAGCCGAGTCAATGTGGTGAACAATTGGAAGGCAGCACATTTGCCTCCAACATCCTTGTGATTTCCAAGTGATACAGCTGCCGTGGTTATGAGGAGAGTACAAAAATAAGACGACAAGGTTACCAGAATGGAAGACCTTGCAGAATAATTTTATGAGAGGAAAGCACAAATGACTTCTGGGAATACATCAAACAAAATAACGGGAATCAACTCTGCAGCACTCTCAGAAGGGCAGTTCCATTTCCAATACAGAAACCCCTCTAGGCACTGAAGAACACACTGCCAGCTGAAGCAAAGTGACGAAAGTACTTTCTTCATAAATGAAGTGTACAAAGCTACATGCAAAGTTTCCAGAAGACAGAGCGCCATTGATGCTGGGGGGTGGGGAGGCGCAGAGGAAAATCTGTCTCCCAGTGAGGAAAATATTTAAGCTCAGTAAAAGATACAAGGAAGCTTACACAGTCTATTAGTTGCTACTAAAGAATTCATGATAAATGTCATTGTGAGGAAAGTTACTTCTGCACCTCATAATCACAATCTAACTGATAAACAAAACAAAAAAGTTTGAGATGAGTTAGGAATATGAGTCACTTGATCTAAGTAGAAAGTTCCCAGAATAGCAGGAGGAAGACAGTGACTAAAAAGAAGATATATGATTATAAGAATTGCCACACTGGTTCAAGAGAAACATTGCATACGCATGTTCCCTGACAAATTTAAAAGATTCCACAGATTCACATCCTTCCCAACAGCTGCTGTGCCCAGACCTGCTGACTTCTGTCTCCTACCAAGCGGGTTACCAAGCAAGCATCTCATAGACAAGAATGTGACCTGATCTTGCTCTCTTAAGCCTTACACAGAGGCAGAGTCCAGTAAATAATTGGTGACAAAAGCTAAAAAAGGAGTCCAGACATGAGCCACGATACCCTGTTAGGGTTTTCATCTTAATTTCAAGTCTCCTACTCCTGCTGACATCTTTCCACTCTTCTAACCTGCCTGTCTCACTCTGAAATGCTGTCTTTTCAATAAGATCATATGTTTGAAGAGTCTATTAATATTGATATAAGTAACATAATAAATAATAGTCTATTAATATAACTACTAGTAAAGAGTTAACTCATAATGAAAATCAATGAGTGGAAATAAACTATATATATGTTAATTCTAATTACAAAATTTAATTTATAAACTTAAGAAGAAATAATGGACACAGAAAATATTGGAAAATAGTAACTAAAATTAAAAAGTAAAAATTACTAAAGGGCTTAGCCATCTGAAGTTCTATAATTCCGTTATTATATTTTCACTGAAACTTAACAGTGCATTTAAGGAGTAAGGTTTGAATTTGTGCCAAGGGCTAATGTAAAGCCTGTAATTGTCACATGCTTACCAAAGAATTAATTCACCTTGCAAGCCACATAATGTTCTTGTTACTTACATTAAGAGATACACAAAGAAATAACTAATGGTGAATTATATCATGTGACAAACCTTCAGTTCCTGTCAACAATAACAAAACTTAGAATTAAAATACAAATGGAATGGGTAAGAAAAGCCATAAAACAGCTCTTTAGAAAGCACTAAAAAGCTATTACAATCTGTTAAGTTCTACCCTCCATAGGCATCCTTCCATGCTCAAAATAAATGTATATACAAGTACTAAATTCATCCACACTATGGTACAATTAAGCAGCAAAGTACAGTGTTAAACTGGGTTTAGAAGAGGCCAATAAAGATTCAGGTACGTTCCTGCTTCCTTAACAATTAACAACACTAATTAAAAATCAATTGTAATTGCAGAACCTGTATTAAACGAATTACCAAAGTCCTGGTATATATGGACAATATTGTTAAATACAGAAGTTTTACATTGTAATTTACCTATTATATGTAACATATATAATATATATTAACCAATTAAATAGTCTTATTTGTCTTAACCCCATGATTCTTAAGTGAATTTACTCGCACCAAGAGTTTTAGAGGCTTAAAGTATTATTCTGAGATACACCTCGTAATGAATTCAAAAGTTTCTGTTACTTTACATACAAATACACTGAGTATATAAAGGTTCTTCACAGAGAAAAGCAATATTATATAAATCCAAAGTTCTTTCTCTAAACTGTGGTAAACATAAGATTAAATTTCCCTTATTAAGCATTTTAAGTATACTGTAAAATAATGTTAGCTATTATATGAGCATTGCCTGAAAGGTCAATTAAAACAGCCATTATGGAAAAGAGTGTGAAGGTTCCCCCAAAATTAAGAACAGAACTATTGTATGATCTAGTAATTCTCATGCTAGGTACATATCCCCCCCAAAAAGTGGAAACAACCAGAGTACCCTTCAGCTGACGACTGGATAAAAGAAATGTGATATATATGCACAATGGAATACTATTCAATTCTGTCATTTGTGACATATGGGTCAAAGGGCGTGATCTCATTCTTGTGGAAGTTAAAAGTGGAATGTTGATTCACAGAGGATAGGGGAAGCGGGATGGGCAAAAGCTGAGCAATGAGTAGCTACTTGAGATGAGGTATGAAAACAAAGAACTGGTATGCAGCTGTGCAGCAGGAGGGCTGCAGACAATAATTCACATTTCAAAAAAGATTTTGAGGTTTTGCCCCAAAAGTGATAAATGTCTAAGATATTTAACACAGTAGTGCAAGATTCTTGTATGTATGAAAATATCATATTACCTGTTAATATGTACAATGTTTATTCTTTATGCATTTTCAAAATTAATTTAATGAACCACAGTATTAAATATAGCATCTTAGCCTTCCATAATTTTATAAACAGCTTGAATCCTGTCATGCATATAGATATCTAGAAATCATTAATTTGTAATGACTGAGCAATTGTCCCTTTAACTCTGGCAGAAAGGTACCTCTTTAAAAGCACTTAGGACTTAGAATATTTTTTGGGGAAAGCATCCTAAAATTTTCTTTGCTACAATATAGTATAATCGAGAAGTGAACAATGTAACAGATTTTATTCTGCTCACCATCAAATTATCTTCCAAGAAACAAAGCCATATATTTTATTCTTAATATCTTTCAGGTTTCTGTAAATCACATCTGTTCAGGGACTTGGTAATTCTCAAAAGATAATGAAGGAGTAATTAGTGTAAATGAGTAAGAGAGACCACGGGTCAGTAATCTGTGTTTCTTATGAAGAACTAGAGAGAAAAAACGCAGGCTTGCAGGCCGGGAGTTACACTGCAACGCTTCATCTCTGTGATGGCAGAGTAAGGCTACACATGGCCACACGAGCACAACTGTGGTCAACAAATGTGTGTTTATGAAAACAGATGGCAGGTTAGATGGCCCCGGCAGGCCTGGACTTGCCAACCACTGAGACATATCCAAAAACAGAGAAGGAGGAGGGAAGAAGATGGGCAGGACTAGAGAAGGAAGTAAAGAAAATCAAATTCAAATATCTGTGAGCTATTACTCTGGAGAACAGGGAGCAGCTTGACTGACATTATCTGTTCTATTGACTAACTTTCACTGTGAAACCTGTGAAAATGAAACAAGTTTCTTTTTTCTAATGATTTGACTCAATGCTGGCTGAACTACTGGCACTAAGCACATCAGCATAAATAATGAGAATATTGATCACGGATAAGTACATCATAGGGGATGACTTACCTCAGTAATGGATGGAATATGACAGTAATATTTCTGGCTCCAGGTTTACAGACAAATTTTGTTCCTCCACCTTCAATTAAGTTGTCGTCAGGACCCCCTTCCAGGAAAAATGAAAACCGAGACTTAGCTAGTTGGAAGTTTTACAGATAAGCAAACCAAGATAAGCATTGCATGAGTGTTGTATTGTCCAAAGGGCTACCTTTTAAAGTTAACCACAGTATTTACAGCTATTGCAAATGACATGATCCAATCTTTCTCTTTAACAATCTATGGCATAATTACCCAGGAAAGAAGAAAAGGGAAGTCCAGGAAGAGTCAATGACACACGGAAAGTAATGGTTCAAGGTTATAGTGCAGTTGAGGCTAAAACATTTCTCTCTAGTCAACAGTGTCTTCTTTGAACAGTAGAGCACACAGAGAAAGAAGAAGTTACATTTAAAGCATCCCAGATTGTAAAACATATTTAATCCTATTCGCCATAATTGTCACCAAGACAAAAACTTCACAAATTAAAAGGCACACTACTATTTTATGTAAGACTAGGAGAAAGAATTCTAGTTATTAAAATATGTAATTTATTAAGATCTTTTTTATATCATAGTAGAAAGCTTACTTGACTATTTAAATAGATAGTCCATAAATACCTTGAGTACATTTAATATAAACAAACATAAGAAAAGTAAACTTGGGGCAAAAAAAATTAGCTTAGTGGTTAAAAGCACTGGGTGCTGCTCCTTCTAGAGGACCTGGATTCAATTCCCAGCACCCACATGGTAGCTCAAAGCCATTTGCTTCTCCAGTTCCAGAGGATCCAATGTTCTCTTCTGGTCATCTTGGGCACCATACACACAAGTAGCCCACAAAAATATGTGCAGGTAACACTCCTATGCACAAAATTTAAAAAAAATTAAAAAGAAACTCATCAAGACCTTCTTAAAACTACATAATATACACATTGCATCCTTTGGAATAACTGACTCAGAGCTGGCAGCATCCATTATTTTCCAGTAAGTGCCATCCTGTATTACTGAGAATGAAACTGTCTTAAAAGAGTGTACCACATTGTATGTAGGATTTTATTTCAAGCTGCTGATACATGTTTTGCAAAGTGTAAAATTGCTGCTTTCTCAATGCTATCACAAGTCTTAAGGCAGGATTTGCAATGGTAACCAGGACTTACATTCTTTCCTGAAATGGTTCTTAGTAGGTAATTAGCTGAAACATCAAAGGGTCAAAGTGCAAGAAGTAATTGCCCAGCTCACACATTCTGAGGCAGTAACAACTTACATCACTATTTTGCCAAGATTTAGTTGCAGAGAGTTTAGAATATACAAAGCTGCATATAACTTCAGAAGTTGGAAGAAATGCTTCCACTAGCACTGCCACCCTGCCCCCATGGGTGTTTTTTTTTTGTTTCGTTTTGTTTTTTTAAAGATTCAATCGCTATATTCCCTAGCTTCTCTCCACTTTTACATACTCCAAGATGAGTAAATTCTTTTGATCAGCAAAAATTAAGGGAAAAAAGGGGGTCATGAATATCCTGGAAAGCCACAGTATTCCATTTGAAAAACCATGTCTACAGATGGTAAATGTAGTTTGGTTTATGTTAGTAAGGCTGTGGATATAACTCAAGGGTAGAATAATTACAGAACACATGTAAGACCCTTGTTTCAATACAGTGAGGGAGGAAAGTCTGCCTATAAAGGACCTGGCTATCAAAAAAGAAGTGAGGGGAAGGTCAAAAAAGAAGTAAAGTGGTCTAATACCTTCTATTAAATGGGTAAACAAATCTATCTCCCATATTCAGCTAGCAAGTCCACCTAAGCTAGGTTATGTCCTTCAGTGTCATTATTTTTAGTGTATAATTGGTACTCTACTTTTAATTTACTTCATGTTAGTCCTCAACAGTTTCAGAATTCTGGCACAAAAACCATACTATTTGGTGGGTTTCTTCAAAACCCAAGCAACCTACATATACATATTTTCTCTCTCTAAACATTCCCTTATGGTTAGAATTCTTTGCATGGTTATCAGACACAAGCAAGGCTGACTCTGGTTTATTATCCATCTTTGTGGTCTCCAAGGCATCTAGGAGATGGATAAAACCAAGGGAAGCTTCAGCAAATGACATCCAGGATCATCAGCACTTCCCAGTGGCATTTAGACAGATACTGTTTGGATCAGTTGTTTCCATCAAACCATCTGAGCACAGATCTAAATTTCTAACAAAAATACAATGGCATATACAGCTCTTCCTTTAAATTAGTGGCCTACTTCACATTCTCAAAATCTGCATCCCAACACAATGATAGGAACCAGGATTATTGATGTCTTGCTAATTTTTGCAACTTAAATGAAAGCATCAAGACTAACACAAGGCCTAGGGGTATAGCTCAGCTGTATTGAATGTGCTCTGTATGAGCAAGGTCCTACGTTTAATGTATATACAATACCAAAGAAGAAAAGGAGGTAAGTAGCTAGGGCCTGGAACAGACTAATAGAAATACTACTCCTTTAACAAACCTCTACCTCAAAAGATCATATTAAACATTTACAAACAGAGAAAATAAACTCAGAATAGATTTATCTTCTTCATCAACAATATACCTTTCAAGACCACAAAACCTAATCAGAACAGAATCACCAAGGAGATGAGTACAGGGAAAATATGGTTATATTCTGCACTCCAGGAACAGCATACACAAAACAAAACAAAAAACTTTATATGAGATGGATACAAAAATAACACACAATTCTACTCATTATAATAGAAATGAGTAGGTGTCTTTAATGACTTCTAAAAAGATCAAGTGTTATGATTTCAAGGACTCCATAATTAAATTTAAACTGGAACAACCAAGGCAGTCAACTAGTTCTTGATATACACTGTGTACACTGTATGGATGCTGGGCCTGTGTGCCTTGGGCATACTGGGCTCAGTTTTGGAGGGGCATTTCTTTTACCAATCCTTTAAAGTCCAATGTCAAGCCTAAAATAGTCAATCCTGTTTCCCAAAAAACAACTGTCTCCATAAAAAACAACTCAGACAAACCTTAACATATGTCATTTTTATTATCATTATATGACTTCATTAAAGTTTATATAACTTGGCTCAGAGGTTAAGAGCATTGGCTGCTCTTCCAGAGGTCCTGAGTACAATCCCCAGCAACCACATGGTGGCTCACAACCATGTATAATGAGATCTTGTGCTCTCTTCTGGCCTGCAGGCATACATGTGGTCAGAACACTGTATACATAATAAATAAATAAATCTTTTAAAAAAGTTTACATAACTTATCCCTATGTAAAGAAGTTAAGCAAGCATGCATCTGCTGCATGAATGGAAAAAGAAATGGAGACCTAAGTGGACAAAATAATATTAAAATTAGGTAAAAAAAAAGTACATTTGAAAATAAATTGTCAAATGTCACAAGCCTAGCAAAAGTGAATAACTTGCTCTGTCCTCCTAAAGCCTTACAGGTAGTAGGAATACCTCATAAATGTGTGTTTATGGCAAGGGATAGAATTAACATTAAAAAAGAAACAAATACCAACTATGAAGACAGGAGCCACTAGAATGTCAGTGGGAGAGATGAGGCTATGGCAATGAAAGGAGGAAAATGGGGTATGAAGTTCCAAACTTAGCCACATTCCCACTGCTCAAAACTCCTGGGAGCTGAGGAAAATGATGGATTCATGTGGTGTGCTACTGTTAAGTAAGAGTGAAAAAGACTGCTCTGTCTACTTTAACCCTCAGCCAAAATTCTACCTCTGGGAACCTTGTGCATTCTTTCAGATCCATGCCTATGTGACCCTCATTGCATCTGATATGGTTTCCTCTTTATAAAGCAGATGTCTAAATCTAGGTTACTAGGTTACTAAATGTTATGGTACAAATGTGATCCCCAAACACCATGTGTTGGACTCTTAACCTCCAATTCAGCAGTACTGAGATCTGATACTTGTCATGAGGATGACCATGCATGGACTGAAACAAACATCCCAGGACACAGATGACTATAGAAATTTGAGTCCCCTTTCTCTCTCACCCTTCCTCTGTTTTCTATCATGGTATGAAATATGCAAAAAAAAAGTCACTTGATGTCCCTTAATTTCACCTTCCAATCCTCTAGATCTATACACCATTGAATTTCTGTTCATTATAGACAACTCAGTCTGTGATATTCTGTTGTAATAGCACAAAATTGACAAAGGTATTGAATTACCATTTTAAAAAGAAAAAAGAAGCAGCATCCTAAAGAACTATTTTTGGAAAATAAAGCTATCAGAACCAAAAGCAAGGCCCTGACCAAAGATCACAAAGTCTGAGAGTGTCTACCATCAAAATGGACTGTAAATGGACTCTTGGCATTTCAGTATTCTGGGTGAGAAACAGAACTCACCTCTCCTCACATGCCCTCCCATTCAGCCAAGTAGCCTCGGAACTGCTGTCAAGACCATTAAGGAGCAAGCTACTCCAATTCTGAGACATACATTGACCAGGCAGGACAACTCTCACCTTCATTCATTATGCTTGCAGTCTAATCTCAGTTGGGAAGGCCAGCTGATGGGCACCAGAGAAAATGTTGAATGATGATGGATGGTTGGAATGAAAAAGAAATTGACAGTAGGATTACAAGTAAGCTGTAGGGCACAAGAAGATGGAAGAACGCCCCACTCATATTTCCTACTTTTTGCAAAGAGGAGAATGGTCTGACAAGCTTTCTCCAGACGACTAGAAACAAACCCAAGGCCACCTAACAACTTAATTTTGACAGCATTTTAGCACTCACAGACTAGTCCCTACCTTTAGAACTCATTTGGAGAAATTAGCTGCTAATGTACCTATTCCTTGACTCTTTCTAACTAAGATTCATCGTCACTGATAATGAATATAGTCATCTTAATGACTATGGCAGAAAGAAAAAACAAATGCTTCAGGAAAAATGGAAACAAATGTTCCTACTGAAATGAACATGGTAAGATGGGAAGAATCAGTAACTCTATAATCAGATCACATATCTTATTTGAGTGTAAGTATGATAAGTTAATTAAAATAATCTGAGCTTAAGCTAGACCACTTATAAAAATAGGAATTATGCTCAATTCCTTCAAACATAATGTGCTAATTGTCTAAATGAGAAATTATACACAAGAGCATTCAGCACAGTGCTTGATACCCAGTACACACATCCCAGTAAAGAAGCCCAATTTTCCTTTTGGGGCTATCAATAGGTAAGGGCGCGCACGCGCGTGTGCGCGCGCGCGCGTGCGTGCGTGCGTGCGTGCGTGTGTGTGTGTGTGTGTGTGTGTGTCTGACTGTCTGTATGTCTGTGTGAATCTGTGTGTGACAGAGAGAAAGAGAGAGACAGAAACAGAGAAAAGCTCTTGACATACCACTAGAACATAAACAAGGAAAAAGGTAAGACATTTTAAAAAGCACTTTCTGTATTACTCTTGAAAACAGTAATAGTCAATATCATTAATGAGTCCAACAAATGAATTTGTAACAAATGAATAAAACATTTCTGTGAATTCAATTGGGGGGACAGTATCACTGCAGTGACAGATTGAGAAGATTGCTTGGAACACTTATAATGTGGCAAGATGAAATAAGCTTCTCTCAACTCTTAAAATAATCAATATCAAATGTATAGATGCTAGTATTGTGAACAAATACCTTGTGCCAAGTACTTAAATTAAAATAGTGACTTCCATTAAGTTACAGAAAGCAGCATGTCACAAATAACATTCTGAATGTGTCCTGGGCCTAAAATTGGCTTTCAACGTTGCAAAGAATTGCAGTAAAAATAGAGTATTTTACAACGAATATCTGACTTTGGAAAAGTTATGCAGAATAACAAATATGGAATTCCTAATTGCATCAATAAAGAGCATGTTTAACTGGATCTAGGCACCAGCTGAGTGGCCTGAGTTTTCTGAACACCATGTTACCTTGGCAGAGGTAGTCTTACAGACCAAGTTCTTTACCATAGGTCTATTGTCTGGTTTTTTGTTTTGTTTATTGGTTTGGTTTGGGTTTTTTTTTTTTTTTTTTTTTTTTTTTTGGAGACAGGGTTTCTTTGTATAACACTCCTGGCTATCCTGGAACTCGATTTGTAGGCCAGTCTGGCCTTGAACTCAGAGATCCACCTAACACAGCCCAGCTACAGAGGTCTATTCTTAAAGCATGATGTGCCCTCAAAATTCAGTCTGGTGCTATCACCACCCTTCAGCCTCTAAAGCAGCCTGGACCCAGCCCTGGGGTGTAGTTCAGAATCAAAGAGAAAATAACAGCAAAAACAAAACTTATCCCAAAATGCTTTACTATTTCAGTAAAGCAAGTGAATCAGGACTGGTGGTGCTATGCTCTTGTTAAAGGGTGAATTTCAAATAGATCTAGTAAGAAAAGCCAAGCAAAAAAATACAACTCAAAGACAGCATCACATGGGACTCAACTTGTAGCTAAGAATAGAGGATTCCACAAAAACACTGTTTTAATCACTAGGGTATCCCTGGTACCTGGAATAGTTTTTAGAATATAATAAACATTTGCTGACCAAATACATGTGTAAATAAAATACATGTCTAGAACAAGTGAATTATGACTATAAACTCTCTATGAAAAAACAGCAGATATATTTTTAGAATAAATATGCTCAGTCAGAAATACAGATTTTAAGAAAGAACAGAAAAGTTAAATGAATTAAATATTATTCCTAGAAAACACCATCCCAAATAGAAATTAGCTACTTATTCCAGCATAAGTTGAACAAACACCTTGCCAAGATTCCATCGCTCGCATACATTTATTCTTGGTTTCTCCACTTCTGTGATCAAGGTAGATACCATTTCCCTGCATATGAATTAATAAAGAAAGCACAATGGAAGGAAAAGAAATGCAATCGTTAAATAACTACCATGAAAGGGAAAGTATGCTGGACTCTACAAAAACCTCCTCTCTTAACTCTGAAGATATGCATGAGATATTATTAACAAACACAGAAATGAAGAAATGTAGGCTTCTGGTGGGGAACCAAAGGTACAGGGTCTGCGCAAGGATACATATGATAGGCTCAGTATTCGAACAGTCACATGCATCCTAAACATTTTAAGTACATACAAATTCTACAACCTATTTAATTAACATCATTTTCTCTTCACAGGGACTCAGATGTTGAAAAAGATAATGGTAATACAGAAAAACTCCAAAATATTGAACACTGAGATCAACTTTGTCGTGAGATGATACACTTATGCATTTTCCATAGAATCAAAACTAAACATATGTTGGTTATTCAGGTCAATATCTAAAAAGTCTCTTTGATTAAAGATACAAGTGAACTCAAGATAAATAATATTATCTTTCTATGAAATGACCACACAGACATTGTATTTAGTAGAAGCATATTCAATTATCCAACTGAGATTAGAAATACCTTTTTCCTCTCTAACACAGCCCCAAAACCAAGAACTAGACTGCACTTTCCCATCTCTCCAGACAGCCAAGAGGGAATATGATGAGCACTTCATCCTCATAAGTAGCTAGGAAATGCTCTCTGGATTGCAAAGAGCATAAAGGTAGAAGAAAAGAAGTGGCAATGTCTTTCAAAGGGACAAGTTGCTGGTTTGTTTGTTCTTTTTTTTTTTCCTATTTCTCTCTTTTTTTTTTTTTTTTTTTTTTTTGGTTTTTCGAGACAGGGTTTCTCTGTGTAGCTTTGCGCCTTTCCTGGTACTCGCTTTGGAGACCAGGCTGGCCTCGAACTCACAGAGATCCACCTGGCTCTGCCTCCCGAGTGCTGGGATTAAAGGCGTGCGCCACCACCGCCCGGCTCCTATTTCTCTTTTTAAAATAAAGAAACTCAACAGCCTTCCCTTGCTTTGATTCAGGGTCAACACACTACAGCTCTACTTTCCTAGATAAAACCCTCAGAACATCTTATCTCCAGCTTCCTCATGACATGCTAACACTACGGGTGCTCCACCCCCAAAAGCCATCACCTTGGAGTTGTCCATTTTAATATCAGAGGAAAAGGAAAGAATGTGGAAACAGACCAAGTCTGAAAAGTCATAAATGTTGCAGATAAAAGGAGTGGTCCCAGTATGCAAATTATAGAGAGCACCTCTCCTTCACTGCCACTCTCCTCCCATTTCCTTCCTTCCTTCGTCGTGTCTCTAGATTGGTAGTCAACTATAAGTTTCAAGAATCATGAGATGAATTAGGGGCTAATATTCATGAAATACTCCCCAATGTCACATGCTTCTCATCATCCAAATCAGTCCTAACTTAATATGGACATTCAAACTCTATAAGCAAAACAGATGGCATGGTGGGTTACCACAGCAGTAGACAGAAGAAAATGTGGGTGACCTCCGTCACTCAAGATGCCATTCTTCCCTCTCGTGGGCATTAACAGTCATTTCCACACAAATCACACAATCGCCTGTGCTATATACAGCCACAACAGATGCTGAGAAATGAAACCTGCCACCCCCATTAAAGAAGAAAATGAGCATTTTGTGTGTGTGCATTATTCTTCCTTTATCAGGATTCAGGCTCCATAAATATATAATCAAATAACCAAAACCAAAGCGAAAAAAAAAAAAAAGCTGTAATGGGAATTTTGTCATAGTGTCTCTATCACAGAGAATAAGTGTGGGGTGATGGGGCACCAAATTAGGAGTTCATGAAAACTGAAAAAATTAATTTGAAATTTCCCTGCTGAATAAAGGCTTAAGGTGAGCAGTGACTAACAAAACTCAACTTAAAGAAGAAAAAAAAAGATGAAGAATTTTTTAATAGCCCCTTTCTGCTTCCATGACCCTAGAGGAGGTGAAATATGTATAATCTGGAGGACCAGGAGACAGTCTACAACATGTCAGAGTGGGGGGAAGGAAAAGGGAGAGTCAGGGGTCTGGGGTAGGAACCTTTCTAGGCACAATGGGAAAAGGGGGGAAAAACACGATGGAAGGTTCTGGTAAGAGAAAAATTTAGGCCATTAATTAGAGATGAAGAAAGTCTTGATGAGGGTGGAAGGATTTGCTACTTAAGGAAATGGAGTATGTATCAGGCTGCAGCATACAGCTGGAGTCGGGTGAGTAAAGGAATATGGCAGGCACAAGGTAGGTGCTTGGAATATCACCCTTCCACACTTTCCCTGACTGCAGAACCACAGGGACACCCCTCCTCTGACCTAGAAACATAGAGGAGAAGAAGCATTTGTGATGATGCCCCTAAGGAGTTTTACTGGACATCTGAAGATGAGAATGAGACAAAAAGGAAGAAGATTCCAAGGACTAAGCCCAGATGAGAAAAAGGAAAGTCATTTGGTCTCTCACAGGACAAAAATAGAGAAAAGGAAGAAAACCTCAATTAGGGACTGCATGATTGCATAAGTTCCTGCAAGCAGGACACATGTCACTTATCTTGAATAAAAGTAACAGTAGAGTATGTTCATGAAGCATCTGCGTTTGTTGGAAACATCTGTGAGAATAATTGGACTATTCATTTGGGAACTGCCATAAGTAAGATGATCTCTCGCAGAATTCAGTTAGAGTACATGAAATAATTCCTATAAAGGAAAGAAAAGTGTGTCATTATTTAATTCTAGAACTGAACACATTCATCAGATGTCGTGGCACAAGCCTTTAATCCCAGCACACGAGAGGCAGAGGTAGGGAGATCTCTGTGAGTTTGAGGCTAGCCTGGTCTACAAAATAAGTTGCAGGACAGCCAATAACAATTTAGAACTGAATAATAAAAAATAAACTTTATAATAATCTAGTTAATTAAGAGACTGGGAGGGAAATGGACCAATGCAATCACCCTATGAAGCCTTAAAGTAAAGTGAACTGGAAGATAAAGTCACTGAGATAGACATGTCCCCCAAAGATGGTCAGTAAATGCTACTTATTTCTAAGGACTGTCTTGGATTGCAAATCAAAAGAAGAAATGCATGGGTGATAAAGGGGAAAGGGGAGGAGATACAGAGAAAGGGAGGGTTAGAAGAAGAGGGAGAGAGCACACCTTAATCATCTTCCAAACAATCAATTAAGAATTTGGGAACTATGAGATGTCATGGAAGGAAAAATGATCAAATATATTTTAAGGTTAAAAAGCCTACATCCTGATCCACCTGTAAAATGTGGTCATTGAGAAATGGCTCAAGCATAAACAGTGTGTACTACCGAGGACATAATTTTGGTTTCCAGCAGCCATATCAAGCAGCCTACAACTGCTTGTAACTCCAGCTCAGGGAATCCATGGCCCTCTTCTGGCCACCACAGACATCTAAACTCACATATGTACAGACCCCGAAATAAACCGCACAGACTCTCTCACATACACATAATTAACAAGTATAAATAAGTCATTTTTTAAAAATGTGGTCACCAAGAGGTCTTCCAGAGACAAAGTCAGAAGGATCCAGTTGTGACAGTACTGGATGATTTGGAATGGAAAATGAAATGGCACACTCTGCAAAAGGATAAGCCACTTAATAAATGATCTCCAGTCACTGTGTGTAGTTTTAAATGTCTGATCAATAAGGCAAAAGGGAACTTCAATTGACCATCTTTGAGGAACATTTCTGTCTTAGTATCATTATCCTCCAACTCACTTTATTTCAAACCTACACAGGGAGATGGCATTGATCCATTTTCCTCTCATTCTTTTAACTAGTTTTAATGATCTTGAATCTATTAAATACATTTGAGTGGCTGGTAGGGCACAACCAGGTCAGAGGCCTCATGACTGAAGCTAAATAACTTTGTTACTAATCAAATGTTAGGGTTCATTTACATTGTATATTTTTAATGCTGCAGCACACATTAGCACTCCATTGTTATTTATTGTTTAATAACAGTCTATTGTATACGCATGGTACATTTAATTTATGCCAATATTCATCAACTGACCAGGGATCTCTACTTTGTAGTTAATATGAAAGATGAAGATATGAACATCCAAACACACGTACCTATGAGAAAGAATATTTTCAATTCTCTGAGCCATATGAGATTATGTTTAACCTTTAAAAAAATTTCCAGACTGTTTTCCAAAGAACCAGTACTATGTTTTAGTTGTTTTTTGTTTTTTTTTTTTTTTCCTGCTTTAAATTAACTAGTTAATTAACAGAAAGGCCTTGGCATAAGAGAGTAAGAGACAGGAATAGGAAATATCAGTAATTTGTTTTTCCTTAGAACCCCTTCCTACTAGAGCCAGCTCCCCAACCTGTCTCCTACAGCCCTGTTTCAGAAGATCACCAAGGAAGCATTACAAGGTCCAATTGATGATGATGGCTCAGGAGCACTTTGGAACTGTCAAAAGCAAGAAACTATATGTGTTGTCTATAGTATAAACACTGTTTTGTCACCTATGACTAAAACAGGGTTTCTCTTATCTTTCAAATTTTGGATTGTGGGGTATTTTACTGTTTGCTCAGGAATTCTAAAATAAAGGAAGATGTAAAGGGCAGCAGAGTGGGATGAGGTGCCTTGATAGGCCAAGCTCAATGCAGATCTCCATGTGTGTTTGGCTGACTGGAGTCTGCTAATGATGGCTGCAGATCAGATCAGTTTTATAATACTGAGAACAAAGAAACTGAAAACAGATTGTACCCATCAGTCTTCCTTTGTCTTAAGTGGTCTGCAACGTGGTTCATTGGGAATGAGAACTGAATGAATTCCAGTTCACTGAAGATTTTGTGCTGGAAAATATTTTTGTTGTAATACTCAGAGACATGCCTACATCTGCTTACTCCCTAAATGGGAAGGGAATTAATTTGAAGAAATCAACATGACAGGTACAAAGAACAATGACCCAAAATGCCTGAAAGAAGAAGAGTAGATGGGGGGTCCTTTGAAAAAAAATTATAGTCAAAATACAGTTGCATAAGAGTATTGTCACTTCCTAACAAAGATCATCTGTGCTGGCACTGGAACAGAATGAGCATTATTTCACAGTGCATTGGAAGTGTCTACATCACAGAGGGATGGGTGGCTTTAAATAACTTTACCAGCACACCCACAGTTACTAAGTTTAATTAGCAAGTCAACTTTCTAGTCACTGGAGACAACAAATCTTACTGGAATCAAATTTCCTGGAATTAAAATCAGTCTTAGACCTAGGGAAACAACTCAATTGATAAAATGATGCTGTGTAAGTATCAGGACACAGATGCACAGTGAAAAACAAAAAGCCAAAATTATCTTCTGGCATTCATATGCACACATCTGTGCACACATACATGTGTATCCATACACAGATGAACATGAAAACACACACATAATTAAAATAAAACAAAATCAGATCTTTTTACCACAGTAGAGTAAATGCAGCAGTACCCACCCACCCACACCTTTCTCTATATAATTCTAATAGTGACAATAACCATGGGAAGAGAGTGAAAGTTTGGGCAATGTGAGTCGATAAACATATGAAGTGTAAGTTCTGCCATCCACTGAGGAAATTTTCCAATAATATCTGTTCAACATTTACCTGAAACACTGATATATTTATCCTGAAAATTTTATTTTCCACGTGACTACTCACGATTCTTGTAAAGCTCATGGCTAAAGTTTTAATGTTTTACTTTTTATGTGATAACATTTCTAGTCCAGGAATCTGCACTCATACTCAACAAAAAAGCTATTCATCACAGAATGCAATGTTAAAACAAACATTTTAATATAAAACAATTGATTAGATAAACCTAAATATACAAATAAATACTTATAATTATACACACATAGATTGGGGCTATTATATGACAATTAAAATGAACAAGACAAGAAATAAAGAAGAATATAAAAGGCAAGAGGCAGGATGCCCTCCCCCAAGAGGAAGGTAGATTTGTTAATATTCTGACCCACCCCTTGGAGACTTGCCCAGTGTCCTGAAGTAAAGTCCCTTTTAAAAAAGAAAACTCCCCCTCCATTCCCAGGAGGTGTGTCCCCCCATCTCTGCCCCTCTTTCCCTCTCTCACCTCTCTCCCCACCTTTTCTCTTTCCCTCTCCCCCATTTCTTCCCCCTACCAAAATAAAACTATTCACTGAGGCCTGCCAGCATGGCATTGTGAAGGGGCCCCAAAATAGCTTGACCACACAGCAGCCATGACAGGCTTAGGGGCCTAGACACAACTTCTGAGACAGGCTTACAGGCAGGAAACACCCAGATCCAGGAAAAGCCTTAAACTGATACTGCCCAGGGATCCACCCAGGGGTGAGGAAGTACCTGACATCCCAAACATTCTAACCATTAGATAAGGTGGCCAGATGTCCTTGAGTCTAGCACACACCTATTTTTTGTTTTACAGATACCCCTAGACAATTGTCAGCCAATCAGGGTCCTGGACCCTGGAAATCCCCTCACCCCCACCTCTGCTATGATTAAAAAAAAAAAAAAAAAAAAAACCTCTGCCCCATCTGAGCTCAGGGCTCTCTGCTTTCACCATTGTGTCAGACAGACTGAGGGACCAAGCTCTGGAGCTTGAAATAAAGGCTCCTTGCTTTTACATGCAGGATTTGGTCTCTGTGGTGGTCTCTGGGGGTCCCCGTGATCTGGGCATAACAGCATCTGTCTCTCCCCTGCCATGGAGCACCTTGTCTCCAAACCAGCCAAGGTCCCTCCCTCACCTGTATCATTACAAGATTAACAACTGAAATCACAATACAAAAGAAGCCTGATCTTTGGAGGCTTTGAGTTTTGTTTCTGTCTTTCATCTCAGTTGAATCTGGTTATTTTCCACTGTGTGCAAGTCATGAATGTGAGGGTTGGGGGTTCATATATCCCACAGAAATTTATCGTAATAATTCTTCAAGGCCCAGTCAGAAAATATTTACCAAAAACATCCAGGCATGGCAGCTTCTCCACGAAAGAGAAATAGAGACCTAAAACACATTTTAAACTAAACGTAAATTTGGAAGATTTTTCAAATCTCTCTCTCTCTCTCTCTCTCACACACACACACACACACACACACACACACACACACACACACACACACGAGACAGACTTAGTTATAAATATTCTAGGGACTCTGTTTCCCCTTCGTCGCCTCAGTGATAATTTTCTCCTTATCTCAGAAGTGTAAAGACAGTGGAAGAACCTGGAATCTTGAAATAATCCATACTGTTTACACTGAGATTCCCAAGATGAGTAAATCCTGGGCATTTTTCTCCGTTTCTTGAGCTTTACAAGTTCAGTGGGGTTGAAAACTGGCTTAAGGCTGTGTCCTCATCTTCTCTCCAGCCCACCCGTCCTTGCTCCACCAGCTTTTCTCTCCCTGTCTCCCACAGGGTCCTCCAAGAGATGGAACCTAGTGCTGAGAGTACAAGCAGTAGCATCATGCCCAGCACAACTTTCTTGAGCTTTCTCTCTGAATTGTTTCCACTAATCCTTTCTGTTAGAATTCCTAGCCACTCCCCCAGCTACAAGACTGTGGATGTGCTGTCCAGTAGCCAGCAAGATGCTTAGTCATCCTAGAGCTTTATGTCCTACATAATCCATGCACTGCATGATCACGTAATCTATGTGCATGCGTGGCGTAGCTACGTAAATCCATATACACATGGGGGGTGGGGGGGGGTGCGGACACCTATAAAAGCAGATTCTACCTATTCCTTCTCTCTCTTCCTGCAAGGTCATTATAGGCTTATGCACACCCTTTCTATTCCCTTCCCTTAATAAACTCTTATAGTGGGTTTTGTTGTGCCTCCTGGCTTCTCTGGTATGTAAGGCAAACATCAAATAAATTAAATGTATTTTTAAAGTTTTATCCCTGGTTTTTCTGTCATGTCCCCCTCCCCCCACCAAAAAAAAGGTTATTGTATTGGTTTGAATAAGAATGGCCCCACAGGTTCATGTATTTGAATGCTCAGTCATCAGGGAGTGGCAATACTGAGGATTAGAAGATGTGGTTTTGTTGGAGGAAGTGTGTCGATGGGGCTGGAGGGTGGGGGGGCTTTGAGTTTTCAAAAGCCCAGGCCATGCCTAGGGGCTCTCTTTCTTCTTTTTGCCTGCATATCTGAATACAGAAATTTCAACTACTTCTCCAACACCATGTCTGCCTGCACACCACCATATTATTTCCCCATGGACTAAACCTCTGAAACTGTAAGCAAGCCCAACAGTCTACACATAACTGTACCTCAGAATGAAATTATTCCAGTGCAAGTATCTAGAAAGTCTACTCAGATGTTCCTATTGCTGTGTTTGTTTTGATCAATTCTCAGAGTAAACTTATAATTATTCTGACCATTTTAAGAAAAATAATAAAAGAGCAGAATATAGTGTTTGCCTTAAACATTATTAATTAATAGAATATACAGAAACACAGGAACAATAAAACATAAGCTAAAATATTATAAAATAATCCTTTAAGAGAATAAAATTCTTTTAACTTTTCTAACAAATAATTCTGTGACACTAAGAAACTGCTTACTAAGTCTGAGTGGTTCAATCTCTCTACAATAAAATAAGAAGAATTAACCATACTATGCTTTTTAATATACTTCTAGCTGAACATTGACTTTATTGATTATAGAATTCTCATTATAATTAGGTCCCTTAACCGCTTTTTTTCTGAAACTACAAAAAATAGTAAAGTACCATTGTTGTCCAAAAGAAATTTATTCCAATTATTGTATATTGAAGCATCATATATAACTATTTTGTTGACAGTTTAAATGAGAATGATCTGTGCATGTTTGTTGTAGGATATTTGGGGTGCTACAGGAAAATATGGTCACTACCATTTAGAGATGATACTTTTTATGAGATCCATTAATGATTATTAATTATGACTTATTATTATGACCAGTGGTTATTTTATTGGGGTCCCCCAAATGAGCACTAGAGAGACCGAATCCCACATGTAAAAGCAAAGATCCTTTATTTCAAGATCAGTGCTTGGTTCGTCTGTCTGTCCTATGCAGTGGTGAGAGCAGAGAGCCTCAAACCTAGGTGGTGTAGGTTTTTTATCATACCAGAGGTTGGGGTGAGGGGATTTCCAGGGTTCAGGACCCTAACATCTGTCTAGGGAGTATCTTGGTAAAAAGGGGAAGTAGGTCCGTGCTGGGCTCAGGAACATCTTATCTGATCTCAAAGGTTGGAATGTTTGGGATGTCAGGTACATCTCCTTACATGCTGACTCATCCCTGGGTGGATCCCTGGGTGGTGGTAGCTTATGGTTTTCCCTGGATCCAGGTGTTGCCTGTCAGTAAGCCTGTCACAGCAGCTGTGCCCTCCACAGTTATACTCCATTTCTTTTATGGGAAATAAATGAAGTTCATCCTACAATTATCACAAGAATTCCCTGACAGAGAAAAACAAAATAGGCAAAAATGCTAACAGGTTGTATAAATTTATTCAAAAATATTTCTGTTATTCACTCTAAAATAAGCTTCTAGACATTAAAAATAATCACTACAATCCTGGATGTTAAAAATAATCACTACAATGAATGGTTTCAGAAGAAATATGTTAAATAAGAAAATACAATTTCATTGAATTTATAATCAGTAACTCTAGATATTTGCACCTTGGGGTTTACCTGTGGTAAATTCAACATGAGATATAGACAATTAAAAACTTCAATGAGTTCATGTTATGACTAGGATATAGACAAAACATATTAGAAATTACAAAGCGGGTTGGAGAGATGGCTCAGAGGTTGAGAGCACTGGCTGCTCTTCCAGAGGTCCTGAGTTCAAGTCCCAGCAACCACATGGCGGCTAACAACTGTCTGTAACTCCAAGATCTGACACCCTCAGACAGATATACATGCAGGTAAAACACCAATGTATATAAAAGAATATTAAATAAATTTTAAAAAAGAAGAAATTACAAAGCTATTATAAAACAAACAAATAAAACAGACCTACAAAAAGGACAAAGGAGGAATGTGAATTTACAATTGTTTCATAGAAAAGAAAATCACATTGCTCCTCCATAATATAGCCAGTATCTATTAGTATAATAGAACAGCTGGGTCAAATGGTATATAATATGGAATTTCAAATATTGGTACTCAAATACTCTGATCAGAAATAATGTCACGATCACAGAACAAAGGAGCTACATATCAATATCTTCTAAATACATCACATAAAATTACACTCTCTTCCTGGAAATGAAGTTTTCCTTTGTATTTCTTTAAAAATTGGTTATTCTGCTCCTTAAACGCTGTTTTTCAAAAGTCGAAAATACCGAACCGGCTTTTATTAAAAGAGAATGCACAAAAGAACTACTTGTCGATTTAGCTCTGGAGGAAGCAGACACAGGCACGGTGACCAACAAAAGGGCTCTGCAGAACCACACAGGCAACTTCAGCCCAGAAGCAAATGGTCAATGGAATACAGCTTTAGTGCAAACGTTTTCATCTCAACAATCACACATATCCCTAGAAACAGAGCCAAGGAAAGTCTGAAACTAAACACTGAAATTAATTACATTCAAAAGATTCCTTATGAAACACCAGCCACATACCCTACCCAGGGTTCTGAGGTGATAGGAATGTCAGCATTTAGTTGCTTGTGTCTAAAACCTTGAATTTGCTTTCTATTCTACTTCATACATTCTCTCATCAAACCAGCCAGAAATCCTGTCAGAGTGTTTTTCAGAATAAAAAATCCCGGTATTTCTCACCACCCTCAAACACGGTTATACCATCCTTGTTCCCATTCCATGAAGTGGTAACAAATCACTCTCTTCTCCATGATGTTCCAAAGCTTTCCTTTGTTGTTTGGAATAAAGGCTAAACCCCTTCCAATGATCTATAAAATATTCCACTCCTCCTGGCCCTGTGATTTTCTGAATTCATTTCCCATTGCTTCCCTGTCTCAGTCACATCATGTCCCATCACAAGGCCTCTATGTTGTTTTACACATAGCATGGACCCATCTGTCTCAGAAGCCCTGCTAAGGCCATTCCTTCCCTCTGTCTAATACTGCTCTTCCTGGGAACTGGAGAGCTCATCATCTTACCTACTTCACATCTTTACTCAATTACCTCCTCCGTAAGTCCTTTCTGGACATGTAGAACAAGAGAATGCAATATAGGTAACTTCAGTTGAAATTTAAATTCATTTTCTATTAAGTATGTATTTCCATATATCAACTACTAAATTTCCTAGAACTAAGTTCCAGAAACATAGCCATCATGACTTAAGTCAGCGGAAGAGATGACATGGGGAATAATGACCAAATCCCAACATTTATACCACCTCACAACTTGAAGACCATCGAAACCATAAGATTATAGATGTCAGTGACCATTTTCCTCCCAATGATACTTAGTTTTCTCTTCTGTCAGGAAATATTTTTTAAGAAAATAATAAAATTGACCAATACTATAGGGGAAAGGCAAACATTCACTATTTAACAATTAATAGAAAACCTGCTGTATGTCATGCATTATGATAGGTACTATGAAGCAATAACCCTTATTTGTAATATCCTTGATATTAATTTACTTTGAGGCCCGTGAAGAAGCTTTCCTCCACACCCTGGAAGTGATATTTACAGAGCAGTGAAGGATGCTGATGAGTTGACTGGAAGAGCAAGGAAAGTGTTCTAGGCAGAGGGGAGCATGTGTGAAGACCCTGGGCACATTCAAGCAAGGAAAATGGTCAATGTGGAGTAAACGAAGATGGAAAGAGAATGATAAGAAAGGAGTAAGCGTGAAGGGAGGAAAGAAGCAGGGCCAGATCACATAGGGCCTGGAGGTCATGCAAAGAAAAATTGCTTTTTCATCCAAAACAACAGCAACTGACATGACTGACAGGAACTACACTGTCATGTCTGCAGAACTCAGAGTAACCTCTGTACACCTCTGTACAAGACTCCACATAACTTACCCAAACATAAGGAATGGCTTCAGAATACCTTTCTATCTGTTCCAAAGCAAAGTCCATTGGAACAGGAAGTCTCTCTACAAACTAGCAAGTGGAATTTGCAGCTCTGGAGCAACCACCAAGCACAGGGAGGTAGGAGGCCCTCTCACCCTATAGCCAAGGCCCCCAGCTGTACTTCATTAGCTAATCTCCTTCACTGAAAAGTTGCTGCTACCCTATTATTAATGCCCATCACAACATCCTTAATACTCTGGCTCCCGATTCAGACCAACTTTGCTACAGTCTTCAAAACATCTCTTGGTTATACTCAGTTTTCCTCTAGGAATACCAATTATTTTCACTGGATTCTCAATTTGTATATTGACTTGCTCCCAAGCAGGAGAACTGCCAGTCAAGAAGCTTTATCATAGTCTACACTATCTAGACTATAAACATGACATAACCTACATTAGTGCTTATGGATGCAGATGGCCTTCTAAAAGTCTGGACAGTCTCTTACCCAATAGCCTCCTCTGTTTCCCTTCAGCCACCAAGTGAGCTGCAGAGATTGCTGCCAGAGCCTCCAGCTGTGTGCAGCTGGTGAGTCAGGCTGGTGGCACCATTTCATGAAGGCTGACAAACAGTAGTAACAAAGTAAGAGAGACTCAAATCCCAGGCCTCATTCCTGCTTTTTCATCTGTTGTTTGCTTTAGAAAAATGGGCACTATAGGCATCAGCAAACAGGAGAACCTTCACATTCCCATGCCTAGACAAACAGGCTTTATCTACATGCACTTAACTTCAGCAATTCAGACAGGGCTTCCCAATCAAAAGTTAATATGGAAGCTTCGTAGAATGTGTTAAAATATATTATGACATGTTAAAGTATATTATGGAAAGAAAAATTCTGTCTCACTCAAAATAGCCAAAGAGAAATGAATTAAAAATACACATTAAAATGACAGAAATGCAATTTCACTTAATGATGCATGCCTATAGAGAACAAGACAAATTCCATAATTCAGATTTTTTTCAAAAATTGATGCCAATTCCTCATACAGCTAAAAATGAATTATTACAGATTTTAAATTTTGAAAAGAATAGTAAAACAATAAAATATACAACAAAACAAAAAATATATTCTCTACATGATCAAAAAAACAGAAGGGTGTTTTGTGTAGGGGGTGTGCACACAGATAACTATATCTCAAGCTATGCGCATATGGGTTATCTGGTTGGATCTCAACATTGTATTCTGTGTTCTATATTCTATTTTGAATTCATATGATATAGCAAGATAATTCAGATTCGAGGATGAGATCTTGGTCCAATGATATGAATTCAAAGACAGATGTACCTCTACATGTAAGGAAGTATTAAAGGCAAATATTTCACTTATTAATGAAGAGTCTGCCTTAAAAGATTAGCTCGTAGATAATTCTTCACAGAAGTAGGCAATCCAGACATAGTGTTTTTTGCTGTTGTTGACTTGGAGAACTCTCCATTGCTTGTTTCCTTCTTTACTCTTGAAATGGGGTCTCACCCTACAAACTAGGTTTGCCTCAAACTTTCTCTCAATCCTCCTCAGTCTCCAGGTGCTAGGATTTGAGGAGTAGGTCACATATCTAGCTAGTCATTTTTCTTCATCTTTGTAGGGTCACAAAAATATTTCAGAATTTCATATAAACCATGATTCTCTCTACTTAGAAAAACGCACAAGCACATGCAGATAAAATAATACAAACAGTGTCAGTGTTACAAATAGTCTAAGGAGCATAAGCCCTGAATATGACAGGAAGAGGAAATTCAACTGTTAGAGTAAAACCTCAATGTCTCTGTTTCCTCCATGAGTCGGTTCCTTGGACCAATCTTTATGAATTTACTACAAACGACTTTTCTAATCTTTATGAACAACAAAATAAAGATTTATGATTATCAAGGAACATTTAAATACATGTAAAACTTTTCATATTTTTCTAAAAGACGTTATCAAGGCTAGTTAACAACAAAATGCAAATAACTACTGTGTATTTTGCTAATCCCTACTCTAAAGGAGCTATGAAATGAATCCTCAAAGAAAAACAGGTTTAATTAATACAGTTTCATTCTACAATTGAAAAAATTAGTATGGAAACTGGGGAATGGTTAAGTTAGATAAATGGAATTGTTGGAAACAATAGCATTACTGCCTTCAGCTTCAAGAAATATTACCCTATGAAAAAGATAATGGGATTCTTTTCTATGGTCTTGAAAAACAAAATTAAGACGAGTAAGTTTATACCTTCAGTTAGACCGAACACCAGAGGGTAAACATAGTCTACAGCAAATTATACTTCAAAATATCTAGAAAACTCCAAGGTTAACAACAGAAATGTTGTTTGAGGATATGGAAATGTCAACTAATCTGCATTGGTCACTACTCACTGCATATTTGAGATATGTATCAAATTAACATAATTACAAATATTAAGTCTGTCAAAATAAAAACTTTAAAGGCAGAGTTGGACTTATTGAAGGAAAACATTGCTATAGCTTAGAAAGGTATAAAATAGTAATGCCTGACTTGGAAGACACTTTCCTGATAACATAGGTCCCATTTTTCCTAAGAGAGGCTGGGAGCCCATTTGTCATGATCTCAGAGAGGATAGGTAAAGCACTAATCAAATTGATAATCAATTCCAACAGTGAGGTTCCAGAATTGCCTAAAGATGCCCTTCCACCTACATATAATTAGCAAATCAAGATTATTCCCAGAGGTTTTGTAGTAGTTGACTCCTCAAATGATATCACCATTACAAACTTTCACAGTCATGAAGCATACCAAAGGGGGAAATAAACTCATAACATATCTAATTATATCTAGTTATGTCAGGGGAAAAAAAAAGCAATACTGCCCACATTAAAGAGCAGATGACTATAAAGAAACATCAAAGGTGTTTCTAAGGCCTGACAATATGGGAAAGTAAAGTAAAATTCAGGGTTCTCTCTTGTAAGTAAAGATTTTCATACTCTAACCACTAGTGTGTTGCTTAATATTTAATAGTCAGTTTTCATAGAAGGGTGAGCTCCAGATTCACAGCATTTGCTGGTATCTGTAGTGTAAATACTGCCCACCATGGTCAATTGGAAACTACCAACATGAAGTCATGGAAATCAGAGAGATGTGACTATTGGCTCAAATGGGTCAGTATGATAATGCTCTGTCACAGCAAGTGTATCTATAACTTCTCTAATGATGCTACGTGACATCATCACACCATTCCCAAAAAATCCTCCATCAATGATTTCCTCAGCAGTGCTAGAATAGAATGATCATTCCAGAGATATTATGAATTAATAATATCAGGGAATTGTCACTGTAGGCCTGGCTGTCCTGGACTCACTCTGTAGACAAGGCTGGCCTTGTACTCACAGAGATCCGCCTGCCTCTGCCTCCTGGGTGCTGGTATTGAAGGCATGGGCCACCATGCCAAGCAAATTAACAGCTTTATCAAGATCAAATTCATATACCCTAAAGTTCGCTCTGTTGTTGTTTTCTGTCTTCTAACAGACAAGATGTACATGGTAAGTGAATTATGTCATAGCTACAAAACTGAAACTATCAAGATCAAGAATAATTTAGTTTAAATATAAAACATACCACAAGGAAAATGATAAGAGTTCTATATTTTATATTCAAATTCAACTAATAAAATTCATTTTCTACCACACCTTTTTAATCAGTAAATCCTAAATGAAGACAAAAGGTGTAATTTCACAAAACTTCCGTGGGATTTGGGATAATACTAAACAGTGATTAAAAATGAAGTTACCCAAAAGAGTGGCCTTATTTTTAAAAATGCAAATATAAGAATAAAATGGCATAACATGTAGCAATTGATTTGAAATAGTTCAGAAAAAATTAAAGGAAAGTACAATAGGAAATGGAATAAAAATAACATTTGGTAATTGTGTAACAATTAAACGTAGATGCGTATGTAGAGGTTTTATACACACATGTATGCATGCACATGAGTAGGCTCATGTGTACCCACCCACATACATGCATGGGAAAGCACACACATACATATGCACTCACACTACTACCATAACTTCCGTATCTTTGAAATGCTTCCCAATGTAAGCAAATAAAGCTGATAGAAATGCAGTTATGTTTACACAGATAATAGCTATTAATTTCCCCCAAATCACAAGTCTTTAATAAAAACACATACAAGTTCTAACATTACATATTTAAATACTATACTTATTTTTTAAAAAAAATATTCAACAACTGAAGGATAGTAAGAAAATTTAACTATGTGGGCCCAAGGTAAAATGTTCTCCTAATCACAAGTACTTAAATGAAGTCACTGAGCCCTCCATGGAGAGTCTGTACGACCCTGTAGAGATACAGATCATGATTATGCGCAATATCAAATGTGCTTCTATGAAAGTAACACCCTTCAGGTAAATACCCCCCTTTAAAGCTGGCCAACAACATATACCCACTGAGCCATGACTTGGGCAAAGCAGAAGACCATGCTAGAGTGACACTAAGTGTCTGTATTCTGAAGCATTAGGTGTATCAAGAGTTGCTTGGGGGTGACTGGAGAAAGTCTCAGAGGACCTAAGTAAGGGATTCATCTCATTTAACATATGCCTACAGAAGCTCCCCAAATAAGCAGCATGCTAAAGACAAAACTTTGCAACGGGAAACAGCTCGTTATAATTTATCATAAATGGAGAAAGATTTAACTTCTGGGCACAGAACAAATCATTGCTTGGCCCAGCTAGGGTCATACATCTCAGATTTTAATATTTTATTTCATCTTCATTTTCAGAGTTTTGGGGAGCAGTTGAATATTCTACTTTCCCCTTAGCCAGGGATCATGAAAATCTTTTAAAGGTCTATTTATTTCCAGCTTCAAGAAAAAGTATAAATTTCTAAGTGTTCAAGACTATACGTAGCCAGAAGTTTTCCTGTGTCCTGTCGGGCCATGAGGTCCCGCAGCTGCTAATAAAATAATCATTCAGAGGCTTATATTAATTACCAATTGTATGGTCTATGGCAGGCTTCTTGCTAGCTAGCTCTTATAACTTAACCCATTTCTATTCATCTGCAAGTTGCCACGTGGCCGTGGCATTACCAGTCTGCTGGCATCTTGCTGATCCTTTGGCAGCAGCTAGTTAGCATCTTTTTCCCTCTGCCCTTCTTCCCTCTGTCTCTCTACTTGGATATCCTGCCTGGCTGTAAGCTTTCTTGCCATAGGCCAAAACAGCTTTACTTACTACCCAATGGGAACAGCATATATTCACAGCACACAGAAAGACATTCCACAGCAAACATATATAAGTGTATATACACATATATGTATGCGTATATGTATGCATGTGTGTGTATGTATTATATATTCTTTGAACTTCTGAAAAACTGAGATGATGCTCATTGGAATCATCCCCCAGTTGTCTCAAGGGCAAGTTCTTCCATAATATTCTCAACTCATCACCAATGTCAGTCCCAAACTCAGATAAATGTGTATAGATCAAACTAAAACCCATGGATCAATGAAAAACTCCCAGGAAATTTTAGCATGAGATTCTGAACATCTTTAAGTGGAAGCACACTGTATCTTTAAAAAACAATTTTTTTTTTTTTTTACTGTTTATTTTCTTAATTTTCCCTAAGAAAAACTGGGATCTTAAGAGATAGCTCCGCAATTAAGATCACTTAACTATCCTTGTAGAGGATGCAAATTCTGTTCCTAGTACCTATGGCAGGGCATCTCACAAGCCTTTAACTCCAGTTCCAGGAAACACAACACTCTCTTGACCTCCAAGGGCAAAATACACACACACACACACACACACACACACACACACACACACACACACACAGAGTGAGAGTGAGAGTGTGAGAGAGAGAGAGAGAGAGAGAGAGAGAATACTAAACAGACACATATCCATAAATAAAAATAATAAAAAGTAAATCTTAAAAATTTTAAGAAAAATCCTTTTATAATCTCAAAAATCCAGTAAACAGTAGTATAAAATGACTTAATAAAATAGATTTTCATGCTGGGCAGTGGCAGCGCACACCTTTAATCCAAGCGCTTGGGAGGCAGAGCCAGGCAGATATCTAAGCTCAAGGCCAGCCTGAACTAAACAGAGTGAATTTCAGCACAACCGGGACTACACAGAGAAACGTTGTCTTGGGGAGGGGGTAGGGATCAATCTTCAGTTGCTCCAATCCGCATTTGACAGATAGTAAATGCAATTATCAAAACCATGCTGTTTGCTTTTGTTTCAGAGAAATCTCTTTTTATACTCAAGTTGTATGCGATGGTTCATTTTGTCAGCCTGTGAATCAGAGAAGAGTAGGAGCATGGAACACTGATATTAATATGTTGACTGCAATCAGCTGAATTTGTACTGCTGATGCCTCTTAGGAGAAGTTTACAAAATGAGTGTTGTCTGATCTGAGAGCAAAACAGAGGAGAAGTATTTGTGTGATGAAAAAGGCTCATGCCAGTCCATTGTCACTGGTCACTCAAGCAACTGCATGTGATCTGGGAGCTCCTTTGAGCACACAATAATAATTTACTTACTAAATTTCTAAGTTCAATGCCAGAAGATGAATTTAAATTCTGCTATGCTGACATTGCTTAGGTACAATGTCCCTTTTATGAGGCCTAGGCTATTTGGACTCCCAGTACTATCTTGTTTAAAATCCAAATACTACATGAATTGAAAGAAGTTGTGTTTCAACGTTTCAAAACCTGATTTATTAGTTGCTCCAGTTCTACCGATTTTAGAAAGCTGCAGTAGTTCACTAGCTGCCCCAAAGTGTGAGATCCAATTTTCTCTATCATTTGATCAGCTTGTCTGACACGTGTTGTTATTTTTTCAACTTATATAGCACTTAAAATTCATACATTTGCCGGGCGGTGGTGGCGCACGCCTTTAATCCCAGCACTCGGGAGGCAGAGCCAGGCGGATCTCTGTGAGTTCGAGGCCAGCCTGGTCTCCAAAGCGAGTTCCAGGAAAGGCGCAAAGCTACACAGAGAAACCCTGTCTCGAAAAAAACCAAAAAAAAAAAAAATTCATACATTTAAAAGAAAAGACCAGCCCTGTACAGCAGAAGCCTAATTAATGCATTTAAAGTAGGCAATGTGGAAACAGAGTCTCATGAGTGAAACGGGGTCAGTTCCAGTTGTTAATAAATTTTAAAGGACTATTCAACAATGACGTTCAGAATAAAAGGATCTATAGTGATGAGGTAAGATGTTCAAGCACAGGATGAAGGACAGATGCACAGCAACATTGTGGATAGACAAGGAACGTGAAAATGTTGGGTGAGTGGTACTATAGCTCAGATATTTGGATACTTTCTTGTTTATGCCATAGTTCCATGGGTCAAATCCATGGCCTCCCACAGTGTATGATACACCAACACTGAGCTATATCTTCAGCCTTAAGCCATGGATGATGATCATCCTCCAGAGGCCCACTATTAAAAAACTTGGGGCCGGGCGGTGGTGGCGCACGCCTTTAATCCCAGCACTTGGGAGGCAGAGCCAGGCGGATCTCTGTGAGTTCGAGGCCAGCCTGGGCTACCAAGTGAGTTCCAGGACAGGCGCAAAGCTACACAGAGAAACCCTGTCTCGAAAAACCAAAAAAAAAAAAAAAAAACCAAACAAACAAAAAAAAAACTTGGGTCACAGAGTGGTACAAGTAGAAAAAAAGAGAACCTTGAAAAGTTGGGAGCTAGTGAGAGATCCACAGATAACAGGAGACATGTTTTCAGAGGGGACTTGAGACTCTAAGCACCTCTCTCTCTCTCTCTCTCTCTCTCTCTCTCTCTCTCTCTCTCTCTCTCACTCACTTTCTCTCTCTCTCTCTCCTTGGACATGAAGTGATCAGTTTGTTTTATGACAGGTTCCCTAACATTAACATATAACATCCCTATCTGAAGAGGTAAAAGCATTGGGCCCACCTAATCATATATTTGAATCACTAAAGGAATGAGAAAAAATTTTTTTTCTTCTTTGTAAATTAATAATCTTAGGTATTTTGTTACAGTGGCATAAAGCAAAAATATAAGTAGGCCGTTCCGGGTTGTTTGTGGCAACTGGCAAGAATTTAAAAAAAGGCTGATGAGCTGAAAGACAATAGAACTGACTCTGTTAAAAATATAAGCAATTAAAAAGCATGGGGATTACAGGAAATATACCCAGCTCTGGAACCTTCAACTTCAGGACAGTAGTAGAGCAATGAGCAATTATCACTCATCATCTCATTCTCCAAACTTGGCAGCATTAATTGACACAATTAACTATTCCCTCCTTGAAACACTTTCCTCAGTTAGCTTCCAGGACTTACACTCTTTCAGCATCCCTAAGGTGCAAACCCTTTCCAAGGCTCTTATTCCCCACTCATTTTTCTAGCCCTTTCCATTTTAAGTGCTCCAGGCTCAACCTTTTAACCCTTGCCCTGCTCCATCTATGCTCTATAGAAGACTTGGTTTAACCTTGGTGAGTTTAAATATCATCTATATGATAATGACTTTGCTATTTAAATTGCCAGTCCAGACCTCCTTCCTGAGCCCCACATCAGCATGTCCAAGTGCCTACTTAGAACTTGCACTGGAATTCAACATCTACTAATATAATTTCCTACATCAAAAAAACAAATTCAAGCATACTCCTCTCTGCCTGTTTCCTCCTCCAACAGTCACACTTATGCCACAAAAAAGAACTAAAGTTTGATTCACACTACTGTAGGGACAAATCTTTAAAACATTATGGTAAGTGGTAAAAAAAAAAAAAAAGACACAGAGGTCACATAGTGCTGTGGGATGGTCTATATGTGAAATGTGTTGCTAATTGGTCAATGAATAAATCACTGATTGGTCAGTGGCCAGGCAGGAAGTATAGGCGGGACTAACAGAGAGGAGAATTGAGAGAACAGGAAGCTGGGGAGGGAGACACTGCCAGCCACCATCAGGACAAGGAAGATGTAAAGTACCGGTAAGCCACAAGCCACATGGCAAGGTATAGATTAATAGAAATGGATTAATTTAAGCTGTAAGAACAGTTAGCAAGAAGCCTGCCACGGCCATACAGTTTGTAACCAATATAAGTCTCTGTGTTTATTTGGTTGGGTCTGAATGGCTGTGGGACTGGCGGGTGTCAGAGATTTGTCCTGACTGTGGGCCAGGCAGGAAAACTCTAGCTACAACATAGTGCATGATCTCATTTAAACTTAATGTTCACATTAGGAAAATCCACGGAGACAGAAAATAGATTTGGTGCTCCTGTGGCTGGGGAAGGAGGGACAGGAAGTCACTATTATTAAAGGATAGGGGTGTGTCTTTTAGAAGGAACAACTAGTCCAGAATTAAACAGTGGTGACGGCTACACAACGCACAACGCTGTAAGATGGTGAAGATCATCATTTGTAAATTCTGTCTCAGTAAAAATTCAAAATAAAGTAGAAATAGGAAGACGGCAGGAGCTAGTTTTGATTATTTCTGTATCTGAAGTGTCTAACATAGTTTCTGACAACTGTGAAGACTCAGAGGATGCCTGCTTGAGAGCTAACAAATCAATTCCTAAAGTCCACACTTATGTAGTCAGTTACTATTTTTCATACAGCAAATCTAATGATGTGTGGACAAAATGCAGAGGTAAGACCAGAAGACCAATGTTCATCTTGAAAACAATCTCAGATGTTAGTAAAACATGGAACTGGAACAAGCAGAGAGCATTAGGAATTCAATTGTTTAATTCAAAACTCTCTCAAAGTAAAAGAACTGCAATTATTTCAAGATTTGTATAGTACTGCAGTTGAGTTTTAAAATTATCTTTTGCAAAGCACAGAAGTATATTCTACATCATTCCAGATAGACATTACAAATCTATTTTGTACATGGTACAGTGAGAGATAACAAATACCAACATGTGGTGCCACACCAAGAAGGACTTTATAACACATAACAATAGAAAAGAAATAATCATTGCCAAAAAAAGGCCAAAGATAAAGGATTACCAAGTTAAATAACAAAATTATGTTGTCTTAATTCGGTAGCAACTGAGAAAAACTACATAGTAAAAAGATTATTTAGAAACTGGCAATTTTATTCAATGTGGAATATACTATCATTAAATGGAGTAGCTGTGGATATTCAACCTTTTTTAGGCAGTCATAATTCTATAATAGTTCTCAAAACCTACAGAACAAACCCTCTAATACACACACACACACACACACACACACACACACACACACACACACACACCCCTCCTTTTTTACACACAGAAAACGCAGGAAAGGGGACCATCCTAACACCAGGGTTTTCCCCCAGATGTTCATTGCCAAGGCACAGACCATGCCTCTCAGGAAGAAAGTCCAGCTGCAAGTGAAATGGATGATTCCCTAGACTTTGCCCTGATATATCAAATTCCTCAGCCTGTTCATCCATAATCTCTCTGAGATGAATTTCTCTCCCTTCTCATCATGGCAGCTTTGTTTGGTCTGAAATTCAATCACAGAAGAATTAGGCTTCAGGAACCATTCCCATTCTAGTTCTGTAGCCACATCAGAAACCCTGGACCTCGTGTTAATTTTGTTACAGCTTTTAGTTCTCACATTTCAATGCAAAATCACTTCCCCCTGGAGAACGCCACTGATATTGGCAAGAAAGCACAAGGGGCTGCCACACAACTCAATCCCAATAACAACCAGGAAACTCAAGCCTCAGCAGACATCAGTAATCACTGGAAAACAGCCAGAACTTTAATCACAATTCTTTCACAAACAGCCAGGGATTTCAAAATGCTGTTATTCCAGGATATGACCCTAATACAGTGCTTAATCAAAGCCATTGCCAGTACAAGAACAACCTGCAGACTTTAATGAAAACCAATTTCATAAGAGTCAGTGTGTCAGCATCATGCTGCATCCAATTTAGCAAAGCTCTAAGAGCTGTACATATCATTTATATGTACACATATATACACATTCAATAGATACAAATTTGTTTATGATTCCAAATACCACCTCTGAATAGGGGAATGTGAATGCATTCAATTACACAGATAGATATCCATGTACATACACATCACCCCACATTTAGGCATGCAGTTACACAAACAAGGCTACGCTGTCAACAAACATACTAGAAAATGTGAACACATAAAACCAGGAGCCAGCTGTGTGGGCAGGTGCAGGCTCTGGATTGAACTGCCCTGGGCCTCAGAGGATGGTATAGAGGCTTTCTTCTAAACCAAAATTTAGGACAGAGCATTTTCAGTGCCAAGTCTTGACTGGCAATAGACACAAATCCCAGCTGTTCAGGAAGCTTGGCAGCTTGACTTAACTCTGCCATTAGTTCTATTTTAGGCAGTGTCCTGGTAAAGCAGCACAGGGCATAGTGACACCTCAGAACAGAGCAGCTGCCACAATTGCTTCAACACAGAGAGCACAGTGGGGCAGTTCTGCATCGTGGGGAGGGGAGAACAGAAAAGGCTCTGCCAGACCTCTCCATAGCTCTCCACTCACTTACACAGCTATTCTAGTCCCTTCTGTAGAAGGAATAAGAAAAAGAAGGGAGGGGCCACAAGAGGACAAAAGAGATGCTACCCCGAGGTACTTGGTTCATTTTTATAGATTTCTATCATGGAATAAAAAGAACAGAGGGCTCCATGTATAACAGTTCAGAGAGATTTACAAGCTTTTAGATTAGAAAGAAAGTACTCTTAATAGAGAATAGACATATCATGGAGGGGGGGGGAGTTCTTCAAAAATGATCACAGATGACAGATTATTAGATATTTCACCTAATCTTTCCACTAAAAATGAAGGAGGTCCCTTCTAATAGAAACACCACTGCTCTAAGTGTCCCAAGCCCATTTAATGACACTAGCAATCACAAAGTTCAGCACTTTCATGAGCTTAAAATGGGATCTAGCCAGGCGGTGGTGGCACACGCCTTTAATCCCAGCACTCGGGAGGCAGAGGCAGGCGGAACTCTGTGAGTTTGAGGCCAGCCTGGGCTACCAAGTGAGTTCCAGGAACGGCGCAAAGCTACACAGAGAAAACCTGTCTTGAAAAGAAAAGGGGGGGGGGGGGCGGGATCTAGAATCAATTTACCTCTGACAGAACCACTTCAGAGGGATGGAAGAAAAAAGAACATGCATAATAAACCATTTTTAAACTTTATTTTATTGTTGTTGTTGTTATAGTATTTTTTGTTTTTGTTTGTTTGCTTCTTTTGTGTTTTGAGACAGGTTTCTCTGTGTAGTCCTGGCTGTCCTGGAACTCACTCTGTAGACCAGGCTGTCCTCACACTCAGAGATCTGCCTGCCTCTGCCACACAAGTGCTGGGATTAAAGGCATGTGCCACCATTGCTTGGCTTCATTTTTCAACTTTAGAAAAATGACATATAAACAGAGAAAAATAAAGTAGTGAATTGTATATTTTTATATTTCTGTGAACTAAACCCAGAACAATCTTTAGGTGATTATCCCCAGGATAACTGATTCACATCAAGCATGCTTCCTAGTGTATATTAATTTTGTATTAACCACCATAATGTATGCATAGCTGGGTGGGTGGTTCTGAAGAAGCTGTCCCTACCTTTCAGACATAGCTTTCTAATGTTAGAAAGCTAAGTCAACAGCACTTAAAGATGAACTCTACACTGGAAGAAGAGATATACGTTTTTCTGCCCAACAAAATATGAGGGTAAAATTGTCACAAAAGTCTAAAGCTTATTATTTTATTTTCTACTAGACCTTTTTTCACTTTTGTTTCTTGAATTATAAATCTTAGAACATGAGAGATGCATATGTGATATTTTCTAAATTGTTTTAATATTTACTTGCCTCTCTTTTAAACTCCAAAAATTGATGCTGCTCTCCTTAGTGAAATTAATACCATGTCTTCCCCGCTGGTTCATAGTGAAGTGGTAAACACTACCATTCTCCTTTCACCAAGAAAGCGGGGGGGGGGGGGGGCACAAAAACAAGCCTCTACAATATTGCGGGCCCTCAGCCTCCAAACTGCTTTTACAATCCTACAGTCCTGGGGCACTGCAAGAATTGGAGTAAAGTAACTGCTACCGGTGCCTTCATAAAGGAAACAAGAAGCCCAAAAGGGAGCATGTGCCCAAAATCCAATTAGTGCCTAGTAACAGAAATGGTAGAATCTCCATAAACTATTTGGAGATCACAAAAGTCATGAACTTATAACTGCTCTATAATTTGTGTGTTGTTCAGGGCAATAATGTCAACTTGGATGTGAATTTGTACTATAAAGACTAAAATTCATACTTCTTTCCCTTGGATCCCTCATCACAGACACCAAAACAACAAAATTTAAGTACTTTGTAAGTTCTAAACACAACACACTCCATACAGCTTCAAGGTAAAGATTGTGTTTCTGTTAATCTATCTTAGAATGAACCAGTATCTAAGAAAGTATACACAGTAGAAGTGGAAGTTAATGTCAGAAAGTCTAACATAATTTATCATCAAAGACACATATTCACTGAGATATATAACATGAATATTAAACAATATGATCATCTTTCAAATAGTAATTAGCTACAACTCTCCTTTAAGCTAGTGAAGGTTAAGGAGAAGTCTGAGTATCATGACAAGGGGAGAGAAAAGGCTCTTGACACAGAAACCTAAGGGTAAAAGAGTACATGATAAGAACATAAAAGGCAGCTCCACTCATCTTCAAAACTGTTGTTGCCTCAGAAATGAAAGATGCTAAGAAGCCAAGTCTACTGTTAAAAAAATGAAGTTTTCACAAGTGGAAATATAAAGTGAACTCCACATATAATTTTAAATTTTTAGTAGCTGAACAACAGCAGGAAATGAATGAAGTAAAATTAATTTTATTAATGAGTATTGTCTTTAACCTATAATAATCAAATCATGCAGTGTAGCTGCAGATTAAAAATTGTGAGTTTATATTTTTATAGTGAAATTTTAAAACCAATTTTCACTTTATATTTAAAGCAGAACTTGACGCAAATGTTAAATGTTCATCAGAAGTACTCATCTGTTTTTAAATTCCATAAAATTTAGTTTAAAAATCAGTCACTCTCTTGGGGTCCTGTTTTCTAGGTAGCCTCCCTGGAGTTGTGAGTAACAGTCTAGTTATCTTTGTTTTACATCTAGTATCCTATGAGTGAGTACATACCATGTTTGTCTTTTGAGTCTGGGTTACTTCACTCAGGATGATGTTTTTCTAGATCCATCCATTTGCCTGCAAACCTCATGATGTCATTGGTTTTCTCTGCTGAGTAGTATTCCATTGTGTATATGTACCACATTTTATTTATCCATTCTTCAGTTGAAGGGTATGTAGGTTTTTTCCAGGTTCTGGCTATTACAAACAATGCTGATATGAACATAGCTGAGCAAGTGCCCTTGTAGTATGATTGAGCATTCTTTGGGTATATGCCCAAGAGTAGTAAAGCTGGATCTTGGGGGAGATTGGATCGCCTAATGACAGAGAAATGGATGAGATCTACATGAACTACATGGACGTGAGTGGGGGTAATGAAGGGCAAGGGTCGAGGAAAAGAGAGCTTAGGGGAGCGGGAGATCCCAGCTGGATCAACAACAGAGAGGGAGAACAAGGAATAAGAGACCATGATAAATGAAGACCACATGAGAATAGGAAGAAGCAAAGTGCTAGGGAGGTCCACAGAAATCCACAAAGATACCCCCACAATAGACTACTGGCAATGGTGGAGAGACAGCTCGAACTGACCTACTCTGGTGATAGGATGGCCAAACACCCTAATTGTCGTGCTAGAAACCCCATCCAATGATTGAGGGAACCGGATGCAGAGATCCACGGCCAGGCCCCAGGTGGAGCTCCAGGAGTACAATTGGTGAGAAAGAGGAGGGTTTGTATGAGCAAGAATTGTTGAGACCAAGGTTGGATAAAGCACAGGGACAAATAGCCAAACGAATGGAAACACATGAACTATGAACCAATGGCTGAGGAGCCCCCAACTGGATCAGGATCTATGGATAAGTGAGACAGCTGATTAGCTTGATCTGTTTGGGAGGCATCCAGGCAGTGGGACCAGGTCCTGTCCTCAGTGCATGAGCTGGCTGTTTGGAACCTGGGGCTTATACAGGGACACTTGGATCAGTCTGGGAGGAGGGGACTGGACCCGCCTGGACTGAATCTACCAGGTTAAACTCAATCCTCAGGGGAGTCTTTGCCCTGGAGGAGATGGGAATGGGGGCGGGCTGAGGGGAAGGTGGGAGGGGAGAGAGCAAGGGAATCCCTGGCTGATATGTAAAATTAAATTATAAAATAAAAAATAAAATAAAAAAATCAGTCACATGCTAAAGTTGATCCAGAAATAATAACTTTCTAACTCAAACAAATGTTTTAAATTAAACTAAGCAAAATTTAAAATCCTATTAATCAGTTACATTAGCCACATTTCAAGAATCAATAACATCAGCCATACTGAGTCTCTAAACATTGGACAGTATTCTGTTGTTAATGGTATGGCTTTCAAAAGGACAAGTGGAGGTAAATAAATTTCAAATATTAAGGAATTGATCATCTGTCTAGTAACATAATTTGCAGGTGATTAAACTGGGAAGGGAGTACAGAGACTGTTACTTGTGACCAGTAATTATTTTCCTTTGACTGTCAATTGAACATCTTGGAATCCCAAGTGCATATGTGGCTCTGTCCTGAAGCTAGTTATGGCTAGTAGTTTTGGCCAGTGGAACATAAACAAAAATGGAATGTGGTTCCATTTTAGAGCCTTCCTGACAAAACAATAGTTAGATGTCATTCCTCTTTTGTCCCTTCTACCATTCAAAGGCTTCAGTGACAACAATGGTTATCACTTTATATCACAGACTAGCCACAGCCACCTCCAATTCCTCTTGGTGGCATGAGTTGGAAAGAGCTTAACCACATAAGAATGTGGTATGCCAAGACCATCATCATATGAGCTTTGAAGGACAGTTAGTCTTTCCAGTAAGAGGGAAACCCCACTGTAGCACATGCCATTGTTATTTCCATCTTAGAGAACCTGATCCAACTAGTAAAGGGGTACTCTGGGATGCTCAACTGACACAGCACCACTCATCAACCTTGATGGAGATGACTTGTCTGATTGAACAAAGAATATTTCACGTACACTAAAGACCACAAACACAAGTGGAAAACTGCCTACCTACACAAATTCCTGCTTTACCATATATTCTTCTCTAAAAAAACATGACTTTCTTCTAGACAGGACAAGAGCCCTGAAGCAGAGTCTATCCACTCCCCTTCCTTAGGCTACACTTAGACCAAGTTTTACAGCTGAGGCTAATGAGATGTGGAAAAAGATCCAAAGAGGCGGTCCTTTTATTCCCTCAGAGCCCTCCAATGGATACGGCAACAGTGTAATAATCTCTTATGCTTTACATGTTGATAGCCATCTGGGAGTCAAGAAGAAAATCATCAATGCACTTGGAAAATGTAAGGAACTACAAACTTATATACTTGTAGAAAATTATTGCTATTGGGGCTGGAGAGATGGCTCAGAGGTTAAAAACATTGTCTGCTCTTCCAGAGGACCCAGGTTCAACTCTTTGCACCCACATGTCAGCTAACAACTGTCTGTAATTCCAAGATCTGACACCCTCACCTCACACATGTAGGCAAAACACCAATGCACATAAAATAAGAATAAATTAATTATAAAAAAGAGAAAATTATTGCTCTTATTTGGATAGACAATTTCATGGAAAAAGGGATGAATTCTTATTGGAATCACTCTTTTAATAAGCTCAAAACAATCACCACACAAGTATTAACAAAACATTTAGCTGAATTATGAAAAAAGGATATATTAAAGCATGGATATAAAAGTAAAATAAAATCTTATTTAAGTATTAGTAGCTCTACTATAATAATTTTTCAAAGTATACTTTGCTTCTTTTTAAGATATAGTTGGCAATTTATTGCTTTTTCACAAAATGATAAAAAAAAAAAATTTTATGTTTCACATCAGAAAACAACCATCTCTCTTCCAATGCTTGTAACTGAAAGTTTTCCTGCGTCCCACCCGGTCCACAGCTGCTTAGACCCAATTAAACACACAAAGGATAATATTAATTAAAAATGTTCAGTCATTAGCTCAGGCCTACCACTGACTAGCTCTTACACTTAAACTCAGCCCATTTCTGTTAATCTATATGTTGCTACGTGTTCCGTGGCTTTACTTGTATGCCATTACATGCTGCTCCCTGAACGGCAGGCTGGCGGTTCCTGATACAGCCTTTCTCTTCCCAGAATTCTCCTTGTCTGCTTATCCCACTTATACTTCCTGCCTGGCTACTGGCCAATCATCGTTTTATTAAACCAGTGTACAAAAACATTATCCCACAGCAAATGCTTCTCATGACATTTTATATTTACAATAGAAAATAAAATAACCAAATATCATTTTCTATTATAATTAAATGAAAAGAAGTCTAAATTGAGTTACTCAACAAATGGATCATCTAAGCTGTGTGGGATGAGAAAGAAATGAAATAGACAGGAGACAAATAAGTAAAAATGGGAGGCATGTGAAGACAACTCTACAGGGAGGGCAAGTCAGGGCAAAGCAAGGAAGTGGAGGCAGCAGGCAACACTAATGGAGCTACATCTATCATGCAGGACAAAGACAAGCAGACCATAACCAAAAGAGCAGGTCAGAGACCATGACTAGCTGGACAAAGTTGGTCTCTGTAACTTCTGAAATCACCCATCAATATGTATATATATTTTTCTTAAAGCTGTTTTCCTCAAACATTTTGGCATCCTAATGAAAAGCTAACAAGCAAATCCTTCAACTGACTCATGTTTCTCATTTGTTCTTCGCACAAAGCAATCTGCTTACTCACTGTGTGTCTACCAGAGTCTACAAAAACAAATGATAGCTCCATAAAAACATAAACCTTCGCTGTTCACTCACTGCTTATCGCTCATGTCTGAAATGCTATCTAGCATGGGGTAAGAATCCAAGAATAACTGCTAAAAGTAAGAAGGAAATGTTCTTCAGATGCAAGTCCCTTTCCTTCTCTGGGCTTCACGTCTCACAAACAATGTATTTTCTTCCATTTTACATTATATACATTTTAGCCCACATTATATACATTTTTGCCTAAAAAACAATGAAGACTTCCAGACTCTCCCCTTTTGATTCAAGGGAAGAAGCATATATCCTGAACCAAGTTGGTTCTCCTTTAACGGGTCTGAAAACTCACATTCTAAAATCCCTCTCAGTTGAGGCTGGAATAGTTTTGCCTCAGTGACACCCATAATACTCACTAAGACACCTGCATTGCTTTATAGACCTCCCTAAGTTAAAATACAACAGCTCTCCTTCTTAAAAGAACATTTTTATCTAATGTACAGCTAGATGTCACCAAATACATTTTTAAGCTATTAAATTTTACTATGTACTTATGTAACCACATAAAATGTAGATTGATTACAAATTAGAACGTACATATTATCACTTTAATATTTAATTAAAATAATGCACAAACCTTGCCTGTTTTTATTTGCTTAATAAAACACTATGTATTGTTTTAAATGATACTTTATATTTCATGTTTGCTCAAAATATGATGTTCATCTGATTTGGAAATCCACTCAAAAAGCATTTTAGAAAAGCAACATGCAAGGGTATGACAATCAGCCTCTCTATGTGTGGGAAACATGGATTGAAAGGGAACCTAGAAGCAGAAGATATTCAATGGTTTGAGAGCTTTCATGAGGAAGACCTTGCATGGTCATTAACCACACAGATATGACAGACTTCCTCAGCTATTCTGCTCAGTGTAGTTTCCCCCAAACCCATTCCCATTTATAATTACGTACATACTAGTGATGCAGGGAGTAAGATGGCCTATGGCTTACAGATTTGTAGCTGGATTATCTCAGGCTCTGAAGGTTATGCCTGCTGGGTAAGGATTACAAGAATTAATTTCAGATCGGAGACACTAGATATTGAAAATGAATGAAGAAATGTCGAGGTCCACAACCAGAACAATAAAGCATCATTGCCACTCTTGCCTTGACAAATCTCTCCTTGCCCATATGTGATTCATTCTCCTGTGTCATTTGTAGAAAGGAGACAAACATCAGGCCCACAGCTGACTGCAGCTATAAGTGATGACTGTTCACAGCATTTCCCTCTCCTGCATTTTACAACAAATGAGGAGGGAGAAAAGAAGCACTAGGATGAAAACAAACATTTTCTCATTTTTAAAATACATTTAATTTTAGCAATATTTTCTAATTTAGTAGCTAGATATCTCCATCTGGAGATATCTATCCCAGGTGTAGCTATTTGTGAATGCACCACAGGGCTCAAAGAGAACACTTTACAAGAAGCATTTGAAGACTCAAATCTAAATCTTGTGATGCTTTGGTCCAAAATAACATAGGAGGAGAACATCAGTGTTCTGAATGGGAAAAATTCAAGTACTGATTATCTGTAACAGGCTCACAGTACACTTTCAGGATTACAAAATCTACCACTGCTGTGTCCTATTCGTCTCTGTTTTATGGACATAGCGGAGGACCTTTGAAATTACATGAACCAATTCTCAGACCTATATTCATTCAATCCCAGAAACTCCACTGTCACAGTTTATAATCCAGTGAACTCTCCAATATATTTAGGTCCATTATTTGAGCACTGAAAGAATTCACTTCCCCTAAAGAAAGATTAAATAGGATTGTTAATAATTTCATATCAGCAACTTAGTAATAGAACTAAATTTTTATACAATCTCTCAGGGCTAAAAAAGAAAGTAAAGATTCAAGGTTGCTGAGGACTACCTATGCATATATTTAAACTTAAGTGAAATCAAAAGAGCTAAAAATGGTGTGATAATGTACTAGATCTTCATCTTTTTTTCCATTCAGTCATCTGATTTTATATAAACAGAGAATAAAGGAAAATGGTAGTATGTTAATAGTGTGATAATAGTCAGTAAATTATTATTCCCCAAATACAAAACCATAAGCAAGGAAGCCACAAATATTGAAACGAGCACTTTATCTACTTTTAGGATGCCTTTTAAGATTTTTAAAGGATCCAGCAGCAAAGGCCACAGAGGAAGGGAGGGGGAAATGCAATCATTCACTTTGTATACATGATATTTAATTTTTTGTTCTTGGAATGAACTTAGGACCTGGGTGTCATGAATTTAAATGTTGCCACATGGTCCAGTTCCCAATTATTTGGCTATTATACTATAGTTGGATTTATTTATTTAAACAAATAAGTGGTTTGTCCATGACAGAAGGCATTCCTGCTTTCCAGTAGATAAAGTACACAATTTCCCCTGGGGGACGAATATGGGGCAAAAATACAAAGAAGTGAGTCTAACAATGGCGAAAATGTCAAATCCCCATGAGAAAAACAAACTCAAACTTTGGTTAGAGCTCAAGCATCATTATTTTAGTGTGATGAACTTATAGTTTACAACCTCCCCTAAGGGGCAAGAACAAAAACTAGAACTGCTAGAACTAATCAGGGTGTAGTATCTGGTGCAGGTTCTTTTTCTTCAAAGTTCAAAATAAAAGAAATAGCCAGAGCCCAGCTTTCATGTCATCGTTGCAGAAAATTTAACACTTCTTAGGACAAAGCTGCTTTGGGGAAAAAAACCAAATAAGTGAAGAGTAAGTGGAAACTTCACATCCTAAGCTGTTTCTGATTTCAATCTCCTGTAGAGTGTGCTGGAATCTCAAAACATCCAAGCAACACACTGAATTGCTAGTTGTGTGTTCAACCCATCTGATTTTGTTGATGGGCATAAACAATGATACTAAAACTCAGACATTTTACTACATATTTGTTCAGTGTGGCATGCAAAGCCCTTGTAAGAAAGGCAAATGATGTGATTAAAGTCGGCTGATGACACTGTCCTATCAAGGCCACTCTAGTTCAGGGTCAGCTTCCTGCACAGGAACTCTGAGGTGGTACTTCCATCCTGAAACTCAAAGGCAGGATTGTGATCACTCAAAATCCCCAAATGACAATTAATAACACCTGATACTGGCAACTACATACAGTCTTTCGGTTTTCATTTTCAAATCATGTCTGAGCAAATAAAAAATAGATGAGATAAGAACTAAATATTTAGCTTCGAACGAATTCTACCAACTTCCTATTAAACATGAAGGGCTTGACCTTTCCATCATTTCCAGCTGTGTATTTTGATACAGTATCAATTCCTTGTCGTTATGATATATTTCTCCTTCAATAAAAATTGAATGAGCAATATAGAGCTAATAAAAATTGTCCATCAGATCAAGAAGCCCATGAAGGAACTAAAGGGAAAGCTAGTGAAGCATGCCCAACAAGAAAATACAGTAGGTCAGATGGAGAAACAAGGGCACTCACTGTGTACCTGGGCTTCTTTAGAAAAAAAGAGATCAAAGACCCTATCCCATACAATCTACCTAACACTCCTACTCTCCTTTCTGATAATTTATGTCTTCCTTTTATCCTTTGTTATTCCTATCACATATCAATATATAGTATACATATCACCTTTCTAGATGTTACACAAGCATATCATCTTGCACATAGGCTTCACGATAGAAGTAATCTTTGTGCCTGTCTGGTTCGCTGCTGTAAATGTACAGACTAGTGCCAAAGCAAATACTGGCTGAATGAGCAAAATGAGTGAATGAGAAATACACAGATACATTGGCTAGGAAAAAAGAAAGTTGTGCTACACATTTTTTACATGTTTAATTATTATCGATAATAATAATTTAATCCACGGGTAGCCTGTTTTAAAAATATTAAGAAAAAATATCCAGGTGTTCAGGAGCATGAGGGTTGATTGAGTCCTAGTATGGCTCAGCTAGAGTCTGCTATGATAACTGGGTGCCCACACCAAGTATGACATGGATATGTTTATGTGTACAAGTGGGGAACCACCAGGTGGCCTAATGAGAAGTGAATTTGCTCAGGTCAGAAAAACAAAAACTGATATGCACAAAAATTATCTGAGTTTCACAAAAAAGTAGCTACACAGGATTTTCCAATAGTTCTGCCTACAATAATCACTGTTCTTCAAAAAGGTACGCTGAGCTCAATCTTTATTTGCATAAGTGAGAAATGTGAAGAAAATGGAAACATTAGAAATCAAAGACACATGAAAATAGGAGAACTAAAATTACAAATATAGCGCCAAGAAGTTGGATCTGCAGGTAAGGGAGGTGTACCTCCAAACTTGTACCTGAGATGAATCTCCTTCCACTATTAGGGAGCCCACATAGGCTTCCTAGTTAGAACTTACTCAGGGTCCCAGAATCTGAGCTTGCTTTACCCAGCAGGGCTGCATAATGGGATGATTTGACCACAGGAATGGTTACCAAGTGTTTGGAAGGGTCTCCACTTGGCTGTACAGTGTGCTTTGATCTTGCAAGGGGGAGGTCTTTTGCCTCTCCCCTTGGAATATTATAAAAAGCTCTTTTGAACTAAAAACAAAAAGAGGCTGCTGGGTATTGATCCAGGCCGTCCTGAAGCTATCCTGTGTTTATGTTTTTCTCATCATCTAAGTCTCTCTTTCTATCTAATATTTTCTTATCACTGTCTCCTCCACCTAAGAACACTACGAAAGGTGATAGCCGGACTCCCACACACTATCTGAGGTTCCACGACTCCCATTAAGTTGTCTTCTCACCTCTCTACATGTGCAGTGTGGTATATGTGCTTGTGAACTTAAACAAATTCACGAGACACACACACACACACACACACACACACACACACACACACACACACACACACGAATCAATCAATGTAACAATTTTTGTAAACACAATGAGAAAATACTACAGAACAGATGTAACCTAAAATTTATGATGAGATTTACATTCAAAAATATATATTGAAACCTTGAACGTTGCATTTTCACAAATGAGTAGTTTCAAATGTTTTGTTTTTTGAATAAAACTTTCATCATATGAAAAGGTGTTTGGAACACTGATATATTTAATAGATAAAAGTATGAAAAATTTGAAGACAAAATATGAACTGGAAAAAAATTAAGAATGCTTAAAATACAGTGACATGTGTTGATAACACAAGAAAGCATATTTGGCAGCCAGCTATCTTAAGAAAAAAAATAAAAGAGTTTGTTGACTGTGGCGGCATTCCTGCTGAGCTGCACCTAGCCTGGCTCCAGAGAGTAGCATCTAGCCCCAATCCCTTTTGTTTAGCAGACACCTTTTATTTCCCTTGTTGCCCTCCAGGTGAATCTTGTCTCAGAGTTTCCCAAGGATACAAAGGCCTATGCAAAACTTGCTTCAGGAAACCCAGAAAACCAAGGTACCTGAGAAATTGAGGAATTTGCACTTGGCATTGTATTGTTGGGAGCTCCTTTCAAGTTATTTTGAGCATATGGAAATTAACTGGCTAAACTGCATTGGAGAGAAATAAAACTGCCCTAGGGGAAGGGTTAGTGCTTCAGTCCTTCAATGCTGAACCCCCCTGCAGCCATGAAAGGCTAGATTCATTCTTAAGATGCCTCTGAATCTTCATTCCAGGGATCAGCAAGAACCCACACACCCGTGTAGCAACCACACAGCTACAGTTGACCAACATATCAAAGATACTGCTGAAGAGAAGCCCCGAAGTCAGATTCTACAGAAGGACACTGTGCTGACAGAACAAAGACAATGTAGAAGTTTGGAGATGATATGGTGTGACTACAGATATGGCCTCCTCTTCATCCTACATCACCAACATGTTCAGGTCCCCAATATTTTGTTCTCAATTATTTGCTTTGCTCATTCTTCCTGAGAATGATCTATCAGATCTATCAGTGCCACCTGAATACTAATGATACCATATAATCAATCCATGCTTGGTCCAAATCATTCCCTATCTAGCTCTAGATTTTACCTGATTATCACACAGGTTTCAAATACAAGTTCCAGTATGAGCTCTTCTTCTTTGAATTTCACCCTTTGTGCTCCAAAGTAAGACCTTCCACCAGCCAGGCAGGATCATCCAACACTCTGCCGCCCTGCCACCCCACAACATCCTCTCAGGCACAACCACCATGCAATTCAGACATCATTTATCACCACTAACAGCAACAATAACAATAACATCATCTTTAGGCATCCTGCCTCATTTCCCTAGCTTTTCAGATTGATCCTTAAGACTCTTGCAAAATTCTGACTATAATAAAGCTCTGCTTAATATCTTTATTAATTTCATCATGTCTTCCTTTATCCACTACCACCCTTCAAAGGCTACCAATGCTTTAGGATAATAGTGTTCTTTTTATGACATCTTGAGCCTTTCAAATTCATACCTTTCCCCTATATTTTCTTCCAAATTCTTTTCTCTCTTTTCTCCTCAAAGATATACCACTGAAGGAACTGCTTATCTTCCTCTAGATGTAACAGGTTCATACACATCTTAAAAACTCTGTATGGAGTAATCCCTTTTCTTGGGATTCTCTATCCAGTATACCAAGCCAACTCTTTCCCATTATCTGAGATCCAGCTTGCATTGCTTCGTCTACACAACCTTCTACAGCACTCAAGTGTACCTGCTCTAGTTTCCTATGTCTTAATTAGGGTGTCTTTTGCTGTAATAAAATGCATGACAAAAAGCAATCTGAGGAGGAAAGGATTTATTTCAGCTTGCAGCTCCATAACATAGTCCATCAACAAAGGGAGTCAGGGCAGCAACTCAAACAGGGCAGGAACCTAGATCAGGGATTGATACAGAGACCATGGAGGTGTGTTGCTTATTTGCTCCCCCATAGCATACTCAGCCTACTTTTGGGGGCGGAGCATTAGTCATTATTTTAAATTAAAAAAGAATTGCATATGTCGAACATGCTACCCTGTATTTGCCTAGATCCTCCCCATATCCTTAACCCCTTCTTTAAAAAAAAAAAAGAAAAGAAAAACAAGCAAAAGACTAACAAGACAAAAAAAAAGGCAAAACATACAAATAAATAAAACAAACAAAAAGAGGCTACAAAAATACCACTGGGTTTATTTTCTGTTGGCCAACTACTCCTGGGCAAGGTGCCTGCCCTGAAATGTGATTGATATACCCAGTGAGATTCTACTGGAGTAAACTAATTTTCCTTTTGTCAGCAGGTATGAATTTCAGACACTTTCTTAGCTAGGAAAGGGGCCCCGTGTCCACCTTCTCTCAATTCCTGGATGATGTGCCTTGAACCTGTGCAGGTCTCGTGCATCCTGCCAATCCCTGTGAGTTCAAATGTGCATCAGACCTGCTGCATCTGAAAGACACTGTTTCCTTAGAGTCATCCATCACCCATGGCTCTTACAGTCTTTCTACAAGCACTTCAGAGCTGGGACAGAAGAGGGATCAACCTACTTTCTTAGACCAGCCTAGGGGTGGGACTGTCCAAAATGAGCTGGGCCCTCCCCTATCAGTTATCAATCAAGAATATGCACTATAGGAAGTGCCTGCAGGCCAATCTTCTGGAGGCATTTTTCACAATTGAGAGGCCCTCTTCCCAAACAGCTCCTGTCAGGTTGACAATTAACTAGCCAGGACAAGACAACATGCTGAACATCATCTCCATGAAAGTATTTCAGTTCTTTGTTGTTGTTACTGGTTTGTTTACATGATCACCAAGTAGAAGATTCTTCAATACCAACAACACAGCAGACCTTTGACAAACAATGAACGAATGAACAAATGAATTTAGCATGCCACATGAGGGATTACCAGTATGAGAAATACAAGTTAAAATGTAAACAGGCTGAAAATGTGGCTAAAGTTAGGAGTAACAATTGAGGATAAAGAGACATACAAAATCTCATGAAAATGAAGTAAACAAAGAATAGAGGGTCTTGGTAAAACTACAAAAACAAAAGCAATAATAAACCACTATTTTTTAAAAGAAGCTATTCTCAACTTAGAAAAATTCAGTGTACAGTTCTTCAAGCATACCTCAAATTACAGAATTGTACACTTTAAATAAGTGACTTACACAAAATGATAACTATGTCCAAATAATGCTGTTGAAACACTAAAATATTTCTTGAGTGCACCATATACTACTGATTCTTAAAAGATGCAACTCATCTGCAAAGAATGAAACTTGTAAAACCCATGATCTCCTCTGAACTTGTTTTCTCTCAACTGCCTTTTCTTCTGAATGTGTATTTATTGTTTAAAATATTCCTATGATTATCTTGAGAACAGCAATTCTGATCCTCATGCTTTGTTTTCATTGCCATTTAAAATGCATTTTCCTCAATTTGTAATCCCTAGGCTTCTGACTATTATCCATGCTCACACTGATAGGCTTCTGACTATTATCCATACTCACACTGATAGGCTTCTAACTATCATCCATGTTCACACTGATAAGCTTCTGACTATTATTATCCATGCTCACACTGGTAGGCTTCTGACTATTATCCATGCTCACACTGAAACAGCATATGGTCACACTTGAACCCGTTAACAAAATACTAAACTTCTAATTCACATCTCTCTTTTAAAGTTTAAAAAGTGCAATGATTATGACTGCATAAAGACAACTGGCATGAAATGACCATATTTGACCAAATATGTTGCGAAGCCTGAATTAAATAGAATTGCAAAGCAGTCTTTTATTTCACCTTAATGTATAGGCCCTATAATGTAAGACTCTTAACCAGGCTATGAAAAATAAAGCACACTACTAAGTGCTATTCTTGACAAACACTGGTAAAATTATTTGATAAATCAGGCTTCTCATCTGTAAAATTAAGTTGCTTGCTGGATCATCTCATAGCTTCCAACCCACTTAAAATTTCTAAACAGCATTAAGAAATCAGCAGAGCTGGTGGGTACACTTTCTGATATAACATCAAAAGCAACATTAAAAAGTGAAGTAGTCTCTATAGGCTCGGCATCTGCCTTAAAGCAGATATTTAGAAATACACAATTGGAGTATGACTTGGATGAAATTTCTGACAAGGAATCCAGGAGGAGAAAAGCCTCAATTACCTCCTTAAAAGTTCCTGGCTGACTGTACAGGTATATTCACTTCAATATCTATTTTGAACACTTACAACCTGTGAGGCAAAATACTATAGTGCCTATTGGTACCACAAAGGCTACAAGGCATGAGTTGTACAGTGTCTCATACTAAACAACATTCATTCTGCAGGATGCACTCATTGGAAGGCATCATGTTAAAGGAGAGGACTTAAAGAGGACCTACAGGTGTCATTGAGCAGTATCCTGGAAAGGATGATAGAACAATGAACCTCATCTGAGACCTGAGTCATTGCTAAAATTTAAGGAATCAAGGAGGCTTGAAGAAGGATTTTCAATTTTGTTTTATACTTTCAAAATTGTTCAAATCTCTACAATAAGTACATGTGACTTCTATAACTTAAAAAAATCTACATATTAAAGAGATTATAACAAGTGTTGGTGAGAATATGGATAGTAGCCATATGTACCACTGGTTAGAAAGCTAAAGAAAAAGTGTTGGTCTATGGAAAATTCTAAGGATGTGCCCCACAATAATAAAACTTGAAGTATCATATGATCCAGCAAGTCTACTTCTGAGTAAACCCATGGAAAAGGAAGGTGGAGTCTCAAACAGGTATTTATAAACAGGTATTTCCATCTCAAGGTTATTCACAATAGCCAAAATCTTTAAGAAACCCACAAACTGATTAATAAAAATGTGGTATATATCCATGAAAGAATACTATGCAGCCTCACAGGAAGTAATCTCATACATTCTACAACATGAATGAGTCACAAGGACTTTGTGCTAAGTGAATTTGAAGTGAAACACAGGGGAAATCTTGGGGCTAAGAAAAGCCCAACTCTCCCCACCCCCCACCTCAAGAATCAGCCAAAGCCTGTTGACAGTAGAAAACCAGAAACTCCAACACAAGGGCAACCTTATAGAAAGGGGTATGGTCTGGCTCCCTTCCCAGCTGTAAATCTAGAACCTTCTAAGATTCTCACTGGAAACCGTATTTACAGAGAAAGAACATGTACTGATCCCCATGTGTGGCCCCAGCAGCTCTTGGTTTTGACCTTATCAGATCCACCCAAGGCATGTCCAGAGCCATCCTATAAAATCGCACTTCAAAGAGAAATAAAAGGAGAAAGTTTTCTTAGCAACCTTTTGAGCTGTAACTTGAAAACCAAAAAAATATGTATATGGCTAATGCTAACACAGTTAATTGTGATTCTCCTTTGAGAAGCCTCTACCTCCACATGGGTACCTCTTATCTTCTACCCTCTCCAGAGGCTGAGGATGAGTATATGAGTAAACTGCCTTGTGTTGTTTCAACTGACTGAGGGAGGGCTCAAAACAAGAAAACAGGTTTATCTCAGATGTCCTCGAGACTCCCTGTCCTGGAGCATGCTGGACCTCTGACATTCTAACAGGGTGACAGGAGAATACCAACAACTAAGGGCATGAAAAACTTTGTACCCTTAATAGCTATAAGAAAGACAAATTCCAACCAACATTCTCACTGTTTATCCCATGGCATAAAAATGTCTGCAGCTACTATAGAGCTATAGTAATAAAAACAGCTTGGTACTGGCATAAAAACTGACATGTGGACCAATGGAATAGAATTGAAGACCCTGACATTAATGCACACACCTATGAACATACAATTTTTGACAAAGAAGCCAAAACTGTACCATGGAAAAAAGAAAGCATCTTCAACAAATAGTGCTGGCATAACTGGATGTCAACCTGCAGAAGATTGCAAATAGATCCATATCTGTTGCCATGCACAAAACTCAAGTCCAAGTGGATCAAAGACCTCAACATAAATCCAGTTACACTGAACTTGATAGAAGAGAAAGTAGGAAGTAGTCTGGAATGAATTGGCACAGGAGACCACTTCCTAAATATAACACCAGTAGCACAGACACTGAGAACAACAATTAATAAATGGGACCTCCTGAAACTGAGAAGCTTTTGTAGAGCAAAGGACACGGTCAATATGACCAAATGACAGCCTACAGAACGGGAAAAGATCTTCACCCAACCCACATTTGACAGAGGGCTGATCTCCAAAATATATAAAGAACTCAAAAAGCTAGACATTAAAATGCTGAACAATCCAATTAAAAAATGGGCTACAGAGCTTAACAGAGAATTCTCAACAGAAGAATCTCAAATGGCTGAAAGGCATTTAAGAAATTGCTCAACATCCTTAGTCATCAGGGAAATGCAAATCAAAACAACTCTGAAATACCATCTGACACCTGTCAGAATAGCTAAGATCAAAAACACTGAAGACAGCTTATGTTGGAAAGGATGTGGATGGAGCAAGGAAATACTCCTCCACTGGTGGTGGGAATGCAAACATGTACAGCCACTCTGGAAATCAATAAGGCGGTTTCTCAGAAAATTGGGAATAAGTCTTCCTCAAGACCCAGTTATACCATTCTTGGGCATATACCCAAGGAATGCTCAATCTTACCAAAAGGACACATGCTCAACTATGTTCATATCAGCATTATTCGAAATAGCAAGAACCTGGAAACAACCTAGAAGCGCCTCAACTGAAGAATGGATAAAGAAAATATGGCACATATACACAATGGAGTACTCAGCAGTAAAAAACAATATCATGAAATTTGCAGGCAAATGGATAGAACTAGAGAATATCATCTTGAGTGAGGTAAACCAGACTCAGAAGGACAAACATAATATGTACTCACTCATAAGTGGATACTAAATGTGAGGGAAGGGATGGCCAGATTGCAACCCTCTCTGGAGAGAGAGGCTAGCTAACAGGGAAAGACCCTAGGAAGGACACGCGGATGACCCTGTGAAGAAGAAGTGGATGAGATCTACATGAGTGGACTGGGTGTGGGGGGGTGGCAGAGCATGAGGAGTGGGGGATGAGAACATAAGGAAATAGGAGGGTCGAGTTAGAACAGGGACAGAATGGGAGGGCAGGGAGGAAGATACCATGATAGATGAGGACATTATGGGAATAGGAAGAGGCAGGGAGCTGGGGAGGCTCTCAGGAATCCACAAGGTTGACCCCACCTTGGACTGCTGGCAGTGGTCCAGAGGGTGCCTGGACCAGTCTACTCTAGTGACCAGCCTAGCAAATAACCTAGCTGTCATCACAGAGTCTTTGTCCAGTGACTGATGGAGGCAGATACAGAGCCAGGCACCAGGCTGAGCTCCGGGAATCCAATTGATGAGAGAGAGGAGAGATACTGCAGGTGAGGGACGTCGAGATCATGATGGGAGGACGTGCAGAGATGACTGGTCACACTAGTGGAAGCCCATGAACTGTGGACTGGTGGCTGTGGAGCCCCCATGGGACTGGACTAGGCCCTCTGGATATGGAAGATGGTTGTTTGGATCAAACTGTTTGGGGGGCACTCAGGCAGCGGGATTGAGATCTGTCCCTGGTCTATGGGCAGGCTTCTGGAATCTGGTGCCTGTGGTATGACACCTTGCACAGCCTTGGTACAGTGGGAAGGGGCTTGGACCTGCCTAGGCTCAGTGTGCCAGGCTCTGCTGACTCCCCATGGGAGACCTCGATTTGGGGGATGTGGGGATGTGGTGTGGATTGGGAAAGAGGGCTGGGGAGTGGGGAGGAGGGAGAAGGGGGGATCTGTGGATAGTATGTGGAGTGAGTAGAAACTTTCTTAATAAAGAAAAATGAAAAAAAAAAAATGTCTGCAGCAAGGCCAGAACCTAATTCATGGGGACTTTTCCATGGTGAGACAGCTCTACTCTACAGGGGAATCTGGCAGGAACTTGACCATGACTGTTTTAGCAGCATTTCTCCAGCAATTTCTGATGCATTTGATCGTGCTTTACTATCTACCTCTTACTATTTGTTTTATTCTTATGTTTGTCTGTTTACTTTACATGGAAGCCTCACAAAGGGAACACTCTGTTCCACACAGAACTCTAGCTGGCTGTCTCAATAAAGCTTCCTCTATCATTTCTCCTGGACATTTTTTTTTTTAAAGATTTAATTATTTATTATGTATACAGCATGTATGACAGCAGTCCAGAAGAGGGCACCAGATCTCATTACAGATGATTGTGAGCCACCATGTGGTTGCTGGGAATTGAACTCAGGACCTCTGGAAGAACAGTCAGTGCTTTTAACCTCTGAGCCATCTCTCCAGCCCTCTCCTGGACATTTTAAGCACCAGATTTAAAGATGCTCTGCTATCTGTCTGATAACTGGTATCTGTTCTCTTATTTTTGTTTACTACATATTTAATAAACTTACTCATTTCAAACTGAAAGTACAGCTTATTATAACTTAAACCTTCAGACAGAAGTATATCCATATTGGATATGTCTTTCCTTATGAATGCCTCCCTTTCTCCTTAACCCTCATGTTGGAGACTATACTACACTATTTTTAATAAAATAATTAATTTTGCTTCATTACCCCTGATAGTCCTGAAATTCTTTTCTACCGGAAAGCTACAAAACACTGTTTGGTCTGAGTCTGGGTCCCTAAAATTCTAGGGGAATTCCTCGGCATGTGGAGAGTAGCAGTATAAGCTAGGTCTCTTTTCCCTCAGTTATGACAAAATATGCCAGTCCTAGAAACACAAACATTGTTTGTATAGTTTATGTGAAACCTAGAAAAGACAAATTCATAGAGACAGAAAGAATGGTGGTTGCCAAAGGCTACAAAGAGGAGTGAAGTGGGTTAAGACTAAATGAATACAGTTTGACTTCCCAAGACATGAAGAATTCCAGAGACAGATGACAGGATAGCTGGAGAATGATGTGAATGCAGTTTAAATTATTCTACAACACCTTTCAATGGGAAAGATGCCATAGTCTATGTTATAATAGTTTTCTACCAATCTACAAAGTTAAATTAGAGCTGGGGATGGAACTTAAGGGGATACTCAAGGCTCAGGGTTTTGTTTCCCAGACAGGAGAGAGGAAGGGAGAGAGGGAGAGAAGGAGGGAGGGGGAGAGGGAGGGGGGAGGGGAGGAGAGAGGGAGGGAGAGAGGGAGGGAAGGAGGTAGGAAGGACAAATAATGAAAATAAACTATCTAGTAGAGATGAAGACTACTACGTGAACTACAATTGAAGAGAAGTTTGTTTTAGAATCAGTCATTCCACCTGTACCCATGTCTTATTCTATACTCAAAAAGACTATTTTCTTCACAAAAGAAATGGTTCATTGAATAAATAAACAAATTATCTCCACATGTCAGGTACTACATTTTCATTTCATTTCAGAGACAAAAAAGCCAATATATAATACTGTATGCTGAAGTATCCTTTCACTGTTAATCAAGTTTAAATGAAGCTCTTTATGGATGACTAGAGACCTAAAACTGAAGTATCAGTGTACTATTAATATTTTAATTGACCATGAATATTCATAGTCATTTATTTCTTTAAAGAACAAGATAAGATAACTTAATTATTCTAACATGCAAATTCCAGTCCTGACATGACATCTTACCTTCATCTACATTATAAAGGCATTGATGCATTTGGGGGCCTATTCATTATTAATGGAATCCTAAAGTTTTTCACGTTAACAAGAGCTATTGAACACAAGAGCATCTTCTCAGGTGGGAGCAAAGTAACTGTGGTGTTGCAAAGTCATTTTGGCCTAGATATCTCAAAGAATTGCATTTTATTTTTCAGGCACACAAACTAATTTCAACATCACCCCAACACCTGTTCTTCACTACAAGCCCAAGAGAACAGGTAAAATGTAGTGCTATTAAACATTTGTTTCTCTGCTTGTTCTTGCAGGGCCCTTGGAAATTCCAGATCTAATTCAAGAAATGTTAACTTTGACAGCCAGACCAACAGTTTTATATAAGTAATAGTGCATTACTTCATTTCAGTCACAAATACATTTATGCAAGCAAGTTGATGGTTCCCTGAGGTGAAACAACTCTTTTTTATGCAATAGGACAAATAACCTACTAATTCAAAGAGCTATCAAAAGAACATAACCATGTCAATGTTGTATATATTTCATAATAAGCAAAGGGGACTATAATTTCAAGTTAGAAATGGCCAAAGAAATGCCATGGTGAAAAGTCAGTTAGAAATACATATTACCGATTTGTGATATAAAAATAGATATCCTAAGATCCAAGCTCTATATGTAAATAAGGAAGAAGGCCCGGATATATAGCTGACCATTAATCAACAATCTGAGATCTACAATCACAGTTCTGCAGCAAATAAATATTCTCCTTGTATCCACTAAAGGTAAATCTACAGGTAAGTAATAAAAATCCTTCTAGTATATAAGAGGTGAAGCCCATAGGAAAAGGGAAAGATGAAGCCAAAGGATAGTGCAAAAACAGGAGCCCACTTTTCTTCAAATCCTGGGTGATGTTCACATTATACAAGATAAATATTATTTGAACAATGATAGTAACAATTTCAAACATATATATATAGGCAAAAATCTGCATCTACAAATTGAGGGCAATAAAATGAACACCCATAATATTCTGAAAAATCTCTAACCTCTGCCACTTGCTTCTGATTATGAACACTGACTTGTGTTCAATTATACAACTGTGTTCATGTTTCATTATGCGACAAGAGCCTTCCAAATAGACAGATGGATCCATATTGATTTCTTTACTGATTTTAACTTCTTGTTGTAAGCCATAAATATTGCACATGCAGAATCAAACTACCAGGTTAATTCACTCATTCAATAAATATGTATGGAACTTGAAAAATATATGGTTTATGGAAAATAAACTGGAGTTCTAGAATTCTACATTAAAACGTATGGAAACATTGACAGTAACTACTGAAGCAGACTGAACAGTGCACACTTTGTGACTTTTCCCAGGCAACCCATCCTGATAAGGGTGTGACAGGAGGCAGCACGAGGACAATAAAGACGATACAGAAGGAAAGGAGGGCAAACTTCCTCTCTAGTCCCTCATTTGATCTATACAATCTGGCACAAATCCCTGAATCTTCTTGGGCCTCAGTTATTTCTTGTTGAAAGTGAATTAACCATTATTTCAAGAGCTCTTTTAATTTTATAATAATCACTGGGATAATTAACAGAATCATATGTCTTAGTAGGGGATGAAGAATGAAATTGCTTATGATGATCCAGAGAACACACAAAGCGATATTTTTAGAGTTTTTCATAGAGAATGTTATTGAGACAAAGAGGAAAAGGGCAAATACAAACTTATAACTTTATCATTTACTTGCCAACATTAAAATATCTAGTGAAAGATGTAAAGCAAGGATAACCAGACTATAATCCACAGCTTCAAAGAAACTAGGCAATAAGGAAGACCCTAAGAGGGACACATGGATCACCCTGGGAAGGGGAAATAAATGAGATCTCCTCAGTAAACTGGAAGGGGGGACAAAAGAAGCAATAAAAGGTAGGGGATGGGGATGAGAACATAAAGGAAAGGGATGGTCGAACAGGGACAGGGGTGGAGTGAGAGAGCAATGAAAGAGATAACTTGATAGAAGGAGATATCATGGTGATAGGGAGAAACCTGGTGCTAGGGAAGTTCCCAGGAATCCACAAGGATGGCCCCAGCTTAGACTACTAGCAATAGTGGAGAGGGTGCCTGAGCAGACCCACCCCAGTAATCAGATTAGTGAATACCCTAACTGTCATCATAGAGCATTCATCCAGTAACTGATGGAAACAGATGTAGAGATCCACAGCCTAGCACCAGGCCAAGCTATAGCAGTCCAGTCGAAGAGAGAGAAGAGGGATTCTATGAGCATGAAGCATCAAGATCATGATGGGGAAACTTAAAGAGACAACCAAACCAAGCTAGTGGGAACTCATGAACTTTAGGAGGGAATGGGGGTGGGCTAAGGTGAGGGCCTGTGGGGGTAGGAGGTGAGATGAGAGGGGGATCTGTGGTTGGTATGTAAAATGGTTAAAAAAATTCTTAATAAAAAATATAGTGAATACATGAAGTAGAGGGGCTGTTTAAAGACAAGCAGAGATAACACATTCTCTTTTCCTAATCTCTAATATTATAAATGAGAAACAGAGGACTTTAGTGGAAAACAGTCCTGCTCCATCATTTTTGTGACATATTCACTTTGACTTACCTCATGCAAGGGACTGCCAAATCTAAGCTTTCATGCCTAAAGTACAGAAGGCTCTTCTTCCTTGCATTCAACCATGAAAATACACATCCAACCCTGGCCATATTCTTCCACATACTCACACAGTGAAAAACAGACTTGAAAGCAAAGGGGAACAATTGATTTAATCTTAGTATATTTTTATAAGAATAAATAAATGTCCATATTCATCAGCATAAGAATTGAGTGTTACAAAAAAAAATGTTTTACAAGTGATGATATTGTAGGGCTTGGTAGCACACACCTTTAATCCCAGCACTGGGGAAGCAGAAGCAGCAGATCTCTGTGAGTTCAAGGCCAGCCTGGTCTACACAGTTTGTTCTAGGGCAGCCAGGGATATGTAGAAAGACCCTGTCTCAAAATAAAAAGTTGATATTTAGATAAATGTTGAATTAATATTTATAAACTCTCATTTGTCATCAGTAAAGTGAAGAAAATGGACAGTTTTACCCTAGACTCTAGCAGTTCCATTCAGACTTGCTGTGTGCTGAAAAGCATCTGACTACAAAGACCTCATAGTACAGTTACCTCTCCAACCACAAAGAGGTCCAGTGCCCTCTGTCACTATGTGGATGGTGAATCTTCACTGAGATGATGACAAGATTCCATTTGTCATTTCTGGTGTCCTATGTTTCTGCTCACACTCTCTTAGCTTGACCTGGGTGATACCTGCTCCTCCCTTGGAAAACCAGCTTTGTAGATCTGCCATTATCTGGGATCTCCCACCTTTGTTCATTTTGATTTTGAAGGCTGCTACTATATTGGCCAGCCAAATCATTAATATAAGAAAATGTTTTAAACAATTCAAAACTCAACTAACAGATGCCCCCTAACAAATGGGTTAAGTGACAGTTTTTAACATGTAGTAATATACTCCATAATGGGAATGTGACTGTGATGGAAACAACAGATTAAAATGAAATAGACAAGCCAGCCAATCACTTTTTGAGGTGTGATCTGCCAATTATCTCAACCAACACAGATCCTAATATTATCATTCCAAGCCATATGTGTAATTCTTGTGCAAAAAATAAATCTTTTAACAAGTCTGTAAAACTGTTGGCACCCATTCACGACAGCATGCACTAACATCTTGAGAATTTTCTTTATTCCAAAAAGCATACAAAAGGGGGGGGGGCAATATAAGAGGTAGGAGAGAACCGAGCCACAAACGTGAGATAGCTGTGAGTCAAAAAACGATGAGAGAATCCAAGTGATTCTTCCTAAGTTTGCTAATAGACAATAAGGAAAGTGCTGGCAGTGCTCCCTGCTCACAAGCTGAAGAAGGATGCGGAGGTCCTGAACACGTTCAGTATTCACTGTGCCCATCTGTTCAGCAGCACAGTCGCCGAACAGTACGAGCAATTACCAAAGCCCCTTTCAGATATGATCTGTCAACCACATCCAGTCCTCCTGCCAAAAGAAATCAGAACTGAGGAATGCAAAAACAGACTGGCCTTATGGGACCAAGAGAAGTTCATATGAGATAAACTTGAAAGTAAAGAAAGGAAAGCAGGAGGGAAAAAAAAATCAGAGGACTGTTATAAATATATACTAAAATATTTTTAATTGGAACCATTCATATTAAAGCAACATGAAAGAAGAAATGCTCTATTATGACTTATACCAGCTTTGCTACATTGTATTATTACAAGGTTCATTCTACAAAATAGCCTGTTTACTTCCAGAATTGGTATCTTTGGGCAAAGAACATATTAAATTTAGCCCTCTCTACAGGCATTCTATTACTATATTCTAGCACCAAAACAGAAGTTTTAAATCAAGGAAACTGTTTCAATTGAGAAAGAATCATTAGATGATTTCAACAGCTGAAGCAGTACTGGATATGTGACAGGTCACATTTAAATTGAGGAGGGCTCTTATGAAACAACGATGTACAAATCACAAACCAGTGTCTCTCTGGCCCCCTTTATGGTTGACTATTACTTTGAATCTACAATTAAAAGCTTATAGTCACTGTTGCTATCACACTATGCAAATGTTCTCTGAAGTACACAGAATGGATCAAAATTAGGAGACAGAAGCATTGGGTATATAATACACTGAGTTAAAGTTGATATGCACTTGGACAACATAGTAGCAGTGAACCTAGGAACTCACAAAAAAAATAAATCAAAAGAAACATTGAAATACATACATATTGACTTCACTGGGAAAAGACAAATCATTTTACAATATTCTTAGCTAGGAATTAAGCACAATTCTTTCCTTATTAACAGATGCACACATCATAATTGAATTTGTGGGGGACCTTCTTCAATATAGATAATATTCGGGCCATTATAGAAATATTAAATATAGATAAAATGAAATAGGCAAGGCATCCATTTCACAAATGCTATCATTTTTATTCAATATCCTTTTCCAAAAAGTGTTTTTGTAACCGATCTGTCATCACCACTAAAAATAAAAGATAATTTTAAATCTTATGAGGTTACCAACTTTTCACGAAAGAGCAACTCTGTCGGGAGTTCTCAGCACATATAGGTACAAAGGGCAAAGGCAAATTTATAATGAGAAAAAAGATAATGACAAGGGAGGAGACTGGCCAGCAGGAGACAGCAGCATGAAAGTATCAAGAGGGGGCAGTGACATAACGGAGAAGCAATGAGTATGCTGACCATGAGTTCTATCTTCCATGCATTCACTTATTGATGAAATGCATAACATTCCAATACCAAGGCAGCTATCAGTGGCAGGTGATTGACTATCTAGACAAACAGCCTTTCTACACAAGTGCAAAGAACCCGGATTTTAATTTTTTCCTTGGGGGAAAATACCCATCTTAGAAGCATAATCCATGTCTATTCAAGAGCAAAGAGTTCCTGGAAATGCCTGCTCACAAGAAGCTTATGATCTAGCAAAGAACATATATTTAGATATCTGTATGTAGATCTTATACATACACAAAGACTATGTTGATTATATACAACTGATTATATATGCATACATTAACAAATTATACTATATATACAACACACTATTGTATCTGTACTAGTGGGTACTCAGCTGGCCATTCCTCCCTCTTCTGAGTGTATCTGTGATTTATGGAATTGTGCCCAAACAATGCAGGTTCCCATGAGCCTCTATCAATAATTAATTCACATCCCCAAATTTAATTTGGGCACCATATGCATTACTCCCATTATTACTACAAAATACCTTTCAAAAGCAATTTAAAGAGGAAAGCGTTTGCTGATGAGACCATCAGAATCCGTGGATAGTTCTATACCCGTGGACACTCAGGTAGCCCTGTTTAAACTCAGAAAGTAACAAAACAAATAAAAAAGACATGAACATGGAAAAGGAGAAGGGGGCATTAAGGCTGACAGAGGTACCTGAGAAATAAGAGGTGGAGTCTAAGAATAATGCCCTATGTTAATGTATAACATTGTTAATGAATAAACTCAATTAACTTCAAGAATAAGGGAGAGCTCCTGCTCACAATTTGGAGGGTATACTTCCTTGTCGCAGGAAAGGCATGGTGAGAGGAGCATGGAGTAGTTGGTTACTTTCAATACACAGTGAGGAAGCAGAGAGATGAACGCTGGAGTATAGCTGACTTTTCAGAGTCTTACTTGTTTTTTGTCTATCTGTGACCCTAGCCCACGAGATGCAGTTGCCTGCATTCAGGGTGGTACTTACACCACTCTAGAAATGCCCTCAAAGACGTCCTCAGAGGTGTGTCTCCTAGGTGATTACAAATCTAGTCATAGTGACAATGAAGAGTAATCACCTTAGCTACTCTGTAAAACTGAAGTCTCTTACAGCTCTAAATTTTTATATAAAACTTGGAGTATCATAAACATCTTAGTTGTTTTTAAGGTTTGAGTTTCTTTATTATTCTGATAATTCCAAAATCACTTTATGAACTAGACTCAAGACCTGATTGTTCATGTGTTATCAAAGCTGAATATGGGCACTTCCTTTTGTCTGTTTTAGTTTCAAATATCTACATAGCCTAAGAGCTTTAACATATGGATAAATATAAGAAGCATGGTAGCACTGTTAGCAAGTGGAAGACATCTATATCAAAAGTCAAAAATAATGGTTTTAGAAAATATTAGTCCACTTCTCCATATACACAGCTGGGCCTTAGGTTTTAGAAATTAGAATTTATTGAGAAATACTTAAGTCTCTACTTCCTAGAAACATCCAGATAATTTTAATGTACTGTTACATCAGCAACCACAACTGTATGTTTTAATGACTTTAATGGGAATCTTCACAGATTCCTCAAATCAGTGAGATATCTACCCTAAAGGTTAATCTCTTATTTTACTAAATTGATACTTATAAGGAGTAATTTCTCTTACATATTTCTTCTATTTCTTTGTTTCTTCTAGACATGTCCAAATGCAAGAAATCTTTCACATCACTCAGAGAAATTATCAATTTTTTTTATTCTTATTTTCAAAGTGAAATGATTATCCAAGCAACTTGGTTGTTTATTATTCTTGATTTATTGCTATTTTTACATTGAATGAGTTTGTAGCAGTTTTTTTTTTTTTCTCTAAACTATTGGTTCTTCAAGTCTAGGTTTCTTTTCCAACAAAGTTCATGTTGTAACCTACTTAATTATTAACAACTATTGTTCACATTTATTATTTGAGTTTCTGAAAATGTGGAGAACAGACTTAGGATTACAGATGAGAATCTAAGTTGTTTAAGTAAGTTAAAAATGCAGAAACAAACAAAATGGTTAGGGTGTTATGTGTCAAAGTATCTCTAAGCACAAATATGGGCATTCACATCATTGTCTGCTTTCTCTGATACCTCCTGTCACTTGAAGTCTCCATCACAAACCCTGGTGTCTTTTGCATTATATTCTCTTCATCATTGTTTATTCCCATCCAATGACTCATTAACAAAGAAAATCTCTGTCTAAATGCATGAATCACTTAATGACATTGATTACACAGTTTATAGTACCACTAAATTGACTCTTCTATACCTTAAACTGTCACATATGCCCAGATAATGCAGAGAGGCATTTCCTGCACTCACACGACTCAACTTTCCTAGCACTTCCATCTTAGCACAGAAGCAATGAGGCAACTATTTGATAATTTATTGCATCTTGCAATTCTTTTATAAAAATTCCTTGTGAATGGGGAAGAAAAACTTATACATAAAGGCAGTGAGGAGCTCTCACACACAGATCTTGGTTGAGGCAGAGATACAGACCATTAGATGTGCAATGGAACAGACTCAAAAGCTGCTGCAAAACTAGAAACTTCGGAACCAATGAAAAAGAAGATTAAACTGCTTGCTGGTACACTGGAATGTTACTCTCTTTTTTGAATGTTTCAAACCTAAAAAATTCAACTTATTTTCAAAATCAAAGTTATTTTCACATCAATTACTTCCTCTGGGCATACTGTCTATTGTCTTTACTGTCCTATGTATTAACTTAGTGTTTCACTTACCAGGATTTGATGTGCCAAGTGTTATCTATTCCCCAAACAAATAAGCTTCTTAATACCATTATCATGTGAGAATTTTCTGTCACCTTTCGCCAAGCCTTGTAAGTTTTATGTTTTTGTCTTTATGCATATACAGCTGATGACTGGATCTCAAAATGCAGGGAAAACTAGTTATTAATATAAATTCCATAGTTTATTCTATGTACTCATTTATTTAAAATAAATCAGCCAGGTCTTTTATATGTGGCTCACATTGTCAATTAATCCACTCAGGCCATACACTCAGCACTCTAGAGCTTAGACCCCACTTTTATAGAATACTCGCTTAACACATTATTAACTTGCATTATTTTAACAATCAATGTATAAATGAAAAAAATGGAGACACAGATATCAGCATGCTCAATTCTCTACAAACCAGCAAGAGAAAAAGCAATTACATTTATTAAAAATAAAAATAACAAAGAGGTAACAAAAAAGGTACTTAGATATATGAACAGTTTAGTACCACAACAAAGAAAAATGCAAATTCAAACTAAAATAAAACTTTTTTTTCAAAACAGAATTAGTTTGGGTTAAGTCTGAAAACAGTGTTGAGAAGAATGCAAATAATGAAGAAATTGTGTGACAAACTTTAAATTGGAGGGTTGGCGAAACAGCTCAGTGATGAAGAGGGCATGCTGCTCTAGCGGAGAACTAGAGTTCAGTTTCAGCACCTACACTGGTTGGCTCAAAACTGCAACTCCAGGGCCTCTGACATTCCTAGTCTTTATAGCCTGGGCACTCATGTGTGCATATCCACACACAGATTATCACACATAGACAAAATTTTAAAATAAAACAAATCTTAAAATAATACACTGGTATAATCACCAGGATATTGATTAAGCCCACCAAAACTGTAAATGCACACCGTGTGACTCACACATTCACCTCCAGAAATTTATCTTACAGTTAATTTACGTATATGTGAAAGGACATCTGTAGCACTTATTATGAAAACCAAATACTAGAAACAACATGATTAGGGGACTAATCATATAAATCATAGTATATCAATATATAAATATATACTTTCTAGCCATAAAAAAATAAAGAAAGCCTCTTGGTTTATTAAATGATAATAATCAATGTTTAGAAAGGTGTTTCTAATGTTTAATGTATGCTGTGATTATACTGTGAAATTTCCACCATAGGTTACTATGTTTTCAACACTTGGTCCCCAACTGGTGGCACTGTTTGGGAAGGCTGCAGAAAATTAGGAGGTGAAGCCTTGCTGAAAGAGGGGGGACACTGGAAGAGTCCTTGAGGATTGAAATTCTGGCCCCCTTCCCGTTCACTCTAAGCTTCCTGACTGTGGATGCAATGAGCCTCTTGTTCCTGCCACCATGACTCCCGGGCCATGATGGAGTATGTCTTCTCAAGATGTAAGCCAGAATAAACCCTCCTTCCCTTAAGTGGCTTCTCCCCAGGGATTTCATCACATCAGTGACAAAACCAGCTAATATGATGTCTAGAAGGAAAATTAGCAATTTGCTTAAATGTGCACAAAATCTTACAGGTTACTAGAAACTAAGGCTACCAGTTGTCTGAGAGAAAGATTACAGGTGTGCCTTAGAAAGAGACTTTTACCATAGAAACTTTCAAACTTCTGAATTCTGAAACATTGCAAACATATTACATATATAAATTGACTTTTAAAATAGTAAAGTTATTTTAGGCAGCATATCATACCAAAGGTTAAAAGACAAAAAGTGGAAGGCAGGGTTAAATCACTTCATTCCTGCATAACAACAATGATGAATGCACAAGTATATACAAATCTTTCCACTTTTCTTTATGTTTTCTATGATTATACATCCTTAGGTCTGTGACCTATGAAATTCTACACTGCTATACCAGTAAGAACACAACCTTAGAAAGTTAGTATGTCTGTAATCAACGAATCGTGTAAACTCAGTTCACTGGGTACCTGTCAATAGCAGTCATCCTTCATTTAGTCTGCAAATTATAGGAAAGGTACCATTTCTGTCAGCAAGGATTAAACAGCAAAACAAAAACAGCCCCTGCTATTATGGAGCTAACACTGTAGTGGACATCATATCAAATAAACAAGTACATATGGGAATCTTCCAGCCTACCACGAGTTAGTGATGCTTTCTGTCAAAAAGTCATCAGGTTTGGTGACAATGTATTAAGACCTTACCCACTTAGAGGAGTTTGTTTCATTTAACCCTCAGCCTATTTTATCTAACATTTAAGTATTTAATATATGCTAACCCATGTTCTGTGTACTCTGATATCATGCTCAGAACACCTATGGGACCTGCAACCATTTTTATATAGTCCTTATACTTAGTCAAATATACTAATGCATCTATAGGTATACCTCATTTAATTTCCTATTAAAATTAAGAAGAGAAACAAACCAAGAAGTTGGATTTTGACTTTAGGTACACACACACACACAAACACCAAAAAAATAACTCAACAAAAAATTGTACTTAGACAATGTGGTAATGTCGTAAGATAGTGGCTTCTATGTGGAATTAATTCCTAGCAATTTCATAGAAACAAATTTCTATTTTTACCCAATTTGAAATTCAAGTCAAAAGTGTTTTACAGTCTTGTTTTGTAAGGACTTCATCTATTCTGGGACCCATCTAAATTTTTCCAACTAAATAATGCCATCTAATTTTAAGAACCATTTGATCAAAACAAAACAAAAAACAGAGACCGTATCAGCTATGGCCTGCTGGAACTACCAGGAACTCCGCTACAGCTGGGGCACGGTAACTGCGACTGTTCCTAGGTGCTTGGAAAGACTTTAATAGACAAGCATACTTTAGGTTCTTCAAAACAACTCCAATTTCTTAATTTGTCGACACAAGCAATTGCATCTGACTGGACAACAGTAGGAAAGAGGAGATTAAGTGGAATATGAAGATGGGGACGAAATGCAGGAATAAACCTAGAGACCTCTGTCACTAGCAGCTGCAAGCCAATTAAACTCAATGCTTTACAGATGTTCATGAGAGAAACTAATCTGCCTATTCTTGATTCAGATTTTTAAGCATATACTTCTTGAGAGTTAATTGTTTCCAATTGAGGATACTTCAATAATTAAAATATACCATCTTTCTTCCTTCTAACCTCCATTACCTTTTAATTTAATATGCCACTAAACGTGGCCATTAAAAATGATCACTAACGGCAGATTGTGACAATAATCAGTCCAAATCAAACAAATGAAATATAACACTGTAAACATTAGTACACAACCTCCCAAATGCTGAGCACAGTGTTCCTATTTGGCCTGAAATAACCATGTAAAATTTGAAATGGCACTGAAATGTTCAAAATAATTTCATTTTGTTTTCACAATTTTAAGTGTCACTACAGTCTATCCCAGCAGCCCACTGTATTACTAATGAGTCTTCCTATTATTAAAATTAATTAGGAAAGTATTTGGTTTGGTCACAGGAGGGATAGCAATACAAAAATTGTGATGACTTCAGGACCGCAAATTAAAAGCTCTCATTAAGAGGCATGAAGTTTACTAAGGAAATGTTAACAGTATTTTACTTTGGATTCCATAAGTAACAAGGTCCCAGAGTGATACATGAACCCCATAATGTACGAGTTGTATCATTAGAAACTATAATGACTCAGTGCCCTCAATCTTTCTTTCAATTTGTTGCCGTAGTACAAAACAAGAATATTTCAGCTATGCTTATCTGAAACTAATTGCAATTTTCCAGCTCTTCGAACATTTGTGGAAACAGCCAGTTTTAAGAAACAGTGAATATTTTTTTCTGGGTAAAATTCTTTCTTATGAAAGAACTCTATTTGTCAAGGGGTATCCCATAACTGCTGAAGCAATGAGACATAATAAAAATGACACGTCTGGATGCCAGAGGAATGAAATTAGAGAGGCAGGAAAATCAAGGACTATAGCAATTCAGAACCCAGGAGTCACTGCAGCCTCCAAAGTCTAATCCAGGTCGGGCCATGGCCCAGAGAGCCCCATCTTCAGAGCTAAAACCAAGGGTTGGCATGAGTGGCCCAATACAGGACAGGATTGACTAAAACACTAAACGGACCTTCAGAGAAGTTTCATTCCTTCCTCACAGTAGACTCAAACAAAGTCAGCAATCTAGGGAAAAGAGGGATGGCCAAAGCAACCAAACTCTGTAGGGGTGGAACAGAGAAATGACCATATCATCATAGAAGCTATTTCTGGTTTCTGGGATGCTTTTCTGCACTGAACAAAGTGGCTAGTAGATATGAACAACAGATTCTCAGAGTCTTTCTGTAGGAAAAACTGAAGGAATAATTAAAGCACAAAAAAGCACCAATTAAAACTCTGAACACCTTGCAAAGGCTGATGGTACTGACTGAAAACTCAAAGGCCACCCCAACTCCACTTACCACAATGAAGACTAAAAAGCTAGAGATACTGGTCAACATCAGCTACAAGGAGAAGTGGTCATGTGAACAGATGTAAGCAAAGCTGCCTTAAGAAAGCTTTCTGAACAACAACAGAGTGACTTAACTCATGCCTGTCCTTTCCTCTCAAACATGAATGTGACCACCCCAGCAGCATCCATCTTTTCATCACCGGAGAAAGACTTTCAGTTATGAGTAATATAATCCAAACTGCTTTCAGTCTCTGCTATATATGAGTGCATATTTTACACAAATGCCACTTTTCTGTAGCCTTGATGTTTCAAGCTCACGAAGTACCACCACACCACCATGTGTTTTAACAGTTATCCATGAATAGCAGGCCCCACTATAGAAAGCCTTTATTGTCTTCTTTTGCTCACCTGTGTTTTCCACATTTTCCATTAAGCTCTATTTGATTACACAGAGATTAGTAAAGAGTATACAACTGACAATAACATAGCCAGCTCAGTATATGTTAACACAGTTTTTTAAGATGAAAGTCATACTCTGATTCTGGAAAATGAGTCTCAAAAGAAGAAAACCAATTTTCCACTTATAAAGCTATGAATTCAATCTATTCCCATAAAAACCATGGGATGTATAATGGAACTTGACATGTTCATTCTAAATTTCAACTGGAAGAATAAATCCCAGGCAATAATGTTTTAAAGAAATAAAAATAATATTACAAAAGGATAAGAAAGTCCTTGACACACATACAGTTTTACAAACTCTCAAACACAAAATAAGTGACAAAGAAGGAATTTAAAACAAAAATAAAATGAACTCTACTTGGTAATTGGCCCAGCAGTGAACTGAAAGAGACAAAGATAAACCTAATTATTCATGCCTAGGAAAGGTTAGTCTTTTGTCCACAGCACTCTGGTCAGGTCTGGCTATGCTCTCCTAAAACTGCAATTCCAGGAAGGGCAACTGGGCCGAGGGTGAGGATCTAGTCTGGTGCCCACAGTGAGCAGCGTAGATGAAAGGCTCAGGAGAGTCCAGAAAAGTACAGTCCACAGTGAGGAAGAAGGGAGCAAACATGAGACAGAGAGGAAATGCAGTGTAAACAGAAGAAGCCCACAGTATTAAGCCCTGTCTGTGGCTATTGCTGAGGCCCAGCCACACTCCTTTTCAGTGACTCTGAGGAAAAGCTCACCCCCCCCATGTTTACCTAAGCTCGGTAGACAGCTCAATTTCACCTGAAATCAACAAACCCTCGACGCACATTTGATATTTACTACAGATTTCAAACCACAGGAAAATGGCATTAAGTCCCCATAAATAGAACTTAGACACTGATTAATATTTTTAAAAAATTAACTTCAAGTTCTAGCTCATATATTATATAAAAATTAATTCCATGTGGATTAGATATATAAATGGAATAAAAACAGAAGAGTTAAACTATAGATTCTAGAGCAAAAACTGTTTATTTTAAGTAATAGATAAAGGGGGCTTAACTGAATAAAACTTTAAGAATCAAAAATCTAAAAGAAAAAGCACAATAATGACACAAAGCAGCACACATTTGCACATGAACAGATAACAAAGTATAAGAAATAAGCCACGAATGGAAAACACTTTGCCACCTACAAGAAAGGACACCAATGCTATACATAGTTATATATAATCAAGAAGTACATGAAAATGGTGAATACAAAAATTAAAAATTAAAAAAAAACAGAAAAAAAGAAGCTGAAATACAATCCAAATGCAAACTAAAATGCAATTCTAAAGCCTGGAATGAAGGTTTAAATCCTCAAAATCTTGATTCAAGAAGTACTGTGTATAACTACTTGATATTGTCACATATTTCTCCTCCTCTGTTCCTTAGCTTTAAGGAGGACATTGGTGTGGTTGTCAGAGGAAGCTCTGAGGGTGATCAAGGCACAAAATGCCCTGCTTTTGACCTCCCAGGCTTTCTGCTCCAAGGCAGTTACCAGCTCCCCCTCTAAACAAACCAAAATTTGTTAGATATTTAAAATGTTAACTCTCAGCTATTTTGATTATCAGGACCCTATCAAACAATTTGCACTCCTTCAATGGGCATCATCAGAGACTATGAGACAACCAGAACAAATAATTGTGTGTGTGTGTGTGTGTGTGTGTGTGTGTGTGTGTGTGTGTGTGTGTGTGTGTCACTGAAAGGGAGAATGAGGAAGAAATTTAAAGAATATGCAGGATATATTTTGTAATTTTCAAATTTATTGTTCTGCATCAAGAGAGGACAATTTAAATATGATTTCCCATTACATTAGTCAATATTTGGCACATAGGTCTCCCTAGTGCCTGAAGGATGTTTTGAACTTAAAATATTTTTTTGTGCATTTAATTAAAGAAATTGATTATGGCTACACACTCTGGAAATACATTTTTTAAGACACAGTATACATGAATATCTTCTATTTTCTAAGTACAGTGGGGTTCCCCACTTGTAATAGTTTTCTGAGATTTTCCATTTACATATTTCTTAAATCTACATTTGTAACAGGTTAAAAAAGAAAACTTCTTTTACTGAAAATAGGGGAACATCTAAGCTAACACTTCCTTGCACGAAGCTTTTCACCAGGAAGGTTTCAACAGGCCTATTTCTACTTTGGTCAAGGAAGAGGAGGAGGAGAATTAACAAACACAGGACACAGGTCAAAATTGATGCATAAGGTGAAGATACTATTTTATGTACAATGGACAATGAACTACCGGATTCAGGCAAGGAGATTTGTCTTACATTCAGAACTCCCTAAAATGCTGCATGTTTTATTCACTACACATCCACACCTCAACCTCCTAACATGTCCTTACAGTTTCAGTCTAATAACACTGTTAATTGAAAATAATGTTTTATTTTTTATGCTCATGAAAAACAAAAGTCTTTAAATTTGAAATTAAATCACTAACCCTAAACCCATGAAATTCCTTGGCTGTTAACAGAATATATATTGCACATACCATTTGGTTGGTAGATGTTCAACCCCAGAAAACTATGTTTCAGTGGAGAGGGCAGTTATGAACAGTAGACTAGATAATATTTAACACTGTGAGGAACAATCATTCTGAACATAGCTGTCTGAATAAAGTTCCTATGTGGAACTTGCTCTGTGGCCAACATCCCAAGCTGTTGCTCGTTCTCAGAGCTCAGCTTCACCACAGACGAGGTCAAAGGCAATTCTCAAAGAAGCCTTCCTCTAGTTACCTAACAGCCTTAATATCTATCTCACTCTCCTCCCCCACTTGGTACTTATCCCCTTTCCTCCCCTGCCTCTCCCTCCAGCCATCCCTCTCTTCTGTTCTCATTCAGTGATTCATCTAAACAAAAGCAAGAACAAGAATGGGTTCAGGCAATCTCAAGGCAGGGAGACTGGCCAGACCCTTGGGTGTCAGGGATTTCTCCTCCTTAGCTTGCCTCCAGTTTGCCTCACTTGCCCCCTCTGACCTTCCACTTCTCCTAAAATCTAATCTTTACTCCTCTGCTCTTGGGCCTGCCCACCCTGAGTCTGTCAGCCCACCATTCCTACTAACAGCAATAGGAAAATATTCCCTTGGTGTCTTAGCTCCCTCAGGCCCAGCCCCGTAATGTTTCCTAAAGAGTTTCATACCTATCACAATTCAATTTGTAGGTTTCTTTAATGTATAGACTAGATCCTGTTCTTGATGTGGCACTTTAATTTTGTTTCTTTAAAAATCTGATATTCAGCCGGGCGGTGGTGGCGCACGCCTTTAATCCCAGCACTCGGGAGGCAGAGCCAGGCGGATCTCTGTGAGTTCGAGGCCAGCCTGGGCTACCAAGTGAGTTCCAGGAGAGGCGCAAAGTTACAAAGAGAAACCCTGTCTCGAAAAACCAAAAAAAAAAAAAAAAAAAAGAAAAAAAAAAAAGAAAAATCTGATATTCACGGTATATTTCATGAAATACAGAGGTGTAATTGATGTTTTGCTCTCAACAGTGTGGGAGTTAGGAATTTAGAAAGTGACATCGAGTTTGAAGATGGAGGCAAGCTACAAAGGTATGAACCTAGAATCAGCCGAAATAGGATGGAAAAGCAGGGCAAAAAATCTCCTCTCAAGACAAGAATGAACTTTAGGTATGTATAGAAATTTCTATTTAGGATAAGAATCAGTGACTGGAAACAACCAAAAGGGACTATTTGTACTGAACTACAAGCCATTAACTTGAGCTAAGCTAACAGCAAATGACTGCAGTGGCAACTGCTGGCTGAAGATAATTAGTTTAGAACCTATTTTAACATGAATATTTTATCATGCAGCACAAAACTCGTTATAGGGAAGAATTAAAGGGCCAGGACGTCTGGAGGCTCTGAGAGGTGATCCGTCAGGTCCCAGTAAAGAGCCTGCTAGGGGAAAGCAGGGTTAGTGATTCAGCAAGACTGTATTTCATTAAAGGTTCAACAATCCATTAAGAACGTATCTGGTGACAAGTTAAAGAGGACAGGTACCAAGCTGCAACGCAACAACTTAACTATTAAGCAACAACTGACAGAAAAATGAAGCCAGTGAAAAGTCACCTAAAGTGATTACAATCGTCTAAGTAATGCACAACCCTATTTAAAAATAAATGAATAAATCAATACAGATGGACATTTCTCGCACAAAAAGCTAAACTTTATATATTTACTTATAAGGGTAAAATTCAAATTTCAGGAAATTAAAAATTTAATTCATGCTATCGGGTGAATGTTAATCTGTAATCTGTGTTTCAAATAAAGTTCTCTATTAAATATACATTAAGAAAGCTAGTAACCATGGGTAGGATTCTCATTATCTTATTTAATCATAATTAACCTATGAAGGAGGTACTATCATTATCTTTATTGTGTACATGACAGAATAGCAGAGAGGCTGCAGTAAGCATGTCTAAAATCACATTTGCTGGGGCTGGAGAGGTGGCTCAGCAGTTGGGATCACTGGCTGATCTTCCAGAGGACCTGGGTTCAATTCCCAGCATCCACATGGCAGCTCACAACTGTCTGAAATTCCAGTTCCAGGGGATCCAATACCCTTTCATAAAAGCAGCAATGCAAATAAATAAATCTTTTTTTTTTTAATCACATTCTTAAAGGAGCAAAGCCAAAATATAAATTCATGCAATCTGATACTGAGTCTATGTTCTTACAATGTCTGTGTATTTCTAATAACCAAGGGCTTCTAAATATAAGCCTAAGCTCATAGAGAAAGAAGGCCAATGTCTTTTAATTGTATTGAATGAAAAAAATAAAAACAAAGGCATACAGGCATTACACCATAAAAGAAAAGACAGCTGAAATTATAATATAGTCATCAGTTTGGTTGAAGATGAGCCATGAAATATGGTAGAACAGCTAACACAGGCTAATATGCTACCATTCCCTTAACTTCCATATACTCAGTGACTGACAATTTAATTATCACTAGTTTAGCATTGAGATTCCTCAGTCTACGTAAAGAATAGTCAAGTCAAGTACAGTCCCTTAGGCTGATGGGTACTCAATAAATACTTGTTCATTATTATGTAGATAAATTACTTACTCAAGCTAATCTGTAGTATAGGAATTAATCCATATCCCAAGGGGAATTACAGGCAAGATTCAATTTTTCCAATAATTTCTAATATACTGCTATCACAAATATTTTCTCTCCAGAGCTATCTTGGAAATTTTCTAGACTTAATGATATGCAGCTATACGAAGAGAAGCTAACAATGAAAAATATTATGACAATTAACCCATCTTTTAAATCTACAAACATTTACTACATGTAATATAGAAAATGCAGCATTATACAAAATCAGTATGACATAATTCTCTTGCCCTTGAGAACTGGTGAGGACAGAAGAAGGTTATAATACAAAGTGATGGTGGTTGCTACACAAGGAGCTACAGGAATAGGAAGAAAAGACATTAAAACTGGTGGTCAGATGGGGCAGTACTGGTGAAAATGGCATAAAAGAGCCTGGCAGCAGTAGGCTTAGGAAAGAAGAGGCTCAAGTAATGAACTTGAGAAAGAAATGACAATGGCCACAAAACCTAAACCCTGAAGTGAGGCCTGTGATTGGCAGTCAAGTTCCTAATGGTGATGGTTGATTTTGATTGACAACTTGACTGCCTAGAGAAATTCCTAAGGCATTAATGGGGCACACTTCTGTGTGTACTGTGAAGATGTCTGGAGAGCAGTCCATGCCATTGTTTGGAGTGAACAAGGAGAAAAAGAAGGAAGGAGCTGAGCTCTGGCATTAACATTCCCTGCTTTCTGGACACTTGAGATGTGAACAGTCCTAGGCAGATGCTTCTACTGCAAGGAGCTGCCACCACCAAACCTACTTTACACCATGATGAATTGAATCCTCATGAACTAAGGGCAAACAAATCAGTGCTCTGCCTTTAGATGCTTCTTGTCAGGTGTTAGGACACAGCAACCATAAAAGTAGTTAATACAGATAGTGTTTTTGCTAAATAGAAAGGACAATTTTGTTTCATTTCAAAGCACAGATCCAACATGTAGGCACAGACACTGTGCCAGTAATAGTATAGGTTGCCAGGTCCACGCAAAGTACCCCCAGAGATAAATACACTTTAAAAATGATGAAAAAGTTGTAGCAATTTTCAGTAAAGAGGGCTCAGAAACTAAGAATATAAAAACATAACATTTCTATTGACATCTGATAAGAGTTCTTATATATGACAAAATTGGTATTCAAATTATATAACCAAGAAAATAGTCTAGAGAAAATATTAAATTATCAAATTATTGTGATAAAATATTAAAAAATTAATCTATAAATTATAATCTATGGAGATTTTCTATTTTCAGAATAGACCTGGAAAATAAGATTTTCAATCTCTTTTTTTATATAATCACTTAATGTGAGGAAAGTATAGATTAATGTAAGAAAAGCTGATCTTGCAAGCGGCTCAATTTATATAATAGTGTAAAGCTGAATTCTTCACTTTCAAGATACCATGATTTAAAATTCTTTAGCAACAAAATAAAACCTGGATTGCCTCACACAACAGGAAAATCAAACTGGGTAATACTGTCTCACTCCTGGCCAACACCTTCCATCCCTAGATCTTATTGTCTATTTCTATAAAAGAAAAATCGACCTAAGGAAGAAAAGTAAGGCACAAAACTATACTTGAGTCTTGAAATATAGGTGCATCTATTTTTATTGGGTAGAGACAAGGAGAGCTTCTATGGATGCAAGGATTGTAGCTATTAGAGCACGCAAATGGATGCAAGGATTGTAGCTATTAGAGCACACACATGGATGCAAGGATTATAGATATTAGAGCACACACAAAAGCATGCCACTGGCAAGAACAAAGAGAAGGACAAACAGGGAGTAGTGGAGGGACTCACATAGGAAGCAGCAGCATGCAGAGATTAAGAGCTGCAGAGTAGATAGATGGCACCACACAAGTCTGGAAAAGAAAAGTTGAGCTACTGTAGGAATACTCAACAAATTCAGTAAAAGATATGAGAATTCAGGCATAATCCAATCTGAGGGAGCAAGGTCTGAATCACAAAGGGAAGTGAGAACAAAAAAAATAATATACAAATATACTGTGACATGCAACCTTAAAACATCTAGTAAATGTTATGAAGTACTATGTCAGTTGTCTTGTTTGAGTCTTGAACATCTTGTATATTAAGGCATATAATAGAATAGAATCAATGCTTGAGATGTTACAACTTGCCTAATGTCATAGATCCACTGGCAAAAGACAAAGGTCATCTCAGATCTCAGTGCATGTTGACACAATTGAGTCTTCAACTATACAAAAATCAGGTGAATCAGACACAACAAATATATTTTTTGCTTCTTTATTAATTTACCTACATGTTAAGTAAAGATTTTATAAAATTTTGTGCAATAAGCACAACAATAAATATGAATTAATAGTAGGATGCACCTTAGCTGTGAACACCTGTAAGTATGACAAACATAATTTCTTGTTATCAAGACACTACCGTGTTCAGTAGTGTCAACTACTAGACTCTGTGCCAGGTGCTATGAGCACTGCTGAAGATACATCCACATAGGCTTACTGTACTGACTATGCATACATGACCACTTCGGCAACCACTGGGGAAGCCAACCCTCCCTGCTACCTCCTGTGTTATTCACTAATACATGAAACTTGAATTATTTATGGAGTAGATACCACAGATTTCAATATATATATACTGTGCAAATAGGAGTAAACATATCTATTTCTTCAATATTTGCCATTTCCTTATAATAAAACATTCAAATGTTTTCTTCTAGCTTTTCAAATTGGTACACTACATTAACATTATTTATAGTAACTCTACTATGTAAGAGAACTTCTTTCTGCTGTGTAATTGTAGCTTAGTTTACATTAATCAAACCTCCTCTGCTCCTTTGCTACTTTCATTCTAATCCCCAAAGAGTGTCAGTAAAAAGGAGCCTACATGAACTGTTCACGCTGTCATTTACTCCTTTGGGTGGATACCACTGAACATATGACCTTCAAAATCATTTTAAGCACCAATAATTCAATAATTATGTCTCTATTTCCCGAGCATGTTGAGTATCAATAAAACACTGGAGTTAAAAGTCTCAAATGGGGCTGTGAGATGGAGCAATAGTAGGAGAGAGAGAGAACCAACTCCTGCAAGATGTCCTCTGTCTTCCACATACTCACTGTGAATGGCAGATACACACAGGGTTGGACAGGCAGGCAGAGACAGAGAGAGACAATACATAAATGAAAAAGCAGTGTTGAACATAAGCAAGAAGTACCCTTTTGTTTTTACATGACAGCAGTAACACAAAGACGTCATCAATGACTTCTGCCCTGTCTATTAAAACAACTGCTTTAGAGAGAGTCTAAAACATTTAAGACTCAATGTAAAACCATGCCAGCTGACACATAAACCAGCAACCCTAACTCGAGTTTGGAGACACATTTTTATGAGGCCTGAATCCATGGTTAATAGAACCCTGCTTTTTCTTTCTTGTTTCTGAAATCAAACTTCATTAACGATATAAAACATCTTCAATATCATGCAACCACAATACAACCATTTTATTACTTTTTATATTTAATCAAAATGCCAAATGCCATTCACAATACCATTACTTCTGAACCATGAAAACATATTTAAATTCATTACTATTATTACTTTTTAAAATGTCCAAAATGATCTAACTCCACCTTCATATGAAGATACAATAAAATAAACAATTTCCCTCTACACACTGCAAGTGAAAAATGGATAACCTGCTCCCTGCTGTTAACGGGGCAATAGAACCAATACTGCTACATGACTAATGCACTTGTTTAATGAATACTTTTTTTCTTGGTAATTACTGTAAAAATAGTAACTCACTGCAAATTTTAGCATTTTAACACAGGCACATTATTTTCACATCCAGGTTTAGTTTGCTTACCTCCTGGACAAATGTAAATGAATGAAAATCAGCAAGATTACAGGTGGCATAAACCCCAAAGAAATACCATATGGAGAGCCATATGTTCTGGCAGTACAGCAGCATGTGACAGAATCCTGGAAGACAACTTCAAAGCAAAGCTTTGTGCTCTAGAACATATTTCAGCCCACATACTAACATATCCTACAAATACTACTAGACACAGTGAGTCAAAATGCAAGAGAGCACTTTATTCCTTAAGAAAAAAATGGATAAATAATAATTTTTGAGACAACTAAATTTACATAACATGATTTCTCCATACTCTAGGCCAGAAAAAAAAAAAAAAAACTTAAAGTTTCCTTAGAAAGAAAATCTTGGCAATTACAACAAAATCAGATGAAAAATAAGTAATATACTATAGTACAATTTCTGGCAACTATGCAACTATAGAGTAAGTAACAGACATTTACCACACATTGAGGGTCTTCTGTAAAAAGAGGCAGAGGAACAGGTAAGAACACTACTTCTTACAAAGTCATCAGAGAACACCATTCAGTTGACATGCCACATAGTCAGAAACTAACCAGAGAAACAGGATTAGTGAGAGACACAAATATATCACATGGATTTGGCTAAGAGTGGGTGGGCACTTTCCAGGCCACTAAAGAATTCACAGGAAGGCAGTTGGGAAGAGAGGCTCTGATTTGGAAGAGTAAAGCTGCTCTCCACAGATAGACTTTTATCTTCAGCTCCATCTTGAAGGCCTTTACCTAGAAGATATGGAATCATTTTCACACTTGAAGCCAATCGATGATTAAAAAAAAAAGAAAGAAAGAAAATACAAAGAGCCTATACCAATAATACTAGTATGGTAGTAATAAAACAAAAGCTGACTCTCTTGAGGAAAAGTAAAATGCCATTATATGCTAGATATTCTCAGAGGAAGATTGTATAATTTCATATAAGAGCTAGAATTAAAATTTATTATTTAAATTCCTATAGAAAAATGACTTGTTATCGTGAATAACTGTCATAGATGTATAAAAAGTAAGCAAAACCAGGACCTCATATTGATAACCGTTATGAAAGATCTGGTGATTCTTCTTCAGAGAGTACCCACTACGCTACTTACGATCCGTTTGGTTATGATATCCCAGCATCTACAAGGTAGATGTGGTATCTATCCTCCCGGTGCTTATTTATTAAATAGAAATTACTTACTACAAAATACCTCTTACCTCAGTGAAATGTTATCTGATATCTAATGAAAGTGTTCAATAATATTAGTACAGCTTTAATTCAAATACAAAATGTCCTACAACACAGTTTACAGAAGTTTTGATTCATAAGAAATAGCCAATTGAGAAACAATTTGTTGACTTCATGTTCTTTGTAACTAAGAAAAAGTAGCAAGCAAATAAATATCAAAAATTAAAATATCGAAGAACTGAAATGGTACAGAGAAATGTGAATTTTAACAGTGAGCTATATTGAAGTTTAAAAGTTATGTTAGGGGCTGAAGAGATGGCTCTGTGGTTAAGAGCACTGGCTGCTCTTGCAGAGGACCGGGGTTCAGTTCCTAGCACCTACATGGCAGCTTACAACCATCTATAACTCCAGCTGCAGGGACTCTAATGCTCTTTTCTGGAAAAACACTCATACATATAAAACATAAAAACAAATCTTTAAAAGCCACATAGAAGGCAGAAAAGGTAAATCTGCTGTTCTGTAATAAAAATCCATGCCTACCTTATCTATGTGTTCCTGATTTCAATAAGGACTGTGTCAAGATGCCTTGAGCTGACCTTCATTAAAATATATGTATGATAAAAACATAGTGGTAATATAGTTGGGTGAGTTAAAGTACATACAGGATCAGAGTAGGAATGAGAGATGGATGCAAGAACATAAACAGGAAAATAATCTAGGGGAATGAAGAAGACAAAATTCAAGCACTTGAAAAAAGGGTCAAATTAAATGTCCTTTAAGTTTCTTTACTATTGAAAATAGTCATAAGTTGTGGTTGATATATTGTGTACCCTAATAAACTTATCTGGGGGTCAGAGAACAGAACGGACACTAGATTAGACATAGAGGCCAGAAAATAGTGGCACACACGCCTTTAATCCTATCACTTGGGAGGCAGAGATCTCGATCTCTGTGAGTTCAAGGGCACACTGGGAACAAAGCCAGACGTGGTGAGTGGCACACACCTTTAATCCTAGCACTTGAGATCTCATGTCCTTGCTTGAGAAGGACACATACCTTTAATTCCATGAAGTGATGGCAGGAAGCAGAAAGGTATATAAGGCGGATCAGGAACTAGAGGCTTTTTAGCAGCAGTTCAATTGAGACCCTCTGGGGTGAGGACTCAGAGGCTTTCAGTCTGAGGATTCATGGAAACAGGATGAGCTGAGGAGTTGGCAAGGTGAGGTTGGCTGTGGCTTATTCTGTTACTCTGATCTTTCTTCAGCTTAAACCCTAATATCTGGCCTCGGGTTTTTTGGTTTTTTTTTTTTATTAATAAGACCTTTTAAGATTCATGTTACAATAAATGATAAAGAAAACATGAGCTAGGCAACCTATAGTGAATGCAGAACAGCTATTACTAGACATTTTTAAGTATCAAATCTTGAACATGGAGAGGGGAAGGGGAAGCATCTCTCCTATATAAGTATTTGGAGAAAAAAATAGGCCGGGCGGTGGTGGCGCACGCCTTTAATCCCAGCACTCGGGAGGCAGAGCCAGGTGGATCTCTGTGAGTTCGAGGCCAGCCTGGGCTACCAAGCGAGTCCCAGGAAAGGCGCAAAGCTACACAGAGAAACCCTGTCTCGAAAAACGAAAAAAAAAAAAAAAAAAAAAAAAAAAATAGCTAACCTTTTCATCAACGACAAATTATCAAATACAATATACATATTTCCCTTTACTTTTACAAATTCAAAATGAATTTGTAAAGTGTAATCCCAGCACTTGGGAGCTGGAGGCAAGATGTTCAGGCATTCAAGACCAATCTCAGCTATCTAGCAAGTTCAAGACCAACTGTCTCCCAAAAAAGAAGGAAGAAAGGAAGGAAGGAAGGAGGGAGGGAGGGAAGGAGGGAGGGAGGGAGGGAAGGAGGGAGGGAGGATGGGAGGGAGGGAGGGAGGGAAAACGGACAGAGGAGGAAGGAAGGAAGAAAGGTAGGTAGGTAGGTAGGGAGGTAGGGAGGTAGGTAGGTAGGTAATCCTCTTATCCATTAAAGCCTTCCCTCCACATTATTCATTTTCAAGACACAAAGAGTTCTCAAGCATGCTGACTAGGAATTAGAAAGAAAGCAGTCTACATATGGAAGATAATAAGGTTTTTCCTACAGTCAACCAACTGAGCACATCAATGACCTGTTCCTTTAGAAACACAACCTAAAAAGTTAGTGCTTTAATGCCCTTGATTTAGTTAAACCTCACTTTTGACAAAACAGCATCTAACAAAGTAATTAATGAGGCACTTGATATCAACAATAAAGGACAGAAAAAAAAACGGCCAAGTTGGGGTTCTGATATATCAGTTAAAATGCAGAAGAAAAAGACATTAGACAGTGTGAAGTGACCTAATTTAATTTGTGGTAACAGTTGCTCAAGTGGGTTCTAATGTCCTTGATCCTAACCGACAGAGAAAAGACAATTTCAAAACAAGGACATGAAAATCACATGGAGAGGAAGGTAAATCAGTGTCCCACTGGGAAACTAAATGAATGGTGGAAGTTGCTACAAAAGTCACTTCCTGGCATGAATTGTACTGGATTTCAATTTAACTTGATCTTCAAATAATTAGACAACCAAAAGGAAGGCAGATAAAACAATACAGTATCTTAAACATGCTGTGATTTCAAGATTTTAAATTTTATTTTAGATCTGAAATAGACAAATCAAAGCACAAATATCGGGTAAATTTACTTTGAACATGTATTATGCATTCTATCTATCTGGGTATGATTTTTAAGTTAAGAGAAAGCACAGATGATGAGGAATCTTCTGTTCTGTTCAGGAAATATATGCTGAGTTCTTAACACTTTGATTTTTCTCAAAGCAACATTATTTGGTTTGATAAAAGCCAAGCCCCCCCCCAAAAAAAATCAACAACAACAAAAAGACACATATAATCATCATCAAAATGTAGCCCCTAGCCTTTGCTATTTAACTTTATTCAGAGAGGTATAATTCAAAATTTTCTAAGTAATGTTATTTCTCTGAGAAATAAGATAAACTTAATTTCATTTACAGGCTAACTAAAGACTGAGGTTCCATCTATCATTTTTAAATGCTAACCAGCAGATAAGATTAGTTTCTGTCACTCACAGCACTGGCAGGAGGACTCAAGATGATTGCAAAGTCGATTTTTATGGCCATATTTGAACAAATAATAAATGTTCCCATGGAGGCTTCAGTTTGAGGGTCTCAGAGTTTGACTGATACAGAGGATAATGACAAGAACACTTCTAGCAGGAGGTTAAATTCATGATCTTCTAAAGATCGAGGAGAAGCCACTAAAAGCATTAAGCCTAGACAAAGAAATATAAAAACAAAGCCTAAAGGAACTGAGATTATTGTGGGTGGAGAAAAGTCAGCGTACGGATAACCAAGGAATAGTTATGAAATACATGTATGAGTTTAGTGCCTGCAAGACGGGAGCTGCTAAGGAGCAACTCAAGCAGAAATGGCATTGAGAGTCAGGTAAAACGAGGAAAGGAATGTGCCTACAGCATAACCACTAGCCATTGAAGGCAATACTGGAGAATACCAACTGACAACAGTTTGGGTGGGATGAACACGACTAATATAACTAGCATAGCTATTTCAGTTAATCTAAGATCCAAAGAAAATTTTACATTAAATAACTTGTTAAAAGTGGCACTGAAGGGAAATCCTAAACTGTGAAGATAATGTCAGGATACTCAGTTGATACACAAAGTAATTTTTTAAGTACAATAAATACAATCTCTAATAATTTTCAAAAGCACATCAAAAATACAAATTCTTTATCATTCTATTCAGAAAATAAATTGCAAAGCCAACCATGAGTTGATATTTCCCAATATTCCCTCCATCTGTGTTATGCCATAAATGAAAACACTTCTAGAATATTGGTCAATTATTATCATATTTAACATACTTCAGTGTAATCACTAAACAGCATTAATATAATGTCCAAGTTTTAACTATGAATCCATCAAGGACTTTGTGAGGAACACTTTTTTCTTTTGTTTTTTTTTTTTCTTTTTGGGTTTTTAGAGACAGGGTTTCTCTGTATAGCTTTGGTGCCTTTCCTGGAACTCGCTCTGTAGCCCAGGCTGGCCTCAAACTCACAGAGATCCACCTGCCTCTGCCTCCTGAGTGCTTGGATTAAAGGCGTGCACCACCACCATGCAGCAGGAACATTTTTTTCTAAATACATAAAAGGAAATAAAACTGGTCCTGATTATGAAATATAGAATGGAATGCTATCCATTAAATCCGCTCCAAATCATTTGTCAGCATACTTAAATTGGCATTTTCCAAAGACATCTTCCTTTTGTCATCTTTTTTTGGTCTTCTTTTGTTTCTTCTTTCCCTTCCTTCTTTTCTTATTTTGTCTTGGTTTCATTTAGTTTGTTACTTTTGGGGCAGGAGAAACAGTCTTATTATGTTGCCTATACTATTCTCATATTCATGATCCTCCTAACTTAACCTCTTGAATTCTGGTATTACCACCATGAGCCACCAAGCTCAGTCAGTATTGAATTAAAAAAAAGAAAAGAAAGAAAGAAAAAAGACAAACTTTTTAAAGGCTTTTTAACATTGATTCTTTGTGGATTTCGTATCATACATCCCATTCTTATTTATCTCTCCATCCTTTCATATTCACCCTGTGCCCTTGCAACCTCCCCCCTAAAATAAATTAACTTTAAAAGAAAAACAAAAACTAACATACCAAAAAAAAAAAAAAAAAAGGAAAGAAAAAAACAAAAACCCTTTCAGTGTGGAAGCTGTAGTGTGACACAGTGAGTCCCATAGCAAACCCTTTAGTCCACATATCCTTATTGGTAAGTGTTCACTGCAAAGAGTCATTGGTTCAAGGCCTCTGTCTTCTGATAAACCTTCGGTAATGGGTCCTCACTGAGACTCCTCTTGGATAACCTGTTGTTAGAGATCCTGAAGTTTTGGATCTGCAGGTCTGGCCCCTTCACATGCTCCGGCAATTCATAGATGAGGTGGACATTGGGGTGGCCAACTCTTAGCCCTGGTTCTGGGAGGTAGTTGGGTTGGTCAGTCTGCCAGCTTTCCCTCATGCACAACACCAGGGCAAGCTCTCCAGCATTGCCCCAGCTATCTAGGCCACTGCAGCAGGCAGCAAGGAGTTGGGCCAGTTCCCCTGTTCTCAGTCCTTGGGTCTGGCTCACTTACACCCACACCATCATGGCCACCTCTACTGTTCTGCCCAGGTTGAGGTGCAGTGCCAGCTCTCCTCAATGAGTCAAAACAAATTTTTAAGATGCTTTTAAAATGCATTTTTATAAAAAAAAATGATAAATGGGTATTTTTAAAGTGCTCAATATCATAGTCACCATGCAAGTATTAAAACTACTTTGAGATATTTATTAACTGACCGAAGTGAAAATAGCTAGCATCAAGAAATCTGATGACAATGCTGGTGACAATGTGGGAAAAGGAACCCTTATTCACTGCTTGCAGGAGTGGAAACTAGTACAGCCATTAAGAAAACTGGTTTAAGGGCTTCTAAAATATTCAAATGTAACTACTATACCACTCCTGGGTGCATAGTCCATATCCTACTATACAGATATTTGTACATTTATGTAAATCAGAAGCAAATGAAACAAGCCTAAAAGTCCATTAACAGATGAATGATAATGAATGTGGGACATAAACAAAATGGAATTTGATTTAGTGGTAAATGAAAATAAAATCATGAAGTTTTCAGGACAATGGATGGAACTGAATAACATAATATTAAGCAAAGTGATTTAAACTCAGAAAGACAAAAAACATGCAGATTCTAGCCTGTAATGTATATGAATTTGAGGAGTAGAGGATAAAGCCTCATAATTAGCGAGGAGACTAAGAGTGGATAAAAATAAGTGATAAATAAGGGCAGGTAGTAAATAAGAAGGCAAAAGGGTCATGAAGGAGGAAGAGAGATTTGTGGGTGAAAGGGGGATTCAGAGGAAGGAGGTGATTGAGAGAGATGAAGAAGGAGAATCTACTAAAACACACTACTTGAAAGCATCAAAATCATACCCAATGCCTTCTATGGCAACTTTAAAAAGCTGAAAAAATAAATAATATGCATGTATACTAGAAAGAAAATTGAAAGAGAAGTTTCTGAAATTTTGAGTCTATTAAGGAACAACTGCATGATCACCTACAAAAGGACCTTGAACCTTCCTCACTGAAGATCTCTCCATACATAACACAAAAACATTCCTCATTCAAAATTACTCACAGTGCCTAGAATTGCTCACTTTACTATACTTCCTAGGGCCCATGTGTACTAGTAAGATTTTTCCTTTAAAATTAGCAAGGCTCATACTTAATTTATGTGGGCAATTGTTTATGTGAGCAATTGTTTATGTGGGCAACTGTTCAGTGACACATACCCCTCATTAGCCTACAATGCTTATGATCAAAAGCATCCAAAGCTGTCAGGGAGCTGCTACACAATGGGCAGGTACAGTGAAGAATATCAAAAGAAACCATAAGCTTGTGATACTTAACTGTGGTTGTCAATGTGACTGTATCTGGAATTAACCATGAGACAAGCTGCAGGGCACACCAGTAATGGGTTTTCTTGATCAGTAATACAAATGGAGAAGACCCACCCTATATGTAGGCAGCATCTTCCACTGGCAGCTGAAATAAAAGTAAGTCCAAGAAAGAAACTTTTACCTTATCTGCTTGCTTTCACTGTCATTGGGAAGCCCATTCCATCCATCCTATTGCTGCTGCTGTACTCCTTCACTAACAGACCAACACTTCTTCAGGTTACCAACATGAACCAAAAACGAGGGGCTCTTAGGAATCTTCCAGGCCCTTAATGATAGGTCGGAACTACTGAGGCAACTGGAGTCATACAATGCACGACTAAGGGGTTCTCGGCTTCTACAGTGTAAGCCATTGCTGGACTAGCAAGACAATATCATGAAAGCCCATCTAATAAGCGTTCCTTTAAAATGTATTCACATTGTTGGGTCTGTTCCACTAGACAGCCAAAATACAGGGCTCTATAGATACAAATTGTCAGGCACTGATGGCTAATCTATGTAGTGCAAAAATTCTCAAATGGATTGGAAAAATTGGAAGAAAAAAATTCAATACAAAAAAAGTACATGATGACTAAAATCAACTAAAACTAAGAAAAACAAGAATATTTAATAATAAATGAGAATGAATAAAAACATTCAGATTCAAAAATTATTTCATGTAAATATGAACATTCAGCTGACGGACACCAATGCTGCTTGCTACTACCATTCTAATGTGAAACCTTTCATATTCCTGGAATCAAAAAATAAAACTGCTAATAATGTCAGAAAAGGAGAACTAACTGGCAAAAAGAGTTTTGATTCTCTTTGTAAGAAAAGAGTCCAAATTTCAAAACAAAATATTTTACACTTTTTTTTTATCAGAAATGAATACCAAATGGATAAGCATGTCTAAGTAAAAATATCTTTATTTTATTATGGAAAGCTATTAGCTTTAAGAATGAAGCAAGTAAATTCTATCAGGTCAAGTCATTGTTGTGTAACATGCAAACTGATAACTACTAGCAACAGTCAGAAAAAGAAACTCAAAACTGAAAAATATGCATGCATCAATTCAAAGGGCTATGCACTAGTAAATGAAAGCACAGATTATGTTGTGAATTTGAAAATGGATAAAAAAGCAACATAGCAACTTAGAAATTAGGTATAAAAAGGAAGCCATGCATAGAAAACATATTAATATTCTCTTAGCAGTGCTCAGAGGTAATGAGAACTAGGAGGGGGAAATCAGTTGGAGTTACAAAGTTTTTTATGTTTTCTTTTCTTGGATACCTCTATGGTATGGTCTTAAGAAACTTCCATTACAGGGTCCACAGACAATTGGAACAGAAACACTATTTTAAGGCTGGAATCTCAAGAAAAAAAATCCAGTGACAATGTTTACATAGGATGTGGTTTACCACAGATTATATAATGACAAAAAAGTAGCGATTTGGAGTAAAATTGAAGCTCCTCTAAGCAACCACATTAGTGAGGCAGGTGCTACATAAATGATAACAAGTAATGGCAACAGTAATGACAAAAATGCCTAATGTTTACCTAATGCTTTCTTTCCAGAGTGCTCAAAACTACCAACAGGAAATAGCTAACCACTCCTCTCAGGTTATAAAGGTTGCTTAGTGTGCATGCACAGGGACATACAGACACACACACATCACCGGAGTTACAGAACAGTAAAAGAATCACAAAGCAAGAAGAATTACATGAGATTTATCTATTCCTAACACATTACCTGCACAATATATCTGCCACTAAGACATTCCCTCTTAGAATATTCTAGAAGATAGTATACCTATTTCATTAGTAACATAACATTAAAAGTTAATATTACAAATTTAAGGATCCATGAACTTCACAAAGCAATAAACTTTTTCCTAAAGATTAACATGTCAGCTAAGCCCATGACAAATCCTGGAGACAGTTTTCATACCTGTAAAATTTTAGTATATAATTTCCTTTCTTGTACATAAAAACTGTTGCAACACCAACACACACACACACACACACACACACACACACACACACACACACACACACGAGAAGGGGGTGGGACCAAATTATTAAATCATCCAATAATATCTATTTTGGCAGCTTTCACAAAGAGCACACATTTGTTGTAAACTTGGTTTCTCCAGATGCAGAGACCCACAGTCAAACATTAAACCAAGCTCAGGGAGTCCTGCTGAAGAGAAGGAGGAAGGATTGTAGGAGCCAGAGGGGTCAAGGGCATCATAAGAAAACCTACAGAATCAACTATCCTGGGCTCAAAGGAGCTCACAGAGATTGAATTTACAACCAAGGACCCTGCATGGGATGGATCTAGGCTCTCTGTATCTATGTGACAGTTATGTAGCTTGATCTTCTTGTGGGACACCTAACAGCGGGAGCGGGGGCTGTCTCTGACTCTTTTACTGGCTTTTGGGATTCTATTCCTCACACTGGGTTGTCTTGCCCAGCCTTAATACAAGGGGAGGTGCTTAGTCTTACTGCAACTTGGTATGCCATGTTTTGTTGATATCCATAGGAGGCCTGCCCTTTGCTGAATAAACTGAGGAGGAGTGGATGGGAGTGGGTGGGGAAGGAGTGGCAACAGAAGGGAGGTGTGGGGAGAAAAATTGGGAGAAGAGAGGAAAAACTGCAGTTGGGATGTTAAACAAAAAAAATGAATATGAAAAAAATAAATAAATAAATGTGGTTTCTCTCTTGCCTGTTCTCTTTTCAACAGGCATAATTTCTTTTCATGCTCTAGATTAATAGGAAATAAGATAGACGGTAGCCACTAACAACAAAGCATTGAGATCTGGAATTCTGTTAAATCAATCCTGCTAAAAACTTTGGTTCCTGAATGCATAATTGAGGTCACTTTTAAAGTACAGACACAGTCAGTTATGGAAAATGGAAAAATACAGCCTAAGAAATAAGTTTCAGGACAAGACGAGACACAGAAGAGATGGTTGTGTCAGCAGAAGACAGAAAATTAGAAAAATAAACAAGAAAACAACAAACATCTCTCCTCAGTGCTCAAGTAGGACAAGATGAAGACTGACACTATGCCTGTTGCCAGGCAACGTGGGATACCACTAAGGTGAGGTATTTCACTCTTTATAATAAATAGAGGATAAAACAGGGGTGGGTGTATAAACATAAAATTGTTTCTTCAACAGAATTAATGGAGTAGAACAGTCTTACATAATATACCACAGGTACAAGGTACTCAGACAAAAAATGAGAAAGATACTGACATAAGCATCTCCAGAATAGAGTATGACAGATTAGCATCACTTCATATTAAAGTCAAAAAGACTAAAGAATGAAAATACAAGAAATAAATTCAAAGAAACAAATATGACCTTTTCTTCATGCAGGTATTATATACCTCTAAAGAAATGCTATATTCCTTAAAAACATGTATACACACTTACGTAGTTACATGTTATAAATTCAATCACAGAAGTAATAAAAAGTGGGCTAAAAGTAAAGGATTGTAAGGGTATTTGTTCAGATACTGAAAAGAAAAAAAACCTTAAATAACAAACAGTAAACACAGGAAAAGAAAACAAAAAGCATCACACTAGTTCACGATTATGGTAAAATAGGCTCTTACATGGAAAATGGTATGTCCATTCTAAAAATGCAAGAGAATTTCAAAAATTCAGGACTTTGTACCCAAAGCCCACTACCTGACCTCAAGCTTCTGTTTCACGTGAAGCTTAGTAGCCTCAGAATAAAAGGAAAAAGGACTGTGGGGACAGACTAGCACAAGAGGCAAAAGAAAGAACAAGTATTAGTGGTGTATTAATCTGAGCCAAAAGAGAAGGAAATGATGTGATAGTAATAAAAAATCTTGGAGGAAAATAAATGTTCATTTGGAGCTTACACCAGCAACAGAAAAGTATGGTGGAAATACTTGAATGTGCACCACTAGATTTGGGAAAAGAAAATGAAACACATATGGAGGAGAAATAAATATGTTTCCAAGGCTAAAATACATAAAATAAAATCCTAAAAGTCTGTAGGAGTGGGGCTAAAGAGAGATGGCTCAACACGGAAGAGCACTGGCTGCTCTTCCTCAGGACCCTCTTGGGGGCTACAATTATCTTCAATAGTCCTGGGGGATCTGATGCTGTCTTCTGGCCACTGGTGACACAGCATGAACACTTTGCAAAGACATACATGCAAATAAGCACTTCTCCCCCCAACACACACACACACACACACACACACACACACACACACACACACACACACACACACACGAAGTCTGTAAGACAGATGTATTCTGGGATCGACAGGCAATAGCACTTGCCAAGCCTGACATTCTGAATCTGATCTTGAGAACCTCCATGGCAGCAGGAGAGAACTGACTCCCACAGGTGGCCCTCTGCCGTTCACATCTGTATGTGCCAACACCAATACAGAAGCATGTGTGCACATACACAGGGACATATACAAATAAATAGTACACAGATACATACACAAGTAAAAGAGTAGAGTGTAAAAGAATTTCTACACATTAGAAGTTTTAAAATATAATCCTATGAAATAATGGACACTATATTTTAAATCCAATAAATCAGATTCCATCAAGCACTGGCATAATCCTGATTTCAAATGATGGACTTGTTCTGAATGTGAATCCTACAATCCCTTCAGAGAACATAGATGTCAATCTGGGTGTTCTACAGCACATTCAAGCTCTCTTATCATGAGTGAAGTTAGAAATCACACAGCTGCCTGTGGTCATTCTGGTGTGACTAGAAACATCCATGCTAAGAAATCACTGTAGAAATGAAAATATAATTATCTAAACCATCCAAAATGAGGTTCTAAAAAACTGTTAATCAAAGATCAAGGGCCACAGAGACATTCGGTTTTCTAGTAAACAAACAGTATATAACAGCTGAGTGAAACACACAAAAAGATTGTTACCAAAAATAGTATACAGTTGTTTGTGTGCTCCAGGCAAGGCACTACATAATGGGTACTGTTATTACCTCTCGAAATAATGATTCTTATTCACTTATGCACATACCACAGAGAAACAACTGATACCATTTGGGATACTGTCAGCTTTAAACATAAACTCTGTCTCATTAACCCCATACTTTTTCAGAATATATGTACAGAGAAATGTATTATTAATCAAGTAGTTCTTCAGCCAGATGGGTGACTCAATGAGACCAAAGACAAATTTACTACTTGAATCTGTGGAATTAAAATACAAGAGAAGTCATAGTCAAAGTCTATTTATTTTCTTTCTTCGATTGGATTGGATCTGATTGACTTTGAACATTGGTAAAATGCTGCTTGTGTGTGTGTGTGTTTGAATCTGTGGAATTAAAATACAAGAGAAGTCATAGTCAAAGTCTATTTATTTTCTTTCTTTGATTGGATTGGATCTGATTGACTTTGAACATTGGTAAAATGCTGCTTGTGTGTGTGTGTGTCTGTGTGTGTGTGTGTGTGTGTGTGTGTGTGTGTGTGTGTGTGTGTATGAGAGTGTATATACATGTTAATGTAATTCAATACTACTACTAGGTTAAACTGCAGAGGAAACATTTCTCAACCCTTGATTAAGGTCTGCATTAAACCATCAGACCCCAGCACAAGCCTTGCTGATGAGTAGTTATTTGGACACACACAGAGCTGTGATTTCCATCCACTTTGCTAATCAGTAAGTTCAGATTTGCTGCTAATGTGACAGTGATGAACAGGAATGATGCTAATGTGACATTGATGAGCAGGAATGACAACTCGAGGTTGATTAAAATTAACTCAAGTTCTCTGACCTAGCATAGAATGGAAGGGCTTTGCAAACAACTACAGCCAACATGTATCTCTGAAACAGGGTACAAACACCAAAATCACACATTTGCTGATAAGACATGAATCTAAGCAAGTATACATTTCATTGTACATCATTTAAATGAATATAGTCACTAATCAAATCTTATATAAAATCAAAAATGGTAATAAAAGCATGAATACACAGAATCAAAGTGCTAAGTGAAACAAAATATCATAGGTGGAAGCTGTGGCTTGATTATGAAAACAGAGGGCACACAAGAAATAAATCATGTACTTAGCTAAACTGAAGAAAATTCTCTAACCTGAGGCATCAGGAAAGACAGTCTGAAATATAGTACTAAAACTTAAGTTAAAGCTTTACTGATAGCAGCCTGGCAATAAGGTTCAGCAGCTTAAGGGGCCTCCACCAAGATGGAACCTAAGTAGCATCCCCAGAGCCCACACCGTGGAAGACAATGACCAACCCATTCATACGCCATAGTGAGCATGTATATTTGCATGTGGATGTGCACACAAACACAAACACACACACACACATAAAAAATGCATTAGTATTTTAATTTAAAAACTATTTCATATTTATTTTTATTTTAATTATGCATATGTGGATAGGGGTATATGTGGACATAAATGCAGTTGCCTATGGAGTCCAGAAGACCATGTCATATCCCCTGAAGCTGAAACTGCAAGCAATTGTGAGCCACCTGATTTGGATGCTGCAAACCAAACTCTACTTAAGCAATATGTACTACTGTTAATAACCAACTAACCCAGTGCCATTAATGACTGACTGACTCATTTGCTCCAGCTCCCCCAACCCCCCCACAAGTTCCTAAATCAAACTAGATGGCTCAGTATGGATATTTGCCTTGGTGCCAAACTTGAGGACCTGAGTTTGCTCTCCAGAACCCACATAGTAAGAAGAGAGAACGAACTCCTGCAAATCGTCCTCTGACCTCCATGGGTATACTGTGGCATGCATGCCACCTACAGACATATGCACATGCATGCTAAATAAACAAATAAATGCAAACAATTAAAACAGCTTTCAGAACAATGACCTCACCTTCCTTTGCTCACCTCCTACCCCAATGTGGTTAAGGCCAGCTCAACAGCTTAGCAACAGCAGGAAAAACAAGAATCCATGAAAAGCTGGTATAAAAGTCAAAATGTACTTTTATAAGACACTGCACATTTCTGTTTTCTAACATAGTTCAGATAATTCACCCACCAATGTTTCTGGCAGCATAGTACAGCTTTAAAACTAAAAAAAAAAAAAAAATTATGAAACGCAAACAGAAAATCCATGTTAGATAGTAAACACAAAGCTGGTGCATTACTATAGCTTTTTAAAGGCAACACAGAAAACCTACAGGAAGAAGCTGACCCTGACCTACAGATATGTAGAGTTCCATTCTTAAAACATTAAAGTCCACTCATACATATGCTCATGGGCTCTAAATAAAATGACCAGATTCTCTCTGTTGATAGTATTGAGATGAATTCTTAAAGATGGGTTTCTCTAAACACTGATCTGCACTACAGAGGCATTAATAAAAGTAGACGCCCACAGCTACAACAGCTTAGCACCCAAGATCATGGGGGATTTTAAACATTCACATGGGCGGGCTTTATAAAGAATACAGTTAAATGTACATATGTCTAAAACTAGTCTCAGGATTTTAGTAAAGTTGAATTTAGATGCTGTATGTTAGTAATGACATTGACTGAAATATTCTTCTCCTGACAAACACTCAAGAGAAATAGATAAGGCCTTCTGAGGATCTAAAAATCTATAGATAAGCAAGACACATTTTACAAGCAGTTCTGAGAAGAAGTAACAAAGGAGATAAAAGGGCAAGATGCGCTGCTCCGAGTGTCTGTAATCAGATAGCGAAAGTCAATCAACACAGACAAATCTTCAATTACTCCCGGTGGCAATCACTGACAGGCTTGTTTCTGGGTCATGCTCACTCCATGTAATTTTCACCCTTAAATCTCAGAGAAGAAATGTATTCATTCAGAAAGGATCCCTAGCTGTAAACTCTAGCCAGCATTAGTCACCTTTCTCCCTTTTTAGCAAATAGCCATTTCTCATGCATAATATAATCGTCTAAATTATCCTTTATTAGAATTCCTTCTTGAAAGTGAATTTTCTGAAATTATCTGAATTACCTTATTGCTACTAAATAAGTCAATTGCTGGAGTCTACAAACAAATTCATATTGGAGTAAATAATTTTGGGTTTTTTCCCTTATTGCTGAGTTTCAAACACAACATGCCTTCCAAACATAAGATCAGATGTGGCCAATTTTTGACATGGGCACTCACTCCCAAATCCCACTTTCTAGAAGAAAACAGAATCACTATCTGGCTTTTTTTCTAGACTAGCATTTTCATTTTGCTTCACAGATTGTTTTCTGCCATTCAGTCACTATCATATGACCACGTGTAAAAAGCACTCAACACTGAGGAGGCAACAATAAAATAATAAACAATGAAGTAATCAGCTATAAAACTAAGCACCACTTCTCTGGGCACACTCTCTCTGCTCAAGTCAAGCACAGTGGGAAAGCCACCCAGCAGGCCCTTCCTAAGAGTTTACATCGAAATAAGTGATCTTAATCATGCCGTTCTCAGGGCCTCCCTTTTTATTCTTCAAAACTACTAGATCATGGCGGGCCACAGATGATGGAGAAAGGGGAGGCTCCTGATAGTTTTCTAAAGATACAGGTGCAGCTGGGCGGCAGTGGCACACGCTTTTAATCCCAGCACTCGGGAGGCAGAGCCAGGCAGATCTCTGTGAGTTCAAGGCCAGCCTGGTCTACAGAGCAAGATCCAGGACAAGCACCAAAACTACATAGGGAAACCCTGTCTTGAAAAACCAAAAAAAAAAAAAAAAAAAAAAAAAAAAAAACAACTACATGCCTCAGAACTAGAAATAAAAATGTGCTTGGTGCCGGGCGGTGGTGGCGCATACCTTTAATCCCAGCACTCGGGAGGCAGAGGCAGGCGGATCTCCGTGAGTTCGAGGCCAGCCTGGGCTACAGAGTGAGCTCCAGGAAAGGCGCAAAGCTTACACAGAGAAACCTTGTCTCGAAAAACCAAAAAAAAAAAAAAAAAAAATGTGCTTGGTACTTATGGGCACACAAGGTCTCTAGTCTCCAAAACTAAATTCTAAAAGTAATTCAATAGCAACTTCTCTTCTTTGAAAAGCTTTCCTATTACTAAAAGTCAGGCAGACTGCAATGGGGCAGAGCGACTAAATCCTCTACTGCAACTCAAAAGGACTGCTGTCTCTAAGGACTACTGGGCAGCTCACAATGTGCCTTTTAAATGCCTTTTTTCTTATAAACTTTGGATCCCTGGGAACTTTGCTAGCACCAGGTTTCTCCTTATCTCCATGATGTCTCCCAACTATCAAGATATCTCTTTCATCGCTCTCCCACTCCGCCCTGTTCCAGCTCGACTGTCCCATTTCCTTATGTTCTCATCCCCCATCCCCTACCTTCTATTGCCCCCCTCCCCTCACCTTGAGTTTACTCATGGAGATCTCATCTATTTCCCCTTCCCAGGGCAATCTATGTGTCCCTCTTAGGGTCCTTCTTGTTAGCTTCTCTGGAGCTGTGGGTTGCCGCAATAGTGGAGAGGGTGCCTGAACTGGTCTACCCTGGTAATCAGATTGGTGAATACCCTAACTGTCATCATAGAGCATTCATCCAAAACTGATGGAAGCAGATGCAGAGATCCACAGCCAAGCACCACGCCAAGCTCCAGGAGTCCAGTTGAAGAGAGGGAAGAGGGATTCTATGAGTAAGAAGCATCAAGATTATGATGGGGAAACCTACAGAGACAACTAAATCAAGCTAGTGGGAACTCATGAACTTGCAACCACCAGCTGTGGAGCCTCCATGGGACTAGACTAGGCCCTCTGCATAAGTGAGACAGTTGTGTAGCTTCATCTGCTTGAGGGTTCCTCTGGTAGTAGGATCAGGATCCATCCCTGGTGCATGAGTTGGCTTTTTGGAGCCCACTACCTATGGTGGGACATCTTGCACAACCTTGATGGAGAGGGAGGGGCCTGGACCTACCTCAACTCAGTGTACCAGGCTCTGCTGACTCCCCAGGGGAGACCTTACCTTTTCAGAGGAGGGAATGGGGGGTGGGTTATAGGGGGTGGGTTATAGGGGATGCTAGGGGGTGGGCAGGAGGAAGGAAGAGAGGGGATCTGTGATTAGTATGTAAAATGAATAAAAAATTTCTTAATTAAAAAAAGAAAAAAATAAACTTTGGATCCCATGTTTGATATATTTGTTCTCAAACTGATATTTCTCTAAAAGAAATGGCAGTGTCACAGTTCTTGACTATAATTAAATCTTTCTTAATTTCATTATAATATTCATCTCCTTGTTTGGTTTAACTTACTAGTCAGCATTCAAAAATAGACAATAAATTCAGTTAATATAACTACATTTAGAAAACAAGTGAATTATTTTATAAATACAAAATATAAACATGAAATGTTCATTATATCAAAACTAATTGCAAATGCATGATAATCTTCAATCTGAATGGTTAGATTCGATAAAATATTATTAAAGAATATGGTTCAAGAAATGACTCAACAAATACCTTGTAAATACATTTTTAGCCAATAAAATAAAGATATAATCTCATAAAAATTAATATCAATGATGCCCAACCATAAGTAGGGCATCATCATCACCCCTTCCCAGGCTCAAAGAACATATTAAGAGAAGAAGTATACAGAATTTAAAAGCAAAGAGAAGAAGTCAGGTGATGTGCAACACTAAATGCTGGGCATGGCATAGCCATTGCCTCTTAAACTTGACAGCAGCTGTTACCTGCACTAGGTCCTATCATGGAAAAGGTAGGAGCTCACAAGGTCAAAGACCTCCCTGAGTGTTTAAATGCAGCTAATGATTGCTAGGAGAGGAAGAGACATTTTCTTCAGTGATATAGTCACTGATAAGGTGCCATGCTCCTGTGAACAACCCCTCACCATAGTCCTCTAAGCAATCCTAATGAAACTCATTGGACAATCCAAAGAAAAAAGGGAGGAAAGAAGAGTAGGGGAAAGAAGAAACAATATTAGAAAGAGGACTAGTTGGGAAGGGAAGGCGATCAGTGGGAGTGGGACAAGAAATAGTAACTAGAGGTAGCAATAAATATCAAAGTGTATTATATACATGTATAGAAATGCCATAATAAACCCATTATATACAAAACTAGTATATGCTAATAAAAATAAAAGAAAAAAGATAACATCAACAATGTTTTACAAGAAATTATTAATGGTAGGAATTATATTGTTATTTTAATTAAAAATGTTTCTTCTCTAGAAACCTAATATTGTCCTCTAGCTTGTCTTTGCTAAGGAAACACACACACACACACACACTTAGAAATATCTGTATGTATATGTACAATAAGAGGTGTTTATCATTCCATTCGTATGTTCAATGGCACTGGTGTCTACAACATCTGGCATCCTGAGTCTTGCTATGATGTCAGAAATGTCAAATGCCTTAGAAATGCTCTAATAGGAAAAGAAAAAAAGGTAAGTGTGACTCCTTCTGCCACATTCAAGGTCATGCAGTTAACATTCCACAGCACCTTATACACTGTGGTATTGGAATGCAAAGCAAATCAGATTTCCCCAACTCCCTCTACTCTTAACAGCAGAGAAGGATCCTCCAACCTTTCTGGACTTTAATTTCCTGTTTTCTTTCTTGAAACTAACAGGTCCTTCCATTTGTACCTAATGAGTGATTCAGAAATCATAAGAATTTCTTGGATCAATAAATATTACACAAAGTCCTTTTTCCTCCTAAGGTTTGTGACAGTAAATGTCCAGCTGTTGAAATAATTTCATTCTCCTTTTCTAGACTGCTATGGCACACTATCTCAGCTCTTAGACCCCATTCCTTGCAAGCATGAAGCAGTGGCTGAGAGCCTGTGCACTAGAATCAGATATTGTCTCTAGCATAACTGAGTACTTGTGAGCTATGTGACACTGAGGAAATTCTTCCGAACTCAATTTTCCTCATCTGTTCTAATACCTCTAGCATGGTTAAACGAAACAATGTGCATATGAGTCTAGCACATACTGCACTTTCAACATGCATGAAAGCAGAGACTGGTACTTTCCCAGTTCTAAAGGAAGCTCCGGGTATATCTTCCTGGACATTCATGCCTTGTTCCTGTGCAAATGCTGAACAAATCTTAAACACAAACATGATGACCTAAATGGAAGTCTGAATATGCAGAGAAGTGATACTATTAGCATGATCTCTCTGTCTTTTTAAAATTCTGAATACACATCATCAGTGAAGCCACATAAAACTGAGCACAGACATCTGAATTTATGCAATTTACTAAGAGATTGCATATATACTAGGAAGAGATGATGGAGCTGAAATGACAAAGCTTAAACTGCTGACCAACAATCTACTAACTGCATTCTGGAGCTTTCAGATGCGTTGTGATCTGGATGAAAAGTAGGACGATAATTTACCACTACAATCAAATGAAGCAATATGGGTAATCATCTCACATAAAAACTTAAATGCAAGCATGAGGAACCACCTTAAACAACAACCCTCTCTGCAGCATGGAATAGGGTGTCTCAATGATGGGGATTTACTGTAAAAATCTGCTCTTGATACTCTAGAGCTACACAAACAAATGGTACACTCTAATTATACTGGGGGCTTTTTGTTTATTTAAGTAAAAGGCACAGACAAGCCATAAACACAACAAAAAGCTAAAGGAGAAGGCAAAGAGGGCAAAAAGGGAACAGCTGGTATAAACTGTGCACATCACTCAAAGAGGCAATGGGGCCCAGAGAGTGTCTCAGTAAGTGCAAGAGAACACTAGGTGGTAAGGAAATGTATACTTTAGATCTGGGGAAGCAAAACATATTCAATACTCTTCAGGTTGCCAGGAGACGCTTAGATAAGGCGTCCTGTCTTAATGAGGTACACTCTATTCCCAGCTGTTCAGAACAACAACAGAGTTCACTGCAGAAAAAAAAAGTATACATACAAAACCTTTGTGGTCCCCAGAGCCAGCGATGCAGGGCAAATGCTAAATCATACATCTGCTGAGGCTTTGATGTATAAAAGAAGAGAAATTTAAATGCACACTTGTGCACACAGGATCTTTTTCTTTCAGTCTATCTTGTGTACATGTTTGTCTCTCTTCCTTTGTTCAGAGGAATACATTGACTCTATTATTTAGTTAATTGAATATTTTTGTATGAAGTTTAGGGTTAGAGACAACTAATCTGACTGTACAGAGGGTACCCACAGTCCTCTGACTCTCAATACTCTGAGGCCTATCTGACTAAAATTATAAAATAGTCATCCAGTATTTGTGTAAGTCTCAACACTTGGTCAGTCATATTTCTTCCTAGTCCTCTAATGATATGACTCATCTCAAATTACTAATCCTACCTCATAAGCATACTCCTAACCTGGCATCAACTTGGAGAGAAGTGCCAACATTTAGAAATGGGTCTAACTTACCTAAATAAATTGGAAAGAAGATTAAGGATTTCTGATGAACATATCCTTTATGCTTTGATCTATCCAATCTCATAGAAACAAGAACTTCTCAACAACCTCAGTGACAATAATGTACTATGTAGTGGGTAGCCATTCCAGCTTTGTTCTGGAAGTTCCAACCCCCATTGAGGCTTCAGTAACTGTCACGCCTACAAGGCGGGGCCGAGAGAGGACCCTGAAGACCCGAGATAGATGCGCCAGCTCTCTTGGTTCCTGGACCCTGGACGCTGGAGGTAGACTAAGCAGAGTTCTCCAGAGAACCCGGCTGGACTGGGCTACACCTTTCCCAGACCTTGTTACCTATCCCTTCACTTGTAAGTTACCCCAGAAAATAAAACTCCCTTTTAACTACGGGGAGTGGCCTTAGTAATTTCACCAATAATGTACTGGTCTCATGAATGAAGAATTATTCAGTTATTAGGGGAATGGAAAAATAATACACTAACTGTGTGTCACTTCTGGAAGAAGTCATGAAAAATACTGAAGCACCATAAACCTCTTCTACCAATGTCAAGAATCCCGTCCTTCAGGAACAATAACTAAGTAAGTATCTCACCCTACAGAGTAGCTCAGAGGCAGTGTGGATGAGACAGGCACAGATTTCTTCTTAAAAGAAGGGAGCGTTTTCATCTGAGGCACATGGATAGAACTGATCTTGGATAGAAACCATTTTACTATGATCATAATCCATAAACAACTTTAATATATTAGTACATCCCATAACTTTGTCATGAACAGAAACCACAAATAATTTTAAGGCACACAGTGTTGCAAATATCCTTAAGGTTATACTTGTAATGATTTACAATTATATGATTATTAGTCTTGGTGTTATGTTTTATTATTTACTGTAAGTATTTCAATAAAGGTAGTTCTTTCTGCATAAAACACTCCTTAATACATTTAACAACAAATTTTGAGGAGTACATAGGGCTCCTCAGGATCTTGCTTTAGAAAAAAAATAAGATAGGAAGACTATGAAGAAATAACAGAAAATTGGGCATAAAACCCATTGTCAAGAGGTATTTTCCAAGCTACACATTATGCTGAATCTACCGAAAGTTAGGAAAAAACACAAAGTTACTCTTCTCCCCAGCAAACAACAGTAAGACTTAAGAGCTAAGAGGGGCTATTTGGTCTCAATAGGAATGATTTCCAGCAACTAGTTTGACCTTAGAAATACTGGTCAACCAGCACAGCTGTTCAGAAGTAGAAAGCAGTGCAATGTCAATGTCAGAAGTCACATCATTCTCAGTCCAGACACCTACTAAGACACCACTAAAGGGACACCAGGATATATTTCAGGAGCCACAGCCCTCACTGTGACTAACTAAAATCAGGAGATAAATTATGCAAAACAGGTCAAGTCACACTCAAAAGATGTCACAAGTCAAAAGGACAACAGAGTAACTTTGTGAAATACCAAAAGGACACTGAACCAATCACAAACCAGGTTGCTATAATTTTCAAATATATTTGGGAAATTCTGTTTGTATCTAAAAGATATTCTAAAAACAGTGATTTGTAAACCACATTTGCAAAATTTTAAGAAATAACTCACTACTGAGAGGAATCTTACAGGAAGATTTTAAAGGTATATGCTTTAGATTTCAGCTTAAACCTCGCCCTCAGCCCCGAACACGTTTGCAACCATTCTCTGGAAAAGCAAGACAGTAAACTCTGACCTTAGTGTTGCATGGCTCTCCCCAAACAAATGTAGAGCTGTTACTTAACATATTAAAATGCTGTTTTGACAGGCCAAGGTCATTATTCCATGACATTCTAAACTTTTAACTTTACTTTCTGGCCTGGTATTTTTTTCTTTTCAAATATCCTTGTACTAGATGCTCTAAAGCAATCAAGTACATGGGAAACTACAGCACATTACACCCATTAGCTGGAATTTTAACTAAAGATAAGTTAAGGTAGTAACCATATTGTCGCTTTGGCTTGTATCCTTCTGGTTTCAGGCAGCAGGAAATACAAGGCAACAGAGTATAGTCCAACATTCACCCTGACTTAATCTAAAATGTGAAGTTGCTGATGTCCTCCAAATCTCTTCGTATAGATTAGCACATAAAGAGTCAAGAGCAAACCTACTGGCCTTTGCATGGCCATACCCAAGACTCATGGGTAGAAACGCCCTCCATACTCCCAGAATTTTAGTTAGCCACACACTGAAACTTGCTCAACCTATACATATTCAAAGACCTTAGAGGTTGGGACGTGCGGGGGGGGGGGGGGGGGGGGGGGGGGGGGATGGTTTGTCTAGACAGAATTTTGCATATTTAAAATGTTCTATAGCTACTGGGAAAAAAACAACAACAAACCACTCTTTCCCTCTTCAAACAAACACCTACTATTTCCACATTCTTCTATGTTACATGCCATTCCATTTTTGAAAAATCTGCATATGGAATTATGATTTCATTGAAAAAAAGATAGTACCACTATAATTGTACACAATGAGCCCAAAATATTACTTTTATCTTCAAGTATGGCTTTCATCATTCTCCCATACAATGTGGTATATATGATAACACATTATTTGTTATTCAGAAGAGTAGAATTCCATACAAAATAAATGACTTCAATTGCCTTATAAATAAAACATGGATAAATGCCTTGGTAAAATAAACTAAAGGACTATTTGTATTTGATCATTTCATCATATTACTGTCTTTGTCTACAAGCTGAAGAAGCTATTGTTGTATGTTTCCTGAAATTCATTATGGGTAATGTCTATAATGGAGAAAAATTACTAAGTTATAACTGGAATTCAAATAAATAACACATATTAGGTACCTCCATGAGACTCAATGCACACTAAAGGCACAAGTCTCCCTAATGATGGCCTACACATGTACTGTGGAGCGTTGTTGCTGTATTTGTTTTAGGAGAACTTTTACTAGCTTCATGAATTAAAAATTAAGCCATTAGAAAGATTACAAGTTTGTAGTAAACTTCATTTTTACCCCTTAAGATTTGATAATAGCAAAAAGCGAATATTAGACTTGAAGAAACACATTTACTGACTTTGCTTTTCATCAATAAGGGTCATGAGATAAGCTAATTACATCCAGTTTTAATTAAAGTGAACCTACTCCATTGCTGCTATATAGTTACAGAAATAGATATATAAAATACAGAAGGGCAATACATCACAAATCATAAGTACATCGGGATGTGCTCTAAGGGTGTCATTCTAGTGTTATGTTTGTTTATTCCCATTACAGGAGAAATGCACTGGGAGTCTAAGGAACTTCAAAATCTATGGCAAAAAATGTAAACAAATGCTCTCAGACTGTGTAACAGGGACATCTTTGTTTTTTAAAGCAAATTTTTTAACAAATGTAGCAACAACTATCTGCAATGAGGAAATTTTCTTCTTCTGTGTGATGGGCAGACTGATTTACAAACATAAAAATTTAATTACCACTGACATAAAAGAACAAATCAAGCAAAATCTCAGGATTTCTCAAGAAAATACTGTTCAAATAAGCTGACAAGTGTGCTCAACCCAATAAAAATGAAAAGCTGGTTCATTTAAATGTCATTTTGAACATGTGCAAACACTGCCATTTTCACTGGGCAGTTTCACACTGGCTCAGTTTACCATGCAAACTATGTAACCTGCACTTAAAACCCTGAGGGGTCAATATCCCACACAACAGTCCTATTTTATACATCACCATCAACAGCAAGCAGCCTGCATCCAGAGCATGCTCCCACCACACAAGTGTAATCTCAAATACACAACTGCTTGGCTTTTATGTCTAAATAGGACAAAGAACAGATGAAACTCAAAAACTTCACACTAGCCGAGCCTGTTGGCAGGAAGGAGAGAATCCGTGAAAGGGAGAAAGGGGAAAGGAGATTAGAGGAGGGAAAGGAAAAAAAGAGGGAGGCAGGACAGGTAAATTAACGTAGGAGGCAAGGGTTGTGAAAATGCCTTCAGCCAATGAAGGTGAAGAGAATTAAAAACAACAGCCAAAGATATATTAACGTTAGTTAAAATAGAAATTACTCTTTACATGCATTATATATTGTGATTTCAAATCCAGTTAATTTTTACTGGAGTATACAGTTCAGAATTGAAAATATTTTACAACAAAACATTTAATACATGCTGCACTTGCACGATTATTTAACAGAGGACTTTTCACCAGTGTTTCTTCACCAACAAACAAGCTCATGGACTCCATTTCAGAACACAGGGAAATGAGAGGCCCAGAATCCATCCATTCATATTTGGATATTTACCAAGTTCTTTGTTTACATGGGCTACTGTTCATGGAAAAAAACAAATTTAAAAGTTATGGTCACACACATGGGCATAAATGGACCCCTCACATGCACAGGCAAACATATAATACCCCTAGTGAGTTAAAATTTAAAAATGATAAAACTGTTATGAAATAATGTGGTAACCATGGGGATATAAAACAGGTAAACTGGGAATGAGTTATATCTAATCAAGTTGTGGGCCAAACTGGCCTCATGGGAACCCCTGAACAACCCAGGCTATTGGTTGCTTTCTGTAAACGGATGGTAAAGCTGAAGATGCTGCTGAAGACAATACCTATACAACTCATTGAACACAGGAGAAGTTGAGCTGGTGCCTCCTTAGAGCTTTTGCTCCTATGGACTAGTGTTCATGCTTCAGTCAACAATGATGACCTGCCTACAATATGTGCTAGTACAATAGTGGAACAAGTCTTACAGGAATAACCAGTCAAATCTGATTGGATTTAAAGTCCCACTCCATTAGCTGGAATGTATCCTTGACACCTCTTAGGTGGCCGAGAACATGAGACTAGATTGGCCAGGAACTTAGGGGAAAACCAAATATTACTGTTCTGCTAAGGGGATATAGCAATAAAATGACTCCTAACAACATTCTGCTATAATCATAGATCAGTGTTGTAGCACGAATCTTAAAAGGTCTTATTAACAAAAACAAACCTGGAGCCAGGTATTGGGGTGAATGCTGGAAGATCAGAGAAGCAGAACAAGCCACAGCTACTTCACCTCGCCAATTCCTCAGTTGGTCTTATTTCCTCAGACTGAAAGCCTCTGAGTCCTCATCCAGAATGAATCTCAGCTCAACTGCTTCTCAAAAGCCTGAAAGCTTAACCAGCCTAGTTCCTGGTTTTCACGCCTTATATACCTTTCTGCTTTCTGCCATCACTTCCTGGGATTAAAGGCTCACTTCCTAGGATTAAAAGCGTGAGTCACCATGTCTGGCTATTTTCAGTGTGGCTTTGAACTCACAGGATGCATCTCTGCCTCCAGAAGGTTAGGATTAAAGGCGTGTGCTACCACTGCCTAACCTCTATGTTTAATATTATGGCTGTTCTGTTCTCTGACTCCCCAGATAAGTTTATTGGGGTGCACAATATATCAACCACACAGTGTTCCTCCTGCAGTAGATAGGAACAAATACAGAGACACACAGCATGACAATGTGCAGAGAGAACGAGAGATCTTGGAACACTCAGTCCAAAGTGGGATGTCCCCATCATATCCCTCCCCTCAGGGTTCAGATAACTCTGCAGAAAACAAGATGGAAAGATTATAATAGCCAGCAAAGGATGGAGGACACCAAAGAATCAAAGTCATGTAAACAGAACAAGATCGATGCACAAATGCATGTACACTGTGACAGTATGCACAGGGCCCACACAGGTCTGCACCAGATTGGGTCTCAATACTAAGAGAAGTGGACACATGTCCCCATCGCTAACTCAGAAGCTATCTCCAATTGATAACAACTCACAAGTGAAAAATTAGATTTCTCCAATGGAGTCTCACTGGGGACACAAACCATTCTTAAGGGCATGCCCCATGCAAAGAAGTAGATGGCCAAAACAAGATGAAATCAATGGCATCTGTAGAGATTTCTGTCTCATGTTTTGTTATTGCTTGCTCTTTCTTTCCTTCTTTCTTTCTTTCTTTCTTTCTTTCTTTCTTTCTTTCTTTCTTTCTTTCTTTCTTTCTTTCTCTTTCTTTCATCTTCCAGATCCTTTGCATTTTATGTCTGAAAGTTTTGATTTTTTATTGGATTCTTGTTTGTGCAAACATGTGTGTTTCTTCATCTATATGTGTTTTCTGTTTTGGTCCCTTGGTCTTTTTCTTCTGTTTACTCTGCCCTGTCTGATTTTATTGTTTTTCTTTTTATCTTATTTATTATTATTATTATTATTATTATTATTATTATTATTATTATTTAGATGCCTGTTGGTTTTCGAAGGAGAGACAGAAAGGGTGTGGATCCTAATAGGAGGTGAGGTAGAGAGGATCACAGAGGAGTTGGGGGAGGGGAAACTATAATCAGAATATATTGTATGAAAAAAATGCATTTTTAATAAAAGAAAAAAGTTTTATGGAAGCTTGTATTTAATAACTTTTTGGAGTTGCATTCATTACAAATTTACTAAATTTAATTTTTTACTATTAATTTTAAATGTTTAAATTATGATAGCTTTGAGATTTCGGTGCAACAATGCTAAGTTCTTATGTTTTCTGAGTTTTTTTACTTGGGAGGCGAAGTATTGAAACCCTGCTGCCCAGTCTCCCCACTGGGGGATTACAGTTCTCACCCCCTCCTCCAAGGGAGTCCTTAGGATCCAGCAATAATAAAACATGTTTATGCTTACCTTCAAATTTTGTAGTTTTATTCTACCTCAATATTTTAACCATCTGTATATAATTTGTCACATAAAAGTGGGATGAATCTGGTAGATTTATTTGCAAATTGTTGATGCACTTATTCTAACAAAAGCAAATGGGTCCTGAAACATGGAGGTATATCTCTTTCCTCTGACGCTGTACTTTATTTACTTCCCCTGGGGACTTCAGGAAAAGCTTTCTGCTAACAGTGGCTGCTAGATGTGGTGTCCTACAAATACTTAACTTCTCCAAACTATAATTCTCATGAATCTCCTGAAAAATTCTTCTATTTTCTATGACAACATCTTGTGAACTCCCTTTCTACTTGGCTATTTTTCTACTTTATGATTACTTTTTTCAATAATTTTTCTCAAAGTCTGCTCTATGTGTTGAATTTCTATCTTTAAGGTTGTGATACTTAAATTCATGCCCTGATTTTTATTTATGACAAGTATGTCCTCTTGCTATCTTCATAAAACATTTAAATCACTACGTAATACTTTATAAAGCCTCAGTGAAATTTTGTTTACCTAAACTTTCTCTTTACTTTCACATTTAAGAGTTGCTACTTTTTCATAGTACTGTGAGTAATGCTGCTAACTAAAACTGGGCAGCATGGTAGAGTCCCTACCTGCAATTCTTTGGAACTGCAATGAGCACAATGAGCACACTTTGTCTTAAGCTTTTTAAAAAAATACATATATTTCATATAATTTCCTCAAGATGAAAACCTAAAAGTATTCTAAGAGAATAAAGAAAATAATTAGGAGGGTATGAATAATTTAAAATCTGGTACTGTAAGAAAAGAAGGCCAAACTTTGTACCATCCTGTGAGCGTTCTACTTTTCTCTACAATTCTACAGTGCTTCCCATCAAAACAGAGAGGACGTTTCCCTTACTTTCAGTTCTTTACCAAATGTGATACAAACATACTTGATGGGCACATAAGCACAGTAAATACAGGGGACTTGATCTTACGTGAGCAGGCTCCAACTGACCTCTTGAATAATGACAGGCCCCGTAAAATAAAGATCCCAGTGATACCAGATGACTCTATCATGGGACAGCCAACCCCAGATGAGCTATTCAAATCCTGACAACCAGTCAGTCAATGATAGGAAATGAATAATAATAAATATTTGATGTTTGATGGTCTTTGGAGTAGCTTGCTATAGAATAAGACCAAAGCAATATGCACATATGAACAGTTAAATTAACTACTCATTTTTAGTTTCATTTCAAACCAATTTAAAGATTCAAGGTTCTAACACAGATGTTAAGGTAAAGTGACAAAAATGAACTGATTTCATATTCTTAAGCCATTAATATGATGTAGAATTTTAGTTTTTGCTTTGTTTTCCTACCTTAGCAAATAATTTCTAACAGCAGGTATTAACCCTTGGCTTGATTTATTTGCTCCTCTTCAAATTTAAATCTTCTCATCTAAAATTGTCTGAAAATGCCTGCTTCCTCTGTTACAGATTCTAAGTTCCCCTTGATGGGATCTCCTTCATTGTCAACTTGACCACATCTGAAATTAACTACAGTCCAGAAATGGAGGGAACAGCTGTGAGACTTTTTTGCTTGCTTTGAAGTGGGTGGATCCACTTCTAGTCTGAACCTTTGAGGCGGGAAGTCACAGGCCTTTAATCTGGATCTTGAGACAGGAGGACACAGATGTGGACCACACCTTCCGCTGGAAGTCTATATAAGGCACGGAAGAAAAGACTTAAAGGAGTTGCTTCCAAGTCATGTGACCAGTCAAGACAATGCTGAAGGGTCTTAGTTCAGCCTAACTCATTTCCCCTTACCCACCCCACCTCTTTCCTGATTCAGCCCTTGAAACTCTGCAGGTGTTTAGAAGGCATTTCCCTGCCTCTGCCCCTTTTCCATTTCCTAGCATCCTTCAGAGACCTTTATTTAGTACCTTCTTTCACAACAGTTCAGCACCTAACAGAACTATTTGTTTGATGCTGGGTTGATGACTTTACTGTAAATGACCATGAGGGGGTCACAGAAAGGTTGCTAAAACGGCTTACACCCAAAGAAAGCCTAGAATTAAAACTGACACTGAAGTACAACTAAATATCTAGTGCAATGATAGTATGTTGTGAAAGCATTTTATTATAATAAAAAATGAGGCATACCTTGTAAGCATCTAAACTGACTCCTCGCTCTTGATTCAAAATTAGCCTGATATCTCTGTTCAATAAAAGTTTAGAAACAAGCCTTTCACTCCTTATACTGAACATTCTTCATCTCCAGTTTTGTGATTCATGAATAAAACTCAAATGAAGGAGATCTGTTCAAACATCCAATTATAGAGCCTGGTGACTGTTAATCTGTTACTATAGCTACAAGTTTTAAGTCATTTGTTGGGAACTCATCTTTTCAAATTGCTGTGGACCCAGGGGAAAGGATCTACTGTTGATGATCTGGTAATGCTCATGCATAATTCTATTAGATTCACTATTCTCCAGGGAAACTGGATACTTTCTAAGTGCTACAGTGTCAAGAATGAAGTAATATAGTCAGGGGCAGCATGCTTATCCTGACTATCACCATCATCCTTCATTTTACTGTCAGATTTATTATACAGATCCTCAAAGTGTGTCCCATGGATCAGGGGAGCAGCTTCACAAAGTAGGTAGAAATGCTAATTCACAGACCTACAAAGGAAAAGGGTAACAGGCAATGGGGTCTACAGGTCTGGATTTTAATGAGCTTTGTAGGTATCTGAAGTCCTTCTAAAGTTAAAGAATGTTATCTCAATATATACTCTGAATTTCATCTCTTTTCCTGGACAGTAATTAAAAGTATATTCCTATCAAGTTGGGGAGTTGTGAAATTTTAAAAATGTTTACAATTGTAAAACTTACAGGGTATCATAAGTGATCACAAGCATGAAAAGAAACAGACATAGTCCTAGACTTTTGCAAATAATGCAGGCTGATAAATGTTTTTGGAAAGTAAGGACTCTACCAAATCTCAAATAGGATTATCTTGTTAACCCCTTCTAGATATAAACTGTTAAGGAATCTCCACAAGTTCACTGTAGTATTTTTTAAATAATTTTTTATTTTTATTTTATGTGCATTGGTGTTTTGCTTGCATATATGTCTGTGTGAGGGTGTCAGATCTTGGAGTTATAAACAATTGTGAGCTGCCATGTGGGTGCTGGGAAATGAACCCAGGTCCTCTGGAACAGTGGTCAGTGCTCTTAACTGCTGAGCTATCTCTCCAGTCCTCACTGTAACATTTTAAAAATAGCACAAGTTGAAGTATGTGAAGAATCCAGACATAAAAATGAAGAACTTGATCAACATCATATACAGCTTTCAGAAGGCTGGGACTCCTCATTCTCGTAACATTTGTCTCTGAGACACGTGTGACTGTACTTATACAATACTTACACTTTTGGCTGTAAGTGCTTTAGACAGTAGTAGTAGTAGTAGTTGTTGTTGTTGTTGTTTGAAATAGAATTATTTCAAAGGTAGTGGAAGCTAGCTTTGTACTTCTGAGCCTTCTGTCTCTACCTCCATAGTGCCAGTACCACAGGTATGCATCATCATGTTCAGTGGAAGAACAAAGTTTTAAAACCACTGAACTAGATTATTTCAAAAGATGCTTCCTAGTTCTGTGGGAGGATAGAGAATACAATGTTTTCAAGGGACTCTATGCCACTGAGATTTATTCAAACTTGAAGGGTGTATATGAGTACATTCTAGTAACTACACTGATACCATAGATTTTTACCTAAAACATAAGTCTATCAAGCCTCGGTACCAAGAAATATATTCATAATACCATTAGATATTCTAATGTATAATCTGTCATCGACTACATATATAACACATCAATAAGCCAGTCACTCTAGAAATAGTAATTGTGAAAAAATTTCTAAAACCAGGCATGGTTGTTCATGTCTTGAATCCCAGTACTCACAAGGCAGAGGCAGACAGATCTCTGACTTTGAAGGCAGCCTTTAAACTATTTCTTGAGCATGTGTTCCATTGTTCTATTTTAAAGACATGTAGGTAAAGTAGTTCATTTGAATATATTTATATATTTCACTGCCATTACCAAGAAGAGATAGTTACTACATCATGTGTTAAATGCTGCTGAAGGGCATCAGCTGCACAATGAGTGATCAAGAGACCTCAGCACTTGTTAACACAATGAAACTGAACACAATCACAAATCACAGTAATTAAAGCACCCACAGAGGAATGTGGGAAGTCAGAAAGGCTATTTCTTTTTTATTTTTTATATTATTTAAGGCAATCCAGCTACAGAACATCAAACTTTTCATATTATAACATCAAGCAAGTAGAGGGTAATCTGAAAATACTACCATAGCTGAATCTTAGCAAATCCTTAAGTCATAACAAGAATGCGCTCTCTCACTATTTCCTAGGTGCTGCCATTAGCAGGGCCAAGCTTTGAGAACCTCACAGGAGTAGACAGAAATTCTTGGTGTTGCTTTAGAAAAGTTTTCATAGTTTTGGCTTATTTCATATCAACACAACAAAATATTTCCACTTACCATTTTAATAATGGCTGCAAAGGCATACAATTTTAATTCAGGAGCTAACAACAAACAATAGACTTTAAAACTATTAAAATAAACTGGAATTTGTATGTAAGACATGCAGAAAGAAGTGCAGAACTATCAAAACTGGCAGATGAGCACTGAAAGAAGGGGAAATGTGGCTGCGAATGACGGAAACAGTAAGAGTGTACTTACATTAGTTAATAAAAGCTAGTGTGGATGGTTCTGACACAAGTGTCCACGGGCCTGTCCTTTCCCTTGAGAGATGCTAGACATTCCCCAGATGTGCATCTCCTTCAGGCAGTAGTGACTGTTTTCTTTAGATTATTCTTTCTAGTTAGTCTTAGGTTTTTCTTTCCACATATTTCTACTTTAAAAGCCCAACTGCCCCACATCACTGCAAACTGTTCATCTATTCCAAACACTGTATAAAATTCTCCAACCTACTGGTCTGAATACTAGAGTCTTGACCTCACTGGCTTATAAACTCACCATGTGCTAACAAGTATCGAATACCATCAATTAGACTGATCATATGCCTAACAAAATGAGCTTCTTTATCCTGGCACAGTTTTCACTAGGGGAGGACACCCTGTCAATTCAAGGACTTCAATGGAAAGTTAAGACTAAAGAGAACTTCAGGAGTCCATGTCAGAGAATCCCACCAAATAACTGTATAATTCATGGCAAAAGAGCAAGATCTACATAGAGTTACATAATAACAAGCATATATAAGTCTATCATTATTAAATGTTAATTATATGAACCTGAAAAGTGAAAGCATTCCTTTCTACTCATCACTAGCATGTTCTGAAACAGTCTTCATCGACATCAATCATCCATCACCATATACATTACGCCTACGGCACATCAGACAGAGCAGAGTGTTGCCAGGACAGCAACCAACGCCATAACACCACCACTGGAAACAGCACATGATATTGGACAAATTACTAAATATAAGCCTCTTAAATCAAGTTCCTTAATTAATAAATTAAGCTATGACAAACTGTAGTTTTAAAAAACTTCATATTAAGGAAAAAAGCTTAAACTAGCCTGGCTTGCCACTTCACTAAATAACAAATTATTCTTTCTTTAAAATTGATTCACATTTAAATTATTATACCAGTTTGATTAAATTTTCCTGAACTTTAATAAATCACATTATTTCTGCTTACCTTTAATAGTAATATTATCAAATGTTAGTAAGTTTTTAAATTGATCTTATTTTACATTTTATTTAAGTTGTTTTATTGTTTTCTTCTACAGGTAATAACATTCAATGTAGAAATGAAATTTGAATATATGTATGTCTGTGTGTATTTACACATACACAAATAATGATAGCATGCTGCAAGTCTAATGGAAGCAATATACTTCCCTTTTATCCACAAACCTGCAGATACAGCAGGGTAGCACAGGCTCCCAGAAGGTGGACATGGTAATTTCTACACTAGCACACATACACACAAATGTGAAAAATCTCTAATTCATCTGTTTAAGCGCTCTCTTGCGTGCGCGCTCTCTGTGTGTGTGTGTGTGTGTGTGTGTGTGTGTGTGTGTGTGAGAGAGAGAGAGAGAGAGAGAGAGTTGTGCATGCATGTATGCTCATGTGTTATGGAAGTGGAAATATACAATCATTATACAACAAAGAAAACAGCTATAACTGTAAAACTACACACACTTTAAACAAATATTTTATTGCACACTATGAAGCACATATTTATCAACATCTCCAAACATAAGCACTGAGCCTGATAGCTATAAATCCAAAAATGTCTACTCTTTGGCCTCTGACTGGCAGTTCTTCTTCTTCCCCAAGATTAAACAGCAGCCAATTTTCATCCAGCCGGTGATGGATACTTTTCATCAACAAAAGGCAAGAACTGAGTAAGAATGGCACACAAAGCTGAGAATCAACAGTGGGATTGCAAAAATGATAGATTATATCAGCAAATCATGTTCCTAAACCAGAGATGTTTGAGGAAGAAAATTGCAGCAGCAGGAATCTCTGATTGTATAAAATCTGTATGTCTATCTCTTGTATTCATGGTCAGCATGGTCTAGAATATGCTTACAAAGCTGGTTTTTAAAAAATAACTGCAGAGGCTTTTTTTTTTAATAAAGAAAACAAGGCTAGGATAACAACAGATGAGCCAGATTCACTAATGGTCAGGCCCTTTCCCACTCAGACCAAGGAAGGCTTCTTTACCAGTGCTCCAACTTAGACTAGACTACCAATGGTGCCCCTGAAATGATTAAGCAAGCAATCCATAAGAGCACACACAACCAGTACATTAAATGTGCTGTAGTATTTGTAAACTATTTACAGAGGATGAACAGCATGGTAAATATGAAGACAGAGCAGGAAAGAGAAGGTTGAGTACCAAAATCACAAAAAGGAACTGGGTTTCTTTGAGGAGCTCAGAACCTAATAAAGAGGCATATGAGTTTTAACTAGCACACTTTGCTAAGACAAAAGATATATTGTTCTTTTATTTTCCAACTAAAATTAGAAGTCTAAATTAAGAACACAGAGGGTGACAAATATTTTCTAGAACAAATGAATTTTAATTATGCTGCACCTCCCTAGGAAAAACTAATGATACTAATGACAGAATGTACCTTAGTTTACAGCAGATCTGAAGTGCCTTACTCTATCTCGGGTACCTAGCTTGACAAAGGTCACTTATCAATTAGTGGTAATCTATGGCCTGACATAACTCACTACTTAAACTATGGCTCACTTGAGAAGTGATTTGAAATAATTAAAAAAACCAACAAAAAATGAATAGACCCTTAAACTAGCAAGTCATCATTTAGAAAACAAGTGTCATTTTCTAATGGGGGAAAAAACTGGCCTCCCTCCAATTCATATAAACATTTTAGATATTTGCTCAGGTACTGAATATCAAAAGAAACTTATGAAAGGAGAATGAAATAATAAGTAATAATGAAGGAACAAAAACCACTGGCTTGCATCTGACCATTCTCTGAACAAACATTTCCAACAGACACCCTGCTCAGTAAACAGGCCACTGAAGAGCCAGAACTTTCAGCCCCTGCACGTTTACATTTTCTTGTCTTTGCCCTCTTCTGAATTTTCTATGGCCTGAATAACAATCTCAGAATCAAAATCAAAGATCTTTTTTAAGATATAATTTCACACTCCCCCACTCCCACTTTGCTGTCAAGTGTCTGACCCTGGTTTGATAATCTCATTTCCTGAGAATCAAAAAGCTGGAAATTTAAGCTTCCTAGAGTGCTAATTGCGGCCCTGCTCCACTGCTAATCAAAAAATTGGATGTTTTGCATGAAAATGCTTCTCTAATTAATTCTCAGTCATAAATCGCCCTGGTTTTAATAACCCCTCCTTGATTGGATAGCCTTTGAAGAGACAGTGCAGCTAATCCGCTAAACTAGAGAAACACATGCAGAGGAAATAATAAGTGGGCTTACAAGGTCTGAACTAGACGATTGCATTAATACTGTCAAGCCAAAAAAGGTGAGTCTCCTTTCCAGGGCTTTCAGGCCTTACCCTGTACCTAGGAAAACAAACCACGAAACTAGAAATCATGAAGAAAGGCAACTGTCAAAGAGGCCATGCACCAAAGTCAGATCTTCTTGCCCTTTTTCCACAAAATAGTTATTCCTGCCATTTTAAAAAGGGTTTTCCCCTGACACTTTCCCCCTAGAAAGCAGACATCAGGCAGTGTCCACGTGTCACACTATTTTTAATAAGACAAGGTTTGTGCTTCCCATCCATCTGCTTCTGACTGACAATATATTATCATACATATCTCTAAGAGGTGCTGAATTGAATTTTCATTACCCAAAATGTCAAGACTCGTTTTTGTCATCAGAGAACACAGCTGGTCTACACCAGCAGCCCTTTCATTAATTCAAATGGAACAAGTCACCTATACATAACTTCATTTTTCCTGGACTGGGGCTTGCATTCTGCAAGTTTAAACCTACAGCTTGTCAGTGGAAGGTACCAGTGACTGCCATGGTGGTGCTCAAAAATAAAAGTCTTATTTAGCAGCACTTTACATGAGCCCTGTGGTTACTGTAGAGTGACAACTGGAAGCTTAGTTTTCTAATAGGACTTCCTCAGGACAAACCCACAAACTTTCAGAAAACTCTGGAACTAGACAAATACATAGTAATAAGTGTTTTAATATACATTATTTTAACATATAAATAAATTCATATGTAGCTTTCCCAGGGGCTTATACTATAGATACATATATTTATCCTACATTTTTAACACTTAAAGGTATATATAATTTATTCCAAAAGAAATGACAAAAAATTAGAGTTCTGAGATAATCATACAAGACAAAAAAATTAGTAGTTGATTCTAATTTGGAAACAGAGGCTCAAATTGACATTTCTACAGCCTCATGGATCAGTAAGATGTTACATTAAAAATGGACACACTACCACATTGATAACACTAGATATTCACTTGACTGTCTCAAATTGAAAAGACTGACAATATCAAGTTCTGACATACACTGGAGATGGGAATATAAAATACATTCACTTTGGAAAACTGGCAGTTTCTTAGAAAGCTAAACAAAAGTAATGACATGCATAACCCAGCAATCCCACTTCTATACATTCCTAATAAATTAAAAAATGCTTGTCCCACACAAAGACTGGGAACAAATGTTTGTGGCACACCATTCACAGGGTTGAAACCTGTGAACAGAGTCAACGTGCATCACCAACTGAAGGGATAATCAGTGTGTGGCCTAGCGACACCACAGAGCACTACTCATCAGTGAGAGGAACAAACACTAAGTCAGGCAACTAGTGAGGGGAAAGTCAAAGTCATTAGATGGAAAAAAAGAAGCTTGTCTCACAATCACAGACTAGATGACTTCAATCCATCTACAAATTTCATGCTAACCTAGTGTGACATCAAGTATTTCAGGACTTATTACAGGCTTGAGAAGAGAGATGCAGACCCTCTAAGGCCACAAGGGAACTTCTGCTGATGAAAATGTTCTGCCACTTGAGGGCGAGATGGCTTGCACAGATAGATATCTCTACTCAAACACAATACCTGCATACACATTAGCACCATAGGGCAAAAACTGTACAAGCATATCAAATGCAAGTTATTTTCCAGCCTCTGCACAAGAAAACCACAACAGAAGAACACTGTCACATACTGGTTTTGTGACTTTGGTGAAATTACTTAATCTATATAAGCCATGGTTTTTCTTAGCTATAAAAATGAGACATAAGGTTTATTTATTAAGAAAAAGTTACGAGAAAAAAATAATTATATATGTACTCAAAAATCTCATCTCTGTAATTTTATCCTTTTCTCTCAAATAACATCAGTTTTCCTTATCTTGCTCCTTATTATAATTTAATCTAATATATTCATATGTCTCAACAAGCATTATTAGCAAATTGGGGGAAAGACTGAAGATTCTGTCTAGTTTAGTTATTTAATGTGTAATGTTGAACTTCTCACATCTGAAATGTCAACTTATCAGAGGTGTTTAATATACTAGATGTTCAGTATGTACAATGAACTTAAGGACTTGACCCCTGGATGCGTGGAATATAAGTAATACATATACACTTTAAACAAATAAATTCAAGTAACTAACTGAACAATGAGTACTACAATGGAAGCTAATCTAGTATGGGGAGGGGACTTTCATCAATATAATAAAATGAAATTAAAACAGGATATTACATGTCAGATTTGGAAGGTCACTGAGTGGCATATGGTAAATTAGTCAAAATGTAAAGTTCCTGGGCGCTGGAAAGAAGGCTCAGTAGGTAAAAGCTCTTCATGTTCTTACAGAGGACTGAAACTCAGTTCCCAGGACCCAGTTCAGCAGTTCACAACAGCCTGTAACTCTAGCTGAAGGGGATCCAACATTATCATCTGGTCTCCCTAGCCACCAGCACTCACAGGCAGCCACAGACAGACACATAATTAAAAAGAAATAGAAACAGACAACAGCACCCAATTTCTGAGTAAGTGCAGCCCTCGCTTTTCAACAAAGCCACTTCTTGCAGCTCACACAGGCTACTACAGAGATCTATAGCTGGTCAAGATGGAGAGAAGAAGTGACCATGCAGTGCCAACTCCAACTGGGTAGACACAACCCCTATATCGAAGGCTCAAGGAACAGAGTAGAAAAGGGGCAGAAAGGCTGTAAGAACCATAGGTCCAGGATAACAGCTGCAGGAGAGTCTGTTAAACATGGCAGAAATGCTATAGTCATGAACTCTCAACAGCATGCCTGCCTGCACAAGACCACACCAGTTAATATGCCAATGTGGATGGAGGAAAATTTCACAAGGCTCAAACCCTTGATGAGTACCTACAGGCAGCCAATAGCTGCTGAGGGAGGGAGGATCAGTCTTCCACAGGGCCAAACCCCCTGATAAGACTCCCAATCTTAACCATTCAGCCCTAAACACATATACATAAAGGCAATACTAACTGGACTCGATAAGGGGTAGGGAGGGGTGTGTACATATGTGTGTGTGTGGGGGGGGGGTAATAATAAAAATTATAGAAGAGATCATGAATTCAAAAAGACCTGATGTGGATGACACAGGAGTAGTGGGAGTGGGGTGAGGAAGGTATGGACATGGCATAAATACAGTATACTCGTGTATGAAAGTCCAAGATAAATAGATCTCATTGAAGGTGCTAAAAGCTGATATCCATGAGTATCAGTCTAACTTCTAAAAGGCAGCAACATACTCATGCAGCCAAAGCACTGGGATAAAGGTAGTTCACCCTCTGGAATTTATACCTTAATACCCATACTTAAGAAGAGAAAGAATTTTTATGATCCAACAAGTGAGAACAGACCTCAGATGACACTCCTACATGGATTCCCAAGTATTCAACTTCACAGGACATTGAGTATTTCTTCCAGTAGTCTTTTGGATTCACAGCTATTATTCTCTTTCTGCTTACCACAAAGATTACTGGAAATGGACATGAATGTAACATGACATTGGGACTTGACCGGAGCAGATGGGTCTTAACATTCAATGAGAACAGCTGGTGGAGTATTCATAAAGGTGGACACCATAGTAAAGTAAGCAGATAAAGAAACTCAAACAAGTCTGACTCGCCTATGATTACACAGTAGCAGTATCCTGGATAGATTCATTTGTCTTAGGGTGAAGTTATTCACTTAAAGCACTCACTTCTCAGTGATTTGTAGCTAGGATGCAATGCATGTTACAAGATCATGAGCTGACAGAGAAAGCATAGGGAACCCCAGCTAGCCACCTTTATTATCACTGCAAAAATTATCACCAGTCCAAGAACAGGAAGTCTCAAAATCTGGTTTCATAAAACACTAGGAGGCACCATCAGTACGATCTGGTAATGGTTCAGGGCAGGGCAAAGGAGGAAGAGTCAAGATGCTCCTCCAGGTAAACTTTCAGTCTCAATAGCCAATGGTGAATGCTACTTAGTGAAAGTGGACATACTAAAAGAAAAGTAGGTTTGGAGGTAGTGACAAACAAAAAAAAAGGCCCTGACAAGTTCACTGTCAGGTACCAAAGAGACAGAAACACAACTTGTTTTGCTTTCCTTGGATGGTTACAATAATTAGGTTTAACTGTATATTTAAAGATCCTATCAATATTTTCAAAATTTGTTATCTCATAGGAAATCTCTTAGCCTTGCATCTTTTTCCTATCAGTTCCCAAATAAACAAAGTCATAAAGAATTGGAAATCCAGGGAGCAACAGTAAATACTAAGAGTTGGGACCGATGTGGATAAGGAAAAGAACAGGTTCATATTTTTCATTCTTAAAGTAAGAGAAACCACTTACAAACATCCTCAGGAACTGTTTGGGCATCTCAAAGGAAGGACTGTATAGTATCAAGACTGAATGGGCTGATGGTTTCCTACAAATAGGTAACATAACACAGTACTGTGCATTCAGAGCTTAGAACAACACAATTCAATAATCTTACAACTTCTCCTAAAAGTTGTCCATTCATTTGCATGCATGTTGTGGCAAACACACACACACACACACACACACACACACACACACACACACACACACACACACACACTTATATATATATATATATATACATATATATATATACATATGTACATACATACATACACTCACACATGAATGTACACATATACATACACACAATAAGTAAACAAATACATAAATATATAAATTAAAATTTTAAAGAGAACTTCTCCCTTACTTGCATTTCCTTGTTCAAAAAGTGACATCATATCTACCCAAGTCACCAGATTGGAAAACTGGTAATGAGCCAAAATGTGTATCTTATGCTCAAACACAACAAAGAATAGCATGTCCGACTGATTCCATTTTCAAATTAGCTTCCGAACCTCATCCCACTTGTCCTAAGAAGCTAGGATAGTCTTCTCCTGTCACCACTTCAGTGCACTTACTTTAGTCTCCACACATTGACTATATTACTCTCTTCCACAGACTTCTCATTAAAGAAGAGAAAATCCAAACCTTATATATTATACCAGGTCTTCTAAGATCTACTCATCTTTTTCCTTATCTAGGTCCAAACTTCCTCACACACTTGCTTCAACCAAAATAAAATGACTACAACTACAAGGTAGTCTCCCACATCTGTGTACTCAGATATATCCTCTCCATAGTGCAGTTTAACTATACTTAACTTTAACTCCCTTTGTCAGTTGGTTAATTCACTTCCCAGTTTAGGAATAGAGTTCTTCCTTTGTAATGTCTATGACTTTCCCAAAAAATATCAAGTCTCTTCTCCTTTGTACTGTGAAGGAAGTTATGACACTCATTAGAACTGTGACTGGTTGCATGTGTGCCTTCCACAGGTACCTACTATACCTCCTTATACAGGAGGAGTAGGGGTTCCAGGAGTAGAGACAAAAATAGAGCTAATTTAGAAATGTTGATGCTACCTTGTTACTATCAATGTGGTAACTGATACAACCCCTAGAAATGGGTTGTTAGTAACATATTACAAATAACTAAGCAATCTAGAGCTTAAAAACATAAAACGATTGGTCCATGCAGCAAAAGTATAATGAGAAATAGGTGCTCCTCCATTAAGCCATAATATTCCCCAAGCCACTCAAGCACAGAGCTACACTACACATGAACATCACTAACCAACTGAACAGGGATATGTAAATTAGTTAACTGATGTAGAAACCAGACATTAATGTGCAAACAAACAGGGACTTATTTGAGCTAAGTGGGCATGAATATGCAAATGAACTGGCTGCAATTCAGTAGATGTCATCACAATTCTAGGAATGAACATTCTATATTATGACTATTACAATATTCATGTAGCATTCATACATACTATCTATATTACTGTAATATGGCTCTTTGAGTTTAAATTTGTGGGGAAGCCAAAAGTAACTTGACGCATATTTTCATTCACACCACAGTCACAAGCTGGAAATCAGATGTGAATAGGAAGAATTCTGAAATCTCTATATAGGACCAAGCTGCCAACACTACTTACAACCTAACTGAACGTTCTATTTTTACATCAAGGTGCTTTAGAAATGTGTTAGACTGATCCTTTATGATATGGCCTCTCCCAGTATGTCCACCCTGGCCTCATCTACCATACACAATCTCAGAGGACACTATAAGAGTTTCATATAAAAGTGTTACTTTTCCTATATAGATCTTTATAAAGTTGTATAACTATAAAACTTGAACAGTCAGAAAATTCAGTGTGTGATTATAATTAGCAATTGTTCATATGCTAATGATCTTTATCTTCCTATCATCACCTCTCCAAAATTGTTTCTTGATCTCATGGATGTTAGGATAAACAGTAGCAACAACTCTGGTGTCCTCTGTATCATCTGTTTCCCAAAAGTAACAAATTAGAATGAATATAAATCACTATATACTAACAGAGCTCCCTAATTAATAGAAAAGATTGAGTCATATTCTGAAATGCAAATTAGGAGAGAACAGCTTCACCCCTCACACCCTTTCATATATTTATTCATGCTGTGACCAACAGTTGAAATGCTTGTCCCTTTTCCATCTGAAAAGACTTCCATATGGATGACAGGCTCTCTGCCTTCTCTAGCACTTGCATATGCATACATATATAATGCCATCCAGTGTGTCACAATGCTGCCATTACTCTTTGGCATGAAAACTTGATTAGGGTCTAAGTAGGACTGGAAGTAATAATAAAGAAAAAAAAAACTAGAGATTTAACACTGAGAATATATCCTCTCTGGGGTGGGATGGTAGCTCTGGCCCAGTAAGTACTCAGTGGTATACCACTGCAGGGATGAGAGACCTGGGCTCTTTCTAATTTTTAGTTCTATGATCTGTATAGTATGGTCTCATCTGCATTATCTAAGGAGCTCCTCACCACATTCCAGTATAAGCATGTCTTCACACACATACTGGGCTGGAAGAGGAGGAGAGACTCTTCCTTCTCTTCCATGTGTGACCTGAAATAACACACAATTCTTTTTCTCACACCCTGCTATCAAGAAATAAATCATATGCCCGTGGCTGGCTGCAGGCAATGTTTGAAATTCTTATATTCTATGTAACCCTATGGTTATGTAAAATTCAGGAACTGTATGAGAATAGAGCCAAGGGAAAACAATGCTGGCTGTTAAATGTCAGTCTCTGTTACTTCCAACCACCTCCTTTTCTTTTGCACATCAAACATAAAACTAGTTTAACTCATTACTGTATCCTGGGGTCTAGTGAAGTGCCTGGTACAAGCAGACATTTCACAAAGTTGTACAGGATCAATAAATACACAGGTACAGAAAACATAAGGAACAAACATAGCCTAGCTGATGACTCCAACTCAGGCTTGATAACCATGACACGGTGGAACAATGAGGAGCAGAACAGGTAAGTCAAGAGGACACATACCTAACACAAACTATCGTCTGGTGAGCTATTTAAGTTACCTAAGAGCTCAGGAAGAGATCACAGATTTGTGGGAGAAATGAGGTTTCAATGGGATGATACAGGCTTTAAAAAAACAAAACAAAAAAACAAAAAAAACCTCCTACTGTCAGGACACTCTAAATTTGGTCTGGATTTCTATATGGGAACATCAAACTAGATATATGATGTTGTTTTAGAGCCTTAAAAGATATCTTTTAATTAACTGCTCATTTTTGTACTTTACATGAGCTATACAACATATAGAATTGTTGGGGAACAGTATTTTAATGTGTGTTACTTTTATTTATGTTGCATTTGTTTCACTCTGTGAAGCTTGTGTTACTGTGCCTGCCTAAAACACCAGATGGTCTAATAAATAACTGAACGGCCAATATCAAGACAGGAGAAAGGAAAGGCAGGGCTGGCAGGCAGACAGAATATATAAAAGGAGAAATCTGGGAGGAGAAGGAGCCAGAGAAGAAAGGGGACTCCAGGGGGCAGCCAGTCAGCTACACAGCAAGCCACAGAGCAAGAGTAAGATTTATAAAAGTAAGAGAACGGGAAAAGTCTAGAGGCAAAAGGTACATGGATAATTTAAGTTAAGAAAAGCTGGCAAGAAACAATCCAAGCTAAGGCTGGGCATTTATAATTAAGAATAAGCCGCTGGGCGGTGGTGGCGCACGCCTTTAATCCCAGCACTCGGGAGGCAGAGCCAGGCGGATCTCTGTGAGTTCGAGGCCAGCCTGGTCTCCAAAGCGAGTTCCAGGAAAGGCGCAAAGCTACACAGAGAAACCCTGTCTCGAAAAAAACCAAAAAAAAAAAACAAAAACAAAAAAAAACAAAGAATAAGCCTTGGTGAGTGATTTATTTGGGAACTGGGTGGCGGACAACCCCCCCCCCCAAAGGAGTAAAAGATAGCCAACAACATAAAATAGTATATCGTGATATTTGACCATTTTAAACAAGAATAAAGAAGACAGCATGCCTCTTAGGCTCCATTTGCTTCAGTGGAGAACTTTGAGTTTCTTCTGTGTACCTCCTTAGCTTAACTTCTGCACATTTTATTACTAAAGCAAGTTCTCCTTGCTTCTGATCATCATCCAAATGAAATTATGTATCTGTATATACTTGTATTTGTACGAAAGACGGAGATAGAAAGAGACAGAGACAGAGATGGGAAACAGGTTTTCTTATGTGACTGATTTTTAACTGATTCAATGTACAATAGTTCATTCATTTTCATTACTACACATCACTCTACTATATAACTCTATTGCATTTCATATATAATCATCTCCTATTTATGAACATGAAAGCCATTTCTAGGTTTTTACTTTCAAACAATACTGCTATGAACAATCTTCCCAATATATTTTACTTTTCATATTTGGGTTCTCATCCATGAAATTTTTATTTTTTAAATGGTACAAGGAACAAATGCAATTTTATTTTCTCCATTTCTATATAGATAATCAATTATCTCACCACCTTTGTTGATTCATCTGTCTTTTACCAATCTGTAATGTCATTTCTCTGTTGTATTAAATTTCTAGGTGTGTGGAGACTTATCTTCTTCTGAAAGTGTATAAAGGCTGATCAAGGTCATCCAGGTACCGAGACTAAGAAAGGGAAAGGGCAGGTCGGGTAAGTGCCTAGGCAGGTGGGCTGGGGAACCTAAATCCTTCTTATCAAACTATGCCAACTTTAATTTATTTTCTATTCTGAACTGTGGAATCAGACTTAAACAACAGAAGAATTCTACACCAAAAATCAATCCTGGAAAGCAATAGCCAGTGAATTCTGAAATACTTTCTAAGACTAAATTCTACTATTTCGTTTTCTAGACATTGAACTACCTGCATGCTAATACCAATTTCTTTTGAATTTTGTTAATAGGTTACTTCATAAGGTAATTTCTCCCTTATATAAACTTTACTTTGAAAATATAAAATGGTCCTAGGAGTTGTGTCCTATTAGACAACCGTAAGCTTGCTATTGACCATTCTCATGAATTTCTAATAAATACTGTGGTCACTATCTGCCATAATGGTTATGGTCTTTTCTATTTTCTAAAAATGCTCACCTCAGTATGAACTGCCCTAAATAAACTACATAAGTCTAAGAAGCTAAAGGCAGGCATGAAATGGTGCACACTATAATCCCAACCTGCAGGCAGCAGACACACAACAATCCAAAATTCAAGGCTAGTGTGGGCTATATATACCACATTCAACACCGAAAATAATACCTAAGAAAATTAGATTAAAGTAGTTGTTTTGATCTTTTTTAAAAAAGCTATAAAGCAAGACCATATTAGAATTTATTATTTTTTATATAATTGCTTTTAAAAAGAGCCATTGAAGAATGGTATAAATGCATTTATATGGCTTTAAACTCAAAAACATTAACAACATCTCCACTTCTCCTATACATCAATGAATAAAGGAATATAATGGAATATTTTTAAAGTAAGGCTCTTCATAATGAATGAAGTTCTTATAATAAGTGAAGTTATTGACATCACTTTGTGATGACTGTCTTATACCTTCTAGATTCATTTTCTCAGGAATTCCAGTCTCCTTCACATGGCTCAGCTAAGCCCAACCCCCACTTCCATGTAAATAGGAAACCATAAGAACCCAGAGCCTTTCAAAAAAATTGATTTTAGAAATTAAATTCAAAACTGCCAAGAATTTTTAAATAAAATAATTTTCTCTATCATATAGAGGCTAACACATTAGATACACCTAATAAAAAATTCAAAATAAAATGTTTGTATTTCCTAAATGACTTCACATAGTGCATTAAGTCTATTCATAACAGGAGAAAAGTGTATTTATTACTTCTTAGAAACATATGAAGAAATTAGCATTTATAAAAACTCTATTAAAAGTTCATTATTCGACAAATCTTACCATAGTAAGTAAGTTAAAATCACTCTTTTTAAAAGCAAGGATATAAATATACAAAAGGTAATCCATTTTTACAGAATATTAAGGCTAAAACAGAAAAGATAATATAAAAGATTAAAGTTATTTTGAAATAATTATATGCAATTTTCAAAAGAAAAAAGTACTTCTTTTCATGTGCTCTACATATTGTTACAGTTATTAACAAAGTCATTAAGTAAAATTTAAAAGACTGCAAAGAAATCCCTAATCAAATTTCAGGATATGAAGTTCTACAAGTGCTTCTTGTGTTTAAGAACACAGAACAAATGTGCGGTATGAATAAAAAATCATTGCACTAAATACCATACCTTACTCCATTTAAAATGTCCCTGAAAACGTGCACATAAATGATATCTTGCAAAGTGGTCCACTATAGAGCAGTTTGCAGCTTCAGAGGCTGCTGTTAAAAATCCTTCTCTAAAGAGGATAATCACCTCATGGTTAATGGATGTCAAATGTTGTCTTAACTGAAGGCAAGGCAACCACAAATACATTAATTATATACAAGGTCATTAAGCATTCACAACTCCAGTCATCAACAACCCCTCAGAGATAAAAATAATAATAATAATCAGTAAGCTCAGGTCAGCCAAAGAGCTCAGTTGTCCCTGATACCAGTACGTCCATATTTACTATGTAGAGCAAAGCCTCTTAGGAAAGCCAATTCTAAAGCAGTGGAAGCTTTGCAGAGTCTTATAATGTCACAACTAAAGAAACGCCACTCATTAAATTGACAGGAATAAAGCTGGCACTCCAAAGGTAAGATCACTGAGCACAAACAGGAAGCTAAGTAGCCCTTAGACAAAAAGGAAACTAATCAAAACAGCATATATTTCTACTTGAATCAATGGCCATTAAACTCTACCCATTCATTATCTTGAAAACTAAGGGAAGATAAATCACAGGATTCTGAATATGGTTTATTAAACCTTTTATGAAAATTTCTCAAATAGGTATGCCCACCAGCAAGGAAATAAAGATAAAGACTTTCTTCACTATAATGTATACATATCTGTAGGCAGAAAATAAAAAAAGTACACGCGCGTGAGTGTATGCTTGTGTATGGCAAATACATGTTCCATATCACAAGTTCTCATGCTATATTTTAAAGAGCCTAATTTAATCCAAGCTTTATCCTAGGCATTGCAGTGCAACAATAAATAGTGAGATTTCAAGTCTGGGTGGAAGATGGTATAGACTAACAAGTTAAAAATAAACAAGACATGCCGAAGAAGAGTGTCAGGACAGAAATTCTTTAATGTTGTGCTCAATAGTGATACGATGAGGGGCAGGAGGCTGGAGATCAGGGAACTGGAATGTAATGGGCAGGAGACACAGATATAGCGGTCTACTATTCCTAGGCACTAGGCCGAGCCTTGACTGGACTGATGAAAATCCAGGAGAGTTACAGAGTGAGCAAAGAAGAAATCCCAGGACCAAACACTGAAAAAACAAGTTCTTGAGAATCCTCATAAAAGCATGAGGAGTGAAAACAGCAAAGAGAAGTTGAATGAGCAAGTGAGACAAATGCAGAAGAGCGAACACAGGAGTCTGCCATGATGCAAGTCACTGTGACCTGGAGGAGCATCATCTCAATGGACTAGAGTGGAGTGTATAAGAATTGTGAGGCAGAATCAACCCTCCCTTAGTGCTAAAACTTCAAGCACTACTTTAATTTAAAGCGATATGATATTACTCTAATTTTCCCACAGTATAAACTTCTAACTTAATAGTTCTAGCACCTGCATTAGTAACCAGAATTTGAGAGAGCTGTTATTTGTTGTCAGAAAATGAGACCCAGTTGAAGTGATTAAAGCAAGCTATTTGCTCATGAGTAGCAGTACTTTGATTTTCTCAACACTCACAAGGTAATGTGTTCATCGATTATAGTATTCTGCACATTAACACATTTTTAAAAAGCTATGTTCAAGTTAAACATTCATTAAAACTAAGATCCATCTTTCCCTACAACAATGCTGTCTAGCAGTACAAGGAAGCAGTAGAGAGGCTCAGAACAACAGGAAGCCAATGGTTAACGCAGACACATACACAAGTAGATTCCACCTGTTATCTCACACACTTTGAAGTAGCACCCCCACCTCCTCAGTCCCGACTGCCAACAGCAGTCTATATAATGAACCATCTGTACCTTAACAGTAAGAGCCAATTGAGATGGGCTGATAGTACCAAAGAAATCTCATTTTCAAATTCATTTTCCCCCTAGTGCACTGTTAGTCTAAGTAGCATTTTTAATTGCATGATAAATCAAACATGTTGGCAAGAACTTAACTTTGTAAAACTTGAGCTTTTTAATGTCACTTTGATGGTCGTTATGGTGATTTCTTTGCAGATCCCCTGCAACAGAGGGAAGCTGACCCCATGAACCAACAAACCACTGGGAGGAAAAGCCTGAAGCTATGTGGCTTTAACAAAGAGACAGAAATCTTAGTCTCTTATGATTTGGCTGAACTATTCAATTAAGCTTTTTCAAGGGTGAGCTGTGGTCCTTGGAACAGTCAAATTAGTGAATAACTGAAAAGAAACAGGCATTCTTAGATAGAATAGGTGTGATTTCTTTTTTTTCTTACTGAAATATTAAAAGCACTCATCAGAGAAACTTCTGTTCTGGAACCAAACATCATCAAACCTTTACAAGAGCTAGTCAGTTGATCCATGTCCTTACCAAGCACATAAGGTGACAGTACTTTTTACACTACAGTACTTTTTAATGGCTATCATGAACATGATACATTTGCAAACCTTTTCTCTCTCAAGTCAAAGATATTCCTAAAATCATGCTGAACACACTTAGTACAACAGACTTCTGCTAGAAAGTCCCTATTTCATTGAACATCTTAAAGGATGAGAAAGTCTGACTACAGTGATTCTTCTATTTCCTATCTTGTAACTTACTTATTTCTTTTTCCTCCTACTTATACACAGCAGTTTCCTCGTGGGTCTGGCAGCTGAAGAGCAACTTTTCTACTTCATAAAGCTTATGTGTAAGGTAACCACAGAGAAGAAAAACTCATGCAGGGTCCCTCCTCCTTAAACTTAAAAAGGCATATAAACATCCCTGGAGAAGAAGACTGTCAATAGCCACACCTCCTGTTAGGGTACTTCCTCCCACCAAGGTGATCTCTCTATCACACTTTACCTGGCCTCATTCATTTGTCACAGCCAGCCAGTGTTTAGGGTACATCTGCCCTAACAAGCGTTGTAAGAAGCACCAGAAATAAATGGCATGCCACTCATGGAGCTTACAGCGTTGTCATAAACTCTGGCAGGTAAGCAATGGTACATGCTGTACTATGGGAAGCACTCACAAAGAGAACATGAAAGAAAGATGTGGCAGTGAAGCACTAAACAGCAGGGCCACAACCCAGGGGTGTATATGTGTCTGAAATAGACTGGGGAGTGGAGCGGAAGGCAAGGAAGCTCACTAGAATGAATGAGTGAGAACGAAGGTTAACTCAGAAGTCAAGTCAGACTTAGCCTACAAAAGCTGACACAGAAAAAACAGAAGCTGTGTGTGTGTATGTGTGTGTGTGTGTGTGTGTGTGTGTGTGTGTGTGAGAGAGAGAGAGAGAGAGAGAGAGAGAGAGAGAGAGAGAGAGAGAGAGAACTGATTAAAGCCAAATTTTCCCAACCTCTTCACAGAGCAGGTATTATTTCTATCACCATCAAGAAAAAACAAAAGCAAACAGGTGGTGGGGAGCTAGATTTTGGATATAGGCATCTAGGCCCAGGACTAGCTACTCTGCATTGTCAGATATTCTGCTTCTCAAGAGATCATGGACCAGAGAGGGCGACTGAGGAATCACTCCACAGGCTACAACATAGAAGTCTTCCTATTCTTACTGTCCAAGAAATAGCACCTGGCACTAGTTACTGATCATACTAATATTGACTAATAATATTTGAACCTGAGTGACAGATAGGTGCACTGCTGACCCATTCATTACTGCTATGATCCAGGGATGGTGTTAGTAGAGGAGACTGCTGAGGACAGAGATCCTACACATGCTCTATAATTTCTACTCAATTTTGGAGTGACCTTAAAACTGCCCTTTGAAATATTTATTTTTTTAAAAAATGAAATGATTGGGAATTAACTTTGGAGGGGGACTTGTTATTGTTAAAAGAGTTTAATGTAAGGCAGATGCAGAAAAATGATGGGGGCAAATTTAAACTATTAAGGAAACACAACAAAACATAGGACAGTAGGAAGAATGTTACACTAGCCCTCATAACCTACTGCATTCCAAAGGGGCAGCTTACATAGGAACCCAACTCCTGCAAACCCATGTGTACTATTACTGTCACACCACTCCACACTTAGTAGTGTTTCCCCTTTTTCCTGAAAAGCAGTTACATTCCAGAGCTGGGGTGAGCACTGTCCTCCACTCCCTGCATGACAGAGGAGTCAATTCTGCTATTGTTCTCAGTCCTATGTACCCTCTAATTCCTCCAAGAAGCACATCAAGATGCATAACACCTTAAGAGTAATTAAATAAATATCGCTATGCGAATCTCATCCTAATACATAGAACATATTCCTAGACTTTTACTTCTGGTTAGTATGTTCTTGGAGCAATTATTGTATGAGACATGAGAGAGCACAGCAAGGTTTTGGAAAAAGCTTACAAGTTAGCAGGTTAGTAATGGAAGTGGAGATGGGATGACTAGGCAACAGTCTTAAAACCCAGAAAGGCTGACTGGTTACTACATAGTGTTCTCAGGAAGACCTATGATGAGTCTGGTCAACTAAGTAACTGTGTAAGCTAGTCACAGCAGAATAATCAAAGTAGTTCAGTGCATCAAAGTCTGTACAAGTCTTCATATCTAAAGTAATCATTCCATTCTCTTAACTCCTCTAGCAATTCTATTCATGTAATCTGCCTAGTTGTTAGTACGTATATTCCCATACTGTTGTTGAGGTGTTTGTTTAGGGTATATGTATGGTCATCCCCATGGATAACAATACCAAGAGACGTTCAAATCTCTTATATAAAATGATATAGGTTCTATACACATGACTTACAAACATCCACTATTGCTACTTTAAATTATCTTTATTTGGACTGGAGAGATGGCTCAGAGGTTAAGAGCACTGACTGTTCTTCCAGAGGTCCTGAGTTCAATTCCCAGCAACCACATGGTGGCTCACAACCATCTGTAATGAGTTCTGGTGCCCTCTTCTAGCATGCAGGAATACATGCAAACAGAACACTGTAAACATAATAAATAAATTTTAAAAATTATCTTTATTTTATAATAACTAATATAATACAAATGCTATAGAAATAGCTGTCCTACTGTAGCATTTAGGCCATGACAATAGAGCCATATACATGTTCAGTATAGATGCTTGGTCATTAGGGAGTGGTGCTATCTGACAGGGATAAGGAGGTGTGGCTTGTTGAAGTTTTGGGATTTCAGATGCTCAAGCCAGGCCCAGTCTCTCTCTCTCTCTCTTCCGGCTGACTGCTGATCCAGATGTAGAACTCTCAGTTCCTTCTCCAGCATCATGTCTGCCTGTGCACTTCCATGCTTCCCACAATGACGATAATGGACTAAGTCTCTGAACCTGCAAGCCAGCCCCAAATAAATGTTTTCCTTTATAAGAGTTACTGTGGCCATGGTGTCTCTTCACAGCAACAGAAACCCTCACAAACACCTAAGATAGTATCTATTTTTTGTCACTAAAGGAAATGCCATCACTTCAGTTTTTATTTTATTTATATTATAATTTATTTTCAAAGTATTTTCCTCTGCAAAATAAAACTCTTTAGTAACCACAAATGGGTGTCAAGTGGCTTATTATCAATTTACAATGCGAATGTTGAACACAAACTCATATGTTATACACATTGCAGACTGCCCTCCAAAAAAATGATTTTTCTAGAGAAGTCCAATTGCCTACCTTGAAGTTCTCCACTCCGACTATAGAGTTCCCTTCTCTGTTCTCGCAGATAGGCGCTCATGCTGATAGCATGGGAGGATGATTCGAACCTACAATGCAATACACAGTACCACATGGTTAAGCCACAAAATGGCATCTAACTAAGTATTCCCAAAAATATTCTACTCTATTGTATTCTGGTATGTATAACATATCCTGGTATATAACAATTATAATTATGGCTTTTTTGGCTGTACCATAATAAAGCCAGGGACAGCTGCCCAAATCTTGGTTTATTTACAATAGTCCTGCTACTGTCCTCTTCAGTAGTATTTGAACCTTGTCCTCATTGCGCATGTCACAAAGAATAATCGTGATCCACCTCTACTTCCTTTTACCTTCAGATCATCATTACTGTCGTTGTTGTCATTGTCATCCTCTGCCAGGATGCCTAGATATACAGCAACAAGTGTACTCTGTAAAGTCTTCTAATTATGCTATTACCCAAATCAAAACCCAACGCTGACTACTGGCTGCCTCAGCAGATATATTGGCTCTTCAGAGCAGTTCTCTTCCTAAATCATTGAGTTAAGAGACAAGGGGATAGGAGCTTCTACAAATGATCAGTGACATCAAAAAAGCAAGACATCATCGGTCTCTTTCTAAATATTCTAAAAACACTGTTTCCAAATGGCTTCTAGTTTTTGTCCTGTGACATAGCACCATATAAAATATTCTCCAGGAATTGTTTACTAAGGTCAGCAACAGAGGAAACAGACTTGTGGTAAAGAATGGGTCTCTAAAAAGCTAAAACAAGGAACACAAAACAAATTAGTCATAAAGAATAGCTTACAGGTAAGAATAAAACCAAGTAACTCTGAAATAGCAAATCTTTTGATGAATAGCCGATTCCATTTTAAATCTGAGACTTTCAAAGACAGGATAAGAAGCTGACAAAAAAAGGAATCCTTCTAAGAGTTTTGCCACTAAAGGGCAACAACATAGGGAGAGAGTAACAGAGTCCATGGGATCGGTAACTAGCAACAAAAAAGGAGCATCATTTTCTTAATCATGTCTCTTTTATCCAGTCCTTGACAAGGAAGATGAATACCAAGATGAGTATCAGCCTGTGAAGGAAATACTTCAGTTACTTGATCTGCTCTCTGCACCCTACCAGGAACTAAGAGGCACAAAGAGCCGGAAGGAAGGCAAAGTGTGCAGTACTTAAAAAGTGCCACCTGCCAGTCAAGTGCAGAAAAGAAGCCACTGACCTCCGAAAAGCATGCTGACAGCTATTGATCAGAGATGGCAAAGGAAAAAACAAACTCTCCAGCAAATACTAAAGAAGCACACATTGTACAATAAGAGAGAACTTACACACAATTAACCTTGGCTAAGGGCAATTAAGGAGGGTAATAAAGTCCTTCACAGATCCGATAGAAACAGATTACAGCTCTCCACAATCTGAGTCCTTTATGACTTGACAGACTTGCTATTCATGAATTCTCTTTATGCTTGCAACAAGTCACAGATTGAGATAATTTTATACTAAAAGAGCCATGAGAGACTCTTCAGTCTCACCTCCTCATTTTATAGCCAAAGGCACTGAGGCATGCTCAGACAGAGACCTACTCAGGCCTGCATGGCTAATTAACAATGGAACCATGTTAAAAGTAAGCAGATCTGTATAACTGTCCATTTCTAGGACAAGGATGAGTTTTATTACTGACCAATAATAATAAATGTATAACAATTAAGTTTTTTTCATGTCTAACAATTAGGGGTTTCCCTTCCCCCCACCCCCACCCCTATACCACAATTTAGCCAATGCTAAATGACTGAATGTGTTTGTACGGTCTGAGGCTGAGATGGTGATGACTGAGAGTATGACCTGTTAGAACCCCAAAGCCTGCTTTCTGCAATGAGCTTAGAAGGGTTAGTGTTTATTGTCAACAAGACACTAACCTGGAGAAAGAGAATGGTAACGGAGAAGAGCCTTGATCAGATGGGCCTGTGGAGCATTTTTTTGAGTGCTAATTGGTTTAGGAGGGGTCAGCCCAATATGGGCATTGCCATGCCCAGCCAAGTAGGCCTACACTGTATTAAAAAGTTGGCTGAGAAACTCAGCGGGAGAGAGCAAATCAGTAAGCAGTGTTATCCTGTTCTTCCATAGTTCCTGCTTCAGTCTCTGCCCTATCTTTTCAATAATGGACTCATGTGGAAGTTGAAGCCAAATAAGCCCTCTCCTCCCAAATCTGCTTTTTGGTCTTAGTGTTCATCACAAAAATAGAAAGTATATAGATCAAAGGGTAAATGGAGCTTTCAAAAAAAGAAGGGCTACGGAGGAAGGAGAAAGAGAAAGAAACAGATTGAGTGGCATCAGAAAAGAAAAGTTATATGCTCCCAAAACAGGAGTACAAGGCTGAAGAGAGAGAAGGGCACTGAAATGACTTAAGCATAGGGAGGGAGGGTGTATACATACATACATACATAATATATACATACATACACATATGTACACATGCATATATGTTTTATGGCTTTTGAAGTTATAATTTATAATCAAGTTGAAAGATTAAGCAAATTTCAAAAGTTTAAAAATTAAGTAAAAAATATGAAATAAAATATATACAATGTGCTTATTTCTTTTAATCTTTTTTTTTCCTTTTTGCAAATAAAATTGTGTGATGGTTTATGAAGATCACCATTCAAATTCAGGGATGAGAACAGAATATGGATATAGCTAAACTCAGGCCATAAGCAAACTGGCCCTTGGCAACTGTAGTTCACGTGTTGTTTTTGATGTCCTTATTTGAGCATCTCTGGGAAAAACAAACATTGTCTCTACAGGCTACTGTGATTTGTTACATTGTGAAAGGCTTTTTAATTTCAACCAGCTGGAGACCGGAACTGGATTCCAGAGTGAGAGTCTTCTCCTTGTTTGTATCCTCACTACCACTTGTTAGCTGTTACTTTACATAATTTACTTAATTTCTCCATACATCAATTTTTTGTCTGTGAGGACTTTAATATTTATAGCACTAAGTAAGGAATAAAGTTTGGTATTGTTGCTACAGTTGCTAAAATTTTGTTAATTCCGAATTAAACTGCTTAATTGGAATAATTTTGATAAATCAATGTGTAAAATCTTGTACATAGAAAGCATTCTATCAGCACCAGCTAGTATTATCAACATCAGTCTTAACTTACAAACTATTAGCTATTGCCAAGAAACAGATACTCTGAGCACATGGCTGTAGAGTTCACTAACATGGTAGTCAGGAAAAAATTAAAACCTTTTGGATTGCCCCATTATTAAGGATCTAACCACATAAAGCCCAATAGTGCATAACTTTATTAACAAAGGTTAATTCTTGGCACTTGGGGCTTTTTCAAGGATGACATATTTCATTTCCTATAAAATTCTTCAGAAACACCTGGGAAGCTTCACTTTCCTTAATCTTGTATAAAAGTCGCCAGAACCCAGCTTGAACAATGTACTCAGTTATAGATAGTCCAACAGTCATTCTGAAACAGCCACTCCACCTGACAGAAGCAACAGAAAACAAAACAGGATACGCTCCCTTACTACAAACTGCTTCAAGGCAGCTTCAGCTAGGAAGTGTGTGGCTGTGGATGACATAGAAGCCCTCCTGCTCAGAGCTGACTCTCCACAGCTTGCTGTCTCTCTGATACTGGTATACTTACTTGAAAAGAGAATTCTTTGGCCTTTGTGGTTTCTTCTTGGCAAAAAAGGCTGCGAACTCCCGTCCAGTGCTAGCATAGCTTAGCTGAGCTGATGGTTCTGATGCAGTACGTGTGTTTTTCATATCCAAGTACTCAGTCAACAGCATCTGTACAATTAGATGAGCAGTTGAATTTACACATGTGCTAATGTACAAATACAATTCTAAAGCCTCATCCCAGACTTCCAGAATATATTCATTCTCCTAGTCAGAGATATAAGGAAAGCTCTATTACAGCTATAAAATCATATACTTGTTAGTAATTCACAAGGAACAGGAGGTTGTGAGCATTGGAACACGCCAAGTAGCATGCTGAGTGAATTAGTAAAAATTCTTCTTTACTCAGCATTTAATCCTCATTATTCCAAAGAACAGCAGCATTAGCAGCAATGGCCTAATATTTAGTGAGGGCTTACTGTGCTCTAGGCAAGGTACTAATCTATTTAGATGTATTAGGTTGTGGGGTTCAGAGAGGTTCCAGAGTTGCAAAGTAGTCCCTTGTGGACTAATGCCAGAGTCCATGCTGTGACCCTTCATTCTGCCAGCACTGTAGATAAGCATGCCAGCAAACCTATCAAGGAATGTCTAGGAAGTGGGGCTAAGAAGTGAGATGCTCCCAACCTGCAAAGACTTACTATGACTGCTATTCACCTTAAAAAGAGGAAAAGAGAAACTGTTTTTGTGATCAACTACTTCCAACAGGTATGACTTATAAAATTCACCATAGAGCCACAATGTAAACACATTCATTAAAAAAATACAAATTTGGAACAGAAAGCACAATAGTTCCTAAGAATACCTAATAAAGATAAAGCAGTTAAACTCATTTCTATCTTAGAAAAACCACCCATGAGTCAAGGGATTGTTTTTCAGAGACTCAAGGTCTCATCTAACTATTTACTCACTCACTGAACATTAAACTCTATTTTAAATATCATCATCGAAAAAGCATTTCTGAAGTCAAATGAGCATTACTTAGTAAGTTTGAAGGTGATGAAGCTTCTTCCACAAACACACACACACTACTCAATACTTGAACATCTGAAATTTTTTAAATATTAGCATTCTTTTGAGTCTCAAATCTATGAAGTCTGAATTTCTATTTTGTACTTGAAGAAGTGGAATTAGTGATAGGTCTTAAAATTGCAAAGGGACCAATTTCACCTGGATTGAGTAACTTTAAATCCTGCATTCATGACTAGGATGCTCAGCAGTGCTGCACAATCAAACTCTTTTTAAGAACAGTCCTACAGGTAGCAATAGCTTCTGTACAATAAAAATGGTACAGGAAAACCATAAAATATTCTAACAGGATGGGAAAATGCTGTACTGATGTGACCATTGGAGTATTATCCAGTAGGTCCATGAAAATATAGTAACAAATATCACCTCTGATAAAGATCACTGAACTATCTGGTATCAGGAAGACACTGAGTTGAGTCTCTATGGAGAGCTCAACTGAGGAACTTGATCAAGCTGTAGATTGTGATAGCTGCTAGTAAGATACTCAGCTGTGATCAAAAGAAAGCTAGAAAACTCAAAAATTATTTAAAAGTCATACAGCATAGAAAGGTTTCTTACCAACTCACTATGTCAATCAAGCTTTGGCCTTAATACCAATATAACAGAGAATGTCTCCTGCTAAAACAAAGTTACACTAAACCAAGTAATTCTTGTAAGGCACTTAATGTCCCAGTATTCAATAACTGGCCTGAACGATAAATCACTGACCAAGGAGGCATAACTAACGGGCATTCCCCAAACCCAGGTATCTTAAGATCAGTGTTCTTTTTCTCCACATCAGTAGCACACCTGAATTATAGCCTTGCAGCACTGTTCGTTGGGCTATTTCTCTCCACCACTTTATCTCTATCTACAAACAGATCCTACTTCCATCTTCTCAACAAAATTTACCTCCAGTCATTATGTGCTATCTATAATCTTTAATTCGTTTTTGTCTTCAAGTTCCAAAGTTTTAAAAGTAGCCTTCACATCTGTTGTTTCTTTTGCCATGATATGGTTTACTGCTGATGTCTCTCACAAATTATATTCTCATGTGTATGAGTGATGCTTGACATTACTTAGTACAGTCATATTTCACTGAAAGAAACAACTTTGCTAAAACTTAAATCATTTTCAGATACAAATAGCTATTCCTTCTGCTGACTTTTTATTTTTACAGACTTTTTTATCACCTGTCTCTGGGTTTAAATGCCGGACTGCTTTAATAATTTTTAATTATAATATAATTAAATAATTTTCACCTTCCATTTCCTCCCTCTAACATTTCCTAGGCACCCCCATGTTCTCTATATGAATTTGAATATTATATAATGATATATATTCCTGAATCTTCAAATACAACCTGCTCAATCAATATTATGTTAGCTGTGTGTATATGTGTATATGTATATGCAAAGTATGTGTGTGTGTGCACACACGAGTGTGATTATGGAGCTGATAATTAGACCGACCCAACTACCCAGGGCTAGTAAAATCACAAATCTCAGAGGAGATTCTATTTACTAAATTCTATTTACTAAAGCAGCATAATCCCTAACTACATTCTAAATATTTATCCTTTTTTCCCACTAGTGTAGGAAAAAGTGTAGTTCTGATCTCTCATCACAGTAATTTCTCTTTGCAACAAATGGGGATCATTACAGAAAGCCGTAACTGATCCAAATGTAGAGAACAAGAGATTGTGTGATGCCCAGCCCCAACTGATACATCTAAAACACAGTTCCTGCACCTTGAACTGTCTTTTGATACACTCTCACATGCTTTCATCTATTAATGAGTCTGTCTTACCTCTTTATTTGTTTACCCATTCCTGTCTCCTCTGACAGCTTAGTTCATCAATTCTCTCCTTCTCTTACTATTCCAGTACTGCCAAACATAACTGACAGATCATCCAACAATCTGGCTTCAAAATATATTTCCTTTGAATTGTACTTTATTCCCCCAGTCTACTTATTTCAATTCCAGTCATGTCCACCTACTTCAATTCTTCCCTGGATATATACATGCCTTACTGTTTCTGGAATCCTAGTCTAGATCACCCTGGCTCTAATCAACAAATCCTTCTGAGAGTAGTGCCAATGTATTCTCTTTGGCAACTCCTTTTCAGGAGACTCTCAGTCAGCTAATCCCTTTTCTGAATCCCAAAAGCACCATTTTCCACATTGTTAAGTAAGTAGCCACCAAAAATTCCATAATATTGTTAGCCCTTAATTTATATGGCTCTTAAAGCATTATATTTCTTTATTTCTACTATAGACTCATGCAACAAACAGCACTATTTATACATTGAATTTAGGTATAAAAAAATAGTAATACATAGGTTGCTATACATGAGCTGAAAAGTAGGAAGCATAGACAGTGTACAAAGCAGTCCTCAATACACAAATATGTAAGACAAGTAAAATCCAAAAGGAATAGGCATGATCTGAACCACAGGCTAAATGGCTGTAGCATTAGTTTGCTCCATTGTGTTTTACTGTGTTTCCAATCCCATTTATTGTATATATATATATATGTGTATGCAGATATAGATATAGATATACATATTGTGTATGTGAACTAGCTAGAAAGCAGATTGATTTAAACCAAATAACATTTTCTTTTGATCACAAAATCAGGAAAGGTACATTTTTAAATATCTCAAAAAAGAATATCTAGCCTTTAATCCCAGCAGATGCCTAGAAAGTAAAACATAACTAGTAGCATGGAATACAGCTCATTGGCAGAATGTGTCCAATCCCAAGCATCAAAAATTAAAATGAAATAATAAAATTACAGAATTTCCTGATGATTCTGTATCTTGGTAGGCAATGAATCGTTTATTCTAAATTGCATACACATACTTTAAGTACATACCCATAAATCCAAATTTCTATTTTATCAAAGCCATATGAGATCAGAACATATAAGATCTGGAACAAAGATCATTACATTTAACATAAAATGCATCCATCCAACAAAATCAATACAAGATAATCCCACATTCCTCAGGTTCCAGACCCCTTCTTACTTCAGGCACTAATATCCTTTGTAATTTTAAATAGCAATAATAACTTTTTATTGATCTAGAATTCAAAAGCAAAGTGGAAGTTTATGGGTATTTTGCATTTAACTTATAAGGCTTTAATGTGTCAAACTGAAGAGAACAAACACAAAGACACAGTTGGAAAGAACATTGAAATCTATATATCTTCAAATGATACCATGACTCTCTATATTTTTTGAAGCCCTGGAATGCTGAGTGGCTCCCTCCACAAAGCAAAGATACACACAGTTGTAAAGAATATAGAATTTAAGCTGGACGGTGGTGGCACACGTCTTTAATCCCAGCACACAGGAGGCAGAGGCAAGCAGATCTCTGTGAGTTCGAGGCCAGCCTGGTCTATAGAGTGAGATCCAGGACAGGAAAATATATATATATATATATATATATATATATATATAATATGTACACATAGAAATTAAGGTAGGCAATTCTGCTACTGTACTATCAGCAGTTGCTACAGTGTTGGTAGCAATTGTTGTTAGGAATCCCATGATGTAAAGGCAGCAGTGAAATTCTGAGACTTAAAAATTGCTGAAACATTGGTAATATACTGAATGACTCCTCACTCATCGTTTAATCTTATTTATTTAGCATATTGCCTATGGGAAGTTTGTAGTTATGTATGCACAGTTTTCTAAAAGTAAATATGGAATTTTTAGGCTTAAAATTAATATGACTCCACATACAAGGAGAATGCCTTTCTATGTGTGAAGAAAAAAGGCTTTGACATTTCGGCTTCTTGACGTGGTATTATCTCCATCTTCTTTTCAGCGTTCTTTGTGCAGTGATCTTTTTACTTAACTTCTTTTGATCTTATGACAACAACTAACTGTATTTATCTTGCATTAGATGTAAGTGCATAGCACCTTGGTGAATAGGTAAGATTAGTATTAGTCATCAATACGCTCACAGTCAAATGGAAGATAATTCCAAAAGAGGCTACCCAGCCTTTTTCCTAACATTAGGTTGGTGGTAGAAATAAGTATTTCATATTCATATGGTGAGGAAATGAAATATTCAAGAAAATTGCATTTTTAAAAAGCTTTTTGTTTATCTAGCTCATAGTTCAGACATATATGTACACGCTTATTCATATTTTATGTGTATGTATCTACATTGTGTAGATGTATACACTGAAATAATAAATCTCAATAAAAGGACTGTACAGACAGTGATTCCTGCCTTCCAGGAGATTACCGTCTACTTCACTATGGACCCAACTATCTCACTCCAGTTAAAACCTAAACAGCAGCTGTGTCCTGCAGGGTCCCGTCTTCTTTCTTTTACGTTTTGTTTGTTTTGTTTCGTTTTGTTTTTATGGGCTTTTTTAGCCTTCCCTCTGAGTTCAAGCCAAAGTTTTTCTTTGTAACTGATACCTAACATGGCATTACAAGCATGTAGCTACTTGCTAGTAGGTTACCTAAATTGAAAGTATAATCTAAAGGGCAGCTCCTCACTGATGTTCCACATTCACAGATGAGCTCCCCAGGGTACAGCTACAGCACCCATGGTGAAACTTCAGGCTTTCTCAGGTACATTAATTTACTCACATCATGGGAGTACCATTTATTAAATTTCTGCTCCAATGCGATAAGTGCTACCCTAATGACCCCAAAGAGTTAATGCATCTTGGAAAAAAGCCAAAATGCTCTCTGGAGACAGTTTATTCCATTAAGTGCCCAAGACCCGGCATTTTCAATTAGCAGTTTAGTTACTAAAGACTCTTTCATATTGGTTATCTGTAACATGTGACTATTGACACACATTAAAAATTGCTTATAATTCATTCAAAATGAGATCTCAAAAATAACAGGCACAGGCATAGATTCAATTAACATTTATTTTTTGTATCTACAGAATGCTAGGAACTATGGTAAGTACTGTCCTATTGGGGTTTGAGAGGAACATTGGTAATGAAGTTTGAAAGCACTAAGGATATAGCACCTGGATACCGAGATAAAGAGACTCCCTTCTTTAAGGAGTCCACAAAGAAAACCTCAATTGGCTCGTCTAGAATCACGTTCCTAAGTCCCCTGCTCTGAATATATATATGCTTATTGTCCCACTAAAATGGTCTTACAGGTGCCTATATCCTTCTGTTCCTGTAAGAACCAGTCATGTCCCACTCTGTGCATAAACCCTTTACTGTACCTTTAAGTTCTTCCAGGATTGCCAGCAACCACCACAGATGTTTTTCCAGACCTGGCATTTAACCATAAACACCTGGATATTTAACTTTTATTCATCACATAAACTCCTTATATAACTTGATGAGAAGGCACTTTGCCTAAAACCCTGTATTACCAGAATTTCTCAAATAAAGCTCAAATACCCTTTCTAAATTATAACTTACACCCAAAAGAAATCACTCATTTCTGGACTTCATATACGCTTGCTTTTTCTAGAAAGATTCTACCTCAAAAATAAAATTTTAGATCTGTAATAGGTATATTATAATTATATGCTATTTCTACTTAAGTTGTGCATTTATTCAAAACACAAAACTAAATTATTTTATTTATCTGCTACAAATAAAGTTGAAAAATTAAAAGGTTAATCAAATGAGCTACATTGATAGTTTAATTAGTTTACAGTATATAGAAACTCTAGGATCCCAAAATGAAGAACTGATAATTCTACTGTAAAAATTTAATTATTTTAGATGTTTTTTCATCTAACTTTATTTCATTCAAATACTTCATAAAAATTCCACAGTACAAAAATATATGAAGGTTTGAGTATTCTTTAACAGTAGTTACAGCAATATATTTTTAATTTGCCTCTTTTCATATCTGGACTCATTTTACCTATCATCTCTAAATACTAAAAAAAGCAGTGCCCACCCATACATAAAGTACCTTATTAACTGCATGTATTCATCAAAGACACCCTAATTCTGTTACTAAGCGGAGTAAAAACAAACTGTACTTCATAGACAGCATAGGAGCCAATATAACCCTTTCCACTTTGAGTGACTTGCCTCCCAACCTGTATGCATCACCACATACCTCAGTCTATAAATTATAGTACATGTGCCTGTACCAACCATCTTTCCTCCTGAACCTATAACTCAAGGGCAATATCTGAAATACTTGAGCTTTAAAATAGATATATACCTGAATTACTTTTCCAATAATTTGTCCAGTGGTGAAATAGTATAAATTGGAAGAAGGAGAATGATGAAAGTGATCCTATACATTATGAGACTGTATGTTTGTAAACATGAGTTGAGAATACCACATGGAGGAGGGGCTGGGCTAACATTTATACTTCTGCAGAGCACCACACCTCCACGTAATTAGCCTTGGCACCGATCTCCCACTTTGTAATACACTCATACTAGAAAGCAAGTCAGAAAGAAGGAAAAGATAGCAAACTATTTAAATACCAACCATGTTAACGCCAAAGCAATACAGTACAATTCATGTACCTCATGTTCTCTGCTAATTGCTTGAGACATCCTGCTATAGAGAAGGCAGCAACAGTAGCCAGATCCTAGTCTTCTTTAAATGCCAGCTCTTAATAACAAACCCCAAAAAGGTCTTAATTGCATTTACCAGGAGCTCATGAACTTTAAAAGTTGTTAATCAGATTTCCATGTAAATGGAATGACGATTAAAGGTTAAGTACAGGTTTCTGAAATTTCAGAAGTTGAGAATATATTGCCCTTCACAAGGGGAGGGGGGAATATCAGCCTTGACAAGAACTAAACATCTTAATTAAACATGCAAAACTACCATGCTTATTTTTGTATGAAGTTCTATTTCCAAATGTCAAAGTTAATCATGCACTTGACTAAAATGTGGGATAATCTCTCTGCCAGAGAAGAACTGCTGTAGTACTCTTTCCTGAGAAGACATCTGCCGGTCTCCAAACCTTCTCGGCTGTCCCCTTGCTCCTGATCAGAGAAAAACTGCTGTAGTATTCTCTCCTGAGCAGACATCTGCTGATCTCCAAACCTTCTCAGCTGCCCCCTTGCTCCTGATCTTCACCTATGCTACAGGAGACCTGAGAATCGCAGAGAAATGCCATCTACAGCAAGATCTGAATTGCTCTCCATCTGAGAAGTAATCCAAAGCCACAGTTTTTCAATCAATTTTGTTTTATATTTATGTGGCTTGGGAGAAACATGAGGCACTTACCCATAAATTCACTGCACCTGTGTCCCTGGAGTGACATGTTGACAAATGAACATGACATCTCCACAAACTCCAATAAGAATTTATGATTCCTAAAAAGAATATATTTGATCAATTATAGTGTCATCACAGTTGAAAGCAAAACCATGTCTTTGGGGTGCACTTCACAGAATTTCTGAGGGCCTATGTTCTGCAATAGGATAAACGGAATCCTAAGCCCCAGGCTGATGCTCACTCACTCTCTAATACTTCCTCTCCAGTTCTCAATTCTCCAGCTGAAGAGGAAGCAGGTACAACTGATGATGCTGTAATAAGATGAAAAGATTTTGCTCCAGACAAAATAACTACAGGGCTCAAACAATCAGAAAATATTTGCATTATACCATCTAGCCAGGAAAAATAAATATTCCTTAATCCAAGTAAACATTATGAAAAAAAAAAGCCTCAAAAACCCTACTGTCCCTAATTATACTTCAAATTCTCCACTTGCATTTCTAAAAGTTTGAAAAAATTCTGTGTTTGCTCAACACAAATGACCCACAACACTACTTTGTTTATTTTACAAAGTTTGAGTTCTTAGCACTGCTGTTGAAGCTACAGGTACCACTACCCTTAGAATTCTTTCTGGTGTCTCTATTTCTGGTACCTACTATTATGATTAAATTTGCCACAGAACAAAACAAAGCACTTGAGTTTTAGAGAAATCCCTAAATGACAAAGTACTGCATGGTTATGTAAGGGCAAGATTACATATACAGTTAAGAAGGGAGCTTAAGAAGAAAAAAAATGAGGTAGTGGGAAAAGGAATAATTCTTAGATGACTACCTTTCTTGGAAAATGCCTCTATTAGACTAGAGATGTCCTTAACAGAGTCTTTGGTTACAACTCAAGAACAGTGAGATGCACCAACTTTAATGGAGAGGTTCCCTCTTCCAGAGAACATTCTTGGGGAGTTTTATTTTTGACGATTCAATCCCACAAATGTCAATAAAGCTTTGAGATGCAATTCACTGACAGAAGCCCCCCACCCCAATGTGAATTCTATGCAGGAGGATATGGATGCTCTGGGCTGCCACACAAACCCTTACTAGATCCTTTCTGTAACAACAGCAGCTAGAATGGCTGTGGATCAGAGTTGCGAGATTAGTCTACATACAGAATTTCTCAATAGAGAAGTCTCACATTCTCTTTATATGAGCCCAAAGGATAAAAGGGCTTCCATATCCATTCTCTTCCCTTCTCCTCTCCTCATACAACCTCTGCTCTGTGTGTGTGTGTGTGTGTGTGAGATCTAACAATAGTTTTTCATAGAAGAAATCTACAAGCTTGGCATTTTTTTTTTCTATAAAATCAGGTTTACCCAACAAAATAGATAATCAGGACAGGTTTTCAATTAAGGAAAGGAGGGAGAGAGGAAAAGAAAGCTGTAGGGAACATAAGTTTTCAAGGAATTGGTCTTTTAAAACAACTTCTTGGGGCAGGTTGGGCCCCCCTGCCCTCCACAGTGGTGGTGCATGCCTTTAATCCCAGCACTTGGGAGGCAGAGGCAGGAAGATCTCTGTGAGTGGAGGACAGCCTGGTCTACAGATTGAGTTCCAGGACAGTCAAGACTGTTATATAGAGAAACCTTGTCTCAGCAAACCTAAATAAATAAATAAATAAATAAATAAATAAATAAATAAATAATAAGAAACTCTTAATAATCAATCATCACTACAATATGTACAACAACAAGGCCTCTAATCAGACTAGCAAGTTGCTGTCTCACCAAATCAAGTCACTTTACAGATTCTTACTAATTTAAAAAAAAAAAATTGCATTTCCCTCGAAGTCAATTTCATTCTCCTTTCATGACCCAACACAAATATCAACCTTTCACTGGTATTTCTGTTCATTCTGTAACACATATCCAAGGTAGGGAAGGTAGCATACTAGGTTATGAGCTCACACAAATGAAGTTCTTGGCACTCTGCAGGGCTCTTCTATTCCAAAGAATTATGACATTTTGTTTCTCTGTTCACTTACATAAATAATCATGCAACAACACACCCAAAGTACCACCCCACCAGTAGATTCCAGCCAGTAACTTGGAGCTCATCTCTATTCTCTATTTCCTGTGGCTTATTCCTATAATTCCATTTATTGATAGAAATAGTACTCATGAATGTTTTCTATGAACTAGGCACTTCCATTTGTCACTATATGCTAGGTTGAGTTGATTCAGATCTACAAATCACCTATTATATGCCTCATCTTGGGCTCTAAGATAGCTGGCTCCATAGTAGCACTAGCTGTTGCATAACTGTAAGCTATATGAATTTGGAAAGTCGCATCTACCATTCAGTTCAAAATGACTACCCATACTATTTATAGGGGCTAGTGGAGCTTCATTCACACAGTCACCTACGGTTGCTGGCACATCCAACAGCAGTTACTAACTACCCAATCTACCGAAGTAGCTCATCTGAAGTTCCCCTCCTGTCTAAGCCTCCCTGATAATCTGATCATATGAATATAAACTATAACTCTATGCAAAAGGTAACAGTTTATCAGACTGGAGACAAACTTTCGCGCTATGTAGATACTGTTATTGGCCAGTTTGTTGGCTTTGTTACAACTATTCTTTCTTCTGAGCCCATTAAACATTAATGCAAAACTTTTCCAGCTACATGTTGGCTCCAGTAGAATCTGGTGAGGCATTTAAATATGATGATTCTACAGTTGAGTTCTAATAACATACAAGCAGAAATTAAGACAGTGCAGAGCTGGGAGTAGTGCCCACTTCCTTTACGTTTACTTTATACTGGTAAAACTACCTTTGAATAAGGGCTCATGGATAAAGACAGAATGTTCCTTAATTGGGTATAGAAAGTATAACACAAGGACATTCTGACTTAGACCAAGACAAAACTGAAACAGACTAGCCCCCATAATTTGTTTCTTACATTGTACATTCTCAGAGGCTAAAGCTATTAAGATCTATAGCTCTCAAATTAAAAAATAATGTTAGCTTATGATTTGGCATATGAAGGCCAAGCTAAGAGCTAAACTGTTTTATATTGCATAAAATTCTGTTACTTTTAATGTTTAACACATCACTACCACTATAGATAGATTTGATTTTAAGTCAAAATAGCAGTGATTTATTTGTGAGCTTCCAATTTTCTATATCTCAGACACAGTTGTAAAACGAGAGTTAGCACTTAATCTATTCAGACAACCACTAACACAGCCATACCCAGGAGTAACAACTCACTTCTATATCTACCACTCTAACTTTCAGATTCCTCAGCTCTGGAATAGCTCTCAACGTAGCCCAGACTCACTGCAATAAAAAGGTTCTATAAGGAACAAATATGGAAACTAAAAGTACGTTTTCTTATATGTCACATATTGCTACCTTAGAAATATGTTCTGTTCCAAGAGGGGGTTTTAATCTTTCATAACCTTCAGCTCACAAAAAACAGGAGGACTACTAAAATGAAACAAATTTAAAATGTAATAAAAACTAAAATGGTTGTTTAAGTGTGGGAAAATTTCCAGTTTGAAACAACATTTCCATTATCTCTTAGAAACTGAATATTCAGAGACTTTACAGTGGTTACAAGTGAGTAACAGCAGAAATGTAATAGTGGCCTACTCTGGTTTCCTTTAAGATTGACATTTAAAAACAGTCTGAATCATAGAACTCTGAACTTAATCATATATTGTTTTGAAATGCCAATGCTGTTAAAAATGGAATTAGTTTGATCTCAGCCAGGAAGCTATCTAAGAAAAAACACTGTGTCCTACACCTGTGCTTTATCACCTATATTAACTGAAGTTGTTCAATCTGAATGTCAAGAATAAAGCGCTTTAAGAGACAAAATCATCCTGCTTTCAAAATAAACATAATACTTAACACATAACTTTAAATTATATTAAAGTTGTATACTACAAGCAAAACTTTCTTCAGGAAAGAATATCATGATTGGTACCCAAGAGGTAATAGAATGGCTTTAATAAAGACTATTTTCTTTGCAACATGCTTAAAAGGTTATAAACATCTATTTATGATTAATTTCCAAAAAAAATATTACTTAAGTAGATATAATGGGGAAAAAACAATAAATGCTTAAGTAAACTATTTGGGTTCTTAATATATAAGTGCCATAAAAGTCATCACTAGTTTCAGGGTAAAATGACTTCAACTAAATCAAAGAAGAAGGTTTGAATACAGACTTTGATTTTCAAAGACTTTAAAATCTGCATACTAACGCCAGGCAGTGGTGGCGCACACCTTTAATCCCAGGACTTGGGGGGCAGAGCCAGGCGGATCTCTGTGAGTTCGAGGCCAGCCTAGACTACAGAGTGAGTTCCAGGAAAGGCACAAAGCTATACAGAGAAACCCTGTCTTGAAGAAAAAAAAAAATCTGCATACTACTAACCAAGAGAAGTCAGAAAGAGGAAGCCAGGTATGGTTGTACATGCCTATACACACAGGACCTTGAGTTTGAGGAAGAAAGACCACACACTTGAGCCTGGCTACAGAGCAAGTTTGATGGCAGCCTGAACTATACAAAATAGACCTTGCCAGGAAAAAAAGTGTATGTTTATATAATTTATACATATGATTTATTTATATATATACACACACATGTATAAAGTTACAATCAGCAAATGACAGAGAGATTTATTTTGATACCTCACAGCAATGCAGAGTAAATGCAATCTCTACTATTTAGTAAGCATCAGTGCTCCATATCATCAATTATCTCCAAGAACTTTTACTATGCAGATTTCTACTATATAGTATTCTACATACAATCTGGTCAACCAACATTATTAAACTCACTGAGCCTTACTGTAGCAAGTGGAAATATACATTCGCTTTCACATGAAATGATTTCTGTAACCTTGTTGCATTATTTATAATTCACGGTGATTTTTATAGTCTCGTGGTTGACTCCAGATTTTTCTTAGTGATTTATGTAAGGCTCCTTTAAAGCCTCATTCATATTTATAGCTTATGCTCCTTCCAGAAAAGGTAACATTCCTTTCCATGTACATATGTCATGATAAGCTTACAGACTGACGGGGTGGACACAGGCAGACTTTACATAACGGAAAGGAAATTGATAAATAACTAGCGATGCCATTATAAGACACTTGAACAGAGGGCAAAATAGGAATGGACCATAGATGTGAACAACTAACCTCTCATGACCAAATTTTAAAGAGACATATATTTCAAATGTCTACATATTGCTCATTTGCTCATAGTATAAACAAAGGTTAGTAGTTCACATATGTAACATTTTGTGGGTTATTTTGTCATTATTACTAAGAACATGTTTCCACAGGGTACATTCCTTACTGTCAGCTGCTGTCAACAATCCATAATAGGGGAGAATCAAGACAACCTAGTTAAAAATAACTTTTATAGAGAAGATATATATATATAAATTGAATATAAAAGACGGGCAGAGAACTTAAGGTTAGTGGAGATAGGAAGATGGCAGAGGGTGTTGAAGGTGGAAGATTCTTGGGTTTTCTAGAAGCCTGGGCTGTAACATTGTTCCCCTCTAGTCATCAGATTTCTCCTCAGATTTACTGCTTATTATCAACACAGAATCACTATTTCTATATCCTAAGGTACAAAATCTCTTGCTACCTAAACTACCTAAAAATAAACATCTTTCTAAACGTACACACGAGAGACATGCTGATATTGATACAGGGACCATTTTTTCAGTCTCTTCCAATGTTTTCAATCTTTCTGGTTCTGTCTTTGCCTTCTCCTGAATTCCTTTCATCAGAAAAACTAATCAGCAATCAGAATGATAACCAGACCCTCAACTCCTCTCAATGAAGAAGACAGAAGGCAACCATCCTGTCAATAACATCAACACTACTAAGCAGTGATTTAGACCATAAACTTAGTTGCATGGTTTTTTGCCCCATCAAAAAATATTTTGATGAAGAAAGGTAATAGCCAAACAGTACATTTCTGTATCTGTCACAGCATACTGTTGCCATTTCATTCAAAATAACTGACCTCTTCCCATCCACTAATGAGTTATAAACTGAGCAAGTCTACACTAACAACAAACTTGAAATCAGCACCATGCTGGAAATCTTACTGAACAGACAATAGCATCAGAGGACAGTTTCATCTGTTCCTAAGCTAGTAGTTCAAATGATGAGTCTAAATTCCTATCTTTTTTTTAAAGTGGGGCTTTCTTCATTCATTCATTCATTCATTCAAAAAAAATTTTTTTCACTTTACACACCAATCCCAGTTCCCCCTCCCTCCTCCTCTTCTGCCCCCTCCACCTTCCCCCATCCCACGCCCATCCACTCCTCAGAGAGGGTAAGGTCTCCCTTGGGGAGTCAACAAAGTCTGGCATACTAAGTTGAGGCAGGACCAAGCCCCTCCCACTAAGTAACCATTCTAACACTGAAATCTCCAACCTTCTTATCTTGCCCAGGGTATTTAAATAAGTCATGCCTATCAGCTGGAGAGAGATTTCAGCAGTTAAGAGCACTAGCTACTCTTCCAGACAATCCAGGCTTGATTCCCAGGATGTACTTGATGGCTCACAACCATCTGTAACTCCAGCTCCAAGGAATCTGATGGCCTCTTTTAGCCTTTGTGGGCACTAGGCACACACATGGTGCACAGACATACATGCAGACAAAATACCTATATACATACAATATATTTTTAATTTTACATAACTAATTTCTAGGAATGAAGGTGTAGAGAACATATAAAGTGAAAATATTAAATACCATGAGCCTATGGAATGCAGAAGATCATTCAAGAATATAATTTTTCTTATATTAATATAAAAAAGATTAGAAACATTTCTGACTTCCTAAACATGTTGGCCCATGTTTACCATATACATTTAAATTTTAAAATCCCATTTATGGATAAAGAAAATAAAATAAAGGACAATATTCTTCTAATTTACAACTTAATTGGCAATCTACAAGTAGAAATGAGAGAAGTTTAAATGTTAAAATGTAATCTAATGAGTAGTAGTACCCCACAATCTCACCCACACACCCATTAAAAGACTTATAAATGAAAAAAAAACATAAAAACAACTCACAATGCCAAAATCTAGATCCAAACGCAGCCACTGCCAGAATGCTTAATGAATCCCCACTAAGTCCAAGGCTGATGGAACAGACTTAGAGCTTAATGTAATGATTTAATGATGCTGTTCCAAGGGAAAGCCACCTGCTTGTGTAGAAAAGGTAGAGAAAGCCTCTCCCCCTTTCTCTATACCCCAAAGAAGCAATGCTGAGCAACACTGATGCTGGCTTGAGAGGCTACTGGCCCTCCTTGCTCACTTCCCTCCTCATGCAAACACCAATTGTCCCATGTCCATTAGAAGAGGAGTTCAAACTAAAGAAGTTCCTTGAAAGCAAGAAGAGCAAAAAAAGAACTCTGACAATATAATCACCTCTTGAAAAGGATTATAGATAAAGAAAAAGCAATCATGAAAACTGATTTTTATTTGAATACTCAGGTTTTTCTCTGTATACTTCATAAAACTGATTTCAACAGTAAAACTCAGGAAATTATTTATTTAATTATCACCTGGATATTTAGGCAATAAGCTAAGAAGCATTCCAACAGTGGGCAAACAATGGGTCTGGATAGAGTTGTTATCCTGTGAAAGGTGGTAGACAAGAAAAAAGAAAGTCGGGGGGGGGGGGGGGGTTGCCACTGCAACAAACTAGAATCAAGAAGTTCTCAATAAATTCTGACAGCCATAGTACCACATAAAACAAATGGCTTCTTGCAATAGTAAAAAGAAACCTTTCAAGGGAAAACTAGCTGAAAAAAGTTATTGTTATAACATTAAAGGGAACCAAGGAAAGTTAAAAAGGATTGTCTGGAAAACAAAAAATGTTATAACAGAAATCACAATAAAGGCACAAGGTTAATAATAATTGATATCACATAAAATAAAATCAGAGGCACAAAAAATTTTCAGATATGCTTTCCAAGGAACATGGGAAGCACAATAATAAGACTGAAAAGACTGAGAATGGACAGTAAATAGGAAGATTGTATGAACAAGATTTTAGCCTCGAAATTACAGAAACAGAAAGAGAGAGAGGAAGGAGGAGGAGGAAAGGGGACAGAAAATATGAATAATAATGGGAAAATCTTTATTGAAGAAAATATGTTAATAATAAAACAGAAGAGTTTGCCATATTTGGTAATTAGAGTAATCGGGTCAATGAATGACCTTAGCTAAGAACATATTCTTTGTGAAGCAATCTCATACACCAGAATAAAGACCTTATAAAAAGAACAAAAGTCTGAAGAGTTGCGAAGTTTTTATACCACTAAACACTATACCACTAAAAGGCAGAAAACTCTGAAACAATGTCTGCAGAGTTTTTAAATGAAAAGAGTGTGCTTTAGAAACAAAATAAACCCTCACATTTTAGAGACCAGAAAACAAGAAGTCCGTGTTTGGGGCAGTCTATTAGGCTTCTCCAATTGGCATAACGAAGTCCACTGAATGACTTAAGACAGAAATGCATCCTCTCAGCTCTAGAAGCTGAGTATCTGAAATCAAGATATCAGCAGGACTATGTTGTCTATGGCTGTAGGGGATAAAGGCTCCCTGACTATTTCATTGTCTCTTGTTCTCTTGGGGAAGACTGGTCTTTGAGTCTTCCTGTTGCTGGGGGTTGCCAGCAATGCTTTGCATCCCTTGGCCTATGGAAATATTATTCCACATTCCTCCTCTGGTGTCAAATATCATTCTTCTTGTGTGTCCCCTGTCTCAATAATCAAATCCCCATGATGACTCACCTTAACCAGTATAATTCCACTTTATTCTGAATGAATATGAAAAAGACCTGTGGAGCTATGGCCAGAGGGATCAGTTTCACAGGTTAGTAATACAACTCTAATCATTACACGGGGAAAACACTTGAGGCTACCAAGAAGGAGAAGAAATTCCAACTTTAAGGATAAGGAGTTATGAAACGTGGGGTCCACTGATGACTTTCCCCAGGCCCAGTGTTAGTAATCCAACTGTTAGAATGTGCTGAGGCAAGCTGTGCAGACCCTGGAACACAGCAGGCTCCGCAAGAACCCCTGACCTGCACCTCCTTCCTGGTCCCCCTGCCTAGAGGTTGAATCACAACCAAAGTATTTTAGGCAACACCAGTATCATCCTTTCTACCACTTACTGACAGTGGCTCAACTATTTAGACACATTTGGTAAAGCAGTTCAGACTTAGTAAATCAAAGGTGCATATTTTTTTCTCTTTCTCTAAAAAAGTAACATAGAAAACATAAGTGGTAATTTTGTTATTCATGGGTTTTCCTTGGGAACTTGAGAATTAATTTTTCACATCTTTAAATCTCATACTAAACTATTTGAATTATTATCAGATTTTAATTAATTCTTTTTTGGTCTGAATTCTGTGACTGGACCTGTATTAAGCATGCGTCAAAGTAAGTAGGAGAAGAATCCAGTATTTTAAAGTAAATAAACATAAAAATAAAGTAAAAGATAAAAATATCCCAAGAGTGTGGGGTTCTGGACTTCTCTCAAATTTCTATTTTCCAAACACCTCTATAGTAGTCATTAACTACATTTATAAAGAGAAAAGCGTGAATTGTTAAAATAAGTATATAGTCCTTCTTCTGGTTTTCTATTATATATATATATATATATATATATATATATATATATATATACACCTACATACATGTATATGTGTATACATATACATATATATGTATATGCACATGTATTAGTTGGATCTTGATCTCACATGAGAGAAAATGCATGATGCTTGTCTTTCTGTCTTATCTCACTAACATGATGATCTCTAAATCTATTCATTTTCCTGAAAATGGTAAAATCTTATTCTTTTGAATAAATGCTCTTTTTTAGACTTTGCCAGAAAAAGGAGGTGGGAGTCTCCTTTCCAAAGTAATTTAGACAGTGTCCTGGTTGGCTCAATAATCCCTCAGAATTAAGAAAACTCCAGAAAAAAGTAGCATGGTACAGCATAGAATCTCACAATCACCCCACACATTAGAATTACATGGAAAGGATTTTTGTCTTATTTGTAAATATCACTTTCCAGGCCTCTAGAATGAGGCAGGGGAATGATTTTTGTTAGTTTTTGTTTTGGTTTGCTTCCCAAGATGATTCTAATGTATAACCAAGGCTAAAACCCACTGAGGTGATGGAAGAGATCTATTAGATAAAAGTAAAGCCATGGATTCTAATACCACCAACAGTTTTCAGCTGTATTGTCTATACCATCACTCTGTATTCCTAAGCTTTCTCTCACACACCTGAAAAGAAAAAAGTACAGCACCCACACAGGGCTTTGGAACCCCAGACATATGTTAGCTGAAAAGCACATTACACATGATTAAGCAATCATTTTCAAACACAGTATTTACTAAGAAAGAGATTTGAGGGACTCAATAAATCCTGAAGATCAGAAACCTATGATTGCATGTACACACTTGAGTAAATTCTATAATGAGTTTACAAAATTTCAACTTGCTAGGATATAAGTTGAGAAACTCTGTCTTTCAGCCATCAAGTATATGGCAGAAGGAATTTATAAATCAATAAACATAAGGTCCAGGAATTTGTAAACAAATATATATGCAAAGTCACACTAGCACCCCCTAAAGGTCCACTTAATAAAAATAACTATTTTAACTTTTATTGAATTTGTTCTTTGTCAATTAAATACATGTAGATAAAGTCATCTGATTACTCTTACCCCTACTATCTCATATATCCCACACCTTTGTCAACCACTCTTTTATCCCTACAGGTCCTTTTCCCACATTCTTGTATTTTTATTTATTTTATGAGTTTAGCCAGGGCCAACCAAGAGACCATGGGCTGGGAGCTAGCCACTGAAGCAGGGGAGCTCAAGAGACAGTCTACAAGTAAAGATAGTAACTGTTACCCCTCCAGAATCCACCAGCAGCCAGTAGGTTAGCAGAAAGGAGTAAGACTGTCTGGGCCCTCGCCTGATGCCTGACTGGCAGATAACAGGCCCAATCTTGTATAGGCTCAGTATGGGCAAACACAGATGCTATGACATCATGGTTGCAATGGCTATGTTGTGACATCAATCAACGCTGTGGTGGGCAACCTAGAAGAATGACAAGAGCATGATCAGTTTTGGGAGAACCTGGGGCCTCCCTAACCAACACTCCAGAAGGAGGTACCTCATACTTGGCACTGGAATCCATGGCTTTTTAAGCGCACCATTATCTATTCAAGCAGTGTATCTCCCTTCTAACTTTCAATTTTTAACTTTTTTTTTAAAAAGTTAAACTGGCTTACAAAGTGGTAGGTCACATTTCTATTCAAGTAAGCATTTTAGAGCTGGGTGATAAAGAACTTATCTAACAGGGACTACACTATGAGTTTGATCCCAGCACTTAATAAAAACCCATATGCAGTTGATCTCTCAGAAGGAGACATCATTAAAAAGAATAACCCAAAAGTGTGAGCATAAGATCATATTTACTTCTGAGACTTAAAAAACAGTCTGTCCGACAACACTTTTCATTTATCAACCCAAATCTCTCCTCTCTCACCAAGCTCTGTATCATCTGTCACAAGCACCCCAAACTGTGTTTTGGTCATACCAATGTTACCAAATTACCAGCCCCAATTCTAATCTTCCTTCTCCCTGAAGGAAACGTGTCTTACTCCCCATCACTCAGGACTCAACTTAGACAACATCTCTTCAAAGACAGCCTGATGATCATCCCAGGTTAAAGAAGACACCTCCTAAACAAGCCAGACAATCATTTGTTCTTCTACAATGCTCTTCCCCAAATTTTACCTTTGTCATGGAAGATCATGGGGAAGGGAATTCACTCTAATCTCTGTACGTGTTTATGGCTTCCATCTCTTGACTAGAATGTAAACTTCATGAAAGATATCAGAAACACCTTGCTCATCACCATGGCTCCAACATGGGCATGAAGTAAGTCCTTAATAAATACTGTTCTCCAAATACTTAAGTATGTGTCTAAATGCAGACATAGTTGAGAATAAGAAAGCCTGGAGCTCTTCAGGCTCCTGTCTCTAATTTAGGGTCTCCGTCCCTTGAACTGAAAATTCCTGTGGTCAGCCAGCCTGATTTTATATTTTGCCTTCTCTTAAAGAACCCTTCAGGTGGAACCACTGGCCATCCTATACCTGAGAGTAAGCTCTTAAGACCCTTCTCTTAAGAAGACTGGGCTGGCAGCTCAGCTTTTGGCCCCAGATCTCAAGACCCAAGAAAAGATAAAGTACTCATAATTCCCTAAACCACACAGTACCTGAGGCCTGTCACTTAGGCTTGGTCCAGGAGCAATGTCCATAATAAGGGCTATGGTTGTACTTTTCAAGAATACAAGACCCTACCTCGCTTACCCACACATTCCCCTTTTAAGATGTTCTGTTCAGCTGACCTTCTTGTAGAGATATGAAAGAAATAAGAATGGGGTCTTAGGGGCTTTAGGTACTCTAAGTGTTACACTCTGAAGAGAAAGGTTACTCCTTTCTTCTTATGGAAGTGTTACAGCTCTGCTCTGAAAGGTATCCTGGAAATCAGAAGCAAAGGAATACCACAAAGTCACACCTCACACAAGAGATTTATTGGGAAGGAAAAGCCCCAGGAGGTTGGCTGCCTCTCCTAGGGAAAGAAGCAGCAATGAACTGAACAGAAGGCAGCCTTTATATAGGGTTTCTTGGTGGGGTTTTGTTTTGTTTAAGTGGGGGCAGAGTTTTCCAGGGTGGTCTGGGATTGGTGGGATTTTTGTGGCCTGATATTGGAGCAAGCTCATGGATTGGTAGGGTTCTATGATTAGACTCTGGGGCAAGCTCAGAGACTGTTGGAATTCTGTAGTCTGATCTTGAGGCAAATTCATGGATTGGTCGATTCTGTTTCTTGGTCCTGGTCTTGGGTTTAGGGTCAAGTCAGGGTCAGGATGTTCTTTCCTTGGCCCTTATACCCTATAGGTACTATGATTAATCTTGGCCCTTTATCAAGCCAAGAAGATGAGTAAACTTTACTAAAGGTCATTCATACCACCCACTGATGCGACCATGGACAGAATGAGCAAGCAGTATGATCTACAAAGCAATAGAAACAAACAATTGGTCAGAGAAGATCCATTGGATTCTATATCTCTATAACCGACTATAGATAGGAAAGTCACATAAGGGTTTGTGAGCTTTGAATTTCTAGCACAGAATGACTGATGACAAACAGAGGAAACTACGATGCATTTCACATATCAAGTTTTACCTTTTAGGCCTGGTTTCTGGTTTCACTGAATGCTACTTAGCTGTTCTCTGATGAACAAAGATGTGAATTTTTCACACTATGTGCTTGTTTCTAGTGTTCATTTAGCCTATGGCTCAGGGCCTCTCTAGGTTCTCCTCAGTCCTCAGCTAAAAATACAGCTTTTCTTCTACTATTACATATAGCCCATGTGCTAGGAAGAGGCTCCACAGCTACGTCTATGCCTGAGACACAGGAAAACACAAAAATACAGAAGAAAAAGTGAGTTCACAGCACCTGTGAAGTCAAGCCCACAGGCAAATAACTGTGTTTAAGTCTCATTCCTTGCTTCTCAATGCATCCCATCACAAACCCTGGAGTCCCATAGACAAGTATTCTGTACCACAGGTCACATTACCACTACAGGCCTTATTGGACTGGGTTTGTTGTTGTATGTTTATTATTTTGTTTGGTCTGGTTAACTTGACATAAACTAAAGTTACCTGGGAAGAAGGACTCCAGAGGAATTGCTTCCATCAAGTTGTGTCTATGGGGCATTTCTTGATAAATGCTGGGCAGTGGTGGTGCACACCTTTAATCCCAGCACTTGGGAGGCAGAGGCAGGCGGATCTCAATGAGTTCGAGGCCAGCCTGGTCTACTTGGTCTACAAAGTGAGTTCCAAGACAGCTAGAGCTGTTACACAGAGAAACCCTGTGGGGGGATGGGGAGGGGAAGCAATTGATGTGGACGGCCCATCAAACTATGGTTGGTACAATCCCTGGGAAGGTAGTCCTGGGTTGTATAAGACAACCAGCCATTATGCAGTCTCCCTCTATAGTCTCTCATTCAGTTCCTGCCTCCAGATTCCTGCCTTAAGCTCTTGACCTGGCTTCCTTTGATGACAATCGTAACCTGTGAACTGAAATAAACCCTTTTCTCCCCAAGTTGTTTTTCATCTGTGTTTTATCACAGCAACAGAAAAAAAAAAATGGATACATTCCTTTTTGGTCAAGGGCATGTTTTAGGTTAACATTATCAACCCCCATTAGATTCTTTTCTTCAGTTTACAAATAAGCATAAATAACTGCACTCTGAGGTGCCACCTTATCACTTCATCACACCCACTAAATTGAGGCATACTTCCATCCTGTTTCCCTGGCTCTTTGGCCCAATCTTATCATCAAGCAAAACATGTCATCACTATTTGCATGTGATAATGTCTATTAGTGGAAGCTCTTTAAAGCACAACACTAAGGTTTTATAACTTTAAATCCCCCATAGTATAATATATTCCAGGAGAAGTATATGCAATGAATAAATTGTCCTGACATAAGTCTCTTTAATAGATAACCTTTTTTCCCCTGTCCTTAAACTGTCCTTCTCCATCTCATACTACTCTTTTCAAGAAAAGCTTTTAAATAGGCTTTCAGTTTTATTACATTCCACTTAATCATGAAAACTATTCCCAGTATATCCTTTCTAAGACAGTAATCCCTATCAATCTTAAAAGAGGTTTAAAAACAGCAGACAATGAAATAAAAGCAAACCACACACACAACAACAACACAACTTCCAATGTTCCCTCAGTGCTATGACAAGACTTGTCAGTGGTCAATCCTTAGTAATCAACAGAGACGTGAGGCCAAATTTCTTTCCTTTCACACAGCTAACTATGAATACTCAGTGAAGAGAATCGGGAAAACAACATACCCTTCTATTCCACTTTGCTCAAGGATCCCATCTCAGGAACCAGAGTCAGTGGGCATACTCAATTGGCACTTGCATACAGAAACATGCATACAACACGTACAAAGATTTAGTAACATTAGCCAAGGTTAGCCCCCATCAAGATGGTGGCAAACCTAGCTCTTTCAAATATAAAACTGAAAATAACCTTTGATGGGATTTCTGTATCCTCCATAAGTCTCAAACTGATTCCCCTGCACACATGTATACCTCCTCTTCTGGCCCTCTGATACTCCACCATTCCCTAGTATGCTCTTTCTTACCACAATTTATTCTGATATGCCTTCTTCAAAATTGACTTTATTCACTGTATACAAAAACCACTCCTATTGGTGAAGTATTTTCTAAAAAGTTGAAGACTTTTTCCTTTTGTTTTAATTCCTCTGATGCTTACAGTCTATATCATTTATTTGGAATTTACCACCATCTATTCATGTTACAACTTTTCTGAAAGAAGATTTCGGCCAAAATCTGCCAGTAGAACCTCAATATGAATCATGAACACTGACGATCAGATGTAGCATGAGAAGTTAATTCCAAGCTTGAAGAAGGAGGAAGTGGAAACTGGTGGGAAGGATAATGGTGTGGGGGCTTTATAAGTGCAGAGTTGGTTGTACTGCTTTCCTTTTGCTCTCTAGATATGCTATCCTCTCTCCCATAAAACCACATGAAAATATGAAGAGAAATAACAGGACTTCAAGTTCCTAGAGGCCATAATTCATGGAAAGCTAAAAATGTAGCTGAAGTCACTCTAGGACCTGGTTTGGAAATAGTTGACTTGCATGTAGTGTTATTAGGGACTGCCAGCAAGTGACTATACCAGTTGATCACTAAACATGCTTTCTAAAATGCTTTTAAGTGAGAATAATTTAAAGGAAACAGATACAATGAGGCTATGATTCAAAAGAATTTGGTTTCTCAGAGATGTCAGAATAGAGTAGTAGATGAAGAGCTGCACTGAATTATGGTCCCATTGGTGACATTACTATTGTGAATCTTTACACACGCCATGATTCAATGGTGAGGGGTGTTCAGGGAAAGTATAAGAAGGGTTAATGGGGCTGAGAGACTGATGCTCTATCTTCCTGAATCCTAGATTTTCTATCATTTAATAAATCCTAACTAGAGCCTAGCAGGTGACTCAGTGGGCAAAATGCTTGCTGTACAAACACAGAAATCTGAGGTTTGGATCCTCATGACCCACATAAAAGCTGGACATCAGGGTAATATCTGTAACCCCAGGATTGGGAGATTAGAGGAAGGTGATTTATGGGAGTCTCACTAGCAAACCAGCTTAGCCAGTGAGTAGGTTTCACATTTCAATAAGAGACCCTGTCTAAAAACCCAACATGGAGAACAATTAAGGAAGATAAACTATATAACTCTCTGGCCACTACACAAGCACAAATGGATCAGCATACTCACACCTACCCATGTGCACACTCAGGAACATACACACGCACACACGCACACACGCACACACACACACACACACACACACACACAGAGGAGGGGGAGGGAGAAGGAGAGGGAGACAGGGAAGAAGAGAGATGAGGGAGGGGGAGAGGGGGAGAGGGAGAGAGAGAGAGAGAGAGAGAGAGAGAGAGAGAGAGAGAGGCTCTTTTCTGAGTACAAAAGTGAGATGGGCTTGTTTGTTCCCAGGTCCCATGTGTCAGTAATCAGAAGTCAGCTCTATGTGGTACAATATTCTCATAACTATAACAGAAACACAAATGTATGCACTGAGTTTCACAGATCATACAATGCACGTTTTACATTTTAACCTCCCTGAAGTGATGGATCTAGTATATTAGAACTTGTTAATTATGGTAAATTTCCCCTAAACATGACATTAAGACCTTGGGGACAGAGGGGGCAACTTAAGCTCACTGACTGAAAGCGCCATGTGTGGTATAGTCAACTTGTGCTCATCTGACAAAAGAAGAAAACAGACAAAGAAGGGAGCTTAGAACCACAACTCCAAAGTCAAGGCCCCTGATGCCAGTTTCTATGGGTCATCAGCACCACAGAAAAGTACTAAGACACTGTACTGGTGGTATTGTGTCCCCGAAATATTGTGCACTCTAATAAACTTATCTGGGGTCAGAGAACAGAACAGCCATAATATTAAACATAGAGGTTAAGGCAGTGGTAGCACACGCCTTTAATCCTAGCATTCCAGAGGCAGAGATCCCTCTGGATCTCTGTGAATTCAAGGCCACACTACAGTCAGGCATGGTGACTCACGCCTTTAACCCCAGGAAGTGATGGCAGGAAGCAGAAAGGTATTTAAGGCGTGAGGACAAGGAACTAGAGGCTGGTTAAGCTTTTAGGCTTTTGAGCAGCACAGTTCAGGGGAGATCTATGAGGCTTCCAGTCTGAGAAAACAGGATCAGCTGAGGAATTGGTGAGGTGAAGAAGCTGTGGCTTGCTTTGTTTCTCTGATCATTCAGCATTCACCCCAATAACTGGCTCAGGTTTGTTTTTATTAATAAGACCTTCTAAGATTTGTGCTACAAGACACTGATTCAATGCAACTGAGTCACCAGTACTTGCCAAGAAATCAAAGAAGTTTTTGAGTTGAAGACATAAAGAAACAACTCAATGTATTATGAAATGTTGCAAAACCTAGACCGTAAACACTTCGCACAATGTGATACTCTGAATATCTAACATGATATCTTACAGATAGCCCTATTATAAAAGAATTTATGAAAGAATATACAAGAAAGAAACCCAGGCTGTTGCACTAAAGGCAAAAGGAGGCCAGGCCGAAAACCAGTGAGCATGGAGTGGCAATATACAATGGTGTGGTTGGTGTTATGACCATCCAAACATCTCGGGTTAACACTGAAGCTATTAAATCTCCTGACTAACGAAATGAATGAGAATCTCTGAAGCTAGGACCCAAGAATCTGGACTTTGAACATTCCAGGTGATTCTCATAGCCATTACTAAAATTTGAAAACCAGAGCACACTAGCAAAAGGCACTGCACTGTACACAATGGGAAGGTGTAAATATCAAAAATAAAAAACAGAAATATAAGCAACCCAGAGAAATGGAGAAAGAACACACAAAACCTAGGTAAAAGGAAAAAAAAAAAAAGGAAACAGAAAGTTAGTTATAAACTATGTAAATGCAAAAACCATTTAAATATAAATGCACAAACATTAAAGAATCAAGAACTCTGAAGAGCCCTGGGATGAAGAATAATTCTATCACTGTGTAAGAGGCCAGGGTACCATATGAGACATCATTAGGATAATTAAATAATTAACACAAATAGGATTAAATTCCTCTTGGGGCAAATGATAATGAACAAGAAACACCTAATGTAGTTTCACAAATGGCACTTCAAATATCACAGACAAAGACAGATCTGAACTAAACATGGAGAAAAGTGAAAAAGTCTCTTCTCACAGTCAGCTAAAACTTAGAGAAAAGAGTCAGAGGTAGCAAATTAATTCATGCTACTCAAGTAAGTCAGACATGAGGAGACAAGCTTTTAAACTTATCAAGGAGTCGGGGGAAGACTAGGAAAAGAAAAATGCTGCTAAAAACAGAGTAGGGCACAGAATTAATGAAGACTAAACTAGCACAGAAACTAATTCTTTTTAATTTGTCTTTGACAAGAAAAATGAAGAAGACATATTTGTATAATTAGAGAGAATGAAGACTTTGCAAAAATAGCGAGTGACAAAAAGCAGATGTGGAACACTTGACAAAACTGAACTCACACCAATCAGCAGGGCTGGCTGATGGGAAGCTGAGCCTCTCAAGAGAATTCAACTCACACACTTGTGAACTCATTTAAACTCATTATGGAAATATCATAGGAAAATGGGGAAAACAGAAAAATCTGAGTGGAGGGCAAAAATAATGAAGTAGCCTATCAGTCTTAACATGGTTAGAAAGAGAAATGTTGGGTTTTAGTAGTGAAATTAGTGACACTCTCAGCCAGACTGTGAGTTCCATGAGCCTAAAAGCATGCTTCTTATACTCTTAGCAGAGTCCAGAGCAAGCAATGCATAATCCCAGAGAGAACATGAGAATCACACTGAGCTGCAATGGGAATGCTACCAAACCTCATGTCTTCTCTGCAGAAAAAAATGCACCACCAGGGAATTTTTTTCTCTCCTAAATAAAATAATAGCAAAAGGCAAAGTACTTATACATCTGAAAGATAATTTAAAAAACAAATAATTGGAATAAAAATACCTAAAGACACTGATAATACAGAATATTTGAGACACTTTTTTAAAATATCAAAAAGCACAATATATAATATAAATTTGGGCAAATATTTTCAGTATTTTGTTTTAAAATAAATTACTGAGTATTTAGAGAACATGCAAAGTTAAAGACATACACAGAACTCTAAAAGGCACCTTTACCATGATGATTATTCGGCCTAATAAAGTATTAAGGCGTCTCACATTCCAACACAATCTAAACATAGTCAAAACACTGAAATATTTGTCAATAATTCATCCTCAGTATATAAATAGTGTGAATGGACAAAATCATATTGAGGAATATGCTGCCAGGAGGTTGACATTAAGCTAGTGGGGAAAGACCATAAGCAGTTCTGAAGTAATTAAAAACATAAGCTGAAACAACTACATGTTGCATTTCCTACATGAAAATTTTCTAAGTATACCTGAGGGGAATTTCATTTTTTTTTTAACAGATCACAGTGCATTCCACATAGTATGTATTAATAACCACACACCAATAAAACCAAATTAAAAGCCAAATACATATACATGACTCATGTAAAGTAAAGGGATATGACATATATAACATCATTTGTATAAATAATAACAGCTCTGGTCTAAAAAACACATCTTGAATCATATTCCAGGATCTTCTCATTTAGAGGCCAAAGCTCAGGAGGACAAATAGGTGACTACAGACATGTCAGTTAAAACAGTAAAGAGGTACAATGAAGGTCTAAGACACTGTAAACTTGACCCAGTACATCTCCAGTCAATTTGTACAAATACTGGGGATGAGGCACAGACATCTTTTTAAAATAACCAAGATGCCTACTGTAGTAGCATATACCCATAATCACAGTATCTGAGAGGCTGAGATGGGAAAATTACAAGCATGCCCAACTTACACACTATAGTGACACCCTGTCTTGAAAAAATAAGTATAAACACAATGAGTGACACAAGAGCAACAATCTCTTGAATAATAATTATCTCCTCTAAGATAAGTCTAATGTTTCATAATATCTAACACTGGTAGGAAAAGATCAATAAGAAATTATGAAATGTAAAAAGATTCTAAGCAGGTATGTGACTAAAGAAGGTCGGAGGGAGAAGACACATGCTTCAGTGTCAAAAGCATCACTGCTCACTGTGACAGTTAAATCTGTCAACTTGACACAATCTAGAATTATGTAGGAGAAAAGCTTTGAACTTCTTGTGAAGGACTGTCTAATTTAGATTAACTAAATTGGAAACATCCACCCTAACTATGGATGGTACCATTCCATGAGCTAGGGTCCTGAACTGAATAGAAAGAAGAAAGCGAGCTGAGTACCAGCATTCATCTCCCTTTACTTCCTGACAATGGATGCAATTATGATCTGTTGTCTTAAGTTCCTGCTGCTATAATGGACTAGACTCTTAAACTGTGAGTCAAAATAAACCCTTTCCACTTAATTTGGATTTGTTAGGGTATTTTCTCACAGCAACAGGAAAATTAAATAATATGCTCATTTACTTATCCATTCAACAAAACTGAGATAGCATTACAAAGAGACAACAGTAACTATATACATAATCTAGATAGTCCTGGAAATTAATAAGATAAAGGAGTATTGTTTCCCAGAAATGGATATCCATGGAGCACCTAAGATTTAACTGATTCAAATACAGGCAGAAGGGACTGAAATATAGAACCTTACAATAAAGGTTTTTAAATAAGTTCCCCTGCTGGTGGGTAATAATTTATCTAGCAGCCTGGACCATTCAGAATAATAGTAATCAAAGAACATTTCAGCTGGGTGGTGGTGGCGGCGGTGGCGGTGGCACACACCTTTAAACCCAGCACTCGGGAGGCAGAGGCAAGCGGATCTCTGAATTCTGGGCCAGCCTGGTCTACAAAGTAAGTTCCAGGATATTAATGTCTAAACAGAAAAATCCTGTCTTGAAAAACCAAAACAAAAACAAAACAAAACAAACAAATAAAAAACAAAAAACCCACAACCAAAATAACAACAACAACAAAAAAAAAACAAAGAACATCTCATGGGAAAATTTATATATGGTACACAGTCAGAGGATAGCAACTAACATATTTGATACTATGGAACGTTTTCTGAGCACATCTTCATTCAGTGCTAAATACCTTGGTTCTCTATCTTTGCAACTTACATCCCAGTAATTGAGCAACTTAAAAATTGAAAAGCTCCTCTAAGACAAATGTAAGTAGCTAGATAGGATGATCTACAGTCAAACAACATAAGGAGAAAAAGACAGATGGCATGAGAAGCAGATAAAATGAGACTAAAAAGAAATAAAAGATGGGGGGGGGGGTATAGTTCTGGGTAGAAGAAACTATGCATGCCTCCATGAATGAAAAGGAGTCTTTGACCTACTCTAAACAACTCACAAATGGAAATGTTGATAAAGTTCAAGAGAAGTATCACTACCAAGTTTAAGATGATGCACATCAACCATTAAGGTTTCTGAATTTGTGTTTTTGTAAGTTTTGTGTGTCTATCAGTGTTTCTCTTGCTTTTTCTTTGTTTTCTTTTTCTGTTTGTTTTTTATTCTGGTTTGACTGGTTTTTTATTTGCCTGTTTGTTTTCTAAATAGAGAAAGAAAGAGGCATAGAGTTAGATGGGTAGGGAGTGGGGAGGATCTGGAAGGATATGAGGGCGGGGAAACAGTAATTAGAATATATTGTATGGAAAAGACTTTATCTTCAATAAAATAAGAAATAGAAAAGAAAAAAAGCTGAAGGTTCTCAGTATACTGTGACAAAAAGACCAAACTAGAAAATTGCAGAGTGCACAATTTCTATTGTTACAATGTTTACTCTTAAAAGGTAAAATTCGCCGGGCGGTGGTGGCGCACGCCTTTAGTCCCAGCACTCGGGAGGCAGAGCCAGGCGGATCTCAGTGAGTTCGAGGCCAGCCTGGGCTACCAAGTGAGTCCCAGGAAAGGCGCAAAGCTACACAGAGAAACCCTGTCTCGAAAAACCAAAAAAAAAAAAAAAAAAAAAGGTAAAATTCTGTTTCTGGAAATTTAAGTTACACTGAAAATCAGAATCTAAAACAGTACTTTAATGAAAAACACAAACAACAACAACAACAAAAATGGGCGTAAAGAAAAACATGACATAGCAGAAAACAGCAGGAATTTACTTAAAGTCTCCAAAACACAGAAAGAGACAGAGACAGACAGAGACACATACACACACATAGAGACAGAGAGAGAGAGAGAGAGAGAGAGAGAGAGAGAGAGAGAGAGAGAGAGAGAGAGAGAGATATGAACATGACATGGCAGAATAATGATAAAGATTTAATTACAAAAGCAAAGAGCCAGATGGATCTGTCCATGATCTCACAAGAGACTTGGCACACAAGGACAGAAAAATAGTTAACAAGCTCAAAAGTATTTTTAAAGCAACATAAATGGTGTGTTAGGTTTTTTACTTTATTCTGCACTGATTCAAAGTGAGTAAATGTTGCAGACTGTTCCTCTGCCTCCAGTCTATTCTACCCTACTCTCTAGAAAACAAAAGCACCCTTACTGTCACTGTACAATCTATAGCATTTGCAAAATGACTTGGTGGGAAAGCTTTGAAGTTTGCAAGTACAGAAAAGGAAATATGCCATGAATGCCAGAGGGGGGAGCTCAGAGCAAAGGGAAAGATCAAGATTATGTGCACAAGAAGAGAAATGCTAAGAAAATCCCCGACTTTGACAAAGTATCTTTTTCTCTTTTTCAGTATTCTCTTTTGAAGGCTGTATTACAATACATACTGAAATATTGTCCTGTCCTCCATGCCCCCTTGCCCCAGCTTGAGGGAAAATAAATAAAAGTACTGCTGAGGGTAAGCAGGTTAAACAATGGCCAGGTTTCTGAGCCCTTTGCTTTAGAGAGGTCTCTGGCACCCCAGGCTTTTCTTTCCAATCAGTTTGACTGCAAATGAGACACACAGTAGGGATGGCATCTAATGATGCTGAAGGCATAGTGAAGGAATTAGCTCAAGACAATCATTATTTTAAAAAGGTGCTTGGCCTCCTCCAGCTTCCTTTATATGTTTACTTCTAAAAACAAAAGAGAATGTTAATAGGCTCTTTCCATAATTAAAGAGACTATGTGGATTCACTTCCCTTTTAACCACTAAGAAAATAGAACTATATTATCCAACAAAAACAGGAGCCACTACCATAATCTCCTATAAACAATTTCCAAGGACAGGCAGGCTTGGGGAAACAGCCAATGTCAACTAGAACCTTCTTCCAGATCTGTACTGTTTGCACCCCTTGTGACAATTTCCATCCTGAATGGAACCACTTTGATGCTGGTTGTGTGACACACCAGTGCTATGAAATGGTGAAGGCCCTGAGTCTACATGGAAGGACAATGCTCTGAAATCAGTGCCTAAGGAAAAATCTTTAAAACAGTAGTATCCCTTAGCTACAGCCACAACAATACTGAGTAAAAACTATCCTACAGCTCAGCAGCAAACAATATGCCTTTCCTTCTTGGTCATAAATACACTGGTTATCTAGGATTGGGCTGTAGGTAAGCTCAGCTGGACTTGGTACAAAACTACAGATCAGAGCCAGCACTGGTTATGCATCTCCATCAATTAGTAGCTACTTAAGAGCATGCTAACTCATGACAACTGATAGAAGTACAAAAGGCTAAGTCCAAAAGCATAAGAACATGTCTAGCTTTTTGCTGTGGCAAATCTGTTAACAGGTCATTGGTCATGGGAAGTCACATGTCCAAACCCAATGTCAGGAGCAAGGGCTTATCACGCTCCCAGGAAGGTGGAAGAGGGATGATGAGCTGAGTTAGAAAATGAGTATCTGCTGAATATACCATGCTCTTAGATACAGGTCTAGAGGGGTGGCTAGTGGCTCACACCTCATATCCTGATACTAATGTTATTCTAAGGCATTCTGTCTTCACTACACCACCTAGGTTAAGATGTTGGGGGACTGTCTATGTATGCTTGCCCTTTATGGGACCATCAGAAAATAGACATTAAATAGGAAAAGTAACTGTAAAATTATAATTATGTTTAATTTCTAAGTCAGAAACATGCTGACAAAAGACAATTACAGAAACAGAGTGATCAGTGATTATATAAGCTAGTGTTTGGGTCCATGTACTCCCTGAACTGTCTACCTAATAACAGGTAATAATATTTTATGCAATATTAGCTTTGCAGAGGAATAACCACTAGGCTGCAAAATTACAAAGCGATGAGAAGTAAAAAAGATTGTGCCAAGGTTTCCAACTTGGATAGCGCAGGCAATAGTGGTGGCATTAGCAGAAACTGGAAGAGCACAGGCCGAACTTAACCAGCAGATGTACGGCAACTACAAACAAACATTTATAATCAAGTTTAAAAGCTCTGACTACCAACAGACATTGAAGAGTTCATTTGTCAACCACATAACCAGTTAAATACTATTAGAATCAAGTGTGTGTGTGTGTGTGTGTGTGTGTGTGTGTGTGTGTGTGTGTGTGTGTGTGATTTCAAATGAATCTCAGGGCACTCAGTTCATTGCCAACTACTGAATATTCACTATGTGTCCCATATATCATCTCACTAGAACGGCCAAGAAATAGAATTGTTACTCACATTTTACAAATAGGGGAATGAGCCTTGATCTGTGATTTAGACAAGTAATCATAGGGGCAGATTTTGAATGTAAATCTAAATAAAAGCCTGTGGGGATTTTTTTTTTCTTATAACACCATGTTAACTGTCCAATGGTGCTTTATTTTGTACCTTAAAGGAAAGAATAATTCTTTTATATTCTCCCACAGTCAACCTACACATTGCATGGATGTAATAGATGGAGAATATAATTATGAAATAAATAGATTTATGATCCTATTTAGTATGCATCCCACAAATTCAGAAAAACATAACCAGAATTTATGGAACTTTGAAGTCTGTTACTTTGATACCAGGTATTACCAGGTAGTCAAAAGTTACCAGAGAAAAAAGGCATACTACATACCTTCAAAATGAGTTTTAACTAAAGCAAGCAAAATGCCTTTTTTTTTTCCATATCTTATAAAAATCTTCTTAAAAAGTCACTGAAATATGTGTCCCTGTCTTCCAAGGCTCCAGATTTCCACCACAACCTTCACACAGTGAAATCTCAATTTCATTACACATCCAGTCTACAAACCTATTCTTTAAGCACAAAACTCCACTTACCACGCAAATGTGGTTCCAAGAACACTGCTTTCACATGGAGTAAGTAATGCTCACTTACACTATGCTATGGTTAATTTACACATATGCTACTCTAGAAGAACAGAGTATAGGGAAAAGGCTAGTAAGATGGATTCCTCCATTCACAGGATGATTAGGAACAAATATTAGTAAAGAACAAACTTGGATTAACTCGTCTTTCTTTCAGATAATGAGTTGAGAATTTTTTTAAAACAAGTGACTCACAAGGGAAGACACAAGTTTATTGTGTTCTACAATCTAATAATCTTGGAGGTTATCTATTTATTGATGGGCAACTGTAATGTATCCTTCTTAGATAAAATGCAGTTATTTAAATGTTTCTCTCCTTTTATGTTTCTGAACTCAGCAGTAAACACGTAAATGACTTCACAAGAACAAAAACACTCATTAAATGTCAATAAACCCTCCAAACACAGCTGGAAAACAACCAGAAAGCCCTATACCAGGTCAATAAAGACCACTGTGCTCAGGAAGAGAGGGAATTTGAGAATGACATTGACTGAAAACTGCAAGGAAATCAAGAACACAATGCTGGACTTTGCTTTCCGCTTTAGTCCCTGTGTGACTTTCAGGAAGTCACCTCATTTCTCTAGCATTATTTCCTTTTATAAAGGAGTTGGTGCAGGGTCATTAGATGCATTCATTGAGAAACATATACTAAGCACCTACTATTTATAGTACTGCTCTAAACAGGACAGATACAGTAGTAAACAAAATGAACAAGATCCACAGACCTTTTATTACAATAGGAAGATGGGCCCATCAGAACCCATGAGCTCTAAAATTCTACGACTTTCCAAAGCTTCACATAATAATTCATTCTACCATGCATGATGTCCAAAGAGACTGGTTAGAAATTTAATTTTTCTGCAGTATGTCGGCACAATTTCAACTTACATGCTCAAAATGGAGAGAATGTAAAAGGGCAGGGCTAATTTCAGAAACAGGTAGTGTAAGGATTCTGTCGTTATTACGTCATCAGCCTTCCATGGGCGTCCCAGCCTAAAAAGCGGGCGTGCCCTCCCACGGGCCCTTTTTTCATATTCTCTCTGTACTTCCCGCTGCATGGTCTCTCTCCTTCTTCCTAATAAAGCTCTAAAAAGGTAACCATGGCTCGTGATTCTTCCGCCACCGCAGCATTCAGCGCTCTCTTCCGTCGCCGCGGCTCTCTGAGCCGCAGCCAGCCACGAGCGCAGGTAGTTTCTTCAAAAGGTTATATACAGAGGTCTAGGAGATGGCTCAGTAGGTAAAGGCACTCAACAGCAAGCCTGACAACCTGAGGTTAAGTCCCCGAACAGAGAGTTGAAAGAAAGAACCAATTACTGCAAGCTGTCCTCTGACCTCATGTTCCATGGCACAAATAATGTATACGTGTATACACAAACACACACATTAAATAAATAAGTAAATACATATATAAAAGAGTAAGTTAAGCACATAAAAGTAGTTTAAATAGAGTTACCCTTTATCAGGGCAACAAGGTACCTACTCAACATCATAGGACAACAAATAAAAAAAAAATCTAGACCCAAGAAGGGTTACTTCCTTTGAAGTTGTCGGCAAATGAAGTCTCATAGATCCACGCACCCCACAAAATATTATAGGCTATCGCCAGTGCTCTTGGTTATCCTCCAGTGTGGCAGTAAGTCCATATTGCTAAAATATTATTTATTGGAGTCATAGAAGATGGGAAAATTCAAGCTGGTACTGACCTGTAAGCTTCATCCCTAATGGCTAGATTCCGTAGTGCTGAAAAGTTCTATGTACACTACAGGAGGATAAAAGGAATCAACAATCTTACCCAGCTGTGAATCCTATGAGTTACTACGACAGGCCTGGCAAGATATGCCCACTGGTGCAATAGTAGCAAAATACCATTGGAGTAATCACCACTTTCCTATTAGATTTAAGGACCACTCCAAAAATTGAAACCCATACCTGCCATTGTTATCAGGGCCAAGAACCTGTGGCTAGACATGTCACGGGCCCAAGGAGAGATCCTACTACTATTATTCTACTAAATGGACATAATAGTAAACCAGCTCCTGATGACTTATTGCTATATCCATAAACTGATGAATCAGTCAACCCTCATCAGATTTCCTTTTGCAGTAGATAGCAATTAACACAGAGACCCACAACTGATCATGGTGGAGAGAATAAGGAAGTACAGAATGTTCATCCCCAAAGAGCCATCTGTACCACATCTCCTCCTGAGGCTCAAGGATTTTGGCAGAAGAAGGGATGGAAAGATTCTAAGATCCATAGGTAGGAGGTGACTACAAGGAAACAGTGGCTTCTGACTACCACAGAGCAGTCGCACAAATAAATTCCCAGCAATTGAGCTAGTATGTACAAAACCTGAGCAGGCTCAGGTCAAACATAATTCAAGCATAGAGAAGGGAGATGAGCATAAGCTCTCACTCCAGGTAAGGAGACATTAGCAGTTAATAGCTACTGGAAGAAAAGGTCAGGTTTTTTAAAGGGTGCAGATTCTAATGAGTGGAGTACCCTTCTAGTGAAGGTTGTATATACAAAAGTTATATGTGCAACCAAAGTTGTGCAGCTTAATGGTTAAAAAAATAAAAGAAGGTACCAATTTGGATGGGTAAGGAATGTGGGGAAGTGAGGGAAGAGATGAATATGATCAAAATGCATTGTATGAAATTCTCAAAGAACTAATAAAAAGGAAAATATAAGAAGCAGTAAGAATATTGGCACTAAGATAGGCTATAAGATGACGACCCTTGAAAACATTATACTATGTGAAAGAACAAAATACAATGGCCTGGTAATGAATGAGTTCATTTATACCAAGGGTCCAGAAAAGATGGATCCATGGAGAAGAAAGGAAATTAGTGGTTGCCACAGGTTGAGGAAAGGAGAATGGGAGACAATGATGATGGTGATTGACAGTTAATGGTCAGCTTTCTTTCTGAAGGACTAACACATTCTGGTTTTAGAAAGTGTTGACGATTGTACAACTTTGTGGGCATATTAAAAGATACTAATACTACCTTCTAAACTGATAGATTTTATTGAAGGTAAAATTGTATCTTAATTTTTAAATTTCAAATTATTTAAAAGTTGCAGAAAGATATTGGTCCTAATATACAATAAAATGAATTAACTTAACAAAAGTAAGGAAATGTTGCATAGAAACAGAAAGCAGATGATTAATAATGTTCAGATTATTATTGTAAGAAATTTTATACTTGGTTTATTAGTTTAGGTCTAAGGCAAACATCATTAAATTGACTGCCATACAACATGAAAAGCCATGTTTCTGTCAATTCTTTCCCTAGTAGCCTAAGACTCCATTGTTTCAATACTACTGCACTTATTAAGTCATTATCCTCCCCACTACTCCTTTATTAGTCTCTCTCCAACTCAAACTGTTAATCACCTGAATACACATTCTGCAGGCATCTCTCCCTTGGTTAGTACTCTCCCAGCTCCTTCAGCTTTTCCCGGCATAAATCTGCCTTCAGTCAGATTTTGACTCATTACAAATAAAGTATTTAAGTTATAGCTATCTCAAAATGTTCATAATGTAACTGTTAAGCAGGAAAAAAAAAGAAATGATAAGACACAAAAATATAAAATTCACTGCAAGTAATCTTATCAAAATGACATTAAGTCCAAGTATACTCTAGGACACAACCAAATATATACAAGAATTACCAATAAGTGCTTGTGGAACAAACAGCAACTAGCACAACCACAAAACATACTGTGGTGGCTTCAAAAACATGTATTTGAAGACTTATTCACCAAGAAATGGACCTGTTTGAAATGATTAATAGGATTAGGAGGTGTGGCCTTGTTGGAATAGGACTGGTCTTGGAGGAGTGTGTCACTGGGAGTGGACTCTGAGGTTCCAAAACCCAATGCCAGGCTAGTCTCTCTGTGTCTGCTGACCACTAAGTCTGTACATAACTAATCAAAGCTGCATAAACCCCAAGGTTTTTTAAAGAAATTGTGAGGGCTCACTTAATAAATACAATAAGATAATGCACCTAGCAATCACTGTTCCCTCTGACACTGGTCACTCTGAGGGACACATAACCAACTGTAACTCATGCTTACGCCTGCTGAAACAACAAACAGCACTTAGCCATCAATAGAGAACAAGGTCAAGAGCAAAGGAAATGTTAACAATTCTATTTGAAAAGTCCACAAAAGGAAGAATTCCTTGGAGCTCAGTTTTGTTGGCCTTGACCGGAACTTAATCTACCACATAAGACAACAGAAAGCATGACTGCTCCTCACATCAGACTGAGTGAATAAAACAGGGAATTTTTAAATCAGAACATTCTCTATGCTGAGGTTTAATAATCCATAGACACACAAATCACTGTCAAGTGCAATCCAGTGATTCTGAGGGCTGCATTTTAAGCTTCCATTAGACTGGAGCACTTTTACTATGATCCTATCAGTCATAAGTTGAGAAGTTAAATACCCTATTTCTCAAACTCTTGAAAGCATCACAGACTGAAAGCAAATAATGAAAACACAAAGTAGTTATGTCTCTCATCTTTTTCTATAATAAGAATATAGATTCTCACCTCAAAATCTACCAAATGACTTTTCTCCTTCTCAACCAGAATTATTGCAGGTAGTAGAATTTCTCTACCTGGGAATTTCAATCTAAAAGGAAGAACAATGGAACAGAAGCCACAATTGCCCCTTGAAGATGTATAAGGATATATTTGACCACTAGCACCCAGAATACTAATTTCCACATGGCAATCAATGGAGAGGACTGACAAAAAGATCTCCAGAGGCAAAATATTAATGTCTATGGGTGGATGATTCAACGTAAGGAAACCACTATGTTACAGAAGAAACAATCAATCCAAGATATAATTGTCCTGTTTTCCTCTTAGACTTTAGGTTAAAATTCTGACTGTATCAAAAATCAAAGCAAAAGTCCATTTCCATTCCACTTCTTGTTTTGTTAACAAAAGATGATTAATCATTTCATAATGTTTTCAAAATTATTTTGTAAATGTCAGGGTTACTGATGAAATGCATAGAGGTGCCTTAGACTTAGTAATATACTGAGCAAATAAATAAAAGAGTGTACACTGTATGGAGGAAGATTGACAGTGAGTAAACCCAGCTTACAAAGTTGTACATAAAACAATTTCTTCCTTTCACAACTACAATGGTCCCTAGTTTTGAAGTATCTGACGTACAACCGAAGTTAATGAACCAAGAGAACTAAATATCTCAAAAAATAAAAGAATCATGATCTCTAACATAATTTCAGAGACATATACACACAACAAAATGAGAATATCACAGCACAATGCAAAGGCATCTACCCCATACTGGGTGCACTCAGCAAATGTCAGGCCATCCCTGAAAACCTGGAGTCCAGTTGCTCATCTCCCCACAGAGTTGATCACAATGGCTACATAAGCTTTTCAGCTGTCTAGTTTACCTTAAGACAGGGAGCTGTCTGAGGCTTGCCAACATGGCATCAAAAGATGTTCATAAAAAAGTCAACAGAAAGTAGATCCAGATGAACTACTGAGTGTGAATCTTCAACAAAGTGAACCCATGTGTTATATTGTGCTAATGATGGCAACCATGTGTTTAAGGCAGAAAAATCCTACAGCAGACATCTTTTCTTCACCATTCACAATCTTTTCAATTGTTTTTGGCATGCCAAAGATAGAGAAACAGAATGGGTTTTCAATACATTTAGGAGTAAAAGACAAAAGAAACCAATAGTTACTATTTTCCACAGGAGAATTAGCAGAAAACTGCCATGTAAATAAACTTGCCATAAACATCTAAACAGATACTATTATTATCCCACACTTCATAAGCAACAGTTATTTGCATGTAATTAATTTGCTTATTTCTGTTGCCTCAGACAATGTAAAATGCTTATCAGCTTGATTTCTAAACAATAACTGTTTAACTCTTCCTTTCATATCTGTAAGAAAATATTTATCTTGTTCTTCATTTGGCAGACTCAGAGCCATCTGCAGACATAACACAGGGCTCTGACTGTGGCACTTAGTGACATAACCCCAACTGAGGAGTGACCTCAGTATATCAAAAGTTTACATGCAGCTGGCAAGGCTGAATTCTGTGAACACATATCTAGGCAGACATGTTGTGCCAATGACACACTCAGTGTCAAAAGTGTCATGAACAAGACAGAGAAAGCTGTGGGGCAGAAGGGGATGATAACCCACTCCAGCTCCCAATTTCTCCATCTTTCTTACTGTAACTCTGGGCCAGCTTCCTCCATCCCCTGCAGCTCCCATAGCTACTTAGCTGTCTTCAATGTCCCCTCTGCTTACAGTCCTTTAACTGATATACCTTCCCCCACAGCACACCAGGATAGTGTCTCCCCTCTCCTGCAATCAGGCTATAACAAAATACCATTGCACCCTTTGTGAACTTCTGGCCACTACTGACTTAGATGGAAGCCTTGAGAACTCCTTTAATGTTTCTGTGTGCTCACCAACCAGGGTACCAGAAGCTTTATCCCCAGAGAAATCTGGCTATCTTTTGTGTGTCATGGATTAAAGCTTAGAAATGAAAGTCCCAGCAATTGATTCCCTTTCCTCTTCAGTTTTGGTCCAATTGAAAGGTAACACTAATATAATTGTTGTTGTTGCTATATGATCATATTTATAGTGCCTAAATTTATATCTAATCTAAAGGAGTCTAATAATGTGACTAAGTATTTCTAGCATGCCTTCTCAGGAAAGTTCGTAGGAGAGAAGATTATGTGACTAAATTAAGTATTCATTCATTCAACAATTACTAAGTATCTTTTATGGCCAAGGACAGCACTGGGAACAGGGCACATAGTGATAATGCAATCTCACAGATATCTCAATGAGTTTATAATCTGGAAGGGGTGGTGTAGCTTGAGTTTTCCTGCCTGGCCCACAGTCAGGACAAATCTCTCTCACCTGCCAGTCCCACAGCCACTCAAACCCGACCAAGTAAACACAGAGACTTATATTGGTTTCAAACTGTATGGCCGTGGCAGGCTTCTTGCTAACTGTTCTTACAGCTTAAATTAATCCATTTCCATTAATCTATACCTTGCCACATGGCTCGTGGCTTACCGGCATCTTCACATGCTGTTTGTCATCGTGGCGGCTGGCAGTGTCTCTCTGACTCAGCCTTCCACTTCCCAGCTTTATTCTCCTCCTTGTCCCGCCAACACTTCCTGCCTAGCCAATGGCCAATCAGTGTTTTAATTATTGACTAATCAGCAACACATTTGACATACAGAACATCCCACAGCAGGGTGGCCTTAAAATGTTCGCATGTGTGTATGTTTGTAACTTATACCCAACAAACACCAAATGTACAGAGATCTGTGAGGGGAAAGCCAGAACCTTGGGGTAGGGATATGATGGAATGCAATAGCTAAGCCAATATTAATTTCATCATATTATAAGGTTTCTAAAATTAATGCCTAAAGGAACTCTAGAAAACAAAACTATTTGATCTATCCATGGGTTATTCCTTAATTCTATTACTTTCTCTAATGATATTTTACAATCAAGGCTGTTTCCTTTTATTCTTTTACAAAATATAAGTATGTCCTATATTTTCCTTAGCAATAACATAAATCTTTACTTTTCTTCCAAAATTCTAACTATAGTTTTTTTTCTATTATTAAAATGAATGAGATTCCCAGGAAAAAAATTTAATTGCTCCACAAATTCACAAGGGATTTTCTATCAAATGCCCATTTCAATCAGCTATCTGAGAGTTGAATGTCATTCTGAACTGGGTCATTTTGAAGAGTTGCAGGAGCCAGTAAAACATATAACCTACATAACCTCCAGGTTAAGAAAATGTGGTCCTCTTGCACAGCCTTGGTGCAGTGGGGAGGGTCTTAGACCTACCTCAGCTGAGTGTGCCAGGCTCTGCTGACTCTCCATGGGAAACCTTGATTTGGAAAATGTGGGGATGCGGGGTGGCTTGTGGGGGGGGGCTGGGGTTAGGAAGAGGGAAGAGGGGGGATTTGTGGTTGGTATGTAAAGTGAATAGAAAATTTCTTAATAAAATTTTTTAAAAAAAGAATATGTGTATGAACTACATTCTGAAAAAGAAAAAAGAAAAGAAAATGTGGTCTTGAAATTAGTCCTCTCTGGTTAACCATATATGAATGATTTCCATCTAAGCACCCATTTTACAATGTCATGCAAGGTATAGGAAACACAGCACACTAATGGGAAGGTATGAGTTTTATTATATAATGCAAGGGATGTAAGTGTCCTTTCTGTACATGACACAAAACATTGAGAAACAAAACAAACTTCTTCTAAGGTCAAGGTTAAACACTAAAGTAAGCATTCAAATCATGTATAGGAAAGGATATCTTATTCATCTCAAGATAGTGACTTATTGATCAAGTTTATTAAAAAAAATTAATCCAAGTCTCTGGGTTTATTGTGTGTTTGGTTTGGTTTTTGGTCTTGTTTATTTTCTGTTTTCAAGACAAGGGTTCTCTGTGTAACAGCCCTGACTGTCCTATAACTTGCTTTGTAGACCAGGCTGGCCTTGAACTCACAGAGATCCACCCGCCTCTGAGTCCTGAGTGTTGGGATTAAAGCTGTGTACCACCATGCATGGCTTGTTAGTTTGTTTCAAATTTGCCTGTATTGTTGCATTTCTCTATAGTCACTTCAATAAGGAAAGATCTACAGGATCCAACTGTCTGGCCTATTTGCAATGCTCAGAAGCACATGCAAAAGTGCTGGGTCCAAAAGCAAGTGTTCCAAAAAAATGGTCAAGGACAAAAGAAAAGAAAAACTTTAATGTCTAAGTATACTGAGCATAGGTTAAAGATCTAATCACTTATATACTTATTTCCCCCTTTACCTAACTTTAAAGTTGGTCATTTACATGTATTTTTCCCTGAGTAAATGTAAAACAACTTGGGTACACAGATCATATTTCTTCATGTCAGCATCTCCAAAGCACCCTAAAAAAATACGAGATGACTGTTCAATAAATGAAAGAATATAACTGGCCTTTAAAAACAAATTAGTAAACATTAGGGGGGAAATTAATGAGTATTTAGGGGATTTAAAAAAGATGCTAAGTACCAATCCACTGATTTTCATTTCGGCTCTCCAGCTGAAAGTAATAAAAACAACTTAAAATAGCTTAAACAAAACAAAACAAAAGGTCATTGTTATACAGATTTGCAGTTGTATACTACACTAGTCAAAGTCAAAACTGTAGCCAGAACTAGGAAAAGCAAGCAGGAAATGGAAAGTAGCAGGCCTCTAGGAGCAAATGCACTCATATGCCTCTCTCTCTCCTTCTGCTTCCCCGCTGTGTGTGTGTGTGTGTGTGTGTGTGTGTGTGTATTTCCTTTCTTCTGCAGATGCAAGCCTCTCTCTGCAATAAGCTTTCTCTGTTACACATTCCATTGAACAAAACTATACTCCCGCATACTTGGTTGAGTTTTCTTATATTAGATCAGCAAGGACTGATTTAATATACTAAATTCAAATTCCCAAGATGAGGAATCTGTATATTCCAGTTTGAGAAGAGCATCTATGTTTGTTTTTTTTTTAAATGATATAGTCAGAAAGATACCATCAAAAGCTAGATGTGGTGGGACATGACTATAATCCCAATATTCGGAAGTGGAGTCAGGAGGATCAGGAGTTCACAGTCATCCTCAGCTACAAGTATGTCAGGGGCCTGCTTGGGCTATTAAGACTTTGTTTTAAAAGAGAAAGAGAAAGAGAAAGAAGGGGTCACGCCCACCCACTTGAAAGGCAGCAAAAGGCTACCCCTGTGAATTAGACATTTACAAAAGCAGTCTACTACAATCTTAAATGTTTTAAACTCTACCATGAACTTTTATAACTTAGTTCATTCAAGTCACACAACACCTCTATAAGAAAGAAAGGACAGAACTGACATGTGAGATAACTGATGCTAAAGATAATTCATCAACTTTCCCAAAGTAACTCTGCTATGGGGGGGGGGGGGGCAATGGCAGTCTACCACTGATTATCTACTTCTAATAACAAAATGGAATACAAAATGTTTTTAAAGGGGGAACAAAAGAACATTTTTTAAGTCAGAGTTGAGAACTCAGAGTTTCTCAGAAAAGCATCTTACAACAGCGTAAAAGTTAAAAAAAAAAAAAAACAACCTTTAATGGGGGGGGGGGGCATAAAATCCATGATGTGAATAAGCTCTTATACCAGAAGTTAATATATTGTCCATAAAACAATCTATCTAGCCAATCCAATCTTTTCCCTCTAAATCTAACTCCTTTGCATCCACCATCTCTAACAATGCCAGTTAAGCTGGAATATGGCAAAAATGGAGATTGACTTTTGGTTTTGTTCTGTTGTTGTTTTATTCTTTAAAATTTCCTTTATAGGAAAAGAAAAATAGTCTGGTAGTAAATATTTTCACTGTTGGTTCTCCAAACTTGGTTGTGAATTCCTTTTTCATGATAAATAAGTCCTTGCTCTTTCATTGTATCCATAAACTCACTTTGTTCCATGTTATGAGCCTTTTCCTTCCCTGACATTCTTCCAATCCTTCTAAGCAGACATCAGCTCAGATGCTGCTGGAATCGTAATTCCATAACCATCAATTCTTACTGGATGCTTCACTGGATGCCCCAACAACTGTAAACCACCTTCGTATCTTGAATCACCCATTCCCACCTGTATTTACTCTCCCTACACACCTACCTACAAGAAAGACCTCAGTTGCTCAGAAGTACCTATCATTTCCACTGTTGTACAATATTGCTGAAATTTATTTTCAGGAGATTACACGGAGCCATTTTGTGATTTCTAAACTGTCAAAGATAACCTTTTCCTCAAGTTACATGTCATTTTTATATTTCCATAAATCTCCATTTTTTTCATTGTAAAATTCTAAGTTTACTATAATTGAGGTCTTTATCAAATCCTATATACTACATTAGTTTTTTACATTATACATACCTATAATCCTAGCTACACAGCAAGATTGAGGCCACCCTAAGGTACATGAGATGCTGTCTCAATACAAGCAAAAAGATGTAACATGAATTTTAATTGGTCTTAATAATAAAAACCTGGAGCCAGATATCAGGGTAAATGCTGAAAGATCAGCAAGACAAAGGAGCAAGCCACCGCCACCTCTTCCTTGCCAACTTCTCAGCCTGAAAGGGGGGCCAAGCTCCTGTCTCCACCTGCCTTATATTCCTCTTTCCACCCAGCCATATCACTTTCTGTTTCCTCCTCCCAGTGTTGGGATTAAAGGTGTGTGTCACCACTGCCTGGCCTCTATGGTTAACTAGGGACTGGCTCTGCACTCTGATCTCCAGGCAAGCTTTATTTGTCAGAGCACAAAATATCATATTTCCCATTTTTTGCGTAAAATAAAAAAGGCTATAACTAACATAAGAAAAAGTATATACAATAAGTACATTAACTATATACAGCATACACAGGCAATAAATACATCAACAATGTCTAGCCCATAAACATTTGACAAATTCAGAGAAAATATTCCATTATCTATCCTATTTTGGTGAGACCAAAAGTTGTACCTAATTGAACAAATATCACCACAAAAAAAAAGTTTGTTACAAAATAGTTGATCAATTATAATAGTCTCTTATCCTTAAAGAACTAATTAAGAATGTGATTCTTAATGTTATAAGCTATAATAATCCTAGCCGGGCGGTGGTGGCGCATGCCTTTAATCCCAGCACTTGGGAGGCAGAGGCAGGCGGATCTTTGTGAGTTCAAGGCCAGCCTGGTCTACAGAGAGAGATCCAGGAAAGGCACAAAGCTACACAGAGAAACCCTGTCTCGAAAAATCAAAAAAAAAAAAAAAAAAAAAAAAAAAAAGGCTATAATAATCCTAAAATAGAAGCAGGAACAAGGGAAAATACAGAATCCTCGGAAGGGGAGTCATAGAACTGTGGTGATATGTTGTGTCCCCTAATATATCGTGCATCCTAATAAAGCTTATCTGAGGATCATAGGAAAAAGCTAGCCACTATCTTAAACATAGAAGTCAGGTAATGTTAGCACATGCCTTTTATCCTAGCATTCGGGAGGCAGAGATCCATGCGGATCTCTGTGAGTTCAAGGCCACACTGGGAACAGAGCCAGGCGTGGTGGCACACACCTTTAATTCCAACACCAGTGAAACATAAAGGTCTGGAGGTCTGTACAGACAGACAGGAAGTGACAGAGCTGAGCAGAAAGAGGAAGTGATGTAGCTGGGTGGAGAGAGGAAGTGGGATAGCAGGGATAGAAAGGCATATAGGTGTGGGTATACAGGAAGTAGGTCTCTTTGGAGGCTGAGGAGTCGGTAAGGTGTGGTTGGCTGTGGCTTGTCCTATTCCTCTATCTCTCAGTTTTCACCCCAATATCTGGCTCTAGGTTTTTTATTAATAAGACTATTTAGCAATTCGTCTTACATAGAACCACATAAAATGAGGCCTATAAATTGGCAAATGTTTAAACCTGAGATCCTAGCATAGCCCCTTGAATACTGTGACCCCCACCTCACCCCAACTGCAAGATACCCAATGTAATCAACCTTTGGTTCCTTTTCCAGCCTTCAGTAACCTAGACACAGCTTAGATAGTCTGGTAGATCCTGACACATTATTTTTCATGAAGGTTATGCTTTTAATACAGCAATATCTTAGAAGTATATGATAAAGGTAATTCTAAGAGCAATTATTCAGTATTCTCTAAAACCACCAGACAACTGAGTAAACAATAGTGGTTTGAATGAGAATGGCCCCCCCATAGTCTCATATATTTGAATGCTTGATCTAAAAGTTGGTGGAACTGTTTAGAAAGGATTAGGAGGGGTCTTGTTGGAGAAGAGTGTCATTAGGAGTCTCAAAGGTTTCAAAAGCCCATGCCATTCCGACTTACTTCACTCTCTCGCTCTCATATACACTTATGTATATATGTATATACATATGCATATACATGTTAACATATATATACGTTTGGTTGTGTGTGTGTGTATACACACACACACACACACACACACACACACACACACATACATACATACATTATGGCTCAGATGTAAGCTCTCAGCTATTGCTCCAGCGCCATACTTGCCTGCCTGCTGCCATGCTCCCTGCCATGATGATCACTGTAAGCAAAACTGTAAGCAATCTCCAATTAAATGAATTTTTAATAAGTTGCCTTGGTTGAAAAGTAACTAAGACACTAACTAACATTATGAACCAAGCTATAGTTCCACTCCTTTCTCATATAGATGAGGAAAGAGAAGCTGTAGTAAACAATACTAAATTCATAGGCATTAATGTACAGAATCCCATAAGATTACAGTCCTGGTGCTGAGCCAGACAGTAGTGGTGAACACTCTTTTAATCCCAGCACTCAGGAGGCAGAGGCAAGCAGATCTGTGAGTTTGAGACCAGCCTGGTCTCCAGAGTGAGTTCCAAGACAGCCAGAGCTGTTACACAGAGAAACACTGTCTCAAAAACAAAAGATTACAGTCTATAAACTATTTTATGCATTGATCCACTAAAGAACACAATATCCAATGCTGTCTCTTGTCTAAAACATCTTGACGTGTCTGGTCTGGTGACACGTTCTGAAAAGAATGAGAAAAGCTTAAAAAGCTGTTCTTCGTTCTTTCTGGGAGGATAAAGTAGCAATGTGAAGAGAGTAGATGAAAGTTACAGAGAAATTACTGTTTAACAAAAATTGGGAAGATTTTTACTTTTTTAGAGTAAAGCAGTATTTACCATACAAAATTCTTCTAATGATTAAAGGCGGAGAACACGAAATTCTTTAAAAGGAGTGGTGGCTTTTTTTTTTTTTAAATCTGATTCATGTTCTTATCTGCAAATAAATTTAGAATTCTTTATTTCAAAAAGTCAATTATAGTGATTCACTCTAAGTGAAATTTTAATTGAGTAAAAACACATGAAGCCTAATGATACTGTTGAGATGGACTGGTTGGGAATCACACCAATTCATGAGAGATACTACTGAGACCTGTTTGTCAGCCTATGAGCACAAAGCTGGAAACATGGGAGGGTAAACTTTGGTATAAAACATTCCCTAATTCTAAAATGCTTGGCTCTTTTCTGGCTACAAATGATATCTAATCTACCTAGACTTATCTAGTCACTATAGTTACTCAATTCTTGGTACAAATTAGATAGTCTTCCTCTATAAAGCTTTGCAACACCTTGAGCATTAAGGCTTTTAGGTAGAACATAGTTGGGCCGCCACATTCTGGCTTTTTCTCTGAATCCTCCCACTAACAAGGAACCCCATCCCTCTCTCAAAACAGTAGGTGCCAACTACTGGTCTAATTATCATCAAGTTCTTTATACTGGGTAGGTATCTATCTATATTACTTCAAGTTTTTAGCCAGAGTTCTTTCCTCTATGAAAACAATTAGAAGAACCATTTAATGATCCATCTGAGAACTTTTTGAATGAATTAAAGGAAGTAGTTATGACTCCATCAAATCTTCCCTTTGTGGCTTTGTGTGTTCCTTCCTTTAGAGTATAAATTCTACACTCTTCTTCAATCACAGCTACCAAAGCACAAAATTCACAGAAGACACCAAGACACATGCCATTTAAATTCAGCAACCCTCATTGCTGCTGGAACATTATGCTTTTGTTTCTGCATTCATCCACAGAACACCCAAATCTGTTCTATTCCCTTCCCTTTAATGCAACAACTGCTACTTGTATTGCCCCTAGGTCCTCATCCTCATCCTTTCTCTACCTCATCTTTTCTCCTCCTTCTTTGTCCTCTTCTTCATTACAATATGAGGACCTTCACTATGTATCTCTTCAGTTCACTCTCTACTCCACCATCACTTTATCATCACTCTCTGAAAGTAAAAAGTCATCTTTTCCTCTTCAAAAACTGTGGAGTTGCCTCCTTTCTGCAATCCTCAAGTCTACTGGAATGCTTTCTAATCACCTCTTCTCAGACACTGGTAGGAAAGGAACTATGAAGAAACACATTATTGATGAATTACGTATTGTTAGGAACAATGTACACACTACTGTACTTAATCTTTCCATGTTCTTAATGGTTTTTGCCCTCAAAGAGTATCTGGCTGCTGAAAAAAGTTTCTTTTTAAATTAAGTATGTTATTTATGCATATTGCAACATGCTCACTTGGCAGTGGGACAAAGATGAATAAATAAGTTATTTTCCTTCATTCAAAGGATCATAAGAGCTACAAAGAGAAGCAGCCATATATGCAAATTATGTTTTAAACAAAGGACACTTGAGAAGATATGAATAAGAAAGTTACTGCTCTACATTCTAAATCACAGCTGGGTGGCTGTAGTGCTCCACTTTGAAATCCAAATTGTTCTTATTGATGATGGTCAAGTACTATGCCACACTGGATGCACAAGACAAGGTTCTTGAGTCCATATTGCCTTTCAGTCTACTGCACTATTTCTCTCCATCAGCTTACTGACAATGCACTAATGTATTTTATACCACAGTGTCAATTTCTCTCACAAGCTATCTATTTAATGTAAATACTCTATCATTTGAAGTTGAACCTAACTTCTAAAATAAAACTTAGAAGGCTAACAATGCCTTCATTATAAAATACAAAGTGTTTTGTTCTTGTTGTTGTTCTGGGTTTTTGTTGTTGTTTTTATTTTTTTGACACTTGGTTTCTTTGTATGTACCCCTGTCTGTCCTGGAACTCACTTTGTAGACCAGGCTGGCCTTGAACTCACACAGATCCATCTGCCTCTGCCTCTGCTTCTGCCTCTGCCTCTGCTCCCAAATGCTGGGGTTAAACGAATAAGCCACCACTGCCTGGCCAAATACAAAGATCTATTGCTTATATTCAATAAAAAAAAATCTTCACCTCCACTTCAACATTTGATATTGTTGAAAACTATTAGTTGGTTTATGTATTAATAATGATCCTTTAACTAAAATTGTTTAACTAAATTTTATTTCCTTTATGTCATCTCTCACCAAAATGAAAGCCAGTACCATCACATTTCTGGACCTTCTATTATGCTGTCATTCTTATCTAGATTAAAAAAAAAAAAAAAAGGTTCCTATGCTCACAATATCAACTTCAAATTTTTAGGTAGCCAACATCCTGTATGTGTGCTTTTAACACACTCAAATAGAACACTACATACCAGCTATGTATCTAACGTTACAATTATAATAAATGCTAACATATTATCTGCTTCATTTCACACCTTTCTGAAAAGTTAAATAACAAGTATTCTATTTCATCTCATCTCATTTTATATACTAATTATACACCCAGAAAAACACACCAATGTTTTTATACTTTAGAAATCTATAGAGTCAATAAGCACACAAAAAAGATAACCAACATCATTAGCCATAGTGGAACTGCTTTGAAAACATCAGTGAAATAGTACTCTACAACCACCAGAATATTTATAATAATAAAAAAAAGACAACAGCAAGTATTGGAGAGGACATGGGGAAATAGGAAGCCTCAAATGCTGCTGGCGGGGCAGTAAAAGAATGTAGCTACTCTAAAAAAAACAGCTTGGCTATTCCAACACACAGTATCAATAGCTTAAGAATAGAATATATATACTCGAGAGAAACAGAAATTTATGTCCACACAAAACTTATACAAAAACATTCATGGAAGCATTATTGATCACAGTCAGCCAATAAAAACTACTCAAAATTCACCACACATTAATGGTTAAAAGTACAAAGTAGTGGATGTGTTTAAAAGACACTTGCTGGCAATAAGGACATATCAGGCCCATGTGTATATACTGTAACACTTCTGCACTTCTGTAGCTTGAAAACATTATCTGACTGCAAGCAGCCCATCAGAGAAGACTGCAGAGGACTTGACTTCAGGTAAAGGGAATGTCCAAAATAGATCAATTGTGGGAATGGAAATCATTGGTACTGCACTCACCTCAAATGCGTAAGATCCTGAATTCAATCCCCACCACAGCAAAGGGTAACAACAGTGCTGTGACACAGACACAATTTTGTGAAATATATTAAAAGCCATTAAATTTTATACTTTGAACTGATAAATTTTATAAGAATTATATCTCAATAAAACTTTATATACAACATGTCAGATTATATCACATGTACTATACACTGTTTTATAGCATCCTTTATTTACTTGACATCATGTTTCTGAGATTTATCCAGTTTGTTTTTAATTATTCTATTGTATGGTTGAAAAGCATACCCCACTTATCAATTCCTCTAATTTTTTCCATATAAAGAATTGTTATAATAAACACACTTGCACATCTTCTTGTTTCCATTAATGTTGACAATCTTCTAGGCTAACACATAAAAGCAGAATACTGAATTTCCAAACCTGTGCATCTTCAACTTTACCAGATATTTCCAGAATGCCTGATACAAAGGTTGGGGTAATTTATTCCCAACAGCAATATACAAGACTTCCTGTTTCTTCTTATCCTTGCCAACACTTGGTATTATCAAGCTTATTAGGTTATGCCAATCAATAGGTGTAAAATGGAATCTCACCAGGATTTAGATTTTCATTTCCTTGTTAGTGAGGGTGAACAACTTTCATAATTGGCCAGTCAATCTTCTTTCCATGTCAATTGCCTAGTCATATACTTCATCTGTTTTATACAGAGTACTTTGTCTTTCTGTCATTGATTCATATGACATCTTTCAAGATTTAGTTATCTTCGGTTACTTACAAGAGTTTCAAATATATAATCCTAGTCTGTGGTCTGTCTTTTCATTTTGTTTTTATTTTTATTTTTGTTATATTGCAGATCTTTAGAATAATGTATTAAATATAAGTCTTTTCTTTGGGGGCCTATAATTTTTATGTATTACTTACATATTTCTTCCCTAACATAACTTCATGTCAGTATGGCCCTTTAGAGTTGGACAGTCTTAAACAACACTGTTTTTTGAGCACGGCATGCCCAATGCTCTCTTTAATTCTCATCTAGCCACACAAGACTTGCACAAGACTGGGCCCATTAATGGTTGACAGAGGAAGAGAGGAGTGCACAAGGTCCTGTTCCTCACTAACAACATACAGGCAGTTAAAGTTTGCTTCCAGAGACAGAGGTTTAGCTATTTTAAGTTATTCATATTTCTATAAGTAACACCTCGCCCATGCTACCCAAGTCTAATTAAGCAAGACTTGAATGGAACTGTTTCTTTGGTCTGTCATTGGTGCCACATCTGGCATGAACAGATATTTGTTGGGCTCCTCAGGAAAAGTTCACTCAACAGACAGAATTTGTCTGAGGTACCCCGTTTTTCTACTCTCTTGTTGATCAGCTAATGCAAACCAAACAAAACGGCGCAATGTGGTCCTCTCTAGATTTGGTAGTCTCTGAGGGACTGACAGCTAAAAGAATGATCTCTTATTTAAAACTCTTCAAAGACTCTACTACCCTTCCAACCACATCCAGAAACGGTAAGCAAAGCCCACATGCCCCCGGGATAAACTCAAGTTTACAAAATTGGCTCCCTTATACAATATACTAGAGCCAATCAAGGCAGAAAATCTGAAAATCAAGCCTAAATCTTACCAAACTCACTATCCTTCTTATGAAATCACCAATAAAATGTAAATGTGACATGTAAGAAGGCTGAGTGAAGGATGATCATAGACAGAACATCTACAATTTCCTAGGAGTAGTCTTTTCATTTATACAGAGCACAACAAAACATCACTATTTAAGAGACTGAATTAAGAAGACTCCCTGGTAACTCCTTTGAATTTAAGCACTAAGCAAAATGACAAGGAATTGGTGTTTGAAATGATCAAATTACCAGTTTCAGCATAATCTTCATTGGAGCTGATAAATCAGAAGAAAATTCAATGAGCTGTGCAAAAGGAAAATCATTGGAGTCAACAGAGGGAGCATTCTGAAAGGGGTCTTCAGTAGATGGAGCTCTCCCCTCTGTGCTGAACCTTTGAACAGGGAAATGGGAAAAGCTGGAAATAGGCATCACACAAAGGTTTTGCACACTAGCGCTGATTAAAATGCCAATCACCCTTCTTGTAAGAGCACACACATTAACTCTCTTGTACTGGCCGCACTTCAACCCTGAATAATGTTATTATTCAAGGTATACAAGGTAACAGCAATGTCTTCAAGACTCCTAAGAATGAAGCAGAGTTGTTGCCTAGTATTTCTCCATCAAGCCACCTCTTTGCCAAAGGCAGCAGCATAACCATAAACTATCTGGGATCTAGCTTTCCTGGGCAGAACCCTTGAAGTTTACCTTTCCCCTCAAATGTTGGTGACTCAGGAAAACTTTCTTTCTGGTTGCTGCTTCTTTCCTTTTCTTTTATGAAAAGTGAACACAGGAGGCCTAAACTTGCTATGTAGGCCAAGATGACTTGAACTCCTTCCTGATCCTCCTTTCTCTACCATCAGGTTCTGGGATTATAGACATGCACCATCACACCCAGCATTACAATATACTTTTGCCATCCAAAGTCAGTCAACAAAACACTGGCCAATTTTTAAAGCTGAATTCTGAAGGTGTCTGGTAGATACATACCAGAAATTCTGAATAATCTAAACTCTTCTCCAAGGCAGCCCACTGCAAAGCAAGACAAACTTTGGAGGGATGTCAGGTAACAACTTCTCAAAAGTCATACCCTCCAAACAAACTCACTGACAAGTTATTAACTGCCTCACCTTATTTTTTAGACTTATTTTTATTATTTTTAACTATGTGTAAGTGAGGGATATATACATGACCGTGGTGCCTTCAGAGGCCAGAAGCATCAATCTTTCTGGAGCTGGACTTACAAGCAGTTGTGAGCTTCCTGACATGGATGCTAGAAACAGATTCTAGTCCTGTACAAGAGTAGAAAGCATTCCTAACTGCTAAGCCATCTCTCTAGCCCCTGATGACTCACTCAAAGGCTCCGGAGTGCACGTGCATTCAAGAACTTCAGTATAAACAACACTGCATGGGATCCACATAAACTGGCATGTTCTACTTGACCTCGCACACAGCCTTCCTAAAACCAGGATACTCTCTGACCTTGAGGATAAGTCCCTCATAATCTGATCATAACTTGCACCTGGAGGTGCCTTCCCTGGGGTATTGAATCCTGAGATTATTGTTCAGAAGACTTTCTTCAAAGTGTTTAGATGAAATGTAAAGACCAAGAAATTGTTGTACTTTTGCTGAGGATGAACCTTGAAAGCATTAAATCCACAAATATAATCTGCGATAAGAACTGGATAGGATTCTGTAGGTGTGAGGATGGACTAAGAGTACTGGCAAAGGTCAGGAAATGCACACAGAATGGGAAATGTCTACAGAGTATATAAATCACTAACAGCAATTCTACTACGTGATAACAATTCTCAACTCTGCTTCTGAAGACAATAACGTGATGCTGTGGGATGTTCTGTATGTTAAATGTGTTGCTCTGATTGGTTAATAAATAAAACACTGATTGGCCAGTAGCCAGGCAGGAAGTGTATCTGGGACAAGGAGAGAGGAGAATTCTGGGAAGTGGAAGGCTGAGGCAGGAGATGCTGCCAGCCACCACCATGAGAAGATATTAAGATACTGGTAAGCCACAAGCCACAAGACAACTTTTAGATTAATAGAAATGGGTTGATTTAAGATATAAGCAAGAAGCCTACCACGGCCATACAGTTTATAAGTAATATAAGTCTCTGTGTGTTTACTTGGTTGGGTCTGAGCGGCTGCGGGACTGGTGGGTGAGAGAGAATTGTCCTGACTGTGGGCCAGGCAGGACCAGGAAAACTCTAGCTACAACGTGATAACAGACCACACTCCATAGACAGTGCTTTCAAAGGGGATTTATGATCAAAAGCTGAAAACCTCCTTATATTTGCCAAATAATTCTCATAAACTGTTTAAAGACTCTCCTTTATAGTGAAAAATAACTATATAAAATATGAAGGGGCTAGAGAGATGTCTCAGTGGTTAAGAGCACTGACTGCTCTTCCAGAGGACCAGGGTTCAATTCCCAGCACCCAGGCAGCTCACAACTGTCTGTGATACCAGTTCCAGAGAATCTGACACCCTCACACAGACATATATGAAGGCAAAAACACCAATGCATATAAAATAAAAATACATTATTTTTTTTAAAAAGATATGAAGTTCAAATGTTTCTTTACAAAACTAAGTATGAATTTACACTAATCTGTTTACAACTTTTGGCTAACTTCATCAAAACAGAAAAAAAATCAGATTTCTATATGACAGTCAGCAATAATGCTAAATAAAGATTATTGTCAAAAATAAACCAAAGTAAACTAAGCCAAAGGTATTGATTAGTCCCTGTAACTTCAGAATCTTAAGACCATCGCTCTATCCAATGCAGTACATGTCTAAAACCAGAATACAGCAAGATCATGGAGGTGCACCTAGCACAATTTAAATCCTCTGTATTTATTAATTCTTAGTAAACATTCACGATAATAAATTTTACTACTATTTCTAGGGACTGCGTGGACCAATTGCTTTTCTCATTTCTGTGACAAAAGCAATTTAAGGAAGAAAGGATTCATATGGCTCACAGTTTGAGGGTACATTCCATCATGAAGGGGACACATGGCAGCAAGAGTAGCTCTAGGTGTGGCAGCAGAAACAAGAGGCAGCTGGTCCCACTGCACTGCATCAGGAAGCTGAGAAGTACTGGTACTGGGCTGGTTCCCTCACCTGCTCCTTTATTTAAGGTCGAGGACCCAAATCCATGGGGTGGTATCACCACATTCAATGAGGACTTTCCTTCTTCAGTTAAATCTTTCTGAACACATCTTCATAAGAGATGGCCAGTGGTATATCCCCTAGAGAATTCTAAATTCAGGCAATTTGACAATGACAATCAATCACCTTACCTCTAATACAAAATTAAGTAGGAGATGGCTCTCTCTGTGTGCCTTACAATCATACACAAAGGGGGGAAAATACATACACATAAATACCTCAGTCTTGGGAGTTCATTTCATAACCTTATGCACAATGCTAATTTCCCTAATGCTTTTTCTCTAATATTATGCTTTCTTCCCTCCCTTCTTTGATATCTTTGAAAATGTAATTCCTGATAAGAAGACTCTGTGGTACTACAAAACAAATGCCCAGCACATTACTGTGAATCCCACAGGCTAACCGTGCGGTGCTCACAGGCATAAAACCATTTCAAAAGTGCATTCACTGTGGACGGGCTCAGCAGGATAGACTGTCTGAAGACAGGGAAAAATAAAAAGGCTTTAAAAAGGCAGGGTCAGGTTAGCTAAAATTTCATTCCTTAGGCTCCCCTCCCAGAAGAAAACTCTCTGAGACTCTTCATGGTGAGCCTCTTTCTTTCTTTGTCATATCAGGCTAAAATATCTGAACACTGCTTTAAGAGCATCTTATGAGTAGGTTATTGACAATAAGGAATCAAAGAAATGGATGAATCTTTTCAGTTCAATGACACCAGGCCTCTCTCTAAGTAAAGTCTTGTAATTTCCACTATTTTATTTCACCCACCCCCACCCCCTTCGCAGCCCTGCAAGGGTGATTAACCCAGAACTCTGAGAAGGAAAGTATTTCCAACACTTTTCAAGCTAACCAATAGGAACAGTCTTCAGAATACAAGCTCCCCAGGGCAATTAAAACATAGAGAAAAGAAAGAAGGCCTTAACTAACAACTACAAGCTGCCAACTATCTGAATAAGGCCAATTGTTAGTATGTTCACAGAAGGAAAAGTTAGGCAAGGGTCAGGATGAGGAGAGCAGAAGGCCAGCACACTGCTCTGAGGCAGCAATCTCCAAAGTACTCATGAAAGCACAGGTGGGTAAACACCTCTGAAACATCTGAAAATCAGCACAGAAACTTGGCCTTCAGCACATCTCTCTCCTCGCCAGTCACATGCCACATGACTGCTTTAAGGTTGTGCTCAGCCACAGCAATGCAGGACAGACTTCACACGTGGATCATTTCTCCCACTTGTGTGGTGGAAACTGTAGAGACTGAATTAGAGTAAAAGAGGAAACCTAACATGGCTAAAATGTCTCTCAATTTAGTGGGCCAACAGAAAAGTAGTTTTCTGTAGAAAAACAAAATCTCAATAATGTGGTAATAAACTTGATCATTATGTTACTGTATTTTAGCTAAACACGTAAGTATTAGCTACTTTATGGTACAATTCCTTATGAGCAGAGCAGAGACGTAGCCTATGTGTAAGAAGACGATTTAGCTATACAATAAACTAGGAGCTTTTTGTGATTTTGATTACATTTCTCTTTTTATACAATCACTCCAGATTTCTCCAACAAGAAAACTGCTGGCATGAGACAGTTCCAACACAAAATACTTGCAGAGGTTCCAAAAGTTCTTTTCCTTACAAAAACCAGTGAATGTTGAAATATGCAAAGTTAAATGCAAAAAAATCACTGATCCAACTTCAGTCATCTTCGACTAGTCCAACAGGGCACAACCCACAGCTGGAATCACTATACTATACAAATATACTGAATCTACACATGGCAGACTGAAAAGAATGTAGGAAGTAATGTAATATTTCAATAAAGTGTATGAACTTTGTTGTAAGACTAATTTGAGTTCAAACCCAAGCTCTGCCATTTAATCGTAAAATATGAACACAGCCTGATTGCTATTCTTTCATAGCTTAATTAAACATGACATATTTTCACATGGCTGATACCCCTTAAGTCACAATGCCTTTAACCTTCATGTTGAACGAGTCTTGATTATTTAAATTCATTTTCCTGATATGAATCTATTAAAAGAAAAAAATTATTCTGTCACTGGTTAAAATAGCAAAGAAATCTTTATTCAAGACTACTTCTATATCGCAGAGACACTGGGCCTAATTCCATATATAGCAAAGAAGCTGGTGATTTACAGCCAATGAGCAGTAATAAAAACATACACAGGAGAAACAGTTGTGGGGAGGGGAGATCTTATCAAACTAAATTAGCATAATTCTTGCTAAAAATGGGTGAAAGACTTACACATTAAGGTAAGGGATGAGGCATTTGATCAGATGTCAAATGTGAAGCCATTCTCCCTAAGCTGGCATAGCAAGAGTTTTGCTAAACTAGACTCACCAGAGATGGACACAGAGGATCAAAGTCACCCAACATCAAAGCCAAGCTGGGAAGAGGGCTGAGGGAAGGCCACTAAAGTTCAATCAAGGAGATAGGTCAGGAGTAAGCAAGCCCTGTGTAGGGACACAAGAGGAGCCTCTCTTACTGAGCGCAAGGGTCACTCCACATACTGCAAACACTGGTTTTGGAAGCAATGAGCTACTACCTCTCACCCTCTATCCAAGCTATGCACAGGGGCATTCTAAACATATCAGCTATACTTAAGCAGCATTTCATATCTGCCAGTCACAGTTTGTTTTCTTTTTACCCACTGGTATTGTCAATACAAGTGATTATTGGCCTAAATGAAGAATTTCTGTATAAGCAGACACAAACAGGTAAAGTGAACTATGAGATTTGTACTTTATTTATCAGCTGATATGTTCCCCACATATTTCTTTTCCTAGTTTTTCTTACCATAAACACTTCACACTTTACACTATAAAAATATAACAATGAAATTATGAGGTGATGAGAAAGAACCAAAAAAAAAATTCCAATGCCTTTCTCTACAGCTTAAATTACAATCTAGGAGAAATGAAGAGTAAAGCCATGCTCCTAGTATTTTTAAGAATGGAGAAACAGTAGGTAACTTAACAGATACAGATACTATGAGTTCTCACACCCAAGCAATACTAGCTCTCTGAACTTAAGTCATTAAGTGGTTTAAAGAAGTTTCCAAACTGTGCTCTCAAAAATGCCACAGAGGTATATCACAGTCAACCCATGGTGACAGTAGCAGAAATTTGGAATCAGAGTCTATTTAAGATACAAGTTCATTTTTCCAGCTCTAAACTGTAATCCAGATAATACCTGCGATGGTACATTGGCTATAAAATGCAAACAAAATATCACTTTATAAAATTATAATGTGAATATTTGGGAATGACATTTATGTAATTTTATTATAATTTGAAAACAGAAACCACAAAAGAGAAATGATTTCGTTTTTCAGAATTTACAAAGCTCTCTATTTCCACTCAAATATTTATTAATCTTATGATTACTATTCCAGATCTTTTCCCTCCTCCTTCATATTTAATATGGCTCATTGCCTACATACTAAAACAAAATTACAAATTTTATTTTATTGACAATTGCTGTTTGTACATCATTAAAAGTTGATTGCTAAATGTTGTATGAACTTAATATAAAGTTTTTATAGCCTCAGGCACATTGCTGATACTTCTTTAAACACAGTTAAGTAAGTTTTAACCATCTCCACCACTTTCAGTCTCTTGAACAGTCAATTTATCTACAGGCCAGGCTCTACAAAAACAGATATGCACAGGAACTCAGTCTTGCCCCAGAGGTTCCCAGTCAATCCAAGAACAGACAACAACTACATAAGGTAAAAAGTGCTGAACAAAAATTCAGGGAAATCCACAATAAGGGTACAATCATTCCCAGGGTGTTTAGAAAATGTCTTCCAGAAAGCTTGATACCAAAGCTGAGAAATGACAAAATAAATGAAAATTGCCCAGGAAAATAGGATATGATGGTAAACTGATTGTCAGTTTGACAGGATCTAGAATCATCTAGGACTGCAATCTACTGACCATGTCTGTGGGATTTCCTAGAGGGGGTTAACAGACAGAGGAAGACCCACCTAACTGTGGGCCGCACCACTCCATGGGCTGAATAAAAAGAAAAAGGTACCTGAGCAGCAGTGTTTATCAGTCTCTGCTCCAGACTAGATGAAACATGATCAGTTGGCCTCCTCCCCTGCTGCAATGTCTTTCCTGCCATGAGGGAATGCATGTCCTCTAACTGTAAGCCAAAATAAACGCTTCTTTCTTTAAACTGTTTCTTTTCAGGTATTTGGTCCCAACAGTAATACAAGCAACTAACATGGAAGGTTGAATAAAAGTATCATAGTGGAATGTACAAAATCTTGGGAGAATTCGAGAATAGATCACCCCCTCACCCTGAGGAAATCAGTGAGATAAAAGGGAAGTCTTTATGCCAAGCCAAGGACTTTAAACTTGACCTAAAGTTTCAATGTTAAGGAAAGATTTGTTATTTTAAAAGATGGTCCTGGTGCAATGTGAAGAGTAAATCATAACAGAGCTACATCTATGAATGGGATAATAGAGAGAAGTAGAGAGAGAAAAGGGTCCCCTAAACTAAAGCTGTGGCCATGGAGAAAGAAAGAGGGCCTTTAGAGGTATGAAAGCAAAACATTAAGACTTCTGTGATTCATGAGCTGCATTTGGGACCTGGAGCAGAATTGTCAAACTCATGGGTTGCTCAACTTGAGATTGCAACTGGTTTAGTACTCATCACTAAGTTAAGCAAGCAGGTATCATTCTAGTGACTTAACAATATATTAACTAGCCTAATTCATCTTTATAATTTAAGGAAAATTCATTGTCATCTAATGCACTGATACCTAGAAAAGTTCAGAGTTTGCATGATGCCCAGCCAATAGTTATTTCTCAAATACAATGGAAAAGAAATTAAGAGAGACACTAAAGAGGTAGGAATCTTGATCCCAAAACAGGTCCCAAAACCTCCACGCTATAAAAAAGGAAACAGGAATAGATGTGAAAGGCCGCCAGGAGCGGAGCCGCGGGCAGCGCAGGCCGGGCCGCATCCCCATCCCCGCGCCAGCCGCCCGCGCCCACCATGCGCGTCCCGCAGCGGCCCGCGCGCCCGGGCCCCGCGTCGTAGCGCGGCGGGCGGAGACCGCAGGCTCCCAGCCCGGGCCCGCCGTGTCCTCGAGCCCGATCGGCGCCGCTGCCCGGCGCCAGCGCCCGGTGCCGCTGCTGGCGAGGGTGGTGCGGGCCGCGACCCGGGCGCCTGGGGCCCTGCGGGATGGAGCAGGCCGAGAGCCGGGGACCCTCCGGGCGGTGCAGACTGGGACCCGGGTACCCCGGGGTGGCGCAGCTTAAGGACTTGGGGACCCTGTGGGGGTGGCGCAGCCTGAGGACTGGGGAGCCCTGCAGGGAGGTGCAGGCCGGGACCCCGGGACTCTTCTGGGGTGGTGCTGAGGGGCCCCAGCATGCTTGCTTGGCCTGACGCCATCTTGAGCAGGGCCTGAGGAGTACGGGGAGGGTTCAGCTGGAGGACATGGGCGCAGGAACGAGCAGGGTGTCTGCGGTCGGCCACCTGGCCCCAGAACAGGGAACTGGAGGGTCGGAGGGACAGTTTGTACCCTGGATGGGAGCCAGGTCAGCAGACGTGTCGAGCTCGGGGGGGGGGGGGGGGGGGGGGGGGGGGGGGGGGAACCACGAGCTGTCCTGAGTTTGAACCTGGCCTCATATGAATCGTCCAATCAGAACCCTGTAAGCCATGGCCTCATATGAGTCGTCCAATCAGAACCCTGTAAGCCATGGCCTCATATGAGTCGTCCAATCAGAACCCTGTAAACCATGGCCTCATATGAGTCGTCCAATCAGAACCCTGTAAACCATGGCCTCATATGAGTCGTCCAATCAGAACCCTGTAAAACATGGCCTCATATGAATCGTCCAATCAGAACCCTGTAGAACATGCTTCTTGCTTCTGTACCCGCCCTTCCGCTGCCCGACCCTATAAAAACCCTCCACTCCAGCCCGTCGGCGCGCCAGTCTCTTCAGTCTCTGGAGGGACTGTGTCGCCCCGGGTACCCGTGTTCCGGAATAAAGCCTCTTGCTGTTTGCATCTGACTTGTGGTCTCGGTGTGATCTCTGGGCGAGGGTCTCTCCAGAGGGAAGACTACCTTCAGGAGTCTTTCAGATGTATGTTTCTTATGAATAACAAGATTATTCCTACTGTTCTAGAAACAAGTATTAAAGTCTTGCTACTCATATTCAAAATGTGGTCAAGCTCACTGAATACAACAGCAGCTTTCAGGGATGTGTGTTCTTGTTGTCAGAACAGCCAGGCATACATGCAAGCAATCATGTCTAAGGAACCAAAATTGGGCATTGACCTTGGCACCATCTACTGCTGGGAGGGCGGGGGTCTCTCATCATGGAAAAGCAGAAATAATTGGCAATGACTAGAGTAACCTAACCACACCGAGCTATGTTGCTTTTATTGACAGCAAAATGATTCACTGACAATGCTGCAAAGTTTCAAGTTGTGATGAACAACACCAAGACAATTTTTGATGCTGAGCATGTGACTGATCAGGTGTAGGTGTGATGGTGCTAGACCTTTATAGTGGTGAATGATGCAAGCAGCCTAAGGGTCTAAGTAGAATAAGAAGGGGTGATCAAATTTTTCTACCCAGAAAAGGTGTCCTCTAGGGTTTTAATGAAGATAAAGGAAATTGCAGAAGCCTATCGTGGGAAGACTGTTGTCAATGCTGTGGTCACAGTGGCAGCTGACTTCAGTGACCCTCAGCAGCAGGGAACAAAAGATGTACTTAGAATCAAGAAAGAAAACACTGCTGCTACTATTCCTTGTGGAATAGATAAGAAGGTTGGAGCCTAAGGAAATACACTGATTTTTTATTTGGAAGTAGTACTTTTGATATGTCAGTCCTTACTATTGAGGACGTAATTTTTGAGCTCAAATCTATAGCAGAAGACACCCATTTGGGTAAAGACTTTGGCAACTGGATGGTTAATGATTTCATTGCTGAGTTTAAATGCCAACACAAAAAGGACATCAGTTAAATCAAGAGAGGTGTCCCTCATCTGTATACTGCTTGTGAATGGGCTAAGTGTACAAGCTCCTATAGTACTGAGGCCAGTAATAAAATTGATTTTCTCTATAAGGGAATAAATTTCTGTATCTACATTACCCAAGCTCAATTTGAAGAATTGAATACTAACCTGTTCTTGGGCACTGTAGATCCTATAGAAAAGGTCTTTCAAGATGTCAAATTAGACAAGTCACAGATCCATGATATTGTCCTAGTGTGGCTCTACCAGAATTCCCAAGAGTCAGATGCTTCTGCAAGACTTCTTCAATCGAAGAGAACTGAATATGACACTAACCCTGGTGAAGCCATTGCTTATGGTGCAGTTATCTACACAGTCATCCTCTGAAGACAAGTCTGGAAATGTTCAGGATTGGCTGCTCGTAGATGTCACTCTTTGTCCCCTGTGTGCCAAAACCCCTGGTGGAGTCACACCTGTCCTCATCAAGCACAATACCATCACTCAGACCTGGCAGACACAGACCTGCACTACTTACTCTGACCACAAGCCTAGGGTGCTCACTCATATAGATGGAGGAAAACATCCATGACTAAAGATAACAATCTGCTGGGAAAGTTTGAAATTCCAGGCATACCTCCAGCACCCTGTGGTGTTCCTCAGGTTGAAATCACTTTTGACATTGATGGCAATGACATCCTCATAGTTTCTGCTGTAGATAAGAGTACAGGAAAGGAGTACAAAATCACCATTACCAATGACGGGGGCCACTTAAAAAAGGAGACTATTGAGTACATGGTCCAGGAAGCTGAGGAGTACAAAAAAAGATGAGACAAGAAAAGACAAAAGTATCATCCAAGAATTCACTGGAGTCCTCTGTATTCAACATTAAAGTAACAATTGAAAATAATAAATTTCAGGGCAAGATCAATGATAAGAACAAAGTAAAGATTCTAGAAAGTGTAATAAAATCGTCAGTTGGCTGGATAAGAATCAAACTGCAGATAAAAAAAAATTTGAACACCAGCAGAAAGAACTGGAGAAAGATTGTAACCCATCATTATCAAGCTTTACTGGAGTGCTAGAGGACTACAGAAGGAATGCCTGGGGGCTTCCCCAGGATGGGAGCTCCTCCCTCAGGTTGTGCTTTTTCAGAGTCCACCCTTTGAAGAGGCTAATGAAGTCAGCCCAAAGAGACATGTAGCATTGTTCCACAGGAAAACATTTAAAGGACCCAAATTTAGCAAGTTCCATGGTACTTTTAAAATTGAGCTGCTACAACAAATTACTGGGCATTATCAATTTTTTAATAGGATTGTGCACACAGGGCGGGGAGGGGGGAGGATAACACTGCACATTATAAGTATTGGACATTGAGTGGAAATGCAATGCCTTAAATAAAACTATTTAAAATTGTGGGGGAAAATGTTGTCAAAGCACTGGTACCACCTGAAACCTTGTTAGAAATGCAGTTCTCTAGCCCTATCTGAGAAATGTTGAACAAGAATCTACATTTGAAGAAGACCCCAGAGATTTATAGACTTGGGAGATCTTAAGAATCACCAAAAGAACTTGCCAGCAACTCACTCTCTATGGATGAAAGAAAAATACTTTGGCTGACCTTATACCTGACTAAAAGAGTAACTCAACAATGCTTCTTATTACACCACAAAGCAACACACACAGGCATTAAGTGTCAACTAGTGTTCATCAAAAAGTATTGCAAAGCCAAATATGATGGCACATGTTGTAGCCCACTACGTTTCCTAGCGGCTGTACCCAGCAGGACTGCATAAGAGGTTGATTGGACCACGGGCCTGGGTATCAGGTGTTTGGAAGGGTCTACACTTGACTGTAACTAGCAAGGGAGAGGTCTTTTGCTCCACCCCTTGGCATTGTTATAAACAGACCTTTGGAATAAAGTTCTGGGCGGTGGATAAGGATCCAGGCCCACCCGAGTCTATCCTGTGTTTCTCTCTATTTTCTCCCCCCCCCTCTTTATTTCTAACTAAGTCTCTTATCCCTCACTCCTCAAGAGTCCCTGGGGTAAATAAATGTGGGGGCTGGTCTGCCACAGGCACACGCATTTCATCCCACACTGGGAAAACAGAGATAGATGGATCTCTGAGTTCGAGATCAGCCTGGTCTACATAATGAGCACCAGGACAAGGGCTATGTAGAGAGACTGTGTCTCCCAAAAGAGAAGCTTAAAAAAAAAAAAGTAATGCAGGGTCTCCCATATTTGATAGCATAGAATAAATGCCTAAAACTATGGTTTGCCAATGTGGTGGTATTGTGTTCCCCAAAATATTGTGTACCTTAATAAACTTATCTGGGGTCAGAGAACAGACAGCCACTAGATACAGAGGCTAGAAAATGGTGGCACTCACACCTTTAATCCTAGCATTCCAGAGACAGAAATCCCTCTGGATCTCTGTGAGTTCAAGGCCACATTGGAAACAGCCAGGCATGGTGACACACGCCTTTAATCCTAGAAAGCGAACCTTTAATCCCAGGGAGTGGTGGTAGAAGGCAGAAAGGTATATAAGGCGTGAGGACCAGAAACTAGGAGCATTTGGCTGGTTAGGCATTTGGCTGGTTAAGCATTTGGCTGGTTAAGCTTTCAGGCTTTCTAGCAGCAGTTCAGCTGAGAGCCATTTGGATATGAGGACACAGAGGCTTGCAGTCTGAGGAAACAAGACCAGCCGAGAAGTTGGCCAGGTGAGGTTAGCTGTGGTTTGTTCTGTCTCTCTGACCTTCCAGTGTTCACCCCAATAACTGGTCTCAGGTTTGATTTTATTAATAAGACTCTCTAAGATTCATGCTACATTTGCCTTTCCTTTAAATATTTTCGCAAAGAGAAAATTATTCCCACTACCTATTTGCTGAGTAGCACAATTGATAGCTTACGTAATTTTAAGTCATTCCTAGTTTCCTAGTTTCCCAGGGGAGCTTTGCAAAGCTCTTAATTATGTACTAGTCTTGAACATCTATTTCATTAGCCAATTTTCTGCCCACTTCCTTTGTCAGGTGAAAATGTGTCACCATAGTTCTTAAGAGAAAACACAGTTAATGTGTTTTGGATAGTAAATTGCCTTAAAAGGATAATTAATATTTCAACTGCAAAATAGCACATCTATTAAAATAACAAATTTTTAAAAATAGATTAAAAGGATGAAGAAGCTAAACTCAAAATCTGGACAAAGTCAACAAGAGTCACTGTATAAACTCACTGGTATCTTTATGTTAAATCTTCAATTAAAGAGATCCATCCTAATATTTTATTCTATAATTATTAGAAGAACCTGAAACACTATAAATGATTTTTAAGACAAAAGTCATAGAGAAATTAAACACCTGACTAAATGAAAGAGAAAAGGAAAAGAACACCTAAATTGGAATCAATATTGGGACAAAAGCTGCTATACAGAAGCTTAAGCTCTCTAGACTGACAATAATAAGAACATGTGGCCTATTACATCAAGAAACAATGTTGTGCACAAACAGTGATTGCTGTGGGATGTTCTGTATGGCAAATGTGTTGCTGATTGGTCAATAAATAAAACACTGATTGTCTATTGGCTAGGCAGGAAGTACAGGCGGGACAAGGAGGAGAATAAAGCTGGGAAGTGGAAGGCTGAATCAGAGAGACACTGCCAGCCGCTGCCATGACAAGCTGCATGTGAAGATGCCGGTAAGCCATGAGCCATGTGGCAAGGTATAGATTAATGGAAATGGATTAATTTAAGCTATAAGAACAGTTAGCAAGAAGCCTGCCATGGCCATACAGTTTGAAACCAATATAAGTCTCTGTGTTTACTTGGTCGGGTCTGAGCGACTGTGGGACTGGCGGGTGAGAGAGATTTGTCCTGACTGTGGGCCACGCAGGAAAACTCTAGCTACAAGTGATGATGAGCAATTCGTAGCCACAGAGCAGAGTGCTTATAAAAACTATGGGAAATCTTCTGATGGAAAATAAAACTGGAGAGACATTTCAATATGTTTTGCTGCTTCCTACATAACTTAATTAAGAGTTTAGCAACTTGGCTTCAAGAGAAATCTCTGACTATAGACTGACTGTCCTGTGACCGTCCTCGAGGTCTTGTACTTTTCTTTGTTTTATCCTACTTTCAGCCTCCAGGTTTCATTTCTCTGCTTCTGTTCCTTAGACCTCTATCTCCTATTACACAATTCACTTTCCAGAATTAACCTTCCTGCTGTGGATGACTGATTGATAAATAAAACACTGATTGGCCAGTAGCCAGGCAGGAAGTATAGGCGGGACTAGCAGAGAGGAGAATGGAGAAAACAGGAAGGCAGAGAGGAGGAGACGCCAGCCTGCCGTCCCGGGAGCATCATGTAAAGGCAGCAGGTAAAGCCAAGGAACACATGGCGACATACAGATTAACAGAAATGGTCTGAGTATAAGAGTAAGAGCTAGACATTGGTAGGCCTGAGCTTATGGCCAAGCAGTTCAAATAATATAAGCGTCTGTATGTTTATTTTATACGTGGGCTACGGGACTGGCGGAGATTGGCGGGACCCGGAGAGAAAAACTCTAGCTATACCTTCCCATCTATCCCCTAGAGATATTTCTATGCCCATCTCCTCAGCCATTCTATTAACCTACTAGGTAGCACAAAGCAAGAGAAGACATTTCAGAGAGGGTACATAGAGAAAGGAGACATCAGAAAAACAATGGATAATTGTTAATAGTCAAGAAAGACTAAAGCTGGAAAAAAGGAACTGAAGGGGAATTCCTCAAGGACTCTCACTTTTGTGCTTAAAATGAACTAAAGAGAAGAGTGGAGGAGTCTGAAACAGAGACAAAGTCAAAAAGAAACTATAAATTAAACTCAGTTATCTGGCATTATCATGCTAGCTTAAAAAGCAAAATCTTCTAAGGACAAAAACACATAAGAAAGCATGATAAAAAAAAAACCTTTAGGTGATGGAGAGAGGGATCAGTAGTTAATAGTGTTTGGTTTGCAACACCCATGTTTAGCAGTTCAAAACTATCTGTATCTCCTGCTCCAGGACAATTTGATGCCTGTGGCCTTAGATACCTACACTCAAGTACACACATCCACACACATAATTTAAAATAATACATATAGGTACTTTAAAATTAAAAACCAATCTTCAGTCAATAGGATACCTAAAACAGCTGGTCCTATACAAACATCAGGAAGTAGCTTATTAAATGGTTGTCCCAAATAAACAAATGTCAAGTAGGCAGAGGAAGACAGAAGAGGACATCAAATCTAACATTAAGCTGCATACAAACTAGGTTCTTAGTAAGTTCATGTTAATTACTCATTTTAGTATTAGTACTGTGAATTCTTAATAGAGTATACATAGAATAATCAAGACCATCAAAAATCTCTATCCTCTATAGCAATGGCTCTCAACCTATGGGTTGTGACCCATTTGAGATGGAAATATCCTTTCACAGGGGTTGCATATCAGATATCCTGCATATCATATATTAACATTATGATTCATAACAGTAGCAAAATTACAGTTATGGAGTAGCAAAGAAAATGACTTTATGCTTGGGAAGTCATCACAACATGTGTTAAAGAGTCACAGCATTAGGAAGGTTGCAAACCACTGCTCTAGGGCAAGGTCTTCAAGTATCAGAATATACAAGTAACAAGACAAGCCTAAGCTAACTGCTCATCTTACACCTGATAGAACAGCACTCTACATACGTGCTTGTGCACATACTCACGCTCACTCTCCCTCTCCACTTTCCACCCTTGCTGAACATATATTCAGGATCACTGACCTCTGCACCAGACCTACTTGTCATGAGAATAAACTCAAAATACATATTAAAGTAATGAACACCGTTTCCAACATAGAAATTGTAAAAAAATAAATAAATAGATAGATAGATGGATGGATAAATAAATAAATAAGTAGATAAGTAAATAAGTAAGTGGTATTTTCTAAGAATCATTATTTAACTGACAATCAAGATCCTTACAACTATAGCTTCACCTTACCTCTCACACATTGAATAGTAACAGCAGCCTTACACAAACCCTTGTTCCATTGAAACAGCTCCATCTGGGGAGGGAGACTTCTTAAGAGTTGGGGATGGAGGTAAATAAAGAAGGAAGGAAGAGGGTAAAGGGGAAGAGCATGGTACAAGTGATCTGATCAAGGAAATAGGAAATGGGGCCCTCTAGGGAAAGGGGAGGGAAATATGGAAAGACAGGTGAGTGTAAAATAACAAAAAGTCATAAGGAATATTATTTTTTAACTACTATTAACTACTATTATTAACATATTATTAACTATTTATGTAAAACAACATATAAGATACAAAAATCTGTCTGTAAATACACATACGTAGTTTAAATGAACTTTTCTTATCTGGACTAACAGTGTTCCCTCCAAGAGCCAAAGAGCATCTAAAAATTCCCAATGACAGACATGAGAATCCCTCTTTTGAGTTGTTAGCCAGGGCTGCCAAAGAGACTCCCAAAGCATAGAGCTTATTGTTATTGCCCTTGCTTGCACCCAGAGGTGGCTGAAGATATCATGTTCTTCAGCAGACACAGGGCACAGAGGACCCTGAGATGGAACTGAATTGAATGTCTCCTTCCTGAGGACTAGCTTTCATGGTAACAGAAGGTGCCACACAAGCTTCCAAAGGGGCCACCAAGCTCTGACGCATATGAACCACAATATGACTGCATGGCACCAAACTCTACGGGTGCAGTAGTGGCGCACATACCTTGGCAGCAACTAACAGCTCTCTAAATGGACTGAAGATCTTTCAACATGAGGGAAACCATGCCTGGTATTAGAAACTGAGCCAACCATTCAGTGCCAGTGAAGCCTGGATCTTGAAGGAGAACTGACAATCCCTAACAATAATCTAAACATGTTTCCTTGTAGTTGCAGATGAGTGTAGTCTTCACCACTCATCAAGGAAATTTCTCTTTGCAACAGACAGAGACCATTACAAAAAAACCAAACCAAAAAAAAAAAACCACAACCAGTCAAAATGAAAGTTGTGGAGCCTAGTCCCAACGGATACACCTACAAAATAAATATTCCTAACTTAAGGCTCTGGGAATATTATGGAAGAGGAGGCATAAGAATTGTAAGAGCCAGATGATCTGGGAAATTACTATGAGACTGTGACTCCTAGTAATGTCAAAAGCTACACCTATAAGTCTCACCAGCACAACTGCCTAAACGAGAACTGAACAAATACAAAGCCAATAGACATACAAAGGAGACAGGAAAAAGACCACAACCCTACACAAAGAACTATAGGAAACTAAGGAATGCTAAGATTGAAAAAAATAGTCCTTTCCAGGGAAGAGCACACCAATTTGCTATCCAGTACCAAATGTTTAACCCTGAAAATACACATATGAGTAACAATATGAGCAGGTTATATTTAGGAACATATATGTACATACATATACACATAATTTACATAATAACAATAAAAATGAGGCCATAAATTTGAAAGAGAAAAAGGAAGGAGTATAAGAGGAAGTCTGGAAGGAGCAAAGGAAAGGGGAAATGATGAAATAATAGTACAATCTCAAAAAAAAATGCCATCTTCCATGCACCATTACTCCATTAACCTCACTCCATGTCATTCTTCTCTCTGTTCAGTCCCAGTCTTCTAAGTACCCCATCATCAATAGGTAGTCAAACTCTAATCCCACCTCCATGTATAGCATGTCCAAAAGGACCCAACTTCTCTCCCATGATACCCTCAACCATATTTTAACCTAATCACTATTGTGGTGGTTTGAAAGAAAAATGGCCTCCCAAAGGGAGTGGCACTATTAGAAGGTGTGGCCTTGTTGGAGTAGGTGTGGTCTTGTTGGACTAAATGTGTCATAGTAGACTTGAGCTTTGAAGTCTCATATATGCTCGAACCACGTCCAGTGAGACAGACCACTTTCTGTTGCCTTTGAATCTAGATGTAAGAACTCTGAGCTCCTTTTCTAGCACCATGGCTGCCTGAATGCTGCCTTGCTTCTTGACATGATGATAATGGACTAAACCTCTGAACTGTAAGCCAGCCATCACAATTATATGCTTTCCTTTATAAGAGTTGTCATGGGCATGGAGTCTGTTCACAGTAATAGAAACCCTAAGACAACTACTAATAAGAAATAATCTGTGTGCATCTCTGACTATAACCATTCAGTCCTAGGTTTTAAAATACTGATATAACATTTCTGAAATGTACAGAAATGACTTTTGTAAGGGAAGCAATTTCTGAATATAAAAGCTGTGTTCCTTTCTGTATCTGTAGTGTAGAAAAAAGAATCTTGGACATTCATAACCTTTCTTGAGGAAAGAGCTACAAGAGGCTGGTATTATGTTATTTCTGAGATATGTGTTCACTTATTTGTAGCCTTAATTCAGGAAAATATATACTTAGAATATGCACACATTTTTGCAAGACTAAAAGCTAATAGTGGCATATTAGCCACTACAGTGATTCTAACCCCTGTTCTGCGTTCAAGAGCACTAAGGAACATTTGTTTTCCTTCTGTGGTTCTAAAGCTTCTTCGCCCTTTTAACAAGGTGACGTTAGACTCAAAGAAAAATACTAGCCAGAAGTTGAAAATGGCAATATTTCATGGATAATACTGCCTTAATTTAAAGGAATGCTAGGAGGACTGCCTAACTTACATGAATAAAGTACTTTGGAAATGTAGTTTACAAATTCTAAAGGACGATAACAAGGTGAGCTATCTATATGTTAACATTTATAAAATGTAATTAAAAGATAACAAGCACTTAAATATCACTTTAGATTTGCTACTCAGTTTCCAGAAGCTAATTAAGTCACAAGGCATATACCCAAATATATGTTAATATTTTCATTCAGAAGTCAAGTCACCTCCCCTGGCGGTGGTGGCACGCCCCTTTAATCCCAGCACTTGGGAGGAAGAGGCAGATGGATCTCTGTGAGTTCGAGGCCAGCCTGGTCTACAGATCGAGTTCCAGGACAGGCTCCAAAACTATACAGAGAAACAATGTCTCAAAAAAAAAAACAAAAACAAAAACAAAAAAAACCAAAAAAATCAAGTCACCAAGTTAGGTCTTTGTGAAAGGAACGAAAGGTAAACCAGTTATCTTTGGTATTTTAAAATTCAGAGAAGAGCTGGGCAGTGGTGGCGCACACCTTTAATCCCAGCACTTGGGAGGCAGAGGCAGGCGGATCTCTGTGAGTTCGAAGCCAGCCTGGGCTACAGAGTGAGTTCCAGGAAAGGCGCAAAGGTACACAGAGAAACCCTGTCTTGAAAAACCAAAAAAAAAAAAAAAAAAAAAAAAAAAATCAGAGAAGTGGAATTTACTAAAATATACAAAATAAAGCAACACAAATTCTGATATCAGCTCTCTCTGTAAAACTGGCTTAATAAAAGATTATCAAGAAGAATTTGAAAAGGTAATGTTGTTAAACTAAAGATTTTCCCCTCCCCATGTACTTATGCTCTTAATCTACACTAGAAGTCTAGCCTCAAATAAATAAAAAAAGAAAGAAAGAAAGAACATGATAAAAAGAAGACTATTTACTGTACATATAAAGGCACTAGGATCCCAGACTGAGAGCAGAGATACAACTCAGGGGCACATTACCTGCCTGACTTGTGCATGGCTCTTGGTTCAATCTTTAACACTGTAAAGAAAAAAAGCAAAGATCCTAGACTGAAAGGTATTTGACATACCAGAAAAAAAGTCTATGGCAGTCCCATCCTCAACATGTCCAGTCTCCTCTGTTTTCACAAACTAAGCAGTGTTGGGCCTCTTTAGTACTTGGATGACAGAATTACTACACCAAGAGAAGCCTGGTGTAATGATAACTGACTGTGGTGGTTTGAATGCAATTGGCCCAAATAATCTCATAAGGAGTAGCACTATTAGGAAGTGTGGCTTTGTAAGAATGGGTATGGCCTTGTTGGAAGAAGGGTGTCACTGGAGGGTTGGGTTTTGAGGTTTCCTATGCTTGGGATACCACCCAATGTCTAAGTCAACTTCCTGCAGCCTCAAAATATAGTACTCTCAGCCACTACTCCAGCATCAGTCTGCCTGCATACCACCATGCTCCCCATCATGAGGATAATAGATTGAACCTTTGAAACTGTAAGCAAGGCACCCCAATTAAATGTTTTCTTTATGAGTTATAGTGGTCATGGTGTCTCCTCAGTGCAATAGGAACCCTAACAAAGACAGAAGTTGGTACCAGGGATTGGGGTATTGCTTTGATAGGCCTGACCATGTTTTTGTTTGGAGGAATTTGACTTTGGTATTTTGGGTTATGAAAGCAATGGAATGCTTTAAGCACTGCTTAATGGGTCATACTAGTAGGAGCATGGAAGACAGAGGTGCTAAGTGTTATTTGAACTGTTGGGGGCTACCTCACGAGATTTCAGAGAAGAATTTTAGTATGTTGCCTAGAGATCATTCTTGTGATATTTTGGTAAATAAAGTGACTGCCTTTTGCCCCTATTCAAAGAGTCTGCATGAGGCTAAAGTGAAGAGCTTTGGATTAATTCCCTTGGCATAGGAAATCTCAAAATAGCCAAGTATAGAGCTGGAGAGATGGTTCAGTGGTGAGAGAGCTGACTGTTCTTCCTGAGGACCCAGGTTCAATTCCAAGCACCCACATGGCAGCTCACAACTGTCTGTTACTCTGGTTCTAAGGGACCTGACACCCATGGCAAAATACCAATATGTATAAAATAAAAACAATTTTTTTTTAAAAAGCCTAGTATAGATTCTGTTGTGTGGTTACTAGTATTCATGTTTATAAAGGTTTATAATGAAAAGGAGCAAGCTGAGCAGGGTAAATTACAAAATGTAAATTTTAAGGAGAAAAAAAGAGCACCAGGAAGTGGAATGGAGTTAAATCCTGTGTTCAAGAAGATAAGCGGATTAAGAAATATAATAAAGGGAGTGGTGATCTCAGGGCAAGATCCCACCCAGCTAGTTTCTAACTTGTGAAAAAGAACTAAAGAAAAGCTTAGAGTCAGGTGTTCTGGGGCACACCTTTAATCCCAGCACTGGGAAAGCAGAGACTGGAGAATCTCTGAGTAGTCTGAGGCCAGCCTGGTCTAAAGATCCAGTTTCAGAACAGCCACGCTTAGGAAGTGAAGGACAAAAAGCCAACGAAGATGTAATTGAACAAGGGGACCATGTTCCAGCCCCAGTAAGCAACAAAACTTGGCAGCTTCAGCCACATGGTTCTGGCTTTAGAGTTAAGGATAGAAGAAACAGGTTATGGAATTTGCCTCCATACCTGAAGAAAGCAGCTTAGGCCAGGCACCCATCAGGTGTGTCCCTGAATGGAAGTCTAATAGAGAAGCCATTGTGTGAAGCTGTGAAGTTGAAGCCTGGATTGCCTGGGAGAACCCAAGATGTTAGAGCTGCCAGAGTCGTGGGACACCTGCCGAAGAGCACTGCTAACAGGTAGTAGAACCAGCCTGAGAGAGAAATGTGTTACAAATAACAAAGCTGAATGAAGTTGGAGAGAGTTTTGACATCAGACATGGAGATGCAAAGTTTGGAGTTTGCCTAGCTGATTTTCAGTCTTGATTTTGCTCAGTATTTCCCATGCTCCCTTCCCTGCATTTTGGAATGGTAATGTATACCCTGTGCTGGAAGCATGTGATCTGCTTTTTTATTTTGATTTTTACAGGTGATTATAGTTAAGAGATTGCATGAATCTCAGAAAAGACTTTGAACTTCAGACTTTTAAACATTGTTGAGACTGTGATAGACTATGGGGACTTTTGAAGTTGGACTAAATGCATTTTGCATTACAATACTATTACAAGCTTATGGGGGCCAGGGAATAGAATGTGATAGTTTGACTATAATTGGCCCCCACAATATCATAGAGAATGGTACTATAAGGAAATGTGGCCTTGCTAGAGGAAGTCATTGGGGGAGGGCAGGTACTTTGAGGTTTCCTATGCACAGGATACCACCCAGTGTCTCAGTAGACTTCCTGTTGCCTGCAAGATATAAGACTCTCAGTTACTACTCCACCACCATGTTTGCCTGCACGCTGCCATGCTCCCAATCATGATGATAATAGATTGAACCCCTGAAATTCTAAGCAAGCCACCCCAATTAAATGTTTTCTTTATAAGAGTTGTGGTGGTCCTGGTGTCTCTTCACAGCAATAGTAACCCTAATGATGACACTGACCCTATGTCTATGTGTGTACCTTACCATATACTATATAAGTAGAAATGGCACCCAAGCTAACATGTAAGTATGAACATATACAAAAACAATGTCATTTCTTAAGGACATGGTTTGAGCCATGAGAGATAAAAGTTTTAAATAATTAGTTAACTAATCAATTGAGACCAAGTCTCACCATTTGCCCATACTCTCAAGGCCAAGTGATCCTCTTGCCTCAGCCTGTTGAGTACTATGAATAGGTATATACTACACAGCCATCTTGATACATGTGAAATAGAACTTGATCTGAAGTTGTAGCTAACCATGGCCCTTGTCATCATCTGGTCTCTCTAGCAGAAGAACCAGGATTCAAGGTGTTAGACCTCCAGCCTAAAGGCCTGCATGCTAGCCTCCACATATTAGTTATACATGAGTAAGATACCATAATGAATCAAACTAGGCAAAACCATAAAAGTGCATATATGTTTTGTTAAAAAAAAAAAATCAGCCAGTTATGGTAGGACATATCTATAATTCCAACACTTGGAAAGCTGAAGCAGGAAGGTTGCTGTGAGTTCAAGACCTAATAGTGAGACTCTGTCTCAAAAAAGAAAACACACACACACATACACAGAGCATGGTGGTACATGGGTACATGCCTTTAATCACAGTACTCAGGAGGAAAAGGCAGATGAATCTCTGTAATTTCAGACCATTGAGAAGTACATAGAAGTTACAGACCAGGCAAGGATAAACAATAAGACAATGTCTAAAAAGGAGCATAATTTTTAAAAATATGTATGTGTGTGTGTATGTATGAAAAGAAGAAAAAGAAAACCACACAGACAATGCAGCATTCTGGTCAACTTTCTAAAGGAACCTCAAGAGCTAATTTTCAGTCTCTGCCTTAACACTTCATGACTGGGCAAATCATTTAAAACTACTTAAAGAATTTATGTCAGCTATGAATAATAAAAATGGCATTATTGATGTGGGGATTATATAAGATATGTGATGTATTAACCACAATGGTATGTTAATGTTCATTGAATTGATTAGCTATAATTTTTTAAATTATTTTATTAGTGAAGACAAATTCAGAGAATAGCAAATAACACCAACAACAACTACAAATATACAGAGGAAATGAGAAAACATTAACACTACAAAAAAGATAAACAACACATAGAACAAACTTAAACAATACAGGAAAGAAGAGGACTTAAATATTTCTATGAAATTGCTGAGTAGCTACTATGAAATGACACAGAAGGCTTAGTGGGTGGAAGTACTTGCTATGAAAGTAAGAGGACATGAGTTTGGTACCCAGCACCCACATATAAGACAGGTATGGAGCCATGTATCTTTAACTTCAGTGTAGGGTACACAAAAACAAGTAGATCGCAGGAGCCAGCCAGTCTAGCAGAAATGACAAGCTTCAGGTTCAGTGAGAAACTCCATCAACAAACAAGGTGGACAGAAATAGTGGAAGATGCCCAACATCAATCTCTAGCCTCCATACTTACATACAAACACAGACATCTCTCTCTCTCTCTCTCTCTCTCTCTCTCTCTCTCTCTCTCTCTCTCTCTCTCACACACACACACACACACACACACACACACACACACACACACACACAGTAGTCATTCTGCAAGGAATAGTAATTCAGCTAAGGAGAGTAAAACTTTATGTGAAAGAAAACAAAATTATTTATACAAAAGAAGAGGAAGGGGAAAAGGAGGACAAGGAAGGAGGGGGAAGAGAGCAGGAGAAGGCTGCTGCCTACAGGCTTGATTAAAAATAGCTAGATGAGTTCTAGAATAGTGCCAGATTGAATCAAGTCTTGAGACAGATAGAACCAGGACTGTTGAGAGGAAAGGTGAAAACCAAAACAGTATTTCATGCGTGGGGTTTACAGTGACTGCTAAACATATATAACACAGGGGAAAGAGTGAGCAATCCCAGTCAGTACACACTGAAAGGGGATGGCAAGCAAAACGTCATGCTGAGTGCCTATAATCCCAGCACTGGGAGACTCAAGTAGGGGAATTTTATCAAGGGCTATTCCTAGACCATCCTAAGCTGCATAGTGAGATCCTGTCTTAAAAATAAATGGAGAAAAAAATGTAAAGGATGGCAGCAAATCTGCAGGCTTACAGTACCACTATAATAGAGCCAAATTACAGCTCTTGCACTGAAAAAGGGTAATGACCTTGAAAGTCACTGTGCTGTGCTAGCTTTTCCAGTGTGACACAGACAGCCTGGCTACAGAATAGGTGGCATGCTACAGGGAAGTTAATGCCATCGGAGGAATCAAGACCCATAGAAGGAAGGCAGTTCAGTGAGAAGAAAGGTATTAGGTTGGCTAGATGAATAGGAGAGTGGGGCAGAGCTGGGGGCAAGTTGAGTTCCACATTTATACTATAAATTGCTCTTGGCAACATCTTCTGACTTGACCTCTTAGAAGTTTTCCTAACAGGTTAGAAACCGAGTTGTAAAGTCTCAAAGATAATTAATTAAAACCATTCATTCTTCTCCAAATTTTCCTGTTCAACAGTAGTAAAGAGAATTGACTTTGAAATTATTATCAAAATTCTAAGCCTGGCTCAGATGCTTACCAATCATCTGTGCTTGAATACAATGTCACCATTGGAACAAAAGAATATACAGCAAGTTCCCAGGAGGGTTGGGAAAGCTGAAAGAAATAATACATGTAAAGCTTGATCCAGGTCACATTCACTATCATAAGCCTGGATGAAGTTTTCTGAAATAACACTAGCATTTCTTTAATCCAGTCTAGTGTTGAATTCCGTGTCCTCAAGCCACAGATTGTTAAACACAGATTGCAGAGTCCCAGCCTCCATAAGTTTCTCTGCCAGTAGTCTAGGACAGAATGTGAACATTTGCATTTCTAACTAGTTTCCAAGTTATGCAGATGCTGCTGGTCTGGGAACTAACACTTTGAAAACCACCTGTCTGTCAAAGTCATTCCTGATGGAATCCTGAAAATTTTTTCATAGTAAGAAATAAGGATAAATCTCTCCCATAATCATTAAAAGGTAACAAAAAATTAGGGGAAAAGCATCATATTTTCATGTGCAAGTATGGTAGAAAAGAAGGGAGGGAGGGAGTGGAGAGCAAAACAATCCCTAAAGAGAAAGTTTTAGTTGCCCCCACTCTTTCCCACACAGTACAGTATTAGTACAAGTTTCTTAAGAATCCCAAATGATTCACTGTCAGATTAAGTCCCCAGAGAAATGCAGACAGAATGAACAGATGGCCTTTCCCTTCCTAAATTGTGTGTGTGTGTGTGTGTGTGTGTGTGTGTGTGTGTGTGTGTGTGTGTGTATTTCATATATAGAGAAGTTGCCTGTTCTTTCTTATTTTAATGTGAGCACTAAACTGTTTGTAGAGTTTCAAAGGACCCAACCTAGTCTCAGTAATTTCAGAGCTACTGTCCTGGGGTTCCAATCCCCTGCTCCTTTTAATACTGTGCCATGTCTATGCTCTATCTACATCCCAGAAGCCATGGATGAAGGGAGATACAGTAGGCAATAAAACCAAGAGAATAAGAGAAAAGATCAAGATTGTTTCATGCTCTGCACTGCATTCCTTTCTTCATCAATCTGACCCTGATAATGATCTTAGATGAACCACTTTACATACATAGTGAGATGGTGCTTACATATGGGTATTAGTTAAAATATTAAGGCCACTCCACGTAGTTAAAAGGGGGGTTTATTTTGTGGGGTAACTTACAAGTGAAGGGATAGGTAACAAGGTCTGGGAAAGGTGTAGCACAGTCCGGCGGTGTTCTCTGGAAAACTCTGCTTGGTCTACCTCCAGTGTCCAGGGTCCAGGAACCAAGAGAGCCGGCCCATCCAGATCTCGGGTCTTCAGGGTCCTCTCTCAGCCTTGTAGGCGTGACAGTTACCGAAGCCTCAATGGGGGTTGGAACTTCCAGATCAAAGCTGGAATGGCTACCCACTACATATGGGTGCTAGAAAATTATATGATGCTTTTATATTTAAAACACAAACTTTTCCTAATGTGAATGCTTTAAATAGCCCTATCACTGTTCAGGAAGTTTACACTTGCCCATCTATAAGCAAAAGGGGTTTTCATCATCTTCAACAGGTGCCAAGTAAGGGGGAAAAATGAACGAACCTCTGCTTAATCAGCAACAATGTAAACATAGAGATTGTTAGGATTCCAATTTAAACAGACACACAGGTTCATGTGTTTGGATTCCTGATGCCCAGCTGTTGTCAATGTCTAGGGAGGTTGTGGAATTTGGGGTGGGAGGACCAAATGGCATGAATGGAGATGTGAGTCACATGAGGCAGACCTCTGAAAGTTATAGTCAGAGTAACTTGCAATCATGCTCTCTGCTTCCTGATCAACAACCAAGATTTGAATAAGACCTATTACAAGCTCCTATGGTCACAAAGTAGGCCTCCGCCAGGTGCTATGTCTTCTCATCATAGTACACTTCACCCTCGGAAACTGGAGCCAGAACAGCCCTCCAGTCCCTCAGTTCACTTCTGCTAGGTCTTTTGTCACAGCGACAAGAAACGGTGAATAACACAACTACCATGGCAAAATTACTAATTGCCAAGGCTAGCCAGACAGCTTTAAACTGAGGCCTTAGAAACAGGTTACTAGAATTAAGTAACCCAATTCTAGCAATTTTAGTGTCACACACTAACAATTCGTTTTTCTGCTTCTCCCTGTCTCCACAGTGTTAGTATTTAGAAAGAACACTTTTAGTAGAGGATTTCTATGCTACATCATTTGTAACATTCACTTGAAGCTTGAAATTAAAATTTCCTTCTCTTACCAATTTAGTCCCTTCCCATTTGGCAAACATCCTTTTGATTCCGGCATCTCTAATGGAGCTGAAAATTAATATGACTTTTTGTTTAATTCTTTGACTATGCGAATGAACCATCAATGACATTAGCATGGTTCTGTACAGTTGGCCAGGAGTTATAATAAAAAAGCCTGACATTTTAATAGCACCTGACCACTCAGAGAATCACAAAACCCCTTGCAAACTATACTCAGAAGACCTCCACACCACTCACCAATAACTATGCCTCCTGTGAAATGCATGTTCTGCATAATTACATTTACACCAAAGAACTGAAGAATAGAGTCTCCAAAGGTTCTAAAGAAAGACAGCACTAAAGAAGGTAAATACAGAGCTGAAAGAAATGGATTTATTTTAGTACAAGTGAGTTTCACTTATGGCAAGAATTAAAGAAAAATTTTTATAGTAAATGTAAGAAAAGCAGAATTTTAAATGTCTTTTTCTAAAGAATAAAGGAAAATCTTGGATAGTTATTTTAGCCCAACTTACTACCAAATGTTTCACCATCTTGCCAAGTATGTTGTCATAATCATAATGAAAATCATGCTTACCCATGACTGATCATCAGTTACACCTAACAATTCTGTAACAGTCTCAAGTCAGGCTGCCGGACCAGGAACCTTCTTAGAAGAATTTAAGAGCAGCCTAGTATGAAAGAAAGCAGGAAGAACTGGCCTCCTAGAGCACATCACACTTTCAATTTTATGATTCTTGTGCAACATATTTTTAAGTCTACAAAGTTCATCACATTTAAAAGGCTTTTTTTTTTTTGGTTTTTCAAGACAGGGTTTCTCTGTGTAGCTTTGCACCTTTCCTAGAACTCACTCTGTAGCCCAGGCTGGCCTCAAACTCAGAGATCCACCTGCCTCTGCCCCCCAAGTGCTGGGATTAAAGTCGTGCGCCACCACTGCCCGGCTTAAAAGGCATTTTAAACTCAATTTTATCCTTTTTTGGGATACTATAACAAAATACTATATACTGAGTAGCTCATAAACAACAGAAATTTATTCCACCACAGTTTTAGAAAAGCTGGAAAATCCAAGATCAAACCACCAGCTAGTGGTTTTGTGAAGTATTTTCTCTAGTATTTTGTGAAGGCCTGCTTCCTGGTTCACAGCCAGCCACATTCTAGTTTGGGCACCACATGGCAGAGGAAGATCTCTGAGGTCTGTGAAAGGGCACTGATTCTGTTCACAAATGGAATCTGCTATAATCTCAAACACCTAATTCCTTCACAAAAGCTTCCACCTCTCAATGCCACCGTGGCATTAAAAAATAGAACTGATCATATGGATTTAAGGGGAATAGAAATACAGTTTGTAGTAAATCTTCAACCAACCAATGACAGATAAATGTTGAGCAGCTACTACTCATTCACCAATTAAGTATTTAGTAGGTGCATATTGCACATAACAACCTGTGTCAAATTCAGGTGGGGAAACAATTAATTATATTCTCTTCTCTCAAATATTCAATTGGTTTAATAACAGCTGACCAGCATCCATTGTCCCAGCAATGCTACAGTTTTACTTTAGTGGTTCTGGGATCTTCTTAATCACAGCTGATTCTTTGGCTCCAGCTGCCAAGACACCACATATTCTTCCCACAAATGGCAGCAGTCTTTCCTCCCCTCTGAAACGTCACAAGCCAGGCCTCCGCCATCTGCACTGCTCTCAACATCCTTATCTTCCAAGCTCCTACAGAACAGCTCACTGAGCTCTCAACACTCAACAGCTTTTCTCACCCAAATTTCCAAAGTCCTTCCACAATCCCTGCCAAAACAACATGGTCAGGTCTGTTACAGCAATACCCCACTAACTTGGTACCAACTTGTCTGAGTTAGGGTTTCTATTGTTGTGATGAAACACCATGACCAAAAAGCAAGTTGCAGGGGGAAAGGGTTTAATTGGCTCACACTTCTAGATCACTATTCATCATCTAAGGAAGTAAGGAAAGGAACTCAAACAGGGCAGGGGCCTGAAAGCAGGAGATGATACAGAAGCCTTGGAGGGGTGCTGGCTTGCTCTTCAAGGCTTGTTCAGCCTGCTTTCTTATAGAACCCAGGATCACTATCCCAGGGATAGCACCACCACAAGGGGCTGGACCCTTTCCCATCTGTCACTAATTAAGAAAATGCCTTACAGGCTTGCCTACAGCCTGATCTTATTGAGGCAGTATCTTAATTGTGGTTCCCTCCTCTCAAATGACTTTAGCCTATGTCAAGTTGACATAAAACTGTCCAGTGTAAGCATTGAGAGATTAAAAGATGCAAAATGATCATGGCCCTGGGTGGAGGAGACAACCTTTAATCTGGTTAAACTTTCTTAAAGAAAAGGAAATACACATATGTCAAATGAGTACACTGCTAAAAGTAAAAGTTCATAGAGTTCCTGGAAGGAAATGAATGGTTCAGATAAAAAGCAGAGGGTTGGCTCACAAGAGAAAAGATGCTTAGGAATGAGGGCAAAGGCAGGAGGATAGATGTGCAGTAAAGACAGAGCTGTACTTGGGAAACAGAGGAAGGAATGATTTGATTTGAAGACAGTTGTACTACAAGGCAAGTACAGGTAGACCTGAGAGCTGTTTACACAGTGTGGAGATACTGAATGCTGAGCTGAGGAAACCATATTCTCCAACTAGATGAGCTTACTCAAAGAAACAGAGTATAAGCAGTAAAACTACAGTTGAGTTGGTATTACCAATTTTCTTCTTTAATAGACACTGTTACTCCTAGAGGCAGACTGGAATGCATGCCATCACCACATGCGAAGGAGCTCAGGAATGCACAATGACCATATTTCCACACAGAGTCTAAGGGCACACAGTCTGCCGAATAACCTTTTTCCTGAAAGCGAAATGCTGGGGAAAAGGAAGAAAATGAAAGTATCAATGACCTCCCTTCCAAAGTTCTTTGGATCCCAAAGCCACTCATGGAAGCTGGCTGGCAGTTCCCATAGATGAAAAAGACTACAGCCTAATATATACCACCCAGTACTACTAAACTTAGCCACCTTCAGTAGGGACCTAAGGATATGCTACAAGGAGGGAGTCACTCCATAAAATCAGAGAAAAGCTGCCAGATCAACCCAACAGCAATGAACCTTCATGTTTTAAGCCCATATCTATGAGGAAAATCATCTAAATATGCCTGTGTGTCTAAAAATAAGATGTGAAATTTCTTTCTGATCACCAGGTAAAGAGATAACAGAGAATCAGAGAAAAGACAAGTGAAAGATGCTACAAGAACACTATTTCCCTATGACCCATTCAGTTCTGTCAAAATCAAAAGTCAAAGAAAATTCAACTTTATTTTCCTGGGAGGATATCCTATGGTCCAGTAGTTTTCCTCAGAAATGCACCCTGGCCGAGGCCAGCCTGGTCTACAGAGTAAAATCCAGGACAGGCACCAAAACTACACAGAGAAACCCTCACTCGAAAAACAAAAACAAAACAAAACAAAACAAAAAACAGGAATGCACCCTGACTTTCCACTTCAATTCTGCATTTCTTAATTTCTTTCTGCTGTACATGCTTACCCTATTGTGAGAAGTAAATAATCGCTCCATTTCATATCGGAATTTCTAAAGATTACTACAAAGAACTATTTAGTCCCTATTGTTCACAAGCAAAATGTATATCACCTGTTGTTTCCTGTCCCTCTTATCATCCTATCCATCAGGGCCAATGCTGATGATCATGTTCCTGACCAGAAGAGAGCTGACCATAAACAAGTCTCTTTTTCATAATTGTCTGTAGAAGTATGCGTGTGATCTCTGTAAGTGCATTATATTAAATACATCCCAACTAGTGAGGAGTCAAAACTCTCTAATGAACAACTTTACAGGGATGCTAGCCCACCAGCATCTCCCTGTCTCTGAAAAGGTTAATACATTTTAATACCAAATTCATTCTCAAATGTGCCACTTCCTCTGGAAAGGCAGAAAAATATGTCCCATCTGAAGTCTTCAGTTACTGTCGATGGTGTTTCTGGGACTCGCGCCCATTTGCCTATCTCCCAGGGACACACGTGCCCAGCGCTCAAAGCAGCCTCCAGATGCCACTTCCTGAGGACTGGAAGAAAGGGATGATCATCTCAGCTCAGTGATGACATGCTGTTTGGTGCATCATAGCCAAAAATAGTGCTGGCCTTTTTCATTGCATCTCACGCTGCTAACACATATCTAAGTGCTGTCGTTCATCCCCCCGTGAGGCTGGCTACTTGGTGCTAAGCCTTCGTCATCTGCTGCACTTCATTCTGCTGCTGCAGCCCTTATCTTCCCATGGAATCATAGCCAAAGCATGGGTTTTGTTGCTGTTCACTTTATATTCTCAAAACCATACAAAACCTTCAAGTAGCTAACCTAAAAGTGTGTATTTCACTCTTTTGTGTGAACAATTCTTTGAAATTACCAGCAAATAATTATGAGAAGCCAAGAATGATGTAAGAAAATAAAAGTTGTACTTTAAATGTCATAATATTTTCTACATAATCTTACTGACAAAAAAAGAAGATGGATTTGAACATATATAAAGAAGAGTCATCCTTCTTTAAACTTTGAATTATATGTGTAGATTTAATGGCAAGTATTTATTTTGAGATCTTTCTACAACAAGCAAAAGGCATCTAAAGACAGAGGAGTGAGCAGACACTGTTAGGCAGTTTAAGAGGGACTTTGGAGCAATATATTTTTTAGAATCCTTTTAGTGGTGGCACTTTTAATGATTGTACAGTCTTTATAGTTCCTAATGAACCACAATTCCTAAGTTCTGGTAGAACAAGAGAGGACATCAAGAAACCTGTGATCGCACCAACAGGTCCTCAGAGGTAGGGAGGTCAGGCAGGGAAGCCCAGGTATTAAAGACAAACACCACCAGGGAAAGAATAACCAGTCCCCCAACCACGGTGCCTCATACGTACTCTGTCTTGTTAGCACTTCCAGGCTCACTTACGGATCTAGTATAAGGATCTACCTCCTCCAAAAGGGGTCAGTCTAGATGCCCAAAGAAAACACCAGCTTCTGGAAAACACCACCCCTAACGTGAACAGCATTTGCATCCACGTTCTATACCAGTCCCTATGAAACAAGCATGCAGCAGAAAACAGAGGACAATGTGGCATCATCACAAGAAGCTCCAGCTCAGACTATACCTGTGTGACAACCACAGAGAGCTCACTCTATAGACTACTTGGGGCAATTAGTCCTCACTCAGCCCTTCCATTCTGATATGCCCATCTGAATAATCTCAGCTATTAACCCCATGTAGACAGACCTCTTGGTCTCGTACCCCAGCTTCCCATGTCCAACCAAGTTGCTTGTAACAGTTCTATAGGTATATCTGCCAATACCTCAACTTTAACAAAGATAGGCCACCATCTTTCTCAGCCTAATTTGCACTTAAGTTTTCACCCTAACTTGGAGAGCTCCATGTCTAAGAGTCAAGTAAAAAGGTTTTAGAAAGCTGTTCATTTTTCAAAAAGTTCTCTAATCTCTATTTCCTTTCTTTTTACTGCCCAGCCTTTTTGGCAACACATTAACTAAACTTGCCTTCCAATTGGTATCTCTCCATCCACTTTATTCTCCACCAATTTGGTCTGAACATTATTGCCAGACTATATATATATATAAACTTTAACCATAGTAGTCCTTTAATAAAAAAAGAAGAGTGTCTACCGTTATCCATGAAGTAATCCTAACACCTCAAATCCACTTAAATCTGATCAAGCCTTTACCTTCAAGTTATAAGGTAAAAGAAAATAGTAAATGACACTAATCAATCAACAAAATCTAGGATACAGGAAATTCTGCAGACTAAATGATCAAGTTTCACTGATAAATATCAGGGGATGAAAAATAAAATAGAATGAAAGGAAAATGTATAGACTAAATGTCTTTTTTTTTTTAAGATTTATTCATTACATATAGTGCTCTGCCTGCATGTATGCCTGCATGCCAGAAGAGGGCACCAGATCTCATTACAGGTAGTTGTGAGCCACCATGTGGTTGCCAGGAATCAAACTCAGGACCTCTGAAAAGCAGTCAATGCTCCCAACCTCTGAGCCATCATCTTTCCAGCCCCTAGATTGAGAGTCTTAAAAAACTCAACAAACTACAACATTTCAACTTCCTTTGAATCTGGAATCACACAAAAGGAAAAGCATATAATTATCACATGTGAACAACTGAAAATGTAAATATCACTGAATATTTGATAAAGGAATTTTGGTTTTAGCCATAGTTATGTTTTTATAAAAATAGTTCTTAACTTTTAGAGACAAATATTGAAATAGAGACAAAACAATATTATCTTTAAGACTGTTTCAAAATAGGAGAAAGAACACAGGTAGGAAAGAAATGAACAATCTTGGCCATAAACTGATAACTGTGAAGCTGGATAATGGGTGCGTGGAAATCTATTACACCATGTTGAACATGTTTGAAAATTTTCATAATGTAGAAAAATAGAGAAACAATAATAGCAGCTAGCACTTAAAGAGCCAAACCCAAAAGCTGTCCAAAGATCTCCATAGAATCCAAAATTAGTCTGTCTTAACTTTTCTGTTTGGTTGGTTGGTTAGTAGTAACGGTGGTAATACTTACTGTCTTGCAGGACAAACTAACAACAACAACCCTCCATGTCCCCAGATCCCATAGTCTCTTCACATTTATATTCACCTCCACGTTAAATGTGCCAATTTCCATCTCAGCAATCAAGTCAACTACTTTAACACACTATGACTTCATCCTTCTGTGATCCTCCCCTGCCCTTCTATGGTCCTCCCCTCCCCTTCTATGGTCCTCTCCTGCCCCTTCTATGGTCCTCCCCTCCCCTTCTATGGTCCTCTCCGCTCCCCTTCTATGGTCCTCCCCTGCCCTTCTATGATCCTCCCCAGCCCTTCTATGATCCTCCCCTGCCCTTCTATGGTCCTCCTCTGCCCTTCTATGATCCTCCCCTGCCCTTCTATGGTCCTCTCCCCTCCCCTTCTATGGTCCTCCCCTCCCCTTCTATGGTCCTCCCCTGCCCTTCTATGATCCTCCCCTGCCCTTCTATGGTCCTCCCCTGCCCTTCTATGGTCCTCTCCCCTCCCCTTCTATGGTCCTCTCCCCTCCCCTTCTATGGTCCCCCCCCTGCCCCTTCTATGGTCCTCCCCTGCCCCTCTATGGTCCTCTCCTGCCCTTCTATGGTCCTCTCCTGCCCTTCTATGGTCCTCCCCTGCCCTTCTATGGTCCTCTCCCCTGCCCTTCTATGGTCCTCTCCTGCCCCTTCTATGGTCCTCTCCTGCCCCTTCTATGGTCCTCTCTCCTGCCCCTTCTATGGTCCTCTCCTGCCCTTCTATGGTCCTCCCCTGCCCTTCTATGGTCCTCCCCTGCCCTTCTATGGTCCTCCCCTCCCCTTCTATGGTCCTCTCCCCTTCTATGGTCCTCCCCTGCCCTTCTATGGTCCTCTCCTACCCTTCTATGGTCCTCCCCTGCCCCTTCTATGGTCCTCTCTCCTGCCCTTCTATGGTCCTCTCCTGCCCTTCTATGATCCTCTCCCCTGCCCCTTCTATGGTCCTCTCCTCCCCTTCTATGGTCCTCTCCTGCCCTTCTATGATCCTCTCCCCTGCCCCTTCTATGGTCCTCTCCTCCCCTTCTATGGTCCTCTCTCCTGCCCTTCTATGGTCCTCTCTCCTGCCCCTTCTATGGTCCTCTCCCCTCCCCTTCTATGGTCCTCTCCTGCCCTTCTATGGTCCCTCCTCCCCTTCTATGGTCCTCTCTCCTGCCCTTCTATGGTCCTCTCTCCTGCCCCTTCTATGGTCCTCCCCTGCCCTTCTATGGTCCTCTCTCCTGCCCCTTCTATGGTCCTCCCCTCCCCTTCTATGGTCCTCCCCTGCCCCTTCTATGGTCCTCTCCCCTGCCCCTTCTATGGTCCTCTCCCCTCCCCTTCTATGGTCCTCTCCTGCCCTTCTATGGTCCTCTCCTCCCCTTCTATGGTCCTCTCCCCTCCCCTTCTATGGTCCTCCCCTGCCCTTCTATGGTCCTCCCCTGCCCTTCTATGGTCTCTCCTCCCCTTCTATGGTCCTCTCCTCCCCTTCTATGATCCTCCCCTGCCCTTCTATGGTCCTCTCCTGCCCCTTCTATGGTCCTCCCCTACCCTTCTATGGTCCTCTCCTCCCCTTCTATGGTCCTCTCTCCTGCCCTTCTATGGTCCTCTCCTGCCCTTCTATGGTCCTCCCCTGCCCTTCTATGGTCCTCCCCTGCCCTTCTATGGTCCTCTCCTCCCCTTCTATGGTCCTCTCCTCCCCTTCTATGGTCCTCTCCTCCCCTTCTATGGTCCTCTCCTGCCCTTCTATGGTCCTCTCCTGCCCCTTCTATGGTCCTCTCCCCTTCTATGGTCCTCCCCTGCCCTTCTATGGTCCTCTCCTCCCCTTCTATGGTCCTCTCTCCTCCCCTTCTATGGTCCTCTCCCCTCCCCTTCTATGGTCCTCTCCTGCTCTTCTATGGTCCTCTCCTGCCCTTCTATGGTCCTCTCCTGCCCTTCTATGGTCCTCTCTCCTGCCCTTCTATAGTCCTCTCCTCCCCTTCTATGGTCCTCTCTCCTGCCCTTCTATGGTCCTCCCCTCCCCTTCTATGGTCCTCTCCTGCCCTTCTATGGTCCTCTCCTGCCCTTCTATGGTCCTCTCCTCCCCTTCTATGGTCCTCTCCTGCCCTTCTATGGTCCTCCCCTGCCCTTCTATGGTCCTCTCCTGCCCTTCTATGGTCCTCCCCTGCCCTTCTATGGTCCTCTCCTGCCCTTCTATGGTCCTCTCCCCTCCCCTTCTATGGTCCTCTCCTGCCCTTCTATGATCCTCCCCTGCCCTTCTATGGTCCTCCCCTACCCTTCTATGGTCCTCCCCTACCCTTCTATGGTCCTCTCCCCTGCCCTTCTATGGTCCTCTCCCCTGCCCTTCTATGGTCCTCTCCCCTGCCCTTCTATGGTCCTCTCCCCTGCCCTTCTATGGTCCTCTCCCCTGCCCTTCTATGGTCCTCCCCTGCCCTTCTATGGTCCTCTCCTGCCCTTCTATGGTCCTCTCCCCTGCCCTTCTATGGTCCTCCCCTCCCCTTCTATGGTCCTCTCCCCTGCCCTTCTATGGTCCTCCCCTCCCCTTCTATGGTCCTCTCCCCTGCCCTTCTATGGTCCTCTCTCCTGCCCTTCTATGGTCCTCTCTCCTGCCCTTCTATGGTCCTCTCCTACCCTTCTATGGTCCTCTCCTGCCCCTTCTATGGTCCTCTCCTACCCTTCTATGGTCCTCTCTCCTGCCCTTCTATGGTCCTCTCTCCTGCCCTTCTATGGTCCTCTCCTACCCTTCTATGGTCCTCTCCTGTCCCTTCTATGGTCCTCTCCTGCCCTTCTATGGTCCTCCCCTGCCCCTTCTATGGTCCTCTCTCCTGCCCTTCTATGGTCCTCTCTCCTGCCCTTCTATGGTCCTCTCCTGCCCTTCTATGGTCCTCCCCTGCCCCTTCTATGGTCCTCTCCTGCCCTTCTATGGTCCTCCCCTGCCCCTTCTATGGTCCTCTCTCCTGCCCTTCTATGGTCCCTCCTGCCCTTCTATGGTCCTCCCCTGCCCCTTCTATGGTCCTCTCTCCTGCCCTTCTATGGTCCTCTCTCCTGCCCTTCTATGGTCCTCTCCCCTCCCCTTCTATGGTCCTCTCCCCTGCCCTTCTATGGTCCTCTCCTGCCCTTCTATGGTCCTCCCCTGCCCCTTCTATGGTCCTCTCTCCTGCCCTTCTATGGTCCTCTCCCCTGCCCCTTCTATGGTCCTCTCTCCTGCCCTTCTATGGTCCTCTCTCCTGCCCTTCTATGGTCCTCTCCCCTCCCCTTCTATGGTCCTCTCCCCTGCCTTTCTATGGTCCTCTCCTGACCTTCTCCTGTACTTGTGTTCATACTGAACATTTTTCCATGATGTCACAAACTGTTCTCAATTATTCTTGATTTTAACTACCTTGCAAATCAAAATTATTTTCATAAGAAACACTGGAAGAAATATCTTTACCCAATCACCTTAAAAAGAAGGTGGGAATACCCACTGATATACACATAAATGCAAAAAAAACACATAAAAGTAATAAGTGGGAATAAAGAGAGAAAAGCAACTTGGACAGTCCCCTTTTCAAAAAGGAGACAATAACTATTAACATTGGGGTGATGTTTTCCAGTCAAAACTTATCTTGAAAGAAAGAACGTATTTATTAACATTGTCAACTATTCAGGTCAGAAACACAAAGTACCTATGTTTGCTGTCTTTGGGCCGCTACTTTAACACTGACCAAAATCTTCAAATGGAGATCAGTTCTAACACAATGGTCTAATTTTCCTTAGCCTATTAAGTACAGACATTGATGCTCTGTCCCATCTCCAAGGACTTTCTTCATCCTATCATCATTTGCTATCTAAGCACAGGGCACTGCCACTTTCACAAATGTGCAACACTGACACATCTTTCAAAATTAATCCAAATTCAATTTTGATTTTTTTTTTAGTGTCAGTATTGCTGTTCATAAGCATAATATAGCTATTCTCTCTGGGCAGGACATAACTGTTAAAGAGCTGTGATAAGTCACACAAGTCATACAGGACAACCTCACGAGATCAGGTCTATTCATGTTCCCTTCTGAAAGGTGTCATGTGGCTCATGAAGATCAAGATCAGGAGGTCTTTAGGAGATCTGGTTCCTCCATGAGTTGTCAGTCAATGTGATGTAAGAGTTAAACAACTGATGGAGACGGAGCCCTTGGTGGTGTAGCTACCCATGAGTTTTCTGTACTCCTGTAAATTACAATGAATTCACTGGTTCACCAAGATGGAGTTGAATGGAACCCTTCCTTTGGGCCATAAATGGCCTCTCTACACAGGGCAAATGCACACTTCTTAACATCTCCCAGGAAAGTCACATATCAGTGGTCTTGATTTTAATATAACTGAACTTACAGCATTTGCTAAACCTGCCTCTGAACCAGAAGTATACGTATTAGAATTGGTTAGAATTTAAAGAGGCTCTCTTTTCTGGAAGGAGTACACAGATAACTGTAGCTATATACCCCACAGAATCACTGTTTTAAGAAGGTAGATGCAACAAATAATAATCACAACAAATAATAATAAGGACACTTCGGCAGACTATTTATATATTTAAAACACACCAAATAATGGGACTTAGTAGAATATGGGCACATCTCCAGCTACAGCATCTGCGTTTCTTACCAACCCTTAACCAAAGCAACAAGGTCCTACCTACACAGCAGAGATCTAGAGAAAAATCTTTGCGAGAGTGTCATATTCATTAGCACTCACAGAGATTCTGCAGGCCACCATCAGATGAAATTCTATGTCACATTTCACCTCAGGTCTAAGGCTAAGGACCCTTTAACTTCCACTCCATTTTTAAATTAAACATTCCACCACTCATAATATAGCAAACATATCCTCCTTTGTATATTCCACCATGGCTCCAGAACAAGAGCATAAGCTGTGGAACCAGCATGGTTTCCCAGGAGGTGCTTCTCCCTCCACTACAAAAAGTACAGAACAAACACAAGACATGTACCCTGGAAGGAAAGGTAACCACCAAAAGCTGTTTATGCCATCTGCCAATGACAATTTAATGAAAGCATGATATGCAAAGAAAACAACTCCCTCTAAAAATAGAGAGGGGAGGAAAGGGGGAGAGAGGGAAGCAGGAAGTCACAGCTAATGTGGTGACCAGTCAGTCTGGAGAGTACAAGAGGATGGAGAGAGGCCTAGCGAGCACTGGGATTACCAAAACATTCAGAATATCCAGGTGATTCAACAAAGCTGTGGCCCAAACCATAAGTGACCCAAGTAATGCAAAAGCCCAAACCAATCTAAGGGTAACCATCAAAATGCTTGGCAGTGTCTGCTTTTCTTGTAAATCTGAAATTCTGATTCTTCACCATAGGAAAGTGATCATAACTGTGCACAGGTAAATGTGACAAAATCCACAGCAAGAAAAGGTTTGGTAGCTTCATGCCAGTCAGACTCGGGGTAATCTGTAAAGGGCAAAGCTCTGATCTGCAGTGTTGTTGTGAAATGAGGACAGCCGTGGGGCTGCCAAAACCTGGCAGGAGTACAGTGCTGACCTATCATGTGCAAGCTCCTGGGTTCAATCTCCAGTATTAGACACAAAACAGAAACAAAACCCAGCTTCGAACTCCTTGCTTCCCACTGCTCTCCCTGATGACTAACAGCACTCTATTTTCCTTTCTCTTGAACCCAAGCCACCCTATCAACTTAAAGAAAGTAGCTGATGTCATATCCAACATTAAGCTTGAAAAGATTTCCAGCCTTAGCCTGCAGAAAGTCCCACTGGAAGCCAACAATCACGTTAACTGTCCCACAGCCCTGAGATCAGCATCCTGTAAAGTCATACAGAGGAAGAGGCTGTGTGACAGTCCCATACTGAAGTGTCCTACACATTCTAACCAGTCAACAATGCAGCTAGAATAGTTGGGCAAATGATTACAGCCGGCACCTCAGAAGGTCTGACTCACAAAACTATGGGAACTAAAATGTGGATGATTGAAGCCACAAAGTTTGTAAGTAACAGAAAATCAAGCTTAAAAAAAAATTATCATAACTGTCAAGAAGTCAGACATGCATATTTCTTCAACAATTCAACAGATTTAAGAAAAAAAAACCACATTTTCAAACAAAAACTTTAAAGGTTACCAATTCTCTAAATCTCTGATGACTTGATCACCATCAGTGAAGATCATGACTGTTGGCTCACCTCACACAAATCACATGAGAACTTCTATAGCACGATATTTCAGATGTTACTATCAGTCAGTACAGGCACATACTGGGTCTCTGGGAATGCTCCCACACATACTGTTCATTAGGTTCAGGAGCACCAAAGCTTGATGAGCATGTGTTAAGTAGCAGTACCAACAGGATCACGATACAACAACTTGGCTTTTTTAGTTTATCCTTTAAAACTCTCAGATAAAACTAGACAAGTGTGCTTTGACCATACAAGGTTGGAAGATCTGTTATTTCTACCTGTTGTCCTTAGCCCAAGACACAATCAGGCCCAAGTATCCCTTTGTGGGTATCTAGAAATTCAAGAACAGATTTACTCCCACATCTACCAACTCAAGGTGTCCCCTGCCAAATTTCTATTTTTAAAGTTTGGCTCAATATATTAACTGTCCCCATTTATTCCAGGCTTCACTGAGCATTGGATAGCCTGGCACTTTGCCTTAGGTATCTGCCACATCTGTGCTAGGCCCTCAATCAGCTCCTTGACTGCCCATCCCTTTCTCCTATAAGAATTAGTAGTACACATGAAACAGAACAGGGAGGGTCTTAGTGCTATTCAAATTGACTGCAATTTAGAGGCAAGTCAGTGAAGGGCCTTTCAAAAGTTACCTGAATTCTACTTGCCCTGTGCCATTCTGTCACTGCAGACTAGAACAAAACTCTGAAAAAGAAGCACCTTTCTGGAGAACCAGCCTATGGCTGACAGCTCCACCACATTATCTGAACTAGTTAAAACTTTCAAGTCTGAGAAATGAAGAAACACTATTTCTGAAGAATCCGCTCATAAGTTGTGTGGTTAAAATACTTTGAAAGGCTAGTTTCACTTTAAGGGTGGGAATCCTCAGTTAACTAAAACACTAAATGCAACAAAACCTAAGAATAACCCACTTCCAGCCCTAGATTCAAAATAGAAACTGTATGCCTTCTCAAAAATCCCCTCTAGGTCATGATCAGTACCAATAATTTCATGGATTTCCTTCCTTGACAGCAAATTCCAAGCTCGCGCTCTCTCTCTCTCTCTCTCTCTCTCTCTCTCTCTCTCTCTCTCTCTCTCTCTCTCTCCATGAGGTTAATTTTATCACTATTTAAACATTAATGCAACAGTAACCAAAGTAAAATGGTTCTACATTCTCTAGAAAAGGATGACAAAACACTAGAAAAGTAATGGCTTGTTCCAGGAGTGACTGTTAGTTGTAAACAGAGTATTTGGGAGCCACTGCCTCAATCTAGACACACTATTAAGTACAGTAGAGAATTATACATTTCAGCCAACAATGGCTAAATGGACAGTGTTGTTTTGAAATCAGATATTTAAAATTTACATCTTTTCAAAATCATACAGCTGGGAGGATGAGATTGTTCATAGTGACCCTCTTATTTCCTCTATTACACAGAATTCAATAAGAAAGGAATATTTTATGTTTTTAGTAGACCCCAGTCTTACACACTTGGAAATGTGCAGCCATGGGTATGACAGGCATGTCACCAAGTAGGTGACATTTTGGAAGGTTCTGCTGCTGCTCAGAAGGGTAAAAACATGTATTTCTATTATCACAGTTTCACAAGAGTGAAAGCCGAAAAAGGAGCGCGAGGGCGTGTGGTCATAGGGCTCACACCTTGTTACTAGGATAGCTATGGCCTTGTCTCCTCACTGTCTGTCTCCAGACACAAACATGCTGAGACAAATGAGCTTCCAACTAAAAGATGGGTTCTGCCTGCAGGGGAAGCCCGGGTTCCAGCAGAAAGCAACTGAGAAAGTCTTCAAAAGCTAAGAATTGTCTTCTTCTTCTTCTTCTTCTTCTTCTTCTTCTTCTTCTTCTTCTTCTTCTTCTTCTTCTTCTTCTTCTTCAAGTTTTACTGTTCTTTAAAAATTATTTTAACTTTTTAGCAAGAAATATTTTACATCCAAAGAAACACTGAAAACTAAATTTCAAACACTTATAACTCCATTCATCATGTCATCTTACTTTCATTCATGCTTAAATGCAGATGTGCTATTTTCCATTATTTCATGCTCCAACAGTAATTTTTAACCTAAAGATCATTCTTCCAAGAAGCATGTGAAAACTAAATTAGCCCTATGCATAAAACTCTACATGAAATCTCTTCTATGTCCTAAACCTGCCATGCAGCCAGACACTTCCCAGCCAGGGCTCTCCTGTGGCACTGCTAGTTAAAGGTCATTCAGACTGTACAACGTATACTATTTGAGGCGCTCTCTGACTTTGCCATGGACTACTATGTGTTCATCTTTACACGCTAGCATTTATTAGTTAGTCCCAATAATTTAACATTAATCTACCATTAAAATATGCAACCTACTGAAACTAAAGCTGACAGGTCAACCACATCATGTTACAGGTTTCTGAAGACATGCTCAAAAAGCTTACACATTCTTTCTGTCATTTTTGCAGATATGCTCAAAAAGCTTACATATTCTTTCTGTCATTTTTGCATTCTTTTAGCATTGTCTACCATCAAAACCTGTATTTATTTCAATATTAAGCAATATCTTAAGTAATATAAGCCACTGTACTCGAAAATAGTTTTCCTGCCTTATTTTGCAGCCTTCTGCTCATCTTTCCAGTGCTTTTCACTGCTACCTGGCTAACCTTCCTTTATCTTATCATAATCCAATCAAAATCCCCAAAGAATCGAAAGTGCCTAAGCAAAGATCCCACACTAT